>NW_027491306.1:560000-1813898 GCF_021521415.1 Bidens hawaiensis
GTGATGCCTGAGCATCTGTGGTGCCTGAGCATATGATGCCTGAGCATGTGATGCATGAGCATATGTGATATGCGTGAGCATATGTGATGTGCGCCATGCGCGTAGGTTTTGGCTTTGCGCCTTCATAATGTCTTGATTTCAAGCCTCTTGTCTATATCTTGTGGGTTGACCCGCCTCGCTCATTGCTGAGGCGGGTACATACCTCTTCAAGCCCCCCCAGTCTAATGTGTGTCTTGTCTCGCGTGAGCGAGGTAAGATAGATATTAGACTTAACAGTTTGCTCTTTTAGTAGGGGTTTGTCTTTTTCTTCTTATTACTCATCGTTGCGCGAAATTCTATCCTTTTTGTTGCAAACGAATCGTCCCTGCACGTGGTTGGTTGTTGCTGACATGCGTCAGTGATGGAGACGTGTCAGACCTTTCGTGTGCTCGAGGTGCTACAGTTGCCTTTCGTGTCCCCTCACGTGCTGTCAGGGACACGTGTCGCGCTCGCGTTGGTCCGTTCCTGCGAGTGGTGGCGCGTGAACTCTGGCAGCAGCTGTAAAGTTTCTCTTCGTGTCTCCTCACACAGTGTCAGGGACACGTGTCGCGCTCGCGTTGGCTTACACCTGCGAGTGGGGGCGCGTGAAGTCTGATCAGCACCAATTTTTCTCTCTCCTGGGCCTATAAAAGCCAGCCCTTAGAGTTTTTTTATCCTTCATCTTCTTGTTTATTATTCAGAGCTCTTTTCTTTCTTTCATTCTATTCCGATTACGTGTCTTCTGCTTCCAGATTTCTGTTCTTTAGAAGCCTCCCCTGTTCGATTTTACAGTTGTATGTCTGATAGCTCAGACAACACAATCTCCCCCATCCATTGCCGTGTGAAATCGTTAGTGATGTCTACCTTGAAGAAGACCGGCAAGGGGAAGAGGGCTGCTGAGGCCTCATCGGAGGAGGTAGGGAGGACCAAGGCCGTGAAGAAGTGGAATGAGATCCCCTGCAAACTGAGGCAGGCCGATCTTGACAGCCTTATCGCCTCTCAGGGTTTTCTCCCTGAGTTTGGCTGCATGTTGCCTGGGGCCGGGCAAACGGCGGCGGACCCGCCCACCGGCTTTATATCCTTGTATTGCCATTTTTTCACCCACTGCAACCTTCGTCTCCCGATGACAAGGTTTGTGGGTGCGCTGCTTAG
The DNA here is from genome assembly GCF_021521415.1 of Bidens hawaiensis. Classification (NCBI taxonomy): domain Eukaryota; kingdom Viridiplantae; phylum Streptophyta; class Magnoliopsida; order Asterales; family Asteraceae; genus Bidens; species Bidens hawaiensis. Next base: position 561,171 of record NW_027491306.1, read on the forward strand.
GTTCTATGGGATTCATATATCCCAAGTCCATCCGTTTGAACTTGTGCGCATGACTCATTTTGAGTTCATGTGCAAATCTCAGCGCGAGGAGCCCACCCCTCGGCGCTTTCAATTTTTTTATAAGCCCAAGATCCAAGATTCTTGGTTCTCATTTATTCCTCGCAGTCAGAAGGTCAAGTGCTCCACTGTTTCATTCAAGAGCCTTCATGACTGGTCTGAGAGGTTTTTTTACATCAGGGCTGGTGTGATCCCCAACCGCATGACCATGCGCGCGATCTCTTCTGCGCCTGCGGATGTGGGTGTCGTCAAGAACCCAACTGGCGCCTGGGTTAAAAAGTTGACCGCCGAACCATCCCTCGCCAAGAAAATTTGCGAGGAGGCGCTGGTGGGGGTTGGTATGAGCAGGAGGTGCTGGTGGGGGTTGGTATGAGCAGGAGGTGGGCTGACAGCGCGACTGAGCCCGTGATCCAAGTTGACGGCTTGTGTAAGTTAATTTCATTGCCTTACTTCTGCGCGAATATGATTCTTTTTGCTGATATCATTTGACTTGTTTTGTGCAGTCGTCAAGGAGTATGTCCACGCCGCCTATGATGAGCATATGGAGGGTGGCTCCGTCGCGCTGGGCGCTGGGGAGGTTGGCTTCCCCGATCGCTTTGATGACATGTTCATCCCTGTTGATCTGGGATTTGTCTTTGACAGCGATGCGCCTGGTAAGCCTTTGTACTTATGCATTTTCCTTTATAATACCAAATTTTGCTAACACTTCTGTTGCGTGTATTGTAGATGCGCTCGAAAACTACGAGCTGGAGCTCGCGGAAGAGGAGGAGGAGGAGGAGGAGGCGCCCCAACTAAAGCGTAAAGCTAAGGGGAAAACTGGCGCAGGGGCCAGTAAGAGACAGAAGAAAGATGTTGCCCCTGTTGTTCAAGATTCTCCTACTCAGGCGGGGGGATTTGAGAAAACCCAGGAGTTTCCCTCCAAGTTTCCCTTGTCTTCCCTGCCTCAAAAAGTGGGCAGACCTCCTGTCCACACGAGGTATGGTGCGACTACCTCCTCCCTTCGCGCGGTGGAAAAGGGAAGCGGCGTTGCGCCTTCGACAGGTATACTTTGCTTATCCTTTGGTTATCTTTTATGATTCTATGAGCGCGATTCTAATGAATGTTTGCTCACTCAAATGTTTGTAGAGCCGGCGACCTTGGTGGATCAACCTCAAGCGCAACAAGATGCCGAGGGTGCGCCGGAGGTCGCTTCGAAGTCCCCTGTTTTACCCTCGAAAAAGGGTAGGATGGACTTCATGGCGGCGATGTTTGCCTCGCGAACGGAGTTGCGCCAAGGTACGTATTGCGCTTTTATTTTCTGATTTTCTTTTACATCAAGTCATGAACCATTTCTTTATGTTGATTTTTCATAGGAGTCGTAGCTGGCGTACAAGCTGCGAGCGGCACTCCTGGCGCCGGTGCCAGCGCCGTTGGCTCTGCTCCTGCTCCTGCAAGCGATGAATCTCCCCTCAACGGGATTACTAAGGAGCAGGAGGCCGTTTTACGCGCCGATCTGGCGGCGTCGAGACCTCCCTCACCTCCTCCTGCGCACAGCCCTCCTAGGGAGACTGTTTTTGATTCTAGGTCGCAGGAGAAAAGGCCTATTTCAGAGGAGGATGAGGAGGTTCATGCTAAAGACTCCGACGGCTGCCGCGCCAGCCCTGCAGCGCCGCGAGGTTTCGCGTCGCCGTCTTCTCGTGGGCCTGCCGCTGACTTTTCTGCTTCGTCCCCGCAGGTATAAGTTTGTTTTTTCTCCGCTGCGCGGACTTTCATATTAGTGTTTTGATGACTTAGATCATTACTTTGTGTTTGCAGGAAGCCGATCACATCTACCGCCCGAGATGGAACATTACTGAGGACAGCTCATTTCAGTCCATGGGTGTGTGTGAGGACTTCTGGGCTCATTTTGTGCCTCCAGCTGAAAGGAGGTTTCAGGAGGCCCGCGCTCGCGATGACTTGCTGAAAGACCATCTGTTTGCTGGGTCGGCTTTCTTTGCTGCCTCCCAAGAGCTTCGCTATGATTACGTAAAGGTACGTGATGCTCTTGCGGAGGCCAAGCAAGAGGCTAAAGTATCTGCTTGGCATCTTTCTGATGCTCGAGAGAGAGCTGAGAAGCTCCAAGCAGAGCTCAGTGAGAACAGGGCAAGTGCCAACACCGCGTTTGTGAAGCGCGGGCATGAGCTCCAGGCTGCACGGGAGAAGCTGCAGGCGGCCGAGGCGGACGCGGCCAAGTACGCGCGCCAAGTGCGCGACTTGGAGCTGGACGCGGAGGCGCGTGACCAAGCTCTTGTCCAGTCTATAACTGACAAATCATCGCTGGAGAGTGAGGTTGCGCGCCTGAAGAGGGAGCTGGCGGCCGCGCAGGCCGATAAAGATGAAGCCTTGGCGACGGCAGCGTCTAGCCAGGAAGCACTTGATGCTGCGCGGGCGGAGAAGGAAGAAACCTTGGCGGCAGCAGCGTCCGACAAAGAGGAGCTGAAAAAGACTAAGGAAACTGTTGAGTTATTAAACTCTCAGATTCCTGCCCTCGAGACGTCTGTTGCTTCCCTCGCGCAGGATCGCCAATGGCTAATCTCACTGGGCATGACTCGTTGCGCTTACGCGATGAAATACTCAGACGAGTTTCAGGCCCTTGTGATGGACTGCAACGCTGCCGCGCGCTTGGTGGGTCGAGCTGAAGGGTTTACGGATGGCTATGAATATGGCATGTTGAAGAAGAACCCATCCGAGTACCCTTATCAGAGTGACGTTGCCTGCGCGGACATGGCCGCGATGGGGGAGAAGTATTTGAATACTCCCATTCCCATCCTTGCGCAGGTATTTTAACCTTAATGAGATAACATTGACTTATTTTCCAAGTCTTTTTGTACTCATATTTTTCCTTATGATTTGCAGATATCCGCGCTTGCTGACCAGCCCGATCTCGGCGCGCTAAAGAAATTACTTGACGAGTGCGAGGGGGCTGGTGGCGGCGATGATGGCGTGGGGAATGCTGGCGTTGCTAGCGGCTCTGGCGTGGCCAAAGGATCCGCTCCTGACACTGTCGTGATAGAAGACTCCATTCAGGACGAAGAACTTGACTATGGTCAGTTTGGAGATGACGAGGAGCGGGCTGCGCCAGATGCTGAGGGCGGTGATGAGGATTATGAAGAGGCTGACGTCGACGTGGAGACTTGAGAAGCCCTTCATGTTTTTTGTATTTTTATTTGTAGTTTGTATCTTTTCATCTTGTATACTTGTAAATTTCAATGCTTTGGAATGAAATTTTGTTTTTCCCTTCTTCGCATCTTGCGCATTCCCCATTCATCTCTTTATATTGCATGTTGAATATAAGATATGCTTGCACGTTGAAATAAGAACAAGGTTGTAAGGAAATTATTATACTTAATCCTTGTCATATTGTAAGTGATTTTGCCATATCTTGATTATGTTGACACGTGCCTAGGCTTTTTCATTATTCCTCTTTTGCGCGACGCTATCGCGCATTTATTATATGGAATTATGAGTTTTTAGCCTTTACGTATCAATATGTGTTGCTCAGATACCCATTACAATTGCATGCGCGACCTCGACCTGAGACCTTAACAACTATGTTTTGGCATTTGTTTTGCCTTAGTTGTGTTTAGGTATTTTTATGGTTAGGCTGCGCAGTATGTAGGATGGATGTTGTGAGTGATTTGAGCTAAGGCTCACATTATTGGGCTAAGGCCCTGACGTTTTAGAGTTAAGACTCGTTAACGCGTTTGAGCTTGAAGCTCGCGCATGTATGTTTTACTTCGTTTTATTTCGTTTTGATGTCAATACAATGTTGTCATATTGCTCAAAATTAATAAAGGGAAGTGTGAAACATGTATGCATAAGGTAATAGAATTGGGCTAAGGCCCTGACGTTTTAGAGTTAAGACTCGTTAACGCGTTTGAGCTTGAAGCTCGCGCATGTATGTTTTACTTCGTTTTTATTTCGTTTTGATGTCAATACAATGTTGTCATATTGCTCAAAATTAATAAAGGGAAGTGTGAAACATGTATGCAAAAGGTAATAGAATTGGGCTAAGGCCCTGACGTTTTAGAGTTAAGACTCGTTAACGCGTTTGAGCTTGAAGCTCGCGCATGTATGTTTTACTTCGTTTTTATTTCGTTTTGATGTCAATACAATGTTGTCATATTGCTCAAAATTAATAAAGGGAAGTGTGAAACATGTATGCAAAAGGTAATAGAATCCACATTAAGAGAAGATAGCGCGTATCATTATTCATAATGGCTTAAAAAGCCTTGATTACAAACTTGACATTTTTACATGAAACATTTTCTAAGCTGTGCCGCGTTCCATGCGCGCGGGATCTTCTTTCCATTCAAATCTTTTAAAGCGTATGCGCCTTTTCCCAATTCTTCCGAGACTTGATAAGGTCTCTCCCAATTGGGGGACATTTTTCCCGGGGGTATCGCGCGGCTAGCTTCATTGTTTCGAAGGACAAAATCATTTTTCTTGAAGTGGCATTCTTTCACACGCTGGTTGTAATATTTTTCCAGTTTTTTCTTGTATTTGGCTTCACTGATGATAGCCGCCTCTCTGCGCCCTTCAAGTAAGTTGAGATCCAACCTTCTTTCGCGCTCGTTATCAATCTTGCTCATCATGAGCACTCTATGGGATGGGCATCCAATTTCTGCTGGAATCATTGCCTCCGTTCCATAGCTTAGGCTGAACGGGGATTCGCCATTGCTGGTTTTGCTTAATGTCCTGTGTGCCCACAGGACATTAGGTAGCTCTTCAACCCAAGAATGGGATTCTCCCTCCAACCTTTTCTTCAGCCCATTTAACAAGCTTTGATTCGCGCGCTCCACTTGGCCATTCCCCTGAGGGTGGTATACCGAAGTGAAGATTTGGTTGATGCGCAATTCCTTGAGCCAGTTTGATATCTTCCTGTCAGTGAATTGTTTGCCATTATCGCTCACAATTTCCATGGGCAAGCCAAAACGGCATATGATGTGGCTCCAGACAAACTGCTTCATCGCTTCAGCTGTGATTTTTGCTAGTGGCTTGGCTTCAACCCATTTTGTAAAATAGTCTACTGCCACTACCAAAAATTTTACTCGCCCTTGCGCTTGCGGTAGGGGACCCACAATATCGATTGCCCATTTGTGGAAAGGCCATGCAGAGGTCACCGGAATCAAGTTGTTCTTTGGCCGCATGGTGTTTGGCGCATAGCTCTGACATGCTTTGCATTTTTGGATCTCTTTTAAAGCGTCCAAGTACATGCCTGGCCAATAATAACCTGCGCTCATTGCCTTGGTAACCACCATGCGCGGGCCAGCATGTATTCCACAAATTCCTTCATGTATTTCTCTGATCACATAGCTTGCTTCCTCAGCATCAAGGCATTTCATGAGCGGTCCAAGATAAGAGCGTCGATATAGTGTACCGTCAAGCAGTTCATAGTTCTGCGACTTGTGTCTTATCTTCCTCGCCTGTGCGCGATCGTCTGGTACTTTTCCCTCCTTCAAGAATTCCATTATTGGAGTTATCCATGATGAAGGGGTTGTATGAGTTACAAGGACAGACTTCGCTCCCACCGACGGGCTGCTCATTACTTCTACTCTGACATCTTTGCCAAAGTGATCGAAGCTGGTTGATGCCATCTTGCTCAGCGCGTCGGCAGATTTATTTTCACTGCGCGGAATATGAATGATTCTGAAGCAGTCGAATTGCTCGATGAGCTTTTTCGCCTGCTCTAGATACAGAGGCATGGTGTTCTCCTTGGCATCATAAAGGCCATTGACCTGTGCTGCTACCAAGTATGAATCAACATGTGCCTCTAGCTTTTTAACTCCGAATTTTTGCGCGATGCGCAGGCCAGCCAGCAGGGCTTCATACTCAGCCTCATTGTTGGTGCTCTTGAAGTCCAACCTGATGGCGTAAGTATATTCCTGATTCTCTGGATCCACCAGCTTGAGGCCTGCGCCGGATCCTTCGTTGTTTGAAGCTCCGTCGGTGAATAATCTCCACACATTTTCTTCCTCATTGGCTCGCGGAGGGTCTACCTCGCGCTGAGCCTCTTCAATTTTTCCTTCGGGGACTTCGGCGACGAAATCAGCCAAGACTTGTCCCTTTATTGCTGGACGGGGCTTATAGGCGATCGTGTGCTCTCCTAATTCCAGCGCCCATTTTGTCAGCCTTCCTGAGAGCGCGGGACGCCGCAAGACTTGCTGGATGTTGTAGCCAGTCAGAACTTCAATGGGATGACCATTGGAATATCTGTGAAGCTTGCGCGACGCGTGTGTTAGTGACAAAACTAACTTTTCCATGATGGAGTAGCGCGTCTCAGGATCTGTCAGCACCCGACTCACATAGTATATTGGCGTTTGGATTCCCTTGCGATCCACCAACAATACTGCGCCGATGGCGCGCTCTCCTGCTGATAGGTACAATGTCAAAGTTTCACCAGGAAGTGGAGCTGTGAGCGCGGGCAGATTTATCAAACATTCTTTTATCTCACTGAAAGCTTGCTCGGCCTCTGGAGTCCATTTGAATTGGCTTTTCTTTAAGCAATTCCTCAATGTGTTGACAAATGGGGTAGATTTGCTTGCATGGTTCGCTAGGAACCTGTTGATTGAAACCAATCTACCATTCAGCTTCTGGACTTCTTTCATGGTGGATGGCGAGGGCATGTCAAGGATGGCCTCCACCTTCTCAGGGTTCACCTTGAAACCATCCTTGGTGACCATTACACCTAGAAATTTTCCCTCTAGTACGCCGAAAGTGCATTTGCTCGGATTGAGCTTCATGTTAACTTCCTTTAGGCGCCCAAGGGTTTCTTCGATGTCTTTGAGCATTTGCTTTTCCTCCCTGCTTTTGATCACCAAATCATCCACATAGACTTCTAGGTTTCTTCCAATCTGCTCGCTGAAAACGGCATCCATAAGTCTTTGGTAGGTGGCTCCCGCATTCTTCAAACCAAAGGGCATTTTTGTGTAACAAAAAACACCCTTGTCGGTTCTGAAGGCGGTCTTGTCCTCGTCTTGTGGTGCCATTTGAATCTGGTGATAGCCCTTGTAGGCATCCAGGAAACATTTGAGCTTGAATGGCGCCACGGAGTCCACCTTTGCGTCGATGTTTGGGAGGGGGTAACAATCTTTTGGGCACGCTTTGTTGAGGTTCTTGAAGTCAATGCACATCCTCCATGACCCGTTACTTTTCTTTACCATCACAGGATTGGCTACCCATGTCTGGTATCGTATCGGGCGGATGATGTTTGCGCGCAATAGATCCTCAACCTGCTCATTCATGGCCCTCGCCTTCTCATCCCCCATGACTCTCTTCTTTTGAGCAATTGGCTCTACAGACTTGAACGTGTTGAGAGAATGTTGCGCCAGGTCTAGCGGAACTCCAGTCATATCAGAGTGTTGCCACGCGAAGACCGACATATATGCTGTGAGCAGTCTTTTCATTCTCAACCTCGTGTCGTCTGATATCGTAGCGCCAATTGTGACTGTTTGCTCCGGGAATTTTGGGTTGAGAATCCATTCCTCTGGCGCGTTGTTTGCCATTGGAAGTTTTATTCTCCCTTCCCGCGGAGTACTTGTCACTGCACACAGATGATCCCGGTATACAAAAGTTACACCTGTTGGTGTTGGGAACCCTAACGCGCCGTGCGCTGGCGACGGTATGGCGTTGAATTGGGCAATCGTTCCCCTACCCAAGATCATGTTGTGGCAAGAAGTGGTGGGCAAGACCAAGAAATTGACAACTTCGGCTCGCTTGTGTTTTTCATCCCCCATGGTTAGCTCAAATTGTATTTGACCTAGGGGATGAATGATTTCATTTGAAACACCAGAGATCGGTGCATTCACAATCTCAAGCCTTGCTTGGTCTGTCGGATCCAGTTTCCTGAAACATTGCTCATACATGATGTCTGATTCGCTGCCAGTGTCCACCAGGACTTTTGACACTTCATAATGAGCAATGTGTGTAGTGATGACAAGAGGGCTACTGATGGAAGGGCCTACCTGATTCTTGGGAAGATGACTTGTTGCTCGCGCCAATCTCCTTGGATTTGCGCGCTTCTCTTTCTTGATATTTGCCCTTGCCTTCCTCCCTCAGCTACACAGATTCTTTTGTACTTTTTGCTGGCTGAGGCTCCTGATTGTTCATTTTCTGGTCTTGAGTTTTTAACCAGGTGAGCCAGCTTGCCTGATTTCACATCTTTTTCAATTGCATCCTTCAAGTGGTGGCATGCATCAGTGTTGTGTCCTGTGGACTTGTGAAACTCACAGTACTTGCCACTGTCTGATGGTCCCTTGTAGTGTAGTGGCTTGGGGCTTTTGAATTGGACATTCTCAGTGCTTAACACCTGTGAAGGCGTTTTAGTGAGGGGAGTCCATATTCTTGGCAGAGGTCTGTTAGGATCTCTGCCGCCTTCCCTCTTGTCACCCTCCCCGCGATTACGAACGTCTTTTTGGGGCTGGGGTGAGCTTGGTTGCGCCTGTTTTTCTGCGGAAGAAAAACTGGTTGATTGCAACCTGGACCATACAGAGTTCTGTTTGCCCCTTTTTTCGTTGCTGCGCGGTGTCTCAGCTTGATGCGCTCTTTCTCTTGCCCTATCCTGGGCAATTTGTTTTTCATTTCTCGCGAAGACTCGCGATGCTTCCATTAGTTTTGCCCAAGTGGTTGGCATGCCATCTCTGCTTACGAGAGCTCGGCGGAGTTGATCACTGCGCGCGCCTTGTATAAAGGCCACGCGCAAGAGTTGCTCAGTGATACCTCCGATTGCCAGAGACTCCTGATTGAAACGAGTTATGTAGTCTTCAATCGTTTCATCATTCCTGCGCACGCAGTGCATGATGTCATCAGGGTCGCGCGTGTGTCTGCGCTGCTGTACGAAGTGGGCTTGGAACTTTTCCAATAGTTCCTCGAACCCATCGATCTGCCCAGTCGGCAAGCTCTCGAACCAGACTCGCGCCGCGCCCGTGAGGTAGCGAGCAAACATGTGACACCATGTTGGCATCGTCCAGCTTTCTAGGTTTCCAGTGTTGTAAAACCCTTGTAAGAAATCGTCTGGATCTGTTGTGCCGTCATATTTGCCCAAACCACTTGGCATCTTGGTTTTGTGCTGAATGGGGGCCTTCGCGATGCGCTCAGTGAACTTTGAATGTTTCACCAAGATGGCTGGTCTGTACGGTGTGGTTACGTCCACTTGCCCTCTTACTGGTGGGCTGTATGGCGCGTGCAGATCCAGATCGGCTCTGGCTCCAGGCGCCATGTTCACATGCGCGCGGAGCTGTGAGCCTCCTGCATGAGTATCTCGCGTCTTCCTCATGCTGTGTACTTCTTCATCACTAAACTCAGTGTGTGCAGTGTGAACGGAATGACCATCTTCCGGCGCGCGCGCCCTCTTTGTTCCATGAACGTTTTGCTTGTCAAACGCTAGCCGTTGTGTTAAGTCGGCTGACTTTTTGTGTTTGACCATCTCATTGTACTTGTCCATTAGACGTCGTTGCTCGTTTATGAGCCATTCTTTGGGGTCATTGGTTTCATCTTCTGGACCCATTGGTCCTTTTTGTTTCGCGCCGGCAAGATTTTGTAACGTGAGATCGTCTGGAGGAGTTTCAGTCTGGCCATGAGGAGTTGTGATGAAGGGACGGTTACTGGTGGCGCGCGTAGAATCACGCGGCACCCTCAGAAACTGTTGTCCCTCATTAACATCCTCACGTTCAATATCCTCCAGAACTTGATCAACGTTACGAACGCCAGAAACCATGGTGAAAATTTGTTTTTTATAGAGATCTGATGAGATCTTGTTGCCGTTGTCTCCCACGGATGGCGCCAATGAAGAGACGTGGATCGACTCACTGATAGACGATCTACTTTCCTCGGGTGTGATTATGCTATTTCACCGATGTATCTCTGGATCTGGGTTCTTCCACCTACAAAATGAACAGCACCGTAAACTTACCCCTCAGAAAGGGACAGAGGGGTCCTCTTTGGGGTAACCCTCCGGTGTGAGAATAAGTGTTTGTAGGAGAAGATAATAATATGTGAGAGTAAGGAAATGGAATGTATTGCTTAATAGCTGAATACTCTGTGATTGAATGTAATTGGATGATGTTTGATGATCTTCTCCTTGTGGAGTTGATGCTGTATTTATAGTGCTAGGGTTTCCAATGATTGGGCTCAGACCCAATTAGGGCTTTGTTGGCCTCTTCCAGTTGCTTTGCGCCACGTGTCCTTTGGGACACCTGGTGCTTTTTCATTGGTTATAATCACGTGGTAGCACATGGGTTTTGCTGAGTTGTCCACCTTTCATTGGCAGCTGTCAACATCAGCATATTCTTATTCCTTAAAAAGATACCTTCTGGAAGGTTGTCTGACGTGCACAATCAAGGTTGCCCTAATCCTGATTTGGATAAGGACGAGGTTGATTATGTGCATGTGTGATACGCGCCTATCCTGAGGATGCGCGAGGTCTTCTCTTTATTCTCACGCGCAGATGTTTCATGCGCAGATGTGACATGCACGAGCATGTGATATGCGCCACACGCGGATGCGCCACGCGCATATGTGATATGCGTGAGCATATGTGATGCGTGAGCATATGTGATGCGTGAGCATCTGTGGTGCCTGAGCATATGATGCCTGAGCATATGTGATGCCTGAGCATCTGTGGTGCCTGAGCATATGATGCCTGAGCATGTGATGCATGAGCATATGTGATATGCGTGAGCATATGTGATGTGCGCCATGCGCGTAGGTTTTGGCTTTGCGCCTTCATAATGTCTTGATTTCAAGCCTCTTGTCTATATCTTGTGGGTTGACCCGCCTCGCTCATTGCTGAGGCGGGTACATACCTCTTCAACATACTTAGCATTCAAATATTAAATTGTTAAGCTGGGCAATAGTAAAATTTTCTTTTATTCTATTTTATAAGGAAAAATTATCAAAATAGTCATGCTGGCCTCGTCATTTTTAATTTTAACCATTAACTAATCAAAATCCCTAAAATAGCCATCAAAAACCGTTGGATACGACGGAACTTGCAAAAAACCGTCGGATCCGACGAAACTTGTTAAATAGCATTCTTGATGACTATTTTGAGGATTTAACTAATTGATGGCTAAAGTTGGATAAGGAGAGGTCAACCGTCAACATGGTTATATTGGGGATTTTCCGTATAATAAAAAATGGCGATTTCATATATGCATTCTATACTTATAAAATACTACTTCATACCGAATCCATGACTTTACCAAAATATTCGGTTAACAAGCTTCTCACTTACAATTCTTTAATCAAATATCATAAACAATTGTTAAATAATAAACAAAATAACCATATTTATAATACACAAGAAAAAGATAAACATGAAATTTGAAATTTGAGCAAATAATAAAAGAAAACCAAATATAAATTTTAAATATAATACTTCCATATCACTGCTATTTTCTTAAATCATGTTTGAAGAGTATTATATATTACTAGGTCAGTATCCCGTATATTATATTAGTTAAATAAATATAATTTTATATACTTTGTATAATAAAAAAAATACGCATTTAAAAAACTTGTGACACAGGTTGAATATTAATATAATGTAATGTAATATGTTAATGCATGCATAGAGTTATTTCTACAAGTTAAATTTTAGAAAAATATACAAAAACTAAATTATAAATTTAAAGATAGTTAAATAAAAAGCAATATATACACTGTTTATACGGTTTTCATGATTCTTTATTTTAATTTCGTTAGGAATGGAAGCACAAATTATTATAGTAGATATCATCATACCTATTATAATACGGTCTCTCATTTGTTTTGAATTACCATCAAATTATGCTTATGTTTGGAGTCGGGTTATTTTTCGGATTTGGGTTCCGAATTCTTGTTTGGTGATGGTTTTGGGTTTGAAGGTGACAGTAGAAGATTTCGGATAACGCTTATGGTTGGTGGCAAAAAGTTAGTGGATCAGCTCCCCCACCCACTCACTATTCCTCACCTCAACCCAAGAGAATGATTAGATTTATTTATAATTTATTTAAACATCTCTATAAAAGGATGTTAAAAGTGAGCAACTTTTTGGTAAAAAAATTTTTTTTTGGTTTCACTTAAGTTACATAACCGGTCTTTCACCTCCACCATCAGCTAGGCTCTAAATAGGTTCGTCAACTTGGGGATTCACGTTGGATAGACGAGTTTCCTTTAAGGTAGAACGTGTTTCGATTTATTTCACTTTAATCGGCTCGGTCATTGGATGGGAAATTTGGGAATCAGGTAACCAATTAACCCGACTAAACTTATAGTAGTAGTCCAAGTACCTGCCAATTTAAACATGTATTATTTTATGTCAACTTTAATTGTAGTATACACATTGTCCATTGAACCCAAATTCAAATAATATTTTACCTAGCCTCATTTTAATTGGTTAATTATCTTTTAAAGCTTCTATATTGGATGCACTATGATGGATGTCGGATCCTGACTACTATTTAACGGATGACCGATTCAGGCTTATCGTTGGACCAATGTAAGGTGACATACTATCTAGGCTTCGGCCTGGACAAGACCTAGCCCATAGAGAGCAAGTGCAGCCCATACTCTTTCCTATATAAGGAAGGTTAGGTCTTCCTGTATACACACACTACAGATAATACATAATACACATCACACTCATGATAACCTACTCATTCTTGTCTCTCTCTTCATATACCACACACCAACATGCATACTGATGGTCGGGTATTATGTTCATATATTAGATATTTAGTTATTTAGTTTTATTGAGTTTATTGTTAGAACTCTAGTACTTCATACATACTTTTATATTTCAAGTCATTGATCGTTAAAGATGTTAAATTGGAGACTTGTACGAGCATGGAATGACATCTCGGGAAGACCGGAGCATGAATTAGAGTCTTGGGAAGTGTTAGAAGGATCCGGGAAGAGTTTGGATGAGAAAACATATGCCGATGCTAAAAATAAACAAGATGTGTTGACAAAAAGCGACCAAGAGGTAAAACGGGCATATCCTAGACTAGAAAATGAGTTACGGTACCCATAATATATGAATTTTGGATTTCTCAACGTGATGAATCCAAATATAAGGATTTCTTTGGTCGCGTACCGCGATACAATGGCTATATGTCCATTGCGATAAGCAATGGACATAAAAAACGTGAAAACAAGGGGTTTTGACCTATATGTTCTATTTTATAAACCCTAATCAGATATCTTCAGTTCCAGTCGTCTTGGGACGAAATGGGGCGATTTCGGGAGCCCCAAATCACCTCCAATCATCTCGGGGTTCGTAGTTCATCATCCTAAATCAATAACCAAAGACTAGTCAAAGATCATGAGTGGCTTATTCATCTCGAGTCATTCCCGGGATGTAGAGCATTGTAACTTTTTAGTATTTTCTCATGTATTAGAACCGAATGATTGTAGTTATTGATTTATGATCTATTAACATTGATGCTTGGTATTGTTGAGCATTCGATCGCTTTAGGTTTATTTCGATCAGACCAATTAGTTTGTCGATTGTTGTGATATGTGTCTCATAGGGTTTGTAGTTTAGTTTAGGACAATGAAGCATACAATTGCCTTAGTTGAGTCACACTGGCAAGGTCCATGTGATAACCAATGTCGTGTGCTAGCGATTGTTGATACTTAAGAATATATTAGTCAATTTACCAAATATGTTTATCAATAACTAATGTGTTAAATAACATGAGATTACTGTTTAGTTGCATGCTTGAACCCTAGGTGTGATTCTGTTCTCGTTAATTCTTAAACTCGTTTTAAGTGTTCGTTGCTTCCAAACAAAAACTGCTAGTGTGATCAACACTCGACAAAACTTCATAATTGTTTCTTTATAATTGTTTTGTAAATATAATTACATAAACGAACAAACGTATGACATTGACCACATGCTCCTATGAATTCGATACCTGACTTACCCTGTCTATAGGTAAAATGAGGTTTTTGCATGATCGGTATGACACGGTCATCAAAACGGCGCTGTTGCCGGGAACTGGTGCGCTTAGTGTTATATTGCTTGTTTGACTTTTTCTTAAAAAAATAATAAATATTACAAAAATTCAAAAAGATTTTTCTTGTATTGTTTATTTATGTTCCATTTTACCTTGGGTATTTTAGTTGTTTTTACAGATTATTTTTAACAGGAAATCCAGAATCCCAAGCACGCTATTGTCACCATGAGCAATGATAGGGATTTTGGTTATTGTAAAGGCCCGTATCACTATCGAGATTGTCCTATAGTTTCAAAAAATTGGCAAGAGCGTCGTCATGGGCTGAGATATATGGCGACATATTATGAAGATGAAGAGATTTTGTCATATTATTCACACTCTGAACAACACACATCGCCGAATTATGATGAAGATTATCAATCAGACATAGATGACCAATGTATTATGAGCCATAATATGACAACTATGAACCGGAGATGCCCTATTTCTCAAGCTACCAAGACACAATGGAATCCAAACTTGACAAAATGATAAATATGATGGTTAAGAATAACAAGAAAGCAGAACAACAAAGGAAATCTCTTGAGGCATTGGGTAGGCGCACCAATCAAATTAATGAAGAGATTATACACACTAAGCCAGACTTGGACAAGGATGATTATGAATATCCTTATGATGAAGATGATTATGACTATCCTTATGATGAAGATGATTATGAATATTCTCATGATGAAAGTGAGTATGAATATCCTCTGTTGGTTGATGAAAAGCAGCAAAATACACCGAACTCTAAGCTCGATACTATCATGAACATGATAGTGGAATATAACAAATGGGCAATGGAAGAAGAAAAGAAATATGAGCTAAGAGATAAAAGACTTGAGGCCTTGCTTAAGCAGATTGCTGAGGACATTGCCGAAATCAAACGAGACCAAGAGGAGTTGACCAGTGGTACTATGCGCGATAGTGATGAAGAGGATGAGGTTGATGATCTTCCAGAGCAAGAAAGTGAAAGTGTGATTCAAGTAGAAGACACAACTCCTTTAGAGTATGAAGAGCCTAAGGTAGCCCAGGTTTATCTTGTACCTTCTCCACTATTTATTATTCCAAACAACAAATGTTTGGATGAAGGCTTGAATAACAAGAAAGTAAGCTTGCATGATATTGGACAAATAATCAAGAAGTGGCCTCGCAACAATCATTCAAGTAGCATGCCAATTGTTGTAAAGCGATAATGGACTCGGCATGTAAGCTACCGAGCGTACATTGGAAACTCAGTGGGTAAGTGTTCACTTCGACCACCATGAGGAATTCATGTATTGTCAAGCTGTAGAAATCTAATTCAACGCTAACCGGGAGACAACCCGGCTTTGTATTTTGTAATTTATTTTTATTATGTGCTTTTGTTTTTATCTTTGCATATTATTAATTGTTTATTTCAAGCGTGCCAACATAGTAGAAATTTAAATGTGGGGATGCCACAAGGAAAAAAATGGAGTTTGAAGTGTTTGGTAAAGATGTCAAAAAACGAGGTTCTAGCCATTCGAGCTGCCCAGAGTGCGTTCATGCTTTGCTATCAGGTACGTGCATATTATGTTGTAATTGAACTTTATGGGTGTTGTTCACTATAAACCCTCATGAGACCTTACTCGTCCACCCGGGCTACCGGGGGGTTTAAAGGGCTTGTTGAATATGCTAAACGCAACCGTGATTCCTACAAGAGTGAGTTAGCTCTTTTAACATTTTAACTCGTTTAACCAAATTTATTATGAAACTAAATAATTCGTCTTGGTAATTGATTTATAAAATGAATTAAAAATTTTATTTTTGCAATATTCTTAAAATACCTACGTTTTACTCATGGTGAGATTTTTGCAAAAAGATTTTGGAGAAGACGAGTTGTTCACGAGCCACGTTTAGCACCGTATAGTCATCTATTTAAGGTGATTTTGGTTTCATAATTTATTTTGTTATTATAGTTCAATTGTTAAAAGTGTAATTGTATATTTAAGTGTTAGGACCATCACATTAGAGCCCAGTTTTTAAATTATTAAACATTCAATTTCAACCCTGTCCTCTAAATGTTTTTTAATTGCTTATATTTTAACATTGAGGACAATGTCAACCTCAAGAGTGGGGAGGGGGGAGGATTAAAAATTTTTATTGACCGAAAGGCCGATAGTAGCTCGAGGGTGTTCGGAAACCAAAGTTGTTAACTGTTGATGTCATAGCCCCCAACCCCTATACCTCCTGGGAGGGGAGCCGTGAACATCGAGTGGTGGTATCGGTGTTTATTAAAATATTTGCAGTGGAATATTTCATTAGGAACGTAGTTAGGAAAAATAATCAGAGTTATAAAAACACCATGATTCTTATTTCATAAACTAGGATTAAAACCCATTTTTATATAAACATAAGTTTTATAGGGATAAACCCTAATTTACAACACATTTCTTTCTTCTGGTGACAAGCCACTTATTTAAGCTGGAAGCCCGCAAGCATCATTCCTTTGTCTCTAACAAGTCACCTGAAACATGCTTAAAATATTTTATCAGCAGCAAATACTGATGAGTACATTCATTTATAAATGACACATTTTACAGTTACATCATTAAGATGTTTTTACATATGCCGTCTTACAAATTACCGAAAGGTACTTGTCACTCGATCGTATCTGTGACTGTGGTCATATTACTTATTAGCTATCACTTATCCAATAAGTAACGTGTAATAGCCCAGTAGGCAAGCCTTGTATAAAAAACCCCACAATACCAGTAGTAACCATCCCGTAAGTCTACAGAGACTTAATCACTGTAATGTAATTAAAATCCTTTGAAAATATGTTAAAAAATATTTGGACTATCTGTTATGACTTTAATAGGTTTAGAAAAGCATCATGACAGTAAGGGAAAGTCAGCTGTCTCACGCAAATGTGAGTTGTACAAAAACTCGAATGTCTTACCTCGAAAGTTTACAATTAACAAGCCTCCTGATATTAAGCACATGGGTTAAGCACAATATAGTATATCTAAGTTGGTATAAACCCCATAATCCTAACGAGAATCATGAGACTAGAAACTTTAAACGATGGCACAATGTCTTATCTTGTTAAGGTAGAGCTTTCGGATTCGCGTATAAAAGTTTCTTTCAATCGGAGAGGTACTGTTACGACTACTCGAGTATTATACCAACACTCTTATATATAAGAAATTGAGTGAGAGATCTGATATTGGGACGAGAAAATGAAGTCTGGATCCCAACCTATTTATAGTTAAAACTGGGTCAGTTCGCGTAGCGTGAACCTACACCAACAAACACTTCGCGTAGCACGAAGTAAACATAAGGATGTTGAGTCAGCCCTAGCTATGCCACATAGCGTGACACGTGGCAGGCAACGTGTCATTGTTGCGTGATTATTATGTCGCGTAGCGCTATGGATTTCTTCGCGTAGTGCGAAAGACAAAAGATTTTCCGGATAACTTATAATGCTTCGCGTAGCACGAAGGGACCTGACTTCATTCCTTCGCGTAGCGTGGAGAAACAGTTGCGATGGGAGCGTGTGAAGTGCAAAGTGCACCATCAAAGTGCCACATTGCGCCCATCGCACATCGCCCGAGCACGTGCCCGTGCTCGTCGGGTGCGAAACGCTAGGATCACTGAATGTATCTTGTCATATAAGAATATTATCATATGAGCTCTCTTTCTTAAAAAGAGCTTACAAGTTTTATAATCTAGCGATGTGGGACAAGAACTCACATTCTTATTTATACTAAGGTGGAAGCATTTCATTTTCTTTCCTCCACCGATGTGGGATGGAATTCACTTGTTTTATTTCTTAAGTTTCCTTTTTATTATTTTATGGTTTGTTATAGCCTCCCTTCCTTATTTTAAATCTCTTTCTCGAGATCTATGGGAATAGGTGTGGATACTTCCGTTTCATTTCCGATTCCAATTCCAAAGTATATTTATTCCACTTTCCATGTCTCTCATTTGAGAAAGTGCCTGGCTGATGACACATATCTTGTGCCATTAGTAGACATCGAAGTTGATGAGCAGTTGATCTACATCGAGCAACTGGTAAACAGAGTAGACAGGAAAGAGAAGCATCTTCGTCGCAAGATTATCCCTATAGTTAAAGTAATATGGAAGCATCGCAATGGATCAGATGTTACTTGGGAAGTCGAAGAGGAGATGTGCAAGTTTTACCTGAATTTGTCTAGTGATAGTCTCCGAAAGCTCTTTTAAGGAGGCTAAACTTGTAACATCCAATCTTTAAAAATATTAAGTAAAGAAACATTTATTATTTAATTATGAGTTTCTATTTGTTACAGATAAATAAATAACATATAAGTGGGGTGGTGGGCTTAGAAATGAAAGATGGACTTAGAAAGATATGGACTAAGGGTGTTATGGGCCTAAGGTATGTATTAATATATTTTTCAATATCCTGTTCACCAACTTCTTCATTTAATTCTTCAATCTCTGTAACTGTAGATCCTTTTTATGTGTTTTGAACCTTTTTTTACCCTAAAAAAAATAATGTACCATAATCCATTATATTTTTTGATCAATAACCTGGAATGGTCTTGTCAATTTCTCAGTCACCATCATCTTTAGTTGATGTACATGTAACGGTAACCGAAATAAACGTTTAAATAATTATAGGAAGTTTTATTATTTATCTATTAATGAATTACCTTGAACTTCTTCATTATCACACTCCATGTTAGTGCAAACTTCCTTATCACACCCCATGTTAACGCAAGCTTCATTATCACACTCGTCGTCAACCCCTTTAGTTGATGTAACTGTAGGAACAAATGAAAAAAAAGTTGTTAAATTTTAAAACTGAAAATTTTTAATTTTTTTTCACAGTTTTCTTAATATACTACCTTGCACTTTGTTATCCACATTTGGATCTTCGACACATTACCTCCTTTACCAACACATTGTTTATCAACTCCTTTGTTTGATGAACCTATATTAGAGGTTTTATACAAGTCAGAATAAATATTTATGTTAGGGGGTTAGACAAAGTTTATTTAGCTGAACGTATTAGGGGGGGGGGGGGGGGGGGGGGTAATACCTTGAATTTCGTTACTTCCTTTATTCCCACAATTAACAATTCCACCAGTTATTTTGTCAACTCCTTCATTTGAGATTCCTTGATTTTCAACCGCACATTTTTTTTTTGCATTCACACAATCATGATTTTATTCAAGTTAGAAATGAAAACTATGAAAATTTATAAATTTTTGTTTAAACTATTTATAAGGTTGAACATATTAGAAGAATGTATAAGCATAATCACTATGAATTAATAAGAAGAATGTATAAGTAGAACGTATTAAAATTTAGACACCTTCTACTAAGATTAGTAGAACGTATAAGCATATGCTATCTAAACTATATGATACCTTGAGTATTGTCACCGATTTTGTTATTGCAATCTTGATTATCATCAGCTCTTTTTTCAACTAATTCATTCGAGGTACCTTGAGTTCTTTTCCTTCCTTTATTCCCACATACAAGATTTCCATTAGTTATTTTGTCAACTACTTCATTTGAGATATCTTAAATTTCAACTGCACCTATTTCTGCGTTCACACATTCATGATTTTATTCAAGTAAAAATGAAAACTATGAAAAAGTTTAAATTGTTGTTTAAGCTATTTATAAGGTTGAACGTAGTAGAAGAACGTATAAGCGTTATAACTACGAACTTATAAAAAGAATGTATTAGTAGAATGCATTAGAAGTTAGACACAAAAACCTTTTGCCAAAAACTTCTAATAATATTGAACGTATAAGCATATGCTTTTTTAAAATATGATACCTTGAGTATTGTCACAATCTTTGTTATGATACGCTCCTTTCCTAGCATATGTTATCTCACAATCATTATTATCATCACCTCCCTTCTCAACTAATTCATTTGAACGTATTAGAGATATTTATACAAGTCAGAATGAACGTAAGAGAGGATGTTTATCTTGACTATTATTAATGTCCTTTTTCACACAATGTTGATGTTCATCAACTCCTTTGTTAAAACACCATGTATCAACATCTCCTTCGTCGTTATCATTTAGAGACATATCAACTGTTGCAACTATATAAAAAGGCGGTCAGTTCAATTTTTTTAATAGGTAAGATATTACATAAGATCGCATTATATATTTTTTTTTACCTAATTCTTTTAAACCTCCTTCAGATTGTTTTTCATATGCTTTTTGATTGAATTTGACTTCCCAAACACAACACCTATCAAATAGCCATACATTTGATCCATGTTTTTCTTTCCCTTTCTTTACCAATTCGTTGACTATCAAATTCCTCCAACTTTTTATCCATTTCTTCATTCCAATTCTACAATAAATATTAATGTCACAAATTATAATTTTTTTGTTAATATATAAATGTTTTATACCTGCTCCTATCGGTAAACGGTTCTTTGGACAGATATGCTGACAAACCAGACAGCTGTGGAGGGGTAGTGTAGTAGTCTATTATTTCTTGTGTTGCTGTCCCTATAGGCATATGAAAATGCAATTGTGAATTTTCCTCATAGTTATTATACTCTTCAAAAATGTTATCATTCTGTTCATCACTAGTCAACTCTGATTTATCTCCTTTTTTATCTTTCTCCACTTCATCAGCTGCATGCTTTTTCACATTTTTATCTATTTCAATTCCATCCTTTCCTACTTCACAATATGTAGGTTTTCCACTCTTTCATGGTTTGTTTTATCTTTTCTCACTCTTTCATTATTTCTAGCATCTTCAGTATCATTTCCATCTTCAGTGTGCAATATTGCATCACCCTTTTCAGTTGTTTCATCAATTGAAGCTCCAGTTTCACCTGTTTTTAGTAGCAGTAAGATATATTATAGAACAAATATTTTTGATATATTTTTTAAACTATATGTATTAACAGTATAAGTTATAGCAGCTTACTTGATTCTTCTTTGTCCTCCTCATTGTCAGTTAATGGACCATTATCAACAAGTAGCTATCCATGCTAATAAGAGTTTTGGTTGTTATATAGCTAATTGTTGGTGTTTTGATTGGGTCCCCAAATGCTCCATGACGTTTCTGATACTCGTGTGTGTATAGTACTGCAAGCAAGGTTATAGGACCACTGAATTGTTCTTGTTTTTCATTTTCTTTTATAACTCTCCACTCCTCTGATTTCTTCAAATTATGAATCATGTAGCTGCACCAATTCATTTTTGATTTTTTTGAAAAGTTAACAATTGAGGTGGTGAACATTAGATGGACTGTCGTTGATTTTGTTATCAATCCAATGCATGTGTTGAACAACACAAGGAAATTCAATTTAAACTCTCCACTTTTCCCATTATGTGTTTTCATTCTATCCAACACATTTTGAATAGTTATCCTTGAATGGCCAAATTGAGTTCTGAACTTATCTGTACAAACACTCGACCCTACTCTTGGTCTGTTCTTTTCTAAAACTGTTTCTCCGCCAATTGGTATTCCAAAATTCATGAACTAACTGGGGTGTTATCTAAACAATAATATGGTTCCCCATGTTTAATTCGTTAAGGTCATGATCATAGTTCATAACTAACCAATATCACAAACGAGTTGGAATGGTGATAATATTCATTGTTAACAATGATCCAAATCCCATTTCTTCAACCCATTTTTTTTGTTCATTCATTTCTTTGATTGCTTCAAAGATATTGGTGGGTGCACATCTCATCCAAATTTTTGTATCCCTATAATCTTGAAATCGTTTTCTGGCACGTGTTGTAGTAGAGGTTGATTTTTTGCCCCTTTTGGTTGGTGTTTCAAAATCTGAATCAAAATTTCTAAATCAACTTGAATTTCCCTTTGTTTCTTTTCAGCAGGTTGTTTGATAGATTTTTTGGCCTTTTGTTTTCGAATCTTTAGTGGTGTTTCAAAGTCTGAATCAGAATTTTCTAAATCAACTTGAATTTCCCTTTGTTTCTTTTCAGCATGTTGTGTGATAGATTTTTTGCCTTTTTGTTTCTGAATCTTGAGTGGTGTTTCAAAGTCTGAATCTGAGTTTCTTTCTTCACCTTGATTTCTTTTACGTTTATTTTTCGTAGTTTCGAGGTCTTTCCCAGAATGTTTATGCCTTCCATCAGCTGTTTCATCATGATTTGGTTTACTTGCTGTATCTTCAGTCCTTCTTTTTTTTCTTCTTAGCATCTATTCAAACATGTTACAAGAAGCTATAAGCATCAAATTAACAAAAATAAATAGCTTTAGCTAACAGTCTATGCTAATACGTTCTGTTACATAACAACAAAAGCCAATCCTAATACGTCTGGTTCAAAAAGCAATTTCTGTTTAAAAAGTAGCTATCCATGCTAATAATGACATATCCTAATACGTTCTGTTACATAACAACAAAAACCAATCCTAATACGTTCTGTTCAAATAGCAATTTTTGCTAACAATCTTCTAAAAGCAATTTCTGCTAACAATTTTCAACAATCCAGGTTGATTTCTACTAATCCGTTCTGCTAATACAAATCCTAATACGTTCTATTATATAACAACAAAAACCAATCCTAATACGTTATGTTCAAAAAGCAATTTTTGCTAACAATTTTCAACAATCCAAGTTGAGTTCTGCTAATCCGTTCGGCTAATACGTTCTGTTCAAAAATTCAATTTATTTGCTTTTTAGATCATCACAGTTGACCTAAAAAGTTCGACTCAAACAAACAAAAGCAAATCGGCTTATGCAACATAACAATCTCCTAATACGTTCTTTACAAAACATATAATTATACTAATATGTTTCAGGTCAACATAAGCATCTATCTAATACGTCTGGTTAAAGCATTGAAGACACAAAAACAATAATGAAGTCCAGTCAAACTCCCAAATTTTGTCTAATACGTTTAGTTACAAGTTCCAGACATATACTAATAAGTTTATTTGAAATTTTTATGATTACCTGATTTTTTTTTGTTTTTTGTGGTCTGTCGTGGTTCTTTTTCGACCTTCGTTCTTTGTTAATCTTAATAATCAGCTTGTTTGAAGTAGGGTTTGCATTCGACTTTACATTAACCTCCATTTGTTAGCAATTTGGTTTTTGATTGTCGTTTCGAATGCTGTTTTAGGATTTTGGAAGTAGTTGAGTTAGTGAAGAAGTTTAATCGAAGAATGGATTCGGGGGAGTTGAAGAACCGATTTGGGGAGGTTTACTTGAAAATTCTTTGGACGGAAATAACCTTTTGATAACCGACGTATCACTAATTTATGTTTTATTACAAAATACCATCGCGTAGAATCAGACGTTCCACATTCTCGCGTACGCAATGTACGATAGTGTATTAATGTACGTTAACCACCCATAATGTACGATAGTGTATTAATGTACGTTAACCACCCATAATGTACGATAGTGTATTAATGTACGTTAACCACCCATATATATATATATATATTCATTCGGTACATGATGAGTGACATGTATTGAGCCGAGAGTATTTGAAAAATTTTTTCAATCGGGGCTATAAGACTAAGATTACCTTACCTATATCTCTTCGGTTCTCGTCCCTATCATCGGCCTGTCACCCTTGATACTAGACTAGTCCTGACCACAGTTATCACCAATGTTACCACAGTTGATGTTGTCGTCGTCTCCATTGCTTGCCTTTTCCGTCACCTTCATGGCTTCACCCGCTACTTTGATACTTTTTTTCATTTATTAATTTATTTACTTTTAAAAAAAATTTCTAAAACGACTTGTATCAAACCCAACAAGTTACCCTACGTGACCGTTTTACGAGGTTTATTTTAATAGGAATAATTGTATAGTTGATTTTACAATATCTTGTATAGTTTATTAAAATATTGTTTCCATACTTATGGATAGAGTTGTAATATATAATTGGGGTGAAGGAATGAGAATGATACAGAGAATATTACGATTGTTTACTATCATGGTATCAAAGCTTTTGACCTAGCCGCCTACCCTCCCACCACCCTACATCGGCCTTCTTCTTCTTGGCCGAACACCCTGCCTCTCACTCAAATCATCCTTCCTTTCATTCTCCCTCACACCATTAACAATGGAAAGCAAGCTCCATCCGGCCTTCACCGTCTCGAATATCAAAAACTTCATCCCCGTTACTCTCGAGATGGAATCGGCTCAATTTTCCACATGGTCCGAGTTATTCAAGATTCACTGCAAAGCATTCCTCGTCTATGATCATCTCTTTCCCCGAGTGCTTCCCGAGTCATCTACTAAATCTGCAGACCCTCCCAAAACCGAACCGCACGCCGTAGACACATGGGAACGCCTTGATGCAATAGTTTTGCAATGGATCTATGGAACTATTTCCAACCCTCATCAGAACACCCTACTAGTGCATGGGGCTCCGCTAATGCAGCCCCCTCGGCTTATTACTCGAGCGAATCTACTCGGGAGCGCGGTAAGTCAAGGGGACGCGGTCGTGGACGCAGTTCCTGGGGTAGCGGTTGTGGATCAGGGTACAATCAAAATTGGCAAACACCACCTCCATGGCAGCAAACTCAACATAATTTTGGTCCAGCCCAACACGGAGGTTATTCTTGGCAGCCCAACACTTACCCCACTCAACCATCATGGGCCAGCCCACCCTGTCCATACCCCACAACTGTGTTACAACAACCCAACTCGTCAAGCAATGGAATACTTGGGCCCCGACCCAATCAAGCCCACTACACCGCGTACACATCAACAAACATCGAACAAGCGTTATACACGATGTCACTTAATCCACCAGACAGTTGGGCAATGGATACCGGAGCCACCACCCATATGACGAACAACCCGGGTAATTTTCAATCTTTTTTTAATAATGGCATTTCACAAAATATTATTGTTGGTGATGGCACGACCATCCCGGTAAACGGATATGGCAATCAAACCCTACCCCCACCTTTTCCACCGCTTAAACTAAAAAATGTTCTTTACGCCCCTAAATTAATCAAAAATCTTATTTCAGTTCGTCTCCTTACAACCGATAATTGGATATCCATTGAATTTGATCCTTTTGGTTTTCTTGTGAAGGATTAAAAGAAACGGGTTCCTATCCTCTGATGCAACAGCAGCGGTGATCTTTACCATCTCCTTCCATCCATGCTATCCACCATCAACAACCATTCCACCTTTGCTGCTATCTCTCAAGACATTTTGGCATCATTGTCTTGGCCACCCGGGACATGATTTATTAAATAAATTGAAAAACACTTCTTCTATTTTTTATGTTAAGCAAAATAAAACGCTTTGTCAATCATGTGTTTTTGGCAAAAGCATTAGACTACCATTTCATGATTCTAGTACTTGCATTTTTTTACCTTTTGACATTATACATAGTGATCTATGGACTTCTCCTATTATTAGTACGGCCGGTCACCGTTATTATATTTTGTTTTTGGATGATTATTCTAATTTCCTGTGGACTTTTCCGTTAGCACACAAATCACAAGTCTTCAATATATTTTCTAATTTTTACAAGCAAATAGAAACCCAATTTGAACATAAAATCAAATCTCTTCAATGTGATAACGGTACTGAATACGTTAATAACGCATTTAAACAATTTTATATTCAACATGGCATGCTTTTCCGTCTCTCATGTCCACATACGTCGTCTCAAAACGGCAAGGCAGAACGCAAAATCTGCTCTATTAATAACATCATGCACCCTCCTCGCTCATGCTTCCCTCCCACCTAACCTATGGCACCATGCCCTTGACATGGCAACCTACATCCTAAACATTCTTCCGAGCAAACCCACAAATTTCAAACCCCAACTTGTCTTCTTTATAATCGTTCACGCGGATACGATCATTTACGAGTATTCGGTTGTCTTTGCTATCCTCTAATACCCTCCACCACCATTCACAAACTCGCCAACCGTTCCACACCGTGTGTCTTCCTCGGTTTTCCAACTAATCACCGCGGATACAAATGTCTTACATTCAAACTAATCAAATCATCATCTCTCGTCATGTCGTATTCGATGAAACGATTTTTCCTTTTGCAAATTCTGTCTCTCCCAAACCCTCATACACATTCCTTGATTCACCCTTAAATCCTATGTTTTGGTCTCACTTACAACACCCAAACTCGGCCCCACCCAATCCACCTAACACCTCCTCTTAGCCTACGGCTCCACCCCACCCCCCCCCCCCCCCCTCTCTCACACCATCTCAAGCCTTGACAAACCTGTCACCAAATCAGCCCATTGACCCCACACCACACAACACGGCCCAACAGTCACCCACCCAGCCTATATACGAAAACCAGCCCATATCATCCCCCTCCTCTCCTACTGGCTACTGCCACAAACGTACACTCTCCACCACCTTCACCAACTACACCTTACATAAACACTACAACTTCTCCAATAGTACCACCACCTTCCCCACCACCCATACAACTTACTTGCCATGCGCACGCGCGCCATGGACAACATTTCCAAACCAAAAAAATCTATTCAACCTACATTCCACCACTATTGTACCGATTCCAAAAAAATCCAATCCATGCCTTATCCATACCGGAATGGTCCAATGCTATGACTAATGAGTTTAATGCCCTTATTAAAAATGAGACTTGGGAATTAGTCCCTAGACACCCCAACATGAATGTTATACGGAGTATGTGGTTATTTAAACACAAATTTAATTCAGATGATACATGGGAAAGGTATAAAGCCCGACTAGTATGTGATAGTCGGTTACAAAAGGTTGGAGTCGATTGTGGTGATACATTTAGCCCGGTTGTTAAACCGGTTACTATTCGGACGGTCTTAACTTTGGCACTTTCACATTCGTGGCCGGTCCACCAGTTGGACATCACTAATGCCTTTCTTCAAGGGAAACTCAATGAGACCGTCTACATGTACCAATCTATGGGTTATCGCAATACAAGTTATCCGGATCATGTTTGCTTACTTAAAAAGTCCTTATATGGACTAAAGCAGGCCCCGCGAGCCTGGTACCAACGGTTTACCGACTATATTATAACATTGGGGTTCACTCAAAGTAAGTGTGACAATTCACTTTTCACACTACATCATAATAATCATACCGCCTACCTTCTACTCTATGTGGATGACATTCTTCTTGTAACATCCACCGATTGTCTTCGAGAACATCTCATGACCGGCCTTGCTACAGAGTTTGCTATGAAAGATCTCAGGCCGTTAAATTATTTTTTAGGTATCCATGTCTCCCAGGCGAAAGATTCCATGTTTTTTATCCCAACTTATGCCTTGGACATTATCAAACGGGCCGGCATGCAATCGTGCAAGCCGATTGCTACTCCAGTCGACACTAATCGTAAGCTCGGTTCTCAGGCTGGGGAACCATTTGCTGATCCAACCTTGTATAAAAGTCTTGCTTGTACCTTACAATATTTGACCTTCACGCGACCCTACATCACGTATGCTGTGCAACAAATATGCATGCACATGCATGCACCTCGGACCGATCACTGGGATGCTTTGAAAAGGATCGTTCATTATATGGCATCAACTTGGGTAAACACACTGACATCTCCTTGATTGCATATACGGACGCCGATTGGGCCGGGTGTTCGGACACTCGTCGCTCCACATCTGGATACTGTGTCTATATGGGACATAACCTTATCTCCTGGTCTTCCAAGCGACAACCCACTATATCCCGCTCCAGTGCTGAAGCAGAGTACCGTGGTGTAGCTAATGTCATTGCTGAAATTTGTTGGTTACGTAACCTTCTATTGGAACTCCGGCACCCTTTATCGTGTGCCACCCTCGTCTACTGTGAGAACGTAAGTGCTATTTATCTTTCTGGAAACCCGGTACAACACCAACGCACCAAACATATTGAGCTCGACATTCATTTCATTCGCGAACAGGTGCAACGCGGTTGTGTCCGAATTCTTCATATGCCTACACGACATCAGATTGCAGACATCTTTACGAAAGGTTTACCCAGGGCTCTATTTAGCTAAGGAAATATAGACATATAGTGCCCTCAAACCCCCCCCCCCCTTTAGTAATGTAAATTCACCCGTTTTCATACGAAAATTTTTGTATGTGGTGTAAATTCAGGGCTCCCCGCTTGACACCCCGCTAGGTCCGAATTTTTTTTAAATATATGTATTTTTATGAAAAACGATATGTATATTTAATGTTTAAATTCAATTGCATAACAATTAGCTTTGTCTAGTGGCAAAGGGGAATGACTCTAAACCAAAAGTGCGTTCTAGTCTCATTTGAGACATGTTTAAGCCTATTTTTATATAAAAGTGTTTTACACAACCCTAATCATAACCAAGATAGCCAATTTAAAAATTAAATTGTTTAAACTCAACAAAATACTCATTTTACTTAAGGTCCAAAATACTTTTTGCCTTCAGCCCAAATTTTTTTTTCAATTCTCAGAGCCGGCCCTGTGTAAATTTACTTGTTTTCATCTGAAAATTTTAACCCCGCACCCGGTTTATGAAATTTTTATATGTATTGAATCTGTCATTCACCACTGCATGCGACCTCCACTGCTCCACTACATAAGGACCGCCGGACAGGTTAAGGATGAAGTGTTGGAAGGAGTCTTACTCTTACCCATATATTAACTAATAATTTTCTTTTATTCAAATGACAATTTCCTTATTATAGTTTTTTTCTCCGATTGAAAATGAGTTTAACGTGTATTACACTGCCAAAATATTGAATTATTCAAATGCACATTGCATGTATCATATTGTCTTCCTTGACTCGGTCTTCTTCCCATCAATGGCGCCACTATTTCTCTTCTTCTTTCTTCCAACTTCTTAAACCTCATTCTAATACCTCCCAATTAATAAATTTAACACTCCATGGCTTCCAATTCCGCCTTCGTAGCCATCCTGGCCGCCATCGCCACCTTCTTCGCCATCACCCTCATCTTCTCCATCATCTACTTCATTCTTCGGATTGCCCGCAAACGCCAACAGCCTCCCCCCCGCACCCGAGCCATCCGAACCACACCCGATCGCCTCATATCCATCTCCGAGAGCCAGCTGTTTGACCCGTCCTTGAACAAGATCGAGATGGTTGACTTGGTCAACGCTACCCGAAACTTCTCACCGGATCTTATCGTCGGTGACGGCAGTTTCGGGTACGTTTACAAAGCCCACCTCTGCTCGGGCTCCACTGTCGCCGTTAAAAAGCTCGGCGCAGACGCCTTTCAAGGGTACCGAGAGTTTCGGGCTGAGATGGAAACTCTCGGTAATATCCAACACAAAAATATCGTTAAGTTTCTAGGGTATTGTAAAACGCGTTCGGATCGGGTATTAATTTACGAGTTTATCGAGAAAGGAAGTGTCGACCAGTGGCTTTACGACACGTCATCAGCGGGCCTTGACATATCAGAGCGAAGGTTACCGTTATCTTGGAGGACTAGAGTCAATATCATTAAAGGAGTAGCAAAAGGGCTAGAATATATGCATAATTTGGAAAACCCTATAATTCATAGGGACATTAAAGTTAGTAATATTCTCTTGGATGCGGATTTCGAAGCTCACATCGCGGATTTCGGGCTAGCTAGAATGATCGAGCACTCGCATTCGCATGTCTCAACGCAAGTAGCAGGGACGATGGGGTACATGCCACCAGAATATTTCCAAGGAGCCACTGCAGCTACCGTTATGGGAGACGTATATAGTTTCGGGATATTGATGTTTGAGGTTGCCACTGCTAGGCGTCCGAATTTGAAGATCAAGGACGAGACTGGAAACGAGGTTCGGTTTGTTGAATGGGTGATGAGAATGGTGTTACAAAATGAGGAAATGAAATTGTTGGATGGTTGTATATTGAAAGACGATTTAAACGTGTTGGAGGTTTTAGAGTTCTTTAATATTGCTGCATTTTGTATTGATGAAAGACCTAAAGAACGACCGAGTATGAAAAAAGTTGTCGAATTGTTGGATCAAATATATGATGAAACACCAATTTAGTGATTTCATTTGAAATCGTGTTTATTTCTTTACATTTTGATTGTGAGTTTCATCCTATCCTAAAAGGGATGTATATTTAAGTGGCATGTACTTTTGTGATGTATAGAATTCCAAGCAAAATGACTCAACTCATATTATAATTATAAGTTATAACAAGATATTTAATAATTTATTACTTGATATTAAAAACATTAATTTTAATATGTGACTATTCAAAGTTTCAAACATGGGCTGGTTTCTCAATTTAAAGTAATCATCTGTAATACGTGCGAATGGCGATATTTTATGACAGATGAAACGGTATTAGTGTATTATAAGATTTCATGGTAGATGATAAACTAAAATATATATGTAGATCTGCCACAAACATTATTTGCCAAAGCAATCAAATAGCAAGATGACAATCAAGTTATATTCCCATGGAAACATAGAAAGGGATTAGACAAGTTAAATTCCAATGAAAGAATAGAAAGAGATCAGAGGTCACGTTGATGAGTTTGTGGAGGCATGTTGTTGGGTTTGTGGAGTGGAGGCTTGGGCTCGGGTTACTTGAAAATGTTTTGGATTTAATAAATATAGAAGACATGAGAGGTTTTGGGCCGGCCCTATATCTCTTTATTAGGGCCCGCTTTTATTTCTTGTTGAATAAGCTAGTAAACCTAATGCATCTCTATTCTCTATATATAGAGATTTTAGTTGGGCAGTAGCAATAATAAAATACCATGATTGTAGCCCGTGGATGTAGGTCAGTTTAGATCAAATCACGTAAATCTCGCGTGTTCTTTACTTTACAACTGTTTGTTTGTATGTGTGTTTGAAAGACGATCCTAGCACACGTCGGAGTCAAAAGAGAATATATTAAAACACTATTATTTTTGTACATCATGAAGCCAATTGGGTAGATTCAAATGCCTTGTTGAAGTGAAAACTAGACATGTGGATCACTTCTATATTAGGTCCAGTTAAACCCGGAACTGTAAGAAGATAGAGTGCTGTAATGGAGTACATGCAGAAATACCATTTTTCATGGACACTTGCGATTTACAAAGTTACAATATTGTCATAGATGCATTTGGGAAGGCTAGGGATATGACCCAATGGACTTTTTGTTTAGATTAATGCAATCCGAGAGTATAAAGCCGAACTGTGTGGCATTTTGTCCACTTGATGCACAAGCTGAAAAGTTTAAAAGATTGAGGGTCTTTTGAGGTATATTGAGAGTTCGGATGTGACAGTTGATACCGTTTTTTTAATTGTTTGACGGATGCTTATGGTATGATCGGGTGTTTGGCTGAAATGAAAGGGGTGTTGACAATGATGGAAAGCTAAGTAGGTTATCTTTTCGAACCAACAATAAAAGTTAACTGGACTATCTTTTTAAACCAACAATGAAACCATAGTTGGTGGTTAGGGACTACGCATGCAAGTTATAAACATTAGAGACGCTGCATAAATTTTGGTCCAAAACACAGGGACCATTTGTACAATTCTCTCCTTGATAAATTACACTTACTATTCAAAAAATTATCCGAATATGTAATGCATTTGATGTACTCCATTACAAGAGGCGAGCAATGTTACTTTCAATTAGTTTTACTATAAATAAGGTTATGGTATTATTTAACGGTTCATCAATATTAAGCTCTGTACTAAGGGGGTGTTTGTGGTTGCTTATTTTCACCAACTTATAACTTATTAACTTTTTGAAAAGTAATAAGGTGTTTGGGATTGCTTATATTGTGAGAGGAATGTTTCATAAGTTACACTTTTGTAACTTATTAACTTAATGAAAAGTTATAAGGAATTCCAAACACCCCTTAAATAATAAATAAATATTTGTAATCTGTCTAGTTCCTAAGTTGGGTTCGAATAATCCGACTGGTCCTATGAATGTACCAACTAACAAAAACGTCATCTTCAACACCCTCATAAAACCCCGCCGCAAAGCGCGGGCTCTTTGCTAGTAGATTGTTAATGTATTTTTTTGTTATTCCTAAATATTAGAAATTCATGAACTAACTTTACTGAAACATTTAATACTTTAAGTCTTCTTTTTTGTAACTTAACATTAATTTATAGTTAATGCTTTATTTTTTTTATTCCTAAATTTTAGCACTTCATAAACCACTTTGGATCAAAAATTTAATGTTTTAGCCTTTAAGTGGCAAAAGTTTAATTTCGAGCTTAATTATTAGGATTTTAACATTGGTTGTTCAATTGTTTGTTTATTAATTAATTAGTTTATTTATTCCTAAAAATTAGATATTCATGAATCACTTTAACTGAAACCTTGAATATTTTAGATTGACCAAAATTTTGGTTTGTGCTTAATTTTAAGTTTTTTACAAATTTCTTTCTTTACTACTTTTAACTAGGGTGTGCATGGGTCGGTTTGGGGCGGTTTTGAGCTAAACCCATAACCATAACCATAACCATAACCGATATGTCGGTTAATGGATAACCATAACCGACCCGTTTTGGCGGTTATGGTTAATCGGTTTTATAGGTTATAGTGAGTCGGTTATGGTTTGGTTAACCATAACCAAAAAAATATTATTGGGCTTAAAAGTTTGGTACCAATTATCACAAAAAACGACATGACATAATATACCAAAGTATATAATTGTTAATATTAATACCAAATATTTAAAAAAAGAATGACATTATATAATCCAACAATGAAATTCAACTTAATTTGATAACAATGTTGAATCAAAAACTTCAAAATGATATAATCCAACAACATGCTTGGTGGAAGTTAATCCCAAACATATTGTTGGTTAAATAAATAGGTCGGTTCGGTTATGGCAGTTTTGGAATTATCTTTAACCAAAACCGACACGTATTTGGCGGTTTTTAAAAATTTATTAAACCGACCCACTGGTTATGTCGGTTATCAGTTAAAATCGATTCGGTTATGTCGGTTATGGTTCGATTAAACTGTTACGACGGTTAAGTTACTCACCCCTACCTTTGATGACTTCATCGTTATCTTTATAAATAATAAAGAACACATTTAGAGAAGTTTTATCACTTCTAATTCACATCACATCGTTCTTTATAATAAAAAACACATTTAGAGAACTTTTATCACTTCTAGTTCATATCACATTCTTTAAAATTGATTTATTTCTAAACTATATAGATATTCCAAAAAATAATAATAATAATAATAATAATAATAAAACAACTTAATTTAAAGCATTCTCAACTCATCCTCAAAATTTACGTGAGAGGAATTTGCAAATTATCGAGTGTGGTTATGAGTATAAATTATAGGATGAAAAGAGAAAATGTAGTGATTTTTTTTAGATTTAGAAAAACTTTTTTTGCCCTTGTTTATTTATTTATTAATATTGATTATGAGTAGAGAAGAGAGAAAACTTTAATGCTAAATGTATAAAAAAGTATTATTTAATTGAACACGAAAGTGTAATGTTTTTTAATATGATTACAGAGATAGAGATGGGGGACAGTTTGGTATACTCTTACACAAGCTTCGTAATCTCCAACTCTATAATTTAATTAAATATCATATTTCTTTAAATTTAATTTAATCTATCACATCACATTCTCTATCTTTATTTTTGTATCATTTACAAACACTTATTTTATTACTTTTTTCTTTTTTATATACTCAAAAATATTTATAAAGGTTATGATTTGTACATCTCTTTAGTTAAAGTATTACTAGGCTCTACCTTATACCTTATATGGATAGAGATGAAGATATAGAAGCTGATGAAGATACAAAATGTAAAAAAAAGCTCTATATTTTAGAGATAAACATATACACATGAAGCTAATATGAATGCTCCTACCCTCACACTCCATTCTCTAAAATAGAGATATGTTTTAGAGCATTCTATCATATCCTTTAAAATTTTGTGAGGGAAGTTTGCAAATTATAGGGTGTGGTTTTGAGTGGTTGTGAGTGTAAATTAGAGAGCGGAGAAAGAAAATGTAGTGATTTTTTGTAAATTAGGAAAACAAAGTTTGCCCTTATTTATTTATTAATATTTGTTAAATTGGTTGTGAGTAAAGGAGAGAGAAAACTGTAATAATAGAAGTATAAAAATATATTATTTAATTTAACAGAAGAAAGAAATGTAGTGTTTTTTTAATATAATTATAGAGATGTGGATAGGGGATATGTTGAGAATCTTAGAACATTCTATTGTCACTAGGAAATTCTATGCGGTCTCATAACAATTTGAAGAAACACTAAGTGACCCCGGCAGATTACGGATAATCTGGGGGTTAAGTAATGTTTCCCACGAGGATGAGGTCCAGCAGAGAAGGTTGTTCTTCAGGTGACCTGCAAAACAGACACCGTAAGCTCGTCACTGAGAAGGGGGGGGTTCCTCCTTGTGACCACCCTCCGGCGTGAGAATCAGACTAGATTGCTCTGAATATAAGTGTATATTAAGAGATTGCTAGATAAGATAACGAGATATCAGATGATGTCCTTACCATTCCAAGGTGTTGGAGTATTTATAGCCGAATGTAGGTTTCCTAGAAGGTACAGCCGGCTGAATAGTATTCCTGTTCTACCAACAGTGGGTTACGCACGAGCCATGCTGGTTGGTGGATAGGCTGCGGCCGACAGTGACAAGGTCGGCTGTATACTGTTCCTTTACTGCCGGCTATGCACTGTTCCACCAACTGTAGGCTGCGCACGTCCCACAGTAAGGGTTGGTGAGTAGGCAGCGGCTAATAGTGAAACAGTACTAGAGGGTGCTCCTCCTCGTACTGTTATCGGTGAGCTGTCACCCTGTGATTGGTTCATGGGCTGCTCTGGTCAGATCGTCTGTTTTGCCCATACCTTGGTAGGTATAGTACAAAAGATCTTCCAGAAGCATACGGACTGGCTCATTTGGGCGGGAGTATTACCGCCTTGCTCATTCCTTCAGGTGACAACTGTATTTGAGAGCTAAGTGCCTTGTGCGTGTAGCCTTGCTGCGCGGGTGGCCTTTCCTGATGGCTTGTATCCGCAGCTGCGGGAACAGGCAGAGTACTTCACCATTGGGAGGCATTTCCTGCGGGAACAGCTTGCGTACTGCGCGTAAGGACGTCACGTCTCTGAGCATGGTGGGTCCTGCGGATCCAGTTGGTTTCTGCGCAGACGTCTCTTTTCAAGGTGGGTCTTGCGGGTCCAACTGGGCTCTGCTGGGACCTACCTCTTCAAGTCCCCCCAGTCCAATGTTCTTCTCATAAATGTTTAATAAAGTGAGGTGAACTTTTGGACTTAAGCAAAGGGTTTTGAAAAGGGTTTAGTTTTAAGGTTTTCCATAGGGATTCTTCCCGCGGAAGTCCTTGTCACTTGCAGAAATTCCCGACTTTCCTGCTTGATCTTTGGTTATGATGCGGGTAGGTCTGTAACCTCCTCGCAAGTCAGGAGCGTTGAGTCCCACGTGTGGATTCTCCATGAGGTTTTGGTAGTTTTGAACATAGTGATCAATTATGTTAAAACCACCAATTCCATCCTGGAGCTTCAAACAATGTAGTTCTCGACGTTCCCGCTATGCGGGGATGTTATTCCCGTTTCCGCAAGCATTGCCCATAAGATCCTTCTTGGTTTCAATTCCCTGCGGAGCGCTAGGTATGTGAAGGGTTTTGCCTTAACACTGTACCCGCACTCGTCTTACGGTTACTTTACTTCCAAGGTGTTCCTGGCGTCAATTCCCTGCGGGTGCTAAGTATGTGAAGGGTTTTGCCTTAACACTGTACCCGCACTCGTCTTACAGTTACTTGGTTGCCAAGGTAAGGGGTATTTTCCCGCTTACTTTTGAATCTTTTTGAAATTTTTTGAAATTCGAAGAGTTGGTGAAAGGATAAGAACAGTCCAAACTGCTGAAACGTCGTGCGACGGTTTCTTTTGACTGTGTCAGGACGTGCAGGAAGTTATGGTGACGTGACAGTACCTGGTCATTCCAGACGCTTTTTCAGGCGCGTGGGCGCGATTTTTCGGGCGCGTGGCCGCGAAATTAATGGTACGCGTCCTTTCAACAGCTGTTGCCAGCTTGCTTTTTGCCACGTGTCATAGTTTCATTGCACCTGCGATTTCTCTCTCTTCCGCATTAAATTCATCGCATTAATTGCGATTAGTATATAAAGGGGGAGAGGGTTCTTTGTAATCCACACTTTCACTTTTCTCTTCTTCAAAACGATTTCCGGCGAATACTCATCTTTTCAGTCGAGCATTCTCTTGAAATCGTTTTCTTCTTTCATATCTGCAAGATGTCGTCTCACGATCTTGAGGCTATAGCCCAGGGGCTGGGGTGTACGCCGATGACAAGAGTACTGCTGGCGAGTGCCAGTGTGCTCTGCCTGTCGATCTATATCAGTACATCGTCAGGAAGTTCATGCTCGAGTCTCTCGAGCCTGAGTTTCCTGAACCCCATCAGACGGTGTATGATGCCCCCAGAGGCAAGATCGGGGTATATGCTGCATTCTTTGTCTATGGGAATCTTAGGTTCCCATTGACAAAGTTTGTGTACCGTGTCCTAGAGAGGCACGGTGTACACCTGACCGAGGTGCACCCGATGGCGATCGCGAAGATTCGCCACTTCGAGTGGGTGTGCCGGATTCTGGGCATTGAGCCCTTCGTCGACCGCCTGATGACCTTCTACTCTTGGAGGTGCATCCAAGGGTGGTATACTCTGATAACCCGTATAAAGGGTTTGAAGAGTTGCGCAACCGAGCGCAGTCTTCATTCGTGGAAGCGGGAGTTCTTTTTCATCTCCGCTCGCGCCATCCCCCTTGCCATGAAATTTAAGAATGAGCAAGCTCTCCCCAGCCTTCACGCCTCCAACTACCAGGAGGCGGAATGGTTTTCAAAGATTTCCCGAGTCCAATCTCCGGTTTACCGGTTTGCGGAGTCCTGGATGGTGATGCTCGGGATGAGCCGGGTGTTGAAGGATGCGGATGCGCAAAAGATCCCGATCGTCCTCGAATACGGTTTGAACTCTGTTCCTTACGGTATGCTCTGTTTACTTTGTTTATATAGGTTTGTCTTCTAACTGCTTTTCTTTTATTTCAGAGGGGAACGACTTGCAGTCGCTCCTGTATCCGCGGGAGGCTGACAGTCCCGCTCGGATGGGTACTCGTGCTCTAGATGAGAACGAGTTGCTCATCCTAGAACAAACGGCGGATCGGTTCGTGGAGGTCTACCCGCTAGGCCACGAGATCCTGAGCGCCAGGCGGCCAGGTAAGGCGTTATTCAACCCTCGACCCCTCAATGTTGAAACCTCAACTGGAATTCCTCTAATCTTATGTTCTGATGAGGAATCCGCAAATGGTCCTCCGTTGGTGCGGAAGAATAAGGCTGCCGGCGGGAAGGGGAAGGAGAAGGTGGCCTCCACTGCCGATCCGGTGCCTCGGTCTGACTCAGAGGCCGAGAGCGAGGAGGTGGCGGGGAACCCCGGTGGTGATAAGACCACCGCTCTGGAGGCTGTGACGACTGTCACCTCCGGAGAGCCCAGGATGACAACGGTGAGCGGCGTGAAGAGGCCGGCTCCATCGGGTTCATCCCCGCCTGTCCGCACTTTTAGGCTCAAGAAAACCCGTAAGTACAAACTTTATTTTTAACTTTATAGCTTTCCATCATTAATACTTTTCTTTGTGCAGGCGTGGATGTTGACGCATTCCAGGGTGGAGCGGGGAGGAGTACCTCCCCGCCCATGACGGTAGGCCTGGTCAGCCTACCTGAGGCGACGACCCAGGCGGCTGCGCCTTCGCCTGCTTCCGCTGGTTCAGTTGCTCACTCCGTTGAGCCAACTGTTCCAGCTGTGATGACATCACCGCCGGCTGTCAGTGCCATATTTACCGCATCTTTCACTGAGCCGGCGGTTACTTTTGCTGGGGACTCCGCCGCGGCGACCGCGGCGGCCTTCACCATGCCTCCTCCGTCATCGGCAACGATGGCCGATCCTTCAGATATGCATGAGGCTTCTCGCCAACCTCTGCCTCCTTCCCATCTACCTGACCTCTTGGACGGATTTCCCTTGGGTTCAGGTGATGGGTTTGGCGGCTATCGGCCTGTTATTGACCCTACATGTGCGTAGGGTTCTTTTGGCCTATTTTTTTTTTTTTTTTTTTATCATCTTTTCCTAACTGTTTTTTGTTTTTTGTAGTGTCGGATTCCAATGAAGTGTATGTTCCACGATGGAACATCGGCCGAGGAACAACCCTTCGCACACCTGTGGAGTGCGTGGAGTGGGCTCGTCACGCAGCTCCCAGTGGTGCGTTGGGGGAAGCCATGGCTAGCTACCAGGAGGGTAGGCTAACCAATGAGCTTCGGGTTCTCCTGGCCCGGATGCAGCCGTGCGTCGAGCTGCTTTGTCGTGAAAACGACAAGTTAAAAGCAGCTCGCATTCAAGAAGTAGCTCAGGCGCGGGCTGTCCGGGAGGAGAATAGGAGGCTCTCCGCCGCGGCTGCGGAGAAGGAGAAGACGTTCAAGGCCCTTGAAGTTGAGGTTCAGGCCCGTCTCGAGGCCCGTTCCAAGGCTGCCCAAGCTGTTAACGAACAGCTTCGGCTGGCTAAGGAAACTGCTAGGAACGCAACTGAAAGGGCCACCAAGGCTGAAGCTGTTGCTGAGCCTCTACGCCTCGAGAATGAGGAACTTAAAGCTAAATTAGAGGCGCTCCAACAGGCTCATGATGCCTTGGCGATGGAGGACGCGAAGAAGCTCCAAGAGATCCTGGACCAGAGGGGCGTGCTTGACCACACTGAGCGGAAGCTAAAGGGCGTCGAAGAGGCTGCTGCAAAGGAAGTGTTGCTTGCCAACCTCAATAAAAGTGAAGCCGAACGCGCCTGTAAACAAGCTCAAGCCGCCCTCCAAGAAGCTCTGGTTGCCAAGGAATGGCTTCTTCGAGAAGCGTTGTCTCAGGTAAGCTTTTCATGTCTTTACGCTTTTCTTTGTAAATAGAAAAGGTTTTGATACTTGTATTTTTTTTCTTTTTGTAGGTTGTGCATCGGGTCTTTACGGAGACGTCTTATGACGATGCTATGAGCACAGCCCTCAACGCTTCTCATGAGGATGGGGAAAAGGCCGGCTTCCTGCTTGGTCTAGGGTTTGTTGAGAAAGGTAGGTCCCAGAAGAGCCCAGTTGTACCCGCAAGACTCACCTTGAAAAGAGACGTCTGCGCAGAAACCAACTGGATCCGCAGGACCCACCATGCTCAGAGACGTGACGTCCTTACGCGCAGTACGCAAGCTGTTCCCGCAGGAAATGCCTCCCAATGGTGAAGTACTCTGCCTGTTCCCGCAGCTGCGGATACAAGCCATCAGGGAAGGCCACCCGCGTAGCAAGGCTACACGCACAAGGCACTTAGCTCTCAAATACAGTTGTCACCTGAAGGAATGAGCAAGGCGGGAATACTCCCGCCCAAATGAGCCAGTCCGTATGCTTCTGGAAGATCTTTTGTACTATACCTACCAAGGTATGGGCAAAACAGACGATCTGACCAGAACAGCCCATGAACCAATCACAGGGTGACAGCTCACCGACAACAGTACGAGGAGGAGCACCCTCTAGTACTGTTTCACTATTAGCCGCTGCCTACTCACCAACCCTTACTGTGGGACGTGCGCAGCCTACAGTTGGTGGAACAGTGCATAGCCGGCAGTAAAGGAACAGTATACAGCCGACCTTGTCACTGTCGGCCGCAGCCTATCCACCAACCAGCATGGCTCGTGCGTAACCCACTGTTGGTAGAACAGGAATACTATTCAGCCGGCTGTACCTTCTAGGAAACCTACATTCGGCTATAAATACTCCAACACCTTGGAATGGTAAGGACATCATCTGATATCTCGTTATCTTATCTAGCAATCTCTTAATATACACTTATATTCAGAGCAATCTAGTCTGATTCTCACGCCGGAGGGTGGTCACAAGGAGGAACCCCCCCCCCCTTCTCAGTGACGAGCTTACGGTGTCTGTTTTGCAGGTCACCTGAAGAACAACCTTCTCTGCTGGACCTCATCCTCGTGGGAAACATTACTTAACCCCCAGATTATCCGTAATCTGCAGGGGTCACTTAGTGTTTCTTCACAATTACTAGGCAAAACTAGGCAACAAGATAAACTGTCTCCTATTATCATGATCCGACTAACAAGAGGTGAACTATTGAAAATAAAATGATTCAAATCATATGTAGATGTCTACCACAATAAAGCTAGGCACACAAAGTATCTGACTAACATGCAATCCTAGTATAATAATACAAAGAATGAAATCAAGATCACACAGGATTCATGATAATCAAATCATACCATATTCAATAGTATAACACAAAATTAGCCCATATATATAATAACACTATATATAATAACACAAACCATGGAAATCCAATACAACTCGTTAAAAGCCCAAAAACTACAATAATCATTATTTAACCCGTCCTATGCAAATCAAAAGAGTTTAGCCTCTCATTATAGTTTGAAATAAAAGGCAAAAGTATAAGAATAAAACATGTTTAATGTCACACCCCAACCTATGGCTGAAATGCCGGGGCGCGAACTAATTGTTCGCAGCTCAAAGGTACTATTATAAAATAAAATATGACAATATCTATTAAATTAATTATTTCAAATTAAAGTGCACAAATTATCCAAACATGGCAAACAATCCAAAACAAGTATATAGTCCCAAACAAATAAAAAAATAAATAGTCTTCATTATGTTTTCTAAAGTCTTTCTATGCGTTCCTCACGTCAAACTTCAAGTCAACTGAAAACTTGCGTATGCGTAAAAATAGATTAGAATTTGTCAACACTAGGTTGAGTGAGACTATCACTGGTTTTTCATGATATAATAATATATAGGAAAATTGGTTTTAAATAATCCCAACTATGCCCTATTGGCAAATAACAGTCCCAATTTAACACTTGGTTGGTGGCTATCACAACTAAAGGTGTATTTGTTTTCAATGGTCCGCGACTAACGAAATATTAACTCCGTTAGTTTGATGGTTATGTGGCACGCCTAGTTGTTAAAAATTGCTTACATGGCATATGGCTCTTTGAATTATTTATAAATATATTATATAATATATTAAAAGATTATTTAACCACCACTTCATCTTTCATTCTCCCGTACACCATCTTCAACACACAACCACCACCATCTCCGTCTTCAATCCACCACCCGTCCACCACCATTGCTTAATTTTTTTCAGCCGCTGCCAGCCCCATGGGAAACCTCGGTTAAGATATTAGTGAAACATGGTCCACTTACCTGAATCCTCCGACCACCATCGCCGGTCTTATGCTAAAAACTACCACTGTCAGTCGCCTCAGCCCTTCTACCGCTAATGCCGGCTAACATTGAGCTACCAAACGTGGGGCGGAACCTTGGCCGCTTTATCCCTCTCGATTCACAACATTCCTTCTCTCTTTCTCTTTCTCTCTCTCATAAGATCTACAATCAATCACCGTAATTTTGAATCCACGTCACCAAAAAATCGAGTTGCAGAGTTCCATCACCGATCTGAGATCTAAATTAGGTTTCTATGGGGAGCTTCGATTAGTCACGACATTTATGTGAAACACAAACATATAGGCTTCAAGTTTTTGATACTTATGCGTCTTCTCCTCTGATGAACCAGTAGCCGACTCGTTTTGGGTTTAAGAAACTAAAACCTGATGCACGGTTAATCCAATTTTGGGCATAGTTTAATGCTTTACTATAATGATTAAATCTAATATAATCTTTATGAAGAAGATATGCTTTACACTGAAGGTGGTGGTGGCGACTCGCCGGAGTGCCGGCGATGAAGTTGTGGTTGCAAAAGGGGGTGACACGTAAGCATTTTCTGACAATTAGGCGTGCCACGTAAGCATCAAACTAATGGGGTTAACATTTCGTTAGTCGCGGACCATTGGAAATAAATACACCTTTAGTTGGGACCGCCACTAGCCAAGTGTTAAGTTGGGACTGTTATTTGCCAACAGGGCATAGTTAGGATTATTTAAAACCAATTTTCCTAATATATAAATAAATAAGCAAAACGAAATAAATGCGGTGATAAACAATCAAACCGTGAACAATTAATGTGTCAGTTGACCATTGCCTAGCGAATCGGGCGTTGTCTACCGTGACAGTCGTATGATCATACTATAAATGAGATTATGATGGGCCTATCTGAATGCGATAAAGTAAACACATAAGCAAGTAACAAGTAACATTCGATCGAATACACACAATTAAATGCGATGCGAAATCTAAGACCTCAATCTTTTGCGATACGCGACGCAGGTTGTTGTATCAGGATTGCGAGCTGATCACACGACTGGTCTCATGCTAGCCCGATTTCTCGCCTCTTGACTCATCTAAATTGTTATTCTATGTATCTAGACCCTTTTCCAACTTGCTAGCACATTTCTTGATCAACTAATTGGTCAAACAATTATCAATTGCATGAGTTGTGCCCAAAAGACTCCCTTTCGATTAGCTTCAATAATTAACTCCTCCTCCCTTATTAATAACAAAATTGTGGCTATATAAACCACACTCTACCTCTGCTATTCCTTTATCGTACATCAATGTGCATCCAATTGCTTCCTTTCTATCATTTTGGTGCTCAAAGTTCAAGGCTTGACTTTTTAAAAGTCAAATACCTCAAGTCTTCTTTCTTTAAATCACTCGGGTAATTATATTATTTGTTTTTATCCATTATTTCATTTGATTATAACCATGTTGTCAAAACCAATTCACAAATGTGGTGGTGCATCAATATAGCATTCAGTTCGTTAATTCGGTTTAGTTCAAGTTCTTGATCTTTTCACCAACATAATTCAAAATATGACTTTTCTTCTATTATAACATCTTATAATATTTTAACATGTTGGAGACAAACCCGACTAAACATCGGGTTCGCGTCGGACAAAACCGAACCACTCGGTTAAATTACGTTTTCTTTTCTTTTAAGAATCAGTTCATCTTTCTAAAACGAACCCAACACTAATTTTTCTAAAACTTGTTTTAATCAAAATTTTGTTTAAAATACAAAACATAAAGATTTAGAAACAAAGCAACCAAAACCAACTTATTATAGTGTAATATATATGTTTTTTTAAAAATCTTAGCTATAACATCAAAAACTCTTATACCAAGAACCGAACTCACGTGTTCTCTACTCACTTATACATTTTACTCGAACCCTATATTGAACCTAGGTTATTTTATTTTTCTAGGATCACTCGCTAAACTAGACCTTACCAAGTTGCTCGTTTAAGTCACTTTCATCTCATCTTTAACATGCTACTTCCATGTGAATATTCATACTTCTTTTTCCACTTTAATAGTTTGGGGGTAGCATGCATTACCTACTATCAAACCATACATTTTATCTCAAGTATTGATTTCTAGTTACATATTACAATTCAACCTCATATTTGAGTGTATATTACATATTTTATGTTTATGCCACATTGTGTGCTTATTGTGTTGATTGGCTCATTTTATTTTTGTATTGGCTCAAGTATATCTCAAACTGAATTTGTATGACCATACATTATTCATATATGTTTGGCTTTATGCTAATGACAATGAATACACATCGATTTTTATATGTCCATTCTCAATGAAGGGCATACATCTCATTTATTTATTTCAGATACTCATATATGTTTTTAATTACGCTCAACATATAAATTGTATTTTTTTTCTCATATTACATGGTATAAAACTTACGTTTACTCACCAACTACTTGTAGTTGACAGATATTCTTATACATGTTGTAGGTTTCTTAGATGATTTGGTTCAAGCAAATGCCACATAGTTATACCTTTATGTTATTTCAAATAAAAAGACTTAGATGTTATTAGTTGTATATCTCTTTATTTATGTCAAACTTGATGTACTTGTGACATGAAATGTACGTATATAAATAAATATTGTCGTCTTTAATAGTGTCATATGTGATGAACAATCGTGTTGCGCCCCGATGAATAATATGCCTTAGGTCAGGGTCTTACATCTTGGATGAGCTATATCCATCAGAAGCAAAGCGGACAATATTAATGATACGATGGGCTAGATGCTACACCACCTCATGTAATTCACGAGTTTATGATATTGCATATGACTTTGAAATTTCGTACCTTTATTACAT
Source organism: Bidens hawaiensis (assembly GCF_021521415.1). Taxonomy (NCBI): domain Eukaryota; kingdom Viridiplantae; phylum Streptophyta; class Magnoliopsida; order Asterales; family Asteraceae; genus Bidens; species Bidens hawaiensis. The sequence continues at coordinate 605,289 of NW_027491306.1, forward strand.
GGTTGGCAAGATAAATATAGCAAAAAAATAAAAAAACGGAAAAAAAAAAGTAAACGGTGATGATGATGCTTGCGTGTACAACAAATGTGAATTAACCTTTCTCTTTATTTCTGAGAGAACTGTGATTTTTGTCTTTATTATTTGTTAAAATTTGTTAATTTAGTTCAAAAGTTTAAAATTTGTTATTTTTGTTTATAAGTTTCATTTTCATTGCATATTTCGTCCATAGAGTTTAACTTTCATTGCAATTTTCATCCATGTGGTTTGCTAATATCTTATTTCAGTTCAAAATAAATATATGAACGAGATGGACGAAAATTACAACGAAAATGAAATTTTGGGGACGAAAATAGCAAATTATAAAATTTTGGACTGAAACAATATATTTGAACAAACTACAAGGACAAAATCGTACTTTCTCTTGCTTTATTTATGGCTTTTACTTCGTCACAATCGAGGTCCGTATCATCACTTTGCTATAAATTAGGCTATAGTTTCGTATTACTGCATTCAAAATTAAACAATCCTTTCAACTTATTGTGATTTTTGAAAGCATCGCTCACGTTTTTGAAATGGAAGGCGCAATCTTGGGCTTGTTCTTGTAATTTGGGTTTTTGTTTTTGTTTTCGTTGTTGTTGTTGTTGTCGAGCTTTGTACTTTGTATCGGCGAGTGTTGTTTTTAAGGTTCATCACAAGTTTCGTGTTGAAAATAGGTTGTCGATTAGTTACACAGATCTTGAATCTTACCATCGGTGAATTCTCTCTGTCGCAGATCTTTATATCGGTAGCGGCAACGATCCCTTATCCGCAGCTTAAGAGCTCTCTCTCACACACATAAAATTAAATGTGTAAATTGAGAATAAAGTTAATTAGCGTTATAAAAACGTAAAATTAAATATTTAATGGCAAAAATTGATTTGTTTTGTTAAAATTTGGATTTTCAATTGCTAAATATTTTGTGATTTGAGAGTAATTTTATGATCATTTGGTGTTCATAAAACCTTGTTACTATTATTTATTTATTTATTTTTGGATACACGAGTAACAATATTAGTAGATTACTACCAATTTTTAAGATCATTAAGAGTTGTTTTATGTTTTTGCAATGTTTGTAATATCAAGATCATCAAGATATACTATTCGATCTTCCTTTTTGATCGGATTATGGAAGTAAATGAAAAAAAATTATTACCAAATTGGTTATGATTTTATGAAATTAGGGTTTGTGGCATTTGGGGAAAAAAGTATTTTTCAAACGCAATCTGAAATTGTTTGGATTTTGAGAGGTTATAAGTAAATCTGGATCTAAATCATTAAAAGATTATGTGTACAAATATGCACACACTACAACTCAGGTGAAGTGGTGGTGGTGGGGCAGTGAACAGAAAAACACAGGGGTGGTGATGGTTGCTACGGAAAGATGGTGTGGCCGGTTGCATATGTTGGTGGTGCTGGTGGTGATGGATGTGGGTGGTTGGGTGGCGATGTGGATGGAGGTTAAGGTTTTATTGATGAAGAAGACGAAGATGGATGTGCTTGGATTGCTTATTTTCACCAACTTATAACTTATTAACTTTATGAAAAAGAATAAGGTGTTTGGGATTGCTTTTAATGTGAGGGGGATAAGTTACACTTTTGTAACTTATTAACTTATTGAAAAGTTATAAGAAGGTAAAACTAGGAATCCCAAACGCCCCGAAGATGAAGATGATGTTAATTGTGGGCCTATTGAATTTATTTAGTTCTTTAGTTATTTTTTAAAATGTCACATCATTTAAAAAAGCGTCATATTATCAAAAAAACTAACGAAGTTAGATTCTAGTTCATTTGCCTTTATATTATAACATACTTTTTTGGTTTCCTGTTTTCAGGTCCCACTCTCGATATACGATCTTTAGGAGTCGTTAAGTTCACGAAGTGCTGCTTTGTGAGGTGGATTTTTGCTTAACAAGAATTGATCCCTCCAATAACCAGTGGTTTTTTCAACACAATGTCCATACATTATTAAATATATTGACGGGAGTTCAACAACCGGTTATTTTGTAAGTGATATTCTTCAACTTAAAAAAATATCCTGAGATCTTCATATTATGAGTATGTAAAAGAATACTATGTTCGGATGAGAAGATTTTTATGCTAATTATGTAGAGATTTAGTATAGAATCTAGAGATAAATATATAAACATAGAACCTAACTTTATTCATATTTTTATTATTATGGGTAACCATATATTTTTATTTTTTATTTTTCATGGAATAAAAAGTATTTAAACTATCGATTCTTATTTTTTTATTTTTGCAATATCCTCGTAACTTTATAAAAACAAATTAATTCAAGTTAGCTCATACAACTTTATAAGTCACCAACTCAAAAAATGACGAGTGACCGTCGTTGAAGATTACTTTGACCATGTTGACCTTTCTTTTAAACTAACCTTATAATGATATAAACTTTAAAATTTTGTAGGTTTTGATCTTTATTTATAAAAGTTTTGTGATCCAAAATAGATGTGAATCAAGACAATCAGGGGCTTTAGGTGAAATCCAACAAGTCCTTGATGTAATATTAGGCTTTGGGCAATCTAATTCGTCCATGATTGCCCAACTAAATTCATCTAAAAAGGTCAAAAAGATGTTTTGTCATTGTTTGTTAGGTTCTAAAGGTGAGATCTTGCTATTGGAGAAGTTGTGCATCCAAAAGTAAATTCAACACCAATGTTGCTTAATATATAAGTGTTTTTAATCTATTTTTTATCATATTTATTTTGTTATAAAAAGTTGATTACTTTTTATTTTTTTTTTATATACTTTTTATTATCTTTATTCTGTTAAGAAATCTCGATTACATATTAATCTTATTACATGGCACATTTCAATGTTGAGTTGAAAGCAATTCAAGTGGGTTATGAGTTTGTAAGGCTTTCAACGTTTATTGTTTAACACCAAAGCAAAGTGAGGAGCCATAATTGCCAGCGATAAAACTTTGGCTTATTTTTCTAAATCGTGTTATTGTCAGTTGATGGACGAGGTAACTAAAATATTATTTTTCAGTGCGTTATGTTTCTTTATTAATTTTTTTTCTCTGTTGACTATTTGAGATAAGTTATGGCTACAAAACTAAATGTAGAGGTTCACATGGTTGATCACAAATTCAAGTGTTACGCGGGAATGAGAATTCAGGGTTCTTTTATTCTTGATTATTTAATTTTAAATTTTTAACTATGAAGTCAAGTATTTTATAGTTTTCTTGATATCAAACATTTTAAAAGTAGAATTTGTATTTGATACTACGGTGTGGATAATGCTTTTCCGATTGTCACGTTTCACTTTGCGAATGCTCTAAAGGTGAGAGGTTATCCTCATCGGTATACTTTTAGAACTTAGGTATATGCTCCGGTGTTTTTATAAAACATTTTTTAAATTTTTTGGTAATTAACATTTGCATTACACTGTGTTTTAAGCACAATTATTTGTGCACTGGTTTTTTTAGCAATGGCCTGCGACCGAGGGGAGCCAATGCGATCTTGTTAGGAGATTAGACAGAAAAATCCATAAAATTATTGCAACTTTTTAAATGATCAACTAATGATTTTTATAGTATTTTTCAAGGTTTTTTAGATGCTATAGTTTGTTTGCATGTATACTAATGACTGATAGTGTGGTTACTTAAAACATGGAAGATCAAAGCATTAGATGGGCAGACCATGACTTTAAGTGTACACCCTTATCATGGTCAAATCGTTTCAGGTTGAAATGGGTCACTTTCAGTACGGGTCAACAAGTCAAACCAGACTAAAACGAATTATGTTGTGTTAACGTGCAAAAATATTATTACATTTACAATTTGAATCATTGTGTTTTTCTTTTTCAAACTCGTCGAGCAATATAGTGAAAGATGAAGAGAGTGGTAAGGTTTATGAGATTAGAACTCATTATATTACATGGGCGGGTCTAAGAGGGGGTATAAGTTGTGATAATGTGTAGGTTTTTTTAGTTGATGGTGTTTATTATATCTACTATTATAAGTTTTTCTTTTATTGATGGTGTTTAGTAGCTATAATAAACTCCGGCAACACAAAAACTAACACATTATCACAACTTGAATTCCTCTTGTACCCGCCCATGTAATATCATGACCTCCGACCTTATAGACCTTACCACTCTCTTCATCTTTCACTTTAATGCTCGACGAAACTGAAACAAAAAAACACAATGATTCAAATTGCGAATGCAATATTATTTTTGCACATTAACCCAACACAACCCGTTCTAGTCGGGTTTGACTTGTCGACATGTACTAAGATGACCCATTTCAACATAGAACGATTTCAACCCTAATAAGGGAGTACACTTACACTTAGAGTCATGGTTTTTCCATCCAATGCTTTGATCTTCCATGTCATAAGTAATCATCCTATTAGTCATTACTTTACATGAATACAACTGTAACATCAAAAGGCAAAGAAAATACTAAAAAAAATTATTAGTTGAGCATTTAAAAGAGTTATAATAATTTCATGGATTTTTCTGTCCAACCTCCTAAAAAAATCGCATCTGCTCCCCTTCGTTGCAGGCCATTGCTAAAAAACAATCCACAAATAATTATGCTAAAAACAGTATAATGCAATTGTTAATTACAAAAAAAAAATAAAAAAGAAATTTTATAAAACTACTGGAGCATATGCCCTGAGTTCTCAGAAGATACCGATGAGGATAAACTCTAAACTTTAGAGCATTAACAAAGTGAAACGTGACAATCGGAAACCATCATCCACACGACAGTATCAAATATAAATTCTACTTCTTAAAAATGCTTAATATCAAGAAAGCTATAAAATATTTAACTTCATAGTTAAAAATCTATACTTAAATAATCGGGGTAAAAGAACCCTTACTTCCCATGGCCCGTGTAACACTTGAATTTGTGATCAACTATGTGAGCCTCTACATTTGATTGTGTAGCCATAACCAAGGTCAAATAGTCAACAGAGAGAAGAATAATAAAAAAATCTATCACGCTAAAAAATATTTAAATTACCTTTTCCATCAACTGGCAATAAACCGATTCTAGAAAAATAAGCTAAAGTTGTACCGCTATCAATTATGTCTCCTCACTTTGCTGGGGTGTTGAACATATACGTTGAAAAGCCTTACAAACTCATAACCCACTTAGAATTGGTTTCTTCTCCATATTGAAATATGCCACGTAATGTAAGCTTAATATGCAATCGGGATTTTTACAACAAAATAAAGATAATAAAATGGATTAAAGCGTAATCAAGCTTTTTTATAACAAAATAAAGATGATAAGAGATAGATTAAAAACATTTAATTATTGGGCAACATTGATGTTGAATTTACTTTTGGGTCCACAATTTCTCCAATGGCAAAGATCCCGTCTTTAAAATCCAACAAGCAATGACAAAACATTTTTTTAACCTTTTTAGATAAAGGAGTTGAGCAATCATGGACGAATTAGTAAACCCTAATATATCATCAAGGGCTTGTTTTGTTTCACCTAAAGTCCCTGATTGTCTCGCTTCACACCTATTTTGGATCACAAATTGTGATTTCAAACTTGGAATTATAGAATAACAATTTTTACAAATAAAGATCGAAACCTACACATGTTTAGAGATTATATCATTATAAGGTTACTTTAAAAGAAAGGTCAACATGATTAAGGTAATCTTCAATCATCATTCTTTACTTGGTGACTTGTAAAACTATATGAATTAATTTGTTTTTTCAAAGTTATAAGGATATTGTACAAAAATAGAATTGATAATTTATATATTTTTTATACCTTGAAAAGGAAAAAATATATTTACTCGTAAAAAAAAATAAAAATATGAATAAAGTTGGTTTATTTTTTATATATTTATCCCTAGATTACAGGACTCAATCTCTACCTAATAAGTGCAAAAATTATCTCACCCGAACAAAGTGCTTCCTTTCATATTCATGGTCCTAAGATCCCATAATATTACATTAAGTTGCACAATATCACTAACAAAATTATCGGTTGTTGAACTCATGCCACTATATTTAACAACGTATGGACATCTTGTCCCGGAAAACATTGGTTATTGGAGGGATCAAGTGTTGTGCAAAAATTCTCCTCACAAGCGACAGTTCGTGAACTTGACGACCTATTTTCAACTTATGATGCACCTGAAAGACAACATTTGCTTATTCAAAAGTACCAAGTTCAACAAAAGCAACCAAAACACAAACCCAAATAGCAAGAATAAGCTCAAAATTACACCCCTCCAGTTTGAAAACTGATACTTTCACAAATCACAATAATTTTTGTAGGATTTATTTAGCATTGTATTATATGTTATTTGTTAATATACTGGGCACGTTTTATTGGCATTCAATCATTTCAAGGATGCAAATATTTATGGATGATATAATTTTTTTTAAATTGCGAATTTCTTATAATCTTTGTCTGATCTGGTATCTGCCTCACATGCGTTCTGTGCTATACCGGAAAAGAAGTGAGCCAACGAGAACATGACTGTAAAATCTGTACTTGTGGAGGTATGCTCTTAATATCTACTAAAATTAACATTTATACTTGTATCATAAGTTTACTTAGCTTTTAATTCATTTACTTGTTATGAAGATGGTTGGTACTGATAGCAGCATGTGTTGGCATGGTAAACTGGCATGTAAAAAAAGTTTATTACTAATTTATATAATTTTAGGGCCTTTTGTTTCTTATGTTCCAAGCCTTAAATTTTTTTTTTTCTCAGGGACCCAGTTGGATTCTCCAAGTGATGTTGAAGCTGGTCTCTTCCAGATGATGTCATTAGTTTCACAACCTGATGTTGATAATATTATTTTGTATGTAATTTTATATATCCTTGTGACTTAAAATTTGTAGTATTTATCTACTATCTCTATATTCAATTATAAATGATGCTTTATTTTTACTTGTAAGGCGTCACCTGGTGGTAAAACGACTCACATGGCAGTTTTTACGAAATACACCGGTGGTTTCTCTCTATACAACTTCATCAAATAAAACTCTAATGAAAATGTATTCGTGTTCGTTCGTTTGTTCAGTCAAAGTTAAACGAACAAACATGAACAGGCCTCGCTCGTGTAGTTTAGTTCGTTTAAAGGCTTACCTTTGGAAATTGTGTAATTTTTGTCACTAATCTTTTTGTTTTGGCCGGTCTTTAAAAAAATGCGGTTTTGGGTCAATAATTTTTTTTTTCTTTTTAATGTAATTATATAATTATTAAATGTTTAGATTACATCGAAACAGAAGGCAAGCGGGCAACAAGCTGCATCGCTACCCCCTTTTGAATTGTAAAACCCAATCTTTTAAAAACTACATTTGCTGATCTTGGAGTCATAACATTACTATGCATGAGCCGCTGAACACGGGTAGTAACTCCACAGCTTTAGACGCGAGGAAATTGTGAATATTGGTGAGTTCATTGGTCTTTCTAGCATTTTGTAATTATGCTCCAATTTGAGTCAAATGGGTTAGAAATGATATTATGTGCATGCATCCAAAGAGATAAAACGAACAGATTGCTTTATATAAATAGTAAGGTAGTTTTTTTTAATGGAAAGCCATTTCACACGGTGGCAAACATGAATTGCTTTGTTTCGGTTATCTTTTTAAAACGAACCATAACTAAACATGCTTGTTATTGAAAAGCTAAAGCTAATCGATTTGGGTTATTTCGTTTATTTTGATTATTGTTCATTTTTAACTAATATAGCGTACACAGTATGTGGTCAGGATCAAGCATCCCAGCATTTGGTGGCGAAGGATCTACACGGGGCAAGATGGGAATTCAAACATGCTTATTGTGGTATGTTACTGTTATTAAGAGACCACTATTGTTCAAGTGGTTAGGGTCGTCGACTCAACCTTTACAAACAAAACAAAAATTAGGGCAAATCGCAAGTCGCAACACCATATTGCTGTTTTTACTTAACATTATATATATATATATATATATATATATATATATCAAAGGTTTATATAAGAAAACTAAATTTTAAATAAACTAATGTCGTGTTATAGCAAAAACTTTGATGAAAATAGATACAAGTCTTTTTAATGTGAACACGACACATCCTAAATTTGTGAGACTCGAATTCGTATCACTTTGATAGATTAAAAACCTTATTTGACTAAACAGTTGGTATATTAGTAGTAGGGATGTGTGTGGGTCGGTTATGAGCGGTTTTGAGCCAAACCCATAACCATAACCGATATGTCGGTTAATGAATAACCATAACCATAACGGACCTGTTATGGAGGTTTTGGTTAATCGGTTTTGTAGGTTATAGTGAGTCGGTTAACCGTAACCAAAACAATGCAATTTAGCCTAAAAGTTTGGTACCAACAATTACAAAAAAAAAAGACATGACATAATCTAACTAGGTATATATCGATAATATTAATACCAAGTATTCAAAAAAAAATGACATTATATAATCCAACAATGAAATATAACAAACGTTGAACCAAAAACATTAAAATGATATAATCCAACAACATGTTTGGTGGAAGTTAATCCCAAACATATTAAACATATTGTTGGTTAAATAAATGGGTCGGTTCGGTTATAGCGGTTTTGGAATTATCTTTAACCAAAACCGATCCGTATTTGGCGGTTTTTAAAAATTCATTAAACCGACAAACCGGTTATGTCGGTTATCGGTTAAAATCGGTTCGGCTATGTTGGTTATGGTTCGATTTAACGGTTATGACGGTTAAGTTGCTCACCCCTACTTTTAACTATTATTAATTAGAAAATCACTTATTTTGTCGCACGTCACGTCGAGCTAGACTTTAATCTGTCACGTAGCGAAGGACTACGTTATACAAAATTGTTGAGTTTGACAGTTTTCACCACTTGACTTTGATCAAATGCAATTCAAGTATAAAATACGTGAAATAGAGTTTACGATCTAGTTTAAAATATTCCGACGTGCTTAATTAACATAAACGAACATGATTGAAAATCCTAAATACTTAAACAGGTCGGGGTTTTGGTTTTGGTTTTGGAAACCGACAAAAGTTCCAGTAAGCGCCCCTTGAGCCCATTTTCGGCTTCTTAAACACCCATCTAATAAAAATAGTCATAGTCAAAACTTGTTTTGCCCAAAAAATAATAGAAGAGAGTAAAATTATACCTTTAAGAGGCCATACCTTCCATGAGTTCTACGGAACATATAAAAAAAATTTTCATTCATAAAGTCTACCTCTATAAAAGTTTTAAAGTTCCTTATCTTTGTAACAATGATATTAGTTTACTATCTAATCATAGCGACGGATGTCATTTATTGACCATAAAACATTGAAGTTTTAGAAAAAATAAAGAAAAGAGGTTGGATTCTTCCGAAAACATCGGCGCATTGAAGTTACTTTTGAGGCCTATGTGGATATTGCCGCTGGTGACATTTTTTTGTTGAATTGCGTGGTTTCCGTTTTCATATATGACACTGGCTGGATGAGAAGGGGTCGTTTACGAGGGTAAACTAAATAGTGTTGTAGAAATTCCGAGGCAATAGTTGGACGATGGGGTACTCACCGGTGATTAATCAGGATCACTCGAACAATTTATAACGGTAAATCTTCCATCCCAGCCAATCAGTGTCGTATATAATAAACCGAAAGCATGCAGCCCAACTGAGACACGCTACAAGCAGCAGCATCCCCATAGGACTCAAAAGCGGTTTCAAGATAAACATGCTAATAATCATTTGATGTGTTTAAGATCAATGGTGACCATGAGACAATGGATTTGGTTTCATCATCTATGATGCTCTATAAAGGTATATATAAATGTATCAATTATAAATGTATTTTTTTTGTTATTCCTAAAATTAGAAATTCATGAATTACCCTAACTTAAACATTTAATACTTTAAGTCAATTTTTTTTTGTAACTTAACATTAATTTATAGTTAATGCTTTGTTTTTTTTTATTCCTTAATTTTAGTTCTTTATTAACCACTTTGGAAATTTAATGTTTTAGCCTTTAAGTGGCAAAAGTTTAGTTTCTAGCTTAATTGTTAGAATTTTAACATTGTTCTGTCAATATTTTGTTTATTAATTAATTAGTTTATTCATTTCTGAAAATTAGATATTCATGAATCATTTTAACTCAAACCTTGAATATTATAGGTTGACCAAAATTTGATTTGGGCTTAATTTTAAGTTTTTAACAATTTTCTTTCTTTAATACTTTTAACTAGTATTAATACTCCCGTGTTGCGGCGGGCAAAGAGGTAACACGTCCCGTAGCGCATCCCAAATCCAAAATAGAAAACCATATATTTTGTCGAACACATCTAGCTAGACTTTAATCTGTCACGTTGCGGAGGACTATGTTATACAAAAATGTTTAGTTTGACAGTTTTCACCACTTGACTTTGATTAAATGCAATTCAAGTATACGTGAAATAGAGTTTACGATCGAGTTTAAAATATTTCGACATGCGTAATTAACATAAACGAAAATGATTGAAAATCTTAAATATTTAAACAGGTTAGGTTCTGGTTTTGGAAACCGACAAAAGTTCTAGTAAGCGCCCCTTGAACCCATTTTCGGCTTATTAAACACCCACCTAGCAAAAATAGACATAGTCAAAACTAGTTTTGCCCAAAAAATAATAGAAGAGAGAAAAATTATACCTTTAACAGGGTATACCTTCCATGAGTTCTATGGAACATATAAAAACATTTTTTATTTATAAAGCCTACCTTTATAAAGGTTTTAAAGTTCCTTATCTTTGTATCATTGATATTAGTTTCCTATCTAATCATAGTGACGGATGGCATGTATTGAACATAAAACATTGAAGTTATGGAAGAAATAAAGAAAAAAGGTTGGATTCTTCCGAACAAATCGGTGCATTAAAGTTACTTTTGAGGCCTATGTGGATATTGCCGCTGGTGACATGTTTATGTTGAATTGCGTGGTTTCCGTTTTCATATACGACACTGACTGGATGAGAAGGGTCGCTTACGATGGTAAACTAAATAGTGCTGTAGAACTTCCGAGGCAATAATTGGACGATGGGGTACTCACCGGTGATTAATCAGGATCACTCGAACAATTTATAACGGTAAATCTTCCATCCCAGCCGATCAGTGTCGTGTATAATAAACCAAAAGCATGCAGCCCAACTGAGACACGCTACAAGCAGCAACATCCCCATAGGATTCAAAAGCGGTTTCAAGATAAACATGCTAATAATCATTTGATGTGTTTAAGATTAATGGTGACCATGAGACAATAGATTTGGTTTCATCATCTATGATGCTCTATAGAGGCATATATAGCTGTATCAATAATAAATTGTTAATGTAATTTTTTTTGTTATTCCTAAAAATTAGAAATTCATGAATTACCCTAACTTAAACATTTAATACTTTAAGTTAATCTTTTAGTTTATTTTTTTTATAACTTAACATTAATTTATAGTTAATGATTTAATTTTTTTATTCCCAAATTTTAGTACTTCATTAACCACTTTGGATAAAAATTTTAATGTTTCCCCCTTTAAGTGACAAAAGTTTAATTTCAAGCTTAATTATTAGGATTTTTAACATTGGTCGTTTAATATTTTGTTTATTAATTAATTAGTTTATTTATTCCCGTAAATTAGATATTCATGAATCAATTTAACTAAAACCTTGAATATTTTAGGTTGACCAAAATTTTGATTGGTGCTTAATTTTATGTTTTTAACAAATTTCTTTCTTTAATACTTTAAACTAGTATTAATACTCCTGTGTTGCGGCGGGCAGAGTGTACGCGGCGGGCAAAGAGGTCACACCTTGTGTAGTGCGACCCAAATCTAAAATAGAAAACCATAAATTTGTCGCGCATCACGTCGAGATAGACTTTAATCTGTCACGTACGTAGCGAAGGAATACGTTATACAAAAATGTTGAGTTTGATAGTTTTCACCACTTGACTTTGATTAAACGCAATACAAGTATAAAATGCCTGAAATAGAGTTTACAATCGAGTTTAAAATATTCCGACGTGCATAATTAACATAAACCAACATGATTGAAAATCAAAATGTTTAAACAGGTCGGGGTTCTGGTTTTGGAAACCGACAAAAGTTCTAGTAAGCGCCACTTGAGCCCATTTCCGGCTTCTTAAACACCCATCTAGCAAAAATAGTCATAGTCAAAACTTATTTTGCCCAAAAAATAATAGAAGAGAGTAAAATTATACCTTTAAGAGGCCATACCTTCCATGAGTTCTACGGAACATATAAAAAAAATTTTCATTGATAAAGCCTACCTTTATAAAGGTTTTAAAGTTCCTTATCTTTGTAACATTGATATTAGTTTACTATCTAATCATAGTGACGGATGTCATTTATTGACCATAAAACATTGAAGTTTTAGAAAAAACAAAGAAAAGAGGTTGGATTCTTCCGAAAACATCGGCGCATTGAAGTTACTTTTGAGGCCTATGTGGATATTGCCGCTGGTGACATTTTTCTGTTGAATTGCGTGGTTCCCGTTTTCATATATGACACTGGCTGGATGAGAAGGGGTCGTTTACGAGGGTAAACTAAATGGTGTTATAGAAATTCCGAGGCAATAGTTGGACGATGGGGTACTCACCGGTGATTAATCAGGATCACTCGAACAATTTACAACCGTAAATCTTCCATCCCAGCCAATCAGTGTCGTATATAATAAACCGAAAGCATGCAGCCCAACTGAGACACGCTACAAGGAGCAGCATCCCCATAGGACTCAAAAGCGGTTTCAAGATAAACATGCTAATGATCATTTGATATGTTTAAGATTAATGGTGACCATGAGACAATGGATTTGGTTTCATCATCTATGATGCTCTATAGAGGTGTATATAGTTGTATCAATAATAGATTGTTAATATATATATTTTTTTGTTATTCCTAAATATTAGAAATTCATGAACTATCTTAACTGAAACATTTAATACTTTAAGTCAATTTTTTGTAACTTAACATTAATTTATAGTTAATGCTTTGTTTTTTTTATTGCTTAATTTTAGTTCTTTATTAACCACTTTGGAAATTTAATATTTTAGCCTTTAAGTGGCAGAAGTTTAGTTTCTAGCTTAATTGTTAGAATTTTAACATTGTTCGTTCAATATTTTGTTTACTAATTAATTAGTTAATTTATTCCTGAAAATTAGATATTCATGAATCACTTTAACTGAAACCTTGAATATTTTAGGTTGACCAAAATTTGATTTGTGCATAATTTTAAGTTTTTAACAAATTTCTTTCTTTAATACTTTTAACTAGTATTAATACTCCCGTGTCGCGGCGGGCAAAGAGGTAACACGTCGCGTAGCGCGGCCCAAATCTAAAATAGAAAACCGTATATTTTGTCACAAACCACGTCTAGCTATACTTTAATCTGTCACGTTGCGTAGGACTACGTTATACAAAAATGCTGGGTTTGACGTTTTTCACCACTTGACATCGATTAAATGCGATTCAAGTATAAAATATGTGAAATAGAGTTTACGATCGAGTTTAAAATATTCCGACGAGTGTAATTAACTTAAATGAACATGATTGAAAATCTTAAATATTTAAACAAGTCGGGGTTCTGGTTTTGTAAACCGACAAAAGTTACAGTATGCGCCCCTTGAGCCCATTTTCGGCTTCTTAAACACCCATCAAGCAAAAATAGTCATAGTCAAAACTTGTTTTGCCCAAAAAATAATAGAAGAGAAAAAAATTATACCTTTAAGAGGGCATATCTTCCATGAGTTCTATGAAACATATAAAAACATTTTTCATTGATAAAACGTACCTTTATATAGGTTTTAAAGTTCCTTATCTTTGTAACAGTGATATTATTTTACTATCTAATCATAGTGATGGATGGCATGTATTGTCCATAAAACATTGAAGTTTTGGAAGAAATAAAGAAAAGAGGTTGGATTCTTCCGAAATGATCAGCGCATCGAAGTTACTTTTGAGGCCTATGCAGATATTGCCGCTGGTGACATTTTTCTGTTGAATTGCGTGGTTTCCGTTTTCATATATGACACTGACTGGATGAGAAGGGTCGTTTAAGATGGTAAACTAAATAGTGTTGTAGAACTTCCTAGGCAATAGTTGGACGATGGGGTACTCACCGGTAATTAATCAGAATCACTCGAACAATTTACAACCGCAAATCTTCCATCCCAGTTAATCATTGTCGTATATAATAAATCGAAAGCATGCAACCCAACTGAGACACGCTACAAGCAACAACATCCCCATAGGACTCAAAAGTGGTTTCAAGATAAACATGCTAAAATCGTTTGATGTGTTTAAAATTAATGGTAATCATGAGACAATGGATTTGGTTTCATCATCTATGATGCTCTTTAGAGGTATATATAGATGTATCAATAATAGATTGTTAATGTATTTTTTTTGTAATTCCTATATATTAGAAATTCATGAACTATCTTAACTGAAACATTTAATACTTTAAGTCAAAATTTTTTTTTGTAACTTAACATTAATTTATTGTTAATACTTTGCTTTTTTTATTATCAAGTTTTAGTACTTTATTAACCACTTTGGATTAAAAATTTAATGTTTTAGCCTTTAAGTGGCAAAAGTTTATTTTTATCTTAATTATTAGGATTTTAACATTGGTCGTTCAATATTTTGTTTATTAATTAATTGGTTTATTTATTCCTGAAAATTAGATATTCATGAATCACTTTAACTAAAACCTTGAATATTTTAGGTTGACCAAAATTTGATTTGTGCTTAATTTTAAGTTTTTAACAAATTTTTTCTTTAATACTTTTAACTTGTATTAATACTCCCGTGTTGCGGCGGGCAAAGAGGTAACGCGTCACGTAGCGCGACCTGAATCCAAAATAGAAAACCGTATCTGTTGTCGCGTGTCACGTCTAGCTAGAATTTAATCTATCACGTTGCGAAGGACTACGTTATACAAAAATGTTGAGTTTGACAGTTTTCACCACTTGACTTTGATTAAATGCAATTCAAGTATAAAATACGTGAAATAGAGATTACGATCGAGTTTAAAATATTCCGATGTGCGTAATTAACATAAATGAACATGGTTGAAAATCTTAAATATTCAAACAGGTCGGGGTTCTGGTTTTGGAAACCGGCAAAAGTTCCAGTAAGCGCCCCTTGAGCCCATTTTCGGCTTCTTAAACACCCACCTAGCAGAAATAGACATAGTTAAAACTTGTTTTGCCCAAAAAATAATAGAAAAGAGAAAAATTATACCTTTAAGAGGGCATGCCTTCCATGAGTTCTATGGAACATGAACATTTTTAATTTATAAAGCGTACCTTTATAAAGGTTTTAAAGTTCCTTATCTTTGTAGCATTGATATTAGTTTACTATCTAATCATAGTGACGGATGGCATGTATTGACCTTAAAACATTGAAGTTATAGAAGAAATAAAGAAAAGAGGTTGGATTTTTCTGAAAAAATCGGTGCATTGAATTTACTTTTGAGGCCTATGCGGATATTGCCGCTGGTGACATGTTTATGTTGAATTGCGTGGTTTCCGTTTTCATATACGACACTGACTAGATGAGAAGGGTCGCTTACGATGGTAAACTAAATAGTGTTGTAGAACTTCCTTGGCAATAGTTGGACGGTGGGGTACTCGCCGGTGATTAATCAGGATCACTCGAACAATTTACAACTGTAAATCTTCCATCCCATCCAATCAGTGTCGTATATAATAAACCGAAAGCATGCAGCCCAAGTTAGACACGCTACAAGCAGCAACATCCCCATAGGACTTAAAAGAGGTTTCTAGATAAACATGCTAATAATCATTTGATGTGTTTAAGATCAATGGTGATCATGAGACAATGGATTTGATTTCATCATCTATGATGCTCTATAAAGGTATATATAAATGTATCAATTATAGATTGTTAATGTATTTTTTTTGTTATTCCCAAGTATTAGAAATTCATGAACTACCTTAACTTAAACATTTAATACTTTAAGTCAATATTTTAGTTTATTTTTTTATAACTTAACATTAACTTACAGTTAATGCTTTGTTTTTTTATTCCTGAATTTAGTACTTCATTAATCACTTTGGATAAAAAATTTAATGCTTTCGCCTTTAAGTGGCAAAAGTTTAATTCTTTCGACTTTAAGTGGATCAAAAAGTTTAATTTCAAGCTTAAATATTAGGATTTTAACATTGGTCGTTCAATATTTTGTTTATTAATTAATTAGTTTATTTATTCCCGAAAATTAGATATTCATG
Source organism: Bidens hawaiensis (assembly GCF_021521415.1). Taxonomy (NCBI): domain Eukaryota; kingdom Viridiplantae; phylum Streptophyta; class Magnoliopsida; order Asterales; family Asteraceae; genus Bidens; species Bidens hawaiensis. The sequence goes on from NW_027491306.1 coordinate 621,575, forward strand.
AATCACTTTAACTAAAGCCTTGAATATTTTAGGTTGACCAAAATTTTGATTTGTGCTTAATTTTAAGTTTTTGACAAATTTCTTTCTTTAATACTTTAAACTAGTATTAATACTCTCGTGTTGTGGCGGGCAGAGTGTACGCGGCGGGTAAAGAGGTCCCATGTCATGTAGCGCGTCCCAAATCTAAAATAGAAAATGTAAGTCTCGTGACAGATCTTTCAATGTGATATCAATATACTCGATGATTAGGCGGAAACTAATCACCAAGCAGATTCTATGAAACAACCAAGAAAATAAGTAAAACAATGAAGAAGCTTCAAAACACACGTATATTATACGTCGGGTGCTTAAGCCCTCAATAATAACTTACACGGTTGAATGACAATGAACGAACAACCTAATATCGATAACATAAGTTCAATATATATCCTACCATCTGGGCCCAAACCAAACTAAAGCCCACCGAGATCAACAGATCTCGGTTTACATACAAAAGCCCAACTTAGCCAAAACTAAACCCAAAACTACAAGCATAAACCACATTACGACCCAACATTCTCCCCCTTGGTTTATTGCTTGATTTTATATATTATCGAAAATGTCAACCGTAGACGTCTAACACGCTTCTACACCTTCATTTCTTCCTTCCGGCGTATATACTGTGGCTTCTAAATAGACACTTGGAAGTTGAGTGTCTTATTTAGTGCCTTTATTCCGGTAATAGTAACCCTGGCCAGTAATCCAGCACAGGTCATGCTACATCCCAACAGAAGTAGATGATCATTATTTTGGTTAATGAAAACAACACCAAATATTAGGCTTGATTGACTCAGAAACGTCAAATACGATGTATCTTTGATAGAACCAACGAATCCTCGGTCACGGTTTGACCGAGAATGCCTCAAAATATCTATAATCTGAAGATCTCTCTGGTTGATCAGGAGAATCTGGTCAGTCCACTCCGAAAACCTGAGAATACTATTCATCGTCATCCCCATATCACCAATCACCATTGATGACCAGACCTATAATTGCAAATGATGACTAAACAACATTCAGTAACTTCAAATCAAATCAACTTACCAAACTCATGAACCAAATGCATCTAATATTTCAATCAAACATCACCGCAAATCCTTCAACCATACTGATTATAGAAACACTTGAGTTAGATTTCTTTACCTTTTAAAGAAATCCGCTTGAAAACAGAAGGGGACAAGAAGAGATTGATGGCAGCGAGAAGGTGAAGGATTTGATGGTTATACTTTAAGACGATTTTGGAAGATATTTGAAGATGCAAATTTCAAGAATGATTAATAGAGTGTAATGAGTGGCTTTTAAACTTCCAAGACGCCTCCATCTGTGCCGAGAACACTTATGGACCGAGAACATGTACAAACCGAGAACAGTTATCATGAGCCGAGAACTCATGTCAGTGAATCTTTCTAGGCCAACATGATCTGGCCAAGAACAAAACACCCATTGGGCTAAGGGACTGGCCCACTCATTTTGAGAAATAATCCCGATTAAAAAATTGATTTCTTAAACACATTAGTTTTGGCACGAGTAAATATGAGGTAAATAAAATAGAATAATAAAAAAAAACTAAACTAAAACAAAAATAATTTACCAATCCAGCCTTTAGAATAATTAACATATATTGGGATCAAATTTCAGCTGTTTGAAAACAAGCAGACCTTCTCAAGAAAAGATTCGAACATAAAATTATTTTGATTAAGATACTTTCACAATGATCCATTTTCAGCATTATTTTGACATACTGAAAAGGTTGATAGCAGGTATTTAAAAACATAGTATGATTTTCATTGCGCTAGTGGTATGATTAGATTCAGTTAGGCATAAAGTTATTATGGACATCACTCATGGACCCATGATGCCCCATATCTCTTCTCAAGACGTATTTGGCTTTCCCCAGATCACCCCAATTTGACTCCAACCCCCTAGTACTTGGTCAAAGAATTTTCTATATACAAAATAATATTTTCATTTTGGCTTTAAGGTTGAACGTTGGACTTACATGCCGTCCAGACTTACAAGCCTTACATTCAGGGTATTTATGACTTACTTGTATGCCCTACCCATGTAGTTCCCTGGAGCCCCTTTAAGCCTTTTTACAAAAAAAATTGAATGATACACACACATATATATAATAATTTTTTTTAAATACTTTTGGCGATCAAGACACTAACGGGCTCGTGTATGACTGGGTAATTACTTTTCTGCCTATCATTTGGAGAGATGTATCTAGAGACACGCACGCATCTTCAAAATGACTCTCCACAAAAAGTTTATCAGATTTAGTTTATATCACTTCAAACTTTTACTTATCATAGAAAGCTACCATGCACATCAATGACTTATCAAAAGCCTTTTTAGCTTAATAACTTCACACGTTAGGCACACAGAATCAATTTATCTATCATCTCTCAAAGGTTGGATCAATTTTCGTTTGAAAATATTTTAAGTTTCTAATAAGATTTAGCTGAATAATATTATCACTTCCCAAATGGTAACCTTGAAGACAATCTTAAATTCAATCACCCCAGTTACCTTCAGCTTTCAGGTGAATGGCTATCCTGTGTGTCTACAGGTAGACGATAGGACCAAACACATAATAAAATGTGTCCCTCAAACTTAGGCGACCGACATAATTTTCAGTGAAAGAATAATATTTTTTTTAATTTTTTTTTCTCCCCCTAAATTTGTACAAAAATTATGACAAGAAAAAATAATTTTATGTACACAATTTAAACCTCAAAAATACTCAGTCTTCAAAACGTAACATCTTAAGAAACCTTACAAGCACATTGAATCTGGCTGTTCTGACTGGTTTCGTAAATAGGTCCGCCACATTATTATCAGTGTGGACCTGTTCAAGATGGATTAGCTTCCGGTCGTAACAGTCACGGATAAAATGAATTTTGATATCGATGTGCTTGGTTTTAGAATGTTGGATCGGGTTTTTCACAATGGTAATCGCAGCATCATTTCACAAAAAATAGGAGTGTCAAGAAATTCCAAACCGTAGTCCAGCAATTGACGTTGCATCCATATGACCTGAGAACAGCAAGCAGAAGCAGCAACATATTCAGCCTCAGCAGTGCTTGTGGACACCGTTTGTTATTTCTTGCATTGCCATGAAATGAGCCAATCCCCCAAAAACTGACACCCAGCAGGCGTCGGTTTCCTGTCATTATCATCACCTCCATAATTGTTGTCAGCAAAAGCATTCAAATCAAATTCTGAATTCTTGGGATACCAAAGACCAGGCTTCGGTTGCCTTTTCAGATATCTAAAAATTCGTTTAACAGCAATTAAATGAGAGAGTTTAGGATTAGCCTGGAAACGAGCACACTGACAGACTGCGAACATGATGTCAGGACGACAGGCAGTAAGATACATCAGAGACCCGATCATCGATCGGTAGTACGTTTGATCTACGGGTTTCCCATCAGCATCCGAGGAAAGAAGAGGTCTTTCAGCCATAGGAGTCGCCACACTTTTGGAGTCTTGAAACTCGAATTTTTCCAACATATCCTCGACATATTTCCCTTGATATAGCAGAATGCCTGTCGAGCTTTGACGAACTTGAAGACCCAGAAACATTGTCATCTCCCCCAACGAGCTCATCTCAAACCTTTTCTTCATCACTTCTTCAAACTCAGAACAGAGAGCAGTGCTAGTAGAACCGAAGATGATGTCATCCACGTAAATCTGAACCAGGATCAGATCCTTTCTGACAGTCTTTATAAATAGTGTCTGATCAATGGTTCCACGCTTATACCCGTGCTCCAACAGATGAACAGTCAACGTCGCATACCATGCTCGAGGAGACTGATGAAGGCCGTAGAGAGCCTTATCCAACTTATAGACATACGACAAATGCTTGGAGTCCACAAAACCCAGTGGCTGATCCACATAAATCTCTTCCTTCACCTCACCATATACAAACGCTGTCTTGACATCCATCTGATAGACTGTGAAACCCATGTACGATGCATATGCCAAGAAAATCCGAATGGCCTCAAGACGAGCCACTAGAGCGTACACCTCAGTATAGTCCAAACCCTCAACTTGACGGAAACCACGAACCACAAGCCTTGCCTTGTTTCCAACGGTAACACCCGAGTCATCCTGCTTATTACGAAAAACCTATCTCGTAGCCAGTGACTTCTTTCCCACGGGTAGTTCAACCAAACTCCAGACCTTGAGTTTCTCAATCTGATTAAGTTCCTCATGCATGGCGTCAACCCAGCTTGGTTCTTGCAGAGCCATGTCAACTGTCTTGGGCTTAATTTGCGAAATGAAACAAGAATACAAGCAGTTGTTGATTGTTCCAGTCTGACTTCTGGTTGAGAAGCCAGCTTCAAAGGGACCAATAATACTGTCAATGGGATGATCCCGTTGAATTCTTGATGGAATGGAGTGATCAAGAACAGAACAGTTTGCTGGTAAATTGACTGGATCTTCGAGAGCTTCAGTGAGAGGATTCCTCCATCCTGATGCTGCTGTACTGTGCGAGTATGATGTACTAGCAACATATACGTTTGGAATGGCATCAGGGAATAGAGTGCTACCGAATATCTGACGAATAACGCTCTCCCCCTCAACTGGTGACAACTCTGCTGGAGAAGGTTCTTGTGTCGATACAATGTTAGTGACGGTCTCTTCCAGATCTTCAGATGACAGCTGAGTGCTATCTGAGGGTTCAGACGGGTCCACACTCAACATAGGAAACTCTTGAGTATTAGTAGAAAAATCTTCGTCATCATCGACAACAGCAGTAGTTCCTCCCCCTGAAATATTAGAATCAATCACAGGAATCAGGTTGAATGGCTTGAATAGAGTGTCATAGTCATACAACCAGTTAGGCCCCACACGAGCATCTGTCTCATTTTCTTCCAACCAGCACACATCATATGACTCTACAATCTGTTTTGATGCCTTGTTGTAGACTCTATAGGCAGTTCGACCAGCATAACCAATGAAATAACAATCATCTTCCTTGGCTTCAAATTTAGGAGTCGACTCAAGATTCAACAAAGTGCATGGACACCCGAAGGCTCGAAAGTGGGCAACTGTGGGCTTGTGACCATAAACAATCTCGTACGGAGTCTTCATCTGAGATTTGTTGATCAGCACCGTATTTTGGACTTAATAGCCGGTGTTGATCGCCTCAGCCCAGAAGAATAATGGTAACTTTGAATCACATAACATCGTTCTTGCAGCTTCAATCAAAGTACGGTTCCTTCTTTCAGCAACACCGTTCTGCTGCGGGGTACGAGCTGAGCTGTACTAATGAGAAATTCCCTTTCCGGCACAAAAATGATTCAGTGTAGAGTTCTTGAACTCCATGCCATTATCACAACGAATTCCCTTGAGCTTCAAGTTCAACTGATTTTCCATAAGCACCACGAACTTCTTGATCAAGTTAGCTGTTTCACCTTTATTTGATAGGAAAAATACCCAAGTGAAACAGGAGTAGTCATCGGTGATAACCAGACAGTGACTATTACGAGATAGACTCAAGACATGAACTGGACCGAACAAGTCCATGTGAAGCAACTGAAAGAAACAAGAGATGGTATTTATCAGCTTTGGCTTGTGTGATTTCCGATGATGCTTCCTTAGCGCACAAGCCACATACTTCTCGACAGTCACGAAGTCTTTAACTGGCAAGCTGCGTACAATATTGTTCTTTGCAAGACGATTCAGGGTTTTGACATTTGCATGGCCAAGACGACGTTGCCACAGCATGGCATTATGTTCCGATACTTTAGAGAACAAGCATGTAATTTCGTCAGGAACGTTCTTGTTCATGTCAATCAGGTAGGCATTATCTTTTCTCTGAAATCTGATAAGGATCCACTCCTCTGGTATGACAATACCAGGTTTCAAAATCAAGCATTCTTTGTTGGTAAAGTGTGTAGAAAAACCCTTATCATAGATTTGTGACACGCTGAGCAGATTGTGCTTCAGTTCAGGAACGTAGTTAACATTTTCAAATTTTAAAACTCCATTACTCACGGTACCCTTCTGAGTAATCTTCCCTTTTTCTCCTCCCGCAAAGGAAACATATCCGCCGTTAAATATTTGAATGTCACTCAGCTGAGATATCTCCCCCGTCATGTGCCTGGAACAGCCACTATCAACAAACCATAGTCTGATAATATTCCTCCATAGTTGTTCCTGCACAGTATGCGAGATTAGTTAGTTTTGGGTACCCAGTCCATAGTAGTTCTGGGTAAGCCTGACTTGGTTAACCATGTTACGGATTGCCATGACATATCCTCATCATGATCAAAAATCGAGTCTGAAGACGTTGAGGACTTTGCTACCGAAGACTTAGGCAACCACTTGTATTTCGGTTTGAAAACTTTGTGATCTATACAAGTGTTTGACTTAGTCTCTGGTTTGCGGATAGAAAACTCGGTCGGCTTTGTCCTTTTAGATGTTTTCGGTTCTGAGGCCCACTTCGGTCTTGGAACCGAAATCGAGTTTCCATTCCGCCTTTGAGTCACAATGGGCTTGGTTTGACGAAAGCTTGACCTGTCAGCCTTGACTCTTCTCCAATTGCCTTCAGAGTGCCTTGTTTCATAATGCCTTGAATTATTTGAATGAAGATTATTGTAGGCATAATGAGACATGGTCCTCTGATGGTGTTTATAATATGGAATGTATGGGAGACGAGAGCAATTTATGGCAATGTGACCGGGAATGCCACGGTTGAAACAAGTTTGTTTCTTAACGAAAAATTCGTTGTGGCCGATTCCCGGTCTTGCTCTGTTGTGTGAGATTGCTTTTCCATCTTTGAACTTATCATTAGAAACTTCACATTTAACATTACAGGAACTTCTTTTTTTCACAAACTTAGGTGACAAAAGTGTAAGTCCCGTGTTGGAGGATCTTGCAATGTGATACCAAATACAAGACGAAATGTGGAAAATAACAACGTGTTGATTCAATACGTGAATGATAATAGCAATAAGAACACACAAGAAAGGCTTTAAAACACACTATTTATAATCGTCGGGTGCTTAAGCCCTTAAGAGTTACACAATGTCATGGCTTCAATACTAACAAATGACCAACCCTTTTCCAGGTGAAATGCATGGTATTTATAGACATATACCATACCTAAGCCCAACACAATCACAAGCCCACCGAAAACCCTTTTCGGTTTACAAAAGAAAGCCCACCGAAATTAGTATATTTCGGTTTACATATAAATGCCCAACTAAGCCCAAAAATAAAGCATAAACCACAAATATAGCCCAAAAATCTCCCCCTTGGTTTATTGCTTGATTTTAGTCGTGCTGGAGAATATCTTCAAAAATATGTTCTTGAGTTTGTTGAATAGCATTAGATGGGCCTTGAGCTGTTTGAGCTTCAACAGTAATAGGCTCAACAACAGTTGGTTGGGTAGTTGGTATCACATCACTAGCCAGCACACCCAGTCTCGGATATTTCTTTCGTTGTTTGCGTGGAATAAGATCGATGGCTGGCTCTTCGTCAATATCATCTTCGTTATGTGTCGCAGTGACTAATTGAGGAGGCTTCAATGCAGTCAACTAGAGCCTTTTCTTGAACGCTTCGAACTCTTTAACTTGTTCAGCAGTACTGAATGTTGTGCCTGGTGTTCATTCTCCATAGGTTGTGATGGAGAACTATCCGGCTCATCATCATCGGACAATGTCTCAAAGGCGGTAACATGCCTTTGAGCAGGAACCACATGTTCCTCAGCTACAGCTTCACCTGCAGCATCAACATCTGCCTCGATCTCAGCAAATCTTCCAAACTTAACCAACGGATGAAGACATTGATAAACCACTTTGTCTCCCTTCCAAACTTAATCAAATCTGTAAACAAAACCTTTTGAACTTCTGGGCCGAGAACACCATTAAACACAAACAACTTGGGCCAAAGATGACTGGGCCAAGAACACAAATATTATGGATACATTGGGTCAAACATAATGGCCCAAGGATCAAGACTAGTAATCGTCAAATTTCATGATCTAAAAAACAATCCCGATTCATGATAAAAACGATTTCTTAAAGACATTTGTTTCGACACGAGTAGTCATGAGGTAAAAATTAAAAGTTAAAAATAAAATAAAATTAGAATTAAAACTAAACTAAAACAAAAATGATTAACCATCTGGCCTTCAGTAGATTTAGCGTACTTTGGGATCAAATTTCAGCTGTCTTAAAACAAGCAACCCTTTTAAGAAAAGATCCGAACATGAAATCATATTGATTAGGATACTTTCACAATGATTCATTTTAAGCATTATTATGACATAGTGAAAAGGTTGATAGCAGGTAATTAGAAACTTAGCATGATTTTCGTTGCGCCAGTGATATGCTTAGATTCAATTAGGCATAAAGCTTATATGGACATCACTTATGGACCTATGATGTCCCTAATCTCTTCTCAAAGCGTATTTGACTTTCCCTAGATCACCCCAATTTGACTCCAACCCCCTAGTGTTTGATCAAAGGATTTTCTTTATACAAAAAAATTTTAAGCTTTAAGGTTGAACGTTGGACTTACATGTCATCTGGACTTACAAGCCTTATATTCAGAGTGTTTAGGACTTACTTGAATGTCCCACCCCTGTAGTTCCCTGGGACCCCTTTAAGCTTTTGGAAAACAAATTTGAATGACAATAATTTTCAAATATATTTAAAGTTTTTATTTTTTTATTTTTTTTATTTTAAGCATTAAATGAAATATAATATTTTTGGTGATCAAGACACTAACGGGCTCGTGTATGACTGGGTAATTGCTTTTCTGCCTATCATTCGGAGAGATGTATTTAGGGACATCCAAACATCTTCAAATGACCCTCCACAACAAGTTTAACATATTTAGTTTATATCACTTCAAACTTTTACTTATCATGGAAAGCTACTATACACATCAATGACTTATCAAAAGCCTTTTTAGCTTAATAACTTCACACGTTAGGCACGCAGAATCAATTTATCTATCATTTTTCAAAGGTTGGATCAATTTTCATTTGAAAATTTTTAAGCTTTTAATAAGCTTTAGCTGAATATTAATATCATTTCCCAGATGATAATCCCGAAGACAATTTTAAATCCAATCACCCCAATTACCTTCAGTTTTCAGGTGAATGACTATCCTATGAGTCTACAGGTAGACGATAGGACCAAATTTATTTGTTAATTTATTCGTTTTAAAATTGTACACAGCGGGCAAAGAGGCCACACGTCGCGTAGCGCGACCCAAATCTAAAATAGAAAACCATATGTTTTTTCGCATGTTACGTCGAGCGAGACTTTAATCTGTCACGTAGCGAAGGACTACGTTATTAAAAAAATGTTGAATTTGACAGTTTTCACCACTTGACTTCGATTAAATGCAATTCAAGTATAAAATGCGTGAAATAGAGTTTACAATCGAGTTAAAAATATTCCGACGTGCGTAATTAACATAAACGAACATGATTGAAAAACCTAAATATTTAAACATGACAGGGTTCTCATTATGGAAACGAAAAAAGTTCCGGTAAGCGCCCCTTAAGCCCATTTTCGGCTTCTTAAACACCCACCTAGAAAAAATAGACATAGTCAAAACTTGTTTTGCCCAAAAAATAATAGAATAGGGAACAATTATACTTTTAAGAGGGCATACCTTCCATGAGTTTTTTGGAACATATAAAAACATTTTTCATTTAAAAGAGCGTACCTTTATAAAGGTTTAAAGTTCCTTATCTTTGTAACATTGATATTAGTTTACTATCTAATCATAGTGACGGATGGCATGTATTGACCATAAAACATTGAAGTTTTGGAAGAAATAAAGAAAAGAGGTTGGATTCTTCCGAAAAGATCGGCGCATTAAAGTTACTTTGGAGGCCTATGTGGATATTGTCGCTGGTGACATTTTTCAGTTGAATTGTGCGGTTTTCGTTTTCATATATGACACTGACTGGATGAGAAGGGTCGTTTATGATGGTAAACTAAATAGTGTTGTAGAACTTCCTAGGCAATAGTTGGACGCTGGGGTACTCACTGGTGATTAATCAGGATCACTCGAACAGTTTACAGCCACAAATCTTCCATCCTAGCCAATCAATGTCGTATATAATAAACCGAATGCATGCAGCCCAACTGAGACACGCTACAAGGAGCAGCATCCCCATAGGACTCAAAAGCGGTTTCAAGATAAACATGCTAATAATCATTTGATGTGCTTAAGAGCAATGGTGATCATAAGACAATGGATTTGGTTTAATTAGCTATGATGCTCTATAGAGGTATATATAGATGTATCAATAATAGATTGTTAATATATTTTTTTTGTATTCCTAAATATTAGAAATTCATGAACTAATTTAACTGAATTAATTAATACTTTAAGTCAATTTTTTTATAGTTAATGCTTTGTTTTTTTAAGTCAATTTTTTTTATAGTTAATACTTTGTTGTGGAAGAAATAAAGAGAAGAGGTTGGATTCTTCCGAAAAGATCGGTGCATTGAAGTTACTTTTGTGTCCTATGTGGATATTGTCGCTGATAGATAAAATAATATTTAATTATTATAAAATGTTAATATTATTCCTTTTCGTTAATTTTACATTTCTTTTTGTAAACTCTATAACACACTAAATTGATGATTCCCAAGATAAAATGTCTGATAAAATTCGTGCTTTGTATTCTCCGATAGTAATATTAGATTATTAATTTAATAATTTTATTAAAATAATATTATATTATAAAATGCTAATAAAATATATTAAAATAATAGAAAATCCCTTTATCCAAATTGTTTATCTTTCACAAATTCTGTTAGTTAGATTTTGTCTTCGTTTTTAATTATACTTCGAGAAGTTCAAACGTTTCGGGTTCTTTAATGCATTTTCAGTTGCTTCGGTTTCGTTATCATGCTTTCGGTTTTCATTGCAATGTTTACCTTCAATTTCGAGGTGAGTTTCTCACATACCCCTCCCCCCTTTTTTTACCCTTTTATTACTTTGGGGGTGGCATATGTATCCTACAAACTCAATGTGTTTACGATTTCGTTACAAACTACAATTCAATACATGGACTTGTGTGTTTACTTGATTACTTGCTCAGAATTACTTGCTCATGGTTGCCTCAATAAGTATGATCATACGCCCCCCTTTGCACTCAGGACCATTTGTTTCGAGTGGAAAAGGAACCCATTATCCGAGTACGTTGTTTGTCACCAACTGGAAAGGACCTTCATTTATTCTTTACACTCAGGACCTTGATTCGAGGGTAAAGAACCCTTATTTGCGTTTTTCACAAGTTTCGTGGAATTGTATGACTTTTATGTATTATATCAAACTATGTGAGCTCACCAACTCTTTATTTAGTTGATATTATTTTATCCGTATGCTACAGGAAACGTTATTAGAAGATGAAGCTCGACGAAGACACTAGACTTAGGTTACAATAATAATGGACAAATTGGTTTAGTTGTATTTATTTTTCTTGTATTTCTTGTTACAAACTTGTGTACTTGACTTGTAAATTAATTAATTAATGATAATATTGTCACTTAATAGTGTCACATGTGCTTTGAACAATCTGTACATCACACTCGGGCGTTTTTGCTTTAGCCAGGGTGTTACACATGTTAAAGCCGGGACTTTGACATTGAAAGGATCCCAGAAATCTGCTGAAAAGCCACCCGCTGAACCCAAAGAATCCAAACCCGAGTCATCCAAACCCGCTTATATCAACAAGAAGCACAAGAACTACACGCTAACTCATCAAACTACACCTCAACCCCAACCCAACCCTGCACCATCTATGAGAAAACCCTATATGTAAGTCCTGTGTCGGAGGATCTTGCAATGTGATACCAAATACACAATGAAATGCGAAAAATAACAACGTGTTGATTCAATACGTGAATGATAATAGCAATAAGAACACACAAGAAAGGCTTCAAAGCACACTATTATATAATAGTCGGGTGCTTAAGCCCTTTAGCGTTACATAATGTCACGGCTTCAATACTAACAAAAATGACCAACCTAGAACCGTTAACATATGTTCTATATATATCCTACCAACTAGGCCCAAACCAACTAAAAGCCCACTAAGATCAACAGATCTCGGTTTACAAACAAAAGCCCAAACTATACAAAACTAAGCCCAAAATTACAAGCATAAACCACAAAATACGACCCAACAATCTCCCCCTTGGTTTATTGCTTGACTTCAGCCTTTCTCAAAAATCCCAACTGGAGGCATTTTACATGCATATATATCTTCATCTTCTGCCTTTCGGCGTATATACTGTGGCTTCTAAAAAAACACTTGGAAGTTGAGTGTCTTATTTAGGGCCTTTATTCCGGTAATAATAGCCCTGGCCAGTGATCCAGCACAGATCATGCTACTTCCAACAGAAGTAGATAGACACGAGTTTTGTTAAAGAATGCAGCAACAAATATTAGGCTGGATTGACTCAGAAGTGTCAAACACGATGTATCTTTGGTAGAACCAACAAAACCTCGGTCACGGATTGACCGAGAACCCCTCAAAATATCTTTGATCCGAAGATCTCTCTGGTTGATCAGGAGAATCTGGTCAGTCCATATAGAAAAAATGATAACACTATTCATCGTTATCTCCATATCACCAATCACCATAGATGACCAAACCTGTAACTGTAAATGATGACTAAAACAACATTCAGTAACTTCATGAGAAATCAAATCAACTTACCAAACTCATGAACCGAATGCATCAAACATTACAATCAGACATCACTGCACATCCGTCAACCATGCTGATTATGGAAACATTTTGGTTAGATTTCCTTACCCTTTAAAGGAATCCGCTTGAGAGCATGAGGGAACAAGAAAGGATTGATGGCGGCGAGTAGACGAAGGATGTGATGGTTATATTTTAAGAGGATTTTGGAATATATTGGAAATTACAAATATCGAGAATGATTAATAGAGTGTAATGAGTGACTTTTAAACTTCCAAGACGCCTTCATCTGTGCCGAGAACACATATGTACCGAGAACATGTATGGGCCGAGAACCATTATCATGAGCCAAGAACATGTATGGGCCGAGAACCATTATCATGAGCCGAGAACAAAAAGATTCGATGGACCGAGAAACAAGACACCCGTTGGGTCAAAATTTAGCCCACTTTCTTTGAGGAATAAATCCCGATTGAAAAATGATTTCTTAAAGATATTAGTTTCAAAATGAGTAAATATGAGTTAAATAAAAATAAAGTTAAATTAAAAATAAAATAGAATAAAACTAAACTTAAAATCAAAATTAATTTACCTATCCAGCCTTCAGGGCAATTAACATATATTTGGATCAAATTTCAGCTGTTTAAAAATGAGCAACTCTTTTTAAGAAAAGATCCGAACTTGAAATCATATTGATTAAGATACTTTCACAATGATCCATTTTCAGCGTTATTTTGACATAATGAAAAGGTTGATGGTAGGTATTTAGAACTTAGTATGACTTTCATTGCGCCAGTGATATGATTAGATTCAATTAGGCATAAAGCTTATATAGACATCACTTATGGACTTAAGATACCCCTTATCTCTTCTCAAAGCGTATTTGGCGTTCCCCAGATCATCCCAATTTGACTCCAACCCCCTAGTGCTTGATCAAATAATTTTCTTTATACAAAAAAAATTTTAAGCTTTAAGGTTGAAAGTTGGACTTACACGCCATCCGAACTTACAAGTCTTATATTCAAGGTGTTTAGGACTTACTTGAATGCCCCACCCCTGTAGTTCCCTGGGACCCCTTTAAGCTTTTGGAAAACAAATTTGAATGATAATAATTTTCACGCGGGATCAAATTTCAGTTTTTCACGCGGGACAACACTTTAAGAAAAGATCCTAACATGGAAGCATATCAATTAAGATACTTTCACAATGATCCATTTTTATTGTTATTTTGACATAGTGAAAAGGTTGATGGCAAGTATTTGGAACTTAGTAAGACTTTCATTGCGCCGGTGATATGATTAGATTCAATTTGGCATAAAGCTTATATAGATATCACTTATGGACTTAAGATACCCCTTATCTCTTCTCAAAGCGTATTTGGCGTTCCCCAAATCACCCCAATTTGACTCCAACCCCCTAGTGCTTGGTCAAATAATTTTCTTTATACAAAAAAAATTTTAAGCTTTAAGGTTGAACGTTGGACTTACACGCCATCCGAACTTACAAGTCTTATATTCAAGGTGTTTAGGACTTACTTGAATGCCCCACCCCTGTAGTTCCCTCCCTGGGACCCCTTTAAGCTTTTGGAAAACAAATTTGAATGACAATAATTTTCATATATATATATATATATATATATATATATATATATATATATATTTAATCTTCAAATGAAATATAATATTTTTGGTGATCAAAACACTAACGAGCTCGTGTATGACAGGGTAATTGCTTTTCTGCCTATCATTCGGAGAGATGTATCTAGGGACATCCAAACATCTTCAAAATGACCCTCCACAATAAGTTTAGCAGATTTAGTTTATATCACTTCAAACTTTTACTTATCATGGAAAGCTACCATACACATCAATGACTTATCAAAAGCCTTTTTAGTTTAATAACTTCACACGTTAGGCACGCAGAATCAATTTATCTATCATTTTTCAAAGGTTGGATCAATTTTCATTTGAAAAATTTTAAGCTTTTAATAAGCTTTAGCTGAATATTAATATCATTTCCCAGATGATAATCCCGAAGACAATTGTAAATCCAATCACCCTAGTTACCTTCAGTTTTTAGGTGAATGGCTATCCTATGTGTCTACAGGTAGACGATAGGACCAAACACATAGTAAAATGTGTCCCTATAACTTTAGGCGGCCGACATAATTTTCAGTGACAGAACTTAAACCAATAGTTAAATCAAGAAAAGAATTTTTTTTTTTTGTAAGTTCAGTCGCCCCAGTTGCTTTCAGTCCTAAGGTTAATGGCTATCCCGTGAGTCAAAAATTGATGACGGGACCAAACATATAAAATATGTCCGTTGAACTTGAGTAACCGGCATGATTTTAAGCAACACAACAAAATGTTAAAAAAAAATTTTAAGCACACACACACACTCTTTTTGTATTTTTACACACACACTCTTTTTGTATTTTTCTTTTTCTCCCCCTAAATTTATAAGAAATTATGACAAAAAAAAAATTATGTATACAATTTAAACCTCAAAAAAATACTCAGTCTTCAAAACGCAGCATCTTAAGAAACCCTACAACCACATTGAATCTGACTATTTCGACCGGTTTCGTAAATGGGTCCGCCACATTATTATCAGTGTGGATCTGTTCAAGATGAATTAACTTCCGGTCATAACAGTCACGAATAAAATGAATTTTGATATCGATGTGATTGGTTTTGGAATGCTGAACCGGGTTTTTAACAATGGCAATGGCAGCATAATTATCACAGAAAATAGGAGTGTCAAGAAATTTCAAACCATAATCCAGTGGTTGATGTTGCATCAAGATAACCTGAGAACAGCAGTCTATTACACCATTATGTGTAATCTTTCCCTTCTCTCATCCCGCAAAGGAAACATACCCTCCATTACAAATTTGAATGTCGTCCAACTGAGAGATGCCTCCTATCATGTGCCTGGAACAGCTACTATCAATGTACCACGTTCTGATGATATTCCCCCATAGTTGTTCCTGCACGATGTGCGAGATTAGTTAGTCTTAGGTACCCAATCCATAGTCGTTCTGGGTAAACCTGATTTGTTCAACCGTGTCACGGGTTGCCATGACATGTCTTCCTGCTTATCAAAGATCGAACAAGAAGGCTTTGATGACTTGGTCACCGGAGACTTAGGCAACCGTCTGTATTTAGGTTTTAAAATTTTATTGTTTGTATAGATGGTTGGCTTCGTCTCCGGTTTGCGAACGGAATACACTATTGACTTTGACCCTCTAAACGATTTTGATTCTGAGGCCCACTTGGGTCTCGGAGTTGAAATCGATTTTCCGTTCCGCTTTTGAACCGAATTAGGCTTGGTCTAATAGGAACTTGACCTGTCAGCCTTGTTTCTCCTCCAATCACCGTCAGGGGGCTTTGCCGTATAATACCTCATTTTATTAGAGTTAAAATTCTTGTAGGTATTTTGAGGCATAGTCCTCTGATGGCGTCTGTAATATGGAACGGGAGACGAGAACAGTTTCTAGAAATGTGACCGGGAATGCCACAGTTAAAACAGGTTTGCCTTTTCACGAAAAAGTTGTTGTGGCTGATTCCCAGTCTTGCTCTGTTGTGTGAGTCTGTTTGTCCACTATTGGACTTAGTACTGGATTTCTCACAGTTACAAGTACGTGAACTTCCTTCTTTAACAAACTTGGGTGATGAATATTTATGAAAATTCTTATTTTTATCAAGTTTATTAAAAAGCGGATCACTGCTTTTAGAAGTTTTGGAGAAGTCAACCACACGATTGTCTTTGCTCTTTAAAACAGAGCCCACACAAACATTTGTAGCAACATTATTCAAAGCTGGCAAATTCAAAGCAATATGAGAATTAATAGGTGAATCATCATCCTCATCAGTCCAATCCTCAACTATTACTTCATCTGCACATGAAGTAAACACATTAGAATCGTTCACCCCGGATATTGATTCAGTTATCGTGATTGAACCAACCATACCCTTGTCATTTGTAGTTGACTTACCTTACTGCATACAATTTTCCTTTTCTTCTTCTTCCTTGGTAAGAGGAAGACTAGTATAGCTATTATTATATGGAGGAGGAACCATGTTGTACCCAAGACCCACACCCTTGTTCTCTTTCCATTTTAACTGTTTTTCAATGATTGACTCAACTACAACACTAGAGATATCAAATTTCTTAAAGCTGAATTCAGCATTTTCAAATTTATTAGTTAATTTAGCTACCTCCAACTTGGATGCATCTAACTCGGCGGTTAGTTCAGAAATTTTCTTTTTAGCATCTAGGTGGTGACAACATTTTATGCTGAAATCGGATTGAAGTTTTGAGAAATCCTTTTGTTATGCCTCTAGTTTTTCTTTTAAAGCATTTTTCAATTTCTTAAGGGTAGCATTTTCATATTTAATTCCCTCCATCTCTCTAAGCATATTACTATTGTGAATTTTATACAGTCCTACCTTATCAATACATGATTGGGAGCATAATACAGGACTTACCTCTGATGATCTGGAAGATGTGAAGGCCATGACCATACCTCGGATGACTGGCCCAATGAATCAGAAGCCCACTTGAACAAAATCCAAAGCCCAACTAAGTGAGCCCAATGCTTTCAAAAGCCCGAGAACCTTGAAACTTGACCGAGAACAAGCAAAACTAGCCGAGAACGTTGAAATTTAACCGAAACTTTGAACAGTGGCCGAGAACTTTGATTATTGACAGAGAATTCTGATATTTAACAGAGAACTCTGATACTTAACAGAGAACTATGATTATTGACAAAGAACTCTGATACTTAACAGAGAACTATGCTTATTGACACAGAACTATCAAATTTTCCCTAGAACCCAATAAAATCAGCCAAAAACTATCAAGGCTCTTGATATGGAAATCTTTGAAGATTTAGTCAAATCCCGAGAATTAAGGAATGTTCTTGATTTGGTAAACTTAAAGATAGAATCAAATCCCGAGAATGAAGAGATTTGAATTTAATTTGAAGATTAACCCAAATCTTTTCCTGAAAAACTTCAAACCCGAAGAACACGAAAAACAGTCTATAATCAAGATCCAGAATTCTTCAACCAAAACACGCACCCGTAAATCACCGGTAGAATCCTTGATATCACCAATAACCGAGCCTAGAAAAGGTCTATAGGCTCTGATACCAATTGTAAGTCCCGTATCAGAGGATCTTGCAATGTGATACCAAATGCACGATGAAATGCGGAAAATAACAATGTGTTGATTCAATACGTGAAAGATAATAGCAATAAGAACACACAAGAAAGGCTTCAAAACACACTATTATATAATAGTCAGGTGCTTAATCCCTTTAGTGTTACACAATGTCACGGCTTCAATACTAACAAAATGACCAACCCTTTACAAGGTGAAATGCATGGTATTTATAGACATATATCATATCTAAGCCCAACACAATCACAAGCCCACCGAAAACCCTTTTCGGTTTACAAAGGAAAGCCCAACAACATATATAAAAGCATAAACCATTTATTGTAGCCCAACATTCTCCCCCTTGGTTTATTGCTTGACTAGTCTTCATGTTCGAGTATCTCTGCATCAGCTTCTTTATCAGCCTCCCTATGAGCTCCAGCCCACAATTTTGTACGTATTATTGATCCCAACATACGTGTGTATTCTTTGGCAGCAGGTTCATACAAGGGCTCAGCGGTGATTTGATAACCACTAGCCTCTTGATGTCTTGTTCACCAAAGCGAAGTAAGTCTCATGGATCAACAAACCTAAACGATCCCTTCTTTAAATGAATGATAACTGTTGCGGTCTCACCGTCAAAAGTCCAAAACTTCATGCCTTCAAGAACACCATCAGGTAGTCTTCAGTTCAGAGGAATTGAAATAGCTTTCTTGGTGGGTGGCCACATTACATTCATCATCGTCTTTCCAGTGCGCAGATCAAGAACACCCTTGGCCTTCTTCACAAAAGATTCAGCAGTAGGCATCGAAGGAAACCCTTTCTCAACTTGATTGCTCAAGTACATCCAGAAGTTTGTGGCCTTTGACTCGTTACTTGGGTTATTGAAAGGTGCTTTGATCAATTAACTTAAGTCCACCCTTGCCCATGAACCGAAGTCCTTTGTCTTCTTGTAATACTCGAGTCCTCCAGACTTCCATTTAACCCACCACATATGTTTGTCAATATCTAATCCCCACGACACAATCCCAGAACGATCGACGTATTTATCAGAGAACCCCTTTTGAAGCTCAACAACAAACTTCTCCGGATGATCAGACGAAGTTACATTCTGATTTGAGTTTTTGCGAATCAGAGTTTTCCGTATAAGTCTTTGTTGTTGTTCGGCGGTTCTAGGTGGAGCAAACATATATCGTTGTAGACCTGCAGAAATGTCAAGGTCTGAAGCTAGACGAAACTCATCTTGAGCCATTCGAACGTTCTCGCTTTCGTCAGCACTTTTGAATTCATCTCCAAATTTACTCACAAGCCTTTGTTGGAGATCATAGTAAAGGGCAGTGAGGCCTCCCATACTAGCTTGAAGCTCTTTAATCTTGGAATCCTTTTCTGAGTTGCTTGCTTCTAGCTCTTGAATTCGGACATCTTTGACAGCCGAGTCCTGTTCTAATTCAAAAACCCGTTGTTTCAGAGCATGTATATCAATTGTTGCTTGCTCTAATGCTATGCCCTTGCCCTTGTCTTGCAGAAATTTGTCTTGCATAGCAAGAATTTGGGCCACCTTCTCTGACGCACTGGAACTCCCTTGACCAACCGGATCGGATGGTCCCGAGGGTCCAGAAGTGGATTCAACATGAGTCTCAAAGTCAAAGTCTGGAAAGATATCATCAAATAACAGATCTTGAGAAGGTTGTGGATCATGAACAGGACTTGGTGCCACCTGAGGTTGAATAACTGGCTCAGGTGGTGGAGATTGAGCTGGCGGTGGTGATTGAACTGGTGGTGGTGATGCAGCAGATATAGTTGGAGTTGTTGTGGGTGTTGCTGGTTGTGTTGTTGTTTCTATTGGCAATGTTGTTGTAGTTGAAGCCTCATTTATCAGGACACCCGGTCTAGGTCTCTCTTCCTTCTTTTACGTGGTACGAGACCGATGTCCGCTTCTTCTTCTAGCTCTTCTTCATGTGTCACAGTGACTGATTGAGGAGGTTTCAATGCAGTCGACTGGAGCTTTGCTTTGATTTCTTCGATCAGAGCGGATGTTGGTACGGGTGTTTCAGGAGGTAAATGAGATTCAGTTCTCGCCGTAGATGGCGGAGGACTTTCTGGTTCATCGTCAGAGGATAGTTCGAAGGTCGGTGCAGCTGGCCTTCGAACCGGAGTCACGTGCTCCTCAGCAACGATTGGTGCAGCTGCAGATTCAAGATCAACAAATCTCCCGAATTTACCAAGGGATAGAGTCCCTGGTATGTAATCTTTGTTCCCTTCCTTAATTGTTTCATCATACCAAAAGTAGTAGGACCCAAACTCTTCAAATCGAGCGTCTCTACAGATCTCACCAATTGTGGATAATGTGAGTCAAAAATCATCTGTAGAAACCTCGGATACATGAGGAACATCTCCTTCTTCTTCCCCTTAAGGTTGCTCATCATCTCATTGAAAATGAATTTGGAGTAGTTGTAATCCCAATCCATGATCAAAGCAACCACCACGGACATCTGTGTATGACTTATTTCATCAGAACCTCCCTTTCTTCCGAATATGCATGTGAAGAAGGTATGAATGAGGAAACGCCAGTACGGATGGAATAACTTCTTGATGGCGGGAGGGTAAGCACGTTCGTAGCTCATCCAAGAGACGATCTCTGCGATCACATCCACTGGGTATTCTGTAGGGCGATCAGGTTGATCACCAAACAGAAGTACTTCGCGGATGATGGCCTCATAGATGACCATCGAAACCTTCTGAATGTTTGATTCAATCACCGTTGCTCCCCCTGGTTCCCTATGGTTTATGGAAGCATGATTCCAAAAATCTGAGACCATCTTCTTACATATAACAGGATTTTCCCGAAGGGCGTGTGAAATTCTGCATGTATTAAGCCCGACAATCATTGACTTGAAAACTGGTGAGCAGGAGGGGGATCAAACATACAGCTAGCTGCATTGTGAGAGTCAGCTGTTTTCAACGGTGCTTGATCAACCATATCTGCAATAAACGAGTCAAGTTAGTTGCTTGGTGACATAAACATCACATAAGATCAAGAGTTTGATTAGTTTTGAGCATGTAAAACAGTTTGAGGATCAAAAGTAACAAGTGGTGAAAGTTTGTGAAGAAATTATCATTTTCTTATGTTTTAAGGAAAATCTCGGTTCAGAACCATGTTCTCTGTCAATATTATATTAAGTACCCGAGAACATATTGTTCTTGGGCAACCAAGATCAAGAACCCAGAGATCTCTGATTAACTCAGAGTTCTCTAGTTGACCATGAGTTCTCGGTCAACCTTGCCCGAGAACTCATGGGATCTCTGATGAAACCCGAGTTCTCTGATTGACCAGCCGTTCTCGGTCAACCATAACCCCGAGAACACGGAGATATCTGTTTCTGGAAACCAAGGGTTTCCATAAATAGTGTCATCTTCCTCACACGAACACCATTAAATTTGCAACTTAATCAAACAGTCAAGACCACAAATACACCCAAACCAACCGAAATCGCCATTCAATATATCCTAAACATGTATCCAACAGAGTGTGTAATGTCCAATGATACCATAAACCCGATTTAGGGTTCATCGTGAATAGTTTAATTGATTTTGTTTCTCATACCTTGATGATTTAGATTATACACACAATGTATATGAGATGATTGTCCTTTGATGAAAGCATATGATAATGTGTTTGTAGAGGAGATATAGGATTTGAATGATTATGATGATAATGATAAATCAAAATCTGAATTATGTCTCTTAAACTTCAATTGTGATCAGATTTGGGCTGCGAGCGCATTGGGCCGAGAACACAATTGGGCTTAGAACACACATATGCTCATATCCAAGATGGATAAGTCCATATGGGCCAGACCCATGCACATACCAACCAGGCCACACATGATCATCCTTCGATTCATGTTTAATAAAAATGATGCCTTAACATGTTCGTCTTAACGAGAATAACCGTGAGATAAAACTGAGACGCAAAATAAAATAAAAATAAAATTAAGTAAAATAAAATAAAACACATACATCATGATTTATACAACGATCAGGCTTTTAGCAGTTTTTAACATTTTCGGGATCAAATTTCATTTTTTCACGCGGGACAACACTTTAAGAAAAGATCCTAACATGGAAGCATATCAATTAAGATACTTTCACAATGATCCATTTTCAGCGTTATTTTGACATAGCGAAAAGGTTGATGGCAAGTATTTGGAACTTAGTATGACTTTCATTGCGCCAGTGATATGATTAGATTCAATTAGGCATAAAGCTTATATAGATATCACTTATGGACTTAAGATACCCCTTATCTCTTCTCAAAGCGTATTTGGCGTTCCCCAAATCACCCCAATTTGACTCCAACCCCCTAGTGCTTGATAAAATAATTTTCTTTATACAAAAAAATTTTAAGCTTTAAGGTTGAACGTTGGACTTACATGTCATCCGGACTTACAAGCCTTACATTCAGGGTGTTTAGGACTTACTTGAATGCCCCCCTGTAGTTCCCTCCCTGGGACCCCTTTAAGCTTTTGGAAAACAAATTTGAATGACAATAATTTTCATATATATATATATATATATATATATATATATATATTAAGCTTCAAATGAAATATAATATTTTTGGTGATCAAAACACTAACGGGCTCGTGTATGACTGGGTAATTGCTTTTATGCCTATCATTCGGAGAGATGTATCTATGAACATCCAAACATCTTCAAAATGACCCTCTACAATAAGTTTAGCAGTTTTAGTTTATATCACTTCAAACTTTTACTTATCATGGAAAGCTGCCATACACATCAATGACTTATCAAAAGCCTTTTTAGCTTAATAACTTCACACGTTAGGCACGCAGAATCAATTTATCTGTCATTTTTCAAAGGTTGGATTAATTTTCATTTGAAAATTTTTAAGCTTTTAATAAGCTTTAGCTGAATATTAATATCATTTCCCATATGATAATCCCGAAGACAATTTTAAATCCAATCACCCTAGTTACCTTCAGTTTTCAGGTGAATAGCTATCCTATATGTCTACAGGTAGATGATAGGACCAAACACATAGTAAAATGTGTCCTCAAAGGCCGACATAATTTTCAGTGAGAGAACTTAAACCAATAGTTAAATCAAGAAAATAATTTTTTTTTTATGTAAGTTCAGTCGCCCCAGTTGCTTTCAGTCCTAAGATTAATGGCTATCCCGTGAGTCAAAAATTGATGACGGGACCAAACATATAAAATATGTTCGTTGAACTTGAGTAACTGGCAAGATTTTAAGCAACAGAACAAAACGTTTAAATTTTTTATTTTTTTAAGCACACACAAGCACATTCTTTTTGTATTTTTACACACACACTCTTTTTGTATTTTTCTTTTTCTCCCCCTAAATTTGTACAGAAATTATAAAAAAAAAATTATGTACACAATTTAAACCTTAAAAAAATAATCAGTCATCAAAAGGGCAGCATCTTAAGAAACCCTACAAGCACATTGAATCTGGCTGTTTCGACCGGTTTCGTAAATAGGTCAGCCACATTATTATCAGTGTGGACCTGTTCAAGAAGTTAACTTCCGGTCGTAACAGTCACGAATAAAATGAATTTTGATATTGATGTGCTTGGTTTTAGAATGTAGAACCGGGTTTTTAACAATGGCAATGGCAGCATCATTATCACAGAAAATAGGAGTGTCAAGAAATTTCAAACCGTAATCCAGCAGTTGATGTTGAATCCAGATAACCTGAGAACAGCAGTCTCTTACACCATTATGTGTAATCTTTCCCTTCTCTCATCCCGCAAAGGAAACATACCCTCCATTACAAATTTGAATGTCGTCCAACTGAGAGATGCCTCCTATCATGTGCCTGGAACAGCTACTATTAATGTACCACGGTCTGATGATATTCCTCCATAGTTGTTCCTGCACGATGTGCGAGATTAGTTAGTCTTAGGTACCCAGTCCATAGTCGTTCTGGCACACCAAGTTTATCAATTTTAGATACAGGTAACCAAGACATGTCTTCCCGATTATCTAGAATTATACATGAGGAGTCTGAGGTTTGGAAACCGGAGACTTAGGTAACCATTTGTATTTCGGTTTTAAAATTTTATGGCTCACACAAATGATTTGCTTTGTCTCATGTTTACGATCGGAAGACCATGAAAGATTTGATTTGTTTTTTAATCTCGATCCCGAAACGTGTGATGGTCTCGAAACCAAACTCAGTTTTCCGACGTGTTTTCAAGATATGGCAGGAGTTGCTTGTCTAACTTTGGAACGATCGGCCTTGTCTCGAATCCAATTTCCATTAGAAGGACTTTCCTTGAAATAATTTGATTTATTTGAATGTGATTTGTTGAAAGTATTCCGAGGCACGCTCCTCTAACGGTGTCCATAATATGGGACATAAGGACGATGCGGGCAGTTTCTAGCAATGTGACCAGGAATGCCACAGTTGAAGCAAGTTTGTCGCTTCACATGTAAATCTGGGTGGCTAATTCCTGGTCTCGATCTACTTTGCAAATTTTGCTGTCTCGCATCGACCTTAGTGATTGATTCACTTGCACTTTTCATGCCTGTGTTTACATCTTTAACGGGTTTTGGTGGTGTGTATTTACTAGCATTTTCCTGTTTAACATCAGTATTTAAAGATAAATCACACTTATTAATACTACTAGAACATTCAACCACACAATTCTTTATGCTCTTAAAAACAGAGCCCACACAAGCATTAGTCTTAACAGAAGATAAATCACACAATTCAAAACAAGCATTATTAAAATTGTCTTTATTAGGCAAAACAAGTAAATCTTCCTCACCCAATCCTCAATGATTACTTCATCTGCATGCAAAGTAGAAACATTAGTATCATTCACTTTCACAACTGATTGAGCTGGTTTGACAAACTCGGGTATTATCCTTTCATTAATTTCAGGTTTGCCATATTTCAAAGATTTCTTTTTATCTTCCTCAATAAAAAAAGGAGAGGGAGTATAATAATCATTGTATGGAGGTGGAACCTCATTATACCCAATTCCCTAACCCTTCTTTTCTTTCCATCTTAATTGCTTTTCAATCATAGATTCAACGACCGCACTAGAAACATTAAACTTTTTAAAATTGAACTCATCATTTTCAAATTTATTCGTTAATTTAGCGTTTTCCAAAATAGATGCTTCAAGTTTGGCGGTTAGATCAGCAATTTCTTATTCGCATCTAAGATGTGACAACACTTGACACTGAAATCACTTTGCAATTTTGAAAAGTCTTTGTTTGATGCTTCTAATTTTTCTGTAAGACCCTTCTCAAGTTTCTTAAGTGTAAAGTTTTCATGTTTTATATTTTCCATTTCCCTAACAAGATTACTATTATGCACACGAAATAGCTCTACCTTTCTAATGTATGCTTGAGAACATAAATTAGAGTTTACCTCAGATGAACCAGCAGGAGTAGAAACCATGAAAGCAAACTGGAGACTCTTCACCTGATCTTCAGTCTCATTTCCTTCTTCAACATCATCAACTTGAGCGAGGTTTGCAGTCTGACCCAGAATAGTGAGTGCCTCCATCTGATCAGCCCAGTCAAACTGTTGTGCAACTAATCCTTGCCCGTTTCTTCCAGCAACAGCATTATCTCCCCTTGCACCATTCATAGGAACCAGATCCCTTTCAGTATTTCCCTCCTTTGCTGGATTTGTGCATTCTCTAGCAAAGTGTCCTGGTTCATGACAGTTGTAGCACCTGAGGTTCTCCTTGTTGAAACCCACCTTTTTGTTTGCAGGTAAGTTCCAATTGTTCCTGCCAGTCCTTTTGGTGAACTTCTTCGCTCTGAATACAGCCATGGCAATTTGCCAGGAGATATCCATCTCTTCCACGTCATCAGGATGGATCTGATCCAGTTCAGTAGAACCGACTGGTTGAACAAGGTCTCCAGCGAGAAAGGCATTATAGCAGTTCATGAAGCCTGCCATGAGAGCAATATTCTCTTGAGTTTCCTTTGAGATCGCAGGTCCTTGGGCAGGAGACTTGCTGGATGAAGCAACACTCGGTTGGGGTTGAGACTGTGGAGATGGTTGTGGAAAGAATATGGAAGCAGGCGGCTGTGGCTGAGGTGTAGGTGGAGTGAATTGGCATTGAGTTGATCTGAACATGGAAAAGCTTCCATTTGGCTGCTGCGGCTGCGAGTACACACCCTGAGAGGACTTGAACATGGAGAAGTTGTCTTGTGATATAAGTGCGTTGTTAGATGACGCGGCGTATCCAGCAGCAGTATACGAATTTGCATGGTTGATTGCTCGTTGTTTGTCATCCATATCACATGACTTGATGATAGCAATCACCTCAGATAGAGTTAGTCTAGAAAGATCCTTTGTCTTCTTGATAACAGCAACGTTCATATCCCATCCTTATGGCAGAGAGTTGATCAATTTGTTGTTGGTTTCAATGAGAGTTAAGTGTATGTTGGCTGATCTCATCTCGGTTACAAGTGTGACGAATCTTTGCAGCTGACTTTCCAAGGACTCACCCAGAACATGATTGAACATATTAAACTTTTGGCGCAGCAAGTCCTGACGACTGCGCTTCATGTCTTCGTTTCCCTCATAGACCTCTATCAGTGCCTGCCATAAGTCCTTTGCTGATTGCAACTCGCGGAATCCTTGAGCAATCTCAGGCGACAGGGCCATAGTAAGAGTGGCAAGTGCCCTCTCATATTCTTCTACCTTGTCATAGTCAGCATCAACATACAATTCGATAGGCTTGACAGCAATCTCTCCTTCGGCTATTTCATATGTGATCGGTTGAGGACCTCTAACTATGCTCCTCAACACCTTAGCATCTTTCATCTTGACATACTTTTCGAACCTGAATTTCCATTCATAGAATCCTTTGTGCTTCAGCAGTCGGGGCACACATGTAGCAGTATCCATAATGGAGTCTAGCTCCTGGTGAAGTGCTGAGTTAACTGATGCGTTGATGGATTGATCCATGATGATTATAAACCCAAAACAAACCCAAAGACTGACCCGAGAACCAGATACTTGACCCGAGAACCCAATTGATGATCCAAGAACTAAACCGTCTATCCGAGAACCCAATTAGTTACCCGAGAACCCGAATAATGACCTGAGAACTGCTGAGTCAACCAGAGAACCAGAGAACTAGTGAACCAGTAAACTATCCCGAGAACCCTCAATCTTGGCCGAGAACAATTTGGCCGAAACGATCAAAGTCTTCCCGAGAACCACTTTTGAAATGTTTCTAGATAAGGAAACAACCTCAAATCCCTAAAAATCAGGGATTTGAATTCTAGTTTTGATTTTGATCAATCTTGTGTTCAAAATAGTCAAAAGAATTCCGATGAACACGATGAACACAACTTCAACAGCCACCACACTTGTAATACCAGAAAACACACCAAAACATCAACCAAGAACCCAATAATTAAATCTTGATATCACAACCGAGCCTAGAATAGGTCAATAGGCTCTGATACCAATTGTAAGTCCCGTGTCAGAGGATCTTGCAATGTGATACCAAATACACGATGAAATGCGTAAAATAACAACGTGTTGATTCAATACGTGAATGATAATAGCAATAAGAACACACAAGAAAGGCTTCAAAACACACTATTATATAATAGTCGAGTGCTTAAGCCCTTTAGCGTTACACAATGTCACGGCTTCAATACTAACAAAAATGACCAACCTAGAACCGTTAACATATGTTCTATATATATCCTACTAACTAGGCCCAAACCAACTAAAAGCCCGCTGAGATCAACAGATCTCGGTTTACAAACAAAAGCCCAAACTATACAAAACTAAGCCCAAAATTACAAGCATAAACCACAAAATACGACACAACACTATAACATACCCCATCCGTTTTGTAGCGCGTTTCAACGTCATTATGCTGCTAACACCGATTGTCGCTAATGTACTCGATGCAACCGTTTTGGGCACCATAGCACCCCTTGTCGTGAAACCACCATGATGTCGATTGCTGCTCCATGGGTTGCTCAACCGAACCCTCGTCCCATGCAATTTGGTTAACCCATTAATCAAGTGCAGGCTTGTTATAACTATGGTGACCCTGGCCACTTCCGCAACGCTTGTCCATGACTCATGAATGTGAAATCGCTTCAGCTGGCTCCAGCCTCGCAGTTACAGCTTCAAGCTTACCAAGCCTATCAAGCTATCCAGCCACAACTTTCACAATTATTGGCTAATCAATCTTAAGCTCAATAGGTCCCAGCTATTCAAGCACCTGCACCACAAGACGGTCAAGATGCTCAAGCTTCGCAAGATGCTCGTCGGCGTGCTTTCATGATTAATGCCCATCAAGCCCAACAAAGCGGCAACGTGGTGAACCGTACGTTTTTTCGTAAACGACCATTTTGCATCCATTTTATTTGATATCGGTGCCAATATAACTTTCGTGTCCTTAGAATTTGAACTTTTGCTTGCTAAACCCCGATCTAAGCTTAGAAACTCGTACTCTGTTGAAGTAGCTAACGGTAAATCTGTATCGATAGACGCTGTTATTTGGAATTGCGAGTTAAATCTAAACGGCCACAAGTTCTCAATTAACCTCATACCTATGCAATTGGAAAGTTTTGATATCATAGTAGGCATGAACTAGTTATCTTTTCATCGTGCCGAAGTCGTTTGTTTCGAGAAGTTCATCTGTATCCCGCTTGTAAATGGTTAACTTCTTCGTGTCTTTGGTGAAAAGCCTTCCCCTTTGAGCCGTAATTTCATAACTTGTTCTCAAGCCCAAACGTACTTACGCAAGAAGTATGTGTCGTTCGTCGCTCATGTGGTGGAAAAGAAGGAACAGAAGATCGAAGACATTCCTGTCGTTCACGAAGTTTTTCCCGAAGATGTTTTTGGTCATCCTCATATTCATTAAGTTGAATTCTGAATCGATCTCGTGCCTGGTGCAACCCCGATTGCGAAGGCTCCTTGCCGTCTTGCACCCTCCGAGATGCAAGATTTGTCCAATCAGCTCCAAGAACTTTCGGACAAAGGGTTCATTCGCCCTAGTTCATCTCTATGGGGGCGCACCCATTCTTTTCATCAAGAAGAAATATGGCTCTTTTCGTACGTGCATCGACTACTGGGAGCTCAACAAGCTTATGGTCAAGAATCGTCATCCTTTGCCTCGCATTGACGATTTTTCTGATCAACTCCAAGGGGCTTCATGCTTCTCAAAGATTGATCTTCGTTCGGGTTATCATCTGCTGCGCATGCATGAAGACGACATACCTAAAACCACCTTTAGGTCTCAATACGAAGATTACAAATTTAGGGTTATGCCCTTCGGGTTAACCAATGCACCCGCGGTATTGGACCTCATGAACCGCGTATTCAAGCCTTTAGATAAATTCATAATTGTTTTTATTGACGACATCCTCATTTATTCTAAGTCCAAAGCTGAGCACGAGAAACACCTTCATTCCATCCTTGACCTTTTGAGGAAGGAACAACTTTATGTTAAGTTCTCTAAGTGCGAATTCTAGTTGAATGAAATTTCGTTCTTAGGGTATATAGTAAACAAAAAGGGTATCCATGTAGACCCAACCAAAGTCGAAGCCATTAAGAATTGGAAAACTCCAACCTCTCCCACCGAAGTTTGCCCATTTCTTGGTCCTACGAGTTATTATCCCCGTTTCATTCTTAACTTTTCCATGATCGCTTTGCCCCTAACCGCTTTAACTCACAAGAATAAACCTTATGAGTGGGGGCCAAAGCAACATGAAGCTTTGCAAAATCTAAAGCATATGCTTTGCGATGCACCGATCCTTGGACTCCTCGAGGGCAATGAAGATTTTGTTGTCTATTGCGATGCTTCTAATCAAGGCCTCGGTTGTGTCCTTATGCAACGAGGCAAAGTTATCGCATACGCTTCATGATAACTTAAGATTCATGAAAGGAATTATACGACGCATGATCTCGAACTCGGTGATGTCATATTCGCGTTGAAAATTTGGAGACATTACTTTTATGGCACTAAATGTGTAGTATTCACTAACCATAAGAGTCTTCAACATATTTTCGACCAAAAGGATCTAAACATGCTGCAACGACGATGGGCCAAACTACTTAGTGACTACGAGTGCGAAATTCATTACCACCCTAGTAAAGCGAATGTTGTAGCCGATGCTCTTAGTCGAAAGACCCATGTGAAATCAACCTTGCTTAATAGCGTGACCGTTCAAACCGATCTTAAACTTCGTATCTTTGAAGCTCAACATGTCTTTGTCACCAAGGGTAATATGTAGAACGAAATGTCATGTGGCGCTGAGCTTCAACTCAAAACTAAGCGTGATGGTTTGTTGTATTACCTTAATCATTTATGGGTTCTTAATCGTGACGATCTTCACACCTTCATCATGGACGAAGCTCATAAGTCTCGATATTTCATTCATCCCGGTGCGGATAAGATGTATTTCGATCTACGGTCTACTTTCTGGTGGCGCGGTATGAAGAAAGACATTGCGTTATACGTTGCAAAATGCCTTACTTGCGCTAAATTTAAGGCCGAGCAACAACGACCATCGGTTTGCTCGTGCAACCGCACATTCCCATTTGGAAATGGGAAGATATAGCCATGGATTTTGTGTTCAAACTTTCGACTACTCGAAGCCGCCACGACGGTATTTGGGTTATAGTTGACCGATTAACTAAGTCCACTCATTTCATCCCGATCAGCGAAAAGTTCTCGATTGATCAGCTTGCTCATATTTATGTTCAGTGTATTGCTTGTCGTCATGGTGTACCTTTGCATATCATTTCTGATCGTGATAGCCATTTTACTTTGCATTTCTGGGCATCACTTCAAATCGCGTTAGGGACTCGATTGGATCTTAGCACAACCTATCATCCTCAAACTGATGGACAATCCGAGAGAACGATTCAAACAATCGAAGACATGCTTAGGTCATGTGTCAAGGATTTTGGTGGAAACTAGGATTCTCATCTTCACTTGATTTAGTTTTCATACAACAATAGTTTCAGATGAGTATCGGTATGGCTCCATTCGAAGCACTTAATAGCCATAAATGTTATTCCCCTATAGGTTGGAATGAAATTGGTGAAACCCAAATCATAGGCCCATAACTTGTTCAAGAGACAACTGACCGAATCGCTCAAATTTGACAAAATCTCTTAGCCGCTCGTAGCCATCAAAAGAGTTACGCTGATAACCAACGATGACTTCTTGAGTTTAATGTCGGCGACCGTGTTCTTCTCAAGGTATCCCCTTGGAAAGGTGTCGTTCGTTTCGGGAAGAAAGGCAAACTATCTCCTCGATAATTTAGACCTTTCAAAATTCTCGAAGTATCGATAGTGTGGCTTATACTCTCGAGCTTCCGCAAGAACTTTCGAATATTCATCCGACGTTTCATGTTTCAAACCTTAATAAATGACTAGCTGAGGGAAATCTCCACATACCACTTGATGACACTTCATGGAGAAACCGGTGGAAATCATGGATCGCAAAGACAAGGAAACCAAACGTAGCCGTATACCTTTGGTAAAGGTTTGTTGGGAATCCAAGTGTGGCGCTAAAATTCACTTGGGAGCGGGAAGACCAAATGTGAACTAAGTATCCTCATCTTTTTTTATACGTATTTGATTTTTGATATTTAAGGGAAATGGTTAAAAAATTAACAAAAAAATGTGCATTGACTCAGGTTCGAACCCAGGTCTAAAGTTTAACAGCCTACAAGCTTAACCACTGGATTAGTCTAATAATTTGATTATAATCCAGAAACAAAACTATAAAACTATATGTTCATGGTCATCTTCTACAACAAAAACCCTAACAATTCAATTCGATCAATCCAAACCATGTTTGTTTAATTAATGTTAGGGTTTTAATAGACGGCTAAAAACTAAGAAAAACCATATAAAAATTACCTGGAAAAGTTATTGGTTGATGGTGAGCGAGAGCTCGCCGGAATACCAACTTTGATGTTCAATTGAAGATTACAAAGCGTGTTTAAGTAATATTTAAGATTGTGAACAAGTTTAGATGCAAGATGGGGTCGTATTTATACTACTAATTGAAACGAAAATATGTTAATTGTGTTTTAAAGAACTTCTGGCAGGTTAGCGGTTGAAATGGGTTAGATTACAGCTAAATAGATGGGATTATACGTTAATAACAACGTTTACGGGTTTATTATTCAGTTCTAAAGTCGTTAAAACGAATAAACAGGTCAAACGCGATATTAAAGGGGCTTGATTTGGCATCGCCGACGGCCGGAGCATTTGGTCGAAAAACGGGTATTTTGGGGGGGGGGGGGGCTGGGCAATGAGAAATAAAATATATTATTTAAAATACAATTTATAATTCTGGCCATTCATCTATGATATTATATTAAATCTTGATTAAAGTATATTTTTTCAATACAAACCTTGAACTACAAAATGTTTTATAAATGAAATAAAATTAATATACTTGGATAATTTTCAAATTATATCTGAATAGTTTGCGAATTGTTTAAACATTTAAAACTTAAATTTCGGGTTTCGTTAATTGATCGAAAATATTAGAAAACAACGAACGAAAACTTAAATCATCAGAAATATTTTATTAATGATAAATAAAATACATTGAAACGACACAACGGGTCGGTTTAACGAATTCAAATACAAATACGAATACAATTACAAATACGAATAAAAATTGACGAATGTCACAGCATTCCCTAATTTTGAGAATTTCGTCCCGAAATTAAATAGAAGAATCCGTATAAAAAAAGATGAGGATACTTAGTTCACATTTGGTCTTCCCGCTCCCAAGTGAATTTTAGCGCCACACTTGGATTCCCAACAAACCTTTACTAAAGGTATACAGCTACGTTTGGTTTCCTTGTCTTTGCAATCCATGATTTCCACCGGTTTCACCATGAAGTGTCATTAAGTGGTGTGTGGAAATTTCCCTCGGCTAGCCATTTATTAAGGTTTGAAACATGAAATGTCGGATGAATATTCGAAAGTTCTTGCAGAAGCTCGAGAGTATAAGCCACACTACCGATACTTCGAGAATTTTGAAAGGTCCAACAAATCGAGGAGATAGTTTGCCTTTCTTCCCGAAACGAACGACACCTTTCCAAGGGGATACCTTGAGAAGAACACGGTCGCCGACATTATTTAAAAATCGTAATAAATCAAATAAAATTATTTTTTAACATAAATAAAATTTTTTTAAATTATAATGTATCATTTTCAACTAAAACCTAACTTCCACATTCGTTAAACCATTAAAATTAATTTATATTTCCGTTACTTATTAACTTTAACCCGTTAACTTTAATTCGTTAACTTTAAATTAATAACATAATTATTTTTTTCGAGTTATGACCCGTGCTTTGTAAATACCATAACTTTTATATTAGCATTTAGTTATAATATTAAATAATACAAATCGTTAAAAATTCCGTTAAGCTTGAAAAATAATACTAAAATAATTTATGCCTTAAATAATAAAAATTATAATAAAATAATAACAATTCCCAACAAATAATTAACTTTATTAATCCTGTTAGTTAGTCTTTAAATTTTCGTATTTATTTTTATTTATAGTTTGTGCGGATCGTTCGTTTCGGTTCCTTTAACGCATTTCGGTTTTATCTTTATTTCCACTTCAATTTCTAAGGTGAGTTTCTCACACCCCCTTTTTAATGCTTTTACATTTTTGGGGGTAGCATGTGTATCATATTCAAACGTTTACTTAGTTATTCTTTATTCAAACTACAATTCGTATTATGGACTTGTGTTTTTATTTGCTTACTTGCGTTGATTCAATTTCAAGTGGTGATATCGATAAGTATGCCCATACCCCCCCCCCCCCCCTTTTGCACTCAAGATCGTCGTGCTATGAGTGGAAAAGGGACCCCGATCCGAGTACGTTGGTTGTTACAAGATGGAAAGAACCCTTGCGTGCGTTTATTTGAGTTACCAATTGGAAAGGACCTTGCTTGCGTTGTTAACATTAGTTTTTGTTTCAAACAGTTTTATGAAGATTTAAACGAAAAACTCCAAAACTTGAACATAAACCTGAACTTTGAAATTGATTGAAATTGGATACTCAAGCACCTGAAATCTATGAGTTTAATCGAACATATAACATATTAAAATTAATTCCCAAATCATCAACTTAAGTTACTTCCCAAATAATCGGCTTAAAATAGTTCCCAAATAATCGGCTTTTCGTTGTTTAGCTAATTTTGCGGTAATTACAATTCTGAATATAATTTATATCAAACCACTAAGCACTTTAAATGAGAAATGAAAACTAGCTGGAAAAAAAATTATGGCACGTCAAACATGTAAACAAATAAGTGAAACTTATAGCCCTAATACACTTGGGGATTCATAAATTTAGACTAATAGTTGAAGTTTATCCAAGTTCTTGACGCCTGGGAATACCTTCTGTGAGTTCTATGGAATATCTAAAAACAATTTTCATTTATAAAGGTTTTAAAGTTCCTTATCTTTGTAACATTGATATTAGTTTACTATCTATTCATAGTGACGAACGACATGTACTTACCACAAACATTAAAGTTATGGAAGAAAGAAAGTGAAGAGGTTGGATTCTTCAAAAAAATATCGGCACATTGAAGTTACTTTTGAGGCCTAAGTGGATATTGCCGCTGGTTTCTGTTTTCATATACGACACTGATTGGATGAGAAGTATGGTTTACGATGGTAAACTAAATAGTGTTGTAGAACTTTCTAGGTGATAGTTGGACTAGGGCTGGCAATTGGGTACCTGTTAAATACACGATAAGACCTGTTAAGCAAAAAAGTGCGGTATGTGATTTTTTAATTTTCTTAAATAATTGAAATTAGTAGGCTAGAATCCATTGTATTCCTTTATTGGTACATGAAACTTAAAACTGTCTTATAGACATGACATATAAAGTCGTTAAACGAGTCATATTCATGTTTGATACTTGTGTTCAGCGCGCCGCTGCATACCTGTTAAACCTGTTAAGACACGAATTGCCAGCCCTAAGTTGGACGGTGGGGTACTCACCATCGATTAATCGGTATCATTCGAATAGTTTACAACCGTAAATCTCCTTTCCCAGCCAATCAATGTCGTATATCATAAATCGAACGCATGCAGCCCAATTGAGACACGCTACAAGCAGCAACGTCCTCATAGGACTCAAAAGTGGTTTCAAGATCAACATGCTAATAATCGTTTAATGTTTTTAAGATCAATAGTGATCATGAGAATATGGATTTGGTTTCATCAGCGATGATTCTCTATAGAGGTATATATAGATGTATTAATAATAGATTGTTAATGTATTTTTTTTTGTTAGTCCTAAATATTAGAAACCCATGAACTACCTTAAGGCTGTGCGCTATGGGCGCCGTGGAAGAGGGAGAAGGGAGCGGTGGGGCTGCAAACACCGCTGGGGGGCGTGGTTGGGTGGGGTGCTGAGGGGGCAGCGGTGGAGGGGAAGGCGGGCGCGGAAGGGAGGTGAGGGGGGGGGGGCACCACCAACGATAATATAGCAGTTTAAAAAAAATTAAAATTAACATTTCTATATAAATTCAAACCTTTTTCTCAATTTTACTCAAACAACTTTCATATTCACACCAAATTTAACCATCTTCACAACATTCATCTTCACACCAAATCATGAACCCTAACTCGAACCCGAACCCGAACACGGGCTCAAGCTCAACACCGAACCCAAACCCGAACCTGAATCAAAACCCGTGGGATCCCAGTTGTATGTGGTGGGCTAGTTTGCTCGCAAATAACGTCGACCTTAGCAACCCGTTCTATGCAAACCAACAACGACCGACGATTCCTCCACCCATGCCACCGTTTACCCCCGATATGTTCTTTCGGGCGCCAATGCCATATACGTTCTCGCAAGTACCACAAACCCAAATACCCAAAACACAAGTCCGACGTCCAAAAAGAAGTCATAAAAAAAAGAACCCGGGTGACGTTCGAATAACCGAAAAGGGCGGACGACAAATGTGGGAAGTGGACGAGGTAATGGCGTTAGCCTTAGCGTGGATCGACCTCTTCCGAAGACTCGATTCAAGGTATATTATAAAAATATTTATATGTTTTCCATGTTATATTTTTTTGTTTACTAATATTAAGCTTTTATATGTATCGAAGGTGACGGCAAGCATTCGCCGGAGTTTTGGGTACATACACACCAAGTTCTTTGCTTTAATGGGTCGAGGAGAGTATCGCGGGAATGACTCCGTCTACAACAAATGGAAGTCATTACGCACACAAATAACCGACTTCACAGCCGTTCACACCCGCGTTGTGAACAACAGAAAAAGCGGCATGGCGATGTCGATGTGTTGGAGGCATGCTTAAAACAATACAAAGCCCTTTATAATAAAGATTTTAGCATGTTGGATGTTTGGAGACAATGCATAAGCTCGCCAAAGTGGCATACGGTCCCGACATCATCACCACCGCGACCGTCCAAACGGTCAAAGACAACGTCTACTTCGGCCGATCAATCGCCGTCACAGCCCATGTCCGATGGTCGTTGTCAAATTAATCTAAACGAGTTGGATCCGGAATTAATCTTTTACGAACCGGATGAGTTGCCACGGCCGGTAGGAAGAGATAAAGCCAAGGCGGCGGTTAGAGGTGGAGGATCTTCGTCCAGAACCACATCCTCTAAGAGTTCCGACACGAGCTCGCATTTTGAAAACTTGGAGCGGAGGCTAGCCGAAATTGCCAACATTAAAAAACAAAAACAGGAGGGCCTCATGAAGTTGCACGAAGAAAGAAAGGCGATGCTTGCAGAATATAAAGCGATGCACCAAGAGCGAACGAAACAAAAGGAACTCGAGCTCATCACAAAAGATCTATCACATCTAGATCCTGTGTCGCAGGCGGTGATGGAAAAAAGAAGAGCAAAGATATTGGCCAAATATGCAAACGAGGACGACGACGACGACGAGCATTAGTTATATTTTATTTTTAGGTTTTTTTTTATTTGTAGGGTTTTTATTTTTATTGGTTTTTTTATTTGAATGTTTTTTATTTTTATTTGTATTGGTTTTTTGTTTTATAAAAAAAGAAAAAGGTTGGGCTTCGAAGCCCCCTCACCATAGAGGGACAGTATGCCCTGGGGCTTCGATTCCCCCAGTGCACACGTGGCGCTGTGGAGGGGCTTCGAAGCGCCCCACCATAACACGCAGCCTAAGTGTAACATTTAATACTTTAAGTCAAATTTTAATTTATTACTTAACATTAATTTATAGTTAATGCTTTGTTTGCGTATTCCTAAATATTAGAACTTCATGAACCACTTTGAATGAAAAAATTAATATTTTAGCTTTAACTGACAAAAGTTTAATTTCTAGCCTAATTATTAGAATTTTAACATAGTCGTTCAATATTTTGTTTATTAATTTATTAGTTTATTTAATCCTAAAAATTAGAGATTCATGAGCTACTTTAATTGAAACATTGAATATTTTAGGTTAATCAAAAATTTGATTTGTGCTTTATTTTAAGTTTTTAACAAATTTCATTCTTTAATACTTTTAACTAGTGTTAAGACTCCCACATTTCGGCGAGAAGAGTGTACGCGAGCAATTTGGTGTTGGTTTTGGGCAAAAGTCAAACCCAACACCAAAGTTTCAGTTTTTTGGTTATTCAAAACCGTTTGGTTTCGGTTATTTTAGTTTTCGGGTTTCAGGTTCAATTCAATTTCTATTTGGCACAAAGCCAAAATATTAGGGCTTGCTTTTGTGTTGGCATTAAACTTTCCATCTTCAAAAACCAATAAAATAAGCACGTAAGCACTTAACAATTAGCATGCAAAGCAAGACAATTATGACAAGATAACACACTGACATTTAGTATGAATCGTAATTGAGTTTGAAAACATGAGATAAATATGTTGTAGTTTTTAGGATACATGCTACACCCCAAAAATAATTGTCATCATCATCGTACTAAGTATATCCCACCAATAGCAAAACTATGGTAGGGTCTGAGGAGGATAAGATGTAGATAGCCTTACCTCTACCTCATAGGAATAGAGAGGCTGTTTCCGGTGAGACCCCCGGCTCAATAGTAGTTTTGCATCAAGCCTTGTACATAAGGAACATAACACTCGACCATCGGCACACCGGCCAATTGGTACATGTACCCTTGTCTTTCGGCTATCAATGCCACCACATGATTCCTGATTAACCTTCCTCCACTTTTAACGTTATTTTCTCGAGATTGGTAAAATAACGTCAAAATTAGTGCAATTTCACTTTTGCTCACCTGAGGGTTCACACATATACACATTATATGTGTGCACCGCAAGCAGGGCACACCCCAAAAATAATAAAAACGTAAAAACAGGTTGTGATATACTCACCTTATAAGCCAAAGCGAGTGAAAACGAGCAAAACAAACTTTTTAGCGAGCTGACTGACGTAACTCAGTTTAACGGGAAACTCTAGGTAAAATGTCTAATTTAGGAATTTGTTTAAAAGAATGATGAAAACAAATAAATAAAGCTAGGAGTTCGGTTCTTGAATCAGAGTTTAATATTAACTAGTTAAAAGTCGAATAAAAGTGGAAGAATGTAATTAAACAAGTTGTAGTTTGATTTTTATTAATAATTACAAATTAGTTTGGTTAATTCAAACAAAACATGAGAATTGTAGAATTAAAGTTAGTTAAGCGAGTGGTTCGGTTTTATCATACTAGAACCCGGAACTAGGTCGAATTCGCTTCCAACAAACTCAGTATGTAAAAACGATAAAAGTTAACATTAGTTTTGTTTCAAAACAATTTATGTAGATTTAAACGAAAAACCCCAAAACTTGAACATAAACACTAACTTTGAAATTGATTGAAATTGGATACTCAAACACCTCAAACCTATGAATTAGAACATAACATATTAAAATTAGTACCCAAATCATCGACTTAAGTTACTTCCCAAATAATCGGCTTAAAATAGTTCTCAAATAATCGATTTTTCATTGTTTAGCTAATTTTGCGGTAATTACAATTTCTAAATATAATTTATATCAAACCACTAAGCACTTTAAATGAGAAATGAAAACTAACTGAAAAAAAAATATTATGGCAAGTCAAACATGTAAACAAATTAGTGAAACTTATAGCTCTAAGACACTTGGACTAATAGTTGAAGTTTATCCAAGTTTCTTGGCCACATTACCCTTAACTGAGTTGGATGCAAACTGATTAGTAGCAAACTGACCCATAATCATAAACTTGACCGGCATGGTCAACATTTGACTATCTAATCATAAAAAAATCATAAAAAAACATTGTGGATTCAAAGCCTAAATTAGATGTACCTCTTGAAAGTGTTGACAATTTCTGATGCTTTAACGTGCCATTATTGGCCACAAGAATTTAATTTACATTGATATTTTGACAACAGAAGTGTCGTTTATGTATTTTATTCTTGAATTCAACGTTGTATCAACTTACTTGGTTATATTTTGTTAATTCAAATCACCCAGCTATTCTCGACCCCAATATTCCATTTATTTATATTTTGGATTATGGCCCTCACCCATTTAACCTTTTCAACTCATGATTGGAGATGGATGTGTTTTGGCCTTTTGTTGATTCGACTTGGAAGAAGCAGATTCAAGTTAACCGTAATACCAGGTTTATTAATTTTAAAGATAAATAAAACGACCTTAAAAGGGTTTGTAAGGAGTAGAATCGTGAAAGGCTTAAGAAAAAAGACGGATACAAATAGATCGGATGACCAGTTTTATTATACATGATGATGATCACTATAGTTAAATCAATAATAGACATTAAAATATTTGTTTTCTTTAAAATGATATTATAATCTAAACACCCTGGTTACATTATTAAAATCAATTCCATTGGTAATAAATATATTCTTGAAGCAATCGAATGGAGTCAGGTGAGGCTGACTTTTAATGGCAACCGAAGGCCACTTTCTTGACAACCAAAAACACTAATCTTTACCTAGTGTTCCAGAGTTTCATTTATTCTTAGGTTTAAAATACAAGGAAAAGAAATGATAAGATTGAATAGGGGAAGAAACGAAAAGAAATTATATATTCAAAAGACATTCTCTAGTTAAAATAAAAAAATAGAAAAGAAAGTGTTAATTACATTCTTGAGTTAGATAGAAAGGAAAAAAAATTATAACTTTACAATCATGTCCTCATTATTAAGTTAGATAAGAAGGAAAAAATAGGGCAAATTAGTAATATTTTCATGACTTAAACTTTCCTTCAAAATCAGACCATATTTGGCTAGAAAGTTTTGAAGAAAAAAAACATTAACTTTTTTTTCCATTCTCTTTCTTTTCTTTTAATGAAAAAAAAATTCTTATCTTTTCTTTTTTAAACCCTTAAATAAAAAACTCAATAATGTAGTGTTAAAGAAGAGAAGAGAAAGAAAATAAAAAAAAATTATTGTGTTCTCAGTTTAGTTTAAGAAAGAAAAATATAAAAATGTGTTCGCAAATTTTATTAAAAAATAAAAAGAAAAGGAGGGAGGGAGAGAGAAAATAAGAAAGAAAATAAGTAAATTTGTTTTTTTTTAAATTAAAAAGGAAAAAAATTGAATAGAAAAAGAAGATGATTTATAAGCGAACTCTGGAACACTAATCAACACCCAAACAGAAAAGGAAAAGAAAGAAGATTATTATTTTATTTATAGGAAAGAAAAGATCACCCACGGCCACCAACTAAGAAGAACATGGCAACTGCTTCTTTCGGTTCATCCACTCTAATTAAAATGAATGGGTTTGTCAAGCCGTCGCTCAATGGCGCAAGGTATCAGTTTTTAATTAAGGGTTTTGGTTTAGATTATGTAATTAATCGAGTTTGGTGAATCTGGAGTGTAGGAGAGACATCGTGAAGGCTAGCGCGCGTCTTGATAAGTTTTCCAAGACTGATATTATTGTTTCTCCTTCCATTCTCTCTGCAAATTTCTCAAACTTGGGACAACAGGTATTATTATTATTATTATTATTATTGTTATGTGTTAACTATAAATAAGTAGTTTGAATTTAGGGATCCCAGCCCATACCTGATTTCATTGTAAAATCATATTATTATTTTTATATATAAATGTGTAGGTGAAAGCGGTTGAGCTGGCTGGTTGTGACTGGATTCATGTTGACGTTATGGACGGTCGTTTTGTTCCCAATATAACTATCGGACCTCTTGTTGTCGATGCATTGCGACCTGTCACAGATCTTCCATTGGACGTGCATTTGGTAATTAGCATATCCTTTAGAAAATTATATTTATAAGTATATGTTTCATGCTAATGAAAGTTATTAAACTTGACAGATGATCGTGGAACCTGAGCAACGAGTGCCCGACTTTATAAAAGCTGGAGCCGACATAGTTAGTGTCCATTGTGAGCAATCTTCAACTATTCATTTACACCGAACTCTAAATCAGGTGAAATTTCATACATTTTTATTAATTTTTGATTATTTGTTTCTTTAATTTGTGATTTTCATAGTGTTTTGTTTGTTTGTTTGTTTGTTTGTTTTAGATTAAAACTCTTGGAGCAAAAGCTGGAGTTGTCTTGAACCCTGCAACACCATTGACAGCAATAGAATATGTCCTGGATGGTAAATTGTAATGTTATTTAGTATATAGTCTTTTGTTAATGAGATTATTAATATTTTTTGTTTAACAGTGGTTGATCTGGTTTTGATTATGTCTGTAAATCCTGGATTTGGTGGACAAAGCTTTATTGAAAGTCAAGTGAAGAAGATATCAGATTTGAGAAAAATGTGTGTCGAGAAGGTGTGCTATATAAATTGTTCACGGGTTGACCCGACCCGTTTAATAAATTACCAATTTTGACACGTTGCCAACTTATCATTTTGGCACCTGTGATATTTACACTCGGTTTTTGGACCGGTTTGTGTTTTTATTCAAGAATCCCAACAGGTTCATCCATGGGGTTTGTAATAGACCACGTGACCCATTGACCCATTTACCCGTCTTCAGGTTTTACATTCTAACATTTTACAATGACATTGTATTTTATTGTTTCATAGGGTGCGAACCCATGGATTGAGGTAGATGGTGGAGTGGGCCCCAATAATGCATACAAGGTATGCATCCATTTGGACTTGTGTTCGTGAATTATAATTATAACTGTGAAACTTGTAAACCCTAGAAAGCAGGGCTGTTAAATGGGTTGTGTTTGCGGGCTGGACCCAACACGAGCCCAAACATAACATGTGTATTCATGAGTTGACACAAACATGGCCCATCTAACATGGAAAAAGTTTACTCTTTTTTTTTTCTTTTTTGCACATTAATACTTTAAATTTTTAATTTTACATATTATTTTTATCTTTCTGAAGCTATGCAAAGTTATTTTTAAAATTTGACACTAAAAATACCCGATACTTAAGTGATTGCATAAAACACCTATATCAAAAAGAAAGTTAACAAAGCATGGTTTAAACTGGTCATTAACGTGTTGGCGGGTTCGAATCGTAACTTACTTGAACCCGTTTAGGCTAAACGAAACCTTAATTTCTCAATATTCCCTCGAAGGTTATTGAAGCCGGTGCTAATGCGTTGGTTGCTGGTTCTGCTGTATTTGGAGCTAAAGATTATGCTGAAGGTAAGTGCTTCACTTTTCACCATA
Source organism: Bidens hawaiensis (assembly GCF_021521415.1). NCBI lineage: Eukaryota > Viridiplantae > Streptophyta > Magnoliopsida > Asterales > Asteraceae > Bidens > Bidens hawaiensis. The sequence goes on from NW_027491306.1 coordinate 664,147, forward strand.
TGAGGTGGCAATTTCTACCAGTTTACTTGTTAATGGGTCGATTTGGTTGGCTTTTTAATTTAGCTAAAAGGAAAACGGGTTGGAAGTGACCAGGAGTTTAGTTAAATTCATACAGCCTTCTAAATCATTTTATTTAAAGATTATTATTATTGTTATAGGTGGACAAAAAGCGTTTGCAAATAAACCTGACCCGTCCAAAAAACGACCCGTTTTTACCCTTGCCCAACCGGCCCATTATGCCAGCTCTATTTTAACTTTAACAATAAACTTAGATACAAATCTTTAAACTTGTTTGACATATCTTTTTATGCTATTGGATGTTTTTGTTCTTAAAGCAATAAGAGGAATCAAAACCAGCACTAGACCGGCATGACACTTTTGGACCTCAGCTGGATTTATTCAAGTAGGATGCGACTTCATTGATTATTACAAGTAAGATAGTTTCTTGTTACCACTATTTAGTATTGTGAATCTCTGTGGTTGGATTTTCTAAGATGATTGTAAAAATGTAGCATTTTGCAGACAATTGGAAGAATTTAATACTAAAAACTGCATTGCTTCATGCTGTGACATATATTCCTACAAAGGTGATGGAAAGAGAGACCATATAAAGACACACAGAATAGTAGAAACATATAGTATCTAGTATGTACCAAATGTTGCATAGACGAGTGTAAAAAGTTCATATCTTTTGCTTTTGTCGGTTTTCACATATATGATTGGTGTACGGAGAAGTCTTATTGTTAAATCTCATCCTTTTGTTGTTGCATGTTTGTTAACTTTTCTTTATACTGATCTGATGTCTGAATGAACCTTGGTTTTAAAAAGAGTGTGGCGCTCCGATGCGTTTTGATCTTAATAGACGATGTGCAACATGATGGATGTTTGACTTCTTGTTAAAAAATATTTATAGATACTATTTTAAGTTTAAGTCCTTAACTCTTAAAACACTGTATTATTAAAATATAGGACATTCTCATCATCTCCTATCAGTGTGTTTTTTTTTTTTAAGTTGATGGTCTTATTTCTTCAAACTGCTCAGACCTGTTTGCACAGTCAATGTCATGCACACATTAGTGTTTTAGGGTTTAAGAAGTTGGGTTTAATGGGTGAAAGCTTCATTATTGAACAAGCAATTTGGTTTCTTCCATGAACAAGATTCATCTGCAGCTGATTATTGTCACAGCCTATAACTTTTTATGTCTTGTTTCTTTAGTGTTTATGCAGTAATTTATATTTGTTTTTCAACACTAACCTAAATTAAGTTTTTAATTTTAACTGTAATTTAAAGAGTAAACCGCTAAAACTAGAGGTGCACAAACCGGGTTCCTTTAAAGACCCGGGTACGATTCCTGGTAGTTTTGGGTTTCAAATGGGTCCCATATGTTCTAATATACTTTAAAGTTAATTACTTTTCATCATTTAGGTTTATGGATAAGTTCTAGTTTCCTCTTAAAACTAAAGAAATGACAGATTGCATTTGTAACAGATTTCGTCATTCCGACTGAAGAAACGTTAAAATCCAGTCGTGTGTCTCGCACATGAGGATATTTTGGTATTTTTAACACATTTACTAAAAAAATATATTACAAAATAAAAAATAAAGATTTTCCTTTTCAAAATATATAAACCTTGTCAATCTCTTTTGTCTCATTTTCTACCGGCTAAACGAGCATTTTTTTCGTTGATAGGTTTAGCAAAAATATGTTTGTTTGTAGGTATCTAACAATAGTTGAAATGAGTTTTTGCTGCTCCGCCATCTCAATGATCACGGAATTTGGTAAACATCAACTTTTGACTAGGATGACAAGACTATGATACCCCTATGTTCCGGCATCTTAGATGGCAACATTGGATTCCAACTTTGATTAACACGTTCACTCAGGTTTCGTCTTGCATTAAGAACAGTGCAGTCCATTTTAACTTTAAGCATGAATGCATAATGCAGAAACTTTCTTTCAACTAATATATATAGATGTAGTGTATGCAGCCATCACCAAATCAACAGACTCTCAGCTTTTAACCCCTCATATACAGGGCTGTAATTGAACCAAACGAGACATTGTCCGTGTTTGCCTCGTAAGCTTTTGTTGGACAAATGGACTATTCATGAACACTTTACCGAACGAAATTTCGTGTGCCTGTTAAGGAATTGAGCTTGTCCGTTAATTTCGTAAATTGACACTAACGGACACAAAAGACCGTAGCCAAACACTAACGGACAAAAATGGACATAAGCGAACACAAATGGACATATATTAATTTGAGAATAATAATCATTAAATCAAACACAATGTCACCCAAAAATACCGAAAAACGCCACATAATATCTAAAAAAGCTTAACACTGTGATCATAAACATAATTATATAAAAAATATATATAGTTAAAAATACTTAAAAATAGTAACAGTGAAATTCTAATAAACGAGTGTGTGTGTGTGTGTAAATGGTAATCGGACAGACATTAACGAACGAACCTGTACGAACACATAACCGAACGTTCATGAACACGGTTGAACGAATGCAGCCCATGTTTTCGTTAAGCTTACCGAAGGAAATACTTTGTTCATGTCCGATCATTTATTAAACAGGCGAACATAAACGAACTTCCCGCTGAACGGTTTGCTGGACATTTGGTTCGTTTACAGCCCTCGAGTCATATATCTTGAGCATCATTTTTTAAAACTGTTTCATTTAAACCAACCCTCTGTATAACAAAATATGTGAATGCGGAATGTTAGTAGGATAACATCCTTGATGTGTTTACTCCTTTTGGATTGACTGTCTTTTGAATCATCTGCTCCATACACCTTAAATGGTGCGTATATGATCTTTTTATGGTTTGTACTTAAAATTGAGAGGAAATGATATAATAAAACATGTGTAATATAAGCATCACCAGAAATATCATTATTGCTCAACCTGTGGATGCAAAAAGCTGGTCAACAATTAAGAGTTGGTTTCTACTGATATAATGGTGTTTCAGTGTCATATATATTAGCAAGGCTTCAAATCTAGTGGCAAAACTCGCTTTAGTGACCTTTAATTATTTGTTAATCAAACCCACTAAAACTAAGACATCATAAACCTTTTAAATAATCAGACACATTTGTAAATATAATATGCGTTAAAATCTTTATGAGAATGAGAACCAATGACTTTGTTTTCCAGTGCTTACTTGATATGAAATAAAATTAAATACATAGCTTCCTTTCTTTCATCCAGAATATTAGATTCAGGCTCTCCATATATAAATCTTTTAACACTGAGAATTATGTTCTTAAAAGCGGTTCTGCTTCTTGTTGTTCTTATACAAATGAATGTTGCTGGATCTGGTTCGAATCTTCTTACGGATCATGTTGCATTACTGAAAAATGAAAATCAAAACCCGGATAAAAGATGATTCTCACGGTGTTTTCAGATCGTGGAATGATTCTCTTCCTTTTTGCATGTGGCAAGGAGTGACACGCGGTCGTCAACACCAAAGAGTTACAAGGTTAATTCTAGCAGGCAACGATTTAGTAGGTTCTTTATCTCCTTTTCTTGGAAACCTTAGCTTCCTCAGGTCCATCATCTTAGATGAAAACCGGTTTTATGGAGGTATCCCACATGAAATAAGTCATTTATTTAGGAGGGGCATTCCCAGTTCCTCCTTCAACCAGTTGAAAGAATTGCGAGAATTAGCCCTTGGAGAAAATGGCCTTGTTGGAGAGTTTTCATTGTTTTTCTTTAACCTTTCAAAGTTGGAAATTTTACACATCCCAGAGCTAAAAACCAACTTCATGGCAATCTACCCACAAACTTATGCTTGAGTCAACCTCATCTCAGAAATCTAGCAATAGATGTTAATCACTATTATGTCAATTTGGATGGTAAAGTTGTCCCATTTGACCTGAAAGTTAAACTATGCATTCCTTTGAATTTCTTTACAGTTTTTGTTCTTTCTAATCCGTTGAGTACCTTATTGGTTTTTCTTAGTTTTCAGTTCAAGAACCCAAATAAAACAAGCAGTTAATAGTTATAGTAGTAATTTGTACCAGCAATGTTGTAAAACCAACAAATCAACAACCGAAATATAGTTTATTAACAATATTCCATGTCTAGGTTGCTTAAAGAACATAATGCTATGCAGTAATATGTTTTAAATAATCATTAGGATCAGATTTAACTGAAATGAGTAGTGTGTATTAAACTGGTATCAAAACGAGTATGTCGTAGCCTCCGACACCACCACTAGTTGTCGTAAACACAAGCATAGCAGGTGAGCTCATTTTGATACTTTTTTCGTTGTTACAGAACCAATTTTGGTCACAGCCCAATTTGACCCGCAACCTAATTAATATCTTTCAGAAATGACCCATTTTGACCCGAACCCAAACCAACACACTCTAAAAATGGCCCGTTTGTTGGTCGAGATTCACTCACACACAAAAGATTAAACGAAGAACAGGATATGTGAACAAGCTTTTGTTCAACATTTTGTATTAATCAAAACAAACTTGAAGACTCCATAAAGCATCAACCCTCATAACCCTATTTCACCTAGACAAAATCAAAACATACTCAAACTCTCTAACATCCCGAAATTAAAATAACGACCAATAAAGTGATGAAGTGCTTCAACGAAAATACATACTTGTAAATTGAAGAATTGGTGCTTATCTTCTATGATATATGGTTAATGCCTTAATTGATTAAACTGATAGATATTAGAAGTTGAAATGAAGCTTCAAATGTAAGTTGTTTACTAATGGAAATGTTAGTTCAAATTGCTATTATATGTAAGGTTGGTTTATTGTGTTATAAACTATGTCTGGACAAATGGTGGAATGGTGATTCGTAAGCGGTTTGTGTATTGAGTATAAAAGGTCAGCGACTTGGCACATGCACTCCAATTCAAGGAAACACTCAAGACAAAGGTAAGTGTCTACTTAAATCTTCCTAATTGTCAAGTTATTACTGTTTCAAGAGAAATTGTGTTTAGTGTAATGTGGTTGAGTGTATGTTGTTCAAGAAATATAGAAGTTGTGTTGTAAGTTGTAACTCTTGATTAAACAGCAATTCATGTGAGTCACACTTTAGATCTAGTGCGAGGTCATCCACTTTGTTAAAACTTAAAAATCATATGAAAAATAAGATTATACAACAATACTTTTCTGCTATCCAAAGGCTAACTAACATAAAAAAAGGTAACCAATTTTGGTTCTATTTCTATCAAGATTTTCTTTATCCTGAATGAAAGCATGAAATATTCATACCTGGTTGCAAGAAATCATCAGAACACCTGAATGCAGATTTATAATCCCCAATTTCCCGATACCCTTTAGCGAAAACACCATAAATTGCATCATTTGGGATCAAACCCATCTTCATCATGTCAGCATGTAACATCATCACATCAGTCACATGCTTTGTTTTAAAATGCCATTGTGAAATAACAGCATAAAGCTCCACATCCGCCTTTAAGCCGACACTTCTCATATCTTTAAAAAACTTGCTAGCTTTGAAAATTTGCCCATCATTGCAAAGTCCATAAATTAGTGAAGTGTAAAGAACATTATTTGGTGCACAATAACCACTATCCAAGAAAATCTTGATTGCATCATTAACCAAACCATCTTTACATAATCCATCAATCAAACAACTAACAGTCAACACATTTGGAGTCAAACCCGCTTCAATCATCTCATTATAGACCCGTAAGGCTGCTTTCGTGTTACAATCTTTAAAATGTCCATCGATTAAAGCCGTATAGGCAACAATATCGGGGAAAACACCTTTGATCACCATTTCTGTATGCAAACCCATTGCAGATTTCATATCTTTTACCTTACAATAACCATCTATTAAAATAGAATAAGTAATGATATCAACCTCCACACCGTTGACCACCATTTGACCACACAACTCCAAAGCTTTCACCATGTTTCCACTTTTACAATACCCATTGATTAGTGCATTGTAAACTGCTGAATTTGCATTTATGCCCTTTTTATTCATTTCGTTTAACAAATCATGTGCCTCTTTTAATCTACCCATATTGCAATGACCGTTTATAAGTATACAATAAGTGAAAACATCATATTCAATACCCAACATTTCCATTTCTGATAACAAATTAAGCCCTGCAGAAAGATTGCGCTCTTTGCAGTACCCATCAATCAAACAATTATACACATATGAATTAGGAGTCTCACCAAATTTTGTCATTTGGGCAAAACAACTTTCTGCAGCTAGTGTGCCGTTCATCTTGCGAAACATGTCGATTAGGATCCCAAATGTGACAAAATTGGGGTTCAGGTTAGCGATTAACATTTCTTTGTAAAAATCAAGAGCTTTATTAACATTAGCCATCTTACAATATCCATCTAATAGCACGTTATACGTGTGCAAATTTGGAACCACTCCAGCTTTGTTCATGTCTGCAAACATGCTTTCGGCTTCCAACATTCTACCTTCAGAGCAAAGCCCGCGAATCAAAGTCGTATAAATCACAACCGTAGGACTCAAACCTCTCTCAAGCATTTCATCAAACACCTTCCGTGCTTTCTTAACATCCCCTTCTTGACAACACGCATCGATTAATATCCCATACGTGACAACACCAGGCACCATCTCACGAGAACTAACGGTTTCATAAACCTCCCACATCGAATCAAACCTACCCATTTTCAAAAACCCATCTAAAACCCTATTACAAACATGATCAGCAGGCAACTCATCTGTCTTCCTGAGCACCCAATACGCCTCGTCCACAAAACCCGATTCGGCTAACGCGATCATCAACACCCCAAACACTTTTGATCCGGGTTTGGTAACATCAGGCTGATTAAGTGCATGAAACAGCAATGAACACACCCTATTCGGAGGGCAGGATTTGTGTAAAGTTTCTATGAGGCATTTCATCAAACACCTTGCCTTCAAGTACAATCTTGCATTGGTTAAGAAGTGAATTGCGGCAGAATGCAGTTTCAGGGTCTTGGTGGGGTCGGTGTGGTTGGAAGATGAGTAGTATAATTGAAGAGCTTCAGTTGCAGATGCAGAGTTCAAGATTTTGTTTGCTAGGTTTGATTGAAAAGATGAAGATGAACAGAGGGTTTTAGGGTTTGAGAAATTGGTTTTGATGGGTGAAAGCTTCATCATTGAACAAGCAATTCGGTTTCTTCCATGAACAAGATTCATCTGCAGCTGATTATTGTCACAGCCTATAACTTCTTATGTCTTGTTTCTTAGGCCAGTTTTTTTTAAAGGTGGGAAAGGAAAGGAAAAGTAAGCATAGTTAAAAATTGGTGTTTTTGAGTTTTTTTAGGATGGAAAGGAAAGGAGTAGGAGGGGTTAAGAGGGATTAAATTGATGCTTTTTCCCAATAACTTATCCTCTCACAAATGGGCGGATAACTAAGGATAAAAAACCAAATTACAATATTACCAACTAATCTTTTCATCTTCTTCGTTACTTCAACCCATTTTCTGCTTCTTTCTCTAAGGCCTTTGATTCTATCAAAATCGCTGCTATCAAAATCAAAGGCTCCAGGTTTGTATTCATCTTATTCTTCATTATTGCTAGATTTCTATTGTAAACAAAGAATTTCATATGTTTGACCCTTTGTAACATTCGGACTTTGATATTTAATAAGTGAACTGCATCAGAGGTTGTAAATATATATCTCTTTTGACTTTCTATGATCCTTTAGTTGAATAGCATCATTAGGTTATTTTTATATGTTATAAAGATAAACCAAATAGAGGTGTATGTACAGCGAAACATGTGATTGCATCTCAAATAGTCTTTGACTTTTCAACACATTATCACAAACAAACCAAACAGAGATACATGCTAACATGTATGTGATGGGTTAAGCTTGTTATAAGTATTATAAGTAGTTAATAACGGTTTTTTATGTACTTGTATTATAATGGTTTACATAGAAATATGCTATACTGATACAGGTTTTGATCTTGTTTTTATAATGGATAATAACCTATTTCTTGCCGACACCATTTAGCTGTCGTTCATTTGGTTTGTCTAGTGGTAGCTCTTATAGCACATCGTACACATCGCAGTGGAAATCGTGTTAGGGGAGAAGAGATGTTACATCGACGACGAGTACGTGAAGAGATGTTGCATGAACTTGCAACAGGTGGAAAATGCCGACAAATAATTCGTATGAGTGAGAATGCATTTATGATATTATGTCAAAAGTTAGAAAGTGATGGTGGTCTCCGATCAACTCAACGTATGACTATTGAAGAACAAGTTGCAAGATTTTTGCATATAATTGGAAATGATTTTAGAAATCGTTTCGTCTCTTGGTTTTATTATCGATCTAGGTCAGTAACAAGCGTGCATTTTCAAAGAGTCTTAAATGCAATTATATAATTAGAAGACCAGTATCTTATTCAACCTACCGGTGATACTGTGCAAAAACAAATTCAAGAGAAAAGAAGATTTTATCCATTTTTTAAGGATTGTATAGGAGCAATTGATGGAACACATATTCGTGTGAAAGTACCTAGTAAAGATGCTCCGAGATATCGAGGTCGGAAAGGATATCCAACTATCAATGTATTAGCTGCTTGCACATTCGATTTGAAGTTCACATATATTTTAAGTGGCTGGGAAGGCACAGCGTCTGATTCAAGAGTCTTAAAAGATGCACTTACTAGGGAAGATAAATTAAATACTCCAGATGGTAAATTTTATTTAGTGGATGGCGGTCTACCACTCAAAAGTACACTCATAGCACCTTATAGAGGTGTTAGGTATCATTTGAAGGAATACTCAAAACGTGCACCTCAGAATCCAAGAGAAGTGTTTAACCTTCGACATGCATCACTAAGAAACTCTATTGAAAGGGCGTTTGGTGTTTTAAAGAGAAGATTTCCAATAATTAGAAGTACAACCGAGCCGTTCTACTCATGTGAAACACAATCACAAATATTTTTGGCTTGTTGCATTCTTCACAATTATCTACTTGAAGTTGATCATGATCGAGAACTTGAAGATGACGTTGCACAAGAGGTGTTAAATGCCACACAAGATGTAGAGGATCATGCTCCAAACGCCATGGATGATAGAGGGGAACAAATAAGAGAGTCTATAGCAAATGAAATGTGGAGTCAATATTTGTCGCATCCAAACAATGAAATTAACATGTCTAATTAATTATAAGCTATTTTGGAGTTTTTAGAACTTGAAATTTGTTAATCATAGATATTGTTGGGCCTTTGGAAACTCACTGTTATTCAGTTTCTTTATGAAAATGTTAGTGATAATTCAGTTTCTTTATGAGATTTTTATATTTGGCTATTATTAGTATGGAACAAAATTGTTGCAGGGATTACACTAATGACAGAAATGGTAATGGGTATTATTAGCATATGGATTTGCTAGTTGTATACTTTAGCATATATTTGTTTCTTATAATGAGTGTTTATGTTAGACATTTTACTAATAATACATATTTGTGAATAAAACTCTCATATGTTTATGCAGAAATTAGCCATGAGCAAAAAAGATGGAACGTCCACAAGATTTCATTGGACCACTCCAATGGACACCGCATTTTTGCAGGCAATGATTACGGAGAAAGACAACGGTAATAGAATTGATGGCACGTTTACTCCCCAAGCTTACACCAACATGGTGGAGGAACTAAGCAAAGCTTTTGAAATGGACCTCACAAAAGACCATTTAAAGAATAGACTAAAAACACTCAAATATCATTTTTCTAAGTTCTATGATGTTCTTAAAGGAGATTCAATGAGCAGTTTTTCATGGGATCTGAGCACCAAATTACTTGGTGCAGAGGAAGAAGTCTGGGAAAAATTGATCAAGGTAGACCTTGCATATAGTTGGACATTAATTTTTTTTAATTATCCTTTATCTGTAATTTTTATGATTTTGTAAACAGGAGAGTCCCAGAGCTGCAAAATGGAGGGATAAACCAATTCTTCATTACCACGAGATGCTAGAGTTGTTTGCCAAAGAAAGAGCTACAGGTGCTAGAGCAGAAACTGCAAAACAGAGAAACAAGAGACTGAAAGAAAATGATCATACACCAGAAACAATTGATGAGATTGATCAAATGGTGGAAACCAACGATATTACCTTGGAGAATATCACTAGTGCAGACGATATTCATGTTGTATCAGAGACACCTGATTCGCAAGCCAAGTATCCAAGTTTTTCGAAGAGTAAGAAAAGAAAGCTTGAGAAGGATGATGAATTTACAACAACACTTATGAGTTCAATTAACAATGTTGCTGATGCTATTGATAAAAGCACAAAGGTATTCAATCAAATTTTAATATTAATTTTTTTTTCTAAAATTTATATATTTATCTTCACATGATTTTGTTGCCTAATACATGTTGTTTGTTACTATTTTAGGATTTATGCAAGGTAATGGAAGGTTCTCGTGCACGTGTTTACTCAGAGGAGGAAATCTACAAAGAGTTGGAGATTATGGGCATAGTGTCAGAGGAGGAAATCTTCGATGCATATCTTTTTTTGGTTGAGCGCCCGGAAAAAGCACGGGCTCTTTTTGGTTGTCCTCTTAACAAGCGGGTGAATATGTTACGTAGAATGATGGGAGCATGAGAATAAGATTTGAAACTTGTTTTGAAACTTTTGATTAAACATGTTTTTTTTTTGGAAACCGAATTGAACTTTTTTGGAACGTTGCATTTCTTGTTAAAAGTAGTTGGTTATTTTTTGGAGACGTTATTGCTTATTAAAAGTGTGTGTTTGTTTTTTTTTTAATCCATTATGGATGAAGCGTAAAATTGTAAAAGTGTTATTTTCCTTTTCTTTCCATCCAATTTAAGAACATAGTTATCCTTTCCTTTCCTCTAATTTCCTTCCAACTAAAGAACACACCTAATTAAAAAAAATTTCCTTCCCTTCCCTTCCCTTTCTTATCCTTCCATCTCCTTTCCTATTATTTCCTTGGTTAAAAAACTCAAGAACAAGGCGTTATTGTTTATGCAGTAATTTATACTGTATTTGTTTTTCAACACTAACTTAAATTAAGTTTTTAACTACATAATTTAAATTATCTTGAAAAAATTACTGTTTGCGTCCCTGTGATTTTAGGGCGGAGACAAAATGAGTCCCTGAAAAATTTTTGAACTGGTTGAATCCTTGTGGTTTCATAAACGAACAATTTGAGTCCTTATGATTTCGGAAACAAACAATTTGAGTTCCTGTGGTTTCAGTAAAATAAAAGTTTATCCTGAAAGTTAAGTAACGACATGGACTCAAATGGTTCATTTTTTAAACCATAGAGACTCAACCAGTTCAAAAAATTTTTCGAAGACTCATTATGCCTCCGACTTAAAACCACAAGCACGCAAATAATAATTTTCTCAGTTATCTTTTCATGAGAGGAACACCTTTGCAAATGGTGTATTTATAAATTTTATAAGTAGTTTCTAAGTTGGTAGTGACTTTATACTAGATTTTATGGTATTTTTATATTTTTGAACGGCTGTAACCTTTTTCATTAAAAATACTTCTTTTTTTTTGTCTATAAAACTAAAATTGAACAACTCAAAATATAAATATTAATTAATATTAAGGTTATTCCTTATCAACAAAATCTAGTTTTTGCTTATTACAATTATTGAACTAATACTTTTCATCAATTAGTAGTGCTATTACGTGATTGTTTCCGTTTTGACCGCATCAGAGCATCTTCAATGATGTATGCGTATGTCATGCTCGATCCGTATCCATTAGGTGCGTTGGCAACCATGGCCATGGAAAGCAGATCTACAAGAAGAGTTAAAAGGTGGCATGGACTAAAAGAATTTTGTTCAGAGGTAGCAGATACATAAAACAGAGAAAAAATAATTACACTTAAAATGTACTTCGTCAAGAAAGTTGAAGAGTAACGCGGGCTACCTCTTAGGCTCTTAGCTTAGGCTAAGTCCGGCAATCCGCCACTGTATATATGAATGAGTTTGGAGGTTTGGTTTTTCTTGTTTTAATTGAGGCAGGAAGGAAGAATGAATGCAAAATTGAGCTTTTACAAGATGGGAATGCCAATGATCTATAGTTTAACTGATTAGAATGAAGCACCTAAAGACTACAATGATCTATGGTCCAAATTGTTGTTAAAAAAAAAAGAACATGGGGATGAGCATAGTGGGGATGCCTCTCTTTTTTTCCCTTTTTTTTCTTATTTATATTATTTTGGATTTTTGTAAGTTGTGTAACTTTTTCCTTTTAAGAACTTAAGAAATTCTTAAACTATTATTATTTTTAAAATGTAAAAAGTTTATAGAAATTTATAAAATAAATAATATGAAATAAAAAACAAATAGCTTATTATAAAAACTTTTTTGGTGATGAAAAATATAAGAATATTTTGTGAAGAATATACAATGTGTTAGGAAATGAATGTTTCTGAAAGATGATGAAATTCTGAAATGACAATTGATTGAGTATGTTTCTAAACGTTTTTAGCCTCTCCCTAAAGATGCTAAAAGTGAGGATTACGATTGCATGATTGATGATAACGTAATTAAAGGTTGTTTCTCAAAAACTCAAACTTAAAATCTTGAAGACAAGCAACTACATATGGTGGTGCGAAGGTGTTGCAAACGTGACAAACATAGATGGTCTATTTGCAATTGAGAAAGCCGACGATCAAAGTTGGGAACACAAAGATGAATCAGTTGACGAGTTTTTGACAAGTGAGAGGACTCATAAGCATAAATATATGATCGTGAGCAGCACATATATTAGCGGTGGTAAGCCAAGATGCACCAACAAAACATACACTAAATTCTGTTATGATGATTCTAAATATGCGTGCACACCTCCTAAATTCGGTAATTCAAAGATGTATATCATTATTGAATAACTTATGGCATGATATTTATGTTTTTAACAAAAGTGGACAAAAACACTTTTGATCCATTACCCAATTATGGTTGTGTAAAAGAGGTGAGTCGAGCTTAAGCTCTACTCATTTAGCTAAGTGAGCTCAAGTTTGATTTGTTTTGAGCTTTATATCCAAAGTTCGAGCCTGGCTAATGAGAAAATTTTTGGGCTCGTGAGAAATTTTTGAGATCAAGCTTAACTTCGGCTCGGCTCGGCTCGTTTACTATTTATTTAATTATTTAATTTCGTAACATATATAACTATTTTTATATATAATTAGAGAGTAAAGTGTCATTTTCATATTTGTGGTTTGGCAATATAATGCGAACATATTTGTATGACTAAAAATAAAGAAGAATAAACAAACGCATATTATATTGGATCCAAACATAGGAATCGTTAGATGGTGTATATGCCATCGAACAAACATATAACAACAATAATAATAATGTAAACAAACATGTAAAAGGACAGTAACACCTCTGAGTTAACGTTGAATTTAGGCCGAGTTAACAATTTGGACGAAATTGGCAATGGTTGGGAAAAATCGAGGTTCTAATTGCGAAAAAAATATTTTTGGATGAAATTCGCAAATTTGACCAAACCTCAAGGACGATTTTGACACTGTACTCATATAATAAAGAAAGAGTGGAAAGGCATGTCCACCCCTGACTTAACGATTCAATTTAACGGGGTTGGTGGTTTGGATGTAATTGGCAAGAACTGGGAAACGTGGATGATCCATATGCAAAAAATTAAACTTTTTGAACTGTATTCGCATTATTTGCCAAACCACAAAAACGAAAATGACACTTTACTCTATAATTATTATACGAAATTAAATTTTATTAATCCTCTTTTTTGTCATTGGCCAATAATAATCTCAACCAAGAATAGTCCTGCTGGAGGGTCCCATCTTTTAAAAAAAGATTTCTCATTCCGCTAAAAAATCTTAATAGCGTTAAATTTTATTCGAATTTCAAACTAATGTTTAGAGCTTTTAATCAGAAAAATGATACAAGTCGATTAACTATTGTTTTTGGGACCGGCTGGTCCGACCGGTTCAACCAGGATTTGGTTGTCTAGCCGGCCCGAGTAGTCAAGAAGAACCGGCTCACACTTAAGTTAGTAAAACTGGAAAATTGTTAAATATAAAAACAATATAAAAACAACAGGTACTGCAACAAAGGATCGAACTCAAGACCTGCTAATTAAAAGGAATGCATAAAGCTAGTTGGGCTAACAACTTGTGTGCAAATCTGGTAAGCAGCAATATATTAATAAATAATTATTCATATGTAAACTAAGTTTACGTGGGAAAAAATTGAAGGTAATAAATATTGTAAGAAACACTTAATCCAGTGGTACATTGGACTATCAATATGTTCGTAATTTGAATATGTTCGTAATTTGATTATAGTCTTTTTTTTTAATTATATTCCTAAACATCTGGAATTTTTATTATATTTTATATATTGTGTAATTTCTAAATAATTTATAGTGTTATCCGGTTCTTAAATTCGAGTAGGCCCGTTCAATCGGTCCGACCAGTGAACCAGTGATGCATCCGGTTTGATGTCCGACCCGGTTATGAAAACATTGCGATTAACGTAAAACTTACCTTTAAAAGGTGCTCCAAACGATTAAACGGTGCCTCAATTGAAGTGTTTGAACTTTCAATTAACAAAAATCAAGTCGTTTGAAACATCTTTTAGTGATATTACTTACCACAACCAAAACATAGAGCCAAAACCAAAAATAAAACCAATAAACCATAATATTAAAGTAAACTTAAAGTGGTCACCGATTTGATGATGATGCTCGATACTTCGAAGTTATAGTTAATATAATGAAAGGTTCGATACTTGGCAATTCGTAATATGTCCAATGATGTTACGGATTGGACGATTTATATTAGATAATAATAAATATGAAGAATCCAAATAAATCATATATATATATATTGCAAACGGGTGCAAAATACTGAAAAATCAATAAAAATAAGTGCCAATACTCATACCGAATAGACTAGATCGGTACGGATACGGGTATCCATGACAAAAATCTCATCTTTATTTCTTTTATTGTTGATGTAGAAAATGAACTAATTCATGCAAAATGTTGTTATTCGTATTATTCTAACTTTGCTTTGAATCATCCTGATTGGAAGATATAGGGTGTGTGTTCTGTGACATCTGCCCGATCCGACCCGACCTAGGTACCCGTTTCTCTGATCCGATCTCTTTCTTTTATGATTTAATATTTATTTATACTTATATTTTACTTTTAATAATAATATATATTTTCCTTCCCGCCTCTTTCTCTCTCTTTCTTTCCGCCGTCCCGTCCCTCTTCTTCTCTCTTTCCGCCTTCTTTTCCCTCTTGTCGCCGTCCCGCCCTTAAGCCTTGTTTCCTTCTTTTTCTCTCCTTGTCCTTTGTTTCTTCCCGCCTAAGGTTGTCTGCGCAGCTCCACGCGCCAGACTCCTTTCTAGGAAGCCTGCGTGAAGACCATCTGTTCCAGCGATACGCGAGACGAACTCTTCTCGCAGCGCGCTAAGAATTGTAATTCTTCTCGCAGCGCGCTAAGAACGGTAGTTCTTCCCGCGACGCGCTAAGGATTTGTAGTTCCTCTCGCAGCGCGCTAAGAATCGTAGTTCATCCCTCGACGCGCGAAGAATTATAATTCTTCCCGCGGCGCGCTAGGAATTGTAGTTCCTCCCGCGGCGCGCTAAGAAATGTGATTCTTCCCGCGGCGCGCTAAGAAATGTGATTCTTCCCGCGGCGCGCCTTAGCCTTCTCGCGCTAAACCCTTTGAGTTTTCTTCTGTTTAATCTAGCCGTTTGCTTTTGTGTTGTCTTATCTTCTGTGCTGTTGACCTAACCTGTCTTATGTCTGAAGAGTTACTTTCGGCGCAGCATGCGCACCAACCCCATTGGTTGACAGAAAAAAAGGTGACTGACATTATCTTTTGAGATCTGCTTTTCCATGCTTGACCAGTACCTTTATCTGACCCTCCCATGCCTGTTTACTGTTCACTGTCAGCTTTATCTTGCCCCCTGCAGCTGCCATATCTTTTGCTTTTGGAATCTTTTACTTTTTGGAGATCTTTTCCCCTTTTCTAGGGATTGTGTTCCCTAGGGTTTCTCTATAAATAATAATATTATTTTTTCCTAACACATCACACACAAACACTTAATTTCTCCTATTCTCTCTTGCTCCTTGCTCTCTCTGCCGCCTCCCTCTCTGCCTCCGTCTTCCTCCCTGTTCTGCCCTGCTTTTCCGGTAATATATATTATATATAATAATTTACTTATTAATTATGCTAACTTATATTCAAGACTTAAAACCAATCGTTAAAACAATAATCTTTAATTATAGGTTAACTTGTGCTTGTTTAAAGTTGGTTCTTGCTTTATCTTACACCGCACCGTTTATCAAGTGAGTAATCTCGTACCTAATCCCTTTTTATTTTTAATGTTTTGGGATGTTCATGTGTTCGTACAAACTTAGAGTCTTAAACTTGTTTATGAACTTTAGTCGCGCAGTATCCCATGTGTTGAGGACGTTTACTTGGCTGTTTATTTGTATGTGTGTATCATTAACCGCTTTGTTCGGCCTATTCCGAAGTTTTCATGGATCCATTAGATGAACACGGGAGACCTATCGTTTACGGTTTTCTTTGTTTACACTTGCACAGATGTTTTCTCGTTTTTGTGCTCATTTGGGAGCACGGATTGAACTATGAACTATGAGCTATGATCTATTTAGGCTTGATCACAATCTGATTACACCCTTGTTAAACACCAGACATACACGTGTTGCGCGCAGATTTATGGTTATCTATGTATTGTATTAAACTTGATTTCTCACCAACACGCAAGTGTTTGACGTTTATTTTAACACATGTTCAGGTTTGCAGTAGCTGTTTTGGAGCTTGTGGACACGTAGGAAGTTTTCTTTATTTTGGACCTAGATTAAAATGTATCAAGACAAGTTTTTGCTGTTCGAATATTATGATTTATAATATATTGATTTATGATGATTTATGTTATCTCTTGTTTACTTTGCGCGTGCGCGAATGAATGTATTTACTAAATATTGACACCCAATAGTGTCACGGGTAATGAAACAATATGTGGCGCCCCGATGTATAATCCGCCTTTGGTCGGGGTGTTACAGATTGGTATCAGAGCTCGTTGACTTTAGGATAGGTGGTTAGACGTAACGGCCTAGAATACCTAAGAGTCCCTTCTCGCGCATGAGAGAAATCTCATGTTTGTGCGCTTATTGTTAATTACTCGTTATTTATGAATATGCTCGCGCTTGCGCAGTATATGATTTTATGTTTTATTTCGCGATATTTCGATTTTTGTTGAATTTCGATTTTTATTGATTTTACTTACATATTCGTTTGTTGGATTTGAAAATCCGAAAAGTCATGGTGATACATGAATAGTTGATTTTCAATTTCCATTTACGATTATGTTCTGAGGTTGGAGACTTGAAAAGTCATGGTGATACATGAATTGTCAACCTCCAATACTCATTTTCTTGTATATTTTATATTGAAGATTGAAAAGTCATGGTGATACATGAATCGTCAATCTCCAATACTCGTTTGCTCGTATATTTTAAATTGGGAATTCGGAAAGTCATGGTGATACATGAATTGTCGATTTCTTGATTCGAATTTGTTACCTTTATTAAAGTCTGCATTTTGGGTCATTTATTTTACTTTAACTTTTGACAGTAACTGACTCCGCGAAACCAAGCTTTTCGAGGTTATACTTTGCGCTAAAACCAAGATATTAACTAAAAATTAAAACTTTTATAGAATGCCTCCGCTATCAGCTCGCCATCTTAGGAAGAAAGAAGCCGCGCGCAGACGTTCGCTGCAACGTTCCCAGGAAATGGCCGCCGCAATAGCCCAAGCCTTAAACCAAAACAATACCAACACCTCTGGTTACAACATTAAGTCCTTTAACGCGGGTAACCCTCCAAAGTTCACAGGTCTTGAAGGAGCCACCGTGATGCTCCAGTGGCTTGAGAAAATAGAAAACACTTTCCTCCACACCCAATGCCCTCCTGACAGACGAACCCTATATGCTTCCAGTGTCCTGGAATCTAGAGCGCTTACATGGTGGAATGGAGTAGCTCATGCGCGTGGCGCAGAAGCTGCTTCCAGCATGCTCTGGGAGGAATTCAAGGAAATTCTGACGCGAGAATTCTGCCCTCCCAACGAAGTTAAGCGCTTGGAGGAAGAATTTTGGAATCTTAAGCAATACAGCGGTGAAGCGCGCGAGTACGCGACGCGCTTCCATGAACTAAGCCTGCTTGTCCCTCACCTCGTTACCCCTTCCCGCCGAGCCATAGAGAAATTCCTTGGGGGTCTCCCCATGGAAATTCAAGATTCTGTATGGGCTAGAAACCCAGTTACCCTCTCTGACGCCATCGAGTTGGCCGCTGTGCTCAGCGACAACCATGTCAGAGCAGGAACCCTGTTCCTGCGGGGATCTGAGAAGACCAAATCCACCAAGACTGTTCCCGAACCAACAGAAACCAAACCAGAACCCTCAAACCGTAACAACCTCAAGCGCAGGCGCAAAGCCTATGCGCTTACCAACCCGCCCATTGTCCAGCAACCCATCTACCAACCTCAAGTTTACACGCCTACCCCCCTGACAGCCTACCCAACACCTCCTGTAGTCCACAACTATGCCTTAACCAATCCAGCACTCCCTGCCCCGCCAACTAAGAAACCTTACACAGGAACCCAACCCTTTTGCCCAACCTGTAGACTTCACCACCCAACCCAAACCCCGTGTCGACAATGTAACCGATGTGGCCGCGTTGGTCACTCTGCCGAATACTGTAGAGTCCCTCCCGCCAACCCAATTGCGCCAACCCCACCAGTCTACCCGCAGAACCCACAACCAACCTACCAAAACCCACGACCCAGATCGTGCTTCAACTGCGGTGATCCCTGTCATTTCCGGAACGCGTGCCCGAGACTACAAGTTCAGATTACGCAAGCGAATCCGGTGACCCAGATTTCGAACCAAGTGACACGCGGACGAGCTTTTACCATAACCGCGCACCAAGCGCAAGCGAATAATGACGTAGTTAATGGTACATTTTTGCTTAACGGATTTTATGCTTTTGTACTTTTTGATACTGGCGCCGATCGAAGTTTTATTTCTCGCGCGTTTGAGCAGAAGCTTGCGCGACCGCGCAGCGATTTAAAAGAAAATTTTTCAGTTGAATTGGCTAATGGCGAAACTGTTTTAATTAACTCAGTGATTAAAGATTGCACGCTTAACCTTAACGAAAACGATTTTCTGATCGACCTCATCCCCATGCCTCTTGGAAGCTTTGATGTTATCATTGGTATGGACTGGCTTACGCATAATCGCGCCGAAGTTATTTGCGCCAAGAAGATGATTCGCATACCTCGAGAGAATGGTGATCTTCATATCTACGGCGAAAAACCCTCTCGCGGTCTTAAACTTATGTCTTGCGCCGCAGCCCGAAGGCTCATGCGGAAAAGGTGTATTGCATTCTTAGCCCATGTGGTTAAACCTGCTGAAGAAAAGAAGAAGCTTCGCGATATCCCTGTTGTGCGTGATTTCCCTGAAGTTTTTCCTGATGATCTTCCTGGTATCCCTCCCGCTCGTGAAGTCGAGTTCCGTATTGATCTAGTCCCTGGTGCTTCCCCCGTAGCCAAATCTCCTTACCGTCTTGCGCCCGCTGAGATGCAAGAATTGGCAAGCCAACTTCAAGAGTTGACTGCTAAAGGATTCATTCGCCCTAGCTCTTCGCCCTGGGGTGCTCCGGTGTTGTTCGTTAAAAAGAAAGATGGATCGTTTCGCATGTGTATAGATTACCGCGAGTTGAACAAACTCACCATTAAAAACCGGTATCCCTTACCGCGTATTGACGACCTCTTTGATCAACTCCAAGGTGCCTCTTGTTTCTCCAAGATCGATCTCCGCTCTGGCTATCACCAGTTGCGTATCCGCGATGAAGATATTCCCAAGACTGCTTTTCGTACTCGTTATGGCCATTTTGAATTCTTGGTCATGTCCTTCGGTTTAACCAACGCACCCGCCGTTTTCATGGATCTAATGAATCGGGTGTGTAGGCCTTTCATGGATAAATTCGCGATTGTGTTTATCGATGACGTTCTGATTTATTCTAAGACCAAGGCCGAGCATGAGCAACATCTCCGATTGGTATTGCAAAAGCTTAGAGCCGAGCAGCTCTTTGCCAAGCTTTCCAAGTGTGAATTCTGGTCTGATGAAGTACAGTTTCTTGGTCATGTTGTGAACAAGATGGGTATTCATGTCGACCCATCCAAAATTGAAGCAATCAAGAACTGGATTACGCCGACCACTCCTTCTGAGATCCGTTCCTTTCTGGGCTTAGCTGGTTATTACCGGTGCTTCATTTCGAACTTCTCGAAAATCGCTTTGCCTTTAACAGCTCTAACGCACAAAGGTAAACCGTATATTTGGGGCTCGAAGCAAGAAGAAGCCTTTCTAACGCTCAAGCGTTTGTTGTGTGAAGCTCCTGTTCTTGCGCTACCTGAGGGTAATGAAGATTTTGTCGTGTACTGCGATGCCTCCAACCAAGGTCTCGGTTGTGTTCTTATGCAACGAGGCAAGGTTATCGCTTACGCATCAAGGCAACTCAAGGTTCATGAAAAGAATTATACAACTCACGATCTCGAACTTGGTGCAGTTGTTTTTGCCTTGAAGATCTGGAGACACTACCTCTATGGTACTAAGTGTATCCTTTACACTGACCATAAAAGCCTTCAGCATATCTTTGATCAGAAGGAACTTAACATGAGACAACGCCGATGGAACGAACTCATCAGCGATTACGATTGTGAGATCCGGTATCATCCTGGTAAGGCTAATGTGGTAGCCGATGCGCTCAGCTGAAAACCCTGCCAGCTTAACTGTATTTTTCCGCACACGCAGCTTCACTTCGCGCCGATTCAAAGCAACCTTGAATCGCGTATTCGTGACGCGCAGCGCGCATCCATCAGTAATGGTGACCTTCGCGCCGAGTTAGCGTGTGGCGCGGAAGCGCACTTTGTTCCTAATCTGAGTGGAATTCTCTGCTATCTTAATCGCATCTGGATTCCCTTTGATGAGAATCTTCGCGCTGATATCCTGAGTGAAGCGCATAAATCTCGGTATTCTATTCATCCCGGCGCTGATAAGATGTACAAGGATTTGCGCATTACTTATTGGTGGCCCGGTATGAAAAAGGATATTGCTGTGTTCGTAGCTAAATGCCTGACTTGCTCTAAGGTAAAAGCTGAACATCAACGCCCATCTGGTTTGCTCGAACAACCAGAAATTCCTACGTGGAAATGGGAAAGTATAGCGATGGACTTCATTACCAAGTTACCTTTGACAGCAAGCAAACATGATAGCATTTGGGTAATAGTGGATCGATTGACTAAGTCTGCTCACTTTCTGCCCATTCGTGAAAACTACCGTGTTGAGCATCTCGCGCAGCTTTATGTCAAGGAAATTGTCTGCCGCCATGGTACTCCTTTGAGCATCATATCCGATCGCGATGGCCGTTTTATATCTCGCTTTTGGAAATCTCTCCAATCTGCGCTAGGAACTCGCTTGGACATGAGTACGGCATATCATCTTCAGACTGACGGTCAGTCTGAGCGAACTATTCAAACTCTTGAGGATATGCTCCGATCTTGTGTTCTTGATTTTGGAGGTAATTGGGATTCGCACCTGCCTTTGATCGAGTTCTCTTATAATAACAGCTATCATTCCAGTATTGGTATGGCCCCATTTGAAGCACTTTACGGTCGTAAGTGCCGCTCCCCGATTTGTTGGAGCGAAGTGGGTGAAGCTCAAATCACGGGACCCGAACTTGTTCAAGAGACAACCGATAAAATCGCCAAGATCCGTGATCATCTGCTGACTGCCAGAAGCCGACAGAAGAGTTACGCAGATCGTAGGCGGAAGCCTCTCGAATTTCAAGTTGGTGATCTTGTTCTCCTCAAAGTGTCGCCCTGGAAAGGTGTTGTCCGCTTTGGGAAGAATGGTAAGCTTGCTCCTCGTTATGTTGGACCATTTAAGATTCTCGCGCGTGTAGGAAAAGTCACCTACAGACTTGACCTGCCGCCAGCGCTCAGTAATGTGCATCCAACGTTCCATTTATCCAATCTCAAGAAGTGTTTAGCTGACGAGAACCTTCACATTCCACTTGATGAAGTTCAAGTTGATGAATCTATGCATTTCGTTGAGAAGCCTGTTGAGATTATGGATCGCGAGGTTAAGCAAACCAAGCGCAGTCGCATCCCTATCGTGAAAGTTCGCTGGGAGTCCAAGCGCGGAGCCGAGTTTACATGGGAAAGGGAAGATCAAATGAAGATCAAGTACCCGCACCTGTTCTCTGCGCAACCTACTTCGAGATAAATTTCGGGACGAAATTTCTTAAAGTAGGGGAGACTGTGACATCTGCCCGATCCGACCCGACCCAGGTACCCGTTTCTCTGATCCGATCTCTTTCTTTTATGATTTAATATTTATTTATACTTATATTTTACTTTTAATAATAATATATATTTTCCTTCCCGCCTCTTTCTCTCTCTTTCTTTCCGCCGTCCCGTCCCTCTTCTTCTCTCTTTCCGCCTTCTTTTCCCTCTTGTCGCCGTCCCGCCCTTAAGCCTTGTTTCCTTCTTTTTCTCTCCTTGTCCTTTGTTTCTTCCCGCCTAAGGTTGTCTGCGCAGCTCCACGCGCCAGACTCCTTTCTAGGAAGCCTGCGTGAAGACCATCTGTTCCAGCGATACGCGAGACGAACTTTTCTCGCAGCGCGCTAAGAATTGTAATTCTTCTCGCAGCGCGCTAAGAACGGTAGTTCTTCCCGCGACGCGCTAAGGATTTGTAGTTCTTCTCGCAGCGCGCTAAGAATCGTAGTTCATCCCTCGACGCGGGAAGAATTATAATTCTTCCCGCGGCGCGCTAGGAATTGTAGTTCCTCCCGCGGCGCGCTACGAAATGTGATTCTTCCCGCGGCGCGCTAAGAAATGTGATTCTTCCCGCGGCGCGCCTTAGCCTTCTCCCGCTAAACCCTTTGAGTTTTCTTCTGTTTAATCTAGCCGTTTGCTTTTGTGTTGTCTTATCTTCTGTGCTGTTGACCTAACCTGTCTTATGTCTGAAGAGTTACTTTCGGCGCAGCATGCGCACCAACCCCATTGGTTGACAGAAAAAAAGGTGGCTGACATTATCTTTTGAGATCTGCTTTTCCATGCTTGACCAGTACCTTTATCTGACCCTCCCATGCCTGTTTACTGTTCCCTGTCAGCTTTATCTTGCCCCCTGCAGCTGCCATATCTTTTGCTTTTGGAATCTTTTACTTTTTGGAGATCTTTTCCCCTTTTCTAGGGATTGTGATCCCTAGGGTTTCTCTATAAATAATAATATTATTTTTTCCTAACACATCACACACAAACACTTAATTTCTCCTATTCTCTCTTGCTCCTTGCTCTCTCTGCCGCCTCCCTCTCTGCCTCCGTCTTCCTCCCTGTTCTGCCCTGCTTTTCCGGTAATATATATTATATATAATAATTTACTTATTAATTATGCTAACTTATATTCAAGACTTAAAACCAATCGTTAAAACAATAATCTTTAATTATAGGTTAACTTGTGCTTGTTTAAAGTTGGTTCTTGCTTTATCTTACACCGCACCGTTTATCAAGTGAGTAATCTCGTACCTAATCCCTTTTTATTTTTAATGTTTTGGGATGTTCATGTGTTCGTACAAACTTAGAGTCTTAAACTTGTTTATGAACTTTAGTCGCGCAGTATCCCATGTGTTGAGGACGTTTACTTGGCTGTTTATTTGTATGTGTGTATCATTAACCGCTTTGTTCGGCCTATTCCGAAGTTTTCATGGATCCATTAGATGAACACGGGAGACCTATCGTTTACGGTTTTCTTTGTTTACACTTGCACAGATGTTTTCTCGTTTTTGTGCTCATTTGGGAGCACGGATTGAACTATGAACTATGAGCTATGATCTATTTAGGCTTGATCACAATCTGATTACACCCTTGTTAAACACCAGACATACACGTGTTGCGCGCAGATTTATGGTTATCTATGTATTGTATTAAACTTGATTTCTCACCAACACGCAAGTGTTTGACGTTTATTTTAACACATGTTCAGGTTTGCAGTAGCTGTTTTGGAGCTTGTGGACACGTAGGAAGTTTTCTTTATTTTGGACCTAGATTAAAATGTATCAAGACAAGTTTTTGCTGTTCGAATATTATGATTTATAATATATTGATTTATGATGATTTATGTTATCTCTTGTTTACTTTGCGCGTGCGCGAATGAATGTATTTACTAAATATTGACACCCAATAGTGTCACGGGTAATGAAACAATATGTGGCGCCCCGATGTATAATCCGCCTTTGGTCGGGGTGTTACATGTTCGGTCCCTCGTTAGTGATGGGTTAGGTCAAGTGGCCCCGTTGTTAGTGATGGGTTAGGTCAGGCGGGCTGTTATTAGTGACGGGGTGGGCTAGAATGGAAGATAGATGGGAAGCATGGGTCTCTTTATTGACTTGACTTGACTTGGATTCTGTTTTAACTTTTAAGTGTGTTTATAAGGTTCTTCATGATGCTTTGAAAACTAAGGTTTGAGTAATTAATTTAATAGATTTTATAACTGAATATATCATTTTTCTTTGATTATCATTAAACAAGATAATTAGAAAAAGATTTGCATACAAGTTAGGCAATAGGGATTATATTTGTTTTTATTTGTATCCGTCCTAGAGATGGTATATAGTATTAATAAGATTATGAAAATCATATGAGATACATAGGGGGTCTTTGGTAGCATCTTAATGCTTCTATTAAGATGCAACATTTGAATCGATTAGAGCTAAAAGTTTTTGGTTATTAAAAAAACACATCTTAATAATTGAATGAGCCTCTTAACCATTAAGTTTTAAAACAACGTTTAACGAATATTAGACCTAATATACTCTTTCCTCTTACCCTTCCCACCTTCAACGCTAAGTACAATAGTTGCTCCACAGAGAGTTCGACTCACACAACTAGTTCCACGTCTCTACATTGTCACATCATAAATCAATCAACCTTGATTGTTATTGTTTAGAGCTTAAACGACGGATATTGAAATCGAAGAATAGGGTAGTTCCTTCATTGTCGCATCATTAATCAATCAACCAAATGTATAATCTCTCAATTCATCTTCAATTAACCCTAAACTTGTTGTTTTATTGTCAGTTTTATGATTATGATTTGATTTTGTGGTTCGATTTCGTTGTTTTGAAGTGATAGTGCTGGGTAGTAAACAACTGAGGGGATCGATTATAACAATAACATATGTGGACAGTGAATGTAATTTAAATCTGATTTCTTCAACTTGTGTCGACATATAATATTATTTAAAAAAATTCATAGACCAAAAGCATTTGAATATCTACCTGGCATTTCAAAGAAAAGCAAAAGCAGAATTTACTCCAGTCAGCCTAACCCACGTGTCTCTGGCTGACGTGGTAAGATCTTTCCCGTAAACCCACTATCCATCCACTTGCTGCACCTTTTATCCACGTCATCTAAGGCCACACTGCCCCTGCCCACATCCACGGCTAATCAAATATATCTCCTTCTTTCTCTTTAACTTCCGACGGTTAGAAATCGAGCAATGGAGGAGTGAATCAGAAACCCTAACTCTACTCCTACTCATGGTGTAATCCAACTTCTCTGATAACTGCTGCTGCTGCTATAAAGGCTAGAGTCAGATTGATGGAGCCAATGGGAATTATTGATCGGAGTAAAGTCAGAATATTACTTTGTGATTCAAAGGATGCTTATACTCAAATGCTCCTATCAAGGTATGCTTATCTTATTCATTTCTTACATTAGATCTAACTGCTACCACTGTTGCACAACTCACAAATATTAATATCTCATTTTTCAAATTTATACACACTCACAAATTTCAAACCAGATTGGATTAATAAGTATCATATTCCAAACATTTTTACCTAAACTTAACCTATTTTGATTGAAATTTAACCTAAATTTACTAAGCACTCGCTAGGCGCTCGATTAATAGGGATTACTAATATTAATCGGATTGGAGTTTTATATGTAATTTTTCAAAATTACACACACACAGAAATTCAAAGTTTTATACATAATTTTTCAGATTTATTAATCGGATTGGATTAGTAAGCATAAATTTTCAAATATTTCAAAGTTTTGACTAATTTTGAAAGATTTTGACCTAAGTTTAACTGATTTTGATTGAAATTAGATCGATTTTGAACAATTTGGGCCGGCTTTGACCAATTGTTGGTTATCTGAAATTGAATCGGTCGTTCGCTGATTTTGGATTAATCAGCGACTAATGCCGATTTTACAACACTGTTATTGAGATATCTCTCCTTGATTGTAATTGTTATATGAGTATTTTTTGTGCTTTACAGTGATTTCAGTGAAATCGCCAAGGCAAGTGATTGATGCCTTGAATGCTGAGGGATCAAACATAGGTATTATTCTTTCTGAAGTTGATCTTCCTAAAGCCAAAGGCTTGAAGATGTTAAAACGCATAATGAGGAAAGAGTTGCAACGAATTCCCATTATCAGTAAGTTTGGTGATGATGAATTCATTTTTCTTCGTGCTTGGAACAAAACCTTATTATTTTTATCATTTATTTTGTTATCAGTGATGTCTGCACAGGATGAAGTTCCCCTTGTTGTCAAGTGTTTAAGCCTTGGAGCAGCTGATTATCTTGTGAAGCCTTTAAGGACTAACGAGCTCTTGAATTTGTGGACACACATGTGGAGGAGAAGACGAATGGTATGCAGATAACATTTCATTCTGTATTTTCTTATTAATATGAGAACTTATGATTTTGTTTATTATTATCTTGTTCAAGTGATTATTGCATGTATACATGTGTTACTAGTTTTCATTGCAATATTATTAATCTTCTGTTTGGCAGCTTGGATTGACTGAGAAGAAGATGATGACCTGTAAATTTGATCTGGTATTTTCAGACCATAGTGATGTTAACACAAACAGTACAGTGTTTTCAGATGATGATTTGGATGAAAAGTCAAGAAAAAGTGCCAATCTAGAGATGTCTTTATCAATCCATCATGCAAATGAGGTGAAATTAAGGTTTTTTATTTTTTTTATTTTTTTACTTTATAAAGGTAATGTGCATAATATTGAAAAATCAGATTTGAATATATGGATCATGTAAAACTGTATAACCCAAAATCCATTTATGCTGAAGTTGACTTTTTTTTTTTTTCTTTTTATGTGCTTTGGTAACTAATTTGACTTGCTAATTATGCTTGTTGCTTTTCAGATTAATGTGATATTATCAAATGATAGATCTAGTTTGCCAGAAACCAATGACCATCAAAAAGGTGAAAAGATCCTTCAATCCATATTTTATTTGCTATTAGCATGCTTTGTTGTTTAATGATCTTAAACGGTTAACCAACTAGCATAACTCACACTTAACACCTACTTGTTTATACTTTATATAATAGTTCTATCAATCAATCAATTAATCATGCCTAGTGGCTATCCCACCAATAGCAAAACTATAAGTAGGGTCTGGTTATGTAATAGTTCTAAAAGGTGGAAAAAAGTGGTTCCCATTTTGGGTTACACTAAAAGATACATCTTTTGACTCGAATCCGTTTGACCCGTTATCTGTTACCTCTTTCAGGGAAACTTACATCTAACCCAAAGAAGAGTAAACTAATGATAGGTCAATCTTCAGCGTTTTTTACCTATGTCAACACGAGCAAGCCCACGAGAAAGGTTCCAGAGTGTCGAAGCACGAGATGAATCTGACCTGATCCATGACGATGTTTCCACATATTTCGAGATGAACGAACCACGTCTTGATCTTTTTCTCCGGCTGGTTGGGATCTGCAATGACTTTTTGGGGGTGTGGAGGTGACCGCTAAGAGATCTCCCGGATCTCTTGTTCACAGACACAAAAATATGGTGGTGGCTCTTATTGAGAATGACCAACCCCGGTGGAGACCTCCTTATATAGGGAGCCTCATGGCCACCATCATGGTACCCTAATGGGCCTAGCCCAGTTAGGGTTACCTCCACAAAACCCCCTCAGCCCAATAACATTGTATTAGTCCATATAATAAAATAAGCCAAACATAATAAATTTAGGGTCGTAAAACCGGGTTTAGTACCATACCCCTACACAGAGGTTTTAGTATCTGTAGATGAAACTACTCTGCTATCAAGAACTCACAAAGAGTCAAACTTACGTGCTGACATGGACAGTCCACCTGTCACCGTTCACGGTCAAAACATCCAAAAAAGAATTAAGACATCTGGTGAAGAATCCCAGATAGACGAGTTTCCCAACAGTAACAGTTTTAATCCACATTCAGCTTATCCTTATTACCTTCATGGACCAATGAATCAGGTTATGATGCCATCATCAATGTATCATGCACATTATCCACCTCATCACATGGCTGGAATGACATCATTCCCTTACTACCCATCGATCAATCTTAACATACAACCTGGGCAGATGCCTCACCCATGGTCCACGTATGGAAGCATGTCATCCAATGACGGAAAGGGTCAAAGTCAATCGATTGATCGTAGAGAAGCGGCTTTGATTAAGTTCAGACGGAAGAGGAAAGAAAGATGCTTTGATAAGAAAATCAGATATATTAATAGAAAAAAGTTAGCTGAGAGACGACCGCGTGTTAGGGGACAGTTTGTGAGGAAGGTTAATGGGATAGATGTGGATCTTAACGGGCACCCAGTTTCTACTGATTTTGATGATGAGGATGATGATGAAGAAGACTAAACAGTTATTGTGAATGGCTGAAATGATGCAATATATGATGCAAAGATCTCCAATGAAAACAGTCTTGTGACTAAATCTGACTGTCATGCAGTTTCGGTCAACAACAATGCAGCTAAAAATGGTAAATCATAAGTATATTCATGAAGTTTGCATAGAGAATCTGGTGAATATCATTGATCACATCACATGGTTATCGGTTACTAGAGAATGTCTAATGATCGTTGAATGACAGACTGGTAGTTGTTAACCAACTATGCGCTCAATATCTTGTGCTGACATGCTTTTATGGGCTGCCTTTTCTTTATCTTTTGTACAATTACTTCAAATTAATGTCCATGTTTGATGACCTGCTGCAGGCAATTGACGATAATACTTTGTGCATATAAAATATTAATTTGGCCAAGAACCATGTTCCCTGTAATTTGTGTAAAATGAACAGTCATATGGTTCCATATCTTGGTCAAATCAGTTATCAAAAAAGGGGATAGTGGCTTGAGTAGCTGAAATTTACGGCTAGTTATTATTCTATTAATAAAGGGTAGCTAAAGTCTAGGGCAACTTATTATTCTTATTAGTGTCTATTTATATCTTCTGTTCTCGTTGAGAAATGAGAAGGATGCCCATGTTTATTATTATCTAAACATTAGGTTTTCTTTAACCTTTGTATCGAAGGCTTCCCATCTTGAATTGGGTAATTGGAGACCTCCCATCTTGAATCGGGTTATTATGTTCTATTAATTGAATTGTTTGTTTAAATCCAGATTCTAGACTCTATCAAATGGTTTGTAGCTAACCGATGTACAATAAGAACAATTGTAGAAGCAGGTTGATCTTCTTGTAGTTCGGGCTCAGTATCAGGTGCTTCGATTTGTTGTTGTATAACCTGTGCTTGGTGACCTCTGGTTGTTCTTGCTGACCCTCAGGAACATTTACCTGTTGTTGTTCAGCCATTTTTGTAAAAACGAGCATGTTTAGACTTAAAAATATACATGAAAATGAGCAAATTTCCCTCATTAATTAAAAAAACACTACGAATGAAATTATGCTCATTCGCCAAAGTTAATTAGCGAATGACTCATTCGCTACATGATCTTCTCATTCTTATCACATTCGCTACACAATATAGAGTATGAGCCTCATTCACTAGATAACCTAACGAATGAAGACCAATCGTAACAATCAACAATAATTTGTAGCAAATAGACACGAATGGTTAAATTACAGCGAATGGACAAGTAACTAGCAAATGGGTCAAACTCAAATTTCAAACCCAGAAAAGTCAACATGCAATTCAAATTTCAAATCCACCTAGAATATATCAATTAACATTCAACATAGGTTTTATAAGCATCGATACATGATTGATAGTATAAGATGTCTTTTATATTCATTTTAAAAGAAGTTTCATTTGTCAATTGCTCAATTAACAGCCCGTTAAGGTTTTAACCGTCAAAGCCGTCTTAAATCACCCAAATCTGCATATAAACCATCAAAGTGAATATTAATCTACCTAGAAGGGTTGAAAGATGATGATTATCACAGATTGAACACACAATGATTCTTGAAAAATTTTTATAGAGTAACTTTTGGAGAGAACGAATAACGAGGTCAATAGTGTAAGAACGAATGAGTGCCATTCGTTATGTTCTGATATTTATACCTCGTACAACCTTGGCACAAACTCCAAGGCAACGAATGGGTTCATTCGCTAATGTCCATTCATTCGTTGTTCCATTTGACGAATGAGTCCTCATTCGCTACAAAATTAGCGTATGACATCTCAACGAATGAGTCACCATTCGCTAAAATTAATTAGCGAATGGGTTCCATTCGCTATAAACACATAGCAAATGAAGACATATGATAGCGAATGGATAAAAATTTACCCAACTAACCTTGTAAAATTTATAAATTACCCTTCAAAACCAACATTTTGAAGTAAAACAAGCAAAATTAACTTAAACTCATGGGTAAAACTTTGAACAAGATGATAAAATCCATGATTTTATCAATTTTAAATTCACACAGCTCGGTGATCGAAAATAAAGCAGAAATAAAATCTTTTTAAATTTTCAAAGTTTATATCAAAACATACTGAAAATATTTTTGCAATTTTTCAAATAATAATAAAATCTAAAATCAAAATACAATAAGCAGTACATATTTTTGTGAGAAAGATTGCAACATAGGATTATATTGACTAGTAACATTCTAAGCTACTTTGATTTCAGCATTATTATGCACATAATCCAATGATGATTGTAGATATAACTGTCCACTTTAAACTTTACACAAATCTTTCAGTAGCTTTATCATACTTTTAAAGTTCAATTAAGCACAAAACTTATGTGGACCCCAAGTATCAGACATAATTTTATCTTATACAGTGAATTGTTACATATATTATTTTTCACATATTTAATATGATTAGCTGTGACCCATACAAAAATAATAAAAGAAAATAAAGCATAAGGTTAAAATTTTCCCTTAAGATCAGTATTACTACACGCAGATAAGATTCCATTTTAACAAAAAAAAAGTTGAAGTGTATAGGTCTTAACAATTTTAACACCTCGGCTTAAGCGGAAACGCCCGAGTGTGACGTACAGATTGCTCAAAACACATGTGACATTATTAAGTGGCAATATTATCGATCATTAATTAATCTACAAGTCAAGTACACAAGTTTGCAACAAGAAATAAAGGAAAATATATATAAAACTAAACATTTTGTCCGTTGTTTGAATAACCTAAGTCTAGTGTCTTCTCCAAGTATCATCCTTTAATGTAAATACTTGTAGCATGTATATAAAATAAAAGGTCAACTAACAAGTAGTTGGTGAGAATCACACAGTTTGGTATAAATACATAAAAACCATACAATTCTATGAACAACGCAAGCAAGGTCCTTTCCATTTGGTAACAACCAACGTAATCAAATGTTTCTGTTCATACTATTGGGTCCTGAACCAATATTTGGTATCAGAGCTTAGGGCTCGTGAAGACGGAGAGGCTTACGGAGAAAACGAACGGTTCTTTGTGAACCAAAGAAGGAAAAGATCGATCTATGTGATCAAGTGAAGAACTGGAGGAGATAAACGTTTTCTTAATCTGTATGATAAAGGGTGATTGATTCTTTGTGAATCAATTTAAATTCGACCTGTGTGAGTCGAAGAAGTTGTTGTGCGTGAGAAAGTCAAGACCTAATCTGTGTGATTAAAAAGTGATCGAGTCTGTGTGATTCAAATCATAATCGATCGGTGTGAATCGGTTTTTATTAAAGAGCATCCAATGTGGTTCAAAGAAAAGTAAGAAGAACTGATATGTGTGAAGAATAGTGAGGTAATTATGTGTGAAATACATTTACTCGTGATTTAATATTGTGTGAGAAGAACACTGGCAGAAGGTGGTGCTGGCCAAATTGTGGCAAGTGGTAGCTAGGGTAGTAGTATCCCGTTGCAATGTTCGAAGTTATCGGCAACCAACTATACGAGTTGGTCAATCATGGTGGAATCGATCCAACAAGCATACGGGTTGTGGGACACAATTTATCCCGTAAAAGGAGCGTCCGTTGATGAGAAGAAGAACTTGATGGCAAGAGCATTTGTGTTGCAAACCTTACTCCAAGATGTGTTACTTCAAGTGGCAAAGCACAAAAACGTAAAGGACGTGTGGGAGGCGCTTCGTGTACGGTATTTGGGAGCCGACATAGTTCAGAAGGCAAGGCTTCATACTCTTAGAACCGAGCTAGAGTTGTTGAAGATGAAAGAAAATGAGACGGTTGATGAGTTTTCAGACAAACTAAGTGAGATTGCCACAAAGTTCAAGAGTCTCGGGTCTAACTTGGAGGATGAGGTTGTGGTACTAAAAAGTTTTTGCAGATTGTTGCTTCGATTGAGCAATATTCGGAGTTAGAAAATATGTCACTTCAGGAAGTTGTGGGTAGGTTGAAGGCCTATGAAGATAGGATTAAAGTTCATGATGAGGAAGATAATGCTCAAGGAAAGTTGTTGCTGACAAAGGAGTGGGAAGAGAGAACAAGGCGTGGTGATTTTGATAGACAAGGACGAGATCGCGGTCAAGGTAGAGGTCGGGAGGTGTTGGTAGAGGTCGAGGTGGCCGGTTCCAACCTAATGAAGATCGTAAGGAACAAGGTACGAGTCGAGATAAAAAGCACATTAAATACTACAATTGTCAAGAGTATGGCTATTATGCGGGTCAAGTCAGTCAAAGGCCGCACATAACGGTCAAGTGGAGTTTTGAGTCAAGTTGGAATAAAGGGTTTTAATTAACCCACGTTTTGAAGTTTGCTTTGAAAGAGTCCGGTTGTTTTCATTTTATTTGTTTTGTTATTATTAAAGTAGATTAGTCAATGGTTGTTTGCTTTGTCTGGTTTCTTAGAAGAATATGAAGTTAGTTAGTGAATCAGCCTTTTGGTATGTTACATGTTAGCCTGTATAAAGGTATGTTAATTTATTAATAAAGTGTGGCTTTTATTTCTCTCTCTTTTACACATCACATATTTCCATCTCTCTGCATCATTTTTAATAAATTAATTGTTTCTGTTCATACTATTGGGGCATGTGTTCATACTGTTGGGGCATGAACCAGCAAAGGCAATTATTTTTGTTATTTTAGAGTTGACACACATTATTATTATTATTATTATTATTATTATTATGGGGCTACTGATATCAAAACAATACGCATGTGAAAGCTACTACTGGTCAGATTTCGTAACATGTCAGGCAACTCAAATTTCGTTATGGGTCATATTTGAGATATTGGTACAGACTATTAAAAGGGTAGTTTGGTCATTAAAAAACAAGTATTCTTGACGCTGATTCAGAAATTTATATCAGCAGTACTCTCATTTGTGAGACCGGCATTCTTTTTCAAAAGATATTCATTGTTTTTCCTTTTTAATTGTAGGTTTAAACAGAAGGGGCAAGAGTCTCACACTTTTGAGAACGAAACTCATCTTACTAGCACCGTATTTTGTGTAGTTTGGGAAAGTATTTTGTATATCCAAAAGTTCTAAACAATAACAAAAACTTTACTATTATGTATCGGTAAGCGTACAACCAACACGTGCCGCATCGGACGGGTATAAAAACTTGTATATATATGAAAGGGTATAATTGTCAGTTAAGTAAAAAATCACTAAAGAAGAACATATATGATATTTTAATGGAAAATTGGTTTTTATTGGTCCCAACTATTTCATTTTTGTCGGCGCTGGTCCCAACTTTCATTTTGGCTGGCACCGGTCTCAACTTTCACATACGTTTCTTCTACCAGTCTGCGACTAACGGATTACTAACTACGTTATGTTTTTGCTAATGTGTCCATCTGAGTTGTCAAAAAAACGTTACGTGGCAGCCATCTGAGTTGTCAAGGACCGGAGAATCAGAAACCCCTACCGGACTCCGACCTCCCACCCATCGCCGCCATCAAACTCAAACCCACCTCCCCACACCACCGTCCCACCGCCACTCCCGCCACCCCCGCCACCACCGCCCAATGCCGCAACGGCCACTGTCACGTTCACCATCTACGGCCGGGCGGCCGGCCACCATCATCTTTATGCATCAAGTCGTTTCCCCCATATTCGTTATTCATCTCAGTTCGTATCCAATCGCCTTGCCCCGTTTTTCCAGCGACCCACCCCCGTGTTCCGATTCAGGAACTCGATTCATATATGATAAATTGGGGGGTTTGACGCGTTGGTGGTGAAGAGTTCAGATCTTGGAGGATGGCTAGCGATGTTGAAATGAAAATCCCCAATTGGGGGTTTGACGCGTTGGTGGGTTTGAGTTTGATGGCGGCGATGGGCGAGAGGTCGGAGTCCGGTAGGGGTTTCTGATTCTCCAGTCTTTGACAACTCAGATGGCTGCCACATAACGTTTTTTTGACAACTCAGATGGACACATCAGCAAAAACATAACGGAGTTAGTACTCCGTTAGTCGCGAACTGGTGGAAGAAACGTATGTGAAAGTTGGGACCAACGCCGACAAAAATAAAATAGTTGGGACCAATAAAAACCAATTTTCCTATTTTAATAGGTTTATGGGTATATATATTTGAAATTCATCCTTTAGTCTATATATTGGTTAAACCATTATGTTCATCTTCTTCTTTGTCAAATTAGCCTAGTGGCTACGATTTATCTTGAAATTAATAGCACCATTACGATTTGTGACAAAACTGATAACATATAATATCGAATTTCAAGTCAATATTAAAAATGGTTTAATATTTTAATCAACTTGCCATCACATGTAGTCTGCAGAATTCCTGATTTTAAAAATAATGTAATGCGGTCCATAAACAAATTAAAATCTTTAGACGACCAGAAATGAAATAAACAAATTCTCTCTAAAAAAAAGAATTAAAATACTTATCTATTGTTAAATACATTGCCCCTTCAAATTCTCCTAAAAAACCAAATAATTTGAAGCTTTTTGTTAATTTTGCTGTGTGTTTCTCATCAATCATCAAAATAATGGATAACCCAGTTTCAACACCTCAAAATAGAACTACAAGCTATCCAATCCGCAACCAAGTTTTCTGATGACAATTGCATCAGGCATGGAGGATTCGGGCGTGTTTATAAGGGAAAACTTGTTCTTTCCACGGGCGAGACCATGGTTGCTTTGAAGCGTCTGGATCGTGCCTTTGGACAAGGAGATTCCGAGTTCTGGAAAGAGATCATGACGCTTTCCTTTTATAGATCGGCTGTTAAAGTTGCAATCTTTACTTTATAGTTATCTGCACTTGTTCTCTTTATTTTATTATTATTATTGATTTGGTTTTATCTTCTTTTTATTCTCCAAGTATGTAGGAGGTAGTTGGCTATAGTTTATCTATTCACCAGGAATTAGAACGTTAGGGTGGGTCCTGGTTTTTAGCTTGTTTCCTTTATTTATTTCCTTTGTAATTCTTCAGTTTATGTATCCCGTTTCATTGAATAAACAACAAAAGAGATTAGTTCTCAATTTATCGTTTTCATAGTTTGTGTGTTTGCTATTGCTTTGATTCAATCCACTTTGTTTATCAAGTGGTATTAGAGCCTCCATTCAAGATGTCAGACCTGCAATTAATCGGTGGTGTGAAGAAACTGAATAACCAGAATTACAAGACCTGGGCTACGTATCTTTCTTTGTATTTGCTGGGGCAAGATCTTTGGGAAGTGGTACAAGGGAATGACACCGTTCAACCTCCATGTGAAACACCAGAAGGAGCTCTAAGAAAGTGGAGAGTCAAAGCCGGCAAAGCTATGTTTATTCTCAAGAAAACGGTAGAGGAAGAAATCCTTGATCATATCAAGGATGCAACGAGCCCAAAAGTAGCCTAGGATACGTTAGCAAAAGTCTTGTCTAAGAAGAATGATGCCCGTCTTCAATTGTTGGAGAATGAACCATTGTCAGTTTCACAAAAAGACATGTTGATTACACAATATTTTCACCGGGTCAAGACCCTTTGCAGAGAGATAGTTGAACTTGACCAACAATCTGTGATTGGTGATGCTCGAATGAATCGCATCATTATTCATGGGTTGAGGGCTGAATACAGGAGCTTCGTAGCCGCGGTGCAAGGCTGGCCTACCCAACCGTCATTGGGTGAATTCGAGAATCTCTTGGCAAGACAAGAAGCCCTAGCCAAGCAATTAGGCGGTTTGTCGATTAGTTCGACATCAACAACAAAAACAGAATATGAAGCTCTGTATGCTGAAGGAGGCAAGGGCAAATTCAAGTCAAGCTACAAGCAAAAAGATGGAAATCGATATGGTTACAAGAATAAGTATCGTGAATATGGTGGGAAGAAGATAGGCGGTTCGAATATAGAAGCCTCAGGTGATCGTAAACAACAATATAACGAAAAGAAGTCTTCGTTTAAAGTTACAAATGTGGGCAAAAGGGTCATTTTGCAAGGAGTTGTCGGGAACAACAGAATGACGAAGGGAATGCAGCAACTGTTGAAAACGAAGATGGCTAGGATATGGAAGCCTATGTAGCTCAAACTGAAGATGTTGTAGCCTTTACGGCAATTGCCGAGAACCGTTTAGATGAATGGATTGTCGACTCGGGTGCTTCAAACCATCTTACCGGAAACAAGGAGCGGCTGCAAAATTTGTCTACGTATGGTGGCAGTAGGGTAGTGGTGATTGCTGACAATTCTAAACACCCCATTGCCCATATTGGTGATGTCGTGTTTCCAACGGGAAGAAACAAGAGAGAGCTGGCCCTGAAAGAAGTTTATCATGTGCCAGGGTAAAGAAAAATTTGATATCTATACCACAACTAACTGACGATGGGTTGTAAGGCCTCGTTCCCGGTAACCCTACTTTGGTGTTGGATTTACTCATAAACACAGTTCTAAAATCAGAGTTAATTAAAACTTTCGCGGAATAATTTAAAACTTCAAACATCACATTATAAAACATTCATTTTTATCTTAACATACAAATTGTCTTTCCATAAACATTAATTAAAACAGTCATGACACTTCTTCGTAGATGCCAGTCTCTTTCGTTCATGCCATGTGTACCTCCTCAAGCCAGCTGCCTCAACCTATTTGCCTGCGTGCATACTAAAAGTCAGCTACGCTGAGTGAGTTCTAGTTAATCAATTAACATACATAACATTCATACCATACTCATACGTGTCTGGAGATACGTATTCATACCTTATTTACTATTACTTCTTTCATACATACTTTACATACATGCATACGCTCTTAAATACTTTCTTTCATAAAACCCTATGGTATACCATAAGCTATTCTATCTTAAACATCACAGATATTATAAGGGTCTGGTCCTTAACATCACAGATATTATAAGGGTTTGGTCCCTAACATCACAGATATTATGAGGGTCTGGTCCCTATCATCTTAGATATTATGAGGGTCTGGTCCCTATCATCTCAGATATTATGAGGGTCTGGTCTCTTCTGTCTCGAATAACCATACATTTATCACACATGCATACTTTACCTATCTTCTAGTTATAAATATATATACATACTCGTTCATACAATCATTATGT
The DNA here is from genome assembly GCF_021521415.1 of Bidens hawaiensis. Lineage (NCBI taxonomy): Eukaryota > Viridiplantae > Streptophyta > Magnoliopsida > Asterales > Asteraceae > Bidens > Bidens hawaiensis. The sequence continues at coordinate 701,992 of NW_027491306.1, forward strand.
AACAATACATTCAATACACAATCATACACGTATCATACACTTTATCAATCAAGTAAGTGTATTATCTACCACATAGGAGTATGCACACAGCCCCGAAAACATAACAGATAATGGGGGCTAGAACTCACCTGGAGTTGGTTTCTCTCGCCGTTAATGGTAATGTCCTTCCTTAATTGTGCACGGCTAACTCTACAATACATTACGTGTGTCAATTATCCATTACTACTACTTCCTACATCTAAGTAAATGAAACCCTCAACTAACGGGGGTCCGGGGGAAGCGCCCCTGGTAGCAGGGTCTAGGGGCGGCAACCCCTAGTGTGACATCTGCCCCGATCCGACCCGACCCAGGTACCCGTTTCTCTGATCCGATCTCTTTCTTTTATGATTTAATATTTATTTATACTTATATTTTACTTTTAATAATAATAATATATTTTCCTTCCCGCCTCTTTCTCTCTCTTTCTTTCCGCCGTCCCGTCCCTCTTCTTCTCTCTTTCCGCCTTCTTTTCCCTCTTGTCGCCGTCCCGCCCTTAAGCCTTGAACCCTCTGTCCTTTGTTCCTTCCCGCCTAAGGTTGTCTGCGCAGCTCCACGCGCCAGACTCCTTACAAGGAAGCCTGCGTGAAGACCACCTGTTACTTCGATACGCGAGACGAACTGTCCCCGCAGCGCGCAAAGGATTTTAGTTCTTCCCACGGCGCGCTATGGATACCGTTCTTCCCGCGACGCGCTAAGGAATATAGTTCTTCTCGCGACGCGCTTAGAATTGAAGTTCTTCCCGCGGCGCGCTTAGAAATGTAGTTCTTCCCGCGACGCGTTAAGGTTGGTTCTGTCTGCCTTCGCGCTCGCGCACTCTTGACCTTCTGTGTCTGCCTTCGCGCTCAAGCTTTCTCGCGCTATGTCTTGAGTCTTTTCTTCTGTTTAATCCAGCCATTTACTTTTGTGTTGTCTTATCTTCTGTGCTGTTGACCTGATCTATCTTGTCTGAAAAGCCACTTTTGGCGCAGCATGCGCACCAACCCCATTGGTTGACAGAAAAAGTGACTGACATTATCTTGTGAGATCTGCTTTTCCATGCTTGACCAGTACCTTTATCTGACCCTCCCATGCCTGTTTACTGTTACCTGTCAGCTTTTCCTTTGCCCCCTGCAGCTGCCATATCTTTTGATATCTTTTGCTTTTGGAATCTTTTACTTTTTGGAGATCTTTTCCCCTTTTCTAGGGATTGTGTTCCCTAGGGTTTCCCTATAAATAATAATGTTAATTTCCTAACACTGCACACACAAAGCACTTAAACTCTCCTGTTCTCTCTTGCTCCTTGCCGTTGTTCTTCCTCTGCCGTCTCCTCTCTCTTTGCCTTCGTCTTCTATCCTGTTCTGCCCTGCTTTTCCGGTAATATATATATTATATATAATAATTTACTTATTAATTATGCTAACTTATAATCAAGACTTAAAACAAATCATTAAAACAATAATCTTATTTATAGGTTAACTTGTGCTTGTTTAAAGTTGGTTCTTGCTTTATCTTACATCGCATCGTTTATCAAGTGAGTAATCTCGTACCTAATCCCTTTTTATTTTAATGTTTTGGGATGTTCATGTGTTCGTACAAACTTAGAGTCTTAATCTGTTTATGAACTTTAGTCGCGCAGTATCCCATGTGTTGAGGACGTAGACTTGGCTGTTTATTTGTATGTGTGGATCATTAACCGTCTTGTCGGTCTATTCCGCAGTTCTCATGGTACCATTAGATGAACACGGGAGAACTATCGTTTATGATTTTCTCTTTTGTTTACACTTGCACAGTCTTTCTTGTTTGTGAGCTCAATCGTGAGCACTGGCAGTCTATGAGTATGAATCTTAGAGTTGGTCCCGATCGGATTACACCCTTGTTGAAAACCAGACATACACATGTTGCGCGCAGATTTATTGTTATCTATGTATTGTATTAAACTTGATTTCTCACCAACACGCAAGTGTTTGACGTTTATTTTAACACATGTTCAGGTTTGCAGTAGCTGTTTTGGAGCTCGAGGACACGTAGGAAGCTTTCTTTATTTTGGACCTAGATTAAAATGTATCAAGACAAGTTATTGCTGTTCGAATATTATGATTTATAATATATTGATTTATGATGATTTATGTTATCTTATGTCTACTTTGCGCGTGCGCGAATGAATGTATTTATTAAATATTGACACCCAATAGTGTCACGAGTAATGAAACAATATGTGGCGCCCCGATGTATAATCCGCCTTCGGTCGGGGTGTTACAGATTGGTATCAGAGCTCGTTGACTTTAGGATAGGTGGTTAGACGTAACGGCCTAGAATACCTAAGAGTCCCTTCTCGCGCATGAGAGAAATCTCATGTTTGCGCGCTTATTGTTAATTACTCGTTATTTATAAATATGCTTGCGCAGACGCAGTATATGATTTTATGTTTTATTCCGCGATATTTCGATTTTTGTTGAATTTCGATTTTTATTGATTTTACTTACATATTCGTTTGTTGGATTTGAAAATCCGAAAAGTCATGGTGATACATGAATAGTTGATTTTCAATTTCCATTTACGATTATGTTCTGAGGTTGGAGACTTGAAAAGTCATGGTGATACATGAATTGTCAACCTCCAATACTCATTTTCTTGTATATTTTATATTGATGATTGAAAAGTCATGGTGATACATGAATCGTCAATCTCCAATACTCGTTTGCTCGTATATTTTAAATTGGGAATTCGGAAAGTCATGGTGATACATGAATTGTCGATTCTTGATTCGAATTTGTTACCTTTATTAAGTCTGCATTTAGGGTCATTTATTTTACTTTAACTTTTGACAGTAACTGACTCCGCGAAACCAAGCTTTTCGAGGTTATACTTTGCGCTAAAACCAAGATATTAACTAAAATTAAAACTTTTATAGAATGCCTCCGCTATCAGCTCGCCATCTTAGGAGGAAGGAAGCCGCGCGCAGACGATCGCAGCAACGTTCCCAGGAAATGGCCGCCGCAATAGCCCAAGCTTTGAGCCAAAACAATACCAACCCCTCCGGTTACCACATTAAGTCCTTTAACGCGGGTAACCCTCCAAAGTTCACAGGTCTTGAAGGAGCCACCGTGATGCTCCAATGGCTCGAGAAGATCGAAAACACTTTCCTCCATACCCAATGCCCTCCTGACAGACGAACCCTATATGCTTCCAGTGTCCTGGAATCTAGAGCGCTTACATGGTGGAATGGAGTAGCTCATGCGCGTGGCGCAGAAGCTGCTTCTAGCATGACATGGGAGGAATTCAAGGAAATTCTGACGCGAGAATTCTGCCCTCCCAACGAAGTTAAGCGCCTGGAGGAGGAATTTTGGAATCTTAAGCAATACAGCGGTGAAGCGCGCGAGTACGCGACGCGCTTCCATGAACTAAGCCTGCTTGTCCCTCACCTTGTTACCCCTTCCCGCCGAGCCATAGAGAAATTCCTTGGGGGTCTCCCCATGGAAATTCAAGATTCTGTATGGGCCAGAAACCCAGTTACCCTCTCTGACGCCATCGAATTGGCCGCTGTGCTCAGCGACAACCATGTCAGAGCAGGAACCCTGTTCCTGCGGGGAACTGAGAAGACCAAAACCACCAAAACTGTCCCTGAACCCGCAGAAACCAAACCAGAACCCTCAAACCATAACCAGAAACGTAGGCGCAGACAAGTCTACGCGCTTACCAGCCCGCCCATAGTCCAGCAACCCGCCTACCAACCTCTAGTATACGCCCCTCAACCCCTGTCAGCCTACCCAACTCCCCCTGTAGTCCACAACTATGCCCTAACCAATCCCGCACTCCCTGCCCCGCCAACTAAGAAACCCTACACAGGAAACCACCCCTTCTGCCCAACCTGTAGACTTCATCACCCAACCCAAACCCCGTGTCGACAATGTAATCGATGTGGCCGCGTTGGTCACTCTGCCGAGTTCTGTAGAGTCCCTCCCGTCAACCCAATCGCACCAACACCACCAGTCTACCCGCAGAACCCACAACCAACCTACCAAAACCCACGACCCAGATCGTGCTTCAACTGCGGTGATCCCAGTCATTTCCGGAACGCATGCCCGAGGCTACAAGTTCAGATTACGCAAGCGAATCCGGTGAACCAGATTTCGAACCAAGTGACACGCGGACGAGATTTTAACATAACCGCGCACCAAGCGCAAGCGAATAATGACGTAGTTAATGGTACATTTTTGCTTAACGGATTTTATGCTTCTGTACTTTTTGATACTGGCGCCGATCGAAGTTTTATTTCTCGCGCGTTTGAGCAGAAGCTTGCGCGACCGCGCAACGATTTAAAAGAAAATTTTTCAGTGGAATTGGCTAATGGCGAAACTGTTTTAATTAACTCAGTGATTAAAGATTGCACGCTTAACCTTAACGAAAACGATTTTCTGATCGACCTCATCCCCATGCCTCTTGGAAGCTTTGATGTTATCATTGGTATGGACTGGCTTACGCATAATCGCGCCGAAGTTATTTGCGCCAAGAAGATGATTCGCATACCTCGAGAAAATGGTGATCTTCATATCTACGGCGAGAAACCCTCCCGCGGTCTTAAACTTATGTCTTGCGCCGAAGCCCGAAGGCTCACGCGGAAAAGGTGTATTGCATTCTTAGCCCATGTGGTTAAACCTGCTGAAGAAAAGAAGCTTCGCGATATCCCTGTTGTGCGTGATTTCCCTGAAGTTTTTCCTGATGATCTCCCTGGTATCCCTCCCGCTCGTGAAGTCGAGTTTCGTGTTGATCTTGTCCCTGGTGCTTCCCCCGTAGCCAAATCTCCTTATCGTCTTGCACCCGCCGAAATGCAAGAATTGGCAAGTCAACTTCAAGAGTTGACCGCTAAAGGATTCATCCGCCCTAGCTCTTCTCCCTGGGGTGCTCCGGTGTTGTTCGTTAAAAAGAAAGATGGATCGTTTCGCATGTGTATTGATTACCGCGAGTTGAACAAACTCACCATTAAGAACCGGTATCCCTTACCGCGCATTGACGACCTCTTTGATCAACTCCAAGGTGCCTCTTGTTTTTCCAAGATTGATCTCCGCTCTGGCTATCACCAGTTGCGCATCCGCGATGAAGATGTTCCGAAGACTGCTTTTCGAACTCGTTATGGCCACTTTGAATTCTTGGTCATGTCCTTCGGTTTAACCAACGCACCCGCCGTTTTCATGGATCTGATGAACCGGGTGTGTAGGCCCTTCTTGGACCGATTTGTGATTGTGTTTATCGATGATGTTCTGGTGTATTCTAAGACCAAGGCCGAGCATGAGCAACATCTTCGGTTGGTGTTGCAAAAGCTTAGAGCCGAGCAGCTCTTTGCCAAGCTTTCCAAGTGTGAATTCTGGTCTGATGAAGTACAGTTTCTTGGCCATGTTGTGAACAAGATGGGTATTCATGTCGAACCATCCAAAATTGAAGCAATCAAGAACTGGATTACGCCGACCACTCCTACCGAGATCCGTTCCTTTCTGGGCTTAGCTGGTTATTACCGGCGCTTCATTTCGAACTTCTCGAAGATCGCTTTGCCTTTAACAGCTCTAACGCACAAAGGTAAACCGTATATTTGGGGCTCGAAGCAAGAAGAAGCCTTTCTAACGCTCAAGCGTTTGTTGTGTGAAGCTCCTGTCCTTGCGCTACCTGAGGGTAATGATGATTTTGTCGTGTACTGCGATGCCTCCAACCAAGGTCTCGGTTGTGTTCTTATGCAACGAGGCAAGGTTATCGCTTACGCATCGAGGCAACTCAAGGTTCACGAGAAGAATTATACAACTCACGACCTCGAACTAGGCGCAGTTGTTTTTGCCTTGAAGATCTGGAGACACTACCTTTATGGTACTAAGTGTATCCTCTACACTGACCATAAAAGCCTTCAGCATATCTTTGATCAGAAGGAACTTAACATGAGGCAACGCCGATGGAACGAACTCATCAGCGATTACGATTGTGAGATCCGGTATCATCCTGGTAAGGCTAATGTGGTAGCCGATGCGCTCAGCCGCAAACCCTGCCAGCTTAACTGTATCTTGCCGCACACGCAGCTTCACTTCGCGCCGATCCAAAGCAACCTTGAATCGCGCATTCGTGACGCGCAGCGCGCATCCATCAGTAATGGTAACCTTCGCGCCGAGTTAGCGTGTGGCGCGGAAGCACATTTTGTGCCCAATCTGAGTGGGATTCTCTGCTATCTTAATCGCATCTGGATTCCCTTTGATGAGAATCTTCGCACTGATATCCTGAGTGAAGCGCACAAATCTCGGTATTCCGTTCATCCTGGCGCTGATAAGATGTACAAGGATTTGCGCATTACTTATTGGTGGCCCGGTATGAAAATGAATATTGCTGTGTTCGTAGCTAAATGCCTGACTTGTTCTAAGGTAAAAGCTAAACACCAACGCCCATCTGGTTTACTCGAACAACCAGAAATTCCTACGTGGAAATGGGAATGTGTAGCGATGGACTTTATTACCAAGTTACCTTTGACAGCAAGCAAACATGATAGCATTTGGGTAATAGTGGATCGTTTGACTAAGTCTGCTCACTTTCTGCCCATTCGTGAAAACTACCGTGTTGAGCAACTCGCGCAGCTTTATGTCAAGGAAATTGTCTGCCGCCATGGTACTCCTTTGAGCATCATATCCGATCGCGATGGCCGTTTTATATCTCGCTTTTGGAAATCTCTCCAATCTGCGCTAGGAACTCGCTTGGACATGAGTACGGCATATCATCCTCAGACTGACGGTCAGTCTGAGCGAACTATTCAAACCCTTGAGGATATGCTACGATCTAGTGTTCTTGATTTTGGAGGTAATTGGGATTCGCACCTGCCTTTGATCGAGTTCTCTTATAATAACAGCTATCATTCCAGTATCGGTATGGCCCCATTTGAAGCACTTTACGGTAGTAAGTGCCGCTCCCCGATTTGTTGGAGCGAAGTGGGTGAAGTACAAATCACAGGACCCGAACTTGTTCAAGAGACAACCGATAAAATCGCCAAGATCCGTGATCATCTGCTGACTGCCAGAAGCCGACAGAAGAGTTACGCAGATCGTAGGCGAAAGCCTCTCGAATTTCAAGTTGGTGATCTTGTTCTCCTCAAAGTGTCGCCCTGGAAGGGTGTTGTCCGCTTTGGGAAGAAAGGTAAGCTTGCTCCTCGATATGTTGGACCATTTAAGATTCTCGCGCGTGTAGGAAAAGTTGCCTACAGACTTGACCTGCCGCCCGCGCTCAGTAATGTGCATCCAACGTTCCATGTATCCAATCTCAAGAAGTGTTTAGCCGACGAGAACCTTCACATTCCACTTGATGAAGTTCAAGTTGATGAATCCATGCATTTCGTTGAGAAGCCTGTTGAGATTATGGATCGCGAGGTTAAGCAAACCAAGCGCAGTCGCATCCCTATCGTGAAAGTTCGCTGGGAGTCCAAGCGCGGAGCCGAGTTTACATGGGAAAGGGAAGATCAAATGAAGATCAAGTACCCGCACCTGTTCTCTGCGCAACCTACTTCGAGATAAATTTTGGGACGAAATTTCTTAAAGTAGGGGAGACTGTGACATCTGCCCCGATCCGACCCGACCCAGGTACCCGTTTCTCTGATCCGATCTCTTTCTTTTATGATTTAATATTTATTTATACTTATATTTTACTTTTAATAATAATAATATATTTTCCTTCCCGCCTCTTTCTTTCTCTTTCTTCCCGCCGTCCCGTCCCTCTTCTTCTCTCTTTCCGCCTTCTTTTCCCTCTTGTCGCCGTCCCGCCCTTAAGCCTTGAACCCTCTGTCCTTTGTTCCTTCCCGCCTAAGGTTGTCTGCGCAGCTCCACGCGCCAGGCTCCTTACAAGGAAGCCTGCGTGAAGACCACCTGTTACTGCGATACGCGAGACGAACTGTCCCCGCAGCGCGCTAAGGATTTTAGTTCTTCCCGCGGCGTGCTATGGATACCGTTCTTCCCGCGACGCGCTAAGGAATATAGTTCTTCTCGCGACGCGCTTAGAATTGAAGTTCTTCCCGCGGCGCGCTTAGAAATGTAGTTCTTCCCGCGACGCGTTAAGGTTGGTTCTGTCTGCCTTCGCGCTCGCGCACTCTTGACCTTCTGTGTCTGCCTTCGCGCTCAAGCTTTCTCGCGCTATGTCTTGAGTCTTTTCTTCTGTTTAATCCAGCCGTTTACTTTTGTGTTGTCTTATCTTCTGTGCTGTTGACCTGATCTATCTTGTCTGAAAAGCCACTTTTGGCGCAGCATGCGCACCAACCCCATTGGTTGACAGAAAAAGTGACTGACATTATCTTGTGAGATCTGCTTTTCCATGCTTGACCAGTACCTTTATCTGACCCTCCCATGCCTGTTTACTGTTACCTGTCAGCTTTTCCTTTGCCCCCTGCAGCTGCCATATCTTTTGATATCTTTTGCTTTTGGAATCTTTTACTTTTTGGAGATCTTTTCCCCTTTTCTAGGGATTGTGTTCCCTAGGGTTTCCCTATAAATAATAATGTTAAGTTCCTAACACTGCACACACAAAGCACTTAAACTCTCCTGTTCTCTCTTGCTCCTTGCCGTTGTTCTTCCTCTGCCGTCTCCTCTCTCTTTGCCTTCTTCTTCTATCCTGTTCTGCCCTGCTTTTCCGGTAATATATATATTATATATAATAATTTACTTATTAATTATGCTAACTTATAATCAAGACTTAAAACAAATCATTAAAACAATAATCTTATTTATAGGTTAACTTGTGCTTGTTTAAAGTTGGTTCTTGCTTTATCTTACATCGCATCGTTTATCAAGTGAGTAATCTCGTACCTAATCCCTTTTTATTTTAATGTTTTGGGATGTTCATGTGTTCGTACAAACTTAGAGTCTTAATCTGTTTATGAACTTTAGTCGCGCAGTATCCCATGTGTTGAGGACGTAGACTTGGCTGTTTATTTGTATGTGTGGATCATTAACCGTCTTGTCGGTCTATTCCGCAGTTCTCATGGTACCATTAGATGAACACGGGAGAACTATCGTTTATGATTTTCTCTTTTGTTTACACTTGCACAGTCTTTCTTGTTTGTGAGCTCAATCGTGAGCACTGGCAGTCTATGAGTATGAATCTTAGAGTTGGTCCCGATCGGATTACACCCTTGTTGAAAACCAGACATACACATGTTGCGCGCAGATTTATTGTTATCTATGTATTGTATTAAACTTGATTTCTCACCAACACGCAAGTGTTTGACGTTTATTTTAACACATGTTCAGGTTTGCAGTAGCTGTTTTGGAGCTCGAGGACACGTAGGAAGCTTTCTTTATTTTGGACCTAGATTAAAATGTATCAAGACAAGTTATTGCTGTTCGAATATTATGATTTATAATATATTGATTTATGATGATTTATGTTATCTTATGTCTACTTTGCGCGTGCGCGAATGAATGTATTTATTAAATATTGACACCCAATAGTGTCACGAGTAATGAAACAATATGTGGCGCCCCGATGTATAATCCGCCTTCGGTCGGGGTGTTACACCTAGCAGGGTCCAAGGGGCAGAGCCCCTGGCTGGGGTTGAGCTGAAATTTTGCATGGAAGAATTTCGCTTCGCATGGAATTTCGCTTCGCATGACTTTTTCGCTTCGCATGGCTGTGCGACCCGAAATCGACTTATGCGAAAATACCTCATTTTCTTCATTTTTTTTGCCATTTTAAGCCAAATTACTCCGTGACCCTTCCTTAGGACCCGATTTTACCCTTTTTATGGGTTTTGGGTTGTACCAACTTTGCATACTCGTGTTTTATGAGGTCCAAACATCACCTTTTGTCCTATAACATACCCGTGAGGTTATAGCTCACCAAGTTTATGTTTTTCTTACATTACACAGTCCTATCTATCATCTATCAGTTTGCATGTCGAAACCGACTTAAAACTTAACCATTTTAACCGAAACCTACCTTTTGCTTCGGGTTAGGTTCGGATCTGGACGTGTTCTTGTTGTTTAAACGGTGTTTACATACGAGATTCTTCCTTCTTTTTACATGGATTTGGATCCGGAATGTAGAGAGAAAGTGTGTGTGTTCTTAAGTGTGTGTGTGTTGTGAAAGGAAGGGAATGGTGGAAGGGTGGAGGGGTTGGGTTATATATAGGGGGTTATGGGCCCCACAACCCACTCACAATTCCAATTCCAAATATTATCCAAACACTTAACACACAACTAATTTAACGACACACAGTTAATATAACAAAACTTTCTGTTATTTATTATTTAACAAAAGTTGAATGTTACATGGGTAGCATGTCTTATTTGGGCCTAAGGATGTGAAGGTATTTAAAGAATTTGAGACGCCCTCGGTACCGATTCTTCAAGGGCGTAAGACGGAGACGGTTTATGTTCTTAACGCAGAATTTGCTTATGTTGAAAAGACAAAAGGTATCAAAAATGCAGATTTGTGGCATAAACGTTTGGGACATGTGGGGTATGACAAAATGAAGTTAATGATGGAAAAGGATCTAGTGATGGGATTGCCTAAAACAGAAGTTAACGATGACTCGGTATGCTCTGGGTGTCAATTTGGAAAGGCAAGCCAACAACCTTATCCAACTTCCAGTCATCGAACAGTAGAAGCACTTGAACTCGTTCATTCCGATGTTCTCACCATTAAACAAGCGTCAATTTCAGGTATGGAGTATGTAGTGACATTTATTGACGATTATTCTCGCTATACTTGGATCTATTTTATGAAAGAGAAGGCTAAGGTATTTGAAAACTTTAAAGAATTTGAGCTTGAGGCTGAACGAGATACAGGTCGAAAAGTTGGCTGTTTAAGATCAGATAACGGAGGTGAATACTTGTCTTCTGAATTCGATCGGTACATGAAGCAGAAGCACATCAGAAGACAACTCACATGCCCGAACACACCTCAACAAAACAGTGTGTCCGGGCGCAAAAACCGTCACTTGGCAGAAGTAACTAAAAGCTTGGTGCATGATAAAAATTTACCCGGACGTTTCTGGGCTGAAGCGATGCGCACCGCTATTTACATCATCAATCGAACTCCTTCACAAAGCCTCAAGTACTTATCCCCATTTGAGAGGTTGTTTCAAACTAAGCCTAAAATGCATTACTTTTGTGTATTTGGGTGCGTGTGTTATGTATTTGTACCTAACCATCTCCGTCATAAAATGGAGAAAAAGGCGATCCGGTGTATGTTTGTAGGCTATGATTCAGAGCGAAAGGGTTGGAGGTGCATTGATCCAAATTCAGGAAAGGTTCATGTCTCCCGTAATGTGGTGTTTGATGAGCAGTCATCATGGTGGTCAACTGAGAACAAAATGATGCCAGATAGTGATCAACTCAAAGAAGATCTTAAAAGTTCCAATGTTGCCTTAGAGTTCACTAATGATGACCAAGCACAAGTTGAAAAGAGTACCGTGGGTCAAGATAATGTGGCTCAAACTGATATAGAAAGTGAAGCGGGTGATCATCTCGAACCAGATCTAAGACGGTCACAAAGGGTACGTAAATCTAATCCTAAATATGCAAATGTTGCTATTGTTGACGATGTATGGGCAGAACCGAGTTCATTTGAGGAAGCTCGGGTTAAATAAGAATGGTGGCAAGCAATGGAGGAAGAGATAACCGCCATGTACCGAAATGAGACATGGGATTTGGTTCCAAGACCTGATGGTGTTAAACCGGTGAGTTGTAAATGGGTTTATAAATTAAAACAGAAAACAGATGGTTCTGTGGAGCGGTTCAAAGCAAGACTTGTAGCCCGTGGTTTTTCGCAAGAATATGTATTAACTTTGAAGAGGCATTCAGCCCTGTGGCCAAGTTAACAACTATTTGAGCATTGTTAGCTATTGCTATAAGTAAACGGTGGACGATGGCACAAATGGATGTCAACAACGCGTTCCTTTACGGTGAGCTCGATCATGTAATTTTCATGGACCAGCCGAGTGGTTTTGAAAGCAAAGAGCATCCCGAATATGTGTGCAAATTGAAGAAAGCAATTTACGGGTTGAAGCAATCACCAAGAGCGTGGTTCGGTAAGATTGCTGAATTTTTGGAGTCGAATGGTTTTATACTAACCCATGCAGATGCAAGTTTGTTTGTTAAGAAAGTAGGTGAAAAGGTTGTGATAGTTCTGGTTTATGTTGATGATTTAATTATCACCGGAGACTTAGATGACGAAATCGTTCAACTCAAGTCAAATCTGTGTGTGCGGTTTCGAATGAAAGATTTGGGCAAGCTGGTAAGGTTTCTTGGGCTGGAACTAGCTTATAATGAAGATGGGGTAATTCTGCATCAAACGAAGTATGCGAGTGACATGTTATACAAATTTGGTATGGGTTCGTGTAAAACCGCGCCAACACCAATTGAAGCCGGAGTGAGGTTGTACTCAACTGTTGGAAGAAAGCTTAACGATCCGACAGTTTATAGGAAGATGGTTGGCAGCCTAATTTATCTTACTCTCACAAGACCGGATATATCGTTTGCTGTTGGGGTTCTAAGCCGCTATATGCAAGACCCTCGAAAGCCACGTTATTTAGCTATTCAGCGTTTACTTCGGTATGTGAAAGGAACAGTGAATAAAGGAGTAATGTTCAAGAGGGAGTCAAGTCCAAAGTTAATGGGCCTATGTGACGCGGATTATGCCGGTGACTTGAACGAAAGACGGTCGACTACTGGTTACGTGTTTATGTACGGGTCAAGTCCTATCTTGTGGTGCAGCAAACGACAGCCAACCGTGTCTCTTTCGACCACGGAGGCGGAGTATAGGGCAGCAGCTATGGCTGCCCAAGAGTGCATGTGGCTAACTCAACTGTTCAAAGATCTGAACCAGCCTATATCGTATGGAATAAAGTTGTTATGTGACAATTGTTCAGCTATAAAACTAGCTGAAAATCCAGTCTTTCACGCGCGAACAAAACATATTGAGGTCCACTATCATTTTATCAGAGAAAAGGTTCTAAAGGGTGAAATTCAAATGGAATGGGTTGATAGCAATGATCAAGTGGCAGACATGTTTACAAAAAGTCTTTTAAGTGTGAAGCTTTTGGAGTTCTGCAACAAGTTGGGTTTATCACAAGTAAAGATTGAAAGGGAGTGTTAAAGTTGCAATCTCTACTTTATAGTTATCTGCACTTGTTCTCTTTATTTTTATTATTATTATTGGTTCTTGTTTTTATTCTCCAAGTATGTAGGAGGTAGTTGGCTATAGTTTACCTATTCACCAGGAATTAGAACGTTAGTGGGTCCTGGTTTTTAGCTTGTTTCCTTTATTTATTTCCTTTGTAATTCTTCAGTTTATGTATCCCGTTTCATTGAATAAACAACAAAAGAGATTAGTTCTCAATTTATCGTTTTCATAGTTTGTGTGTTTGCTATTGCTTTGATTCAATCCACTTTGTTTATCATCGACATGAAAATATCGTCTCTCTTTTAGGGTATTGTGACGATCATGGTGAGAAGATCCTAGTGTACGAGTACGCATCAAAGAAGAGTCTCGATTCTTATCTTGCCAGCGACGATCTCACGTGGGCTCAGTGCCTTAGGATATGTATTGGGGCAGCTCGTGGACTCGCGTACCTTCATAACCCTGCTGAGACACTACGAAGAATAGTGCATCGTGAGGTTAAAAGTTCCAATATCCTACTAGATGATAACGCCCATTGATGATCGAGATCATGAAAACACTTGTAAGGGCACTTGACATTCAAGTAAGTTTTATTTGATTAAACCATTTGGTTTGATGTTTTCCTATGTGATCTGATATAAATATATAAAAACAACATGTGTAGTAATAGAAGATCAACCCCTTGTACAATCGTAAACTATAACAAGATATTACTTTATTCAGGAAAATGCAGATGAAGAAGCTGTTTACGGAGATGGAATCTTGAATTTGAAAGTGGTTAGAAAAGAGGATGATGGAAATAAAAATCAGTTTAAAGTTCCTGATAATAGTTACTTGATACTCGATATGGGTCATCGACAAACGGTGAAATGCGGATGGGATGAAGCTGTCACTCTGTATGTGGAAGAGTTTCATCATCAATGGTTAAATGTATTTCTTAACAAAGTGGAATCGGAATGTTTTATGGAACCCAAACGAGTAGTATTCTTTTAATATGCCCATCGTAATTAATGCCAACTAAATCCTTTGCTACACGCTAAATCAGTCATGTTTAATACCTATAAATCAAAATCGAATTATGATTTGAGTAGCTAAAAGATAGTTATTTGATTTATAGGTGGAGAAGCATCGTCATCTGGGAATGGCTATTTTTAGACTGAGTGATCTTACTTCTGAAATTCCAGTAAATTGGTCCGACATGATATGGATGAATATTGATGGTTGATTCGTAGGAAATATTACAGTCGAAGTGTTGTACAAAGCAATGGCATATACCCTTATTCCGACTATAAGTAGATCAATACAAAAGACTCCTGTTGAGACCCCTAAGGATGGAGGATTGCTTGTCATCATAATCCACTGTGCCGATTTATCACATGGAAAGCACAAGCATTCGTCGGTTACACTGCTTTTCCATGGCGAATTAAGAAAAAACAAACTTGAAACTTGGTTACTATTCTATAGTGTTTTCTCTAAAGGGAAACCCGGTTTTTTTTTTTGTCTCGTAGTTGCAAGAACTTCTTAATTTTCACCACTTCATCTCTTAAATTGATTTCTTGGGGTTTGATATGGGTTTTTGCATACTATGATGAGTACCACCAAACCAATATGGCTACAAGAGTTTACATTTATCTTAGAATAGCCACCAACAGATGAATATTTGTATTTAGAAGTCAATGATGATTCATGGATGGGACTCATTCCTGGAAAGGTACAATAATCGTTAACTATCGCTTGATAGGTTTTTTAATGCAAAGCAATGCCTTTTTGCCTTAGGGATCTCTTGGCTGCGTCGATATAAGCCTTGCGGGCGTCATTAGCAAGAAATGGACCAGCGAGACATACACACTTACACCAGGTTATAAACTTGGTGATGGTCATTGAATTTTTTTTTTAAAATAGGAAAATTGAAGAAGATAAAATGGTTTTTAGGGGAGCGAAAGATTGTTGATTGAAAATAGGAGATCCGTCATTTGAAATGGCGGATGTCAGATTACACATAAGGGTTGTCAGTTTTTGTTTGGTGATGTGGACGAGAACCATGAGTTCCGCCATTTGAAATGGTGGATCTTGAATATTTTATTCGTGTTCCGCCATTTCAAATGACGGATGTCAGTTACAGCTGACCGCCGATCACCTAAATATTTTTGATTGACATCCGCCATTTCAAATGGCGGATGTGAATAGTGGTCGTCTATATTTTATTATATTTCAATGACATCCGTCATTTCAAATGACGGATGTGAACAGTGACTGACATGACAACAAGATTCGGTCAACCGAGATATTAAGCTTTTGAATGGAGTGAACTGCCATGGCCATGACTCACCAAACTCCGAATTATCATCACCGTTAGATGTTAGTTTATCTTTTTTTTTTTTGGAACAAGTTTAATTATTTACTTTATAAGTTTTTTACGTAATTATTATCATTTGTTAATTCAGCATATGGAACAACATGAAAATTTTTACGTAATTATTTTTTTTAAATGTTAGTTTATCTATTTTTTTTAACAAGTTTAATTATTTATTATATATAAGTCTTTTACGTAATTATTATCATTTTGAACAACATGAAAATTTGCTTATTAATTCATTTTTACTTAAAAATAGTTATTGTTACCAACTTTTTTTAAGAGCATGCTACACAGAACATAGGGTTAAAGGTCACATCCTTAGAAAAACAAATTTACGGTTTATAGGGTCATCATAGCTATGGTCAAAGTAATCAACAATGCAGGTGCAAGTTTTAAGGCTGAGGGGTGTGGGGCTTCAACGGGGGCGCTAGAGCCCCTCCGCTCGCGCCCCCAGGCGCTAACACCACACCACCGGGGTGCTAACGGGGGCGCTAACGGAAAAAAAAAGAGAGGCGTGAGCTGGTTAGCGGCTGAAGAGAGAGAGAATCTTGCATTGGGTTTAGAAAAGAGCCGTTGGGCTCTTAAATATTAAAAAAAATATTTTTCTATATAATTATACTCCATTTCACCCATTTTTATACCAAAACTTCAAACCTTCACCCAAAATCAATTCATCTTCTCAACTTTTTTTTAAAAAAAATGGCTGAAAATTGGTTCCCAAACCTTGATTCAGATTATCTTGACGACGATTTATGGTCGTCACCGCACCAACCGATGTTTTATTCGGAGCCGCAAGAATCATTCGGCTTTCAACCATCCAACACACAACCGTCTCCTAGAGACTTCAGTAACCTAAATCCGGTCAATCAAATGCTAATGGAAAAGCAAAATGAACGTATCCGAAAGAGGTTGATCGAATAAGACCAAGCCGAAGAATAAGAAGAATGTTTTTTAGTACTTTAATTTTTATTTTATTTTTAGATATTAATGTGTTTTTTTTATTAATGTGTGTTTTTTTTAATAATTTATGAGCTTTTTTAATAATACGTTGTTTGAATATATTTATAAAAAAAAAAAAAAAAAATTCGCTGGAGCCCCTCCACACCAGGGCCAGGGGCTCCAACGAGAGCTCCAACACCCCCCTTATCCAGTTTCTCTCTCTGCCACACGTCATAATATTATTGGTTGGAGCCCCCATTAAAGCTTCCATTAAAGCCCCCCATACCCCTCAGCCTAACCTTTTAGCATGTGTTTAATTATATTTTAATGACATCCGCCGTTTGAAATGACGGATGTGAACAGCGACTTTTCGTACTTGACATGACAACCACTCTATGTATTTTATTATATTTCAATGACATCCGTCATTTCAAATGGCGGATGTCACCGAAATATAATAAAAAAAATACATAGGTGGGTCATAGGAAGTACGAGTTACTGTTCACATTTTAGGTGACCGGCAGTCAGTTGTAACTGACATCCGCCATTTGAAATGGCGGAACACGAATAAAATATTTAAGATCCGCCATTTCAAATGGCGGAACTCATGGTTCTCGTCCACATCACCAGACAAAAACTGACAACCCCTATGTGTAATTTGACATCCGCCATTTCAAATGACGGATCTCCTATTTTCAATCAACAATCTTTCGCTCCCCTAAAAACCATTTTATCTTCTTCAATTTTCCTATTTAAAAAAAAATCGATGGTCATTGCACATACAATAGTCTTAAAAGTGGAGTTGCATTGGAGAACTTGTGAATAAATAAGTACATGCAATGACAGCCAAGAAGTTGGTACAAATTCTTCAATTTTATCCACAGCGATAGCTTTTTGGGTTTAACTACTACTGTTAGAACTACTTCTATTATTGGTGTAAAGGTTATGGAAGAAAGATGGGGTGGAGAGCCATATATATCCCGATTTGGGTTTGCCACAAAGAAGAAAAAGGGTGGAGCTACTATACAAATATATATATATATATATATATATATATATATATATATATATATATATATATAATGAAAACTCATTTGAGTTGTGAAAACTCTAGAAACTCATTCTCAACTATATGTTTTTAATTAAAGTTTAAATTTTGTGGTCCACAATTAAAGTGAATAAAAAATGTAAATATAAATATAACTTTTTCTCTCTTCTGAAACATATATAAAAATTAGTAAAAAAATGTTAAAAAATAGCAAAACATTTTTTTTTATATTTCGATGTTTTGTGTTAAATAACATATATTACATGTAACAAGAAAAAAAAACGATGTTACATAGGGTTTTCACAACTCAAGTGGGTTTTCATTTTATACTTTGCCTATATATATATATAGAAATGTGTATAGAGATGCCTCGGTCAAGCCGGTTCAACGAATGTGAAGGCATAAA
Organism: Bidens hawaiensis; assembly: GCF_021521415.1. NCBI lineage: Eukaryota > Viridiplantae > Streptophyta > Magnoliopsida > Asterales > Asteraceae > Bidens > Bidens hawaiensis. The sequence goes on from NW_027491306.1 coordinate 719,890, forward strand.
TCGAAACAAGATTTTAGGGTCTTTTCATGACTATTATTAAGAAAAAAAAATTTGCTTATTAAAAGTTTATATTTTAGTAACAACCAAGTCTATCACAACACTGATACATTACTTTGAGTTTACTTTACCCATTATAATATATCTATATAAAATATTTTTTTATACTTGGGGGCTTAATTAATCTGGGGCCTAAAGCTCTAACTTGTTTTTGCTGTCCCACGAGCCACCCTCGCCCTCGGTTATCAAGAAGCCGATCTTGGTGATGAAATTGAAAGAACAGATAAAAGGGTTTTGTGAGATACGGATTGAGACAGGTTGTAAATGCATAAAATACAATTTAAATCAGATATAAGAATAACACAAAGTAAGAAATCTAGTGTTAATTTTTTTTTTAGTGTTACTGGTGGTGAATCTCGATCGTCCCCCTTAAATTAATTCATGGGTCCATCTAGGAGTGGAAATTGTTGACACGACCCGAATCTGACATGAAAAAAAAACAGGTTTTCGGTCGACTAACACAATCCGTTTTAAAAAACGGGTCTCGTTTGGGTTAGCCCGTAAAATACTTTTATGGTCATATTTTTATTTGTGTTTTTTCAGTTCACCATTTTTCTTAAGATACACTTATTATTTTCAATTCCTTTTCGAAACTTTTAATAATTTAAAATTAATATTACATTACTCATTTACTTTACCGACTTTAAATTATATCAATTTTATTTTTATTTTTTATTTTGAAATGAGTTAAAGAGGTCGTATTCGAGTCGACCCGTATTTATGCATATGCGGGTTAGGGTTGAAGTTTTTGACGCAAATAATAATATGTGTCAGGTTCGGGTTACAAATTTCAGCATGTCAATCCGTTAACCCACTAACCCAATACGATTGACAGCCCTGGGTCCACCACATGTAAAAAAGATGGTAATTTAAATGCGTGTTATTAAATTGTGTGTGCATATTAATCTGTGTTTTTTATTTTCATTATTTACCCTTACACTTTATTAATTATTATAATTAGTTTGACTTCTTTTCTTTGATAATGACATGTTTAGCTTCATATAAATTGATTATATTGACACAAATACCTACATATTTTTAATCCATATAATTTACATAATTAGTTATTTGATAAAAGGGTGGATTGATATGTTTTTATTACATTCACATAAATATGTTTCTATTAAAAATAGAAGAATAGTTGAGCGAGAATTTTACGCAAAGAATGAATCTCCAAGTGTGCTCATTTATTTTATTTTATTAGAATAGGTAAATACACTATCGACATGGTAATATCCAACAAAAAATAGCTACACAAAAAAAAATATGAGATCACGAATTTAGTGTTATTATTTTGCTATGTTAGTAAACCATGAATGCATGGATTGTGACCAGAGACCTAAACTTTGTTTTCATTGTACAAGCGAATATGATGAGATGGTAAACTGTGGTTCATTTGAACTTATTGTCACTCTCTCATTTGAACTAATCATGTTATAAACAAATTAAACGAGTCAACTCAGCTTGAAAACTCTTAAAGAAACTTAAATTTGAGCTCGAGCAGCTAATATATTTAAAAATCTGGAATTTTTTTGTATTTTGCACATATGGATAGACATTAAAACAAAACAAAACAAAACAAAACAAAAGGTAGGTGGGTCTTTTTGTGCCTACAAGTGCCTATAAAAGTTACTTGCTTAACTTGAGTGAGCTAAACGAGTGAAATCACCCCAGCTCGCGCTCGAGTGAAATTTTATACGAGCAAGCCCGGGTTGTCTGTTTCAAGTGAGCTTTGAGTCACAACTACTTGAATAACCCTGCTTATTCCGAACCTTTTGTTACTTCTAAGTTTAATGCATAGCTCATATTAATATACATATAGATCACTTAAAAGAGTGTATCCTGCAATCCAATTAAAGATTACAAAAATTATTCTAATAAATTATGCATGCGTCTTTTCCAAAAAAAAAAACAAAAAAAAAAAATTTATATTACTTGGATTAAATATTTTATTACAATTTAGATATTTTATTTTCCAAATAGCAGGATTAACTTGGACAAACTTGTGTAGGATACAACTCATCCCGATAGCGTTATCATGTGCCTAATCTCGAGCACGTGTTGCATAAATGTTTATTAAGAATAAGAGTTTTTGACAAGAAACCTAACTGGGTTTTGTCCGATCGGTTGAGCAAACAATGAATGATAAATAATCTGCAAATCCACATCTCATGGCTTAAAAAGTTGACAAAAATTAATATCATGGGTCGGTCTTACCTGCAGCCTCTAATTCCTGGTTAGTTAGTAATCGGGAAGTGGGAGTAAAATTCATGTTTGATTGAGGTTTGACCGCTTCAAACTCAGTTGACTCAACTGAAAAACAGCTTCCTGCTGCATCAATAGTTTTACTGATGAAATCGAACCTTGAAATATAGTCCTTCATGGGGCAGATGAAATCAAGATGGTTCCTAGCCTAAACACAAAGCACAGAATAAATGCTTAGCTTAACAAGTAATTGAGCGTTTAAATTCGGAATGACACATCGCATAACAAGAAGATTGCATATAGATAGATAACCGGTCATTTCTATTACGAGCAAAAATCAGTTAGGCTGGCCCACAATCCGTTTCGAGTTTTATAAATCATTTATGTGATAAACATGATTATAATTGGACTATGCATAGGTCGGTTTTGGGCTCAAATCGAACCATAAACCGAATTTTCGGTTTTGGAGTCTTTGAAAACCATTCGATTTCGGTTTTTGTAGCGGGTTCGGTTCAGTTTCCATTTTTACCATTTGGGCTTAAAATTTTTGGGTCAAAATAGTAAATTTTTGCCAAATATTTTTTTTAACTAATCACTATTTCATCATTACACATTTAGACCTAAAATTTATTTGCTACATCATTTATTAATTTTTTTTAAAATACTTAGCATCACAAAATAAAACTAAAATCTATAAATTCAATAACAAAAGTCAGACTTTCGTTTTTACGGTTTTTTGTACGTGCAAAAACCGAAACCGAACTAAAAATTCGGTTCTTGAAAAGGCATAAGAACCTATCCGACATACTGGGTTCATTTCAGTTATTTCAAATCGGTTAATTCAGTTAAAGTTCTGCTATTTTGGTTTCTGCACACAATTTCAGTTCACAACAGTAACAGTCTAATACACTACACACATTATATGTATATGTATATGTATATGTACTTTGACTTTTAGCATTTTAGTCCTATGGGCAGCTATAAACTTAAACAAACAGAGGATATAAGTAATAAGTAGCATACAAGTCGATATTCAGGAGCCCGTTTAGGAATCTTGAGATATGACATATTACGAGTCTCATAATCCCACAAAAAACATGTATGGTGAATCCACCGGTTTTTAGTAATTGATTGCGCATTCCCCCCAAACTTCCGTAGACCAAACACATAATCTACATAAACATTTAAAAAGCATCATACTTTGAAATAAAAGAAACTAACTAAAACCAACTAACCTAGTTATGATTCAAATCTTCATACCATTCTCACGAAGCTTAAAATCCGCAATCCCTTGAAACACTTGACTGTATAACAAACTGCTCCAAGACATAATAGGCCGAGGATACGGTTGTACATCCGGCACATCATCCTTGTTACATATGAATGAAACAAATATTGTCCCGTGATCAACTATTACGGTGCCACAGCCAGTGAACCTTCGTATGACGGGAATATTATCTTCTAAAACAGGTTTAATTTCAACAAGCTCAGCAGGTTTCCTAATAACAGATACATGCTAAACAATAAGATAGTTGTTAGTTATTAGAATCATGGTTAGTTGAGAATGCTACCCAAAAACACCCATGACTATGTTGGGCTTATCTGTCCCGTCATTAATGATGCACCAGTTGTCCGATGACGTCCAAAGAAGACACTCTTCAATCTCCAGTTGTCGTAAGATGGGAACTCCTTTCATTCTGAGAACATTCATTAATGGAAGCCGAGCGCGTGCAACGTGTCGTGTAGCCATTTTAAGCGGTTTTTCGTGAACTTGTTACACCTTTTGTTCTGGTTTTTGTTAATGTGAGATTGTAGCAATCATTTCCGGGTGCAACGAACTGCAAAACAGGCGTAAATAACATTAACAAGTAAGAAGAATCGGTTAATTGACAAATTAAAACAATTTAGCAAATTTATAGATTCCAGTAGGGGTGAGCAAACGGGTCTTACCTGCAATACCCAACCCGGATCTGATTAATGGCATTCTCAAGACCTGGGACCGGTCTGATCAGTTCGGGTTACCCGGTTTATGTTCACCCCTAGATTCCAGTATAGATTAAGCTCTACAAGTGTTGATGAACTCATAGCTAAATTATTAGCCAGATATATATTCATCATCATCATCATACTCAGTATATCCCACCAATAGCAAAACTATGGTAGGGTCTGAGGAGGGTAAGATGTAGACAGCCTCACCTCTACTCCATAGGAATAGGGAGGCTACTTCCAGTGAGACCCCCGGCTCAATAGTGGTTTTGCATCAAGCCTTGGACATAAGGCACATAACACTCGAACCATCAGGACCCAGCCGATTGGTGCATGTACCCTTGTCTTTTGGTTATCAACGCCACCACATGATGCCTGATTAACCTTCCGCCACTTTTAACGCTATTTTCACGAGATTAGCAAAATAACGTCAAAATTTCGGCTATCAGCGCGCACCGCAAACAGGGCGTCATTAGCCAGATATATATATGAACAATCCAAAGTTTTCAATTTAATAAGGCCAATTATCATAACAGAAGCAATATTAGAAGTAATGAGAAATCCAGTAAGTGAAATTACGCAGATAGCAATGCACACATGAAAAGTCAAACCTAATTAACATAAAAATTGAGAAAGCCAAACTAAGTTGAATTGACAGAATTAAAAGGATTAGAGAGAGATCTTACGTTGGTCCAGTGCTGGAGATCCAACGACGAGAAGCTAAAACCATACAGTTGTGGCAGGTGAAGGCCGCCGCCAAAATTGACCGAATGATTCCTGCGATTTGACTCAACAGAGTTCTGGCTGTTTGTGGGGTCTTTATTTTATTTTGATTTTCAATTCAAGTTCGACATCTTTAGTTTTAGAAAATTTAGGCTATTTTATAAGTTTGATTATCAATCGATATGGTGTCTGTTCTCTTTATTTGTATGTGTGTCACATGAAATGAAACTCAATCATGTGGAATTGTGGATATGATACTAAAAGAAAATATAACTAATTTGGATTTATCTAGAATTCTGAGTTTAATCAAACTCGAGCTCGGCTTTTTTAACTTATGTGAGCTTGAGCTCGACTCGACAATATAACCTATCAAATCTGGTAAATAGTAACACCATCAACGTGTATATATCAAATAATGAACGGAAAGAAACAAATCGTTTATTGGGCTTACGTTAATTTTTCGTGTGGTCAAGTCGTCAAACAAGCTCTGACATTTTAAAGTTTTTGTTTATGCGTGACGTGACCAACGCCATACATAAGTCTAGTGGGTGCTGAAATAAAACCTTTGGGTGTCCAAATAAAAATCGCATTACTATCAATGTTAGTACCGGTAAAATGAGTTGACAAAAGAAACTAGCAAAAAATTCAAGTTCGGTACAAACAATACAAGTTTATTTTAAGACTCTTTTCTTGTTAATAATATCATAAGCATTATTAGTATCGGCAAATGAGTTAACAAAGAAACTAACAATCAATTCATGGTCGGTACAAACAATACAAGTGTATTTCTATTTTTTTGTTTTTCCTTATTTATCAGGTTTTGATGTGCCTTTTAATCGAAACCATGTTGTCATTGTAAATTTTACTAGAAACCACGGAGTGAACGTTAATGTACAAGTCGTAACAGAGGCTTACCAGTCTCAGCACACTTGTCGCAGCATGCTGAGTACATGCTCCTCATTTTAATTATTGCTGATCACATTGTCCAAAACATGTATTGGGTGATACTTTTACAAAATTAAAATTAACCGAGTTCGAATCTTTACCCGGCAAAGGCGGCGATTCAAACGAAAACAGAGACGGCAATTGTCGGGAGAGTTGGTGCACGGGATTAATTTTGATTATGGGTGGCAAATGTGACCTATAGGGTTGAATGTGTTATAATAAATGTATATAATGGGTCAGAATAATTAAAAAAAGAAAATGATTGAAATGAGTCGAAACGGGTTGACATTTCTTGAGTTTTTTTTTCTTTTAATAAAACGAGAAAACGGAGGAAACTTTTTAATTTTTTTTTTTACTTTTTTAGTTTTTGATTTATATTTGAGTTATGATTTTTTAATAATTTTTTGATTTTTTTAATGAGGGTTTTCTAAAATATCAACCCATTTTGACACATTTCAAAAACCCCTTATTAAAAAATCAAAAAATCATAACTCGAAATATAAACCAAAAACTAAAAAAGTAAAAAAAACTAAAAAATTTACTCTGTTTTTCTCGTTTCACTAAAAAAAACTCTAGATGTCAACCCGTTTTAATCCGTTTCAATTCATTTATTTTTTAGTTTGACATATTCTGACCAATTATATACATTTTATTACAACTCGTTCAACCTAATGAATCACATTTGACACTCCTAATTTGCTTGAAAAAGAACTTTGGTTTAGGTGGTTAAGCCTTGATCTCCGATGATTTATTGAAGATTATAAGTAAAGGTTCTAGCCAACATGGGTAAAAGATAAGGGCAGATGGGTAGGTGGATATGGCCCACCGGATTACTTGGGGACCAACTAATCCATATCCCGTGGGTCGTCTATGCGTATAGTAAAAAATTTTGAATGAAATGGCCATTCACTCGCACTTTTTTAAATAAAAATAACATTAATATGTTTTAATTATTAGACTTGTGTTTGGAGTAGCTACCAATGGATTGGTGGTTTATTTGCAAAGACAAAATCTTTTAACACTATAGGTTTGAAAGAGAAGGTTTCCCACCGACCACAAGGATTGAAAGAAATTTGTTGTTAAAAAAATGAGTTTAGAGTAGCTAAAAAGTGAAAGACATTTCGTCCGCCAATTTTTCCCTCACTCATTATGTGTGTGTGTATATGTCATAAAAAAATGTATATTTAATGTTTTACCCTAATTATACAATAAATATACTGGTCTAGTGGCAAAGAGGTTTGACTCCCAACCAAAAGGTTGTAAGTTAGTTTTACTTGAGACATTTTTATGCTTATTTTTATACAAAATGTTTTTTACACAATCTAAATCATAACCAAGCCCATTTAAAAATTTATAAACCAAACAAAAGACCATTTACATAAGGCCTAAATTTCTTTTTTGCTTATATTATTTCGTTACTCGTTAGGGTTTAGGGGCCTATTTATTTCAGCCCGGCCGAAACATATAAATTCTCGAAGACGGCCCTGATGACTCAATTGCTTGGACCATAGGAACTTCCGACACGATTTGTCACGTATGGACATGCAGCCACAACGGTTCACGCGACCATGTATAAGAATGACTCCACATGGTTTACGAGTCTCTGCCCCCCCCCCACACCACCACCACACACACACACACGTTCTTTCATTCCTCTGTCGTCCATGTCCTCATTGTCTTCTCTTCCCCCCCCCCCCCCTTGTAGGGCCGCATGCACAACATAGCGATCTTGATAGGAGTCTTAAATCTAACTTTTTCTCATATATTATTACTTGAAAACTTAATATAATTATAAATGATATGGTTCCGATTATCTAATTCTTTTGGCAGTATCTTACCAATAGATTTAAGGACATGTGCTATACTGTCACACCCCGACCAAAAGCGGCGGAACATGCCGAGGTATAACGATTGTTCATAAGCACATGACACTAATTAAAGTGACAGTATTTAATAAACTCATTTTATTTCACAACATCGAAAATGTCACATAACAATTATCCATAAAATAACCATAAACAAGATATCACAAAATATGGCAAATTTAATATTGTTCAATTTTTACTAATATCCTAAGGTCTTTGATGTCGTTTTCTTCACAATCATAAATCAACCAAGATGCAAACCTGCAACATTTCATAAAATAAAGTTTGTCAACACAAAGGTCGGTGAGCAATTCATAAGTTTAATCATATTAGTATATAATAAAGATAGCCACAAAACTTGCATACGAAACGATAAATAAAAGTGGTAATTTGGATAAATAGATATCGCTAAACACATTAGCGACACCTAGCTATAAGGGGATACCAAATAGTCTAGGATTTTATAGTTATCGTTAATTGCATTACGTTAACGACACCTTGCTATAAGGGGATGCCAAATAGTCTAGGATTTTATAGTTCCACCAACCAAAAGCGATAAACACATAGGCATATAAGCATAGAACACCAAATCGAGCAATTATTTAGGTAAAGTATACAACTACGTTTGTGGTTTAAGATTCAAATATAAAGCATTTTGTTGAATAAGTATGAAATGTCACCCCCAAAATAAAAGATGGAAAATGGGGTATGAAGTACTCACTTTCAAGTAGTTAACTTGAAAGATGATAATTTGGATATTTGTCGGAACCACGAGTTTAACGCACAATGCCTAAAAGAAAAGGAGTCTTGAATTTAGAAAGGTTGTCTTGAAGGTCTTTAAACAAAATAAATGTTGAGAAATGTAAATAATTAAAGTTCAAGGTTTAAAATGTAAATATTTAAGAATTTATAATAATAACCCTTTAAAAATGTAAGTTTGCTCGAAACCGGGTTAAAGTATCTAACCTTAATATTTACTCAACCTATGTTAAGTAATAAGGTGGGTAAAATACAAGAATGCAAATCCCTTTGGAATGAAGATACTAAACGGTTTTTTTTATGGAGTGTTCGGGTTGTCGGTTCGGGTCTTGGTAATTGGTCAAACCCAAAGTCAACTTTCCAAAATATTGAATGTTATGAGATAACTCAATAAAATTTAATAAGACTTAACCAAGTATGTAGTTCCATTGTTTTAGAACTAACAACGCACGTTAAGCGAGTGTTCGGTTTTGTCGGTCCAAACTTTGTTATGAGATCAAGTTGGATCCAACATTTCCAAGTACTTAAGAAAATATTTAAAAACAATTTTTAACTATTTTTAAAGAAACATACAAGTCTTGATGGCTTAAAAAAAACACATTTGTGTGTCTTAAGCGAGTAAGAATCGGTTTTGTTCGGTTTCCATCTCACTACAAGTTCATAGATGGTTTCCACATGTCCAAACACTAAGGAACTTGTATAATAATGTACAAATAAAAATACTTTAAGTTTTACAACCAAAAGTTAACAATAAAGTCTTTAAACAAAAGTTCAGTTTTCGGTTCGGATCGTGTTTCGGGTTAAGACCGAGGTAAGATTCTACAAACCCATAACCATAGAATTTGTAAAAATGATTTTAGAAATTTAGATCTAACAATAAGTATGTTTAAACAATTATTTAACAAAACTAGTAACAAAGTTCGGTTTACGGTTTAGAGCTATTTACGGTTAAACCGAAGCATAGACTCTTAAAAACCCATAACCATGGAACTTGTAAACATGACCAACAAACTAAAATAAGCAAGATTAACATGTATGAACAAGTTATATAGATGTATATATATCAAGGACACGAAGTCCTCCATGAAGTCTTGCCTTATGAGGTCCGAAACCTCACCGACCGGAATCGGAGAAGTAACTACCAAAGGTAAACAAGGGGTGTATATTATATATATGTTGCACAACCATAAACAAGTATTAATACGGCTACATAAACTAATTAAGATGAAAGACTAAAAACCTTCAAGAACACTTAAGAAGATAACCTTGAATCTTTGATGTTTGAGAGAGTTTTTTTTTTTTTTTTTTTTTGGAGTTGTAGCAAGGGAAAATGAAGAGGAAAGGTGGTGTATATATAGGGTAATGTTGATGGTCAAATATGGATGTGAGACACAAGAGTTTTCATGCAAAATGGATCAAGACAAAAACACAAAACAACAAAAAAAAATAATAAAAAATAAATAAAAATAAAGGTACGATGTTTTCAAGACCCAACAAGTGTGAAAAAATATTGTAACATAAATCCGTCATTTTGATTATAACATAAGCTTCGGTTTACAAATCAGGTCGGTTTACATAATAAACAAATATAAAAACGAATACAAACAAGACCCGAAATTGACGAATGTCACAGTATCCCCTACTTTAGGAAATTTCGTCCCGAAATTAAGACGAAGACGATGCTGCGAACAAATGTGGATACTTCTCTTTCATTCTGTCTTCTCGCTCCCAAGTGAATTCCGCGCCGCGCCGTGATTCCCATCGAACTTTGACTAACCGAATACGGCTACGCTTGGTTCTCTTCTCGTTGCGATCCATGATCTCAACAGGTCGTTCAACCAAGACCATCGACTCATCGACATGTACTTCGTCGAGAGGTATATGGAGATTACCCTCGGCTAAGCACTTTTTAAGATTTGAAACATGAAATGTCGGATGAACACCGGTAAGTTCTTCCGGTAGTTCGAGTCGATAAGCTACTTTTCCCACACGCTCAAGGATTTTAAAAGGACCAACGAAACGAGGAGCTAGTTTACCCTTCTTACCGAAACGGGCTACCCCCTTCCAAGGAGATACTTTTAGAAGGACAAGATCGCCAACATTAAATTCGATCGGTTTTCACCGTTTGTCGGCGTAACTCTTTTGACGACTTCTAGCGGCTAGGAGGTTCTTACGGATTCGATCAATAATGTCGGTGGCTTCTTGAACCATTTCAGATCCCGTGATTTGAGCTTCACCGACTTCGTTCCAACTAATCGGAGAACGACATTTACGACCGTAAAGAGCTTCGAAAGGAGCCATCTCAATGCTCGAATGGTAGCTATTGTTATAAGAAAACTCAATGAACGGAATGTGAGAATCCCAATTCCCACCGAAATCAAGAACACATGCTCGTAGCATATCCTCGAGAGTTTGTATTGTACGTTCGGATTGACCGTCCGTTTGAGGATGATAAGCGGTGCTAAGATCGAGACGTGTTCCCAAAACTTCTTGAAGTGAACACCAAAAATGAGAGGTATAACGAGCATCACGGTCAGAGATAATAGTCAATGGTAAACCGTGTCGGCACACGATTTCTCGAACATAGATTTGAGCAAGCTGCTCGACAGAATACTTCTCACGGATAGGAATGAAATGAGCAGATTTGGTCAAACGATCGATGATCACCCAAATGCTATCGTTTCCCTTTTGGGTGTTGGGTAATTTAGTGATAAAGTCCATAGCAATGTCTTCCCATTTCCAAACGGGAATCGGTGGTTGCTCGAGTAGACCAAAAGGTCTTTGATGTTCGGCTTTAACTTTTGAGCAAGTAAGACATTTAGATATGAATAACGCTACGTCCTTTTTCATACCCGGCCACCAAAAGGTAGCACGAAGATCGAAATATATCTTATCCGCACCGGGATGAACGGAATACCGCGAATTGTAAGCTTCGTCGAGTATACAAGTACGAAGGTCATCGCGATTTGGAACACACAAACGATTCAAAAAGTACAAAAGACCATCGGGTTTGGTTTCGAGTTGAAGTTCGGCTCCACATGACATTTCGTCATACATGTTACCTTCTTCAACGGAGGTACGTTGAGCTTGGAAGATTCGAAATTGAAGATCGGTTTAACGACAACGCTTAGAAGCAGAACGGATTTAACATTAACCTTTCGACTTAGGGCGTCGGCGACAACATTCGCTTTACCGGGATGGTAACGAATTTCGCAATCGTAATCACTAAGTAATTCGGCCCACGTCGTTGTCTCATATTGAGATCTTTTTGGTCAAAAATGTGTTGAAGGCTTTTATGATCGGTAAAAACCACACATTTCGTACCATAAAGGTAATGTCTCCAGATTTTGAGAGCGAAAACAACGGCACCAAGTTCGAGATCATGAGTCGTGTAGTTCTTCTCGTTGACCTTAAGTTGCCTTGATGCGTAAGCGATGACTTGACCTCGTTGCATGAGGACACAACCAAGACCTTGATGAGAGGTATCGCAAAATATCACGAAATCGTCGTTTCCATCGGGAAGGGTTAAAATGGGAGCATTGCAAAACATGTCCTTGAGGGTACAAAAGGCTTTTTCTTGCTTCGAACCCCAATCAAATGGTTTTCCTTTATGAGTGAGGGAGCTAAGAGGCAAAGAGATCTTGGAAAAGTTTCGAATGAAACGTCGATAATATCCGGCTAAACCGAGGAAGGATCGAATTTCCGTGGGAGTCGTTGGAGTTTTCCAATCCTTACGGCCTCAATTTTAGCGGGATCAACATGAATACCTTTGTTGTTTACGATATGTCCCAAAAATTGAACTTGCTCCAGCCAAAATTCGCATTTGGAGAACTTGGCATAAAGTCGTTCGTTTCTAAGAAGTTCGAGAATGGAACGCAAATGATGCTCATGTTCGGCTTTGGATTTGGAAAAGATGAGAATGTCATCAATAAAGACAATAACGAATTTATCGAGGAATGGTTTGCAAACGCGGTTCATAAGGTCCATAAACACCGCGGGTGCATTTGTTAACCTGAAGAGCATAACCAAAAATTCGAAATGTCCATATCGAGTACGGAAAGCGGTTTTTGGAATGTCTTCTTCGCGAACACGCAATTGATGATAATCTGATCAAAGATCGATTTTGGAGAAGCAAGTTGCGCCTTGAAGTTGGTTGAATAGGTCGTCGATTAGTGGCAAGGGATAACGATTTTAAATGGTGAGTTTGTTAAGTTCCCTATAATCGATGCACATATGAAACGAACCATCCTTCTTTTTCACGAAGAGAACAGGAGCGCCCCAAGGAGAAGAGCTAGGACGAATGAAATCTTTATTGGAAAGTTCTTTGAGTTGGTTCGATAATTCTTGCATTTCTGACGGGGCTAAACGGTAAAGAACCTTGGCCACGGGCATCGCGCCGGGTACAAGATCGATTCGAAATTCAATCGGACGAACGGGTGGAAGACCGGTGACATTGTCGGGAAAGACATCGAGAAAATCACGAACAATAGAAATATCTTGGATTTTCCTTTCCTTTTTGTCTTTTGTCGCCAAGAGAGCTAGAAGCGGAGCATACTTTTAGCGTAAGTATTTTTGCGATTGAGAGCACGACATGAGATTAAGCCTTCTCGAAGTAGCTTTTCCGAAGACCTTAAGGATATTACCGTTGACAAGCGGAATGCGAATGAATTTATCGAAGCAAACAACTTCGGCACTGTGCAAAGATAACCAATCCATGCCTACTATGACATCGAAACTTCCCATTTGCATCGGGATGAGATCGATGGAGAATTTATGGTTAACAAGAACGAGAGTACAATCGCGGACGACGGAATTTATGGTGATGGAGTTCCCATTGGCGACTTCAACAGAAAACGACCGGGAAAGCTTGGTTCGAGACACGGCAATTTTCGACTCAAATTTTAAATAAATGAAACTTCTATCGGCACCCGTATCAAATAAAATGGAAGCCAAATGTTGGTTTACTATAAACATACCGTTCACAACATCGTTTGCCGCTTGAGCTTGATTAACATTCATCATGAAAGCTCGTCCTTGATTGCCTTGGTTGACTTGAGGTGCTTGCGGTGGTGGAGGAGGTGGTGCTTGTATGGCTTGGATGGGTTGGATGAGTGGTGCATTGTGTTGGGAAAGTTGAGGTTTGTAGGTTTGAACTTGGTAAGCTTGAGTTTGGTAGTAAGGTGCGGTCATGGTTTGGTTAGTAAGGATGAGGCGAGGACAATTGTTGCGGAAATGGTTAGGGTCACCGCAATTGTAGCAAGCTCGGGGTTGTTGAGGTTGGTTTGGTGGGTAAGGTGCATATCGGTGTTGAGTATTTTGGGGAAAAGTTCTTGGTTGGTTTGGTTGGTTAGGTTGGGTTCGTTGTGCGGATCGGCATGTGGTGTTGAGATGACCAAGTCGGTTACAAATGGTACAATGGCGACAAGGCATGTTTGGTGGGTGATGGAGTTGGAAAATGTTGCATAATGGGGCGGTACCGATATAGGGTTTTCGGGTTTGGGGTGGAATTTGGGTTTGTTGTTGAGGTTGGGGTTGGGTGACGGCATAGTTTCGGTAGTTGGTTTTGGGTTTCTTCTTGTTGTTGTTATTGTTGTGACGGGAAGAGTTGGAGTAGTTAATGGCCTGTGGTGCGGGTTCAACCTTGGCTTGTGGTGCGGGCTCGGGTTTGGGTTTGGCTTTTTCGTTTGGTTTCTTGAGGGTTAGGGTACCCGCTTTCACATGATTCTCCGATAGCGCACCGGCTAGAGTAATGGCATCCTCAAGATTCACGGGTTTGCTACTCATGACTGAGTCCCGGATTTGCATAGGTAAACCCCCAATGTATTTGTCAAGCTCACGCTCAGCCGGGGTAACCAAATGAGGGACGAGAATGCTCAACTCGTGGAAACGGAGTGAGTAAGCGGCGTTATCACCACTATCTTGCTTGAGGTTCCAAAATTCCTCCTCAAGCTTTTGAAGTTCGTGTTTGGGACAAAACTTCTTCGTCATGAGTGCCTTGAGGTCGGACCATGGAAGAGCCATAGCCGTTTCCAACCCTTGGAGATGCATGACACTACTCCACCATGTTAGAGCGGTTTTTCTAAACATACTTGAATTGAAATTTGTCTTTTTCGCTTCGGGGCACTCGTTATATCTAAACACATTCTCCATAGACTCAAACCATTGCAACAAGGTAGTCGCACAGTTCGTACCCCAGAATTCGGTTGGGTTGGCACTAGTAAATTGCTTATATGGGTAGGATACGGGTTTGGGTTCAACGGGGTGGAGGAGGTTGGGTAGCTTGGATTTGAGTTACAAGTTCGGGAATAACAGCGACCATTTGCTTGATGATAAAAGCAGCCATACGTCGGTTGGTGCTCTTGCGCGGTCTTAGTGGAGGCATGCTAAATGATTATAAAGAAATGGAATAAGTTTTAGGTAAAAAGAAATGGATATGAGAGTGTATAAAATAAGAATAAGGTGAAGTTAAATTTTCTTTTTGATTGTGAATCCTAGAGTTAGTGAGTAGTAAATGTTAGTGTTAGATAAAATATAAATCTTTGTATATAAACAACAAACTGGAAACAATCGTAAATGATTTTGAGATTTTGAGGGGTTAAAGCTTAAAAATTTGAGATTTTGAGATTTATAGAGTCGGAAAATCGTACATGAACCACCATGATTTGATATTCCAACTCAAAAAAAAAATTTTATAAAACACAACGTTGGAGTCTAAACATGTGCACGAATCACCGCAATTTTTTTCATGTTTTCTACTCAAATAACGATAATAACACCATAAATCGGGATACAACATCATGTCAAAGCACTAGTCCACGAATCACCGTAGTTCTTTTGTTTTGACACCGAAAAATTAGGATCGCGACCGGAACGCTCACATTCGACTACTTAAAGTATTGACATGTATAACATGGTTTGTGGCCTAGAAAACGAGCACTATAATCCCACCTTTCCAGGTAAGTAAATCACCTTCGATTCTTGGAATCTTTTTGTCAAATGGTCGTTTTATAATGTCTCGCTTCCTATGAGGGCTACGAACCCGATTTAAATGCAACCTTTAAGGGATTATAAACAACGGGATCCAACTTAATCTTGTAATCCATAAAACACAATGAAAATCTACTTTTTGCGTTTTAAGGTAACGATACCTTGGAAATACTATGAAAGTGTGTGTGTGTGAACATTTGGGATATTGGTGAATTTTAAAAAAGTTTATAAATAATATGCGATATGAACAATCAAAATAGAGTAAACACGTATGAGCACACGTATAGGACCCTAAGCATAACAATACTAGGTCGCTACGTCTAACCACCTATCCTATTATCATGGCTCTGATATCAATCTGTCACACCCCGACCAAAGGCGGCGGAACATGCCAAGGTGTAACGATTGTCCATAAGCACATGACACTAATTAAAGTGATAATATTTAATAAACTCATTTTATTTCACAACATCGAAAATGTCACATAACAATTATCCATAAAATAACCATAAACAAGATATCACAAAATATGGCAAATTTGATATTGTTCATTTTTACTAATATCCTAAGGTCTTTAATGTCGTTTCTTCACAATCATAAATCAACCAAGATGCAAACCTGCAACATTTCATAAAATAAAGTTTGTCAACACAAAGGTCGGTGAGCAATTCATAAGTTTAATCATATTAGTATATAATAAAGATAGCCACAAAACTTGCATACGAAACGATAAATAAAAGTGGTAATTTGGATAAATAGATATCGCTAAACACATTAGCGACACCTAGCTATAAGGGGATACCAAATAGTCTAGGATTTTATAGTTATCGTTAATTGCATTACGTTAACGACACCTTGCTATAAGGGGATGCCAAATAGTCTAGGATTTTATAGTTCCACCAACCAAAAGCGATAAACACATAGGCATATAAGCATAGAACACCAAATCGAGCAATTATTTAGGTAAAGTATACAACTACGTTTGTGGTTTAAGATTCAAATATAAAGCATTTTGTTGAATAAGTATGAAATGTCACCCCCAAAATAAAAGATGGAAAATGGGGTATGAAGTACTCACCTTCAAGTAGTTAACTTGAAAGATGATAATTTGGATATTTGTCGGAACCACGAGTTTAACGCACAATGCCTAAAAGAAAAGAAGTCTTGAATTTAGAAAGGTTGTCTTGAAGGTCTTTAAACAAAATAAATGTTGAGAAATGTAAATAATTAAAGTTCAAGGTTTAAAATGTAACTATTTAAGAATTTATAATAATAACCCTTTAAAAATGTAAGTTTGCTCGAAACCGGGTTAAAGTATCTAACCTTAATATTTACTCAACCTATGTTAAGTAATAAGGTGGGTAAAATGCAAGAATGCAAATCCCTTTGGAATGAAGATACTAAACGGTTTTTTTTTTATGGAGTGTTCGGGTTGTCGGTTCGGGTCTTGGTAATTGGTCAAACCCAAAGTCAACTTTCCAAAATATTGAATGTTATGAGATAACTCAATAAAATTTAATAAGACTTAACCAAGTATGTAGTTCCATTGTTTTAGAACTAACAACGCACGTTAAGCGAGTGTTCGGTTTTGTCGGTCCAAAATTTGTTATGAGATCAAGTTGGATCCAACATTTCCAAGTACTTAAGAAAATATTTAAAAACAATTTTTAACTATTTTTAAAGAAACATACAAGTCTTGATGGCTTAAAAAAAACACATTTGTGTGTCTTAAGCGAGTAAGAATCGGTTTGGTTCGGTTTCCATCTCACTACAAGTTCATAGATGGTTTCCACATGTCCAAACACTAAGGAACTTGTATAATAATGTACAAATAAAAATACTTTAAGTTTTACAACCAAAAGTTAACAATAAAGTCTTTAAACAAAAGTTCAGTTTTCGGTTCGGATCGTGTTTCGGGTTAAGACCGAGGTAAGATTCTACAAACCCATAACCATAGAATTTGTAAAAATGATTTTAAAAACTTAGATCTAACAAAAAGTATGTTTAAACAATTATTTAACAAAACTAGTAACAAAGTTCGGTTTACGGTTTAGAGCTATTTACGGTTAAACCGAAGCATAGACTCTTAAAAACCCATAACCATGGAACTTGTAAACATGACCAACAAACTAAAATAAGCAAGATTAACATGTATGAACAAGTTATATAGATGTATATATATCAAGGACACGAAGTCCTCCATGAAGTCTTGCCTTATGAGGTCCGAAACCTCACCGACCGGAATCGGAGAAGTAACTACCAAAGGTAAACAAGGGGTGTATATTATATATATGTTGCACAACCATAAACAAGTATTAATACGGCTACATAAACTAATTAAGATGAAAGACTAAAAACCTTCAAGAACACTTAAGAAGATAACCTTGAATCTTTGATGTTTGAGAGAGTTTTTTTTTTTTTTTTTTTTTGGAGTTGTAGCAAGGGAAAATGAAGAGGAAAGGTGGTGTATATATATGGTAAAGTTGATGGTCAAATATGGGTGTGAGACACAAGAGTTTTCATGCAAAATGGATCAAGACAAAAACACAAAATAACAAAAAAAAATAATAAAAATAAAGGTACGATGTTTTCAAGACCCAACAAGTGTGAAAAAATATTGTAACATAAATCCGTCATTTTGATTATAACATAAGCTTCGGTTTACAAATCGGGTCGGTTTACATAATAAACAAATATAAAAACGAATACAAAAAAGACCCGAAATTGACGAATGTCACAGTTACTTAGTGAGAGGTGAGTATCATCATTTAGGCATCACGTAAATAGAAAACACACTAATTCACTCATTATTGTTATATCTAGCAAGTGGTGACTGATTTTTTTTTCAAATGTTAAATGACGTATTATATTAAATCTTAAAGAGAAAGAAAAAGGGTATCTTCGTGTAATTGGTTATCTAGTTTATCAAACATGACTCACTTCCATGAGAATATTCACATGGTGCCCGGTCACGACACACCACTCAGACCTCCGTCATGAAGTTCTAATGAATATGAGTTATGTGTGGCTCACTTCCTTCACGTCACGATTTATAATGCATAGTCTAATATCAAACGTGTTGTTTGTTATTGATAGAATTGGAATCATTCCCCTCCTTCTCATTGATTTACAAACATATATATAATGATCATACAATTCTAATTTAGGCAATGATCCTCATGCCATTAAACAATATCAAACTATATCAATTTGTTATACAAAATATCTTCTCTAGTTATGTAGAATATCTTCTCAATATCATCTCTAATATACCCCCGCAGTCTAAGCGGGAGGATCACGGATGCTTAGATTGGCTCTAAAATCTTCAAACAATGCACGTGGTAATCCTTTGGTGAAGATGTCAGTGAATTGATGTCGTGATGGCACATGTAAAACTCGAATGTGACCTCGATGAACCTTTTCTCAAACAAAGTGAATATTAATCTCAATATGCTTGGTACGTTGGGGTTGAACCGGGTTACCCGAAAGATAGATCGCACTGACATTATCACAATATACCAATGACGCCCGAGTTAGGGGACGCCCTAACTCAAGTAGATGGTTACGAATCCAACACAATTAACCACGACGTTAGCAACCCCACGATACTCTGCTTCGGCACTGGATCTCGAAATAGTAGACTGTCTTTTCGAGGACCAAGTAATGAGGTTGCCACTGAGATAAACACAATAGCCGGAGGTAGATCGGCGAGTGTCCGGGCAGCCTACCCAGTCGGCATCGGTATAAGAAAACCAATGTAGAAATATGACTCCGATGCATGTAAAGACCTTTAGAAATGGTACCCTTTACATAACGTAAAATCCTTTGAAGCGCATTCAGATGAGCGGTACGTGGTGCATGCATATGCATGCAAATCTGTTGTACGGCATAGGAGATATCGGGTCGCGTAAAGGTCAGGTATTGTAACACACCCGCTAACCGCCGGTACAGTGTCGGATCTGTAAGAAGCTCTCCTGCATCGACACTAAGTTTGCCCGTAGTGTCAACGTGAGTGTGTGCCGGATTACATTGCGCCATGTTAGCTCGTTGAAGGATATCCATGGCATAAGTTGACTGGGAAAGAAACAAGCCATTTGGATCTCTAGATAACGAAAGACCCAAGAAATAACTTAACGGTCCAAGATCCTTCATTGCAAACTCACCGGAGAGATGGGATAAAATACTGTCTTTCAGTGTTGCTGACGAAGACGTGAGGATGATGTCATCCACGTATAGTAGAAGGTAAGCCGTGTACTGACCACGCGTGTAAATAAATAATGAGTGGTCACATGAACTATGTCGAAATCCTAAGGTGTTGACATAATCCGTGAACCGTTGATACCAAGCCCGGGGTGCCTGCTTTAAACCATATAAGGATTTTTTTAACCTACAAACATGGTGAGGTAGGTGAGGATTTTAAACCCCATAGGCTGATGCATGAAGACAGTTTCAGACAAATTCCCATGTAAGAAGGCATTCTTAACGTCCAACTGACGAATGTCCCACCCTTGAGCTAGGGCGATGGATAACACAAGGCGTATGGTAGCCGGTTTGACAACCGGGCTAAAAGTCTCGTCATAGTCAACACCGACTTGCTGGGACCTGCCATCACACACAAGGCGAGCCTTATACCTTTCAAGCGTACCATCCAACTTTGTTTTATGTTTGAATATCCACATACACCAAATAACATTCATATTCGGTTAACGGGGTACCAACTCCCATGTATCATTTTCAATAAGTGCATTGAATTCATCTGTCATGGCATGGGTCCAAATAGGGTTGGCTAAGGCATCGGTTGGGTTGCGTGGAAGGGGTTCAAGGGTTGTGTAAGTGTGGAGGATAAAAATAGGTTTGGGCTTAGAAATATCGGCCATGCTACGGGTGGTCATGGACCGGGCGGGAGGGGGTGGTGGGGAGGTGTGGGGTGTCGTGACCGAAGGTGGAGAGGTGGGTGTGGGAGGGGAGTTGGGGTCTAGGGTGGTGTTAGGTGTGACGGTGCGAGGTGGAGTAGAAGACGGTGAGGAGAGTGTAGGAGTATCTGATAGATTAGATGGGTTTTGGGCCGTGAGGTGTGGGGATATTGAGTAGGCCGAGGCATCAGGTGAGGGATGTTGGGTCGTACTGGGTGAGGTATGGGTAGGCGGTGTTTGAGTGGGAGAATCGGGAATAGGAGGTGGATGTGGAGATGTCCAAAACACCGAGGATGTCTCGGATGAAATATTTGAGTGGAGAAAGTCGTAGGAGGGAGGGGGGTTTGCATGGTAGCAAAGGGGAATATGGTTTCATCGAATATGACATGTCGGGATATAATAATTTTACAGGTGGATAGATCATAACATTTGTATCCTCAATGGTTAAAAGGATAGCCTAGAAATACACAAGGGGAGGAGCGGTTTTTGAGTTTGTTGATGGAGGTGGACGGGAGGAGGGGGTAGCAAAGGTACCCAAAGGTGTGGAGATGAGAGTAAAGTGGTTGTGTGTGGTATAGAAGCGAGGTGGGGGTATGGTTTTGTTTAGTTTTGCTAGGTAGGATGTTGATAAGATAAGTTGCGAGTTGGAGTGCGTGATGCCAGAAATTAGCGGGAATAGAAGCATGGGTGAGGAGTGTGCGAATGATGTTGTTGATAGAGCGAATTTTGCGTTCCGGTTTACCATTTTGAGATGAGCTGTGGGGACAAGAGAAACGAAAGGACATACCGTGTTGAGCACAAAAGTTGTGAAACGCTTTATTATTGTATTCGGTGCCATTATCACATTGAAACGTTTTAATATGACTGTTAAATTGGGTAAGTATGAACTTTTGGAAATTGAGGAAAGTGGAGAAAACTTGTGATTTATTAGTGAGGGGAAAGGTCCATAAGTAGTTCATTAAGTCATCAAGGAATAATATGTAATATCGGTGGCCACTGGTGCTAAGCACAGAAGATGTCCATAAATCACTATGCAATATATCAAAAGGAAGATAAGTACTAGATAAGGAATCATAAAATGGTAACTTAACATGTTTACCAAAAACACACGATTGACAAATACGTTTAACAAGAGGTCTAGTACTAGAAATAAATTCATGTTTATTCAAATGTTGCAATAGTGAAATTCCAGGATGCCCTAGTCTCTTGTGCCAGAGATCCTGAGAGAGAACAGCAAAGGTTGTTGGACTTGTGAACTTGGTGTCGGAAGAGAGTGTGAGTGGGTAGAGGTCGCCGGTACTATTGCTGCGGAGGATAGGGATCCGCGTTAGGTAGTCCTTCACAAGAAAACCAAATGGGTCAAATTCAATAGAAACCATATTGTCAATAGTAAGATGACGAACTGAAAGTAAATTTTTAATAAGATTAGGTGCATAAAGGATGTTGTTGATATGTAAAGGTTTGAAGGTGGTATTGAGTTTGGTATAGCCGGTCCCTAGGATAGAGATTTGGAACCCGTTTCCCACGACAATATTATTCGAAATGCAATTATTGAAAAATTTTGATAAAGTACCTGTCGTGTTGGTCATGTGATTCGTTGCACCGGAGTCAAGGTTCCATTGCAGATCGGGGTTTAAGGTCATGGTTTGAAAAGCTTGTTCAAGATTGGTAGGAATGTATTGTTGTGAAGCAAATTATTGTGGTGGGTTGTTATGGTAGGTTTGGCCAAAATAGGCTTGAGGTGCTGGGCCGAGCAGGCCTGCTTGTGAGTTATGTCCAGGAGTAGCAGTAGCAGGGGGACGGTTGTAGTATATGGGTGTGGTAGGGTGAGGAGAGGGTGGTATATGCATGTTATTGTAGGGAGTATGAAGCCCCCATTGGTTGGTGTAAGTGGGGTAGAACGCACCCTGAGCTGGTTGACCCGGGGTAGTGTTATGACCAGGGAAACCCCGTCCCCGAGATCGACCACGACCTCGTCCCCGAGAACCACGACCCCGACCCCGTTGAGAAGAATCAAAGGACCCATCACGGTTTTCAGTAGTTGACCCAGATGAGCCGCGACCAGATGTATCACGAGGCGAGTTGGTTAGGCTAGTGTGTAGGGCCGTACCCATAATGGGGTTAGGATTGGAGCTTGCTCGTCTGGTTTCTTCTTGTGTGAGTCTTGATCTAGCTTGTGAGAATGTGGGCAACGGAACCGTTTGACTGATGAACATACTAATAGCGTCGTATTCTGTGTTTGTGAGACCGGTCACCAACTGAAGGACCAAATTGGCATCGGAGATTGGTGATTCGACATTACCTAACTGGTCAGATAGTACCTTTAGTTCTTGGCAATAGGCTGAGATGCTGGAAAAGGATTCCAGTTTAGTGTTGGTGAAACGGGTTTTCAACGCCATAGCTCAAGATGCTTGATTGTCTTGGAAAAGATGGGCAATGGCGTCCCATGTTTCTTTTGCGGTGGCTTTTGGTTTAATAACATTCATCAGTAGATTGTGCGAGATTGTGCCATAGATCCATTGCTTTACCACGGCGTCCAGCCTATCCCAAGAGGCAAGAACAGTAGTTGACGATGCATCGTGTTGTTTTTCTTTGTTTGCGGTAGAGAAGGAAGATGGGGCAGTAGTAGGAAGAATATGGTCAAGTACCTCATAAACCGTACAATGGATTGTGAAGAGTTTGACCCATGAGGTATATTGACCGGTTTCAAGATCTAGTATGAGCGGGATGAAGTTGCGGATGTTATTGACTGTTAGAGCGGGGTGTATTGCAGCCATGAAAGAGTATGCTGTAAAACACAGGTTGTAGGATCGAAAGAGGTGGAAGAGGCCGAAGAAGGAGGTGGATGGCGCTAGGGTTTTAGTGGTATGATACCATGATAGAATTGGAATCATTCCCCTCCTTCTCATTGATTTACAAACATATATATAATGATCATACAATTCTAATTTAGGCAATGATCCTCATGCCATTAAACAATATCAAACTATATCAATTTGTTATACAAAATATCTTCTCTAGTTATGTAGAATATCTTCTCAATATCATCTCTAATAGTTATGATAATTGTTGTGATTGATGGGAAAGAAAAGACTGAGAGGAGCGGTGAAGATCCTAGGCCTTCCACCAGTTATAGATGCTTTAAATGGCATCATTGCCATATACCAAATGATATCATATGCATGACTGTTAGTGATTTGATCACCTTAAGACAACCAATTATGATTTAATCTTAAGTCAACAACTTGGATATATTGATGAAGTGAAACGCTTACAATTGATGAAAATCAAAACTATAGGGATGCTCAAGGTTTTGTCCAACTTGTTGGGCCATTTGATTTGGACTACTTAATTGATTAAGTTGGGCTTCGGAATTGGGTCGGTTCACAACGATAACAATCGTGTATATGTATTTTTTTTTAATCATCAAAAAGATCACATTACAAGAACAAATCAAAGACTCCCAATGTTATGTTACAAGCCATAAAAAATTAATTTAGTGACATGTTGATTAATCTTCACCGGGTGCAGTAGTCGAAGATGGAGACACGCCATCAGTTTGATTGATTGGCTTAAACCCTAGTTTTCTTATAAGTTCATCAGCAATCAACTCGTTAGCACGATCTGATGGATGGTATTCGTCCCAAAATAGATATTTACTTCGGTCTTTACATAATCCTGATGCCGGTATACATGTCAAAGCAGGTCTAATCTTTCCAAACGAGCAACAAGGCAAATCCGCATTGTTGAACCCTACAACCATGCCATTTCAAAACACAAACACAATTAGCGACAATTTAATCGCAGAAGCACCCTTTATGAGAAGCTAATTACAAGAAGCATACCGTATTTACTTGGGTTGGTAATAACATTATTAACAACATCATATGCATCCCCAAATTTATAACTCGCATTTGGAAGCTTTGCCGACAAATCATCCATGAGTTTAGCGGTCGCTTTGTTGAAGTTTAGATCGAGCGTATTTGTTTTTTCTTGACACTCACCCGAACTACTTAACACTCTTTGAAGAGGAATACAACCCATCGGACCTAACCCAAAAACCATCAACTGTCTCGCACCCATACCATGCAATACCTACAAAAAAAGTCCTTTAGCGACGACACGTAGTCAAAAATCTTTAGTCAATGAAGGAGTCATCATTTACCGTAAGTTGGGCACCAAGAGTTTCCATCAAGTAGTCAATAAAGGAGTCATCATTATACATCCAAGAATCAGAGTAAACGGGCATCAAATAGTTGTTAATAAAATCGTTGCTACCTAACGCGACAACATACTTAGCGCCCTGAAAGAATTCAGTCGCTGCTTCGTCGCCAATTTTGTCACGGATCAAAGTTTGAACCCCGTTGAATAACTCGATTTGCTTGTACATTGAAAATCTTTGAATCTGTAGAAATTTGACCACCCTTTAACCATATGTTTCAACTATATTTTACGACTCATGAACATAAGAACATTGAGTTTGGGCTTACAAATAAACCGTCAGTTTCGTTCAAGATCCCGCCACCTCCCGATGCGAAATTCACTCCATTGGCAAGAATTACATCTTCGGATAACAAGGGGTCGAGGAAAGCTGGTGGTCGAGGAAGCCCTATCTTATCACCTACAACAAAGATACGCCTGCGGTTATATACTAAGCTCTTTCACATCATTAAAGAGCTTTCACTGATGAATCCTTTCCCTAGTGAAACTAGAAATCGTCGGTAATTTGTCGATGAAGAATGAAGATACGTGTGGAAACATGACACGGCATGGTCTCGATAAGGGCACGAATTTTTATAAAAAAAAGTTATATATAATAAATGTAAAAAAATTTTAATTATTATTAGTGAATTGAGCTGAAAATGGTTGATAAAACACACCAATAAGAGCCTAAAATCTAAACAAGTTCAGTAAAATTAAAGTACAATCTAATAAAATTTTATTGAGTTTGAGCATTGGGAGGGGGGGAATGGGAATGTATAAGGGCAATTTATTAGTAATGTGTCTTGAGCACTTAAAATCTCGGAAACAGCCCTGAAACACAACGTGGGTTGAATTGGGAACCAGACATCGGTCTAACTGTCCCGACCAGTGAACCACTAAGATTACCGATTTGCTGTCTGGTCTGGTTCTGAAAACACAACAGAAAACTTGGCTTTGATGCACCCCTCTTTTAGTAACACTTGAATATATCACAAGTTGAACACAAGTTGTAGAAGAAAACCATAATATCAAGATTTACCGATCAAAACTATGTGAATGAGCAGTGCCAACCGAGTTTGAACCCAAGCCTGCCATGAGATCGGGTTGTTTAACTTGTTAAAACTTACGCTTCAGCTCATTTCGAGATCCATTTTTTGAAGCTCAAGCTTGACTTATTAGTAGTATTTAAACAAACTAGAGCTTGGCTGGGCTAGTCTCGATTATTTATTAATTACCTTATGTATATTTATTCTTTAGGATAGAGGAGGGTTTGTCTACATCTCATCATTCCCAGGCCCTGCTAATAGCTTTGCAATTTGTGTGATTTTTTTACTGGGTTTG
Source organism: Bidens hawaiensis (assembly GCF_021521415.1). Lineage (NCBI taxonomy): Eukaryota > Viridiplantae > Streptophyta > Magnoliopsida > Asterales > Asteraceae > Bidens > Bidens hawaiensis. The sequence goes on from NW_027491306.1 coordinate 745,874, forward strand.
ATTGATTGATTATGTTATTTATGATTATAATTTTATATATAATATAGTATATCTTAATTGTTTTTATCAGAATTCTATATATGTAATGTAAATATAGGAACAATATATTTTATATATTAAATAAATATTGCATGTATATATCATGCTCATTTAGACTCATGACTATACACCAAAACTCGGGCTGGGCTCATTTATTAAACAAGCTTGTTCATATGCTCGAGCTCACTTAAGTTCAACTTGATTTGGGTGTCGATTAGCTAGCTGATCTCAAATACCTTACGAACGAGAACGACTCCACATGTTTACACCCCTACAAAACAAACTTTATCATGCATGATTAATGATTCTGTAACCAAAAAATATGGCTGTACATTGGGTATTTGGATTGCTGATGGATAGCATTATCTTATTGCATTACCTAACTAAAGTTAAAAATGAAAAGAATGTCCTATGACTAGTCTACCTTTAGCGACTGAAATAACATCCTTATCATCAATTTCACGTACCTAAAATATCCGCAACAGTTCGGCCATTGGTGAACCTGCCATTTGGCAGTCCGTTGTCAAAGTCGATCCCGTACCAAGGTTGTGCTGCCTGAGCAAAACTCTTGGAAAGCCGATTGTTGTTTCCGTTATCTGATAACGAGTCTCCAAATATGAACTGCACAATCTTGCAATCGTACCCGTCGATCAAACCTGAAAATACCGTAGTTAAAACCACCACCATTGTCACAATTAACTTCATTTTTTTTGTATTAAGATTTTCTTCTTGTTGATATCATGCAGAAATGAGGGCTTTTATACATGAAAATGATTTAGAAAGCGTGTACGCAAGTCTTTGACTAGGGAGAAGTTGTGCCAGCTACTTTTATTTTTAAAAAGGTTATTTCTTCTTATTACCGATTATACTTTATATACCCTTTAATTAAATATTAGTTAACGGAAGTTTTTTGGTTAAAGAGTTTAATTTAAAAAAATAAAAAAGGAAGTTTTTATCTTGAACAAAAAGTCACTTGATCTATTTTAAAATCCCTAGCTGGTTTAAAGCATACATCTATGAAATTAACACTAAACGGGTAAGGTTAAAATGAAAACCTATTTGAGTTGTGAAAACCCGCGAAAACCCTATGTAACATCGTTTTTTTTTGTTACATGTAATATATGTTGTAACATTTAATACAAAACATCGAAACATCAAAAAAAAAAATGTTTTGCTATTTTTTAATATTTTTTTACTAATTTTTATATATGTTTTCAGGAGAGAGAGAAAGTTATATTTATATTTACATTTTTTATTTACTTTAATTGTGGACCACAAGATTTAAACATTAATTAAAAACATGTGGTTGAAAATGAGTTTCTACAGTTTTCACAACTCAAGTGGGTTTTCATTTTATACTTAGCCAATACTAAACAGTCTAAACATAGATTAATAGCACAATTATGGTATGTGTATCGAGTGGTGTCACTGTGCTGGGTTAGTAGGTAGAATTGTTTAATCCAGGGCTGGCTCCAAGTATTGAAAAAAATTTTAGCCGAAGACGAAAAATATTATGGGCCTTAAGTAAAAGAAACATTTTGTTTGGTTTAAACAATTTAATTTTTAAAAGGGCTTACCTGTTTTGATTTGGGTTGTGTAAAAAACTTTGTATAATAATAAGCTTAAACATGTCTTAAATGAGACTAGAGCCCACAACATTTGGTTGGAAGTCATACCTCTTTGCTACTTGACCAAGCTAGTTCTTATGTAATTGAGTTTAAACATTAAATATACATATTGTTTTTCTTAAAGTTACATATAATTTTTATTTAAAAAAATTTTCAGGTTCAACACACCCCCCCCCCCCTAAGGGCCAGCCCAGGTTCAATCCTAACATGACTTATGTTTTTATTCGTGTAAAAAATATCAAATCTAACATGCACACATTTAAAATTGTGTAATCTAAACTTGATTGTATACCAAATTTATCTAGCTGTGTAACTTTGAACTTTAAAAAAAAAAAATTTAAGTTTTTTCTTTTTTTTTTTTTTTGGAGGGGGGTGGGGGTGAAAGTGCATGGAGTTTGATAAGCAAACTATAACTACTGCAACGACTATGATTTTTTCATAATTAGCGTTATGTTGCTTGCCAATATATTTTTATGTGTGTTCACCAACTGTCCAACTTCATGATTTGGTGGAATTTAATGATTTGGTGGAATTTAATTTTATGTGATCTTAAGATGTATATTCATTCCTCGTATTATTTTCTTTTATTTTTTTATGTCAAATATTTCATCGATCATTAGATTGCATACACTCAGGCGGTGACCTCGCTCAGGCGGCGGAGGGTGGCCGGTGAACAAGTTGGTCTCACTGGAACTAGTTGCTGATTGTTTAATGGATTTGTCACTTCCTCGTTTTGTGTTAATTTCTTCTTACAGATGGTTTGAGATTGGAGATATATATCATGTGTAATTGAAATCCGATATTCAGTTTGTATCAGGTGAGTGTCGTTTATCTCTAACTGTTGCAACAAGAATTAAAGGCGTTGGAAATACGATTTTACAGGCAAGGGTGGTGTTCGGTTGTAACATTTCTGGTTTTTACCGTATCCGTCTATTTTCGTTTTATTATTGTATGAACGTTCTTTCGAATTCTAATCTTTAATAATGATGTGCATTTACAGGTGTCTAAGTTTCTTGATGTTCACTTTGAGCCCTCAATGGTTTAGTTAATGTTTATTTCTTAATAATATCATAATTAGTTCAATATTGGATCAAAACTCAAAACACAAGGACCATTTATGCCAATACATGAAATCAGCCTCTTGGACACCCGGGGCGCCACGCATTGGCTAGCCCACAGGTTGGCCGCGCAGCGCGGTGGCTTAACTAGGCAGAATATTGGTTTGTTTTCGTTCGTTAGCTCGTTTATGGCATGAAATCATTTATTTTAGGCTAATTAGAGAGAATTAAGGACCAAGACAACTTAATATAACTAAAATATGATTCCCAATTCGTTTCTTAATGATCAAGAGTGAATCTTTTCGATTATTTCAGTGATTCTTCTATTAAATTCATATTTACTTGCTTAAACAAACCAAAACGACCATAATTAGTTCGGTTTATGTTTTTCTATATAAACAACACTTAGATATCTACCACAAAACTTTACATAAACCTTAAGCAACATCCCTCAGCCGTCACTAGCCTCTTCCATCTCGTATTCCCTTCGGTTTTTGGTGTTTTGTTGAAGAACCGTTCATAACTGGTTGACTTTGCAAGTCTTAGGACCTTTGACTCGTTATATCTCGTTGTTCGTTCACATTCCGGGTAAGTTGTAACCTGAGTTTTTGTTCATAAACATTCCCTAGTCGATAACCTTCAATCAATTTCTGAGATTGAAGGGTATTGACTGGTCAATTGCTTTAAAACTCGATAGAGGGTAAAACAGTCAACAACTTTGACTTATCGTTTTCTCACATTTCTGGTCGGATTCAACGTTCAGTCCAGAAGACTTTTATTCTCGTAATGAAATTTTAAGGCTACTGACAAAACCCAAATCCCGAATCGCTGTTCGAATTCTGATCAGTACCAGCTCGCTTAAATCTTAAATATAACATAACTTGAGTTTTAAACATCCGTTTGGATTGATTCCAGCAGACACGAGTTTGTTTTTAATTGTATTATCATATCTCACAGATTCATAATCTTATCATTTATAACATTTGACCTGTAGTGGATGACTCGCTTTTTCTATAGCTCGTTTAATCGCATTTATTAATCATTTATCATTAATCTAAGGTGAGTTTGATCATTCCCCTTTTTATACACTGTTTTTAAACGTTTTGGGGATATATGCGTACTTACTCATATTTTCTATCCTACATATATACACAAACTCGCAAACATAATCATTGTGTGAATATCAGTTGAATGCTATTTGCTAATTGCTACATGTTTAATTGTTTACTTGACAACATTCGGAGAGGTATAACATATCCCATTTGTATAGGGTTCTCATTAGTATGATCATACGACCGTTTTAGTAACCTGAGCCCGATTCGCTTGGCAAAGGTAAACCGACAAATTTTAGTCATTGTAATCAATGCCCGATTCACTTGGCAACGATTCATTGGCTTACTAATACAACTTGATTATGGTTTATTAAGGTTTGATTGATTATTACCACATAGATTGGTTTGAGCATTTAACACTTATCATTTATCATTTACCTATTATATATATTATTGTTGTGTCAAAATTTGGTGATCATCTCACTCAACATGTGTTGTTGACAAACTCCATTTTCTACGCATATGCAGGTAGCTTGTTGTTGAAGATTGAAGTTGGACACTTAGACAAGACCTTAGGATATAAATAAGACAATCATTATTTGAGTTTCCATTCATGTATTTAAATTGTTCGTTATATTTGAATATTGTGTGTAATCTTGTCAAAAAATAATTAGATATTGTCACCTTGTGTGTATGATAGTATCTTTGAGCTGTGAGCAATCGGATCACGCCCCGGTATTTCCGCCTTAGGTTGGGGTGTGACTTCAGTGACCAAGTGGTGGTTGAGTGTAGTGGCGGTATGATAAAGATAGCTGTGTTTAATGGTGATGTGGCTGGAGCTCAGTTTTCCGACTAATGGTTGCAGGGCAGCAGTTGCTACCAGATACTATTTTCCAGTTATAAGCGCCCCAATGACCACCACTAATGATGATTGACGACTGTAGGCTGTGGCATGGAGATGTAAGACGGGACTGTTGGCGGTGCTAAAGGGTTTGGATTATGAATGGTGGCTAGGTTTTCCTGCGAGGGTCAAAAAGTTGGCCGGTAACCTTTTTTTGAGGATGGCAGTGAGGATGGCTGTGGCCGGCGGATGTGTCAGTAGGCGGCAATGACATTGTCGGAATTCGGTTTTTCGGCAAGTGGTCTCTGATGTGCACAGATGGTGGTGGCTACCTTTGATGTCACCAAAAGTTTTTTTTTAATTTTTTGCGCCCTAATCTGATGTGCTTGGGCTGATATTGAAACTAGAGGTGCAAAAAAACAAGAACCCGGAACCGGACCCGAAAAAAAATACCCGGAACCGGTTTTTTTAATACATGGGTTTTTTATACCCGAACCCATACCCAACCCTACCCGTACGGTACGGATATGGTATGCATTTCAGTATCAAAACCCATACCCGGAACCGAACCCGATTTATACCCGGTAATACCCGAAAACCGGAACCGGGTTTTTCCAATACCCAAAACCGGGTTTTTCAAACACCTGATTTATATCTGAAATTACCCGAAAAATACCTGAAAATACCCGAAAATACCCCTAAAAAGTGCAACCTCTTAAAAATCCGATCTATACCCGAAAAATACCCGGGAAAAAGCCTGAAAAAACCCGAAAAAAAACCCTGAAAATAGGGTTTATTCAATACCCGGAAATAGGGTATTCAAATACCCTGTTTTAGAATACCCGGTTCTATACCCGACCTGAACCTGATGCATAGGGTATGGTTTTTAGAGACAATACCCGGACCTAAACCCGATCCGGGTATTGCCAATACCCGATTTTCCAATACTTTATACCCGAACCCGGTTCCTTACCCGAACCCGAGTATTTGAAAAACCCGGTTTGTGCACCTCTAATTGAAACTGAGCCGAAAACTAACTAGTCCAGGTAGCTTTTTTTTTGGGCTGGGCTTAGAAAGATGATACAAGAGATGGAGATAATGTTGGGCTTGTTAGGTTTTGTGCTTGCTACGTGTTCCAGATTCACTCTGGGCTGTTATACAAAACTAAATTCGTTTATTTGGGCCGATTATGCGGAATTAATTTTGGCGGAGTAATTCGTTTATTTTTCGAGTTGACCAAAAAAGTCAACGTTGATCGGGTTTTGCGTCGTACAAAAAATTTGATATCATAAGTCAAAAGGGTGATTGTAAGGCCAATAATTTGTGACTTGCGATATCAATATGGCAAAACTCGTAATATATTTTGGTCAAGCGATTTGGCGAGAATTCCGGATCCGAGGTGGGAGCTTCAGTACACGCATTTAGGTTCAACGGAAGAGAGCTTCTAGAATATTTAGTATTTTGATATAAATAGGGACTTGTGTTGTCTTTGTTTGTGTGTGTTTTTTATGGTGTAATCAATCACCCAAGAGGAGCTCACCTTGGGTGGATCGGTTCGTTTAATATTATGAATATTTTATTACCGATTACGGAGTCGTTCAATATTATCTTTATATAATTTGCTCGATTGTTTGATTTAACCACACCCGTCTCGATCATTTATCAAGAACAAAATCTATTCGTTGTGTTAGATCCGGCGTTAAGGGACCTACAATCTTCGCCAACTTCCTTCACGTTTATGCGGACTTGTTCGCTTAATGGGCTACTAGGTCTGGCCCATGGTCATCTAGTTGGTTCCTAACAGTTTGTCAAAAAATACATAGTCATATCCTCATTGGCAATTCAATGTTGATTTTTGGTGATCCAACTGTGCTTATTTGTTCTATGAGTATGTATGCATACGAGTAGTTCACTATTGAATTCAATATAGTTGAGCCATGGCCCATGTGTGTTTGTTAGAAACACATTCTTAGTTTTGAACCAACTGTGTTTGTTAGAAACATGTTCATAGTTTTGAACACTTTATTTTGTTTTATTACTTTGTAGGGTGTTCCTTAAGTACAAAATTGGAGTCCAAGATGATTTGAATACATAATATTTTGGTTTGTTTGGGATAACGGATCTTAGTTGATCTTAGTTCAGACTTATGCATATGTTATCAAAAAGTTTATGAATGAGTTATTTGAACTGAATCAGTTATGCAAGGTATTTTGTTCAATGATAGTAGGGTCTCTTGTTTAGATTGAAAAATCCTTTTATGCTTCTTGAATCATGTCATTAATGATTCCTTATTGGATTTACCTTATCAGGAGAACTTATAAGACATCGCACGTGATAATGATGATGTTAGTGTTAATGATCATTTTTTGAATTTATTTGTTTTGACGACGATGATGAGGATGAAGGTGATCTAATTCTGTTGAAGATTGAACATGTTTAAGGAAGTCTATAAAAGTTGTACCAAACCGTATAAGGAAAGTATGCATTGGCCTAAAACAAATGATATTCAACCCCCTACTTCCAAAAGAAAGACAAAGGTCTGGTAGAGCGACAGTAAAATGTATAAGAGACCCTTTAGAGAAAGAAAGAAGAACAAAAAGGTCTGCAAGAAAGTGACTTGTCAAAACAGCCAAAGAACTTAACTGGATATAACATCGGGTCTTACATGAACGAGAAAAAAGACCCACAAGCAAAGGTAGTAAGGACAAAAGGTAGGAAAAAAAGTAGAGTAAAAATGTGTGACCCACAAGAGGGAAGATATTTTTTTACCCTTTTGACGCATTTTTTTTATATTTTGCCCCTTCTGTTTGTTGGATGTTTTGGTGTATTTTTACCCTTTTGGACGTATCAGACTTGTTTTTTTTTTTTTTTGGGGGGGGGGGGGGGCATTAATTTATTTATTTTGATATGTTAAGGTTTTAGTGTATTTTTCTCGTTTGAGCATTCTATTGGTAATTAAGCACCGGCTAAAGTTGAAATCTTATTATTATTTAATCATACTTTCAAGACAATATAATTAAAAGATTCCTTTTTTTTGTATGGGAGCAGTTAATAATTTCTACATTAAATTTTGAATATCAATAGATATTTTTCCAAATTTTTATAAAAAAACTTAATTTTTATTAAGAGTTGGTGGTTTTTTCAAATTTGTTTGCCATTTTTTATTTTATTTTATTGCAATTTTTCAAAAAAAATTTTGCAAATTTTCGCATTTTATAAGTTATTTTTGCCAATTCTTGCTAATTTTTGAAATTTTTAAAAAAATTATGCAATATCAAAATATTTAGAAAAAAAAAAACTTTCAGGCCAAATGAAACTCCACTAACCTGACTAAAACAAAGTATTTTATGAATTACCTGATTTAAACAAGGGACATTCACATATTCTCCCTTTCCTAAAGTTGTTTATTACATATATCCCTATACTAGAAAATCAATTACATATTTCTCTTTCTTAACATATACATATTTCATATTTACCCATATCATTCAAATTAGCTTATTTATTGACTATTTTGCCCTTATTTTATTTACCAAAATACTATTAGTTTATAAAAAAGATAAAAATAAAAATAAAACTCTCCAAGTTCCAAAGTCTTTCATTAGCTCATCTTCTCCGGGATGTCATCGCATTACACCATCACCGGCGTTCACCATCGCCTTCAATCTCGTACACATTCGCCATCATCACTGTACATAATTTCCAACGGTTCCGGTGAGTCCAGATCTGACTTTCTCACTCGGAGTTGCAGGTTCCGGTGAGTCTAGAAAGAGGAATGTTAGGTTGTTGAAGAAGTTGATATGAGTTGTTGGGGAGTTCGATGGTGATTGCAAGCTGGGTTTGCGAACGAAATAGTTAGATCTGGGTTGATGGAAAATCGTTTGGCTAGTTGGTTGCAGTGGCGGAGCTTGTTACGGTGGCCGATACTTGATTTAAACGAAGATGAAAGGCGATGGCAGGTTATCGGTGACGGTTCTTGTTGAAGTTAGGTACAACAATTGGGTTAGTAGAATTACGTGGGCGAGTCGAACAACAATTAAAGATTAAAAGGGAGGCGGTGGATAAGTATTGAAAGGGAGAAGATAATGGATGTTGATGGTATTCTAAATAAGAAAGAGGAATGTTAGGTTGTTGAAGAAGATGACATGGATTTATAGTGGGTCCTTACTATTTTGTTATCTATTTAGTTTATTTTATTGTATTAAATAAGGATACATGAGTAATTTGATATGAAAATGAAGAAATATGTAATTAATTTTTTAAGTTAGAGATATATGTAATTAGTGGTTTTAATAAGGAAAAATATGTAAAAATCCCTTTAAACAATTATAAAATGTGGTTACTATTTAACATAATAATCTCATTAATTAATGGCATAAATTGATTTTTGAAATGCTACAAAAAGTCCAAATTTATGTAAATAAATGGTTATTTAGTTTTAATTTTTTTAAGTTTAGTTTTTACATGTCTTATTTTTCTATAAAAATGTTATTTTTTTATATTAGTTATTTTAATTTGAAAACAATTTAGTTCACTTGATTAAAAAGGAATAAAAATATAGAATGCGTGAAAGTTAAAACATTTTCAAGGTTAAAATTAGATTGTGACAGAATGATGTAGCGCTGATGTGATGAAGAGAGAGCCAGAGAAAAACAGATTGAGATATAATAAGCACTCTCTCCACTCTTAGACCATGTGTAGTGGTAACTTTTCATTTATTAGTGTTGTGTAACTCGTGATGTCCTAGTCAACATTAAGGAATTTTACAAAAGATAATGTAATGATAAAAAAAAAGTTTTAAAACCCCTTAGAGCATTATCATCGCGTTCCCTATCCTTATATCCATATATATCATATAATTACACTAAAAAACACTATATTTCTCTCTCATGTTCAATTAAATAATATTTTTTCTATCTTTTTAATTACAGTTTTTTCACCCCACCCTATAATTTACAAAAAAATCACTACCTTTTCTCTCTCCACCCTATAATTTACACTCATAACTACTCACAACCCCACTCTATAATTTTCAAACCATTCTCACTTAATTTTAGAGAATGGGTTAAGAATACTCTTTCAATAATTATTTTTTTCATCATTCTCTCTCACAAACATGTTCACAACGTTAACGTTGTGTACACAACTTAGCAAACCAAAACTTTGCTCAGTTCATGACCATATAGAAAGCTTTTAATATTTACACACTGACCATGAATCTTATATTTACAAGAATCTTATATTAATATTTTTTAAATTTTTTTAACCCCTAAATTTTGTAATATCATGAGCTTTTTTTTTGAACTGTTAACTTTTATAAACAAACCAACAAGAAGAAGCACACTCCTCTCACACAAGATGGAGAGGAGCCCAAAAACTAGCAACTACTTAAACTTGAAAGAACACCACATAGACCAATTTAATGATTTACAATTTGATCTATTTTTAAACCATAAAAAGCCTAGAGACTTGATTTTTCCAATTATGTCTTCAACCTTTATACTTTTGCCTTCAAACAACCTCTCGTTCCTAGCTTTCCAAATACCTCAACAGGTGATGATCACAATACCGTAAAAAACATTCTTTTCCAAACCCCCCAAACCCGAATTATGGTGTGCCTCTAACAAATCTTTAATCGAGAAGGCAAACACCGGAGGAATTTACACCACGAATTCACGAACCCCCAAACCGCTGAAGCCACCTCACAACCAATGAAAATGTGATTTGCAGTTTCCATCTCAGAGTCACAAAGGCCACATAACTGAAAAGGAACTTGAACATTTCTTCTACGTAACGCCTCTTGGGTAGAAATTTTATCCATCTCCGCCCTCCAAACATGAATTTGACACTTTATTGACACCTAAAATTTGCTCCACTCCATTACAAAACTATTAGAATAATCCATACTTAGAACTATAAGATCCTTAACCGACTTAACCTAGAACGTCCTTGTCGAGTCTCCCAACCACAACCAGGAATCCCCTCCCCCTTTCCAAGAAGCCGAAAGCAAGGTCTTGAAACAGTTTTCCCATTCTAACCTTTCTACATCTGAGGTCGGGTTTCGAGTCCAATCCCAATTCCAAACTATAAGATTGCTTTCCCATCTAAAACGGTCTCTTACTTTGCACTGCTTTTGTTTTTCCAACTTATAGATGTTAGGAAAAAAAAGACGTTAGGCTTGAATTCCCGGTCCAAATATCTGACCAGAAACTAATTTCTCTGTCATCTCCCAACTCACCTTTAATCAGATTATGAATTTTCTTTCCAGCCAAGGGCAATAAAGTGAGCTCATGACCATATAGAAAGTTTCAAATCCAAAATGTGTAAATATTATTACTTTCTATTAAAATAAAAATATTTTATACGAAGTATCATAAATTAAAATTTGAATTAAAAGTACTAGAAAACATACCATAAATTCAGAGAAAAAAGTGGTTGTCATAAATTGACAACAACAAAGTACAAACATAGTGAAGTACCTTACGTACGTGGTTCTTTCCAGACCACTCTCTCCAAAGTTGAACTAAAAAAAAAGTATAAACATTTTACATTTTAGTAATTAAAAAACCTGATTTTATATGTGTTTTTATTAACTTTTTATCAAAACCTATATCGCCTCTTGTGTTGGGTACATTTAAGATTTAACAACCGGGTAAATATTCAAATTTAGTTTATCTTTGCTTTAATTCAGTCTTTCAGACACCTCTTATCACAATTTTTAGGGACATAACAGTCATTTGACGAAAAATAAGCAATTTATCTTCCATTATCCACAACAAATCTGAACCGTCCATTCTACCAAATCAACGGTCTCAACACCCACAGTATCTAAAATCATATCCTCAGAAAACTTACAAAACCAAACACTTCACTTCACTTGAACTCACCACCACAAGCCACCATGGCCTCCGTCGCACTCAAATCCTTCACCGGACTCCGCCAATCCTCGCCGGAAAACCACCATTCCTCCAAATCCCTTTTCTCCAACCCCCTCCCATCCACCCAACTCCACTACCGCCGTCTCAACGTCCTCGCCGGAAAATCCAGTCCCAAAATCACCGGCCGCAACCTCCGCGTCGCCATCATCGGCGGCGGACCCGCTGGCGGCGCCGCCGCAGAAACCCTAGCCAAAGGCGGAATCGAAACGATTCTAATTGAACGCAAATTGGACAACGCGAAACCCTGCGGTGGTGCAATTCCACTCTGTATGGTCGGAGAATTCGACCTGCCGTTGGATATTATCGACCGGCGAGTCACAAAGATGAAAATGATATCTCCGTCCAACGTTGCGGTCGATATTGGTCGGACCCTTAAACCCCACGAGTACATCGGAATGGTCCGTCGTGAAGTCCTCGACTGTTACCTCCGTGACCGTGCCGCCGCCGCCGGAGCCACCGTCATCAACGGGTTGTTTGTCAAAATGGACAAGCCTACGGACAAATACGCGCCGTATGTTATTCACTACAACGAGTACGACGGCAAAGTTGGATCCGTTGGTAAAAAGGTTACCGCCGAAGTTGACGCGGTAATTGGTGCTGATGGCGCAAATTCCCGCGTCGCAAAGTCCATCGACGCCGGGGATTATGAGTACGCTATAGCGTTTCAAGAGCGTATCAAAATCCCCGACGATAAGATGCAGTATTATGAAAACCTAGCCGAGATGTACGTTGGGGACGACGTGTCCCCGGACTTCTACGGCTGGGTTTTCCCAAAATGTGACCACGTGGCGGTTGGTACCGGCACAGTTACACATAAACCTGATATTAAAAAATTCCAACTTGCCACGCGCCTCCGTGCGCGTGACAAGATATTAGGAGGTAAAATCATCCGTGTGGAGGCTCACCCCATACCTGAACATCCCCGTCCAAGACGACTGGCAGACAGAGTCGCTTTGGTTGGGGATGCTGCTGGGTATGTGACCAAATGCTCTGGGGAGGGGATTTATTTTGCGGCCAAGAGTGGGCGGATGTGTGCTGAGGCGATCGTGGAGGGGTCGGCTAACGGGACACGAATGGTGGATGAGGCGGATTTGAGGAATTACTTGGAGAAATGGGACAAGACGTACTGGCCAACGTACAAGGTGTTGGATATATTGCAGAAGGTGTTTTACCGGTCGAATCCAGCAAGGGAGGCGTTTGTGGAGATGTGTGCGGATGAGTACGTGCAGAAGATGACGTTCGACAGCTATTTGTACAAGCGGGTGGTGCCCGGGAATCCGTTGGAGGACTTGAAGCTTGCTGTTAATACCATTGGGAGCTTGGTTAGGGCTAATGCTTTGAGGAAGGAGATGGCTAAGATCTAGTATATTTATAAATTTATGTTAATGGTTTTGTAATAATCTTTTAAAGACATTTTAATTGTGCTTAATATATGCGTTTCATTATCGAGTTTGCTAGTTTCCGTTCAACTAGTGATTTACCCGCGCTTTGCGCCGATAAAAGCGGTTGGTAAAGTAAAGCCCGGGTGTTGTAGTGGTGAATCAGCGCGAATTCAGTCAATAGTAGCTACGTTTGTTACGGTATTGGAACTAAAACAAAATAGAAACGAAAGGTAAAATAAAAATTGAGGTAGGTCAATAGAGTGGCGTCGATTGGTCTCGGACGAAAGCAACGAGTCAACGCGAATTTAGTCAGTATTAGCTATGTTCGTTATGGTATTGGAACTAAAACAAAACGAAAATAAAAATAAAAATTGAGGTGAGTCATTGGGGTGATTTCGGTTGGTTCCAGACGCTGAGGCAGTGACTCTACGACACTCGTATAACATATTATAATTATTTTTGTTAACATATTTAAAACAATGTTTATTTGGTAGGAAAACCTGGGCGACGGTAAAACCCGATTGTTGCAACGGCGAGTCGCCTCGTATTCAGGCGTTGTAGTGGTGAGTCAGTAAAATCAGGGAGCTGGTAAAAATATGAGCTTTTCGGCAGTGGGTCAACACAAATTTTGTCGATTTCATTTAAACTTGTTACGGTACCGGAACTAAAATATAGTTCGGTAAAACCCGGGAGTGAGTAAAACCCGAGCGTTGTCAGTGCTGAACGTTGCACGGTGAGTTGGTAAAACTCCAGCGTTATCAGCCCCGGACGTTACGACGGTGAATCAACACTAATTCGGTAAAACAAAAAACAAAACGTTCGTTAGAATTCTTAAAAAGAAACAAAAAGAGAAAAACATTTAATCAATAAAACAACAAAAATTAAAAAATAAATAAATAAAAATTAGATCATTAGGATGGTGCCACTTGAGCCGATAAGATCTTGCGACACCGACTATCTAACTTTACTTATGTATATAGATAATTATCGGTCTAACTTAACGATCTAATTGTCTATCTTGACAGGCAATCAGTGTGGCACAAACTCAGCTATGTCGACAGTTATTGTGACATTTGTCATTTTTCAAACCCGAAACCCGCACCATTATAAAATTGCAATAAAATCCGGATGGTTTTTATTAATTAAGTTGGATTTGTTTAATTTATTTATGATATTAAAATTTATTATTACAATCCAATTAATTATAAGTTTCATTTCATAGCTTTATATCTTTTATGCATTTTATATCTTTATTTCTCTTAATCTATCATAAGTTCCATATTACAAACTTTAATCATGTTTTGTTATTTATTCAAATCATGCATTCAATCCAATTCATGGCCCATTTTATTAGTTTTATGTTTTGATTAACATTTTTATGATCACATTAATCTTCTTTAATATAAACACCTATGTTACAAGTCTAAATTTATGATTATTATTCAACATTTTTAAGACTTTTTAACACAATTAAATTTTTTGACCAACTTAATCAAATTGAAACACAATTGACTTTTTTTCCCTTTAAATTGAGCTCATTTCTTGTAACATCTAGGAAAAACCTATATTTATTTTAGGCTAAAATTGTTAACTTTGAAAGTTGAAGGATTAAAAATATTCTCAAGATAAGTCATGAGAAAAATGAGAATAAGAAAAATAAGCATCTTATGTTTAAGGAAGTAGGAAAATCTATCCCACATGGAAAGGTGGAAGAAAGTGGAAGCATTCCACATGGGTATAAATTAGGAATGAATCTTTCATCCCACATGAAAGGGTGAAAAGAAATGGAAGCTCTTTATAAGGAATCAAGTTTCCATAGAAATGATTTAATGTGGCTAATCACCCTCTAAAGTCCTAGCGGAGGGTGCAAAGCACTTGACGCGCACGGACTGGGACTCGGACTTGGGTGATGGGCGTCATTTGACATTTTGATGACGCACTTTGCACTTCGCACGTTCGCATCGCCGCGAGCCGCATAAGGGCCGTTTTAGTATTTTTGGATAGTACAAGGACTGAAAATGAAAATCTGAAATTTTGCATCTTCTCGCGTCGCGAAGGATCAGGCTTCAACATTTTCACGCTACGCGAAAGACAGATGACTTGAACCAACTTTGAAGCATCTTCGCGATACGCGAAGTTGCAGATCAGGCATCTTCGAGATACGCGAAGTTGCATTTCTGCATGCGTGACACGTGGAGACACGTAGCAGACTCTGGTGACACGTGGCAACCCTACTGATGACTCAGCAAACTTAGAGCACCTTTGCGTATCGCGAACCGACATGGCTTGCATCTTCGCGATACGCAAAGTTGCAACATTTCAACTATAAATAGAGGGGTGTTCGGCATATTCCATCTCATACCAAACACACACTTTTACAAACACTAAGCCTCGAGAAGCGTGCCAATCTCGTGGAACGTGCCAAGCTCTGAAGCTCTGACGATTTAAGTAGTAGTACGCAAAGTAGAGTGGAAGTACTGCTCGATCAATCGTAAGTATTTAACACCAAGTATACATGAGTCTGGATCCATTCATACATGGTGACTCGAAGTTCCCCGAGGCCATGCGTATCATCTAACATGCCTCTGGAAGTTTACAGGACTGTTTAGAGAAATGATATTGTGTATATGATTAATTGTACATGTACTTAGGGTAATTTTAACCCAATTGAGTTGGGTGCCTAATGAGTATTGTCACAAAGGTATGTTATTGTTTACACATTGGTATTATTGAGTCAGCGTCATTCATCGGCTGTGTGCTGACGTATTTTTCCCCCACATTTCAGGAAAACTGTAAAGAATAGAACTTACAGGCAAGACTGATAGAAGATTGGAGACATAGTTATTAGAGGTGATCTGATGGCTCAGATATTTTAATAAAGTAATATAAAGAATCATATTTTGAAATATCAAAATGGGTATTCAACTCCCGAGTTATTAATATAATAATATTTTATCTGAAAAGACGTTCGCTGATATTTTATACATTATTCAACAGGTATTCTGACCCGACATTTTATAAATGAATATTATATTTTAAAAGACTTCCGCTAATAACCCGCAACTCTGATATATTTTTAAAACAGATACCAACTAACAGGTGTTGCACCCAGGCCCTAAGTCGGGGTGTGACAGGTTGGTATTAGAGCCATCGGTCTTAGCAAATTAGGTATACTTTATATATACGCTTTGATCATAAATAAGATTATGCTAAAAATATTGATATTCAAATAAGAATACCAACTGATATAATCACTGAATGATTAAATATGATACGGATAGGATTTAATCCTATTATACAAATACTGGTTCAAACAAAATAGGTACTTAACTGGAAGTATCTAAAATACAATCACTGAATAATAAAACTATTATGGATAAGATAGGGATGCTGTCCTATTCCCCAGCTAACATCATACAGATGTCTGATCGTTAATCCAGCCAAGGATCATATCAACCTCGGTCAGGTAAAGGGAAAGGATGTATAGGAACAGCCTTACTCCCAATCCCTAATCTAGTAGTGAAGAATCCTATCAGACCTCAATGGAGGAAAATTTAGATTCATTCAATTCCAACATTCCACTAGCCTATATCATGCGAAGACAAGATGTGCAGGGAACAAGATCAAGTGGATCCTAGAGATCAATAAAGTCAAAAGGAAAAGGAATAATGACGGATTAGGAAGAAAATCCTCAGGGCAGGAATATTTCAATTATCCGATGAACCAAGATCCTTACTTTGCTCATCCTCAAAATGAACGCCAGAGATCATGAAGTAATGTACATTAGAGATGATTCAACATGTTATGAAGTCGATGCTACAAGAATAGCTGAAGCAATGCTCATCGATATAGAGATGGAAGAAGAGAAGGAGAAGGAAAAAGAAAAAGGAAAAGAAAAGGAAACAATTGAGAATACCAAAAAGGACAGCAAGATCAAGAAATTGATTGTCCGCTGGAAGAAGTAGATAATAAGAACTGTAGTAATTATAATAAGAGTAGCTATAATAATCTTGTGCACTGATTGTAAACTGCAATATAATAAATAAAAGATATGTTTCAAATTCCCCGAATATTAAGCTTATATTTAAAATTTTATTGTAGTATGTCAAGAGAAGGAAGTGCACACTCTCAGAATAATCCTTCCAATAAAATTGGAAGCAGAGAGAATGATGAAAACAAAGAACTTCCTGCCCAGTATAAAGATGAAATCTAGAAAATGATACAAGAAGCTATCAAGGATAATTCTACAAAACCAAGTCAATCAAACAAGAAGAGTAAAAGTAAATCTGTTCATTCAAATGAAGAAGAAGCTTATAATAGCTCTGCATCTGACAACAATTTAAGAAAGAAACCTCCAAAGAAGTGGAAAAATCAAACAGGATGCAACTTTAAGAATTTCCAAGCTTACAAACCTAAGGAATTTTATGGAGACAAGGATGCTATAGCCGCTTTAAGATGGCTAGAAGAACAAGAAGCAATTATCTACATTAGTAAGTGTACAAGTGAAGAAGCTATCCAATATTCTTCTCAAATGTTCAAGGGAGAAGCTCTTGAATGGTGGAATACCCTAATTTGGAATAAGGGACGAGAAACAATGTACAACATAAGCTGGGAAGAATTTAAAGATCTCGTTATAAAGAAATATTGTCCACTCCATGAGATGGATCAGATTCAAACCAAGTTATGGAATCACAAGGTTGTCGGAACAAATCTCAGGGAATATAATACTAAATTCCTTGAATACTGTCGATTGGTTCCACATCTGGTTACTCTGGAATATAATAAGATAACACGATATATATATGGGTTACCGAGAGAAATAAGAGACTTGGTAAGAGCTAATATGCCACAAACAATTGATTTGGCCATGGAAGTAGCCGGATACTTGATTAATAGTATGATAAGAAATCAAGAGGAAGAAAAGAAAGAAGAAAAAGAAATCAAGAAACCGAAAGATTTCGAGAAGATAGAAAAAGAAGGAAATATTCTAAAATCCACTTGTAAAACTTGTGGAAGAAAACATTCTGGAAAATGTCGACGAGATGGCACAGATAAGTGTGCATACTGCAATAAAGAAGTACACAACATACAAGAATGAAAGAAGAAATCAGGAGTATGTTTCATATGTGAAGAAACGGGCCACTTCAAAACAAATTGCCAGAAAAGAAAAGCTAATCAAGAATGAGACTAATGTCAGAAGAAATCGGAAATATCTGACAATTATAAAAGAACAAGATAATACCAAAATGATGTCAGATAGATTAGTTAACTTATGTACATTAGCTGTAACTCGTTTTGAAACGAGAAATTTTGTAAACCGAGAAAGGGTTTTTAATTCCCTAAAGTTATAATAAAATGTTAACATATAAATCATAACAATATACACGAACACTCATTATATTTGAGAAAGACAATCGAGTGTCTGAATTTAAAGCTGACAACATGCTGATTTAATTTGTTATCTGACAGATTCATCCAATTGGATGGATTATCTCTATTAGGCCAAGGTGTGCCATATTAAAGATCATATGTAAAATATATTATCATAAAACAACTACAAACTGAGGATAGGTCAGACCGAAGAGTCTGCTGAACTAAATCAGACTAAAAGTTTGCTAATCTGACCAAGAGTCTGCTGAATTAAATCAAACTTAAAATTCTGCTAATCAGACCAAGAGTTTGCTGAATTAAATCAAACTTAAAAAGTTTGCTGATCAGACCACGAGTCTGCTGAATTAAATCAAACTTAAAAAGTTTGCTGATCAGACCACGAGTCTGCTGCCACGAATATGCTAAACTGAAACAGACTTAAAGTCTGCTTGTTAATCAATACAATTTAGATACCTATGCAAGCCTATTACAAATAAAAGTTAATAACATACTAAGGGAAAAGTGTAACGCCCGTCAATTCCGGTTTCAAGAATTAAAGCTTGTAGAGTATGCATAATTCTCAGGATTTATCCGACGCTTCTCGGAAGCCTTTACGTCATCCCGGTAAGTCTAATCGCTTAACATTTCTTCCAATTTGCATTATTATTAAATTCCGGGGGCTAGAATGAAAATGTTTTATAATATAACACTAAACAAAAAACCCTAAACCCTATTTCAGTAGCCGATCGCAGCTAAGACACCCCCTGCTCGTTATTCTTCTGCCCAGCCAAGTTTCGGCCGTGAAAACTTTAATTCAAGGTCGGTTTTATGATTTCCCATGTCTTTTACACCTTAATTGATCATATTAACGCGCTTATTGGTCGTTAAGGTTGAGTTTTGATGATAACAGTTTGCTGACAGATTCGTATACGTTTATTGTAGGGTCTGTAACGCGATGATAATCCATTTTTTTTTATCTATTCTTGATTCCATGATGTTCTACTTTGAGTCTAGTTTCCATAAAGGTATAATACGTTATTTTTGGACGAGATTTGAATGGTTTTTATGAATTTATAAAATCGAGTGTCAAAGCTGATGCGGGATGACGGATTATGGTCTGTCTTCCCGACGTCATAACCTTTTTTCGACAGGTCCAAATGGGTTGGTTCAACTTCTGGAAGTTAGTATTTTGAGTTAGGAACCAAATCTATTTGGAATCGTTTAATTTGGTTCGGTAATGAATTTTATAAAAATAAAACTATTTTGTTGCGCACTGAAATAGCTGCACATACCTTGCTGTGTTGGAGGAATTTTTATAATTTTTGTATCCACTAGAAAAATATAATAAAAATATTTTTATAAACCTAAGACATTTATCAAAGTCTTGTAAAAATTTAATAATTTATTTCAAAGGTTATCCTATGTAATTAAATGCATCTTTGCATGCTAAAATCTACACGTTTTACTCGTTATTAATCGATAAGTTCGTTTTAGGCTTAACCGGTGGATTTGGTTAGTTGAAAGATTTTAAGGGTGAGGCAAGGTTGTTGGGCCTTGGGCCAAGTGGTTGTGCCTTGGGCCAATTGTTGGGCCTTGGGCCAAGTTGTTGTGGCTTGGGCCAGTTGTTGGGCCTTGGGCCAAGTGTTGGGCTTGAACGGCCCATTAGGCAAGAGTGTTTTTACGGTCTAGTTTAGTAACACGTTGTGTATACTTTACAGGACCTTGCTTGTGATTGTGCACTTAGGGATTTCCTAGCTCGTTGCAGGTGTTCGATTGATTTTAGTTGAGTTCTTGATGCCCCGTTTAACTCTTTTTAAGTTTTGGGCTAGCATGCACACCTAAGTGTTTTTCTTACTTGATGAAATGTTTTGAATGGTTTTACATAGGCTTGTTAGTATTGGTAGGCCTTGGAATGTTATAGAATGTGTATGTATATATATATTTATATATATTTAGAATGGCTAATATTTGGCGAATGTTGTAGTCGTCTCGACTACTGAATGTTGCGTATGCCTACCTTGTGTTGCATGCGCCGAATGTTACGTGTTTGGGTTGTACGTTTGCTCGACCCTGAATGTTTGTAGTCGTCTCGACTACTGAATGTTGCGTATGCCTACTTTGTGTTTGCATGCGCTGAATGTTACGTGTTTGGGTTGTACGTTTTCTCGGCCCTGAATGTTATTATTGAATGTTATATATATATATTGATATATATAGGAATGCACGTATAGAGATGCTCATACGTAAGAACGACTATTTATCGAATGTGGTGACCTAACCGATGTATTTCCGTTTACCGTTTTAAAACCGTTGGAATGATTATTTAAGACTTTTGTTACTTATTTAAAACTTGAACTCACTCAGCTTAAGCTGACTTTGTGTGCACGTTAGTTTGAGTTTCAGGTTAGGAAGAGGATGCCTTATCGCTTGGACGTGCACGAAGCTACTTGGACGGTGAAGGGCATACGGGGAATGAAGATTTTATTATTAATCATTTATTTTTAAACGTTTTTATTTAAAGATAATTATGTTGATTTTGGGCAAAATTCCCGGGTTTTGGGAACTCATTTACTTATTTACGTTTTCCGCCGAATTATACTCTGTGATGCTTATTTTAATGAAAAGAATTGTTTTCAAGTTTAATTATTTTTACGAGTGTTTTGAATGATTACCAACTGTGGGGATCCCGGGGTTCGGGGCCTTACAAGTTGGTATCAGAGCCATGGTTCGAGGGATCCGAGCATCCCCGAATGCTTGGACTCGAACTGTAAGAAAAGAGACCAGTATGCCCACCGCGAGTAGCTGTACGCCAAGAGGTAACTTTAAATTATTTAGTCATTCCTTTGAATTTGAAAGTTTCCAGTATGTGATTAAATGTAAAGTGTTAGATAGAATGCTAATGTGGTTAGGGACAGGGGGTGCTTAGAAAGGGCCGGTGAAGTAAACGACTAATAACACTTGATCAACGTTATTAGCAGTTTACCCTTACCTTCCATGTTTTAAATACCACTTGTGTCTGAGTATGTTAGGGTTCCATCTTTGTAGGGATAGGATTTGGCTAACTCTCGAGTCGTTAGCGTTAAAGTTTATCTTATTCCCTAGATTCTCCTGTTCGTTTCCCATCCTCTCGAACGCTTTGCGCGTAATTGTTTAGCTGAGGCGTAGCATACTGTCACTATGGGTTCCTTGGTACTTGACCGCTTAAATTCCTCGCTTCTTCAAGAATGTATGAGCAACTGTTTAGCTAAGTAGGAGCGTGATGTTATCCCAGATACCTTTCTACTTGATGAATTACCGGCGTCAGTCTTATTTGATTCGGGCGCCAGTAGAAGTTTTGTGTTTACCGCTTTCTGTTCCTCGTTGAATAAATCACCCGAGCGCGTAGTCGATGTGTTTGAGGTTGAGGTTGCCGTAGGAAAATCTGTTTCCGTGTCTAGGGCTACCGTCGGTGATGTTCCTATCGTTCGGGATTTCCTGGATGTAATTTCAGATGATTTGTCAAATGTGCCGCCGGACCGTGAGGTCGAGTTCCAGATAGATCTTGTGCCGGGCGCAAAACCTGTTGCTCTAGCCCTTATCATCTAGCACCGAATGAGATGAAAGAACTTATGGCCCAGTTGGAAGACTTGCTCGACAAGGGCTTCATTCGACCGAGCATCTCACCTTGGGGTGCCCCGGTCGTGTTCGTTAAGAAGAAGGACGGTAGCATGCGAATGTGCATTGCCTACCGTGAATTGAATAAGCTCACTGTTAAGAATCGGTACCTTCTCCCAAGGATTGACTTATTTGATCAGCTCCAAGGAGCTAGTTGGTTCTCTAAGATCGACCTTAGATCCGGGTATCATCAGTTGAAAATTCGGGAGGAAGACATTCCTAAGACTGCCTTCCGCACTCGTTATAGGCGTTATGAGTTCCTCGTGATGTCTTTCGGTTTGACCAACGCACCAGCTGCGTTCATGGATCTTATGAACCGGGTGTGTAGGCCGATGCTCGATCGTTCGGTTATTGTGTTCATCGACGACATTTTTGTATATTCCAAAAGTGAATCCGATCACGCCGTTTATCTCACGGAAGTTTTGGAAGCTCTGAGAAAGAACAAGTTGTATGCGAAACTTTCTAAGTGTTCCTTTTTGGTTACGCGAGGTTCAGTTCTTGGGTCATGTTATTAACCCGAGTGGTATTTTGGTTGACCCTGCAAAAGGTGGAAGCCGTGAATGAATGGGAGTCTCCAAAGTCTCTATCTGAAATCCGTAGCTTTCTGGGTTTGGTGGGGTATTACCGCCACTTTATTCCCGACTTTTCGAAAATTGCTTCTTTGCTGACCAGGTTGACTAAGAAGAGTCGTTTGGGGTACTGAGCAGGAGGAGGCTTTTCTCGAGTTGAAGAACCGGTTGACGCATGCCCCAATTTTAGCTTTACCTGATGGCACCGATGATTTGGTAGTGTATTCTGATGCCTCTTATCAGGGGCTTGGGTGTGTTTTGATGCAGCGAGGTCGAGTCATCACTTATGCCTCACAGCAGTTGAAACCTCACAAGGCGAATTATCCTACTCACGATTTGGAGCTTGCGGCCGTTGTGTTTGCGCTTAAGTTGTGGCGGCATTATTTGTACGGTGTTCCTTGCGTTATCTATACCATTCATAAGAGTTTAAGGTATTTCTTCGAACAAAAGGAACTGAATATGCGCCAGCGTCGATGGTTGGAGTTGATTAAGGATTATGATTTGGAGATTATGTACCATCCAGGTAAGGCTAACGTGGTGGCTGACGCGTTGAGCCGGAAGGAGAGACCGAAGCCGATTCGTGTAAAATCTTACCAGCTTATCCTTAAACCCGATATTTTAAAGCAAATAACCAGCGTTCAGAATGAGGCTTTGCAGGTGGAATGGATTATGTTAGAGCGTGTTTGGGTTCAGGAGAAATTGTTGGAGGACGTCGGTGACGGGGTGAAGTATAAGGATGGTCGTTTATGGGTACCGAAGTATGGGGGATTCAGAGATAAAATTTTGGATGAGGCACACAAGTCGCGCTATTCTATTCACCCGGGAGCGACCAAGATGTACCAATACTTGAAGAAAAATTATTGGTGGCCTGCGATGAAGTTTGAGGTGGCTCAGTATGTGAGTAAGTGTTTGACGTGTCTACAAGTTAAGGCCGAGCATCAGAAGCCGTTTGGGAAACTTCAGCCGTTGGATATACCTGGGTGGAAATGGAAGCATCTTACCATGGATTTTGTGACTAAACTGTCTCGCACTCCTAGGGGTAATTACGACACCATTTGGTTAATCGTTGATAGACTGACCAAGAGCTCTAACTTCTTGCCGATCCGAGAGACTTTTAATTCCGAGCAGTTGGCCGATGTGTTTATTCTGAGATCGTTTCTAGGCACGGGGTGCCGGTATCTATTGTTTCGGATAGGGATACGCGTTTTACCTCCAGGTTCTGGAAGAAGTTTCATGAGGAGATGGGCACCAAACTCCTCATCAGTACCGCTTATCACCCGCAGACGGATGGTCAGTCCGAGAGGACCATTCAAACTCTTGAGGATATGTTACGGGCTTGTGTCATCGATTTTGGTGGTAGTTGGGATCGTCACTTACCGTTTGTAAAGTTCTCATATAATAACAGTTATCGTGCCATGATTGGGATGCCACCGTTTGAGATGTTGTATGGTAGGAGGTGTAGGATTCCAGTTTGTTGGGGTTCCATTTGACAGAAACAGTTGGGCAGTTTGGAGGTAGTTGAGGCTACGACTGAGAAGCTCGATAAAATTAAGGCGTTTATGAAGGCCGCTCAGGATCGACAAAAGTCTTACGCGGATAAAGGCGAAGACCTATTATGTTCGAGGCTGGAGATCGGGTTATGTTGAAAGTTTCTCCTTGGAAGGGTATTATTCGTTTTTATAAGAGGGGGAAGCTCAGTCCGAGGTTTTTTTTGGTCCGTTCCGTATATTGGCCCGAGTCGGTGAGGTAGCATATAGGCTGGAATTGCCCGAGGAGCTCGCGGGGGTTCATCCTACTTTTCACGTGTCCCATCTGTGGAAATGCTTAGCGGATGAAGAGGTCCATGTGCCTCTTGATGATATTGAACTCGATAGTAAGCTGAACTACGTCGAACAACCGATTGCTATTGTTGACCGTCAGGAGAGGCGTTTGAGGAATAAGGTGGTTTGACAGGTGAAGGTGCAGTGGAAACACCGGAGGGGATCCGAGGCCACTTGGGAGTCCGAAGACGAGATGATGAGGCATTATCCGCAGTTGTTCCTGTCGCATCGGGATTCGGGGACTAATCCCATTGTAAGGGGGTGGACTTGTAACGCCCGTCAATTTCGGTTTCAAGAATTAAAGCTTGTAGAGTATGTATAATTCTCGGGATTTATCCGACGCTTCTCGGAAGCCTTTACGTCATCCCGGTACGTCTAATCGCTTAACATTTCTTCCAATTTGCATTATTATTAAATTCCGGGGGCTAGAATGAAAATGTTTTATAATATAACACTAAACAAAAAACCCTAAACCCTATTTCAGTAGCCGATCGCAGCTAAGACACCCCCTGCTCGTTATTCTTCTGCCCAGCCAAGTTTCGGCCGTGAAAACTTTAATTCAAGGTCGGTTTTATGATTTCCCATGTCTTTTACACCTTAATTGATCATATTAACGCGCTTATTGGTCGTTAAGGTTGAGTTTTGATGATAACAGTTTGCTGACAGATTCGTATACGTTTATTGTAGGGTCTGTAACGCGATGATAATCCATTTTTTTTTTTATCTATTCTTGATTCCATGATGTTCTACTTTGAGTCTAGTTTCCATAAAGGTATAATACGTTATTTTTGGACGAGATTTGAATGGTTTTTATGAATTTATAAAATCGAGTGTCAAAGCTGATGCGGGATGACGGATTCTGGTCTGTCTTCCCGACGTCATAACCTTTTTTCGACAGGTCCAAATGGGTTGGTTCAACTTCTGGAAGTTAGTATTTTGAGTTAGGAACCAAATCTATTTGGAATCGTTTAATTTGGTTCGGTAATGAATTTTATAAAAATAAAACCATTTTGTTGCGCACTGAAATAGCTGCACATACCTTGCTGTGTTGGAGGAATTCTTATAATTTTTGTGTCCACTAGAAAAATATAATAAAAATATTTTTATAAACCTAAGACATTTATCAAAGTCTGGTAAAAATTTAATAATTTATTTCAATGGTTATCCTATGTAATTAAATGCATCTTCGCATGCTAAAATCTACATGTTTTACTCGTTATTAATCGATAAGTTCGTTTTAGGCTTAACCGGTGGATTTGGTTAGTTGAAAGATTTTAGGGGCTGAGGTAAGGTTGTTGGGCCTTGGGCCAAGTTGTTGGGCCTTGGGCCAAGTGTTGGGCCTTGGGCCAAGTGTTGGAGATTGGGCCAAGTTGTTGGGCCTTGGGCCAAGTGTTGGGCTTGAACGGCCCATTAGGCAAGAGTGTTCTTACGGTCTAGTTTAGTAACACGTTGTGTATACTTTACAGGCCCTTGCTTGTGATTGTGCACTTAGGGATTTCCTAGCTCGTTGCAGGTGTTCTATTGATTTTAGGTGAGTTCTTGATGCCCCGTTTAACTCTTTTTAAGTTTTGGGCTAGCATGCACACCTAAGTGTTTTTCTTACTTGATGAAATGTTTTGAATGGTTTTACATAGGCTTGCTAGTATTGGTAGGCCTTGGAATGTTATAGAATGTGTATGTATATATATATTTATATATATTTAGAATGGCCAATATTTGGCGAATGTTGTAGTCGTCTCGACTACTGAATGTTGCGTATGCCTACCTTGTGTTGCATGCGCCGAATGTTACGTATTTGGGTTGTACGTTTGCTAGACCCTGAATGTTTGTAGTCGTCTCGACTACTGAATGTTGCGTATGCCTACTTTGTGTTTGCATGCGCTGAATGTTACGTGTTTGGGTTGTACGTTTTCTCGGCCCTGAATGTTATTATTGAATGTTATATATATATATATATTGATATATATAGGAATGCACGTATAGAGATGCTCATACGTAAGAATGACTATTTATCGAATGTGGTGACCTAACCGATGTATTTCCGTTTACCGTTTTAAAACCGTTGGAATGATTATTTAAGACTTTTGTTACTTATTTAAAACTTGAACTCACTTAGCTTAAGCTGACTTTGTGTGCACGTTAGTTTTAGTTTCAGGTTAGGAAGAGGATGCCTTATCGCTTGGACGTGCACGAAGCTACTTGGACGGTGAAGGGCATACGGGGAATGAAGATTTTATTATTAATCATTTATTTTTAAAAGTTTTTATTTAAAGATAATTATGTTGATTTTGGGCAAAATTCCCTGGTTTTGGGAACTCATTTACTTATTTACGTTTTCCGCCGAATTATACTCTGTGATGCTTATTTTAATGAAAAGAATTGTTTTCAAGTTTAATTATTTTTACGAGTGTTTTGAATGATTACCAACTGTGGGGATCCCGGGGTTCGGGGCCTTACAAAAAGATTATGAAAGTCACTGAGAATGGATAAATTAGATGTTGAGAAACATCAAAATATATAAAGACAGCATATTATTGAAAGAAATCTCTGCTCAATCGTAAGATATTCAAGAAATACTGTTAATGGAATGACCAACAAGGATTGATCAAAAAGTCAAAAGAACTCGAGAATGTTTAAAGAGACATGATTGTAAAGCATATCAGATATGATTGCTCGAAAGTACAAACATACTATCAGAATACAAGGAAAACAAACGACTGGGATCAAGAGACGGAACTAATTCGACAGATCAAATCTAGGAAGCAATAGGGCTAACATTGGTAAATATTTAGAATACAAAAGGTAAGGTAAATAATTAAACACAACTGGCCACTGTGCTTAGCAATTTAAAGTTACTTATAATATTCTGAATTGTTGACTGATGACATCCATCAAAATGTAAAGTTAGCAGCAGGTCTGAGATTTGAATCATTCTGCACATAAGAATCAGATTAGATAGAATTTAATCACAGATTAGCAAAGTAAGAATATCCAAACCTAAGACAACCGAATCTCGAGGACGAGATTCATTTCAAGGTGGGGAGGATGTAACATCTAGGAAAAACCCATATTTATTTTGGGCTAAAGTTGTTAACTTTGAAAGTTGAAGGATTAAAAATATTCTCAAGATAAGTCATGAGAAAAATGAAAATTATAAAAATAAGCATCTTATGTTTAAGGAAGTAGGAAAATCCGTCCCACATGGAAAGGTGGAAGAAAGTGGAAGCATTCCACATGGGTATAAATATGGAATGAATCTTTCATCCTACATGGAAGGGTGAAAAGAAATGGAAGCTCTTTATAAGGAAGCAAGTTTTCATAGAAATGTTTTAATGTGGTTAATCACTCTCTAAAGTCCTAGCGGAGGGTGCAAAGCACCCGACGCACACGGACACGGACTCGGACTCGGGCGATGGGCGTAATGTAGCGTTTTGATGGCGCACTTTGCATTTCGCACGTTCGCATCGCCGCGAGCCGCATTAGGGCCGCTTTTGTATTTTTGGATAGTACAAGGACTGAAAATGAAAATCTGAAATTTTGCATCTTCGCGCGTCCCGAAGGATCAGGCTTCAACATATTCTCGCTACGCGAAAGTCAAAAGACTTGAACCAACTTTGAAGCATCTCCGTGATACGCGAAGTTGCAGATCACGCATCTTCGCGATACGCGAAGTTGCATTTCTGCATGCGTGACATGTGGAGACATGTGGCAGCATTTGGTGACACGTGGCAACCCTACTGATGACTCAGCAAACTTAGAGCACCTTCGCGTATCGCGAACCGACATGGCTTGCATCTTCGCCATATGCGAAGTTGCAATATTTCAACTATAAATAGTGGGGTGTTCGGAATATTCCATCTCACACCAAACACACACTTTTACAAACACTAAGCCTCGAGAAGCGTGCCGACTTCGAGAAGCGTGCCAATCTCGTGGAACGTGCCAAGCTCCGAAGCTCTGACGATTTAAGTAGTGGTACGCGAAGTAGAGTGGAAGTACTGCTCGATCAATCATAAGTATTAACACCAAGTACCCGTACGAGGTAGGGGTTCTGATTATGTTAGTATTTTATTATTATTACAATCGTTTAGACCATTGTCGGGGGTATAGCCCGAACCTTGATCACTGTTAAATATAATATAACTTTTTATAAGCAAAGGTTATAGTTAATTGTTGTTTCTTCATGATTAAGAAACGTAATCATTTTCATGCCAAGGGTATAGTTAAAATAATAGTTTTTAACGATTAAGAAATATACTATTCATTTACACAGGTTATAGTTAAAGTAATATTTCTTCTTGAAGAAGAAATTTGGTATACATGTTTATTCCTGAAGAAGAAACCTGATATATAATTAATTATTAAATAAAAGGACTAAAGGTCCAAATGATTTGTACAAACAAATAAATTGTCAAGGATACAGCTATACAAAACAGACTACGGGGTCTGAAGCTAGATCGTTGATCTAGACATTTATATAAATGTTATTCTCGTACTATAGGTCCGAGATAATAATCAATCTGAAAGCTGAAAATAGAAACAGGAATCAGTAACAGAAACTGATTTACATACACGATTCAGTAACAGAAACTGATCAATATACAGGAATCAGTGTCAGAAACTGATTACAATCATAAAAGGTGAATACGCCCTAAACTTTTACAACTCTTTTAGAGTCTGAATTGTTTACATAGGAGTTAAAAATCCTTAAAACTTTGTGTTACAATAATGAGAAAGGGCATACTCAAATTAAGAGTATACAAGTGTCTGGATCCATTCATACATGGTGACTCGGAGTTCTCCGAGGCCATGTATATATCATCTAACATGCCTCTGGAAGTTTACAGGACTGTTCAGAGAAATGATATTGTGTATATGATTAATTGTACATGTACTTATGGTAATTTTAACCCAATTGAGTTGGGTGCCTAATGAGTATTGTCACAAAGGTATTGTTATTGTTTACACACTGGTATTATTGAGTCAGCGTCATTCATCGGCTGTGTACTGACGTATTTTTCCCCCATATTTCAGGAAAACTGTAAAGAATAAAACTGAAAAAAGATTGGAGACATAGTCATTAGTGGTGATCTGATGGCTCAGATATTTTATTAAAGTAATATAAAGAATCATATTTTGAAATGACAGGTATTTGAAATATCAAAACGGGTATTCAACTCCTGAGTTTTTAATATTATAATATTTTATCTGAAAAGACTTTCGCTGATATTTTATACATTATTCAACGGGTATTCTGACCCGACATTTTATAAATGAGTGTTATATTTTAAAAGACTTCCGCTAATAACCCGCAACTCTGATATATTTTCAAAACAGATACCAACTAACAGATGTCGCACCCAGGCCCCGAGTCGGGGTATGACATTTCTCTACCTTAACTTTGTCACATCCACAATTACTAAATTTCCTTTTTCTTGAGCTCTCTTTGGTGTTTTGCAAAACTTTGACTTATAAAGTCAAACCGATCAAGTTCAAGACTTTTTCTTATTATCTTTTATGTCCTTTTCCCGGGTATGTTTTTTGTTATTTTTATGCATGTTTCCATCATTTAGAAACTTAATGCTATGTTAAACTTGACTTAACATTATTATTAGTTCATAAAAAAAAACAAACTTGATTCGCTTACGTATTTATTCGGCTCGGTTAAGTTACTCTATATATCGAACATCTAAAAACTAATTATTTTCATCACATCAACTAAAAATAATAATTTTAATAAGTCAGAAAATAATATGACTAACCATTATTATGACCCAAATTTGTATAAATAATTTAAAATGAACTCACTTATATATTTTCGTCAAAGCCCTTTGTCTCTGTGTTTTCACATCGAAAATTATTTGCAGATGAAGAGATGTCAAAGGGGCTTCTTACTCCCCAAAAAAATCCTCCTACATCTCTATATAAATGCTGGTTTATCAAGAAGACGCAAGAAAATCACTTCGAATTGTTGGTCTAAATATGGACAATTAGAAAGGTAATATATATGTTTTTCTTACAAAGGCTTAAACACTAAACCGACAACTGAATTCAGCTAAGTCTTATGTTTCGTTTTATTACCTTGAATTCTATTTTGAACCTAGAAATATTTTCTAGGGCCGCTTGTCAAACCGAACTCATCCGGTTCAGCTCGCTTAAACGCATAGTTCAATTTTACTCGCTTAACTTAACAAGTGAGTTTTTCATAACCCCTTTTTAACGCTTTTAATATTTTTGGGGTGTAGCATGTCACAAGTTTTATTTCGTTAGTTATGCGCTTGTTTACAAACTGATTCACATTTATCATACATGTTAATATTATTTTTGCATATTGTTTGTGATTATACGTGAATTATATGCAACGTGTTTACTGTTTTTATGGTGGAAGTTACGCAAACGCAAACACATACACATAGTGGGAGGGTCCGACGGGACGTACATGCGCCATCTAACGTTACGACTTCGGTTGTTTACATAAGGTGATTCTCATTTCCCCGACTTCTACGGTTTCGGCCAAATGAACGGGAGGACGACACTATTTGATTTCATTTACATTAAGTTTGAATATTTATTGCATGACGATCATTGAATCGCGCATTATATATATATGTATGTATATATATGTATATATATATATACGCAAAAACTTATGAAAACTCACCAACATGTGTTGTTGACAAAATATATTATTTTAAATGTGCTGCAGGATGATACGATGAAGTTCCAGGACAAGAAAACTAGTTATACCTTAGGATTATTTCAATGAATAATATTTGTTTCTTTTTGTAATGTTGTTTGTCTCATTATCAAACTATTTGTGTACTTGTGAAATTATGGAATAAAATAAATATATTGTCACTATTAATAGTGTTACGAGCTTATGAGTGATCTGTATGTTGCACTCGGGCGTATTCCGCTTAAAGCCGGGGTGTTACAGATTGGTATGAGAGCCGTAACTATAAGATAGGTTGTTAGACGTACCGGCCTAGTCTAATTATAGTTTATTTTAGGGCCCAAACTGCATGTATACTCTATGTGCTATGTGCCCGTACTTATATTAAAAGTTCATTCGTACGCTTGAATTTATATTTATAATATTTTATAACGTCGTATGTACACATATTCACACACAAACTCCAAGGCTTAGGCCTAAAACAAGTTTTCTCAAAAGCAATTTCAAGTAATTTTCAAATTCGGTTTTTCAATATTTCTTCCTCAAAAAGATGGTTCTACGTGGCGGGTATGTAGTAACTGGAAGGGGGACGTGCTTGTTTTCTGAACTCTTGACACCAAGGTTATTGAAACCTAAGGATAAGCAATGCACATATATCCAATCAGACGTTGGACCTGGTTGCTTACCTGGAGAGTTCGGGAAGGGCATGAAACTTATTAGGCCAAAACATACCACACCAAACGCCACACGAATCACAACTTTGTGTTTTCAACTGTGATCATGTCTTCTTTGTGATAAGGTTATGGTTGCACTCCTTAGGATGTCATACAAGTCGTGGTGGTTCATGCGACATGTGACTCCGACCCACAATGTTTTACAATGTGTTTTAACAAAAAGACTGACAAGTCGTGGTGATACAAGAATAACCAACTTTTGGTTCGATTTGATTTCACATCTTGATTTATGTGTTTTAACTAAAAGTCTAACAAGTCATGGTGATACACGAATAACCAGCTTTTGGTTCGTTTTGATTACACATTTTTATTTTTATTAGAACATACAGGTTATAATTCATACAACGTGTGATTCCAAAGACTCAATTGTTTATATTATGATTTTAATTGAAAATTCAAAAAGTTATGGTGATACATGATTAGTCGAGTTTTCAGTTCGTTTTCTTTAGTTATATATTCATTTATTATTATGGTTTTAATTGAAAATTCGAAAAGTCATCGTGATACATGAATAGTCGAGTTTTCAATTTGTTTCTTTAGTTATATATTCATTCATTATGGTTTTAATTGAAAATTCGAAAAGCCATGGTGATACATGAATAGCCGAGTTTTTAGTTCGTTTTATTTAGTTATATATTCAGTTATTATTATGGTTTTAATTGAAAATTTGAAAAGTCTTGGTGATACATGAATAGTGGAGTTTTCAATTCGTTTTCTTTAGTTATATATTCATTTATTATTATGAATTTAATTAAAAATTCGAAAATTCATGGTGATACATGAATAGTCGAGTTTCAGTTTGTTTTCCTTATTCAGATATTTGATTATTATTTTGGTTTAATTGAAAAAAATCGAAAAGTCATGGTGATACATGAGCACTCGATTTCAATTCGCTTTCACTGTTTATATTAAGTTTGTATTGGGATACGAAAATCCATGGTGGTTCATGGATATTATGATTTCAAATTTGATATAGTTTTCATTTGATTAGTTATGAAATTCTTATTGAAATCCAAAAAACTATGGTGGGTCATGGACATTTGAATCTAAAATTCAAATTTTTGCGTAATGCGATTTTATTTAATTATTTATATAGAGTAATTCTGATTTCAAGAATGTTTCATGTAGTGTTTCTATTGGTTGGTAATTCAAAATTTCATATTTACGTCCCATGTCACGCAAATCATTTCCGTTTCGCAGTATGTCTTCTCGTTTTCCCCGACGTCGCCTTCGAAACTCAACCCGTAAAGTGACAGCCCAGATTTTCAAACAATAGGCGGTCGTGATCCCGACCATGATGACCCAAACCAACCACAACAACAAGCACAAACACCAAATCTATGCCCTCACCAATCTAAAACCCAACACAAACCTAAGATACCCAAAGCCAACCCAACAATTAAAAAAAACCCTACACGGAAACACAACCTTTGTTTGGCTCGTTTATGCGTTACCACTCAATCGCCTCATAATATCGAAATGCTTCCCACGACCCATTACTCAACCATTTACCACACCTTATGTTTTACTATATGCTCATGTTGCAAGCCTTGTACCATTGTAGTGACCCAAACACACCTACTATGCTCAGGAAGTCATAACTTGTTACTGTTATGTAATACCCTAAACCGCGCTCCCTGGCCACTTGAAACTCACTATTAACCTTGAATCAATACTTAGTCCCTTCATACTAGTCAAACATACCTATTTTTTTAAACCATGCATGTTTCTCCATATTCATTTTTTTATGAACACCTTACACTTATAATTTCAAATCCTCAATTATTTTAAATAGCTAATTAACAAGTATTTAATCAAGTTGATTTTCTTCAAAATGACTCTAAGTCAAATCAAATGGTTTACTACTATTGCTGCTGCTACTGCTGCTGCTACTGCTACTGTTACTGCTACTATTGTTATTATCATCGCTACTACTACTACTACTACTACTACTACTACTACTACTACTACTATTATTATATAATATTTTTCCAAGGTTAAATAAAATCTTTTGTTTCAAACAAGTCCCAAGCCCATTAGGTTATTATATTATTTCTATCAAAATGAGTCATTTTATTTGACGATAATCTCTAAAGTTTTCATAGTATGCCGCCAAAAGGGAAACCTTTATTTTAGATAAAAAAAATCATAAAGTTTCGCAAGCCTTAGCACTAGTTCAGGACTTTCATTTATCATAAAGAAAAGAAAAATTAATTATGAATTATAAATCATCACGTTTTGCATCCGATTTTCACAAATTAAAATGAATCTTAAAAATCATTTTTCTCTCCCCCTTTATTAACACCAACGAGTTTCAGTTAAGAAATCATGGCACTGCCCTCACCCTAGTCTCCATACCTCAAACCCACCTACCTTCGAGAAGACAAGTATCACAATCTGTATTTTGTTTTTCTTTAACTTCTTCTTCATGTATTTTTTTATATTTGGATATAATCGAAATAACTCTATGTATTTAATTTCTTCAAAAGTTGTTATGAAATTTATATTTGATTTTGGTTATTTGCCGATTTTTGACCTATTTTCGTTCATGTTTACTCTCAAGCACGAAACAAACAAATACATGCGTCATTTACAATATGTAGTCGTATTCTCGAATTGATTTACTTTTGTTACCTCAATCTCACGTTCTATGACCGATTTCCCATGAACGTAATCGTTTAGTGGAAGTTGGGACTATGAACATGGTTGTGTACATAGTTATATAATAGAAACCGTATTTCTACCTTTGGCTATCTAGTACCGGTTACCTCTAAAGGGATTAGTTTATTTATAACCAGGACTATGATTATAGCTATCTAGTCGAAGTCAAGTGTTCTTTTTATATCTACTTTACATGAATTGTTTGGTTACTTGTTTGGTTCTTTTCCCGCTCAATGTTTCATGGACTATCTTGTTATTCTTGATCTTAATATTTCATCAATTTGAGTCCAATGTTTTAACTTGTTACTCTCAATTTTGAAGTTTCAACTATTCACTTTGTTATTCTTAATCTCAATATTACCTTATTCATGTTGATACTTTGTTTATATGAAATTTTCACTTGTTTAACGTGTCATTATTAACCACAAAAAAAAATTTATCTATTTTGAAATTTTGACAACAAAAGTGATGTTTATGTATTTTATTCTTGAACTCAAGGCTGTATTGACTCAGTTGGCTATATTTTGTTAGTTAAAATCATCCAGCTATTCTCGACCCCCCAATATTCCATTTATTTATTGCGACTTTCATGACCTTAATTTTTTCATTCATTGTTTTTATTATTTTGTGTTACACTAGAGTTTCGCTTATTTCATTTTAACTTCGACAGTTTCATTTATTTTGTTTTAAACCTCAATAACATCATTTATATCGTTTCAACCTTAATAACATCGTTTATTTCGTTTTAAACCCAAATATCATCGTTTATTTTTATTAAACTTCAATAGTTTAGTTTATTTATTTTTACCTAACATTTTCGCTTATCCTTGATCTGAAGGATTTGTTTATACCTTTTGTTAATTTTGATTTATATAGTTCATTATTCTTAATTTCCAAGTTTTTGATTTATTATATTTATTGTATATGTTTTAAAACCCACACAATTGGACGGATTATGTGGACCATCCGACGATAAAGGTAATTATGGGTCGACACGTAATTATCCAAGTCCTCGCATAGAAGACATAATAAGTACATTGTGTGCAATAACTCAACACCTGGAATGATTTTGAAAGACGGGACAAATGTAGTATGATAAGGGCATGGTGGATACGCTGCTGGTACATCCTATATATAAGTGCCCTTACCATATTCCCGTTTGTGGCGTCTTTCAGTCAATTCAAAGTTCGACGTTACTGTTTTTATATAATTATGTATTTGTAAAAAAATTATTAAAACGTTTTAACAACTCCGTGTATTAGTTGTTTTGTTTTAAACTTTTATCTTTATTTTAATTTCGGGACAAAATTACTAAAAGTTGTGAGTCCTGTGACATTTGTCATTTTTCAAATCCGAAACCCGCATCATTTTAAAATTGCAATAAAATCCGGATCCATTTTTGTTAATTAAGTTGGATTTGTTTATTTTATTTATGTTGTTAAAATTTATAATTACAATCCAATTAATTATAAATTTCATTTCATAGCTGTATATCTTTATATCTTTATTTCTCTTAATCTATCATAAGTTCCACATTACAAACTTTAATCATGTTTTGTTAGTTATTCAAATCATGCATTCAATCCAATTCATAGCCCATTTTATTAATTTTATGTCTTGATTAACATTTTTATGATCACATTATTCTTCTTTAATCAAAACTCCTATGATACAAGTCTAAATTTATGATTATTATTCAACATTTTTAAGACTTTTTAACACAATTAAATTCTTTGACCAACTTAATCAAATTGAACACCATTGACTTTTTTTTCCTATAAATTGAGCACATTTCTGTTCCTTAACTTTGCCACATTCACAATTACTAAATTTCCTTCTTCTTGAGCTCTCTTTGGTGTTTTGCAAAACTTTGACTTATAAAGTTAAACCGATCAAGTTCAAGACTTTTTCTTATTATCTTTTATGTCCTTTTCTCGGGTATGTTTTTGTTATTTTTATGCATGTTTCCATAATTTAGAAACTTAATGCTATGTTAAACTCGACTTAACATTAGTATTAGTTAATAAAAATATAAACTTGATTCGCTTACATATTTATTCGGTTCGGTTTAATTATTCTAAATATCGAACATCTAAAAACTAATTATTTTCATCACATCAACTAAAAATAATAATTTTAACAAGTCAGAAAATAATATGACTAACCATTATTATGACCCAAATTTGTATAAATAATTTAAAATGAACTCACTTATATATTTTCGTCAAAAAGTCTAAAAATGGACAATTATAAAGGTAATATATATGTTTTTCTTACAAAGGCTTAAACACTAAACCGACAACTGAATTTAGCTAAGTCTTATGTTTCATTTTATTACCTTGAATCCTATTTTGAACCTAGAAATATTTTCTAGGGCCGCTCGTCGAACCAAACTCATCCGGTTCAGTTCACTTAAACGCATAGTTCACTTTTACTCGCTTAACTTAACAAGTGAGTTTTTCATAACCCATTTTTAACACTTTTAATATTTTTGGGGTGTAGCATGTCACAAGTTTTATTCGTTTGTTATGCGTTTGTTTACAAACTGATTCACATTTATCGTACATGTTAATATTATTCTTGCATATTGTTTGTGATTATACGTAATTATGTGCAACGTGTTTACTGTTTTTATGGTGGAAGTAACTCAAACGCAAACGCATACACATAGTGGGAGGTTCTGACGGGACGTACCTGCGCCGTCTAACGTTACGACTTCGGTTGTTTACGTAAGGTGGTTCTCATTTCCCCGACTTCTACGGCTTCGGCCAAATGAACGGGAGGACGACACTATTTGATTTCATTTACATTATGTTTGTATATTTATTGCATGACGATCATTGGATCGCGCATTATATATATATATATATATATTTAAATACGCAAAAACTTATGAAAACTCACCAACATGTGTTGTTGACAAAATATATTATTCTAAACGTGCTGCAGGTTGACATGATGAAGTACCAGGACAAGAAAACTAGTTATACCTTACGATTATTTCAATGAATAATATTTGTTTCTTTTTGTAATGTTGTTTGTCTCATTATCAAACTATTTATGTACTTGCGAAATTATGGAATAAAATAAATATGTTGTCACTATTAATAGTGTTACGAGCTTATGAGTGATCTATACGTTGCACCCGGACGTATTTCGCTTAAAGCCGGGGTGTTACAGTTATACCGGTTTTTTTTGTCTTTCTTTTCTTTAATATCTAACGGTTTTTTATTCTTTATAATTTTAATTTGAAAATAAACTATTGGTTACGGTTTTTCTATTAGTATAGTACTTGAGGTTATTATAGCATCAATAAGATGTCGTAGGACCCAAATTACGTGGCTAATGTATCCTGAGGAAAAGAAAATCATAAGTGACGTCGAAAACAACTATTTTTTTTGTCACTTGCTACAAATAAGTTTTTATTAAAAAAATTAAAAAATATGCACCTATTTTTTACAAAATCAAATCACTAATATTTATGGTGGATGGACCACAAATTGGTGATGGGAGTGTATATACGACAATCATTTATTAAATCAAATGTCACGAATGGTCGTATTATCTAATATATATACACTTCCTATCAAGTTAAATATCAAATAACACACAATCAAAAGAGAGGTCACAAACTGATCATCACACCACCATTGATGGTGTTACGCTATTAATGTCGTACCTCTGTGCATGTACAAGTAGTTATATCTTAAGGATCTGAGTTGAATAAAAAGTATACGACAAAATCAAAGTATCATATTTAACTATACAAACACGTAAACTGTAGTTATAAGAAATATACGATAATGTTGAGTCGGATATTTGCTAAGCAAGATTGGAATCTTCTCAACCTACTCAAGAAATTACTATGTATGGATTTCGAGCAAGCTTGGACCTTCGAGCATGGAATTATTACCTCGAGCATGATGTCTTACGACTGTAAGACTATCTTCTGGAATTTCTTCTAAGTGTTGAAAGCTTCGAGCAAGCTACACTTCGTCAAGCAAGGATGTTCTCCATCGAGTATAGTTTGCTATCCAAGCAAGCAACTTGATCTATCCAGCTTAAACCAAGTCTTTCGAGCATCTTGGTGGTTCGAGCATGGATACAATAAAGGAATATCTCATATGTTCTAAGTATAACCTTCGAGCATGGTTCAATCCCGAGCAAGCTTAAGTACCCGAGCATGCTGAAGGTGTTCATAATAAATAAAGAATATTAAAGAGATCAAGTAGAACACGTTTGCTCGTGGAACCTATTCGAGCAAAGTTCGAAGACATGTTTCGAGCATACACTATATTATATGGTATGCTCGACAAGGATTCATCATGCTCGAAGAACAGTTTTACACTTATAATTATTTTGTCATTCATTATGTAATCATTAGGGTTTCTAGAAGGAATGTCTAGGGGACTATAAATAGAATCATAGGTTTTACGCACAAGAGGACGAGAATATACGGAATACAAGAGCATATCAAACAGAGCGATTATTCCTCATTAATACTATCTCGTACCGCCGTCTCGAAACCCTACACATTCCATGCAAGCCTAATCAACTGTTTCACTGTCCATTAATGATATATTAAATATAGCGAATCTTTTGTTTATTTCTTGTCTTTGCTATATCATTCTCATATTCATTCCTAATCTCTGTTTATACTGATTCCGCCGGTATAATAAGAAGGTCTTCATTTTATTAGATCTTGTGTGCTCTTATCGACTATCATTAGTTGTGGATTAGATCTGGTCTTGAGAAGTGGTATCGGAGCTTTGTATGCTCTCTGAAGACTACATGTTTGAAATTTGAGTGATAAAGGTTGAAGCTTTAGGGTTTAAAAGGTGTCTGCTTCCAGATCTGAAGAGGTTGAAGTTATGGACGAACAGGAGATATCTACAAACAAGATCCCAAGACTTTTGGGACAAGAAAACTATATCAAATGGAAGGTTCTATTTGAAGCTGCAGTAAACTATTACGATACAGAGTTGTGGAACTCTATCAAGGATGGTCCTTATGTTTCAAATGATACAATAGGAAATAATCAAGTAGTAGCAAGGCAAATGAAGAAAAGGGATGATAAAGCCCTATCCATGTTGAAGCTGGGATTATCTTGGGAAATTCTAACGAGTGTGAATCATCACACTAATGCCAAAGCCATGTATGATGCAGTGGTGGAAATGTTTGAAGGAAATGTTGAGCTGCGTGACATCAAAAAGGACAGAATTAAACAACAGCTCGACATATTCAAGTTTAAAGATGGTGAAAGACGGAAATCAGTGCGACAGAGGTTTATGGCCATTGTTAACGAAATTAGAAAAACTGATTTACAAATCTCTGATTTTGAATTAAACAAGAAGCTTCTTACATCTCTATCAAGAGAATGGTATACTGCTAGTAAATTCATCAGAGAGAAAGTAAACTTTCCCAACTTTAAGTTGGATGATATGATATCATTTCTGCAAGCTGCAGAACATGAGATGATAGAGAATCATATGCTAAAGAGGAAAGACCCACTTTTCCATTGACAAATGCACTAGCTGCTCCCATGGGAAATCTATCAACAAGATCTCAACAATTGCATCCAATCATTGAAGGACCATCAAACACAAATTCAGTTACTTCAGAGACACCCAGAGTGTATGGTGCTGGTCAACAGAAATTCAATGTTCAAATGATTGAAGACAAT
Source organism: Bidens hawaiensis (assembly GCF_021521415.1). Lineage (NCBI taxonomy): Eukaryota > Viridiplantae > Streptophyta > Magnoliopsida > Asterales > Asteraceae > Bidens > Bidens hawaiensis. The sequence goes on from NW_027491306.1 coordinate 785,976, forward strand.
GACAGTGCATCAACAGCAAGTGGACATCCTTCATATGTCTGGCCAAGGAACTGACTATCAGGCTTTATTCTCAATGTTCACAGACTCTTACAATGCTTTTGTGGCAAAGAATCTTATTCATACAAGTGTTGTACAAGAAGACTTAGAACATATTGATGCAGATGATTTGGAAGACATGGATCTCAAGTGGCAGGCTGCTATGTTAGCTGTAAGGAGTAAGAGGCTATATAATAGGATAGGAAGATCAACCTTCTCTGGACCTAATGAAAGAATAGGGTTTGACAAGTCAAAAGCAATATTTTTTACTATCAGCGGCCAGGTCACTTTGCCAGGGAATGCAATCTTCCTAGGCAGTTTGGAAACCAAGTGAATCAGACCCAATTCTACCAAAATTAAAATCAAAATCAAAATCAAAATCAGTAGAATTATCAGCAGAGGAACCAGCCTTTGAATCGAAAGCACTACCAACAGAATAGGCAACAACAGCAGACCCAACAGGAACAGAGGAATAACCAGTTGCGGATTCAAACAAATCAGAACTGAGGGACTGTTGGTGCCAATAATTAGAACGGGGATCAAGGTAATGTTGTAGTGAAAATGGTTCCTCAAGATTGCGAGTTTGATTGGAGTAACTATGCAGCTGAAATTGTGAAGGCAAATGCTGCCTATATGGCTAAGATTAATGAATTTCGGCAATCATCAAACCCTCAGGTACCTACTGAACTTTCCATTTCTGATCTATTGCTTGTTATTGATGATCTAAACAGGGAAATTGGAAAGTGGAAGAGTGAGTATAGTAGAAAAGATGTGATTATAAATGTATATGGCACCAGTGAGACAACTTATGACAATCAGATCAAAAGTTTAGAGGAAGACTGTATGCAGGCTTATAGGGTTCAGTCTAAGTTGAATCTAGAAATTGATGGTTTAAAGAAGATTTATACTAAAGAAAATGTGAAGAATACAGAATTGCAAATTCAGGTGGATTTCCTGAAAAATCTTGTATCCACAAGAAACATTTTAGGTCATACAGAGAACATGAAGCCTGAGGAGAAGTATAAGACAGTTCCACCTCCTTTCTGTGATAAATATCTACTAAAGGTGGATAAAGAACAAAGAGAGGAATATTTGAAGCAATTCAAAAGTGTGTTTGAAGATAAGAAGGAGTTTATTGAATTATATGAGAATGTGTCTGTGAGAAAGGAAGGTGAATTTGAAGTAAAGAAGAAAATTGATCTTGTTGAGAAGGTTGAACAGAAGAATGAGAAGGAACATAAGGAAGACAAAAAAGGGGACTCCTCAAGTGAATGTAGCTCCTGTAGCTGCAAGAGTAAGAAGTCAGGAAGTGATAGGAATGTTAAAGAATCAGCAAGGAAGAAATCTATAGAAAGAATACCAAAGGTACCAAGACAAACTCCAAATCTGAAAAGGCTCTATGAAAGAATGAGAAAGGAACATCAGGTATATGACTTGTGTGGAAGAATAAGACCCAAGAATGACAGAGCTTAATGTTCTACAAAAGTTGACTTCTGTCCACCCATTTACCCTGTCTTTTCAAATCATGAGTTATTTGATGTTGGAGAGGTTGAATATGCACCCAGAAGAAGGACAGTGTCTGAGAAGAAAGAAAGATCTTCAAGCTTCTATTTAAATTTCAAAGAAGTGAAGTTTGTTAAAGCCAAAGAGGTACACAAGCTAGATGTGTGTGGATCTATACATGTGAACTTCAGTAAGTGTTCTTATGCAAAAACTTCTTTGGGATTTGACTTCCCAAGACCAAGTGATAAGTTTACAAATGAAAAGCATTTAGAAGAGCTTGGAAGCTTTGCAAAAGTCTGGTGTAAGAAGTGTGACTCGTATGGACATCATACTGACTTTTTATGGATTGAAGATGAAGAAGAGTACAAAATTCCAGACAAGTATTGTGGTCAAAATATGGCATTGTACAAAGAGAAGTATGAAAAATACTTGAGGAATGAGAAAGATGAAGATGATGAGTAAGCAGACAGATTGAAAATAGAGAAAAGGTTGAAGGCAGTTCTGAGATTAAGTGATTCATCAAGTGAAACAGACAAATCAGACTAAAAAAGCAATTATGCTTCAAAAGGAAAAGGCAAAGGAAAGTCAAGTGTGCTAAATGGTGATGAAAAGTTCCTTTTAAAACAAGGATATGAGCCTAGAGGATTCAAATGGAAGAACTAGTTCTTAAGCCATGTGAAGCACAAAATGAAGTGGGAAATGTAGTAGTTGAACATGACTCAGATGATTCTTGTGAAGTTGTTCATGAGGATCCTGTTCCAATTGATTTGAATGATTCTAATGTCACTGATTTACAAACTGCTGAAGTTTGTATTTCAGACGTAACTAATCAATTTGCGTTTATATGTGCAGGGACAGTCCACTGAAGTCAATGATATATGGTACATGGATAGTGGATGTTCCAGGCACATGACATGTGATAGAGGATCACTTGTCAACTATAATCAGAAGTTTGAAGGATCAGTTGCCTTTGGAAGTGATGAAAATGGAGGGAAAATTATAGGAAGAGGAACACATACCAATGGCAAAGTGTCTTTTGAAAAGGTGTTGCATGTGGAGGGCTTGCAATACAATTTGTTAAGCATTTCTTAGGTCTGTGATAAAGGATATAAAGTTGGATTTGATGATGCACACTGCTTTATCTTGAAATATGAGTTTGTGATTCCTCAGGACATGATTATGATGATGGCACCCAGAAATGGAACTTATATGAGCTGAGAATGAAGAATGCAGTTTCAAGGGGTGGATCATGTTTTGTGTCTAAAGCAACTGAAAATGAAACAAGAATGTGGCATAGGAAAATGTGCCATGTGAATTTAAAGAATATGAACCGATTGGTAAAGGGAGAACATGTATTTGGTCTCCCCACCAAGGAATTCAAGTTGGATTACAAATGTTCCTCTTGCATCAAGGGTAAACAACGTAAATCATCACACAATACTAAATTGGTGAACTCCATTGAAGAAGTGCTGGAATTGCTTCATATGGATCTTATTGGTTCTATGAGTGTTTCCATCATAGGGAAGAAGAGATTTTGTCTTGTAATCACTAATGATTACTCAAGGTTTACATGGGTGTTCTTCTTAGGAACTAAAGATGAGGCTGCTGAACTGATTAAAGCTTATGTGCTAAGAATGAAAAATTAATTGGATAAGAAAGTTAAAGTTATCAGAAGTGATAACGAAACAGAGTTCAAGAATGGGGTAATGGATGAATTTTGCACTTCAAAAGGAATATTTCAGCAATTCAGTACCCCAAGAACACCTGAACAAAATGATATGGCTGAAAGAAGGAACAGAACATTGATTGAAGCTGCAAGGACAATGATTGAAGATGCCTACTTGCCTGTTACATTTTGGGCAGAAGCAATCAACACTGCATGTTATGTTCAAAACAGGATACTGCTAAATAAAGTTCAGAACAAAACACCATATGAAATCTTGTTAAACAGAAAGCCTTATGTGAAGTTCTTGAAGCCTTTTAGTTGTAAATGCTCTATGCTGAATACATAAGATTTTTTGAATAAATTCCAATCAAAGTCACTGGAGTGTTTCTTTGTTGGTTATTCATCTCAATCCAAGGCTTACAAAGTATATGTGAAGGAGCATATGTGTGTAATTGAGTCATCTGATATTGTATTCAATGAAAATCACTTCAATAATGTAGATGGTCCAAGTTGGCTATTTGATTTAGAGAAATTGATTAAGTCTTTCAAAATTTACAATGAAGATTTTGATGAAGGATTTTTCAATACTAGTGTTCCTAAACCAGTGAAAGAACAGAAGATAGATTTGGATAAATTATGGTCTAAAGTGGCTGGTAATGAGGAAGAGTTTGAATTTCAAAAGAAGAAGAATGAACCTGATGAAAATGAAGTTGTTGGATCAGAAAATCAAAGTGAAAATCCAAATGTTAAGACTCCAATGAAAACAAGTGGCAAATTGCAAGAGAATGAAGAGGTTACTACATCTGAGGACAATGGTAACCAAGATATGTTTCAATCATTGTTTGATTCCCTACGGATTGGAAGCAATGAAGCCTCAACATTAGCTCAAGTCAACAACTTGGAACCTGCTTTAAATGATGATGAGAACCAAGTTGAAGAGGCTGACTTAAATGTTTCAAATTTGGACACAGAGATTGTGGCAAATCCAATCATTCAGACAACTGCCACTCAAAGAAACCATCCTATAGAGAACATCATTGGTGACATGCATGAGAGAGTGATAAGAAGTTCATCTAAGAGAGCAAACCAGATTCAACTTTCTATTAAAGTCCCTAGGAATGATAAATGCAGGTGAAGTCTAATTAAAGATATGTGTTTAAGTGCTTAAATGACTACTTGCTAAATGTTTGATGTTTTGAATATGTGAACTTGTATGTGTGCTTGATTGACTATGCTTTGTTTGCTGCTTGTGATTTGTATGAAAATTTGTTTGATTATGCATATCTAATTGCTTGCTTGGAAGATAATTGATGTGTTAGACTAAGTTTGAATCAACAGCTTTGAAAAAAAAAATTATGTTTTTGAAAACCGATTCAACTTAATGTTTTGTATGCTTTAGTGAATATCATTCACTCAGTGTGAATGTACTTGTTTAAATGAAACATTAAACGTGTTTAAAAATGTTTGTGAGTCAAAATAGATCATTTTCAAAGGACAAGTTTGTTTTAAAAATTTGATATGATGTGGGAATACATTTGAAGATGAAGATATGTTTCTTTAAAGATCTCTCTGAATAATAGGCAGAAAGATAATTATCCAGTCATACACAAGCCTGCTGATGTTATGGTTAACCCAAAAATTTTGTTCTTCTATAATCTAAACAGTTAAATAAAAGCCATAGGTGTATAAATCTTTGGTATTATTATTAAAAAAAAATTTAGTTATGTAAATACTATTATGTTTTGTAAAATAAACAGACTTAAAAAAGGCCCTAAGAGAACTACAGAGGTGGCGCATACAAATAAGTCATAAACATCTTCAATGTAAGGCTAGTAAGTCCGGATGGCATGTAAGTCCAAAATTCAACCTTAAGTCTGTATTTTTCACACTGTTCATATATCCAAAAATATTTTTGACCATGCATCAGAAGGTTGAAGTCAAGTTGGAGTGACTTGGATAATGTTGATACACGTTTTGTACGTCTCAGTCTTTATCAGGGCATTAATGTAATTAGTTTAAAGTATAGGGGTCTTAATGTAAATATGGCTAAATGAGCCATTCACTCTAATGTAATGTTACATTCGTTACCCTGTAACGAATATAACACATTCGTCTTATTGTAAGCTCATTCGTTAACCCTGTTTAACTAATGAGGGCTATTCGTTATAGGTTAAAGTATTAACGAATGAGGAGTTCATTCGTATGGTTTAATGTAACGAATGACACATTCGTTAACTGTTAAGTTAACGAATGTGGTCATCCCCTATATATATTCTGTAATTTATTCATTAATGTAAGTTTTTCAGTTCAGTAATCAATTCTCTCTCGTTACTCTGTCCGATTGTTCTCTCAATTCACACACTACACATACATAATGTATTCAAATCCTAATCGTATAAGAATCAACATGTGCATCGTTGTTATCAAGATCTAGATCCATTCCCAAGCTCTTTCAAGTGGTATCAGAGCTTAGGTATCTGATCTACAATGCAATTAGTTAATATAGTTGATCTAAGTGTGTTCAATTGATTCGTTTCATGATGAATTGATTGAGTTATGAATTGATTGAGTTTTAAGGTAAATTGGAAATTGTAGAAACAGAGACTGTGTTTAATGAGGAATTGAATCAGTTTGTTCTGTGTTTGTGAGTTCGGATTAGGCAATTAAGGTTTGGATTTGGTTTTGGATTGTTTTGATAGAAGTTTTAAGTAGTTTCAGTAAGATTCGGACGAGTTGGAAGTTGAAATTGGAAGTTCGAATCGTTGAAGACTGATTCGTTAAGATGAAGTCTTATTCGTTAGGATGAAGCCTGATTCGTTACACTCATTCGCTAAGACCTAACCACTCATTCGCTATAACTTCAATTTCATTCGTTCAATCTTATTCGTGAAGATCAAACCTTATTCGTTCAATCTTATTCGTTAAAGCCTGATTCGTTCAAGCTTATTCATTAAGCCTGATTCGTTAGATAAATTTGTTAACAAATATCCCATTCGTTAAAGTAATCAATTTTTAACGAATATCCCATTCGTTACTGGTTCATTCGTGTGAACAGTAAACGAATAACCTTTGAAAGTTTGACAATTTTAATCCCTGAAGTTTATCATGGCTGCTCAGAATTCATCTTATTATGCTTTAGCATCACAGAATGTCTTATTGCAACAGATGCTGACGATGGATAACGAGATTGGCAGTCACAATAAGTGTCCCAAGCTATTGAAACTATTGGACTTTGCCCGTTGGGAACCAAGATTCCGTGCACATCTGGGATCCGTGCATCCTAGCAGTGTTCGTTTTCTTGATGATGTTTATGCTGCACCACTGATCGGTAATGACAATACAAGTTGGACTCCGAAACCTTTTAAGGATTATGAGACACATGAGTTGAAGGACTTTGAAAGTGAAACGAAAGCATATTCTACACTCACTATGGCTTTACCGGAACATATTTTTCATCAATATAGTACAATCAAAGTCTGTGCTTCACTGTTTACTACCTTGAAAACGAGAAGTTTGGGAAATACTCTTGAAAGCTAGAAGACTTTGGTGAAATTTCAATTCAGAAATTTTATCCTGATGAAAAATGAAACTGTAGAAGAAATGATCAACCGTTTCAGCCATTTGATTGTTGAGATGTCATCTGTTGATCTTGAGCCAACTGAACAAGATAAGATTGATACTTTAAAGAATGCTTTACCTACAGATTATTCAACTTTTTTGTTCGTGCTTAAAGAGAACGGTTTCTTTCATAAACCTGAACTGACTACTGTACAATTCATTAACAAGATCGAAGAAAGGGAATTTGATCTTAAATGTCAATCTACCTTGAAAGAAAATCAAAATCAACAGTCATCAACTCAGAATCCGTTACTTTATGGCGGTGCATTACCGGCAAACATGCGACAAGCTCAGTGCCTATTAATGCATTCTTTGCTTAATCTCAAGAGGGTCCTAACGTAAACAATTCTCCTAATGTATGTTTCATGGCGTGTGGTGCAACTGGAAACTCAAATACTCATACTTCAAGCCTACCCAAGGTTAATTTACAAGAAGCTGAACAACAGTTCGCTTTTGTATGTGCGTTCATGACTTCATATGAACAACTGGTGGGAAGTAAGATTGCTACGAGTGATCTCACAGATGAGGACTATGATCAAATCGACCCAGATGATCTTGAGCTTATGGATTTAAAGTGGAACATGGCCATGATTGTTCGAAAGGTTAAAAAATTCATGCAACGAACGGGAAAAGATCTTCCCACGTTGAACAAAAGGGTTGGATTTGATAAATTAAAAGTCAAATGTTATAATTGCAGTGAATTTGGCCATTTTGCCAAAGAGTGTGACAAGCCGAAGAAAGATTTTTCTGGCTCACGCAATTCTGACCGTGCTTCTACAAAGTCTTCATCTGGAGGAGATAAAAATAACACTGCTGCCTCTGGTGATCAAGACAAATCTCCTGTTACTCAAGCTTTATTGGTAAATGATGGAGTTGATTGGTCTCATCGTTTATTGGGAAACCAGGAAAACGTTGCTATCGTTGAGCCTGTTGAGAAGTTTGAGGATGCAAGTAGCGATAATGTATTAGAAGGTAGTGATTCTTCTGACTCGGAAACTGACAGTGATCAATCTTTGTCATCTTCACAAGAATCATCTCCTGAAGAAACTGCATCTTATGCCTGCATGGCTAAGATAGATGAGGTATGTCCTACACCTCAAATTAATGTAAATTGTTCTAAGTGTGCTGTGTTAAAAGCCAAACTTGAAACAGCATTAACTCAAAACAATACATTTACTAATGATTACTTTACTATCAAGGAATGCTATAAGCAAAAGACAAAATTGCTTGAGCAAACGAATCTGAAAATTCAGAAATTATCAGATAGTAATCATGATCTTAAAGCTAAGATCTATTGTAAAATTATTGAAGTGGATCAACATTTAAAGGAGATTCTTCGTCTTCGAACTTGCATTTCCAAACTCGAACAAGAAAAAATGGAATTAAATCATAAACTCAGTAAATTCAGAGATTCTTCTTTTCTTTTGAATGAGATAATTGAGGTTAATCATTCACACAAAAAGAACGGAAAAGCAGGTTTGGGATACGTCGAAATTCCTCCTCCATTTAATCTGGATTACAGTAGCATTCCTAAGGCAGAAAATTCTTTAAATATGCCTACTGTTAAACCTGAAAATGTTGAGTCATGTGAACCAACTCGTGAACCAGCTATTATTGAAAGCAAAAAGGTGTTTACCAAAAATGAAATAGATGGTTCAATTGAGGAATTGACTGAAACATATGTGATTGTTAAAAATAAGGACATTCCAATTGATAATCACATTCTATGTGAACCAGAAGATTTTGAAAAAGTTGTTTATGATGCAAAATCTTCAAATGTTTCTTTAAACAATTCAAGTGTTCCTAACGAGCTCCCTAAAGTAATTCCAAAGGAACAAGTTAATGTAACTTCCACAGACAAGCTTTCAGTATCTGATGAGGAATTAATGCAATTTATTAATCCTCCACTGAAAACTTCAACTGGAAAAGTATTTAAATTAAAAGGTCTTTCAAAAGTTTTCTCAGACAAAGAAGTTCCATTGAATCTTCTTAAACCAGAATTGATTGAAAGTGTATTTCAAGATGAAACTACTCAAATGACTGAACTTGAGAGGAAATTTCTTCAATCAAAAACTAGTAATGTTCAAAAACAAAAAAAAATGTTTTTAAACCTATAACATTCATCAAATCGTCAGGTTTGGAAAATTCATCGAATTTGACAAATCTTGAATTTTACAAAACGAAGAAGGGTTTAAAACATGAGTCATCCAAGAAGGTCACTTTTGAGACACCTAAATCTGATAATTTGAAAATTTTGTTATCACAACCGACCGGTACATCATCACAACGAAGTTTAGACTCTCGGCTATATTTCAAATGTGGTGAACCGGGTCACGTTTCAAGACGATGCAAAGCAAAGATCGAAAATATCAAAAAATATTCAACTTGCAAAACGAATGATTTTTCTAACATAAAAGAAAATCAAGTTGATGATTCTTTGATAATGTATTCAAACATCAATCCGAGGAAAGTCATTCGGATTGATGCACTTAATGTATTGAACACATGTGTTGACCGTGCTCAACCCATTTGTTCAAACACAGATTCGGGAAGAATCCTTGATGGTTATCTTAAGAAGAAATCTAAGAAAACTGTCACTTATTCTAAAGTACCGAATATGTGTGTTAATTTATTAAGTTCTCCAAAGGTTTCAAAGGGAGAGCCCAAGACTGAGGCTTGGGCTGCCTTTTTGAACTAATCATTTTACTTGATTATGCAGGGTACATCTAGGTCCGTATCAACTCAAAAATGGATATTGGATAGCGGATGTTCTCGGCATATAACCGGTAACATAGACCTTCTGCACAACATTAAAGATATTCAAGGGGGTTATGTGGCGTTTGCTGGTAATCAAGGAGGGATGATTACAAAAGAAGGAGAAGTTTCAAACGGTAGAATTACGTTTGAAAAGGTTAATTATTGTGAAAAGGTGGATCACAATCTGTTGAGTGTTTCACAGATTTGCGATAAGAAGTTTACCACCATTTTTACCAACAAGGAATGTGTTATTCTTCAACCAGGATTCAAAATTCCAGAAGACATGGTTGTCATGCGATCACCTCGATCAAATGATATTTATATACTTGACATGTGTTACGATGTCAAAGTTTCGCCCTCATCTACTTGCTTTGTGTCTAAAGCAACAGAGAAAGACTCTATTCTTTGGCATAGATGCATGGGACACATTCACTTAAGAAAAATGAACTTTTTGATGACAAATGATTTAGTGAATGGTGTGTCCCTCAAGAACTTTAAATTTAATGATCATTGCGTCGCATGCAAGAAGGGGAAACAAAAGAAGAAGTCTCACCCGACCAAATCACTAAACGATATCGTTACTCCTCTGGAACGACTTCATATGGATCTCTTTGGTCCAGTGACCCGTGCTAGCATTGCTGGAGATTTTTATTGTTTAGTTGTGACGGATGATTTCTCTCTTTATTCATGGGTGTTATTAATGGGATCGAAAGATCAAACTCTTGTGCTAATTCAGAACCTTATTACAAAGATCGAATCACTTTACAACCTTAAAGTGAGACGAATTCGTAGTGACAATGGAACTGAGTTTAGGAATAATGTACTGGATTTCTTCTGTATTCAGAAAGGAATTCATCGGGAATTCAGTGCATCTTATGTTCCTCAACAAAATGGTGTGTCTGAACGAAAGAATCGTACGTTGATTGAAGCTGCACGTACAATGCTGGCTGATTCAAAGCTACCTGTTCAATTCTGGAACGAAGCTGTGAATACTGCTTGCTACACATTTAATCGCGTACTAACGGTAAAGAAGCTCAAGAAGACTAGTTATGAGCTTCTACATAATTGTAAACCGAACTTAAAGTATTTGGAACCATTTGGATGTCCATGTACTGTGTTGAAGAAAGATGTTAGAAAGTTCGATGAGAAAGCTTTTGAGAGTTATTTCCTGGGTTATAATTCTCCGAAGAAACGGGTTTTCAATCTTTCTTCTGGTTGCGTAGAGGAATGGTATCACGTTGATTGTCAAAGTTATACTACTCCACCAACTGGTACAGGACCCGATTGGATGTTCGAATAAGAACGATTATTTAATTCATTTACATCAACGGTTACTGATATACCTGAAGATCTCGTTAGATCGTATTTGGAGGATCAATGTCTTCCAAGTCCAAGGTTTTCCTCGGTTGATGCAAGTGACTCTCCTAATGTATCTGAAACGTCAAACGATGTTTCTGAATTTTCCGATGATGTTGATTTTGTTGATTCATCGTCTGTACTGGTAGATGATGCTCAAGAACCTATCGAGCCTATTCTAATTAGTGATGATTCATCATCTGTCTCTTTAGACAATGCGGAGGAGAGTAGTACTAATTTAGGTAGTGATGTATCTGTTCCTGCGAATCCTACTTTACGGATTCATTCGCAACATCCACAGGATCAGATAATTGGTGATGTGAACGACGGGGTTCGCACAAGGCACCAATTGGCTAACATATGTGATGATCAATCTGATCATAATGTATCTCCTACTGAGGATTCGATTGTTTGTGCTTATGCGGATTTGCACTCTTCGGGTATCCTTAGTATCGCACAATACACCTGCTTTTTATCACTTTTTTTTTTCTCGGGGTTTAACTCTTTTTCCTTTTCTCAATGATTAATTCACTAGCTTGGCAAATCAAAACTAAAGCAGAAGAATATAAACTCTTTTTGTATATTTTGAAAATTTTCAAGTAGCAAAGAACTAAATGCAGAAAATGAAAAGCAGTACGTATTTTTGTGAGTTGAGCAGGGAATCATATTGACTAATAACGTCCTAGACTATACTTCAATTTTGACATTATTATGCACGTAACCCAAAGATGATTGCAGATATAATTGTCCACGTTAAATTTTAGACAGATCCGTCCGTAACTTTATGATACAACTTAAGGTTCAATTAAGCACAAATCTTATGTGGAAACCACCGGTCAGACATAGTTTCATATCTCTTATACATTGAGTTTCACATGTGTGTTTTTCTTCTTTAAATTGATTAGCTGTGACTCATACAAAAATAACAAAAGGAAAATAAAGCAGAAAGTTAAAATTTTCTCTTAAGATCGGCATTACTACACGCAGATAAGGTTCCATTTTAACAAAAATAAAAAGATAAAATAAGCAGAAGTTGCATAAAATCTTAACTCTCAATTCGGATAATCCCGTATTATCGCGCGGAGAAAGTCCAAGATTTTATACGAAACACCAAGAAAATAAAGCAGAATATCCAAATTTTAACCCTCAGGTCGGATAATCTTATCGCGCAGGAGAGGATCCAAGATTTGAATAAAAATAAAGAAAAAATGAAGTTGAATTTCTTTGCAAAATTAAAGATAAAACAAAGCAGAATTTTCTTCAAAAATGAATGTATGCACACACAGCAATCTTTAAAGCTTTTTGATACTTAATACAGATATTAACTATGCATCAAGATGTAACACCACTAGATTTGGCAAGCATTTAGGTTTATATCTTTTCAGCACTTATGCGATCTGTTAAGCCTATCATACACACCATACAATTGATCTTACGGCACTTTTTAGTCTAGTTTATTCATGTGTTAGGTCCGCTAAGTCAATGTACTATCATTTTCCCTTTTTTTGCTTCAAAACTCAATTTTGAGGAGCATTTTTCAATGTTTTTGGATTTTTCAATATTTGAATGTTTTTGGATTTTATAGAATTTTTCTGTACAAACGAAACCACACTATTTTTGTATTTTTCTATTTTCTCCCCCTAAAAACAGTAAAAAAATGAAATAACGAACAAAACAACAAAAAAATGATCTAACCAAGCTTTTGAATTTATGTGAAAGATTTTAAACAATTTATACCAAGCAAGTATTGAAAACGCGTTTTGTCAAAAGCTTTAGTATAAAGGTCAGTCTTTTGAAAATCCGTATGAATTTTATCAATTGATATTAATTTCTTTTCATAACAATCACGAATAAAGTGATAACGGATTTCAATATGTTTTGTTTTTGAATGTTGAACCGGATTTTTGGTGATAGAAATTGCAGCAGAATTATCAATAAAAATAGGAGTAGGAAGAAACTTCAAACCGTAATCCCGAAAATGTTGCTGCATCCAGAGAACCTGTGAACAGCAACTCGAGGCCGCCACATACTCCGCTTCGGCTGTTGAAGTTGAGACCGTTGTCTGCTTCTTACACTGCCAGGAAACAAGCCGGTTTCCTAAGAATTGACATCCCACCGTGGTCGATTTGAAATTGATCTTGCAACCTCCATAGTCCGAGTCAGTAAAGGCGGTGAGATCAAAGTTGTCGTCTTTGGGGTACCATAACCCAATGTCTGGAGTTCCCCGCAGATAATGTAAGATACGCCTTACTGCTGCCAGGTGAGTCACTCGGGGACTCGATTGATACCTAGCACACAAACAGACGACAAACATAATGTCCGATCGAGAAGCAGTCAAATACATGAGTGATCCAATCATAGCTCGATATAGGGTCGGATCTACAGTATCCTCCAATTCATCCGGTGACAAATTGTGACCCCCAGGAAGAGGAGTAGAGGGAATTTTGCCATCGGATATCTTGAATCGTCTCAAGACATCGTTCACATATTTTGTCTGATGGATAAAGATCCCAGCATCAGACTAGTGAACTTGCAATCCCATAAAGAAACTCATTTCTCCCATCGAACTCATCTCGAATTTTGTCTGCATAGTTTTCTCGAAGTCTTTGCATAAACTATCATTTGTCGAACCAAAAATAATATCGTCCACGTAAATTTGGACGAGGAGCAGATCAGCACCCATATTCTTGTAAAATAACGTACAATCCACAGTTCCCCTTTTGAATCCACTTTCAATCAGATGATCAGCCAACGTGCTGTACCAGGCTCTCGGGGCCTGATGCAAACCATATAGAGCTTTGTTTCACGTACACTTGAGTGCCAGTTCCAGGTGCACAATTTCCACGATCTCCTACTCCTAATATTATATCAGATTTTCCTCATTCTCCTACACCTGTGCACATGCCTACGTCTCCAATGCCTCCAACTCTTACTACTATGAGGCCTGATGTTCAGTTTGGAGATATATTACATAATGTATTGACACAGATGCCTACACAGCAGCCAACTACACCTGTTACTCCTGTTACACCTATACCGTTGCCGAGGCCTGGGCATTCCTTTATGACATTCAGTCGTCCTCAGGGTCCTATGCAACTAATACATCCTAAGTTTTATCTTATGGCTCCTCACGCTCAATGGTTACATATGATGAATCTGTTGCATTTACAACACACACAAATGCAAGCAGATCGAGCTGCACATGAGCTAGCGCAACGAAACTTACTGAGACATTTTCTTACAGCTCAGCGTGATAATAAAGAACTTCGAGCCCTTGTTACTGCTCAGGGGGAGAGGTTAGACAAAAAAGAGGAGATTATTCTTCAACTGATATGCAAAGAAGATGAATTGAAGAAGTTGAAAAATAATGAAGATGACCATCATGGTGTAGGGGGTGGGGTAGATCAGCAACCGGGCGGAAGTTCTACATCGTCGGCGGGTAATAAGACTGATGCTGGTGTTGGTGGTGGATCAGAAGCGAGTAATCTACAGATTGTTCCATATAAAGATTACACGAGAGCCAAGCCATTAGATGTTATTCTGGCTAATATGCTTCTGTTTGTAGGATTGGATGGGATTGTTTACAGTATGGTGAATGCTGATGAGATCGAAGAAGGTGAATTTGTTGATCATTCGTTAACAAAAGAACAAATTGCCTTACTTCTGGATCTAAATGATGATGAGATTGAGGAATTGGGTAAAAATATGGATGTGGAGATGGAAGATCGTACTGATACATGTATTCCTCATGGGAATGTACCTGATTTTGAAGAAGTGGAAGTGGAAGATGTTACTGCTGAAGAATATCCGGAGTTTTACACAGATAATAACAATGATTCGGGTATTCCATTCTTTACAACTAAGCATTTCAATGCAGCAGAGCATCGATTACAGGAAGAAAAAGTTAAGTTAAAAGCTGCTGAATCGAGCTATGTGTCCACTACAGACAAGAAGAGGAAACGTGGTTTTGATGGTATGTTTGAGCATAACGTTGAAAAGATGAATAAGATGATCGAGACTTTCAGATATTATGACCGAGAAGATGTGAAAGTTGAGAAAGCTCGAGAATCTGCATACCAGATGAAGAAGTATAAACCTGCTAAAGACGTTAAAGGTGATATGGTGGCCTGGCAGTACGATTCAGATCTTAAGGTATATATCGTCAAGTGGGAGCACGGTATTTATTATTTCAAACGCCCACACGATATTTTATCTATGACTCGATGGGATTTACGAACCTTAGCTAATCGTCCGTTTGTTAATCGTGGAGACGATAAATGGGCTAGCTGGTTCTACCGGCAGTTATTGCATGAAACCCGCTTTGGTTTCAAATTCTTCCAGCCTCAGGTGCCGAAACACAAATATATTGACGAGATAGATGCACGCATAGGATGGAGGAAGTTAATTTTAATAGTGAAACCGCCAAAGACGATGAAGAGGGTTCCGATGAAGATATTCCCTCAGAGTTTTTTCACCTCATTTAATTATTGGTATTATGATAATCGTACAGGTGAAGCGGTTATTGTTTATGGCCAGGGGTCACACGCGAAGACGTTACGTGTAATTGATCCAATGTGGCTAGTCAATCTATCTGAGTCTGACAACGACGCGTTATTCAGTCAGATCAGATTTGTTAATGTAAAGGATTATGATCTTGCAATGTAGTTTCAGATGGTTGTTCGTGTCTGCTACGCATACAAGATTCATAGCTGTGTTGATTGGAAGACAAAGATGTTTCAACACTAAAGTATGATAAAGAGCTAGAGACGAGGGGGAGTTTGTTGATACACATTTTGTACGTCTCAGTCTTTATCAGGGCATTAATGTAATTAGTTTAAAGTATAGGGGTCTTAATGTAAATATGGCTAAATGAGCCATTCGCTCTAATGTAATGTTACATTCGTTACCCTGTAACGAATGTAACACATTCATCTAATTGTAAGCTCATTCGTTAACCCTGTTTAACGAATGAGATAACGAATGAGGGCTATTCGTTATAGGTTAAAGTATTAACGAATGAGGAGTTCATTCGTATGGTTTAATGTAACGAATGACACATTCGTTAACTGTTAAGTTAACGAATGTGGTCATCCCCAATATATATTCTGTAATTTATTCATTAATGTAAGTTTTTCAAGTTTTTCAGTCCAGTAATTAATTCTCTCTCGTTACTCTGTCCGATTGTTCTCTCAATTCACACACTACACATACATAATGTATTCAAAGCCTAATCGTATAAGAATCAACATGTGCATAGTTGTTATCAAGATCTAGATCCATTCCCAAGCTCTTTCAGATAAAGCCAAATAAGCTTTGAGAAGAGATATGGGACAACCTAAATCCATAGTGTGGACCATTCAATTCTTTTGCATTAATTGAACCTTAAACGTATCACAAAAAGCAATGATAATCATGCTAAGTTCTAATACATGTTATTAACCTGACTTAAGTCATAATAATGCTGACCATGAAGTATTGTGAAGTGGATTAATCAATATGATCTCATGTTGAGATCTTTCCATAATAAAAATTGTTTTGAAAAGAAAAGGAACTGAAATTGATCTCTTATTCACCTTAATCTTATGCTTGAGTCAGATATGTATACAATGTTAGGCATCTGAGTTTTTTGCTGTAAAAGTTTGTTTTGAAAAATTTGCAAGTGTATTCGAGCATGTTTTCATGCTAGAATAAATTTCTAAGTGTTTCGAGTATGTTCTATACTTGAACAGTTGCTTTTTGCTCTACGAGCATGAAAATGTGATGTGAAATAAATTCTAAGTGTTTTCGAGCATGATTCTATGCTTGAAATGTGATGTTTGCTCTACGAGCATAGGTGTGCGATTGAATATTATTCTAAAGTGTTTTCGAGCAGAGTTGCATCTTTCAGTGTGTTCGAGTATGTTTGAGTGACCAACAATTTTTCTAAGTATTTCAAGCACATCTCATGTAATACCCAATAATAATAATAATGATAATAAAAAAAATAATAATTTATGTTGTGAGTTCTTGATTTGAATGCATGAAAATTAGATTGTAGGGCTGGTAGTGTAAGGTTGTGAGAGTTAATAGTGAATTTAAAGTAAAGGGGTCATATGTGCCAATTCCTTAAACTTGATTTGGAATTTATATCCATTGATCTCTCGTTGCAATAAGTTCCGAATTCCGAGTGGTAAGTATAGATATTACCTAATTGTTTTCAATCACAGAACCCTAAATCTTGGTTTCACCTTTGCCGCCGCCCTCCTTCATCGTTCAACCACCACTTCCATCATCGAAGCAACCGCATCACACCACCAAAAATTAGCACGTTTGCTACTTAAACCGCATAGTTCAAGGTCTCCGAGTAGCTTCTGATTCACGAGACAGTCGGGTTACACCTTTGTTGCCTCCCTCTTTCGGTTCCGCCATCCCGCTGGTGAGGTAGTCCTCTGTCTCTTCTTGTCTCGGTCCTGTAAATTCATTATACTATCGTTTTAAACCTGACAACGACGATAATGGTGATCGGTCGCAGTTCCGGCAAGAAATCGCAGACCCGCATCGCTACCGCCACCAGTCCCACAGTCGCTACCGGTCTGACGTCTGTTGTTCCTCTATTCAGGTAAATAATCTGGCTCACTATTAGTTACATATTTCCTATACCGGTTTGTGTGACTTTCCTTTGATTCCGGCGACAAAACGCAGCCCCTAGCAGTCTCTTGTGCACTTCCACCGTCATTACCAGCTACCGTCTTCCCGGGCAAATCCGTCGAACATTTTTAAGGCAAGAACTTCGACCATGTGTTGATAATTAGTTCTGTTCTATAATATGGTAAATTATAGCGATTTGTTTCTAACATTAAAGAAGAATTAACGAGGTGTGTACTGTGTGTGCTCAAAGGTGTGCATGAGGTGTGTATTAGCTTGTGTGCATGTGTTGTAAGGGTGTGAGTGTGGTACAGTGTGTGTGGCTTTGTGTGTGTGTGTTTTGATAACATATACATAATAAAATAATATGACATATGATAATATAAATATAAAGAATATAACCCAATTATATATTATAAGTCTAATATGTCAAAGTAACGGTTTATAGGTTCTTGTGGTTAATTGCGGACGAGTTAAGTTACGTTGCTTTTTGGCCTATTAGTTAAGGTACAGGTTCTGTTTTTCTTTACTCATAGTATTGAATTTATTCCATTTCATATTCGGTGTCCGTCACTTTGTAGTGCGGGCTTTTCGTTACCTTTTTGTTACCATTGAGTTCAACTTATTTGGTATGTGATGTTTTATATTTATTTTTGTAACATCCAATAGATTATATAATTTGTACTCGTTATTGCATGTTTCCGTTGGTAGCATTTTAGTTGCATATTGATTGCTTACATTACTTTAGCTTTTGTACTCTGTCACCCGAGCATGTCCGAAACTGTCGTTGGGGTGTCAGCGGCATTGCACTTATCGTGACAGTGCGTAATGAAAGTTCACGGCGTCTCTAGCTAGTGCTCGCGTAGCACCTTGGCCCCTAGAGGCGTATAGATCGATCTTAGCTCTGAGTTTGCGTTTGTTTTGTGGAGATGGAATAATGGGTATACGCCATACTCACCGTCTCATAGGTGCATGGACTAGCTAACCGTGTACCGGTCTGTTTAGGCTCGTTGGTGCTTCCCTCTTACGTGACTTAGTTTCTAATTATATATAGTCGCGTGGTTTGTTGTATGTATGTATCCATATAATATATTAGATGTGCTTCTGTCTGAGTCTGACTATGTTCCGATCAAGTATTTGGTTATGCATCCAGATACGTTAGTATTTATTTGAGTATAAGTTTGGTTTTGAGTTTGAAGCAAAGTTCGTAGATTTATTTTCATTCGTCCTTCGTTACTTGTACTATTGTTATTTCCGAGACTGGGCATATTTTTTGGCTCAGCCGTATTTTTTTTGTTGTGTTTTTCTTAATTGTTGACAGGTAATCGGGGTATTCATGGGAATCAGTGATGAGAGTGATTAATAAAGTTCAAGATATTTTCTTTTAAAGACATTTATAACTTATTTATCTTTCAGTATTTAATAAAGTTGACTTAGGACATCTTTCAGTTCATGTTGACCCGTTGGTTGTACTTGATTTTATTCTCTTATTTTAAATTGATTGTGTTTGGATTATGATATCTGTAATCGTGACACGTCAGCCTGTTCCGGGTTGGGGTGTTACATCTCATGTATGTAACATCCTAAAATTTTAATGTTGAATAAAGAAAGTTATGTTTAGTGATTTCGCGTTATTGATTAATTAATATCGTGTAAGGAGCGGATCATGGACTTAGATTAATTGAGATGAGTTAAATGAGAATGGGCCTTAGGTCCATGGGCTTTAAGGGATATAAATATCCCCTAAACCCTAAACCATCACTCATTCCATCTTATTCTCTAACACACTCCAAAACACACACACACCACATCACCGCCATACGGCCGGCGGCCGAGAGAGGAACGAACAAGATCCGAAAGAGAGAGAACGATTAGTTGTGATTAAACAAGTTAAACGAGATCCAAACGAGCACAAAAAGGTATGTTCTTGATCTTTAAAGTTTAAAGATCCAAGCTTTATAGTATACACGGGGTATATAAACGACCGAAAACGGTTGGGGAACGTAGTGGATGATGTTGAACCATAACAAGGGTGTTAAAATCGCCAAAATGCTTGATGAAAACCAAACCCGCGGCTGAACTGGGCAACTTCGCCTGCGACTGGGCAACTTCGCCTTCAAAGCGATAACTTCGCCTTCAAAGCTTAACTTCGCCTAAAGCTAAGTTCGCCTAACTGGTAACTTCGCCTAAAGCTAAGTTCGCCTAAGGATTAACTTCGCCTAAAGCTAAGTTCGCCTAAAGATTAACTTCGCCTAAAGCTAAGTTCGCCTAAGGATTAACTTCGACCCCAGCCAGGGGCTCTGCCCCTTGGACCCTGCTAGGGGCTGCCGCCCCTAGACCCCGCTGCCAGGGGCGCTGCCCCCGGACCCCCGTTCGTTGTGGGTAGTAATTAAGACTAGAAAGATGATATGAGTAGTGATAGTTAATTGATATGTATACTTGTTATACAGTCAGCCGTGCACAACTGAAGAAAGGGATTACGATTAACGGTGAACGTAACCGTGTTCAGGTGAGTTCTAGCCCCATTTATGTGTTATGCTTTCGGGGCTGTGTGCATACTCGATATGTTTGTTAATACGCTTATCCTAAGAGATAAGTGTATGCCTTATGTGAATGATGTGATATGTATGAATGATTGCTTGATGGTACGTGAACGATCTTCGGATATTGCACGTACTGTCAGGTTGTAACGCTATGTATAAGGTAAGTATGATATGTATGCTTATGTGTATGAACGTAATAAAGTTAATAAAAGAAGGAAATGACGGTTGCATGGTTGTATGGTTACGAAAAGGGTACCGAGCCCTAATAATACTCGAGGTATGATGTATGGTTGTATGGTAACGAAGAGGGAATCGAACCCTACTAATATTCGAGAACTAGGGAACCGAACCCTACTAATATTCGAGGAAAGAGGGAAACCGAGCCCTAATAATACTCGTGGAAAGAGGGTACCGAGCCCTAATAATACTCGAGGAAGGAGGGTACCGAGCCCTAGTAATACTCGAGGAAGGAGGGTACCGAGCCCTAATAATACTCGAGGAATGTAGGGCGTAATGCTCTTTATAACGTAAGATATGAAGGTAAGTTAATACAAAAGAAAGAATGAAAGTATGAAAGAATGAAAGTATGAAAGTATGAAAGCATGAAAGTATGAATGAAAGAATATAAGTTTACGTGTATTGTATAGTGTATGATTAACTAGAACTCACTCAGCGTAGCTGACTTTTAGTATGCACGCAGGTGAGTAGGATGAGGCAGCTCGCTTGAGGAGACACGTGGCATTGAACAAGAGCCTGGCATCTGAAGACTTATGATGTTTTAATTTTAATGCTTTAATGTTGAAAGACAAAGGATGTTTTGAGACAAGTTATGAATCATGTAATGTTTTATGAAAGTTTTATATTCCGCGTAAATGTTTTAATTAACTCTGATATTTAGAACTGTGTTTATGAGTAAATCCAATACGAAAGTAGGGCTACCGATAACGGGGCCTTACAGATTTTGACTTTTCAATATTTTATGTTTATATTTAAGTTTTGGATGTGTTGAATCTGAATTCGATCTTAGAACAACATTCAAACCGACCATAAACCGAACACTCGTTTAATGTTCGTTTTCTTTAATTTTAAGTTTAAACGCAGATTTTATTATTAATTTTGGTTTGTTTTGGTTTTGTTTTAACTTTGGAATATTTTCCTAATTTTTAGGGAATCATTAAGTTCGGTTTGGTCAGTTTGCTTAAGTCGGTTTCTTCTATATTCTTATTTCCTTTCATTCACCAATTTGTAAGGTGAGTAAATCACTTCCCCTATTTTAATTTCTATGTTTTGGGAACATCGTATATCCTATAAACCGCAAGTTATTTTTTTCACATCTGCGTTTACGTGTATTGCTCAATTATTACAATTCCAATCTGGACCACTTTTAAATTGAAACTAGGCGGCAAAACCTGTCGCGTTTGCACGGCGGGCACAAATTCAGTTGGTAACGGTAAGGTTCGTACTGTTACAGACATTAAACCCAAAACACAAATTAGTAAACACCCAGAAAACTCGTATAACATATGATACGGAAAAAATTACATATCTAGAACAACGTTTATTTAGTCGGTAAAACACTGTTGTAGCGGCGATTCGACGCGAATTTTATCAGTAGCGTCTATGTTTGTTACGGCTCATAACTAAACCCGAAAAACAGTTCTGTCAAGTTAACATCATGGGTGTTACGGTGGCGAGTCGACGTTAATACAGCCGGTCAATTAGGTTAATTGTGAATACAAGGACCAAACCTAAAAAATAATGTCATCAAATTATCATATCTAAAAAAAATAAATATATAAAACATACTTTAAATAAAAAACTAATGAAAAATATAAAACAAACTTGAAAGAAAAAAACTAATAAAAGAACATAGGACACAGTTTGAGAATAAGTGACCAAAAATATATATATTTCTTAAGAAAAGGTGCAGTGGGCAATAAATTTGAACATTTTGGGCGATATTCATCACCCCCCACACCACCACCATAAATATGTGGGCGACAGGGAGGAGGGCATGGATTTATCGCCTAATGTTGTTTGAAAATATTATTATTTCATTATTATTATTTGTGTGTGTAGGTTTAAGTTCAGGAGAGAAATGAGATTACTGTAATAAATGTGAGAAATGAATATGGACCACTAGTTTTATTTTAGGTTTTAAATGTTTAAAAATAAAAAAAAAAATATAAATGCAACAATAAATGTATTCTCTCTCTTCAATTAATACAACTAATATAACCATAATAAATCACTCTTTAATTATGGATACACATATTCTATACGTCTGTAGGTAATATGTTTTTCGTGTGTAGGTAATATATTTTCTTATTGTTAGAAAAAGTGTTTGTTATATGTTTTTGTGTAGGTTGTGTACTTTTTTGTTGATATTTAATGCAAACACGTGTAAGATAGTTTTTTGTACTATTTATCACAATGTAACTACGTGTTGATGGATATTAATATATTGAGTTGGAAGAAATTGATTTCGGATAGAAAGAAATTTTAATGTATGAATAAATTGTACTTGTGTAAGATAAAAATTTAAGAGAGAGAAAATGAATTATAAAAATAAATGAATTCTTATTATTTTTCAATTATAATAATTTGATTAGTTGGATTAATTGAATAGATAACTATTATATTTATTAGTTATATTAATTGAATAGAGAGCATGCATTAATAATTTCCTTATTTATTTTTAAGCATTTAAAATATACTCCTTTCGTCCCTCTAGAAGTGTCATAGTTTGAAAAACACGAAGTTTAAGGTAAATTAAATGATTGCTTTTTTTGCTTAGTAAATGACAATAATGACCTTAACATGTGGGTCCACAAATATTGTTTATTAATGGTAGTTGATGTGTCTAAGGGTAATTTTAGAAATTGGCTAATAAATTTTGACAATTGACATTTGTAGTGGGACAAACAAAAAAGGAAATGTGGACATTTCTAGAGGGACGGAGGGAGTAAAATAAAACTAGTGGCTCATATTCATTTCTCACAATAATCTTATTTCTCTCCTGGACCATCCCCTGTGTGTGTGTGTGTGTCTCTCTCTCTCTCTATTTATATAGGCTAAGTATAAAATGAAAACCCACTTGAGTTGTGAAAACTCTAGAAACCCATTCTCAACCACATGTTTTTAATTAATGTTTAAATCTTGTGGTCCACAATTAAAGTGAATAAAAAATGTAAATATAAATATAACTTTTTCTCTCTCATGAAAACATATATAAAAATTAGTAAAAAAATGTTAAAAAATAGCAAAACATTTTTTTTTGATGTTTCGACGTTTTGTATTAAATGTTACAACATATATTACATGTAACAAAAAAAAACGATGTTACAAAGGGTTTTCACGGGTTTTCACAACTCAAATGGGTTTTCATTTTAACCTTACCATATATATATATATTGGCTACAACACCATTACACCTAAATTGAAAGCACCCCTCTATTGACGTGGCGCTAATCGCCTCCATCTTGTCTTCACTACACATAACCTAAAGACGCTTGAACTTTGATAGTTCAAAATGCAAGAATTTAGGTAGGGAGCTTTACCCATTGAATCAAGTAAGTAGATAGTTTAGTTATTGAAAGTAATTGTATAAAACCTTAAAATAATAGCTCTGAAAAGCTTTTGTGGCACCTGATGCTTTATCTCTAAAAAGCTCTCTCTCTATATATATATATAATTGTTCTTTTCATGGTGTAGATTACTCATTGGTGCACCTGATGCTTTGCAAGAGTTCATATCTTTTTAATGCTTTGTAAGAGTTCATATCTTTTTCATTTCTAAGTTTCACCCTTGCAAAAATAAAATGAGTAGGTTTGCTATTTGATTATTTCTGGTTTTAACTTGTAAAAAAGAAATTTATTTAAAAAACCTTACTTGACATGTCTTGAAATGAGTTGCTAAATAGAAATAACACATTCTAGCATGAGTGCATTTTGATTAGCCTTTATCTTGACATGAGTTGCTAAATAGAAAGAACATATTATTATTATATTTTCTCTGAATGGTTTAGTAACTTAATTGCATAACTTTATACTTTAATGGAAATTCCCAAATTACCATGTTGTAGCATGCAGGTATGCCTTCAAGTGACAAACCAGTTGAATGGCAATTTGTTTAACGGGTTACATCTTGGAGGGGAACATCAATATGTTAATGTTGGACTTGTTGTAGTGTTAAAGCTATATGTGGCTTCAAAGAACCGGTTAGTTTGAAGGCAAACCGATGGATTTAATTGTAAGCACCGTAAAAGGGAAATGGTTCAAACATTAACTTTTTTAGTTTGGATTCTAATGGATCGGATCGGATCGAATGGGCTGACTGATAGACACTTTGTTTTCTTAGTTTTATAAATAGTTGGTGTCTTAGTTATCAAATTCATTTTACTGAATTAATGTAGTCGTCACATTCTTGTGTTGGTGTTCCTGTCTATCGGACAGGTAAAATACTAGTTTAATAGGTTAAATTTAAGTAAGCTACAATGGACTTAATTGCTATCTTTTAACTAGGGCTGTAAACGAACTGAACGAACACGAACAAGGTCTTGTTCATATTCGTTTGTCAAGAAAACAGTGCGTTCACAAACACTTACCGAACGAGATTTTATGTTCGTGTTCGTTCATTAAGGAAATGAATATGGTTATGAACACAAACAGACACAAATAAAATCGGCGGAGCCTAAAGATTGAGACCGATACATCCATCAATGTGAATAATAAAAGTTTGTAAACGAATCGAACTAACATGAACAAGGGCTTCATTTAACTTTAAACGAACAAATATTTATGTTCATGTTCGTTTACTTAAAAAATGAGCATTTGTGTTCGTTTATTTAAAATCTAAACGAGCATAACTGAACAAAGATAAATGAACATATATGAACAAGTATAAATGTACACAAACAAACATAAACGAACATAAATGCAAACACTTCAATTAACACAAATTAACAAATATTAAACCTTTAAGTAGATAATTCATCTATATAATATTTAATTATTTTCTATTAATGCATAAACGAACATAAACAAACAGGCATAAACAAACATAAATAAACGAACGTTCATGAACATAAATGAACGAACGGAGCATGTGTTCATGTT
This sequence comes from Bidens hawaiensis, assembly GCF_021521415.1. Lineage (NCBI taxonomy): Eukaryota > Viridiplantae > Streptophyta > Magnoliopsida > Asterales > Asteraceae > Bidens > Bidens hawaiensis. The sequence continues at coordinate 811,196 of NW_027491306.1, forward strand.
CGTTCATTTAATTAAGCGAACACAATTTTTTGTTCATATTTGGGTTTATTAAATAAACAAACTTTCCGCCGAACAGTTCACGAATTGTTCACTGAACACTCTGCTCGTTTACTAGCCTATTTTTAACCATTAAATCGAATTTGTTTTCCTTTAAAACTATGATCAGGTATGAAGGCCGTTCCACACTTCCAAGTCCATGACTCCATGTAGCCATGGGCCACTCTAGCAAACACCAACCCCATTGTACAGGGACCGCAAGCGTAAAGATTTACGTCGAATAATCACCAGTTCACCACCCATTTAGTGATTTAATTTAACCACTTAAATAATACACAGGTTTGTATCACTTATTTTTCTAATCATCCGGGTATAAATTTTATGAAAACGGACTTGTTTTGGGGAAGTAATATTTTGGTCTCTGTGGAGCATCGCTACAGAGAAGACAAGGAAAACCTCTACTCGTTAAAGACAAGAAGGAAGATAGTACGAGGACTAACGGTCACAGTTGAAAACAAGGCCGACTCAATAAATATGGAGGCCTAAATCAAAACAAGATTTTATGGCATTTTTATCACAATTGTTAAGGGAAAACAATTTGCTTATTACAAGTTTCGAACTCATAACCTATACTTTAGTAATAACCAAGCCTACCACCACACCAATACATTTCTTCGAGTTTAATTTACCCGTTATAATATATCTATGTATAATGTTTTTTTTGGATTTGTGGGCTTTAATTAAATATGGGCCGAAAGCCCTAACTTGTTTTCGCTGTCCCACGAGCCATACCTGGCTGAAAAAGGACAGTCCTTGTACGTGGTTGGCCATTAGGAATAATAGTACCGTTGCAGATGCTGCATTGTCTCTATAAATAGTCTATCTGTTTGTAACAATGCTTATTATTCGTATAAATAAATATACACTTTTAACTGTGCATTTTGCAATCACTCTCATAATCCTTTCAAATATCACTCGTATCATCATCCATTAGGGCCAGTCTTAGCCTATAATCAATTAGGTTAGGATTTGCTTTAACAGTCTCGTAAACTACTTTAACACGTGCTTGGACTCGAAATTTAATATTAAGTTTAGTTGGTTATTTTTTAACATAGTGTTAATTTTAGATTTTAATTTAGTTATATTTGAGCAAGGAGGGCAGGAGCCAACAATTTTCAGTAGAGTACTTTTTTTTGATAAGAGTGAAAGAGAGTGGAGCGTGGTGATACAAATGTAACACATACGATAAGAGGGGTCAGGGGAGTATACCATCCCAAGAGGCAGGAGCCGACAATTTATTTTCAAATGCATTCTCGTGGGCAACCTTGGAGCTAGATCCAAGTGGACTCGTCTTAACTAAATAGGGTCAGTCAAACTAGTTGGGCCAAGACTTATTGTGACCAGTTTAATCTGCATCAAGGCCCACAAACAAATGTGGAATCGGTTGGTCATTGGTAATTAAGGAGAGATCGCAAAAGAGATGGTTTTGTTGGGGCTGTCCGTTTGAGCCGAAGAATTGGTTTTCCACTTCAACCGGGGACGAATACGAGTGGGAAAAAGTATTTGAGAATCAGGGTTTAGTTACGTTAATCTGCGAGTCAAGATAGGTTTAAAGTTTTATAGTTTACTAGGTTACTGACCCGTGTATGACACGTGCGGAAATATATAAATCGTCAATTAAACACATATATAATATTAATTGATAACATATCTTTAATATATTTTTTTGATACAGCAACATGATTTTTAATTGCAAGTCGTATTCAAACATAAAAATAATATTGAACTACAGTTACAAACAAAAAAAAAAAGGATTTTTATATATATCCTCTTATTAACATTCTTAATTACACATTTCCCCGACCTTTAAACTTTAATTATATATTTCCCCTAATCTATCAAAATTACCCCTTTTTCCCTTTTCTTTCAATAACCAAAATCAAGTAAATTCTGGAGCCTCGACCTAAATTCCCAATCGACTCTCAATCAAAGACGACCAGAGCTTCTTATTCTGGTTCGACGACGACACCATCTGGATCTGGAAGTAAAGGAACCTCCTCCGACTGCATCTGGGTATGTGATTTGCTTCTGCTTCAGGTCGGTTCGTGTTCTATATTAATGGCTGTTTATGGTTCAACAATGTTATTTGCTTATGCTTTAGGTTTATGTTCTAAATTTGGTTTTGCTGAAGGTTTCATCTTCAAAATTATCAATTTTTATAGGAGGAAATGAATCTGCAAATAAATTGAACTGTATAAAGGAGTTTTGTCTGATGCTTCTCGCTGCAAATGAAAATCCATTAAGTGTCATGTGTGATCGTGTGATTTGAGTTTGTATTTTTGCTATTCAAAGTAAATAATTGAATCACTAATTGAAATGTTTTGTATAATGTTGTATGATTTATTGACCATTTTTAGATTTGGTGTTTGCTTTTGGTTTTTTTGGTCGGGGATATATGTAAATAGTTCTTTAATTAGTTTATTAGGGATAAAATAGTCATTTGATGAGTTAATTTTAATAAAATGGATAAATATGTAATATATTTAGTTTAGGGAGGGATAATATGTAATTGAGTTTTAAGGGTTGGATAAATATGTAATAAGGAAGCTTAGGAAGGGTATATATGTAAATGCCCCCCCCCCCAAAAAAAAGGACATAATATAGTAGAATGGTTACAAACAGAAAATTAAACTTCAAACATAAAGCTCATAAGCTACTAAAAATACCCAAATTTCGTACACATCCATTGAATATCAACTTTCAATTAAAAAACTAGAGCAGAAGAAAAGCAACTAACAGAAGATCAGGATCAATATTTGCCACTGCACATGGACCATTTAAATTACCCAATAATATATCTAATATTTTTAAACAATAATTTAAAAATCACCATAGTAAAACCAATTAACCAAATTGATTTAACTTACAGTTACAAATTCAAATTTCCTCAAGAAGTTTTCCTAAACCCATGGCCTGTTTTATATTCTGCTAAAAAAATAATTTAAAACTTGAAAAATAATAAATAAAGCACCTCACTTGTGGTATCAACTGCACAATGTACTTTTGAATTACAACATACACACCTTGAACATTATTCTGCAAGCCACATTAATATTAGACAGGTAACAAAGAATGTTAAAAGATTTAAAGAATGTTAAAAGATTTAATGTCCCTGTGTATACCTGGTGGACAACCTGAAATTTAAAAAATATTGATCAATAAATTGAAAAATTCAAACGGAAAAAAATAACGAAAATGGAATAGTTGCAAATGAAATAAAGATTAGAGATTACACCATGGTGGAGATATTCCAATTCTCTTGCTACCTATAAAGCTATCTAAACTCTTAGATAGTTAGATCCCATCTTAACTTTTTCGCCTAAAAATTTCAAAAGTAGCTCGTTTGTAGTAAAAGAAAATTATAAACATCTAAGACGATTATTAAGTGTATATCTTAACAAAGTGGCGCTTACTATACAAATGAGAAGCTAGCCTGTCTTTACTCATGTAGACATATATGAGCATATGCTGTCCCTTTTCTGCATAATATTGTACAAAATTCACAAGAATCATGTGACGTAATATTCCCAATAACATAACCTACACACATATAACAATGGTGCTCTTGATTCAAAAGAGAACACACCCTAGTCTGTATTCAAAAGAGAAACCTACCATTTGGATTATAGATAAACTGTCAATTACTCGATATATAGTTGTCCAATGGGACAAGAATATCTGTACAAACAAAACACCAAAGGATATAAATAAGTAACACGAAAAAAAAAACAAACAAAAAAATAAATAAAAGCTGTTATAGTAAGAAATAGATGTACCCGGGAAAAAGTCAATAGCCTAGTTAGCAAGAGCTTCCAACAACAATGGTCAAAGATTCCACATATCCATGGATATTGTTGATGAGAAAAGGGTCATGCCAGATACAATTTCCAAAACTTCTTCCAACACATCAGCAACATATTTGTTAACAGGTTATGAGAAAAATGAAGCAAATGAAAAATAACCTAAAAAATAAGAAAAATTTGTTACCTTGGCCATCGGTTGTTAGCATACAACACATTATTGGTCAAACACCTGGTATTTCCAAAATAATGCTATTTTAGTACTTTTCGTTGACCATGTTTATTTTTTCCATTAAGTCTATATTAAATTAATTCACAAGTATTTTGAAAATCACAACTGAAATAATAGACCTTATTTATCTTTATCATTTGACAAAACCCGTGTAATACATAGATTCAAAAGCTAGTTATTGGTCATAAAGTTGGATCAATGAATGCATTAATAAGATGTAACTTGCTTAGAGATTCAAGAATTGTAATAATGACATGTAAACAGCAGGCAACTGCTTATGCATCGAGATAGTCTGCTTCTTCATCACCTTCAAAAGTATTGATGCATTTCCAAAATACAGCAGCCTAATAAAGTAATAATATTGAAAGGTAGGTAACTTAATATTGAAAGTTATTTTTCAATTGATAATTAATTAAATTAATTATGTCATCTTCAACCCGCTTAGTTAGGAAACAATTAGTGACAAATTATGACGTCATAAGTTTATGCAATTTGCAATATGAGACTGCAGACTTGACATCTCGAGTACCATCATAATTGCATAAGTTTACAAACTGAACACCTTGGCTCGCTTATCTTAGTGAGCTGTCGCTCGTGAAAAGTTCAAGCAAACTCATTTACTTTTTTATAAAAAATATTCACTTTATTACAAATATTGACATACACACACACACACACACATATATATATATATATATATATATGTATATATGTATAAAATGAAAACCCACTTGAGCTGTGAAAACTCTAGAAACCCATTCTCAACCACATGTTTTTAATTAATGTTTAAATCTTGTGGTCCACAATTAAAGTAAATAAAAAATGTAAATTTATATATAACTTTTTCTCTCTCTTGAAAACATATATAAAAATTAGTAAAAAAATAACAAAACATTTTTTTTTGATGTTTTGATTTTTGTATAAATGTTACAACATATATTACATGTAACAAAAAAATAAAGAACGATGTTACATAGGGTTTTCGCGGGTTTTCACAACTCAAATGGGTTTTCATTTTAGCCTTACCCTATATATATATATATATATATATTTTATCATTCTTTGGTTGTTGAGAGTTGTCTAAATCACAACAAGTTGCCTTCCTTAGAGCATTCTCAACCGGTTCCCCATCTCTATCTCTATAATTACACTAAAAAACACTACATTTCTCTCTCCTGTTCAATTAAATAATACTTTTTATACCTTTATCATTACAGTTTTCTCTCTCCTCTACTCACAACCAATCCAACAAATATTAAAAAATAAACAGGGGAAACAATGTTTTCCCAAATGTTTCTCCAAATTTACAAAAAATCACTACATTTCTCTCTACACCCTATAATTTACACTCACAATCACTTACAACCTCACCCTATAATTTGCAAACTCCCCTCACATAATTATAGAGAATGGAATGAGAATGCTCTTAGAGAATGCTTTTGTCTGTCTTCTTTTCACAAATCTTAAATTGTTTCATATCACCCTCAATAAGCTTGTGTGCATCCAATAAAACCTGCTCATAAGAGGCACTAACCTATGTCAACACACATAAGATAACTTTTCTTAGCCTTGCAACATCAAACTATAAAAAAACATTAAAATATATTTATAAACTTGACTTTGAATGGTGCAAATTAGCTTTTGCGGCATTGTTATGACATGCCACCTTTGCCAAGTCATCATCTTTGTCAACAATTATTAAGGGTTTACCTCTAGGGTCAGTAACTTCAACCTGTATAATTCAAAATGATGGTTATTTACTTATTTATGGTGTTAAGCAAACAAAAAAAAAAGCAAAAAAAAGAAAAAAGAGGTAAAAGTTCTTGACACTGACCATCTTATAGGAGCAATTCCCATGGAAATGCACCACTATCTTGGGCAGCAATACCACGCTTATAGATCTGAATAGGATAGTCATCCGGTCATCCTGTACATGTAATTCAGATAAGTCCAAGGGTTTATAATGAGAGGCTGCATATTATATACATTTTCTGTACCTGTTGTTCTCTTGTAATTCCATGTGTATCTACACATATTTTAGCAAAATTTCCCATCTTGTAATTGTTGAAAACATCCCATAATTCGGCTTTTAGGGTCCCAAATCGACCAATGCACATAATAGCAAATAAGTCTATACCAACATGATAGCAACTTCTTCACCACTTTGAATGTAAACAACTGCACATCATCAAACTAACACAATTAATTAACTAATAGAAAACACCTGCACTCCTAATATTTACACCCGACCAAAGCGTTTTGCTCATATTATTATGTATGTTTTTTTTCAACAAAAACATGAATTTATACATTTACTTATTATGTTATGGACTTCAAAAGTTGCAGAAAGTAAGTGTGTTATTACCCATTGATAAGCCTCCTCTTGAGTACCATCAAGAACAGTCACCCAATCAACATCTAATTTGAGGTTGCTTTTGGTTTTTAGTAACACCTTCACTTATATAAACAAAAACTTCAAATTTGGATATATTGCCAGTTGATTTCTTAGATCAAGCAGAATGTTTAATGTGTGATATTTATCCGTTGCAGAATTCTCACTGATGCATTGGTTCCTAATTGTCCTAAACCAGCAGTTGCTTGCATACAAAACTATAAACCAGATTGCCAAACAAGTAAAGCCTACACACAAGTAAACGAAAAGGCTATAAGCAATTCAAGTTAATAATTACTAAACAAATATAGTTGTATTATTCAAGTTAATACTTTCTTTTTAATTTCGGTAAACACATAAAAAATGAATGATATTAAATAAATCAGCGGAATTATTTATCGGAATAAAATTTCGGTGAAGTTCATTAGCCATTTAAATTTATAATTGACGAATTGTCGTAAATAAATCATGAATTGAAACATTACACAATAAAAGTAAATAAAAACAAAAAGAAATTAGCCTATTTAGTTGGCTATATTAAAGTTTACCTTAATATAATTGTAACCAACTAACTAGTTTGAACTTACCATATCTGAATTATATGGATTAAATGTAACATTTCTAAAAGAACAACTGACATTTGGTCAGACGCCTGGTGTGTGGCCTAAAAAGGAGTATAAAAGGAGTATGAAATCCCAAAAATAAAACCTAAAAGACCAATTTAGAAAGCACGTTGTGTTACTGAGTCTCATTAACGAGGGGAGGGGAAGAGAAGGAAGGAGAATTAGGACGAAGATAATGCAATGTTAAAAATTTTGTTTATGAACATTCTCCTATGTAATGCCATTTTTTAAGTATGTCTTTCAATATCATTTTTCTGTTTGAATAAAACTTGCAATATGCTGTCATTTTGAATTTATTTACGTGTTTAATTGACGAATTTTATATTCCACCGTGTAGCACATGGGTCAATAACCTAGTTTACATTAAAAAGCTGTCATACCATCATCATCTCTTACAGCACCTTGTTCATCTTTTTCTTCAATTTCCGGTGAGTCGCCAACATAAGTCATTCCCTGTTTTTCAACGCATACACACACAATTTTACACTTCCATGGAAACACAGTCATCACCACAGGCTCAGCCGCAACAACCACTATGACCGTTGTGGCAAACCATAATGGTCGCTGCAATTGCAGCTGCGGTGCAGTTCGGATGGGCACTACAGCTGTCATTACCGACACCATACATTCAGCCGATAGGTGCCACACTAGTACTATTCATTTATCTTGGCTCTGTGAGCAAGTGTTGGGGTATGATTGTGTAGACGCTCGTCGGCCAGTACTCAGGCTGCTTCACCTCGCACTTTGGCCGCCACCACCAATTCATTGCGGGCAGCGTTGCCCTTATCATGATGGTGGTGCTTCTCATCAGCCACGCAATCGATATAAAGGGATCCGCTGGTGACAGCTTATGCGGCCAGACAAAACCACATGCGATCGGAGTGTTCGTCTTAGGATTCTGGATCCTGGACGTTGCTAACAACACTCTATAGGGACCATGTAGAGCGTTGTTAGCAGACCTTTTGGTTTCGCATTCCGACCCTATCCGCACCGGGAACATTGTCCTCGCCTTTTTCATGGGACTAGGCAACGTGTTAGGGTATCTAGCCGGGTCATACACCCATTTGCACAATATGAATCCGTTTACCAAAACGACGGCCTGTGATAGTTACTGTGCAAACCTCAGGTCCTACACTTTCTCATAGCCATCCTTATGGTGTTCATAAACATTGTGGCACTTTGGACCGTGCGTGAGACTCGATTTATGCCAGAGTTGGTCAACCCCGGTAAGGGGTTCGGCCGCTATATTCATCGCATTACAACACCTACCACAATCGCTGTTTGTGATGTTTTTCACCTGGCTCGCTTGGTTCCATGGGGAAAGGTGGAGCTATATAACTGAGGGGTGCGTGCCTGCGCATTGATTACTGCTTAATTCTGTGGTCGCGAGAGCTGTTTTCATTGCTTATGGAGCGCCTGGCTAGGCAGTGTTAAACCATTATGGGGGGAGGCATCAATCTGTTCTTGGATTTGTGTCTCGATATGACCATCTTGATTACCAAGATGGCTCAGACGTCCCTTAAGGGCATGGTGGCGCTCAGTCACCTAGCTTGGGTATTGTGGCCGAAGCTTTAACCATATTCGCACTATTCGGGTGTCCTGTTGAATGTGAGTTTTTTAATCATATTCGAAACAGATAATTAAAAAACTAAAACACCCTTTGTTTAGTTGACGGATCACTAATATCAAATAGCATGTAACAAAAAGTGCATGTTTTACAACAATAACAGGCAGCAAAAGTACAATTTTTTAACAGTATTGTAATGCAACGAAACTGCATTTTTATAATATTAAAATGCAACTAAAGCTGCACTCTTTTGATAGCATAATATGCAGCAAAAACTGCATCGTTTACCGGATTAAAACGGAACGAAATTGAGCTTTGAGAGTTTTTTAAATGCATATTCATTCTGTCAAAGTGTAGTTTCACCGCATTTTAATGTTGTAAACAATGCAATTTTTTCGGCAAATTATGTTGTCAAATCATATCATTTTGATGTTGTAAAAGTGTAGTTTATCGCATTATAATGCTGCTAAATAAAAACTGCACTTTTGCAGCCTGTTATTTTTGTAAAACATGCAATTTTTGTTACATGTTGTTTGATATTAGTGATCTGTTAACTAAACAAAGGGTGTTTTAGTCTTCTTAATTATCCGTTTTGAGTATTTTTAAAAAATTCACACCTGACTGGACACCGAGCATTGTGGATGTGGTCAAGGCTCAGCCCACGATACCCGAGCTAGTTGACCAAGTGTCACCATGAGTGTGAAGAACACATGTGTACTATTGAGTCTTTTGACATTGTGTTTAATGAAAATCACTTCAATAATGTGGATGGTCCTAGTTGGTTATTTGATCTGGAAAAATTGATTAAGTCCTTCAAGAAATATACTGACAACATTCATGAAGGATCATACAAGACAAGTGTCATTGAAGTTGTGAAGGAACAAATATTTGATTTGGACAAACTTTGGTCCAAAGTGGTTGGTATTGATGGAGAGTTTGAGTTTCAGAAGAAGAAGCTGAATGAATTGGATGAAGGTGAATTTGCTCAAAATGATGGTCAAAATGTAAATCTGAATGTTCCAAATGATGCTGAATTACCTATGGGAACAAATGAGGCATCAGAAGAGACTGCTCAGACAGATACATCTGAAGAAAATGCTAATCAGAACATGTTTCAGTCACTTTTTGATACATTGCAGATTGGGAGTAATGAAACTTCAACATCAAATCAAGTTCACAACTTGGAACCTACTTCAAATGATGAAATTGATCAAGTTGAAGAGCCTGAAGTAAATGTTTCAAATCTGGGTTCAGAAATTAATGCAGATCAGATTGTTCAAACAACTGCACACAAAGAAATCATCCTATAGATAACATCAATGGTGACTTGCATGAAAGGGTGACTAGAAGCTCTTCAGAAAGGGCAAACATCTGTTTTTATGCCTGCTTTCTATCCCAAATAGAACCAAACAACATCAATCAAGCATTGAAGGACAACAGTTGGGTAGAGGCTATGCAAGAGGAGTTAGCCAGTTCAGAGATCTGCATGTATGGGATTTGGTTGACAAACCAAAGGGTAAGTACGCAATAGGCACCAAATGGGTCTTTAGAAACAAGAAGGATGAAAGAGGTATAGTTGTGAAGAACAATGAAAGATTGGTAGCATAAGGATGTTTGCAAGAGGAAGGGATTGAATTTGAAGAGGAGTTTGCACATGTGGCAAGACTGGAAGCCATTAGGATATTTCTTGCTTATGCTGCTTCAATGAACATAAAGGTGTACCAATTGGCTGTGAAGTCTGCATTTCTGAATATGAAGATTGATGAGGAGGTGTATGCTACTCAACCTCCAGGTTTTAAAGATCCAGATTATCCAAACAGAATGCACAAGTTGAGCAAAGCATTATATGGACTACATCAAGCTCCAAGAGCCTAGTATGATGAGCTGTCAAATCACTTGTTGGAGAATGGTTTTTGTAGAGGTGCAATAGACAAGACTTTGTTTTATAAGAGACAAGGGAAGGATATGTTATTGGTTCAAGTTTAGGTGGATGATATTATTTTTGGATCAACCAATGAACAGATGTGTAAGGATTTTGTGGCAGTAATGAAGTCTAAGTACAGCATGAGCTCTATGGGTGAGATGAACTTTTTCCTTGGATTACAAGTTCAACAAAAGGCAGAAGGGATTTTTATCAATAAATCCAAGTATTTTCTAGATATTCTCACCAAGTTTAAGTGTAATGACCTAAAGACAGTGTCTACTCCAAAGGACACTCATGAGAAAATGGTAGCTGATGAAAAAGGGAAGCCAGTTGATCAACATGAGTATAGAGCAAAGATTGGGTCCTTAATGTACTTGACTGCATCAAAACCAGACATCATATTTGTTGTGTGTGTTTGTGCTAGATTTCAAGCAAATCCAAAGGTTTCTCACATGCTTGCAGTGAAAAGGATTTTCAGATATCTTAAAGGGAAGCCTGATCTAGGAATCTGGTATCTAAAGAACAGATCTTTTGATCTGGTGGTATACACATATAGTGATTATGATGGATGTATCCTGTTCATCCCTTTATAACAAAACATATTGAAATCAAACATCATTTCATTAGGGACTGTAATGAAAAGGGATTAATAGAAATGAGAAGAGTTGAAACAACTGTTAATTTGGATGACTTGTTCACCAAACCTTTGGATAAAACCAGATTCAAATTTCTATTAAATCCATAGGGATGATAAATGCTGATGAAGTCTGATTAATGATATGCGTTTAAAGTGCTTAAATGATTATTAAAATTGTTAGGTGTTTAATCTGTTTTATATGTGTGAACTGCTGTGTGCTTAACTGATAGTGCTACTCGATTGCTTGTTTGCTGAATGTGATGTGTTGATGTTATGATTACATGTTTGTTTATGCATATCTGGTTGTGTGACAGTGGTTTCTGATTTGAGACTAAGTTTATGAATCAAATGTATTGAAAAGAATATTTCTAAGATGATTCTATCTTATGTGCTTAAGTGATAATCATTCACCAAAAGTGAATGTATATGTATGAAAGTTTAAATATGTTTAAACTGTTTGTGTGTCAACATGATTCTTTCAAAAGAAAATTTTGTTCAAAAGCTGAGAGTAATTGGAATATCAAAGGTGAGGTTTTCAAACAAATTAAAGATTTTGACAAAAGCAACTGTTTTTGGTGATATAGAAATGGGACATCATAAGATTATTCAGTTCAAAGCTTTATAGAAGCTTAAAGGTTTTAAATGAAAATTGTATCCAACCTGTTTGGAAATGATAGAAAATTGGTTAAGTCAACTAAAACATGAATTATAGGCTTAAAAGGATTTAAGTACAGTCGTTGATATGTATGGTAGCTTTCCATGATGTGTAAATGCTTAAGTGATATAAACATAATGATCTTGCTAAGTCTGATGTAGATATACACTTGAAGATGCAAGCATGTTTCAATATACATCTCTTAAGATGATGGGCAGAAAGGTAATTATCCAGTCATACACAAGCCTGTTGGTGTTATGGTCAACTATTAAAATATATTTTCAATGATATGAACAGTTAAACTAGCTTATCTTTAAAAAAATTATTATTATTAGCTATGTAAATATTATTAAAGTTATAAAAAATAAACAAACTTAAAGGAGCTTCAGAGAACTACAGAGGTGGGGCATTCAGATAAGTCCTAAACACCTTGAATTTAAGGCTTGTAAGCCCAGATGGCATGTAAGTCCAATGTTCATCCTTAAAGTTTGTGCTTTTAAAACACTGTTCAAAAATCAATAAGTTTTTGACCATGTATCAGGGGGGTTGGTGTCAAATTGGGGTGACTTGGAGAAAGCTAAATAAGCCTTGAGAAGAGTTACGCGACAACTTAAATCCAAAATGGGGTCCTCTTAATACTTGTGCATTAATTGAACCTTAATCATATCACAAAAGCAGTGATAATCATGCTTAGTTCATAATACCTACTATCAACCTTACTTAAGTCATAATAACGCTGACTATGAAATGTTGTGAAGTGATTTGATCAATATGATCCCATGTTGAGATATTTCCGTAAAGGATATTGTTTTGAAATGAAAAGAACTGAAATTTGATCTCTTTTTCACCTTAAACTTACGCTTGAGTTAGTTCAAAGTTTGAATGATAACTGTTTGTTGATTTAAGTGGAAGTTTTTGGGTGTATATGCCTAAACTGTTAGGCATCTGAATATTTTGCTCTAAGAGCATGTTTTGAAAATCCTAAGTGTATACTAGCATGACTTTGTGCTCCAACACTTGCTTTTTTCTCTACGAGTATGTGTTTGTGAATGAAAATTATTCTAAGTACTTTCGAGTATGGTTGCATCTTTTGAGTGTTTTCGAGTATGTTTAAGTGTCTGAATATTGTTCTAAGTATTTCGAGCACATTTCAACTAAGTTGAATAAAACGAGCACAATGATAACAAACTCGAGCATAACAGACAGTTGAAAATTTATTTTAAGTGTTCTTGAGCATACATCTTTTCGAGTATGAGACCACTTAATTGGTTTACTGACATGCATTCTTTTAATTCATTCGATAATACTGATCATCTTAAATGCAAAGTTGTGTGTTAAGTTTTGAGCTGTTACCTTTTCGAGTATGATCTCTTCTACGAGCATATTTGAAAGTTTGATGTGTTACTTGTGATGTGAATTTCGGTTACGGCAAACACTCGAGCACGGATTGAACTCGAGTACATGTTCGAAGTGATTAAAAGATTAATTAAATTGCTTAAGTTTTCTTTCGAGTAGACTTAGCTTTCGAGGAATCTATTTAAAATTAAAATCCAAACTTAACCAAAATTAAATTGATTTTGATCGAGCATGCTTTGAGAATGCTTTATGAGCACACTTATAGTCAACTGCCTTTGGCGGTTTGCTCGAGTAGAGAAAATAATTGATTTTCATTAAAAGGTATACTGCTGGTACTAAACGACAAAAAGTGGTTCTTAAACCTCAAGCGTTAGGTATAAAAGGGGGACTTAGAAATTTTTCTAACACTTTTTCCCTCCTCTCTCAATTATTCTCTGCTCATGCCCTGTCATTGCCCTCTGCTTGCTCACAATCAAACTGATTAAAATCAACCTTTCTAATTCCGACTTGATAAGAAATCGAAAGCTGATTTCTGATACTCAATTGTTGGGATTAGGGTTTTAATTGTTTATTTTACTTACCAGTTTGCATGTTTGTGTAGGTTTTCAAATTGTCAAAGAACAGTTACTGAAGACAAAAATCTTTATTAACTCTTCAAATTGATAAAATTATATCTACAAATTACTAACTATTGTTATTTATTTTTCAGATATAATGGCTTATAAATTTGAACCGAAGCACAGTATGTGCGCTCTTCTGGAGGTGAATGCAGAGAATCAAGAATTGGGGCTTATGATAAAATTTCTTAAACAACTAAAATCTAAGGTTTGCCTTGACCAAGAGCCCAGTGATCTATAGGAACTATATGAATGATTTTGGGGTTCGGCCAAGGACACTGATGATCTGAATGGCAGAAGAATAGAGGCCACAGTGCTTGGACAAGATATAAAGATCACAGAACAATCTATTCGAGCAGCACTTCAATTAACGATAATCATGAAGTTCAGCTATCTTACTCACAGTAGGGGCTGCTGAGGATTTTCCAGGAAACAATGGGATACCACGACAACATCCATGAGGGACAATTCCAGAAGGGAATGTTTCCATGTACCTATAGATTCCCGATACATCATGTTATTCAAAGTCTATCATCCGAAGAGGGACATGGGCCCTCTTGAGCAGGGAGTTGGCAACCGCTACTGTCATAATTTTATACAACCAAACATTCAACTTTTCAAGATTGATTTTCAATGGGTTGGTTAGCAATGCATAGAAGAAAGAAAGAGACAATAATCAATGGTACTTTGCATGGGTTGGCAACTACATGTGACATCTTGATTCTACAAGATCCGAATGTCTACAAAAGAATAAAAGAATGTGAATGCCAGGAGCCAATTCAATAGTCAGATTGAATTTGATATTTTTCCTTTGTTTTTGAATGATTAAATAGAGATTATGGAGGTTCTAGCGATGATGGTAATAATCAAGGTGGAGATGAGGAGTTTGAAGTGAACGACAATGTTGTGATAAATGAGCAAGTGCCGGATGAGGTGATTATTAGAGAACATCAAAATGTTGCAGAGATTGAAGTGGAGAATGTGGGAGTAGATGAGCATGTAGTGGCTGAAGATGAGGCTTTAGATGAACATATTGATGATGACACTTTTGTTGACAGTGGTGAATCAGGTGATAGAAAATATCCTTATGATAACCCCACCAGTCTTACCAGATCATATCATCGACAAAACCACAAACATCCCTTCACCACTGTTTTGGTTAAAAATCGGGTTAAGGATCAATGAACCAAATTCGTGAGGATTGGTGCTAGTATGAACAAAATAATCAAAGTAGCGATTATAGACAATGAACACGAAGACTTATACGAGGAAAAGCCCTTGGTAACTAGTATCCCGCCGGCATAAAAACCTCGGGCAGTGAAAACTATCACTACCAATTATATTGAACTAGAAAAGATTACAAATTGTGGAATAATAGCTGATCGTGAATACAAGTATTGCTGCTAAGAGTTCTATGTGTTTTTGTATTGTGTGTGTTCATCAGCTATTATTCGATATATAAATACAAATACGTATAACGGCTACTAACTAAACTCCTACTAATCCGGCCACGTTTGTTTACTCCTTCAGCTTGACCGTTTTGGAGCGTGGATGAAAAAGGAAGACTCAGTAAAATATCTCATCCGCAAGAATAGGGAGTCCAGTAAGCACGTATTATACCTGCACAAATAAATAAAAATATAACTGAAGTCGACTGTGGAGGATCCTTGAACCATTGAGGAGCCTTAGTCATTGAAACAGTGGCCACAGATGGGTGATATTCGAGGATCACAGATCCTGGTCCTAACAATTGCCCCCCAAACATGATAGGTGTGAGTTGGGAACAGCTGTCATGTTTATCCCGAGAAAAACGCATCGTAACCGTCGATTAAGAGTAGATGTGACCGTCGCCTGCCACCATATAATTGTGCCTACTTAATAGACTCAAATCCTTATATCTTCCTTCTTCATCGGATTATAAGTGTATTTCCGACATAACTGTCAGGTATCCTTTTCTCTCTTTCTATTTTTTCCTTCATTTCTCTCATTCTTCTGCCTCCATGCCTAAGAGAAACCAAAGAGCCTCCTTTAGCTCAAACCCTAGGGACATCATTCCTGAACCTCAGAGCCAAAATCTTCTCAAAGATCCGGCCTCAGAGATTTGCAAGTTTACCGACGAGGAAATCCGCGGTATCTCTGACTGTTTTCCTAAGGGTACAGTGTTTAGACCCTACGACCCCCAAATAAAGAGCGACTATATCTCGACCGATTAGGTTTGTTTTCCAGCGCTCCCATTCCTTCTTGGCTTTTCGTATCTGTTTCCCGATCTTACAACCACTTTCTTCTCCTTCACCGGTACCAGCTATATCCAAGCTATGCCGATGATGTGGAGGACTTTGCACACCGTTGAAAGACTGATTGCAGAGCAAGATCTTGATTTCTCCCTTTCATCCCTTTCTTACTTGTATAGCCTCGTGACCCACAGTTTTAGCAGATTCCTCTTCAAGAGCAAGCCTTTTCAACCTCTTCCGATTAACAAGACCACCCACAATGACCAAAGTTGGAAGAACCAATTCTTCTTCGTCTTAAGAGATAGTATTCCAAACAGGAATTCATTACCAACTCGCTGGATCCTGAGGGGTAGGATATTGGATCCAAAGGATTGGTGATCCTTATTTTATTGTTTGTCTGACAACAGGTTTGTTGTTCCTTGTGCAGAGTCCAACTTTTCAGAACTTGCTGCTGAACCAGAAGGCGTTGAGAAGGCAAAGGTGTTCCTGTCTCTGGATCCTTTTGATAGGACCTTCAAGACTGTTGCTGAAGAGGTAAGTGATTCAGACGAAGAGACTGCCAGTTCCTCAGAAACGATGTCAAGTAAGTTAGGATTCATTCCTCAATTGTAAGTTTAGTAAATAAGAAAAAATAACCGATTATAAATAACTTATCTTTTTTCGGGTAGGTGCACAAAAATCATCATTCAAGCTGTCCAAGAACTTATTGGGTCAATTCCAGTTGGAAGACGTTGACAGCCTCATTCCTCCCGTTCTTCTGAGAAGAAGCCCATGCAGAGTTCCAGCCTCGCACCGCCAAAGACCATGACTACTCGTTCCAAGGCCAGCATGAAGAGAAAAAGAGATCCTGACGTGGAGGTCCATATCGCCCAACACGTGTTTGATCAACTTTCAGAAGTAAGGATCCCTTATCCACACTTATAAATATTTTAGTTGTATCTTTAACTTGTGAACTTCTTGCAGGCCGTGGCCAACTTCAAAGCCTTATATAATGAGAATGTGGCCAACACAGAGAAGGAACTGGCCAAATATCGTGCTGGCATAACCCTGAAAGACAAGCTCAACGCAGCACTTCAAGCGGAGAAGGAAGCCCTGGAAGACAAGCTAGCTCTCGCAGATATCCGAGCTCAGGATCAGGTGGTGGAGGTTACGGATCAGGCCAAGGTGTGGTCTAGTAAGGCGGTGCTTACAACAAGGATTAAGATGGTTGCAGAGGCTGAGGATCCTAGCTTCGATAGGTCCAATTGGAATGTGGCTATGTGGGAGAAGGCATTGGCTGGCTTTGGTGAGGAGTGCGAGGATGTAGGGGCCAAGAAGAGGATCGAGGATGCTGGGACTAGAGGGGATAAGGACGACGTGTTGGAGGTCAAGGAGGCTGGTGAAGGTGATGGTGACGTGGCTAAGGAGTAGGCGGCGTTGACCTTAACTTGTGTATATGGTACGTCTACCATTTAGCCATGAAATTGTCAGCCATGTATAGTGTACTGGTCCCACAGCCTCCAATTATACCTGGATGATCGTACGCTCTAGGCGAGGGTGTAGAAACCCTAATTCGGGAGATAAGGTGAAAACCCTATAACCTGGCGACAAGGCCGATTAAACTTAGGAGAGAGTTGACCAACCCATTTTTTCCACTTGAGGGCCCTATTGCTCGGCATTTCTGCAACTTGACATATTTGACAAAACAAGAATCTAACATAATAAACATAAAGTAAAATTTTACCAAGTAATGGACAGAAGTAATTGACTATGATCCAGGATCCTGATCAACAAAAATACTTTTTTAGATGAATCGCGTTCCAAGCCCTTGGGAGCATATCACCTTCCATATTCATCAAACGATATGCCCCCTATCCAATTTCGGCTTCAATCAAATAAGGGCCTTCCTATTTCGGTGCTAACTTCCCGTCAGCTGTGTTAGTTGTATTCTGTAACGCCTTTCGAAGAACTAAATCTCCAACTTTAAATCTTCTAATTCTGACATTCTTGTTGTATGCACCAGCCATCTTTTGTTGGTAGGCTGCCATCCTGAATCTCGCTTGATCTCTAAGCTCTTCCACAGTATCTAGCTCTTGGATAAGATTATCGTTGTTAGTCTGAGGATCAAGGATGCTTGTTCTGGCTGTTGGATACACCATTTCGGTAGGGATCACTGCCTCAGCTCCGAAGAATAATGAGAACGGCGTCTGTCCTGTGGCATTCTTTGGGGTTGTCCTATCTGCCCAAAGCACATAGGGTAGTTTTTCAGCCATTTGCCCTTCTTTGCTCCAAGCTTCTTCTTTAGGTTGTTGATGGTGATCTTATTGCTTGATTCTGCTTGGCCATTTGCTTGTGGATGGACTGGTGTCAAAGTGATCATCTTGATTCCCCAACGGTCACAAAAGTTAGTAGTTCTTTTCCCTATAAATTGGGAACCATTATCGCAAATAATTTCAGAGGGAATTCCAAATTTGGTTATAATGTTACGTTTGATAAAGGATATAACTTCCTTTTCCCTAACTTGAGGGAAAGCCACAGCTTCGATCCATTTAGAGAAATAGTCTGTCATTGCTAACATGAAGACTTTTCCCCCTGGAGCTGTAGGGAGTTTACCCACTATATCCATTCCCCATTACATGAATGGCCATGAAGAGACGATGGGACATAAGGGTTCTGCCGGCTGATGTAGAATGTTGCCATGTCTCTGACAAGCATCGCACTTCCTGGAGTATTCCATAGCATCCTTCTTCATAGTAGGCCAGAAGTATCCGATTCTTAGTATCCTGGAGAATGATGCTCTGCCCTCTATATGGTTGCCACAATCTCCTTCATGGAAATCCTTCAACACTTCTTGGATCTCGGATCCTTCGATGCATCTTAAATATGGACCTGCAAGGGATTTCTTATATAGCATATTATGTACAATAGTATATTGTGATACCTTAGCTTTAAAAGCTTTGGGGTTCTCTTGTTTTGGGATTTCTCCATCATGAATATATTTCATTATCAGGATGGTCCATGATGAATGATCCTTAGGATCCATATGTAGATTCCCATCTACCTCCATTGCTTGACATTCCTAAATTACAGGGGATAGAACATGGATGATAGGAATTTTTATATTTTCTGGGAGCTTCAAAGCTGAAGCTAGGTTTGCTAAGGCATCGGCCCCAACATTTTCTTCTCTTGGTACCTATGTAATTGTAAAATAATCGAAGGATCCTGCAAGATCCTTTACTATATCTAAATATTTAATTAATTTCTCACATTTGATTTCATGTGAGCTATTAAAGTGATTAACAATTAATAATGAATCTATAAAAATTTGAAGATATTTTATTCTCATACCTTTGGCTAGTTGTATACCTGCGATGAGTGCCTCATATTTTGCCTC
Source organism: Bidens hawaiensis (assembly GCF_021521415.1). Taxonomy (NCBI): domain Eukaryota; kingdom Viridiplantae; phylum Streptophyta; class Magnoliopsida; order Asterales; family Asteraceae; genus Bidens; species Bidens hawaiensis. The sequence continues at coordinate 830,660 of NW_027491306.1, forward strand.
GTTGTTAGTGGCCTGGACTTCACAAGCTATCGAATGGGGTAGTATGTCCCCCTGTGGCGATTTCAGCAGTATTCCCAATCCTGTTCTTTTGACATTTGAGTCTCCGTTAGTGAAGAGTGTCTAAGGATCCTTGGTCTCTTCAAGCTGTTGAACTTCAAGATTGGCTTGCACTTCCATGTCGCTACTGAAATCAGCCACAAAGTCTGCTAGTGCCTGTGACTTAATCACATTTCTAGGCTCATATTGAATATCATATGCACTTAGCTTTACAGCCCACTTGGCCATTCTACCCGACATTTCCGGTTTTCTAAGGACATTCTTTATGGGATAATTAGTTTTTACAACAATAGTATGAGTCTCAAAATAATGCCTTAATTTAGTTGAAGCCATGATTAGAGCTAGAATAAGTTTTTCTAGGTGAGAGTACCTGGACTCGGCATCGAGGAAACTTTTACTTACATAATAAATGGGATGTTGATTACCTTCGTGATTTTTTACCAAGACCGCACTCAAGGCAGTGAGGGAGACGGCTAGATAGAGGATCAATGGTTCTCCATCTACGGGCTTCATCAAAGAGGGGGCTGAGGATAAGTAATCCTTCAGAGCGGTGAGAGCAGCTTCATGCGTCTCCATCCACTCGAATTTTTTGTTTTTCCTCAGGATGTCATGAAAATCTTTACATCTTTCTGAAGATTTCGATATGAACCTGTTAAGTGCTGCCACTCTTCCTGTTAATCTTTGTACCTCTTTGACGTTTGTTGGAGATTTGAGGTTTAAGATGGCTTGGATTTGCTCTGGACTCGCCTCTATCCCCCTTTTAGTTACCAAATACCCCAGGAATTTTCCGGCTTTGACACCAAATACACATTTAGCAGGATTTAGCTTCATGTTGTATTTGTCGAGGATGTCGAATGCTACTTCTAGATCCTTAAGGTGATCCTCCACCTTCTTTGACTTTACCACCATGTCATCGATGTAGACTTCCATGGTGTGTCCCAAATGTTCCTTGAATATCATATTGACTAGTCTTTGGTATGTAGCACCTGCATTTCTAATACCAAACGGCATAGCAATATAACAATATATGCCTGTAGGGGTTATAAATGTTTTATACTCTTGATCAGATGGTTCCATCTGGATTTGCTGAAATCCCGACGAAGCATCCATAAAGGTCAACATTTCGTGCCCTGCAGTAGCATTCACCATGGAGTTAATGTGGGGAAGAGGGAAAGGATCCTTGGGATATGTCTTATTTAAATCAGTAAAATCGACACATACCCTCCACTTTCCGTTTTTCTTTTGAACCACAACCACATTGGCTAACCATTTTGGATATTTTACTTCCCTAACCATACCTGCCTTTAGTAGTTTTTGTACCTCTTCTTGGATGATCGCGTTTCTTTCTGCGGCAAACTTCTTTCTTTTTTGATGAATAGGCCTGAAAGAAGGATCCTGGTTCCTGGGCCTTTTTTTCCGAACAGCTCCTTAAGATGACCCTTGCTGAGGAGGTAGCTTATCTCCTTTCTCAAGGCTATGCAATCCTCTGTCATATGGCCGAAGTCTTCGTGAAAGGCACACCATTTCGATTTGTGTTTGGGAGGTGGTGCCTTCTCATTTTTCCTTGGCCATCTTGCTTTGTCACCCAAGTTTCTAACAGCAAGCATCACTCCTCCCATATCTACGGAGAAGCAATAATAAGATATTCTTGGACAATCTTCATCGTCCTCGTCCTCTTCTACAGCATTGATCTTCTGGCCATTTGGTTTGTTGTATGGTTTGGAGTTGTTGTTTCCGAAGTAGGATCCTTGCTTCTTATCTTGAGATTCATTTTTCACCGGAGTACTCAGTTGATCTTGTATTCTTTGATCCTCCTCCAACCTGATGAATCTTAAAGCTCTGTTTCGGACTTCATCTGAATTCCTGCAAGGGGTCATCACAAGATCTTGATAAAATGGAGAGTCCTTTTGTAAACCCATTTTGAATGCCTCAACAGCTGTCGGGAAATCCAAATTTGGAATTTCCAAGGCCTCTCTTCCAAACCTTGTAAGGAACTGCCTAAGAGGTTCCCCACGAGGTTGGGAAACTCTATATAAATCACTAGTTAATTTTTCAAAGGATCTACTTCATGAAAATTGACTATTAAACAAATTGATCAAATGGGAAAAGGAAGTAATAGAGTAAGGAGGAAGACTTAGCAGCCATTTAAGGGCGGATCCAGTGAGGGTTGAGCCAAAGCCTTTACACAAGCAAGCTTCTTTCAATCTATCTGGGATTGGATTAATTTCCATTCTTGCATGGTATAAGGCCACATGTTCCTCAGGATCCGTGGATCCATCATATAGTTTCATACTAGGGGCAATGAAGCGCTTTGGTATCTCAGCATCACAAATCGGTTGAGCGAACCTGGATATGTTATGGCTTCTTGTTGGTAATTCGGGAATAGGTTTGATGACTCCTGGCACACTTGACATCATGTCCTTGAGCTTTTGTAACTCACGGGCTATGGTTTTGTTGATCCCAATATCCTTCATACTAGCATGGTTAGTGCCGAAAGATAGATTATCATAAATGTTACCTTTTATGTGATCAAAAGATCTAGCTCCATAGCTGCGTCCGGGATATGTTGTTTCAGCATCAACAGTTGGTTCACCAGGAGCAGCGGTTTGCATGGGTATGAAGTTGCCTTCGTGGACCTCCAATGGCCTGGATCGGGGTTCCTTCAGAGGTTCTTTTCCATAAGGATAGTAGGATTCTGGATGCTGATGGATGATGGATTTTGTTTGGAAACCCAAGGGTCCTGGTTGAAAGATTGAGGATCCTTTAAGTTGGTGGGTGGAGGATCCTTGGTGAAATCCAGAGTCTCTGGATTGGAAGGTCGAGGATCCTTGCGAATGGTGATAGGAGGATCTGAAGGGTTGACCTAATGATTCCTGTGAATATTGGTCAGAGTATTTCTTCTGGAAGAGGTCCGAGGATCCTTGTTGGGGGTAAGAGGACGTTGGGTACCTCTAACCCGGGAAATCCAGAGTGCCAAAGTCAAGTATTTTTGGCATAATGGGGCTTGCGTCTTCAGCAGTTTTCTTAGTTCTTCTAATCTCCTCGATTTCATGGAGGATCCTCTGATTAGTCTTGTTCTGTTGCTCCATATAGATCTTCATCTGTGAACACAAACCAGAAACATAATTGTTAGCAGTTACCGTTTGGGAGACAGTAGTGGATTTTGGTCTGGAGAAAACAGCAGTCTTCTTCTGAGCAACAGTTATAGGCTTTTGTAGCTTTGTAGAGCCAGGTAGCGGTGGCAAAGTCACTTGAGCCGAGACACTCGAAGCAGCGGTTGTGGGAACAGCTTTTCCTTGAGAGGCCATCGAGTGGGTGATAGTAAGGATTGAATAAAGGTAAGGATTTTTCGTGATTAAAGCACCAGAGGCCCCATGGTGGGCGCCAAACTGTTTTGGTTAAAAATCGGGTTAAGGATCAATGAACCAAATTCGTAAGTGAGGATTGGTGCTAGTATGAACAAAATAATCAAAGTAGCGATTATAGACAATGAACACGAAGACTTATACGAGGAAAAGCCCTTGGTAACTAGTATCCCGCCGGCATAAAAACCTCGGGCAGTGAAAACTATCACTACCAATTATATTGAACTAGAAAAGATTACAAATTGTGGAATAATAGCTGATCGTGAATTCAAGTATTGCTGCTAAGAGTTCTATGTGTTTTTGTATTGTGTGTGTTCATCAGCTATTATTCGATATATAAATACAAATACGTATAACGGCTACTAACTAAACTCCTACTAATCCGGCCACGTTTGTTTACTCCTTCAGCTTGACCGTTTTGGAGCGTGGATGAAAAAGGAAGACTCAGTAAAATATCTCATCCGCAAGAATAGGGAGTCCAGTAAGCACGTATTATACCTGCACAAATAAATAAAAATATAACTGAAGTCGACTGTGGAGGATCCTTGAACCATTGAGGATCCTTAGTCCTAGAAACAGTCGCCACAGATGGGTGATATTCGAGGATCAAAGATCATGGTCCTAACAACCACGATACTAACCAAACCCAGAACCCACAAATGAACCATCAAGCTCTTCACCACGAAATTCCCCAATCAATGAACCTATACAATCTTCACCAGAACAATCAGTCCATCACCAACAACAACCACCACAAGAAGAACCTGAAAGCCAACCCATTACTAAAACTACATTCAGACCTTACCCAAATCTGTTTCCACCCAACCCAAATCTGAGCCTGAACCAATACCAGAACAAGATTCTCCAATCACCTCTCCAGACAGTAATTATAAAGATTTATTGGCAAGAAACATTGTTTTGTAAGGTGAAAATAGTGAGCTAAAACTGAAGAATGCTGCACTTGAAAAAGCCTTGAAAGCTGCACTTACAAAGATTTGAACCCTAGAGTAATCTGAGGTTGAGAAGACCTCAGATGCACAAAAACAGGGGAGAATATCAATGGCAATTCTCTGAATTTAATAAATGAAACTTATGTTGAAAGTGAAGAGGAGGCTGTGGTGTCTATTTCTCTAAACTTGATAGAAGCTGAATATGTTATGCCTGATGATGAGCAAGAAGTTGAGGTTGCATAAGAGAATGTTGAAAGTCAGGATGAGTTAGAGAAAGAAAGTGAGATTGATGAAGAAACTGCTGAGGATATTGAAAAGAGAAAGTTAAAGAGAAAAGGTGTGGCCATGACAGATGCAGATTTACAACCCACCAGTGCCCCCAAACCTACTTCAGGAGATGAGTTTTTACATGTTAAAGAAACTGAGGATGTTGATGTTGCTGAAGTTGAAAGTGTAATTAAAGTGATGGAGTTGAGGAATGAAGAAATTGAGGATGATAAGATTCCACAAGAGGTGATAGAGACATTGAACTTGAAAAATAAAGAAGATGAAGAAGAAGCCTTAAAGAAGAATGTTGATGAGAGTCTAGCAATGGTTATGAGCACATTTAAAGAAAAAATTGAAACTGCACTAGAGGTAGTGATTGCTGAGGAGAAAGGGATGAAAATGGAGAAGAGAGAGAAAGGGTAAAGATGTCAAGAAGGGAATATGAATGCTTGGTATTAGACATGGTGGTTCTAAGGACATACGTTGATGTATCGATGTACCCAAAAGAATGGCCGGAGCATATAGTGACATATGTCAGAAAGAGGAAGAGAAGTTATAAAGAAAAATTAAAGAAGGCTAGGGAAAATGTTCTTGAAAATATTGCTGAACCTATTGTTGAGGAAGTAACTGATCAATCAAATACTGAAGAACACACTGAGCCAATTGTTGAAGAGCCAGTTGATATTGAAGAGCCACTTGACATTGAAGAGCCAATTATTGAAGAATCTGATAAAGCTGAGGAATCAATCCTTGAAGAAACCACTAAAGCAAAACGACAAAAGTCTATGGCTTCAAATACAAAGAATGGGCGAGCTTTGACGGAAAGAATTTCTGAGAGAAGAGGTAAGAAAAAGGTGGTTGATATAAAAAACCTCAAATTGAAGCTCTTATGATCTAGATGTTGATGATGAAGAAGCTGAGGATGATGTTGAAAGATCTCCCAAATTTCACTTGAATGAAGAACACAAGGTTAACATACAAGTTAGTCTTGATGAAATGAAGAGGACAGATCCAAGGATAGTGCTCTTAGCGGATTTTGGTTTGGATTTTGATGCTCTCGAGAACTTAAATGATGCAGATTTAGATTATCTGACAGCTAAGAAGAGTAAGGAACGAAGGGAGACAAGAGAGAAAAAGAGAAAAGAAATAGAAGAGAAGATTGAATTTTTGAAAAGCTTGGAATATGATCCCCGACATATTGAGTTGATGAGAGGAGATGAAATTTTAAATCTTGCTGAGGGATGGAAAAGGAGAATTTTCAAAAGAAAATATTTGATTCAGAACAGTTATGTGGTATCATACTTGAATAGACAGACTTTTGATAACATTAATAATCTCTACAAGATAGTAACTGAGAATGAAAGGGGCCAACGTGAAAAGAAACAAAAAGTAGCAGCACAAAAGGATCAAGAATTGAAGAAATATACTAGTGATGTGACATTTCTTGTTGAACATGGATACAATTTTGCTCTTATTAAAGATCTACCAAAATCAGTGCTTAAAGAGAAAGTCAGACTTGTCAAAAAGGCATATGAAAAACAGAATGAGAAAGACAAATTTGAGAGAGAGAGAGAGAGAGAGAGGAAAAAGAAAGCTGAAGAAGAAAATGCTAGATTATATGAAGAACAGAAGAAGGCCGATGTAGATGAATGGTTTGAGAATACCGAGAGAGTGGAAATCCTAAAGAAACTTTAATAACCAAAAGCATGACTGAGTTGGAGATTGAAAATCTATCAAAAGAAGAAATGATTAAAATTTATAAGAGGGAGCTTAGACTGTACAACCAAGAGTTAAAAAGGCTTGAGGAAGAAAGCAAAATGAAGAATTTAGTAGAGCCTGTTGAAGTAAAACCTAAGCCATGGACTATGAAAGCACAATGGATGCAGAAACAGCTGAAATATAAGCATCCTATGTAAGAGGGGTGAAAAATATTTTGAGCTGATGATGAAGGCAAAAGAAGAAATAAAGAGGTTATTTCATGAATCTGAAAGGCACCATTCCAAGAAACCATCAACCCATTGTACTTCATCTTCCATTAGATCTGAAATTCAGAGGCAAGAACCATAAAGAACAAATTTAATTTGCCTACTAATCTGTACTTTGATGCACGATCAAAGACACTGAAGGTCATCGCCAAAAATGGGGTTGAAAGTGTAATAATTTTTAAGGATAACTTCAGGGAGTTCAGGAGGGAGCAGCTTGAGAAGATGGCAACACTACAGCTATATGATTATCTGAAGAAAGACAAGCTTGCTGGAGAGCAGAGGAATGAGCTATCCAAATTTCTCCATGAACAACACAAAAATGGCTTCCTCTGCTGGACAAGAAAAGAAAATGGCAATACACAGATGCTGAGAAGACAAGAAGAGATAAGAGGTTGAGGGAAGTGTGATGGGCTGAGTATTCATTTTTACAAACTGGGAAAAAGGAAACTTCAAGGAGGTCTGGACTATCAAGCTCAAGTAGACACAGAGAGGCTCATGCTGCTAGTACCACAAGAAGAATTCTTAGAGAGAGCATAGCTATGAGAAGAGAGATGACGCTGAAAAATTCAGAAGTCCAGAGCAATGGAAAAGATTGCCAGCTTAAGCTTTAACAAAAGAAGTTAGACGGCTACCTTAAGAAAATCGGAAGGAGATGTCCTTGCAATAGTTGAAAATGACTCTGAATTAGAGTTCATACACATTCAGGACTTGGCTGATATCATGAAAGTGGAGATACCACTGGAATCTAATGTATACGTTGAGCTGGATATGTTCAGACAACGAGCCGTTGTGTACGGAACAGAAAAATTAATAGGGCAAGAGGCTGGAATGAGAAGTGAAAAATTACAAAATATGTGCTAAAGGGAGTATTCTTATGATCTTTGTAATTTTATCTTTTTGTGTATTTTATTTCATTTGTGTATTTTGATAATTACGTAATTTGATGTGTAATGACTTGAAGGCAGAATCTTATTATGTAATGTAATTTTCTTTGAATCTCATATATTATGTGATTTGTAATTTGACAAAAGTGTGAGGAATGCAGGTATGTTTTGGTACATCAAGCTTGTTCCAATCTAGGAGGATATTGTTGGGTCAGAAAATTGACAAGGAAGATTGGAATCTTCTCAACCTCCTTAGAAAATGGCTAAGTATGGAACTCGAGCAAGCTTGGACTTTCGAGCATGAAGTTTACTACCTCGAGCATGATATCTTACGCTCGTAAGATTATCTTCTAGAATTATTCTAAGTGTTGAAAGCTTCGAGCAAGCTACACTCCGTCGAGCAAGGATGTTCTTCATAAAGCACAGTTTGCTATCCGAGCAAACACTTGATCTATCCAAGTCGTACGAGCACTTTGGTGGGTCGAGCATGGATACAATAAAGGATGATCTCAATATGTTCTAAGTAAACCTTCAAGCATGATTCAATCTCGAGCAAGTTTCAGTACCCGAGTATACTGGATATGTTCTCAATAAATCCTAAGGAAAGATTGAAGAGGTCTAGAAGAATATGTTTGCTCGTAGGACCTATTCGAGCAAAGTTGGAATATGTCATAAAGATTAAAGTCTGCTGAAGTAGAATATTTTCCTTAGAAAATATTCTAAGTAAGTTTGCTCGAAGAAATGTTTTGAGCATACTCAGTATTATAAGGTCTGCTCGATAAGGATTTATTGTACTCGAAGACCTATTTTACACTTGTATTTATTCTCAATGTATTATGTACTCATTAGGGCTTCTCAAAAGGAATGCCTATGGACCAATATAAAGAATACTAGGTTTACATAATAGGGGTGCGTTCACAAATGATAAATGAGAGACTAAGACCTCATTTATGCTAACCTAGGACGGCGGTCATTGAATATCAAAACCCTAGACGTTCCATGCAAACCCTATAAATACTGCCACTGTTCTTGAAAGATTTATTCCAAAATACTGGAATCTTTGAGTATACTGTGAGTGTTTCATTCAATCATATAGCTATTCTAACATTCTGATTATTACTGATCCGCCAATATAATCAGAGGGTCTTCATATTTAGATTTCGTGTCTGTGTTCTTGTCATATTGTTTTACGTGTGACACGAGATCCCGGTCCTGACATGGGATAGACTTGCGATCATGGCTTACCAACAAGAAGCACCCAATCTCTATGCATGTACCAAAACACTAAGAGATGTCATCCAACTAGACCGGTACAACAGTTTTATGACAGGTCCATGGGCCCGAGTTTTCAACAACAAACAAAGATCCGTGACGAAGCTCGCCAAAGAGTTACTCGCTTCTTTCTCGATGAAAACCAACGATCTTTACATATGGGATCCCTGAGGATGGTTAGTTTAGACTCGAGTGTGTTTGGGATAATACCTTGGTAACTCAGCTTGGAATTGACATTGGTATTTACACCTATGAGGAAACTGACATTGATATGTGGTTTGATGCCGGGACAAACTTTCCTGGCAAAGAAGATAAAGAATCCGCACCTTCCGGTAACACTCGGAAAGAAGCGTGGACACAACTTAGTTATGGGGATGAGAAATACAGAACAAGTGTCTCAGAAAGTGCAGCTCTCCGCGACCCATTTTTTTGATATATTCATCGCTTAATAAGCCACATTGTTACTCGACGTGGCCATAAGCGAAGGTGTCGTGAGACTGAGGGACCTCTAGGCATTATATTGCATACAAAACAGCATTCCTTGCCATATCACTTATATGTTTTTCCATTTGTTTAAACCAAATGCTAAAGCCCAAAAGGTCACCACCCCGTTTTTTATAGGCATGCTTTTCTAAATGAGGATCGGTTAACTCGATATTGATCTACAAATCCGAAAACACACGGAGTTTGTTTTGGTGCTTTTCGATATAAATCGGTGAAAGAAAACGAACAATTAAGAACACAAGATGTAATAATGTCTCGTTGAAACTCGTTATAAATTTCGGCAGAGTTTTGTTACAAATTGGATACAAATCAAGTCTAGAACTCTTAACTAACTAACAAATGAACATGTGTTTATACTTAAGCATCCCACACTCTAACTTTGCCCCTCATTCTCTACATTTACCCTTCATTCTCTAGATTTGCCCTTCATTCTCTACATTTACCCTTCATTCTCTAGATTTTCAGTTCATTCTCTACATTTACGTCTTCCATTCTTTAGATTTGAACCTTATACAAAGACTAAATGACTAACCAATTCAACTCTCAGCGCTTACACACCAAAAATGTACTAACAAACTCCCCCTTGACAATTGCTGCAGTTCGTTAAGTTTTAGTCTTTGTTGCTTAGCTTTCAGTTGATCTTCATGTGCGTCTTTATACAAGTAATGCTATGTAGAAAATACACTAACTCCCCATTGGCATATTGTTAGGGCTCGGATTTTCAGTATCCTAAGCAAACATTATATTAAGAACAAATCTATGGTGCGCTATCCTCCAAGGTAGTATGTATCCTAATTATGTTATAAACTAACACATTGTTTGCTACTTTCCTTGTTTACCAGGTCAAAGACCGTTGCCATGATCTCCCGAAGACTCGCACTTGCTGTTATTAGAGCGTGGCCAGTAAGGAAACATGCTGATTAAAAGAATTAATGGCTAATTGGACTCATTCCAAAGTTTCCTAAATTATAGGCCATATTGTTAGTTTTGTTTTTGAGTACATAGAGCTACAACCTTTGATCAAAACACACACTCAAGCACTTGAGAACTTACTAGTACTCGCATTCTCTATAATCACAATCAAAGTTTAAGCCCCACACTTGTAATCACATTTATTATTAATAAACCGGTGGTGATAGTTTTCACTACCCGGGGTTTTTTTCTTGTTATCCTCAGGATAACAGGTTTTTTCCTCGCAACAAATCTCTGTGTTCAAGCCATCTTTACAAGCACCTAGTCTCGATTTACTAATTTGGTTACGAAATCACTGTTGTCAATTTTTGACCAAAACAATTTGGCGCCCACCATGGGCAATCGGTGCTTTAATTCATCAAAACCGTTTGTTCCACTCTCAATTAATTTCATCCCTTCTTTATGGCCTCACAACCAAAAACAGTTCAGTCTTTACTCTGGTGGTCACTGCTGCTTCAAATGTCAACCCAGGACCTCCACCACTGCCGACGAAGAATACTCAGCCCAGAGTAGAAATTCCACCATTCGCGGGATCCTCTCCACGGGTAGATCCGGTTATTTCTAACAATGATATTTTTGCTTTGATGAAACAGGTCAAAACACACATGGAGCAGCAAGAAAAGATCAACTCAAGGCTATTTAAGGAGATTGAAAGAATCAAAAAGAAGCCAGGGTAGGAGGCTACTCCAATCATGCCGAGGGTTCTTGATTTTGGTTCTCCAGGATCAACCATCCGTCAGAATCCCGGATCCTTGAGGACACAATCAACAAGGACTTCGTCTCAGCAGCAATCAGGATACGAAGGAACTTATCTTCCGGTATCCTCGGAATTACCTAGACCAACGAGGCTAGATTTCATCAACATGCAGCCTCGTTCAACCATGCCAGCCGGCATATTCTCGTCAGGATCTCCCATGGTGTCCTCTAAAGTACATGTTGGAGATGACATTCCAATGCAGGCATCACCTTATCCTGAAGATACCCTCAATGGAGGAACTAGCCATCAAGGCTCAGGATACCAGAGACCTAACCATGACCTCGGTAACAGTTTATTTAATGCTAATTTATACATTAACCGTGGACATGTGCAGGATAAGGGGATATCCCCCGAGATAGTCAGGGAACTGCAAAAAATGAAAGATATGATTTCTAGTATCCCAGGGATAATACGTCCCATAGCTGAAGTACCTGCAAGTAGCCACAAGTTATCTAGGGTTACTTGGCCTATATGCGACGTAGAAATCCCCAAGAAGTTCCAAACTCCCAGCATGAAGCTCTACGACGGCACTACGGATCCTTAGGAACACGTAGCTCTGTATAAAGAAAGGATGGAGATCAACCCCATCCCTATTGACATCAAAGAAGCTTGCCTATGCAAGGGATTCGGCTCAACATTAATAGGGTCAGCCCTCAAATGGTTATTGAGTATTCTTCCAACACTATTACATCATTTTCTTATTTGATTAATTTGTTCAATAATCAATTTTCTTGTAGTAGATATTTTGAGAAAATGACAGGTGACTTATATAGAATTTTTCAGCGTAATAATGAATCCTTAAGGGATTACATAACCAGATTTAGCAGGGAAGCTTTGGAAATCCCCAACCTTGACATGGCCGCTGCTATCGAAGCCTTCAAGATGGGACTAAGGAAGGATTCTCCTTTCTATGATGACCTTATTATGACTCCATGCAGGAATCTTGATAAAGTCATAAACAGGGCATTAAGATATATTCGGCTAGAGGACGACAAGAAAGCTCATGGAAGCTCGGTTATCCCGAAGTATGAATCTACCAATAGAAAGTCAGACACTCCACAGAAGTACACTAGGCCAAAGCCTTATTCCAAGCAGGATAATCTCAGGATAGATGCTGTGGAAAAAGATGAGGATGACGAAGAGTATCCTAAAATCTCTTAATATTGTTTTAATATTGATATTAGTGGTGTGATTTGTGCAATGCAGGATCTAGGTGACAAGGCCAGATGGCCTAAGAAAAATGAAAAGCCCCGATCCATCAAAGACAAGTCCAAATGGTGTGCATTCCATGAAGATTTTGGCCATCGCACTGAAGATTGCATAGCACTTCAGAAAGAAATAGGATATTTCTCAGCAAAGGATACCTGAAGGAACTATTTGGAAAAAACAAGAACAAGAGTCAGGATCCTGTCAAGATACCTGAAAGGGCACCTTCTCCTCCACCCGGAGCTAAGGTTGTATCCTTTATCTCAGGAGGATCCGACATCTGTGGAACCCCATATTCAGCAGCCAAGAAGAAATCAAAAGAAACAAAGATGGAAAATGGAGAAAGACCTCTCTGCACTTCCACTCTGACAACTCAAAGGATCATATCCTTCGACGAGGAGGACCGATGTGATCTTGTGGATCCCAATCATGATGGTTTGGTAATCACTTTATGTATAGCTAACTGTTTTGTGCGCAGGATACTCGTTGATGGAGGAAGCTCTGTGAACATTATACAAATGGAGGCCTTAAAAAAGATGGATATCCTGGAAACGGAGATTATCCGAAAATCCTCAGTTCTAGTAGGATTCAGTGGCAAGACCAAGAACACTTTGGGCGAAATCAAACTTCCAATATATATTGAGGGAACTAACTCTCTACAAAAATTTTGTGTTATTGACTCATTATCTTGTTGTAATGTGATATTAGGCAGGCCCTGGATCCACAGCATGAAAGCAGTACCCTCAACTTATCATCAATGTGTGAAATTACCAAGTCCTTGGGGGGTCATCAAGATTGAAAGCGATCAGCAAGATGCCAAGGAATGCTATGCTTCATCAATGAAATGGACTATAAAGCCTACTCAAGCATAGCAATTACAGAAACAACCAAGAAAGGTCCTGCATGCGAGAGAGCTGGATGTAAATGAAGTATCTTTGGATCCTCAGGATACTGAAATCAAAGTATTATTAGGGTCAAGTATTCCTTAGGATATCAAGATGGAATTGATATCCTTCCTAAAGAAAAGAGCTTCTACCTTCGCCTGAAAACATGAAGATATGACAGGTATCTCAAAATCTATAATTACTCATAAACTTGGTATAGATAAATCTTTCAGGCCGGTACATCAAAAGCGAAGGAAGTTAACTCCTGAGAGAAACGTTATCATACAAGAGGAAGTGCAGAAGCTGCTCAAGACCAAGATAATAAGAGAGGTCCAATATCCTAGATGGTTGGCCAATCTAGTTGTTGTCCAGAAGAAAAATGGAAAGTGGAGAGTGTGTGTGGACTTCACAGACCTGAATAAGGCCTGTCCAAAAGATCCATTTCCACTCCCACACATCGACTCAATGGTGGATGCTACTGCTGGCCACGAGCTGCTAACATTCATGGATGCATCCTCAGGATTCCAACAGATTCAAATGGAGCCTTCAGATCAAGAAGATACAGCCTTCATGACTCCCACAGGTAAATACTATTATACTGCAATGCCTTTTGGAGTAAAAAATGCAGGTGCAACATACCAGAGGCTAGTCAACATGATGTTCAAAGACCAACTGGGGGACACGATGGAAGTCTACATAGACGACATGGTGGTAAAATCAAGAAAGGCTGAGGATCATCTCAATGACTTGGCAACAGCATTTGACATCCTGGATGAGTATAACATGAAGCTGAACCCACCCAAGTGTCATTTTGGTGTCAAAGCAGGAAAGTTTCTTGGATATATGGTTACCAAGAGAGGAATAGAAGCAAGCCCTGAGCAGATCAAAGCTATCCTGGATATCAAATCACCAAGAAATGTCAAAGATGTCCAAAGGTTAACAGGTAGAATAGTAGCTCTCAATAAATTCATATCAAGATCTTCAGAGAAGTGTAAAGACTTCTATGATATCCTGAGGAAGAATCAAAAATTCGAATGGGGAGAGAAGCAAGAAAGGGCATTGGTATTGAAGGAATACTTATCCTCAGCACCACTCCTGATGAAGCCGGTTGATGGTGAACCATTATCCTTATACTTAGCTATTTCTGGAAATGCAATAAGTGCTATCTTAGTCAAAGATCACGAAGGTCAACAACATCCAATATATTATGTAAGTAAAAGTCTACTAGATGCTGAATCCAGGTATTCTTATCTTGAAAAGTTGATTTTAGCACTTATAATGGCTTCTACTAAATTAAGACATTATTTTGAAACTCATGTTATTCACGTAAAAACTAACTATTCAATTAAAGCTGTTTTGAGAAAACCAGAAATGTCAGGTAGGATGGCAAAGTGGGCTGTGAAGCTTAGTGCATACGATATCTTGTATGAACCAAGGACAGCCATAAAATCTCAAGCACTTGCCGACTTTGTAGCTGATTTTTGCTAGGATATACTTAAGGAAGTAGAAGAGGAAGTTCAACAACTGGAGATCAAGGAGAATTGGACTTTGCATACCGATGGTGCCTCCAACATAAGAGGAACAGATCTAGGTATCCTGCTAAAATCGCCACAGTGGGACATAATACCTCTATCTACTAATAATGAGGCTAAATATGAAGCCTTAATAGCTGGTTTACAATTAGCTAAGGATATGAAGGTCAAGTATCTTCAAGTTTATGTTGATTCTTTGTTATTAGCTAACCATTTTAATGGCTCTTATGCAGTGAATGCAGAAAACTTAGTAAAATAATTAGAAATAGTTAAGAAATTAGCTATGTGTTTCGAAACATTTGATATAGTACAGGTACCAAGGGAAGAGAACACTGAAGCAGATGCCTTAGAAAATTTGGCATCAGCTCTCAAGATACCAGATGATGTCAAGATACCTATCGTGCATATCTTGACTCCAGCAACGAAGGAGAACCAAGAAGTCCTGGAGATCCTGGACCCATCCCATAATGCGGTATCTTCAGGATAACGAAATTCCAAAAGGAGAAAATCCAAGAGCTTTCCGAATGAAGGTAACCCAGTATATTATTCTAAATAATACTTTGTATAGAAAATCACTTGCAGGTCCATACTTGATATGCTTGGAATATCAAGAAGCACAAGAAGTTCTCAAGGATATACATGAAGGTGATTGTGGAAACCACACTGGGAGCAGAGCCTTAGTATCCAAGATACTAAGGACAGGTTACTTCTGGCCAACAATGAAGAAGGATGCAATGGATTTCTCCAAGAAGTGTGACGCTTGCCAAAGACATAGCAAGATATTGCATCAACCAGCTGAACCATTATATCCTATTATATCCCCGTGGCCATTTATGAAATGGGGTATGGATATTGTGGGAAAACTGACCAAGGCTCCTGGTTGAAAGGTCTTTATGCTGGCTATGACAGATTACTTCTCCAAGTGGATCGAAGCAGAGGCATTTTCCAAGTAAAGAAAAGGATGTGATCTCATTCATCAAACGCAATATCCTGACAAGATTTGGTATCCCGGCAGAGATTGTCTGTGACAATGGATCACAGTTCATCGGTAGTAGAACAACTAACTTTTGTGAAAGTTGGGGAATCAAGATGGTGACTTCAACTCCAGTACATCCTCAAGCCAATGGTCAAGCAGAGTCAAGTAACAAGATCATCATCAACAATTTAAAGAAGAAATTGGGATCTAAGAAGGGAAAATGGGCTGAAGAACTACCATTTGTTCTTTGGGCTGATAGAACCACTTCAAAAAATGCAACAAGACAAACACCTTTCTCCTTGGTGTTTGGGGCCGAAGCTGTTATCCCTACAGAGATGGTGATCCCCACAGCAATAACTAGCATCTAAGATACTGAGTCCAACAACCAAAGCCTTACTGAAGACCTAGATACCATTGATGAACTCAGAGATCTCGCCAAGATCAAAATGGCAGCATACCAACAAAGGATAGCCAAGTCCTACAACAAGAATATTCGAAATCGAAGATTCCAAGTAGGAGATATGGTGTTAAGAAAGGCATTTCAGAATACCACTAACCCAGCAGATGGAAAGCTAGCTCCAAAATGGGAAGGTCCTTACTTGATCGATTCAGAAAAAGGAAAAGGGGCCTACATGTTAATCACTATGGAAGGTGTTCCTATACCAAGAGCCTGGAACGCTATCCACCTTAAAGCATATTTTTGTTAGTATCTTTGAATGGTATATTCGTATCGTTAGGATAAAGGTATGTTCCCTTATCTACTTTTATACTTTTAAACTTAATTATCTCTAAATCAAGTTTACTGACTTAAGAATCGGAGGGGTGTTAGCTAGGCCAACACCCACCCCTCATCAAGAGTTCAGTGTTTTGCAGTTATCCCAAGGATATGTTATCTTCACAACAGTCAGAGGCTGATTACCTCACACACGAATTAGATATCCCTGATATCTCCTAAGGTTTAAATGTTTTCACCTTTCCATCGAATGCCTGGAGCGCACGAATAAGATATCTTGGATATCTTCTAAGGTTTAAAGGTCTTCACCTTTCCAACGAACGCCTGGAGCGCACGATGATTCGGATATAGTTCGGGGTAGGCGGACCAGACCAGCTAATAATTTGTTTGTTGTTGGCTATATACCAAATCCTTAAGATAAGTGGCAGACGTGTCACACGTGTCACACGTACGGTTTATAACATTTTCATGTTATCTAAGGTTTATAACATTTTCGTGTTATCTCAAGTTTTGGCATTGACTTGCCCGTACGTTTGGGACTTTCCCCAGTATTATCTCAAGCTTAGACATTTTCATGTCTCTCAAGTAAAGGCCTAGTCGCCAGTGAAAAGGCTTTATCGCCAATACAAAGGCTTTATCGCCAGTAAATGGGCTTTATTGCCAGGATTATCTAACTTTGTTTTGACAGATCAAAGATCGGACAATCACTAGATGGAGGGATGTTACAAAGTTGTTTTTGACAAAATTCCAGAAACATGATGCTTCAAAAAGCTCAACAATTGGGGACATCATATGTAAGCTAACTAGATTTATAAATGATCTCCATGAAGGTACTCTTTACAATTAGTTCTATCACTCAATTTATATTTTGAGGTATGCTCTTTTAGTTGGATTGTGATAACTCACACAAGGCATAAGGATATATTATCCTTAAAATATTTTATTTCAATTCCTAATAAGTTTTTTGATTATGTATTCTAAGAATATATAATCTTTAAAATATTTTATGTTCAAGATATATAGGATATTTTAATGAAAAGTCTTAAAGATATATTTTCTGAAACTATAAATATTCAAGAAGCATGTTTTCGGGATACATTGTCCTCGAAGTAACTTATTTCAGAAAATTAAAGACGTGTAATATTCAAACTAAAACTTACAAGTTTCTGAACACAATGCTTAAAGCCAAAAGATTATGTTATTACTAATCATAAGTGCAGGAAAATAAAAAGACAACACCGGGTTTCGTCTTGAAAAGCCAAGATCCCTCCACCCAAGTATTGCCAGATGTTCAAAAGTCAAGATAACATGGGCTTCGTCTTGGAAAGTCAAGATCCCTCCACCCATGTATCCTAATATCCTAAGCATAATAATGTTTTAAGACAGAAAAGTAAATTGTTCAAACAACCATTACAACCCAACATCAAACCAACAAACACAAACACATAAAAATTGGGCTCAAGCTTTTTCTTTACCGCCATCACTGCCCAATTGCACCTCACCACCGACCGCCTTCGCTGAGTCCTTGATGGCCACCTCCACAGCTCCTCCGCAGCCTTCTCCGTTCCACTCGGACCAGCATCCACCACACTTTCCCCATTAAGCTCAGCCAAGACCCTCTCCCAACCAACTACATCCCAAAAGGGAGTATCCAGACCAGCATCCTTTGCTTCCTTAGCCATCCTGAGCCGAGACTAAAATACAGAGACAGCAGCCGACTTCTTCGCCCCCTCCATGGCCTCTTGAACCTTTACCAAGCATTCCGCTTCCTGGTGAATCAGCTCCTTCTTGGCTGCTGATAGCTCTTGTTTCACATCATCCAACTATTTGATCTTCTTGTCAAGAAGACTAGTCTTTGTGGTCCCTATCTTCACCAATTCAGAAATGCGGGTCTGGGTTTCATGAAGTTCAAGGCTCATGGCAGTGAACCGAGAGGAAAGAACTCAAGGCCCTACAAGAATAAGGGATCTTCAATATATATTATCTTCAGGATATGGGAAATCGTGAGGAAAGGGAAAGATACCTGTTGAGTCTTACTCATAGCATCATGAAAGTCAATGTCATGCACAGGAATGGAGTCGCTGGTCTCTTGACTCTTCCGCTTCTTAGAACCTTTCGCTCGGCTGCCTTCTGGACGAGGGATAGAGCTAGGGACGGGCTCCTTCTTGATGGTGCTTCGGGTGGATACCATGCTGTCAATGTCGTCAAGAGCAAAAGTAGGAGCAGACTTGCCTACAAATTGACAGGTTAGTATCTCTGATCCTTATGTTTCCAACTAATATCTCAATATTTCTTACCAGACATAACGGAGCTCGCGGACGGAGATGGTTCTTGAAGGCTTGACTGGAACTAAAATGTTCTCTCTTCCTCGTTAATGAGAAAGAAAGAGGCAGGCTTATCCTCGGTTTCTCTGGTGGGAGGGGCAATCTAGAAGAACTTCAAAGCTGCAAAAAACAAAATCTCAATTACAAAGATGTCAATGTATATCTTCAGGATAAAGTATCCTACTTTTGGAAACCCAGAGATAAGGAAGATTATCAGACTGTGGGAGAGAATCTCTCCTTACAATGAAGAATTGTCTCTTCCACTGGTTATTGTTCTGGATGTTTCTCAGAATGAGCGGGGTTCGGCCGATTTAGTTTTAAGGAGGTATCTTGAAGATCCATGGCTGCGAAGATCATACACGGACGCAAGCTTAGAAAGGGTGAAATCAAGGGCGTGGTCGGCAATTAATCTCTCCAAAATGAACAAGGTCCTCCAAACCATGGGCATGGTTTGGGCAAAACTAAGACCAGTTCTGGAAAAGAACTCAGTGGTAAAGGCAGGAAATGGTTAAGAAAAACCGATTTTAAACGGAAAAAACGGGAAGCATATCCAGGTTTTAGAAGCAAGATCAGAAGAAAGAGCAGAATCAAATGGTCTGAAAACAGTTCCAGCAGGAAAACAACTCCGAGATCGAAGGTTCGCGATATCAGTGTTACCAAAAATGCATATCTCGTTCACAGGACTTGCGAGGAGATTCTGAGAAACAAAATCCTCAATACCGGAAGATAAAAGTTTTGGACTCATGATTTCGCGAAGATAAAGGAAAGAAAGAAGAAAGAAGTTACCTAGATAGAGGAGAAGACGGATAATGTTATTTATCCGGGTAGTTATATGGACGACCTAGGGTTTGGCGAATCATCAAGATGATTGACATGTGTATCAAAGATCCACCGCACATATAGGAATTCAAAATTTGAAAATTACAGCTGTAAACCCATATCTACAGCTATTAAATTTGGGGACAATTGTTAGGGTTCGGATTTTCAGTATCCTCAGCAAACATTATATTCAGAACAAATCTAGGATGCGGTATCCTCCAAGGTAATATGTATCCTAATTATGTTATAAACTAACACATTGTTTGCTACTTTCCTTGTTTACCAGGTCGAAGACCGTTGCCATGATCTCCCGAAGACTCGCACTTGCTGTTATTAGAGTGTGGCCAATAAGGAAACGTGCTAATTAAAAGAATTAACGGCTAATTGGACTCATTCCAAAGTTTCCTAAATTATAGGCCATATTGTTACACACTCGAGCACTCGATAACTTACTAGTACTCGCATTCTCTGTAATCTCGATCAAAGTTTAAGCTCCACACTTGTAATCACATTTATTATTAATAAACCAGTGGTGATAGCTTTCACCACTCAGGGTTTTTTTATTGTTATCCTCAGGATAACAGGTTTTTTCCTTGCAACAAATCTCTGTGTTCAAGCCATCTTTACAAGCACCTATTCCCGATTTACTAATTTAGTTACGAAATCACTGTTGTCAATTTTTGACCAAAACACATATATAGCTTTATGTCTTCAATCTTTATTAGCACCAAGCTTGTACACATGATCAACATTTTCACTCCCCCTTAATTCGAACACTCTACCAAAACTTCAATTCACCATCTTGAGAAGATACAATAATTAAATAAATTATCATTCAGTCAAAACTGCAGTCAATCAACACATTCCATCAATAAACCGAAAAGTTTATCATCTTGATTTAGCATTTGAGTAGAAAATTGTATGAAAAGGAATGTGCAATGGTGAAAACACTTTTGTGACTCGGCAAAACAGTTTGAAAATGTATATTACCGTCGGAAGATCAAAAATAAATTGGAAAGAAAATATTTTTGGTTTTTACAAATTTTATGATAAAAACCCATCCAAAATATTTTTGATTTTTCAAAACTTATATCGAAACACAGCAAAAATCTTTTTAAATTTTTCTCAAAATAACGAAAAGGAAATTAAAGAAGTAAACATAAGTATTAAAAATAATTTATATTTTTGTGGAAAGATCGCTACATGAGATCATATTACTAGTAATCTCCTTAGCTACACGTTCATTTTAACATTATTATGCACATAATCGATGACTGCAGATATAATTGTGCACTTTAAACTTTACACAAATCTTTCAGCAGCTTTACGATAGTTTAAGATTCAATTAGGCACAAATATCATGTGAACCCCACCTATCAAACATAATCTTTATCTGATACAATGTATTTCACATGTATTGTATATCTCTCAAATTTAATCATGATTAGCTATGACCCATGCAAAAATAATAAAGTTAAAATAAAGCAGAAGGTTAAAATTTTCTCTTAAGATCGGTATTTCTACATGCAGATAAGGTTCCATTTTAACAAAATAAAAAGACAAAATAAGTTGAAATATATAAGGCCACAACAAGTTTCAAATAATACCGTATTATCACGCGGAGAAAGTCCAAGTCTTTATACGAAACACCAAGAACATAAAGCAGAATACTTAGGCCTTTACCCTCATATCGGTATTACTACACGCAGAGAAGATCCAAGAATTAAAGCAAAAATAAAAAAAACATAAAGTTGAATTTCTTTGCAAAATTAATACAAAAATTAAGTTGAATTTCTTTGCAAAACGAACGCATGTAGACACAACAATCTTTAAATTTTTTTGGAACTTTAAAAGGAGATGTTAACTATGCATCAAGATGTCGTACCACTGGATTAGACAAATTTTTAGGTTTATATTTTATCATCACTTATATGATTTATTAAACATATCTTACATATCATATAATTGAGCTTAAGGCAATTTTAGTCTAATTTAACCATGTGCTAGGTACATTAAGTCAATGTACCATAATTTTCCATAATATGCCGGATCAAATTTCTCAAATTTTAGATTTTTCATATTAAAAGACATATTTTTGTATTTTTATATTTTTCATACAAAACACTAAATACTTTTGGATTTTTCCAACCCCCCCCCCCCCCCAAAAGAATATAAACAAAACAAAATTTTGTAGGAAAATAACAAAAAAGCGAAAAGCGATCTTCCAACATTGATAAATCTTTTGATGATCTTATTCACCAAAAAGAATTTTTTTCATTTAAAAAGTGTGTATGGTGAACAAATTTGCCGGTTAAAATTTTTATATTAATTTTAATCTTTATAATTAATATCATTTCAAATCAAATCAAACATCAAACCACCCTTTACGTGCCGTGATAATCCACTATCAATATTTTGATAACAACACTTCATATGTCGTTGATAGATCTTCTTGGATATTCCTGCACAAAAAACTAGATAATTTATAAGAACTGAAACCCAGACCATAGTCTTAGGTCGACCAGTGCCCTCGACATGATCAGTAACAGCCGATGGGATCTACGGTTTATAAGATGGTAACGACTTATTAGCTTGTTGTCTCAAAAATTTAACATCGTAAGAATTATGAGACTGTTTAGGAGATTTTAACAAAGAATTGGCATAAGCTCTTTGTTGTTTAGCCTTTTGTTTAAATGTCTCAAATTACCCGAAAGTTAATGAAACCTTGTTAAACTCATCTGGCAATTTGTGTTGTCTCCTGTAAGGACGATCAACAATCAAATGTCCTTTGACATTACAATAGAAACACTTTCTCATTTCAAATCGTGTCGATATGATTCTATTACAGGCTTAGATACGGAGGTTTGAAATGATGAACCATGTCCATGAACAGAAGATTCAAAACGTTTTTGACGAACAAAGTCAATATTTAACTAGTTCTTAAACCTTTTAATTTCATCACTCCCAAATGATTTCACAAAATGTTTTCTAATGGTTGTAAATTTTGAATTCTAGAATGTTGAAATTGTTGTCTATGTTTAACACGTTTCTTCTATTTCTTAGTTTTAAAACTTTGCACAGGTTTAACACTTCTGTCATTTTTCAATGAATCAACCACATAACAAGTTGTGATAATCGAATATGGTATGATAGGTGCAATGGGATATTCTTTGTCAGAATACCACACATCAGACCCTTTTAATTTGTACCTGAGACAATTATCAAATTGACTTTTTATATCAGCAGGTTTAAAAAAATGTGATTCTCTGCTGGTATATAGTTGTTCTTTTTAATTTCATGATTTTCAAATAACTCTTCAACTTTTGCACTCTCTTCAAAGACTTCAAAGACAACGTGCTTTTCAGATGTAACACTCTTTTAGTTTTAAAAACTTTATCCTTCCCACCCAAATCTTTCACTTATGTAGCACAAGGTGGAGAAAGATTCTCAATAAAACCAAGCCCAGCTTTGGACACCTCATCGTTCTTTTCAATGTTCGTGGCTGCATTCTTAGCCTTGGAATCACTTCCTTCACCTTTTGTAGAAATACTTTGAACAAGAGGATCTACAGTTAGTGGATAATCAATATCCACTTCCTTAATACCCTTTCGATCAGGCACTGTTGTATAATTCTACCTAAAAGGTGGAGGAACTTCATGACAACCAATCCCATGATTAGAGCATTCCCAACCTATTCCTTATCATATATTCATATATATCATATAATTACACTAAAAACACTATTTTCTCTCTCTCATGTTTAATTAATAATACTCTTTGTACCTATATTATCTTTTCTCTTTCCTCAACTCACAGCCACTTTTAGAAAATATTAAAAAATTATACGGTATGAATAGTGAAACACCAAATTTAACTTTTTCATATAACATTTTATCTCTCCTCTACTCACAACTACTCATAACCATACCATATAATTTACAAATCCTCCTCATATATTTATAGGGAGTGGGCTGAGAATGCTCTTAGTTCCATTTGAATGAGATTTTTGAACATCAAAGACATGATCAAGAATGTGTAAAGGATTTCTGAAATTGCCAAGTTTCCTTTCAATTCCAAAACTTCATTCTCGGTTTCGGTAATCTTAGTCCTATTCTTGATGATTTCATTAAATTGAAATTTTATAGATTCTTATTTAAATGAAGCATTAGCTTTTAGATCATGATTATCAGTAGTTAAAGTTTCATTTTTCAGTTTATACCGTTTCTCATTTTCAAGCAAGATTCTATAGTTATCTCTTAAAGCAGCAAGATCAATAACCAAAGTATTGTTATTGTTACGTAATCCTTCCACTTTTGAGAGATTCTCAACATAAGTTTCACAAACAAATGAATCAGATGGTTTAGAAGATACCTTACATGACGTTTGCATGGAATCATAAGATTAATAAAGATTATTAGGAAGAATCACCTGAGTAGATATGATAATCTTTATTGCATTTGGATCTTCATTATCATTCTTTGATGATGTGGTCTTGTATATATCATGAACAAGCATAGACCAATCATCCTCAAGATGAGCTTTCTTCAAATTCATTACTCATCCTTCATCCACTTCAAAATTAAAAAAATTAAATATCACAGGTTGACGAAGTATCTGAAGACATGATTTCCATATTACTTGAACTTTTGTAGCGTAATGTTGTATGTAGACCATATGAAGTTTGAATAAAGTCAAACTGACATAAGAAATTCTCGTACAATGCCTTGGTGAGAATAGAATGCGTCTTAATCTCCAAATCATATATCAAATTTTCATCTACAGTCATTTAATCAACGGTTTTCGAACAAAGACCACACCCGAAATATTAAAACAGGGAGAACATAACGTTGTCGCTCTTTCAAACATAGACGGCAATCCGATTAATAGCATTCAAGTGAGATTCAAACCGATTACTCCATATCAGAAAATATTCCAACTCTGTTTAACTTTGGAAACTTGATATCTTTGTCTAAAGATAAACTAGTTTTACCTTATCAGATTTGTGGCAAATGTTGAATAATAAGATGTCATCTTGAAAATAACCGAATAAGTAAATTGATCACCAAAACGAGATTCGAAAAAGTTTCTTGATCAAAACTTGAAATGACATCTTTGACAGAATCAAACTTTGTGCCGTTGAAAAGTTTGAACAAACGATGCTCGTGAAGCTCGTTATAACTTTCGGCCTGAGTTTTCTTAGTATTTACCAAACTGCCACTGGATGATATTTACTAAACTCCACTACAGCTATTTACCAAACTGCCACTTCTGCAATACTATCAAATTGCAATGAGCAGTTATTTAAAAAATGACACCAGCAGCCAAAACTATAACAATCGAGTTTACGAGTTGACCCAGAAAAAAATTCTTCAGATAATCCTTTGAAGGAGACACACTTGTGTTGGCCAAAACTTGATCAAATATTTCACAGGAAAAACTTGAGAAAGATTTCTTTCGCTTTGGCCCATTTGACTAATAAAAGTCAAATAACCAATTTCCAAACAAACGTCCAAATTCGTCCCTCATGTTCAATCCAAAGATCTGACCCAAGATTTTATCCCATGCTAAAAATACCAAAATACTTGTTTAAACTTTTGCTTTCTTTAAATGCCCAAAACGCCCTTGAGACAAAACATTCAAATATGCTCTTTTTCTCTCGTTTTGGCTGGTTTGACAAATAAAGTCAACGAGCAAACTTTTAACCGAATTATATAATTTGCCACACACGTTCAATCAACAAAGATTACCTGCTCTTGATCTTCATTCGTTTAAAATGTAATTTCTGAAAATTACCAAATTACCAATAATACCACTTATGAATACGAAACCAGATGTGTGCAATTTTACTATTGTAAACTCACATACTCAATCTAAAAGTTGATTGCAAAATCTAAATCAATAAATGATGGGTCCCATAATTTAAAAACACCCATACAAAATATATAAGAGAAAACATGTAGGCATATGCTACTAATTCATGAGTACGCCTTTTGAAGGTGATGTATCAAACGAATGGACCAACAAATCAACGAACAACAAAGCGTATGAGCAACAAATCAATCAAGTGTATAAACTGAAATACGGAGTTCAAACAAACACGAAAATCAAAACGGAACATGAATCAGAATTCAGCGAAATCAAAACGGAAATCGAATACGACCAAACAAATCAATAACCTAATTGAATTGAATCTAAAATGAATTACAATATGTAAACAATCAAAGATTTCAACAGCAACAATGAATGTTTCTAATCCACCGGAAAAGTTTGTTATTGTCGCTGGAGAAAGTAGTTAAGCTTGACCGGAAAAAGTTGTTATAACACACAAAAACAGTTCAAGCCAGAAATTGAACAATAATTTATTGCGGGATTGATTTATAGTATGAACACATAACATAAGATGTTAATAATGTCTCGTTGAAGCTCCTTAAAAATTTCGGCAGAGTTTTGTTACAAATTGGATACAAATCAGGTCTGGAACTCTTAACTAACTAACAAATGTACATGCATTT
Organism: Bidens hawaiensis; assembly: GCF_021521415.1. NCBI lineage: Eukaryota > Viridiplantae > Streptophyta > Magnoliopsida > Asterales > Asteraceae > Bidens > Bidens hawaiensis. The sequence goes on from NW_027491306.1 coordinate 856,659, forward strand.
ATACTCCAGCAGCCCATACTCTCACCCTTCATTCTCTAACTTCACCCCTCATTCTCCATATGTACCCTTCATTCTATAGATTTGCCCTTAATTATCTACATTTGCATCTTTCATTTTCTCAACAATTGTCACACCAAAAGTTTACTAATAGAGCAATGTGAGATTCAAGTGTGGGAAGGGGAATTGCTTGTCCATTGTCTTGTCCAACCAATTTGTGAAAAATCTCAAAATTTTAAAATTTTTTGTAGCAAGCAAAACTGTTAGCTACCTACAATTTTTGGTAAAACCAAAGGCCAATTCCAGGACAAGCTCGTGCAAAGTAATCAACTAAAAATCAACCATAACTTAAATGTGAAAAGATGAAAATAAGTTTTGTAATATTGAGAAAAACCTTAGGCAAAAATATGGTGTTTATACCAATCCTTCCTTTACTGTGAGTCAAGCCTCATGCCATATACAAATACTCATGTTTCTTCGGAGCATCGATTGAGTCATATGCCTCATGTGATTTAAAACTTGTCTGGAGTAATCTTTTTGTGACCACACGAAGCGTTGCATAAAAAAGAAGGTAATGTATTTCCTAACCATACCACACCAACCTCACTTCAAAGAAACATATCATCACAATCATTACCAAATACCCACACTAACACCCCACCATTTACCATTTATCAGCCCATCCTTACATTTTAAAGTTTTCAAAGATGACCATTATTAAGCCAAGAGTACATTTTGAAGAGGGTCACCTATTTTGTATATAGTTTCTATAAAAAAATATAAAAAACGTAAATTAGAAAAAAAAACAACTAGTTAGAAGAAATCACCACACAAATTGGGTGATAAAGAAGGAGCAAAATCGTTGAAGACACTTTGAAGCTCCTAAATTTGTTAGAAGTTTGTAAATAACTCTTTCAAACCTTTTAAACCATAAACTTTGAACCATCACAAAAAGACCAATTTGCTATCTCCTCACCTTAACAAACCAAACACCAATTTATGTTACCTTCTAATTTATGCAACCCTTCACAAAGGTGAAGAATTGATCTTTCGACAAGCTTATTTCTCACATGTTGTATTTTGGCTAAGAGTGTACTTACACATACATCATTACATGTATAATCACATATAAAGTCGTGTGTTTGTGTGTGTGAACATTGTGAGAACGTGAAGTTTGCATAAAAAGAAGCTCATAAAAACAAATCATCTTTTTATATATCACTACCTAAATTCTTACGATTTCAAGTTGGTTTTTTTGTTCCTGTTTCTCCCAAACTCTTTGGGTATGTTTTAGTTTCGGTTTTACCTTGCTATTTTAGACAATTTTTATGTTTAGCTTGCTTGAGGGTAAGCAAGATTCAAGTGTGGGGACGTTTGGTGTATATGAAAATATACATCTTTTAAGCATCAAATAATCTCCAAAAACTATATCTTTTATTATATTATTTAGTCCAAATAGCTATTTACACGAAGAAATGAGTGGATACATGAAGAAAAACAAAGAAAATTAAAGAAATTATCTATCAGTCAGTCAAAATCGCCCCCATGCTTCAGTGACCACGCCCCCGTGGTCACCTTTTCAAGATAAGACAAAATCTGATGGATCAGACATGGGGCTATGCCTTATGGACCACGCTCCCTGTGGTTACCTTTCCAAGAAAAGACAAAAATCATAGATCAAATCACGGTGCCGTGCCTCACCTACCACACCCATGTGGTCACCTTACCCAAATAAGACAAAAATACAAGAAACTGGCAGCCAAAACACGGTGCCATGCCCCATGTACCACGTCACCGTGCTGAGTCATCATATGTACGATCTGACAAGCATTAATTTCACATGCAAAATGATCCGCGGGGCTATGGCCCACCTAACATGAGGCCGTGCCCAGCTGCCTAGACAGCTTAGAAATAGGTTGTCTCATTGCAATGGTGTGCTTGAAGAGTATTTAGATGATTTGATTACTTAAAAACACTCACTTTACACTCAAGTTGAAGATCCATTGAGGAGTTTGAAGGCTTGGAAGCATCCACCATCATCCTTGAAGGAAGATGCATCAATAATTTGGTCAGATTGTCCTATTTTAATCATGTATTTGACATCTTCATCTTCTTTGATGTTCACCCTCATCATGAGCTAAACTTCCATTTACCATCACAATCAATGATGAAACTTAACTCCATTTGATGATTATATTAAATATGTGATAATTTAGTTTTTTGAAGCAATGATTAGTTTGCAATTATACTTTAATGAAACATGTTTTGTCACCTTAATCAATTAATTTAAGATTGATGATTAATATCTTTAAAACAAATTTTTATAATCATTCATGATTCACTCATGTTCTTGGAGACTATGAATTTAAAAAGAAAATCTTGATATTTTATCCAAAACATGCTTCCTTGTATTGGACTTTGAAAAGATGAGATACATGCTATGATCAATTTTTCTATTTTTTGGTAATTCTAAAACAAGATTGTTAAGTATGATTGATTAGGTTGTCATGCTAGTTGAATAAATCATATGTTAAAGGAATGTGTAATTATAATCCACTTAAATCAACCAAGGGGGGTTGTGTGAATAAACTATAATTCCCAAAACGTTGTTAGGATTGGTGTTTGAGAAATCGAAGTTAATCTTAATCTTTATACTTTACTAAAACTACATGTTTAATTAAATTAGCATTTCGTGGTAGACATGAAGTTATGCATTCTACTTTCTTTTGTGTTACAGGGTGATTCTCTTGAGAATGAGAGATTATTCTATCTTATTTATATTATCTATATCTATATCTATATATATTACATTATAATACACAAAGACACCCTTTCACCTTCCAGTAGTATTTATTATTCCTCGCCGTCCGCTATTTCAGTTATGCCGTTACATATTTTCTCCGGCGACTCCTTCAATTGCTCCTTTAAGAACCGACGCCTTCAATTGAATGTGTCCATCTGAATTCCTGTTTGGAGACAAGAAACTGACGATTCCTTTTAATTCTCGATGCCAAGAATCGCCTTTGATGAAAACCTAAAATCTTCCGATGTTCACTCTCTAAATTCACTTGCTACAACAAATGGAAGAGCAATCCTCTCTTTAAATTGAATAATAGCAAATCGACATGTAATATGTACTTGTTTTGAATCCTTGTCTATTGTTCCGATTTATGAAGTGATTTCAATGGCTAATTAGTTATCTAAGTTCTTTGGCAAACTGTCTTTCTACCGTTTGCCTAATTATATCATTGGTTCTACTATCCTCCAATCGATACCAGGTTAGTGATTAGCATGTTGTTTTCTCCTGCATTCACGTGTTCCATTCAGTTCAGGTCAAATTTTATGGATAGGTGGTGCACAAGGTTCAGGGGGTTGAAGATGCAGAGAAAAGGTTCAGTTTTTTATGTTTTACTCTTGCTTGATTATATGTGTGAAGTATTGAATTCCAATAGTGCCTGTTGACGTTTTTTATTTGGTTGTTGATTTTGTATATGAGGTAACACATTATATCTGGATGCTTAGGAATAACAGTCTCAACCTTGCACGTTAGATGCTCCACAAAATGCCCAAAAGAGATTCGGTAGCATGAAAGGCGAATATTACCTCTCCAAGTAAATTTAATCGAATTTACACACCTGATCCGTCATAATCTTTTCATCGGTGATTTTGCATCCCATTGCTGCAGCTATGAAGGTAACATTATCAAGTCTTTATGTGAAAACATGATTATCATAACTTCTACCATTAAATGAATTTGTGTGTTGATAACAGCTTCATTTGGTGAATGACAAATCATACCTGTTATCTCTTGGCTTGTATATATGTTTGATATTTAGATTAATAATCGTATTAGGTTGACAATTGAAGAATAATGACTTATTTAAGTGGTTTTATTGACAGTTACTGAAGATATGGTCTACAATCTTAGGTTAATTTGTTTTTTTGTGTGAGATAATGTTGTTTCATGAAAAACTAGTGACGAAATTTGTCATTACCGTTGGCGGTGAAGTGCTTAATTTCTATATGATTATTCATCAGTATGGATTTAACTAATAAAATTGTCTTACTGAATGCTTAAGATCATTAAATGGGGCTGTGTGTTTTATTAAAGAACAAAGCTCTTTTGGATTATTTAAAATAAGATGGTGGGTGAAGTGATTAAATCGAGTCTATTGCACTCTCAAAGTTCCATTTTTGGTTCCTAATTTGAAACACAGTGAAAATTTGTGTATCTGGCATCAATTGTTTTTTATCTCAATTTTCTCACCACATTAATATTTATAGAATATGATTTATTCTTTTTTGTAATTTAGGTGACATGGATCAGCTACGGGTTCTTGCATTCAAATGCCACCAGCCATGAGTGGGCACTTTGAGGTAACTAATAATATTACTTTTGGAAAGGAGTGGTGTTCCATTTTTCATGAAAACTGATTTTTAGTTTTTCTCTTTTAGCTTTTGCTCGAGATTGGCTTGATAAAAGCTAGAATTTAACTGATTTTAAACGAACACAAGCTTATTGTTTAATAAATAAGTAGGTGCTCAAGCTTTACTTATCGAGCTTGAGTTGGCTCACAAGCCTAAACGAGTCAGCTATCTGTTATTATTTTTATTTAATATATTAAATACATGCATATCTATAATAATAATAATAATAATAATATAATATCTATAATAAATATTGGATGTCCTTTATGGTAATTTGCACAACTGCGGGGAAACTCAGTTATATTTATGACACCTAACCTACCACTTTTTTATGCTCATTTCTTTAGGTTTATTAATAGGGTTACATGACTCCGATTGTGCTGAATTGTTATTGTAGACATGGTGAATACATAGGCGGAGATGTCGACAAGGTTGCTGGTACATTCGTTTATGGCTCTGGTGCATTTGTTTCCCAAAATAGTTTTGTATTATTTATCAAAATGTCATTTTCTTAAATATGGTGGTTATGGTCTTATATTTTTTTAACTTAGTTGTTTTTTATGAGGATTTTGAACCTGAAGTGACTGAAAATCATGCTGCAAGGACTGAAGCATCAATCTTGTCAACAAGCTCTGACCTGGAGTTGATCAAGGTGGTAGTTAAATAGCTATTTCTAAATTTATTCTGTAGTTTATCATAAGCCTGGCAAAATGGGTCGGTCGGGCGGGTTGGGTGGCGCATTATAATGGGTGCATTTCAATTGGTATTTAGATGTTTGGTGCCCAATAATGATTACGATGTACATATAATAAACAAGTTGATGGGTGACTTCTCTGTTTCACAACCCCCTTTTTTTATTTGGCTTTATTTTTATTTGACCTATTGGTGATAAGTATAAGCCAAACACACCCACTCTTAAGTAAACGGATCAGTGGAAACTTTTCTTGTACGGGTGGAAATGGTCGTCCAAAATTGTTAACTTTTTATAAACAATATGCATGTGTAGTTGCTATTTGTCAATAATTTGGCTTGTGTGCCATGTATCATGGCAAATTATATAAGAAAAATAACAAAATTAATTAAGAAAAATCAAGATGAAAGAACTGGTGAACTAGAAACATACATAATTTTAATTGTATTTCGTTTGTTAAGATGATAAAGTATCATGCTTTATCATGCACCTACTGCATAAATGAATATAAACAACATATTAAGCCCAAGGCTAATCTGGTCAAAGTGCAAAACTGAAAATTGGCTGTGCATTTTGGTTTCCGGCTGCTGCATCGATAACCAAGGGCATATTCGGTATTATAAAAGGTTTTGGTTAAATTGCTCTTTGCAGTTTGACCTCATTAATGGCTGCTGCATCGATAACCAAGTGCATTTTCGGTATTTTAAAAGGTTTTGGTTAAATTGCTCTTTGTAGTTTGACCTCATAAAAGTTGCTTAAATAAATAGTTGTGTTTAATTCATTTATTTCTAATGATATATAATCGTGTGTATCTATGCATTTCCGCGTCAACTACCTCTGTCACAAATTGTAAACTGCGCCGAATCTACATGTAACTATAGAAAATAAGGGTACTGTAAGGAACCGAACAACTTCCGTTGCGTTCCCGCCGCAACGCGCGGGCACCCTACTAGTTATATTATAAAACATATAGGAGGCTTTTGTTTTCTCTCTCTCTTTAAGACCCCGTAAAATTAAATGGAAACTCACCGCCGGCGACCTTGAAGTAGATCCTCCTTCGGTTACATTAAATTCTCCGGCCACATTACTTCTTTAATTGCTCCCTTCAGTTATAATCCGTTATCCCTTTAATCGATCTTTCAAGACACCATTTAATTCTGGCATCCGTTTCACCTTTAAACATGCCACAAACCCTAGCTCCAGTCTTATTTCTACCAGCCATAGCCTCAACCTTCATTCATCCGGCTACCCAGGTCTCCAATTGAGATATCGTATTCTGACAATCGACATACCTTATTCATTATCATCTACATCCCCAGGTTTGTTTTTCTCCTAACCAGTCTCATTCTTTGATAACGTTTTTGTTGTGCGCAAATTTAATCCTGTTTTGCAAGGCTATGATTTTTCATCTTTTGTTGTGGCTGTAAGTTTTCATTAAGGTTTTGAATCGAATTTTCACATGCAACTTGTACAACCTACTTTTATAAACTGAATCAAGGCAATTTGAGTCTTAACTATGTTATTTGGACCGGAATCAACTAAAATTTATGTTTTTAATGGATTAGATTAACCAAAATAATTATGAATCTGTTTGTTATTTGTGTTCGAGTTGTTGTTTAAAGATGGTTGCCTTCATCTCCGCTGTTAAACAATTTCCAGTTCTTTTGTGTTTTCAAGTTTGTTTTGTTTGATTAAAAATTACGCATTTTTAATACAGGAATCAGAAGAAATAGGTTCAATAATTGTCTCCGCAACGAATCTGATTAATCTAGAAGTGGCTCTAGTGGCAGATCAATTCCTTCCCTTGCTCTTTCGACCAAACTTTCTTGTCCGATGCAAAGGTATACACTTTGGTTTCCTTTATTATCTTTCTGTAGACACTAATTTCGGTTAATTTAAAAATATAGATATAGTTATAAACAATATAAACAATATTTTCTTGATGTGATCTTTGTTACTATCCAGGAATTTGTTGAGTAATTCAAACTGACTTGGTTGCCCCTTATCCCAAAAAGATGAACTTAACAAGGTGTTTGTTTATTCATTTGAATATTGAATATAAATATATAACATTGTATGATTATTTTGGAATTCTAATAAAAGTTCGTTTTTGTTACGATGAAGACCAATCAAGACAAGTGGAGGTACTTAACAGGTTACGAGGTACTTAACATGTTACTAATGAAGTTGTGCAACAAATTGAATTATTTGATCATGCAAGTTTGGTTTAGTTTTATCAGTTTTTGGTTTCGGTATGGTTTTAGCTTTTTTTTTTTAATAATAATTTTGGTGTTTAGCATTATTTTGGTATTGATTTTTCCTGTTTTTTTTGTTTTGATTTAACATTTCTTTTTCTTTTTGTTTTTGGGTTCGTTTCGGTCACTGAGCCGCACACCTGTTTGTTCTTGCAACACATACATTTTCTTTATTTTTATTTATAAATGAATAAATCTGCTATTTGTATGCAATTCTTTATTTTTATTTATAAATGAATAAATCTACTATTTATATGCAATGTATTGTATAACAGTTTATTTATTGTTATAAATTTTTACACACTTGTATATTAAATAGATAGAAAATACTATTTTCATAATTTTAACATAAGTTGTTTATTTTCAGTTATATGGGCTATGCTATGCATTGGTTTCGGTTCAGTTTTAATTTTTTAATTCTCATTTCAGTTCGTTCTGTTTTATTCGGTTGTTTAGATTTGTTTTGGTTTGGTAAGGGTTTGGTATTTGGTTCTGTTAACAAGAATGTTCTTAACTTCAAACCCACTGAATTACGACTTGGGTTGTCTGGTTTATGTCAAGATTTGAAAGACATTTCATGCAAAACAGTCCTACAAAGAACAACGTTGTAGGAGCTAAAAGAGTGTTTTTGAATACCAAGTAAGTTTTCATCAAAGTCCTAGAATTTACAACTAATTTGAGTTTTTTGAATTGCATTATAATATGCTTGTTTATTTGTTCATATAAAGAATTATGAGCTTTTTTTGGGTTATTTGTTCATAATTTTTCCATTTTAATTTCAGCTCGGTTTTGTATCAGTTTGGTATACTTTTATCAATTTTCGGTTCAGTTGGGTTTTAGCTTTTTTTTTATTTTCTTTATTTTGGTGTTTAGCATCATTTTGGTTTTGATTTTTCCCGGTTTTTGTTTTGTTTCGATTTAACATTTCTTTTTATTTTTGTTATTGGTTCGTTTCCGTAACATTTTTTTAGTTGTTGGTTTTTGCATCAGTTTTTTTGGTTTGTGTTTTCTTAGTTTCATTTTAGTTTGGTTTTAATTTATTAGCTTTTGGTTTCGGTTCATTTTTCATTTTTAAAGTCTCATTTCAGTTCGTTCCTGTTTATTCGGTTGTTTAGATTTGTTTTGAAGCTTTTTTTGGGTTATTTGTTCATAATTTTTTCGTTTTTATTTCGGCTCAATTTTGCATCAGTTTGGTTTTGTTTATCAGTGCCTGGTTTCGGTTTGGTTTTTTAGTTTTTTTTTTCCTTTTTCTTTTTGTTTTTGGTTCGTTTCGGTCACTGAAACTGCACACCTGTTTACTCCTTCAACACATTCATTTTCTTTATCTTTATTTATAAATTAATAAATCTACTATTATATACAATGTATTGTATAACAGTTTATTTATTGTTACAAACTTTTACAAACTTGTATATGTAATAGATAGAAAATACCATTTTCATAATTTTAACATAAGTTGTTTATTTTCAGTTATATGGGCTAGCTTTGCATTGGTTTCGGTTCAATTTTCATTTTTTAAGACTAATATCAGTTCGTTCTGGTTTATTCGGTTGTTTAGATTTGTTTTGGTTTGGTAAGGTTTTGGTATTTGGTCCCGTTAACAAGAATGTTCTTAACCCCAAACCCACCGAATTACGACTTGGTTTGCCCGGTTTATGATAGGATTTGAAAGACATTTCATGCAAAAACAGTCGTACATTATGTTTAAGTTCATTTTGATGAATGTATTATGTATGTATTCACTTTTATGCATATTTAAAGTCGGGTTTCATGTAAAATTTTAGTTTCTTTTCATGTAAATGGTTAGTTTCTCTTTACTGAACATTGTACGATGTTGAATATGGGACACCTAAAACGCCATTCTTATAATACAACACGAGTTCATATTAGTTTCAATTATGTAAGTGAAAATACACTTAGGTTATGTTACTAAAACAACTAATTAGTTACGTTATGATACCAAACCGAAACTCTACCACCGAAATCCTGTTCCGTCCCCGCCGCAACGTGCATGCTTCAAATTAGTTGTAACTTTATCACAATAGTCTGGCCCACCATCAGCAGAGTCTTCAGTTTCAAGGGTCCATTTGGTATAATCACATGAATAGCATACAAACATTAGAAAGCGTATCACCTTTTATCTTTACAGTTGAATATTTGCATACTTATAAAAGTTCTTTTGTTTGTCTTAGGTTCTTCAAGGAATTCATTATTATGTAGATACTTACATATACGCAGTTGCAAATATGCTTTAAGTTACACTTTATTTGCTAAAAATATTGATGATAGAGAAGGCATAACCTGCATTAACAGGATCTGCATCAAGAGGCTATGCTGTTGATATCCCAATGCTTGAGGCAATGTTGTAATATAATAAATTTCTGTAAAGTTTTGATTGTCATTCCAGTGCATTCCCCATACAGTCATACCTGTCATGCTATTTGTATAAACATACCTGTATGTTTAACTCATACGCATCTCTATTCTCAGCAAAATCAATTACTGAACCCCATGTCAAATGACTGTCAGAGGGTGAAACTCCAACAAAATGACTCCAAAAAGTAAAGAAACACCATAATGGTGACCAACATGTTGGGTACCATTTTTATTTCTTATTATTTTTTTTTGAATTTTGAGACGGTGTTAGCTAAACCATGTCTACTATTTTTAGTATTTTTTAACCACTGTCTAATCTACTTCTAAAGTTTCACCATTGCCTGTTACGAACTCGAATCTCGATCTTGGGTAGGGGCGCCATTTTGCGCACATGGATATCGTTAGGCCAAAAGCCCTTTGATTACTATGTTTAGTTAAGTTAAATATATGCCCCATATATATGTTTTTAATCTTAAACCAAATTGACCGGGTCAGGTTGAAAATTAAGTCAACAACACTTTCATCCACTTAAGGTGTTTAAATATGACCAAATGGATGCCTATAGTTTAGGTCAATACAGTCATTTGAAGCCCGCGCGTTGCGGCGGGGACGCAACGTCTCTGAGTCAACCGAAGCTCCAAAATACGAGGAGATGGCAGAAAAGACGGAATTGCCCTCATCTACACTAGCTGAAAACACACCAATTCAGGTTAGTTGTTACGTTTACAACTTACAAATAAAATCTTATTGTATTTAATTTAATTTAATTTATTGGTTTATGTTTATTGATATAGTGTTCACAGAACCGAAAGACTCTAAAACGAGGACAAAAAGACTTCGGACACTGAAGATGATCCGGTTATGGTTAAACTGACACGTGCAGCTGCTACCGCCATCTCAGCTGTTGCAGTTAACGCCAAGTTTTTAGCGGATCAGGAAGAAGACCATATTCGTCAGCTGGCAACATCATTGGTAGAAAAAACAAGGGAGGTGTCAATAAACTGTTGGCTAAATTTGCCACATCATATAGATTATGTAATAATAAATTTATACTACAGTTGCACAAGTTGGAGACAAAGCTGACTTTTTTTACCGAGATGGATGGTGTAGTATCACGGGCCCGAGAACAATTAGAAAGGTCAAAACAGAGACTTTACCACGAACGGGCCCAGATAATCGCAACCTGTTTCGGATGTCGGGTGCTGCTGGTTCTAGGCCCATTGGCGGGACATCCATTACAAAGACCTCCAAATCCAAATGCAACTCAAAATCCGAATCCGAATTCAATGACAATGACCCCTCAAAGACCACCACTTTCGAGGCCCATGATGGGACCCACACCTTTTTCTAACCCAATGAACAGTTGCAGGAAGCAACCAAGCAATGAGGTAATTGGGCCTGCGGATCATGTGAGTGATAGCCGGTGTGTGTGGGTGTGTTATTTAGTTATAAGGACAACCTACGGTTTATTTGGACTTAATTATTATTATTATCTTATTAAGGTATTGGTAGGCATTGTATGTTGTATGGCTACATAAAGTTTTTTTAAGGTATTGGTAGGCATTGCATGTTGTATGGCTACATTGCATGTTAGGGTTTTTTTAATGAAGAAACACTAACCGGCCCCCGGACAGATTACTGGTAACCTGGGGGTTGGATAGCTGTTTCCCACGAGGGGTTAGACCCTTGGAAGATGGTTCTTCTGATAACCTGCAAAACAGACACCGTGAGCTCGTCACTGAGAAGGGGGGGGTTCCTCCTTGTGACCACCCTCCGGCGTGAGAATCAGACTAGATTGCTCTTTAAATATAAAAGTATATTAAGAGATTGCTAGAGCAGATATCAGGTATATTATGATGATAATATGATAATGTAATGTTGAGATGATCATACCATTTGGGGTATTTATAGCCGAAGGTAGGTTTCCAAGGAGGTATGGCCGGCTGCAACAGTGTTCCTGTTCATCAACAGTAGCCTACGCACGTGCCCTGCTGGTAGTTGGTGGGTAGGCAGCGGCTGATAGTGACCAGGCCTGCTGTATACTATTCCCTTTCCACCAACTGCCGGCTACGCACGTGGTATGACAGTAGTTGGTGAGTAGGCAGCGGCTAATAGTGATACAGTACAGGAGCATGCTGCTCGCCATACTGTATCAGTGAGCTGTCGTATCTCTGATCAGATCTTTCGCCCATACCTCGTCAGGTACAGTAAAAGGTCCTTCAGTATACAGACTGGCTTATTTGGGCGGGAGTATTCCCCCTCCCGCCTCTGTGCGGGATTGCTCCCGGCTTTGCTCATTCCTTTAGGTGACACTGAATGATCGAGAGCTAAGTACCTAGTGCGTGTAGCCATGCTGCGCGGGTGGCCTTCCCTCATGGCTTGTATCCGAGGCTGCGGGAACAGGCGGAGTCCTTCACCATGGGGGGCATTTCCTGCGGGAACAGCTTGCGTACTGCGCGTAAGGACGTTACGTCTCTGAGCATGGTTGGTCCTGCGGTTCCAGTTGGTCTCTGCGCAGACGTCCCTGTTTAAGGTGAGTTGCGGGACCAACTGGGCTCTGCTGGGACCTACCTCTTCAAGTCCCCCCAGTCCAATGTTCTTCTCATGCGTGTTTAATAAAGTGAGGTGAACTTTTGGACTTGAACAAAGGGTTTTGAAAAGGGTTTTGTAAGGTTTTCCATGGGGATTCTTTCCGCGGAAGTCCTTGTCACTTGCAGAAATGCCCGAGTTTCCTGCTTGGTCTTTGGGTATGATGCGGGTAGGTCTGTAACCTCCTCGCAAGTCAGGAGCATTGAGTCCCAGTTGTATGGATTTTCCATGAGGTTTTGGTAGTTTTGAACATAGTGATCAATTATGTTAAGACTACCAATTCCATCCTGGAGCTTCAAACAACGTAGTTCTCGACGTTCCCGCTATGCGGGGATGTTATTTCCGTTTCCGCAAGCATTGCCCAGAAGATCCTTCTTGGTTTCAATTCCCAGCGGAGCGCTAGGTATGTGAAGGGTTTTGCCTTAACACTGTACCTGCGCTCGTCTTACGGTTACTTTACTTCCAAGGTATTCCTGGCGTCAATTCCCTGCGGGTGCTAGGTATGTGGAGGGTTTTGCCTTTACACTGTACCCGCACTCGTCTTGTAGTTACTTGGTTGCCGAAGAATACTTGGCTTCAATTCCCTGCGGGTGCTAGGTATGTGAAGGGTTTTGCCTTAACACTGTACCCGCGGCCGTCTTACGGTTACTTGTTTGCCAAGGTTTATTTGGCTTCAATTCCCTGCGGGTGCTAGGTATGTGAAGGGTTTTACCTTTACACTGTACCCGCATCCGTCTTACGGTTACTTGTTTGCCAAGGTTTATTTGGCTTCAATTCCCTGCGGGTGCTAGGTATGTGAAGGGTTTTGCCTTTACACTGTACCCGCATCCGTCTTACGGTTACTTGTTTGCCAAGGGGTAAGGGGTATTTTCCCGCTTTCCTTTTAATATTTTCAAATTTTTTGAATTTTGAAATTCGAAGAGTTGGTGAAAAGATAAGAACAGTCCAAACCTTTGAAACGTCGTGCGACGGTTTCTTCTGACTGTGTCAGGACGTGCAGGAAGTTATGGTGACGTGACAGAACATGGTCATTCCAGACGCTTTTCCTGGCGCGTGGGCACGATTTTTCGGGCGCGTGGCCACGAAATTACTGGCACACGTCCTGTCAACAGCTGTTGCCAGCCTGCTTTTTGCCACGTGTCATAGTTTCATTGCACCTTCGATTTATCTCTCCTCCGCATTAAATTCACCGCATTAATTGCGATTAGTATATAAAGGGGGAGAGGCCTCTTTGTAATCCACACTTTCACCTCTCTTCTTCTTCTTCTTAGTGATTTCCGGCAAATACTCCCCTTTTTTAGGCAAGCATTTTCCCGAAATCACTCTTCTTTCTGCAAAAATGTCTTCTCATGATGCTGAAGCTGTAGCCGACGATAGGAGTACTGCTGGCGAGTGCCAGTGTGCTCTACCTGTCGATCAGTACCAGTACATCGTCAGGAAGTTCATGCTCGAGTCTCTCGAGCCTGAGTTTCCTGAATCCCACCAGACTGTGTACGATGCCCCCAGTGGCAAGATCGGGGTATATGCTGCATTCTTTGTTTATGGGAACCTTAGGTTCCCATTGACAAAGTTTGTGTACCGTGTCCTGGAGAGGCACGGGGTGCACCTGACCGAGGTGCATCCGATGGCGATTGCCAAGGTCCGGCACTTCGAGTGGGTGTGTCGGATTCTGGGTATTGAGCCCTACGTGGACCGCCTGATGACCTTTTATACTTGGAGGTGCGTCCAGGGGTGGTACACCCTGACAACCCGTATTAAGGGTTTGAAGATCTGCGTGACCGAGCGCAGTCTCCGATCGTGGAAGCGGGAGTTCTTCTACATCTCTGCCCGCGCCATCCCCATTGCTATGAAGTTCAAGAAGGGTCAAGCGCTTCCGAGCCTTCACGCTTCCAGCTACCAGGAGGCGGAATGGTTCGCGAAGATATCCCGGGTCCAATCTCCGGTTTGCCGGTTTGCGGAGTCCGGGATGGTGCTGCTGGGGATGAGCCGGGTATGGAAGGATGCGTCCCGGTTTCCCATCCTTCTTGAATATGGTTTGAACTCTATTCCTTATGGTATGTCTTGTCTTTCTTGCTGATATTAGTTAATTTTCTAACTGTTTCTTTTTCTTTCAGAGGGGAATAATTTGGAGTCGCTCCTGTTCCCGCGGGAAGCTGACAGTCCCGTGCGGGTGGGCACTCGTGCTCTGGACGACAATGAGTTGCCCATCCTGGAGCAAACGGCGGATAGGTTTGTGGAGGTCTATCCGCCGGGCCAAGAGATCCTGAGCCACCGGCGGCCAGGTAAGGAGATATTCTATCCTGAACCCCTCAATGCTGTACCCATTGCTGGAAATCCTTACATCCTGTCTTCTTCTGAGGAATCCGCAGATGGTCCTCCCCTTGTGCGGAAGAAGAAGGCTGCTGCCGGCGTGAAGGGGAAGGAGAAGGCCTCCACAGCTGATCCAGTGGTTCTCTTTGACTCGGAGTCAGATAGTGAAGAGGTGGCGGGGAAGCCCGGTGGTGAGGAGACCACTACTCCGGAGGCTACGACCGTTACCTCCGGAGAACCAACGAAGACGACGGTGACCGGTACCAAGAGGCCGGCTCCATCGGGTTCCTCCCCGCCCGTCCGTACGTTCAGGGTCAAGAAAACCCGTAAGTACAATCATAATGTCTGCAGATTTATCGCTATAAATTTATCTAACACTTTCTTCTTTGTGCAGGCGTGGGTGTTGACGCATTCCGGGGTGAAGCGCAGGGGAGTATCCCCCCGCCAATGACGGTAGGCTCGGTCAGCCTTCCTGAGGCGTCGACCCAGGCGCCTGCGCCTGCATCCGCTGGTCCAGTTGCTCATTCCTTTGAGCCAACTGTTCCGGCAGAGATGACGTCACTGCCGGCTGTGAGTGCGATTTTTACAGCATCCTTCACGGAACCGGCGGTTACTGCTGCTTTTAAGGAGGCGGCGACCGCGGCGGAGACCACGACGGCGACCACGGCGGCTGCCACCATGCCCGCGCCACCGGCACCGACAGCCGGACCATCAGGTACGCGCAGGGCTTCCCGCCGATCTTTGCCACCTTCCCATCTGCCTGACCTGTTGGATGGATTTCCTTTAGGTTCAGGTGATGGGTTTGGCGGATATCGGCCTGTCATTGACCCTACAGGTGCGTAGGGTTCCTTTGTTTTTCCCCTCTTTTTTTTTTTTTTTTTTTTTTTTTTTTTATCTTTTCCTTACTGTTTTTGTTTCTTTTGCAGTGTCGGATTCCAATGAAGTGTATGTTCCTCGATGGAACATACGCCGAGGAACAACCCTTCGCACACCTGTGGAGTGCGTGGACTGGGCTCGCCACGCTGCTCCTCCGGGTGCGTTGGGGGAAGCCATGGTTAGCTACCAGGAGGGTAGGCTAACTAATGAGCTTCGGGTTCTCCAGGCCCGGATGCAGCCGCGCGTCGAGCTGCTTTGTCGTGAAAACGACAAGTTGAAAGCAGCTCGCGCCAAGGACATATCTGAGGCGCGTGCTCTTCGGGAGGAGAACCAACAGCTGGCGGCAGCTGCCGCCGACAAGGAGAAGGCCTTCAAGGCCCTCGAGGTTGAAGTTCAGGCGCGACTCGAGGCCCGCTCCAAGGCTGCCCAAGCTGTGAATGAACAGCTTCGGCTGGCCAGGGAGACTGCGCGAAACGCAACCGAGAGGGCTGCCAAGGCTGAAGCCGTTGCTGAGCCTTTGCGTGTGGAGAATGAGGAGCTGAAAGGCAAATTAGAGGCTCTCCAACGCGCTCATGATGCCTTGGCAATGGAAGATGCCAAGAAACTCCAGGAAATCCTGGACCAGAGGGGGGTGCTTGACCAGACCCAGCGGAAGCTTAAGGGTGTCGAAGAGGCTGCCGCAAAGGAAGTTTTACTTGCCAACCTTAACAAGAGCGAAGCCGAACGCGCCCATAACGAAGCTCAAGCTGCCCTCCAATGGCTTCTTCGAGAAGCGTTGCCTCAGGTATGTTTAGTTTTATCTTCACGCTTTTCTTTTGTAAGAAAAGGTTCTAATACTTGTGTTTTCTTTGTAGGTTGTGCGTCGGGTCTTTTCAGAGACCTCTTACGATGATGCTATGACCGCAGCCCTCAACGCTTCTCATGAGGATGGGGAAAAGGCCGGCTTCTTGCTTGGTCTAGGGTTTGTTGAGAAAGGCGTCCCGCCTTCCAACTTCCCTTTGTTCAATGTGGATACCGAAGCCATTTATGACCAAGCATTGAACCAATACGCCGCCTTCCCGCATCCAGTGGTGGAGAAGGTGGACGAAGTGGCTGCTGCTGATGATGGGTTAACTGTCCTCAAAGCGTTCCTCGAACCACCCCGTTCTTCTGACGGAGCGGGTCCAAGTGGAAGCGGCCCTGAAGCTTGATCCTGAAGATCCCTTCCCATTGCTAAGATAGACTTGTATAGTTTTTTTTTTTCTTTTAGGCGGGTAGTTACCCGGCCATTCTTGTAATATATTCTTGAAATATTAATCTTTTTGCGTATAAGATTGTTATTTCCTTCTTTGGGTTCCTTGCTTTATAAACTTATGACTTGCATACTTAGTTTAAATTAGCAATTTTCCAAGTGTTTAGAATAAGAACCTTTGAACGTGGTTGATAGTGGGTTAAAGTTTCGCTTCCTCCTTCGTGATTGTGCGGGTAGAACCGTCACTTGCACTTGGTAGGATGGCTAAACTTTAACTTATATCTGACCTGCGTGTAGGTTTTCCTTTTCGAAATTTCTAAGGCATTAAGATAAGTTGACCTTTGAACGTGGTTGATAACAGGAAGTCTTGCTTCCTTGCACTTAGTAGGATGGCAAAACTTTACCCCTATCTGACCTGCGTGTAGATTTTTCTTACCTTTTGAGGATAAGTTAACCTTTGAACGTGGTTGATAATAGGTGTGAAGTTTTGCTTCCTCTTTCGTGATTGTGCGGGTAGAACCGTCACTTGCACTTAGTAGGATGGCAAAACTTTACCCTTATCTGACCTGCGTGTAGGTTTTTCTTATCCTTTTTTAAGAATTTTGTTTTGAACCGTTCGACGCGCGGTTGTCGATAGGTTATTATTCAGTTTTCTTAATGATTCATGCGGATAGACCGACACTTTCATTTTTGGGTGCTGAACTTTTTCCCCTTCAACTGACCTGCGTGAAGGTTTGTCACGTTGCTGGGTTCGTGCGGGTAGGACCGCCTTCCCATGCAATGACGACGTAATTATGCGGTGAAAACCGGCATATTAGTTCAGAAAAGTATAAATGTAAAATCATCAGCTTCGGTGTTCTTAAAGAGAATCATTTCCATTAGAAGTGGCTCTTGGCCTTTTCTTTACAAATTGGAATTGATTTACATGCAGACTGTGTAAATGAGCTCCCTTCCATGTTGGGATGGGAGTGCCATCGAGCCGATACGCACCTGGTTCGGGATCTCGTTCTTTACGCAGCATGTAGTCTCGATTTTGAAGCTGGAATTGATTCGTGTTTTTCCCAGCTGGGGTTCTATACGCACTCGCCTGCTCAGCCTTTATTACGCCACGAGGTGCGCGAGCGTCCCATCTCTGACAAATGCTTCGACCATATCTTTTACATCTATGCATTCTTCAGTGTTGTGGCCCTTTGTCTTGTGAAAGTCACAGTATTTGCTCCGATCGGCATCGTGACGATGTCGGATTATTGGAGGCTTTGGCCATGGGAGCTCTTCAGTGGCGAATATCTCAGTGACGCTTTTGGTGAGTGGCGTCCATCTGGAGTTCCGGTGCGACTGTACATTATCCCTTCCGTCCAACCGATGTTGCAAGCCGGATGAGGTGTCAAAGTTTACCCTTGACTGCCAAATGCCTAGCTTTCGTTTTTTATTTAGTCGGGCGGTGAGGACGTTGTCTTCTCTCGTCCTCTGGGTGTAGAGGTTTGTGCTCTGTGGGAGATCTCTACCCAGTTGCTTCTCTGTTTCCGCATAGCGTTTTGCTGCTGTCATGATGCCATCCCATGTGGATGGCATGCCATCTTTACCCGTTAGGGTGCGGATGAGCTCTGGGTCATGTGCGCCCTGGATGAAGGCAGCGCGAACGAGATCTTCGCTGATATTGCCCAAACTTAGCTTCTTTGAGTTGAAGCGAGTGATGAAGTTTGGCAGAGATTCATCTTCCTCTCGTATGCATTTGAGGATTGTCCATTGCTCCTCGGTATACTTTCGTTGCTGGCTGAAGTGTTGGCTAAACTTCTGTTGGAAGTCTGCCCAGTCGTAAATGTGGTTGACCGGTAGACGATCGAACCATGCTCTAGCAGCCCCCACCAGCGTCATTTGGAACATGTAACACCACGTGGGTTCCGTCCAATTACTGACGGTTGCCCCCGCTATGAACCTGTTCAAATGATCGTCTGGATCAGATATACCGTCATATGTGCCTATGTTAGGCATTTGTTTGGCACTCTTTGGGGCGATTGCTTCAGCAATGTCCCTTGCAAATTTGGACGTTCCTGCATTTGCAACGTTTGGTCTGAACGTTTTAGAGAAGTCCCGTGGACTTTCACCTGTGTTTTTTGGTTTGAAGGCTTGTCCAAAATGCCTTTTCGGTTGGGATTCCGTTTCCTTACGCTTCCCTTTTGCCCTATGGCGAGGGTTCGCGTCGGAGTCGGATTCCTCCGAGTCATCCTCCCAGTATTCGAATTCGTCGGCCTGTTGCACGGAACGCAAGCGTTCGTCCAACTCAGCCTGGAATTCCTTTTGTCGTGCCTCCGCCCATGCCTTAACTTCATCGAGAGTCTGGCGGGGGAGTCTTCGTTTCTCAAACTGGATATCGGTGGATCCCAATAGGTGATCATTTACTGCACTTGCCCCAGCTTTGGTAAGTGGGGTAGTGTTCGTAAAATTTACTTCACTTGCCCCGGCTTCGGTAGCCAGGGTAGTGTTCGTAAAAACTGTGTTGCCGGTGTTCATCCCAGTAGCTGGGGTTGTGGTTACCGGAATTTCTCTAACCATCTTTGTAGAAGTTTGAAAAAACTGGAGAAAAATAAAGTTCTAGCTTTATGCACGGATGGCGCCAATGAAGAAACACTAACCGGCCCCCGGACAGATTACTGGTAACCTGGGGGTTGGATAGCTGTTTCCCACGAGGGGTTAGACCCTTGGAAGATGGTTCTTCTGATAACCTGCAAAACAGACACCGTGAGCTCGTCACTGAGAAGGGGGGGGTTCCTCCTTGTGACCACCCTCCGGCGTGAGAATCAGACTAGATTGCTCTTTAAATATAAAAGTATATTAAGAGATTGCTAGAGCAGATATCAGGTATATTATGATGATAATATGATAATGTAATGTTGAGATGATCATACCATTTGGGGTATTTATAGCCGAAGGTAGGTTTCCAAGGAGGTATGGCCGGCTGCAACAGTGTTCCTGTTCATCAACAGTAGCCTACGCACGTGCCCTGCTGGTAGTTGGTGGGTAGGCAGCGGCTGATAGTGACCAGGCCTGCTGTATACTATTCCCTTTCCACCAACTGCCGGCTACGCACGTGGTATGACAGTAGTTGGTGAGTAGGCAGCGGCTAATAGTGATACAGTACAGGAGCATGCTGCTCGCCATACTGTATCAGTGAGCTGTCGTATCTCTGATCAGATCTTTCGCCCATACCTCGTCAGGTACAGTAAAAGGTCCTTCAGTATACAGACTGGCTTATTTGGGCGGGAGTATTCCCCCTCCCGCCTCTGTGCGGGATTGCTCCCGGCTTTGCTCATTCCTTTAGGTGACACTGAATGATCGAGAGCTAAGTACCTAGTGCGTGTAGCCATGCTGCGCGGGTGGCCTTCCCTCATGGCTTGTATCCGAGGCTGCGGGAACAGGCGGAGTCCTTCACCATGGGGGGCATTTCCTGCGGGAACAGCTTGCGTACTGCGCGTAAGGACGTTACGTCTCTGAGCATGGTTGGTCCTGCGGTTCCAGTTGGTCTCTGCGCAGACGTCCCTGTTTAAGGTGAGTTGCGGGACCAACTGGGCTCTGCTGGGACCTACCTCTTCAGTAATGTTTGCTAAGTAATTAACTTAGCAGAAGAATTTTGATCAGCCTTCCTATACCGTAGATGTCTTGCAGGCATCTTCACAAAACAAATATATACCAGAAAGTTCTTCTCCTGACAGCTGCCTGCAAGAATAGTACACCTGAGTAAGAATGTTTTTTATCCTACTTATGTACTCTTAGATTTTATAAATTTAAGACAGTATTAAGCTGATAAAAGTAAAATTTTTTTAAAGTGGATGAACTCTGCTCTATAGTTTACAGGTGCATAAAGTATACACTTTGTCATTCTTAACCTGCTAGGCATAACTTAAATAAGCATAGACATTAAATTTACAAACAATTTGTCTCTTATATAAAGGCCAAACGAAAAGGAAAGAAAGCTGAGCTTAATGTCATGAACTTATTTTTCTAAGCTTTCGTGGAGTACTTAGTAATCCATCTAAGCCAGTCTAACTTCAAACCTTGTAGTGATTCACACAACATAAAGAGTAAAGCACATTTATATCAACAAAATCACCTGGTTTTGCTTTATAGAGCTCTTTCAAGCTATATATACAGAGATCCAAAGTCTTGTTAGTTTTAAAATATTATTACATAGATCCACAGTCTTGTTGGCAATTTTTCCATTGTGATGTTAATGTGACTGTGTCCACAGTCTTAACATATGTATGGTAACCAATGTATTTGTGGACCTTGGCGTAGAGAAACTTGGGTGATGAAAAGGTATTATCTTTTGATAAACAAATGACAAACAATATCATATCCATTGCACAAAGTTAACTCATACCGATTGCATCCCCGTCTCCGCCGCAATGCGGGAGCTAGAGGTGCACAAATCGGGTTTAACTGGAAAACCCGAACCGGTTCGAAACCGGTTTTTTCACACCGGGTTATAAAATGGCACCGGTTCCAATCAAGAACCGGTTCGGTTCTCGACCGAACCGATGCCCAGATATGCTAACTTTTAAGAACCGGTTAGGGTATGAACCGGAGCCGGTTTTTACGTAAAAACCGGTTCCACCGGTTTTTTTTTGAAATTTAAATATTATAGCCGTTAGGAACCGGTTCCAACGGCTATATAGCCGTTTTTGACCGTTGGAACCGGTTTTTTTAACTATAAATAGGTTATTTTTTTACTCTAAATAGCAAGGTTTGTTTGTGTACTTGTTAAACCACTTCCAAAACTATAAAACACACTCCAAACCACAATTAACCTTAAACCGACAACAAATGGCAACTAATGATGACGTTGTTATGGTGATCGAAACAACAAGATGCTCTGATGTTTGGGTTCATTATGATTTGTGTCTCATGACCGACTCACATGAGTTGGCACGTTGCAAATATTGCTCGAAGTTTCTTAAAGCAGGGTCCAACTCGACATTACGAAAACATACGAATAAGTATTGTCGAGAGAAAAGAAGTTTAGATGCTAAAAAAAGGAAGTGGGAGAGTCGTCCGGCTCTACAACCCAAAAATAAGTATTCCCGGATTAAAACGACGGACTTTGTTTTTTATGTTTTAGTTGTTATGTTTAGTATCGTTTATGTTTTAATAATGTTTGTAATAGTTATTTTTTAAATAAATAAAATGTTCGTCGTTATTAAAAAAGTAACAAAAATTAATCATGAGTAACAAAAGTAATTATAATAAAACAAATCAAAACTAAATATTAGTTGAACAAGTTACAAATAATTTTACCAAAACAAATAATTACAACTCTTCTTCGTCTTCATTCTCGTCTTCACCCTCGTCTTCGTTATCGGAAGAAACCCCGTCCTCCGCATCCTCATCATGAATATGACGCTCTATTGGTATTTCGTCTTCAAAGTTCGCCTTGTGTTGTACACGATCCATCGCATCC
The DNA here is from genome assembly GCF_021521415.1 of Bidens hawaiensis. Lineage (NCBI taxonomy): Eukaryota > Viridiplantae > Streptophyta > Magnoliopsida > Asterales > Asteraceae > Bidens > Bidens hawaiensis. The sequence continues at coordinate 878,867 of NW_027491306.1, forward strand.
AAATGGTCCTTTAGGCAAATGCAAACCTCTAGAGACTCGGGAGTTAGTTTTGTTATTCGCATAGATAACACCCTCCCACTAAGAGAAAAAACCGATTCGGAAGCAACCGTTGAGGCTTGTACGACAAGCAAATCACGAGCCATGGCGGATAGAATGGGAAATTCGTTTTGTTTACCTTTCCACCAAGCCAATAAATCAATATTGCGAATTTCGTCGACCGTTGCGCCCTCAACATAGTTTGCTCCACTATATCGACCAAGTTCGCTACTTGGTGTGTTTCCTCTTTGCCTCTTAGATGCCGATTCACGAATCCCATTCATCAAGTTTATAAGTGGGTCATTGCACGGCCTACTAGTTGTTGTTTTTTTCACAAAAGACGATCTCGTGCTTGGACCATACATTTGAAAATAATGGTCATAAAGGTCTTGAAGGTTTTTGTTGAACTTGTCCTTCGCTTCCGTCGACAACTTCGGGTCAATCTCGTGCATACCTAAGTTGTCGAATATTTCCTCAATCGTTGTTTCAACCCCATTAACATTCCAATAGGGGTTTAATGCGGCGACACAAGTAAAGACCGGCGGTATGTTTTCAAAATATTTTATGAACTTTTCTTTCATCACCGCAACAATATTTTCGAAGAGTTTGTTCTTCTCCGCAAAGCTTTTAAAAACACAAGACATATAGTACAATTCTTGCAAAACCCAACAACTAGTAGGGTAATAGACTCCCGATAATTTTGTTGTTGACTTTTTGAACACGTCAAGATACTCCAACAAATAACCGACTTGGACCCAAACACTTTCCGGAAACATATCGGCCTCGCGTTCTTCAACAAGATTGTTATGAAAAGCTTGTAAAGTTTGGCGTTGGGCAAAAGCACACTTTAACATATGACAAGTTGAGTTCCAACGGGTTGGAACGTCCCAATTCGGCCCCAAATACTTTCTTTCAACCGACTTGCAATAGTTCTTATATTCAAGATGTCTTCTTTTACCACTTTTGAAGACATCTTGTAACATAAGTCTAAAGTATTTTAAATCATCACAAATGTTTTCATTGTCAAGACCTATTTGAACAACCAAGTTGATGATATGTGCAACACATCGGACATGAAAAAAATCCCCAAAACAAGGTGGTGAATATTTAATGATAAATTTTTCAGCCGCCTTAGTATTGTTTGAAGCGTTGTCAAACGAAATCGAAAATATTTTATTTCTCAAGTTGTAAGTCGTTATAACTTCATCCAGTAATTCAAACAATTTTTCGGCGGTATGTGGGAACGGGAAGTTTTCAAAAGCGATGGTGCGTTTCATCAATTGCCATGTCACCGGATCAACCCAATGAGCGGTGACACATATGTATGATTCGGGCAACCCGTGTGGTGCCGACCAAACATCGGTAGTTAAACTAACCATGGCTTCTAAAGAATGAAAATACTCGATTAACTCTTTTTTAACACACTCCCACAACCTGATACAATGACGTCTTAAGGTAGTACGACTTACATGTGTGTATCTCGGTTGTAGAGTTTCGCGAATCAACGACGTCAACTCCGGGTCATCAAAGTGGTTAAACGGCAAACCTCGTTGAATAACGAACTTTGCCATTCTATCTTGAACTTGAGTCGTGTTGTAACGAAATAGTGTACCATCTTTACTCAAGTCAATTTGATCGGTCGCGCCAATCCCTTTCAACGCCTTGCAATATGGCTTCTCGATGTGCTTTCTCAAAGTAGAGTTGGAATCGTGCTTTAATATTGAACCACATAGTTTGCAACGAGCCTTTTGATAACCTTCGTCATCCACAATCAAATCCCAATTCTTCCATATGTCTTGGTTGCGGTTATGGTTGACTACCGTAACAACCCTTGGGTCCTCCGTAACAGGAACGGGGGCAACAAAAACACTCTTCTTAGCCTTCTTGTTAGTTTTTTTGATGGGTGCCAAAATAATATTTAGTTGGATGGTCGGGTAACGGAACGGGTTTGCTAAAGGAGTAGTATTTTAGTTTGTTTTTGAGTTTGGTGGTGAAATTAGTGGTGGAAAACAAGTTATATATAGGTTTGGGCATCAAAAACCGGTTCCAACGGCTATATTGTCTCTCAAAAACCGGTTCCAACGGCTATATTACCGTTGGAACCGGTTCCAACGGCTAATTGGTGGCTAAAAAACCGGTTCCAACGGCTATATTACCGTTGGAACCGGTTCCAACGGCTACTTTGACTTTTGTTTGACTCTTCAAAAAAAAACCCGCCGGAACCGGTTTTTCCGGGTACGAACCGAACCGGTTACAATTAAAAACCGGGTAGGAACCGGGTTGGAACTGATATTAACATACAAATATGAGAACCGGGTACGATTTTCGGGTACAAAAATACCCAAACCGGGTATTGTACCAACCGGGTTGGAACCGGAACCAAACCGGTTCTGGTTCGGTTCCACCAGTTAGGTTCCGGAACCGGTTTTTTTGTGCACGTCTAGCGGGAGCACACCTACTAACTTACATATAAAACGTACTGAGTGGACAAAATAGCCTTTTGACCTATTTAATACGCCATAAAAGGAGACGCCGCTAAATTATTTTAAGTCACCCCCAGCTATTTACAATTCATCAGGCGACGTTACACTTATCTGTCGTGAGGCGAACATTTAATTGCAATCAACACTATAAAACTACGGCCCTTCAATCCCCATATAGTTTACAATTATACTCCAGCGACCTTAATTGCATTCGGTTATGGATTCAATTTATTCCTCTCTTTAATTCGCGGCCTATTCAGGTGACTTTAATTGCTTTCGGTTATAGATTATACTGTATAACATATGAACATCGGTTATAGATCATCCTTTCAATTCGCGACCTACTCAAATAGCTACCCTAATTGTGTGCTAATTGTATCACCGCTACCCCAAAATTCTTGTAATTAGGTATCATGTCGACCCGTTTTATTTGTCAAATAATTGTGTTGTCACTTAATGTATTCTGTTAGTTAATTGTGTTTCCACTGCTCTGTTTGTAGATCGTAAACTGGCGTAGAGGATGGAACAACCATAATTTGGGGTAAGTATAGAGTATCCAAAAACCACTTTCTTTAGATAATTACTATATGCAAGTGATTGGTTGATTATGTGAACAGAAAGTTCATTGGAGACGATTATTTTAGATGATTTCGTACGTTGTCGTGTGCATTTTTCTGAGTTTTGTTCAGTTATTGCAGGATACGCACTAAATGATAGATTGCGGAAATGCTTGGGCACATGTTAGTGCACACCTGATTGCTTCCATTACCAAAGTCATATAAAGAGAGATCTCCGAATCATGTTTGCTCAGTTCTTACAATCCACCTTCAACCGATTCAGGTTACATTCATCTATTTCAAAAATACAATAATCATGTTGTATTAGTTTGATTGATAGTATGAACCTTAAATCCTACAATTCAATTTCATGATGATTTGTTTTCTTCTTTTCACTGTCTTTGTTTTACATGGTTTGTAATTCTTAAATTATTATTATTCAACTAATATGTTCATATTGCATGCATTTTATAATTTAAATATGATGTTCTTGCCAAGATTTGCAGGTCGTACAGAAATTCCAAGTTAAAGTATGGGATGAAAGTGAGCCAATTTCTTCATTGAGGATCAAATAGGACCGGGTGAGTTTCTCCTTATATATATTATATTGTTCCTTTTCGTTACTTATGGATGGGCTTTATAGCAAGATGTTTCTTTAAGGCAATTAAATCATACACATATAACAAATATTTACCAGATTTTTCTTTAATGTGATTGACTTATTATTTTGTAACAAACTAACAAGTAATATAATCTCTTTCATTTTTATGTGGCTGTATCTTCTAGTAGGAAGCCCAGCTTGTCAAGGAAAAGTTGGTTACAAACCAAACTGTCATCCTACACCCAAATGAAACAGGTTTGAAACTTGTATTTTTTTTAAAACGTGTTTCGTATCAACTGAAACTGTTGGTGTCCTCTCCGTTGTAATTCGCTTTTAAACCGGGTAAATTGAACAAAACCTGTCAAAAAATGGATACCAGCCAAAACTGGTCAAAAAACCAATCGTTAAGCGGTTTAATTTCGAAGTAAACTGATTTCAAAAAGGGTTAAAAGTCATCCAAAATCTTATTGTAATCATAATCTTAACCATATTTTAATCACAAATAATATATTAATATTTCTAACATTATTCTTGGTTAATTGTGTCATCTGCTCATGATAACCAGGTTGTACTCAACATATTCGATTTGAGAAATGGAAAAGTAATACGAGATTCAAGAAAAGTGCAGATGAGTTTGCTATTGAAGGAACATGAGGTTTTACAATGGTTTCCTGGCATGTTTTCAAGTAATCTTTTATTACTACTAGATGTTTTGTTTTATATTTTCTTTTATTTGTCTCGGATGCAAGTGTTCTTGACGTTAACATGTTTGTAACTTCCCAGAAGGGGTGGTAATAAAGAGGACAAATAATTTGCACAATTATTTATAAATATAATAATTCAACATAATTATTCTGTTTTTGCAAATTATTCTTTACTCAAATATTTCATGTCTACTCACAGGTTAATTTAAGAATTATTCTTCATTTCCTGAACTAAAACTTTTCCTCAACATTGTGCAGAATGTAGAAAACTTTACCTGGTATATTTTATCTTTTAATCTTGTATGATACCTAAATGCCTGATATAAGGCTTTTGTAGTGTATTTAATCAAATCTGATGAATCATTTGCAGACTATAACAGAAGATTATGTTCTAAAATTTCAAAAGGCAAAATCTCCTTTTTAAGATAGGCTTGTACGGGTTGATATTGTCCCACAAAGTATTGGTTCTCAGGTAATAACAACAAACGAATTGAATCTAATATCTTACTTAGTCGAGTCCTACAGGTCATGCATAGCAATATTATGACCCCAACATGGCATCAGTAGTTTTCAAAAGACTTGGTTTTTTTCTATTAAAAAAGGGCAGGCGGTGCAGCTTGTTGCCTGTTTGATGTAAAAGTCGACATTCTTAATTAGATTCTGAACAACATTTTAACTGACCTTCTTTTAGATTGCTGATATTTTAGTTGAACCCAAGTTGGAATAGAATTTGTATAAGATCCATTAGAGAAACAATGAGGAGATGAGATAATCGGATTATTACAAAAAGGAAGAAATTTCAACAGCAGCCGTGAGAACAATGAGCTAGAGACTTTACACCGCTGCATCTAAACTCGGTATCACTTTTTCACGAGGAGCTCTTTGACAACGAGGAGCATTAAAAAAACTCATATAAAAATCTAGAGTTGATAAAAGAAAAGAATCCATTGTGGCTTATCTTTTACTTTTAATGAAAAATACTCAAAATTATTCAGAAGTGATTTCTCAGATGACAATGATTCAAAAGGTGGCTCAACCCCTTGTTCACTAACAGTTAATGAATCTTTTGAAATTATTATCATTATGTCATATCTATGTGCATATGAAGATTTGATTTTTGTGTTTATTATTGCATTACTTAAACTTCTGTTCAATGGTTTTATAATTTGTGATTAATGTTTCCACGCTGCAATGATCTTATGCACGATTGTAAGTGAGAACCAGCGAACCATATTATTTTAAAACTTATAATCTCATGAATACAATTATTTAAATTGAAATTCAGTTCAAAACCAGTTCAGGTTGGTCAACAAAAAGTCAGAACCAGGTTGAGGGCAAACTTGTTCAGTTTAAAACTGGTTTCTTAATTGATTTTGGTGATAAGAATTGCAAATTGGTCCCGAACCTACTCTTTTAGTCAGTTTCAAGCGGAAACCTTACTCTGCTTATCTTTGAACTGTAATGGGTGGAATGGTAAACTGAAAAAAACAAGTGAGGAAAACCCAAAAAAAAAAAAGGAAGTTGGGTTGTAGACCCGCTACGTTTCTACTCCTTTTAGCAATTTAACTTGAGGTTTCTATTTAGTTTTTATGCTTTGTTTTGTTTTGAACTTACAATAACTTTTACATCTTAGCCCTTTTACCGGAGCACTTATAAGTTCTTTTTAGAGTCTAATCGGCAATATAAACTGTTAGTCGTATTGTATTATGTACCGAACCGACCAATTATCCGTTGGTTCAAGCCCAACGCCTGCCGATTCAATATGCGTTGTGTCCCTGCCGCAACGCGCGGGCTCTTTGCTAGTATTCTTAAAGCAAGTTAATCACATATTCATAATATTAATAATCAAAGAAGAGTTAAGTGGATTCTCGAGTTAGATGGTAACCTTCACATATTAATTTTTTCATATAAAATTCGCTTACTTGCTTACTTTACTTTAATTTAAACAAATATTAGTTTAAATACAACCTTAATGAATATTACTTCTAGTTAATTTAAAAATAAAGATTTACTATTAGAAATACTCTGTGTCCGTGGATCGATACTTGGTTTTTACCAATACTATTCTACATATATAATATGTACACTTGCCTATTTGTGTGTGGTTTAGTTTTAGTAGAAATCATTTTTATAAATTTAAATCACGATCTTGCATGAAAACCAATAAAAATTTTATATGCAATCGCACGAACACATCAGCGGCTCTTCTACTGGTAATTGGTATGAAGACTGGTTTCCGTAATATGGACCCTCTATAGGTAACTAGTACAAAGATTGGGGTTCCGTAATACGGACCCTCTACCGGTAGCACTTACAAAGACTTGGTTCCATAATACGACCCTTCTACTGGTAACTGGTACGACGAATGACCGTAAGGCTGTTCTGCCGGTTGGACTTCGTATGTATTCGACGTCTTGTTATCCTTCGGGCATGACGGGTGACTACAACCGTATATGATATACCCCTAACAAATATAATAGCAACATATGTTATTTACAAAAATAAGTCACGACTACTATTATGTTCAGGGCCGTCTCTGAGGATTTAAATACCTCGGCCGAGCCGGAAGAAAAAGGCCCATAGCCTTAACGAGTAACGAAATATATAATCTAATTTTTTTTAAACGAGGCTTAATGTTATAACAATAAACATAGAAAAATATATTATTAAAATCAAATACCGTAATAATTAACGATTAACCAATGATTCATGAAACTCTCTTAAGTCCTAACATTGGAAAAGAAATAGCTTGGTCATTGGTGGCTAGCTTGGTCAACCGTGGAGGAGCCTGGTGGTTAACAACGAACCAACAGTGGTGGTCGGCTAGGTTGGTCGTTGTTCAGCATTCGCAAAGAAGGAAAGAACCAAAGAGAAATTTCATCGATCGCTATTTCTTTTATTTTGCACAGGGTTTTTATTTAATTTTTTTTAGTTTTTAGTTTTAGTTTGGGCCCAATAATTTAAACTTAATTAAATGGATTGTGGATAGACAATAATTTCGAGCCCAATAATTATAAGATGATAAAGAGCAATTCATATTTTATAAGTTTTATATTTTTAAATGTATATATAAAAAATATAGATAAAAAAATTTTAGCCCCTAAAAATTACGTGCCCTGGCCGGCGGTCCAACCGGCGCCACCCTCCAGCCGGCCCTGATTATGTTATATAAATATTCAATGAAACCTGGTTAGAATTTTGTAAGCATGACTACTCGTCATATGCATAGCCCGGCTCCTCGTTCCGGTCTAGAAGTACATTCGATATTGGTAAGCACGGCTGCTCCAACTGATCATTATATGTATAGACCAACTGCTCCACGTTCAAGTTTGGAAATAGATGTTCAAAGTAGGACATTTTTTTGTTTCTACGATGAAAGTGCCAAACAAAAATATAGCTTTTTTTGTACTCAGGTGTAGGTCTATCTACAACGGATCAGAAGGGTGTCTCCCAATTCTCTTAGGTGTCCCTAACATAACCCAATTCATTGCACGCAACTTTTGTTATATATTATTATTACATATATAACAATTGCAAAGGTATTATAAATTGTGCCCAGCGCTTTGCAACTGGTTCCACCTATCTCTCCATTACAACCCATTCTCTCTAGCCACAACCACCATCGTCTATTTCTTCCGTCTATGGCTCCGATGTCGACCTTTTTCTGTTGTATGATGTTTGTGGGCGTCTTTGTGGCTTCGATCGACTGTACCCGGGTTCCATTTACCAACCATAGGCGACGGCGGCTGCCTGTGGAGGTACGACGGTGATTTTGTGGCTTCACTCCGATTGACTGTTCGTACTTCCGATCTGCTCACCACCGTATGTGCGTGATTCTTGCAACTACACATTCTTTGTGTTCCAATTTGATAGTGACAGCATAATTTTTGTGCATTGTAACGCGTCTGTTCATGAAGAACTTTGGTATAGTTGTACTTGAGCTTATCGATTATGCAATTTGTGAATTGTGATCAACCGTGTTTATTTGCTACTGGAGATCCGTAAAAGTTTGCTATGACTTCAAAATTAAGCAATTGATGGTGAATGAAGGTTGAATTTGAAACTGTTGTTGCAGAAGACTATGATAATTTTTAGGTCAATTCCTTTGTATTAGTTGTTGAAGGGAATTCTAATTTAGTTGATAAGCATGCCTTTTTTCTAAGGGAATTCTAACTTTTGGCATGTCTGTCCAAATATTGATTGAGTCTAATCAGTCTATAATTGAAATCAACAGCAAAAATAAATGTATGAATTATTAAAATCAAATTTTGAATCGGGTTTTTGCAGGTGACGTTAATCAATGGACAATTTCCTGGTCCTAGGTTTGATGCTATCACAAATGACAATGTTATCCACTTATCCTAAACCTCAGCCTTCCTCTTCACATGGTGAGTATTTTGGTCAATTAAAACTTGAATTAAATTGATAATTAATTAATTCTATTTATTTGATGATGTGCAGGTCTTAATATCCAACGTATGCAAAGAAGTGTGTCATTTAATTGTTAGCGACACATCTTACAGGTCATTCTCAATGTTTCCTAAGCTGGGTTATGTTTGTTTGCGATTTATATCTAAAATCAGTGCTACATAGAGTGCAACCTTTGTCTTAATGAAACAACCTTTGCTTTGTGATTAACCTTGAATTCTTGAACACTATTTTATCCCATTTATAATGTTTTTACTTACCTATTGACCAAATTATTAACATAGAGTGCAACCTTTGTCTTAATCGCATTGCATTTCGGTTTACAATTCATATTATTGGCATAGCTGTGGTGGTAACCTGAGCTTAGTTAATAGCTTGGATGGGTTAAAGACTGCAATTGGTTTAACGGGTCAATGTGCTAAATCCGTTGATTATTTAAAGTTGCGATGGTTTTCTGAGCTTTATTGGCGACGATGTTGTTTGAACCTCTTTGGTTCCTATTTTCTATTGCTTGAATGGTTTAAAGAGTGTAATGGGTTCAACCGAACATAATCACTTACTAAACTTGTTTTATAGGCGATGATGTTATGTGAACGTTTAGGTTCCTCTTTTAAATAGCTTGAATGGGTTCAAGACTTTAATTGTGTTAAAGGGGTAAACGTGTACACCTGTCGGCTTAAACTAAAAACAACCCATTTTAATAAACGGATTAGTAGTGTTTCTCTTTTCTCACGGCTTGGTACCCGCTGCGGGGGGGTCAAAATTCTAGTTATTATTATTCAAAAATGCCAAGTTTCTTCCTTCAAATTAATATCTTGGCACCATAGTATTCCTTTACAATATCTAGCTCACAACTTCATCTACCAAAAAACTTTCCAAAATTAATCCAAAGGTACCCAATTCAGTCTCCAAATTTACCTTAAATATGTAGGTTTTCATTCCCAATTGCTTTGATTTGCGACAATTGTAGGACACAATTATATTAAAAAATATTAGTTTAATTGATGATTGAAATTTGATTGCTTTAATAATAATATTTTAAGGTTTTGATTAAAGAATACTTTGTTATGCATATGGAAGACCACATAAGCTTACCTGTTGATAAAGATTAAGACTTTGATGTTTCTTGTGAAGAAGAACCATTGGTTCAATCGATCGAATGTGGAATATGCCAGGATGAAGATATCATCAAAAACCTTGAAGTCCCTTGTGCTTGCAGAGGCAGCATCAAGGCAATTTTCATGTTATTTTAGTGTTTTCGCGAGGGGGGCGAGTCGAACTGAATCTAGATATAAATGATTTATATCTGTTGCTCTAATTAGGTTGATTCATAGACACTATATTTGGTTTAGGAGGTGATTATGTATCTACTACTATCCCATGTGTTGTAAATGCAAATGCGCGGATTTTATGTTCAATTCTTTTTCCATATATATACACTAGATTTTATCCCCTGTATTACGGGGGTTGTTTTACATTATTCGTTTTTAATATTTATATATGTATATTTGGATTTTAATTTTATTTATTGTAAGAAAGTTAATAATTAATATACTTGAGGTTTGATAATAAAATGGTTTCACAAATAAATGATATCTTATAATCCGGTTTAAAAGCTATCTGGGTTTGGTGATACCCATTACCCGTTTATTTTCTTTATTATAAAGTTGTTTCTTAATTATAAATAATATATTTTTTTAATAAAATATGATATTAATTTTTAGTATATCCCTATTTTATAGGATTTTCATCCAAATATTTTATGAGATTAATTTTTAATAGGAGAATTGGATTTTAATAATCCCAACTTTCTGTTATTGACCGATAATAATCCAAACTTTGTTTATTCCCACCAATGGTCCCAAATTTAAAAAAGTTGGCTCTCAATGGTCCGCCGTTAAAAAAAACTAACGACGTTAAGTTTTCTCCGAATTTCAAACTGATGTTTTAGGGCTTTTGATCGGAAGAAAGATACGAGTCAATTGATGTAAAACTTAGCTCGAAACGATACTCCAAACAGCTTAATTTTTGTTAATTTTAAATTCAGACACCCGATTTGAAGCACTAATCAAGCCATTTGATATATTTTCAAGCTAAGTTTTACACTAATCGACTCGTATTCTCCTTCCGATCAAAAACCCTAATAAATCAGTTTGAAATTCAGAAAAAAATTAAAGCCGTTAGGTTTTTTTTATGGGGGACCATTGAGAGCCAACTTTTTTAAATTTGGGACAACTGATGGTAATAAACAAAGTTGGGATTATTATTGGCCAATAACAGAAAGTTGGAATTATTAAATTCCAATTTTTCTTTTTAATATAATGAGATGTTATAACCCGTTTAAGAGCTATCTGGGTTTTGTGAGACATTTACCCGTGAATTCGGGTCAAATGCGTGCGAATCCTTCATTTACAAATAAAGCAATCTGATGGCTTGAGAGAATGGTTGTTTTACATTTTTCTTTTTTTATTATTTATTTTTTGGATTTTAATTTTCTTTATTGTAAGAAAGTTATAATATACTTAGGGTTTGATGATGAAAGGGTTTCATAAATAAATGATATGTTATAACCCGTTTAAAAGCTATCTGGATTTGGTGACCCATGACCCGCTTATGTTTTTTACTATAAAGTTGTTTATTAATTATAAATAATATCTTTTTCTTTTTAAATCGGATACTAAATTTTATTATATCCCTATTTTATAGGATTTCCAAATCAAATATTGGTAAGATTAATTTTTAATTTAATTAGATGTTATAACCCGTTTAAGAGCTATCTGGTTTTGGTAAGACCCATACCCATGAATTTGGGTTAAATCAATGAGAGGCATTCATTTAAAAATCAAGTAATCTGGTGGCTTCCATAAAAGGGGGGAGCAACCACATCGCGACACGTAGGATTTTAGGATTTTCGTTTATATATATTATAGATAACTAGCTTTAGAACCCGTGTATTACACGAGATTTTGTCAATGTGTAAATTAATACAATGAATTATTTGAAATAAAAAAAATGCTAAATGTTAAACATAAGAACATAATCATGTAAAAAAATGTATTACAAATATATTCGAATACATATACTATACGTACTAAGAAGTTTAGAATTTACAAAAGTGAGAAAGGTAAAAAGGATTACTTGCAAGAAATTGTCATAAACATGAATGTAAAATGTATTTTCTGCAGATACAGTTAGTCTCTCAAAATTAAACCGTTCATTGAAAGCCTCCAAAAGACCAATGATCCCAACCGCAAAATACATTTTCTTTAGCATTGGGCTTATTGTTAAGCATGCTTTTATCAATTTAGTATAAAAGTTACAAATAAAGGACAGGGGTAATGGGGTTGATATGTTAAGCTCAACCCCCATTGTTTGCAATCATTTATTTATTAGCCCCTTGGTTTTGAAATTATTAAATAATATCCTTGATGAAACTTTAATTTCCAAAAGCCACCCTAAAAACCCTAGTAATTACGTTATTGGCCAAAAGTTTAGGGTGGTTACAAATAAAGAGCCCCGTGATTTGGTTTTTCTTATAAATAACATAAATAAAATTATAGGAGAGACTAATATGGTTGAAACATATGAAAAACTAAATAAATCATGTGGTGTTACCGACACCACGACTTTTGAATCATCCGACATAATTTCAAACACTAAACCAAAAATAAACTATATAAACCACTAATGGTGAAATGGTTCCCGTAAAGGGAGGGGGAACTATTGAAATATCACCCACTTTAAAACTTTCAAACTGTCTTTACGTTACATCACTGTCACATAACTATTATCTATTAGTCAAGTGACAAAGGAATTAAGCTACTCGGTTTTAATGCATCCAACATTTTGTATATACAAGATATCGAAACAGGAGCAATTATTGGGCAATGCATTAAACGCCACAGATTGTATTATGTGAAAGAAGTTCCTCAACATGGTATTGTGATGCTAGCTCATGGAACTATCAATAAAGAGGTCTGGTTATAGCCTAGGAGATTGGGACACCATCTATCGGTTATTTACACCTTTTATTTCCAAAGTTACTTCCTTTAAATGAAAAATTAAGCTGCAAAACTTGTTTCTTGGCTAAAATCCATATGCTTACTTTTGAACCAAATAATACGAGAGTTAATTTACCTTTTTCCCTTATCAATTCGGACGTATGGAGACTACCAAAAGTTGTTGGTGGACAAAATTTTTGTTTTTAATACTTTTTGTTGATGATTGCACTCGTATTACATGGATTCATTTTCTAAAACATAAATTTGAAGTTTTTGATAAATTTACTATACTTTATGCAATGATACAAACACAATTTAAAACTAATATTCAAATTCTACGATCTGATAATGGTGGAGAATATATAAATGATTCAATTAAACAATTTTGTCAACTAAGGGAATAATACACCAAACGTCGTGCTCTCACACTCCCGAGCAAAATGGCACCATCGAACGAAAAACCACATCCTTTTAGAAATAACTCGAGCACTCCTGATCGAATCTCAAGTCCCTAAGTCTTTTTGGCCCAAAGCTCTCGCTACTGCCCATATCTTATCAATCAACTACCAACAAAGGCTCCTGACCTGAAAACACCTCTCCAAGCCCTCTCAAACTGAATTTCCAGTTGCTCTCACGTTACTACCACGAATATTTGGGTGTTCTGTTTTTGTTCAGATACCAAAAATCAATCGAAACAAAAATGATCCGTATGCTGAAAAATGTGTTTTCGTAGGCCATGGTGTCAATCAAAAAGGATGCAGGTGTAATAGCCCAAGAAAACGTCATGTGTACAACACCATGAATTGTGACTTTCTTGAAATTGAATTATTTATACCTCCCAACTCAGTGGGAGAAAGAACATGACACACTAAGTTGGCTTAAATGAGTTCCAAAATGGGCCTCATCATCCGAAAAAGTCAATCACAATACCCAAGATGAGTCACCAACTCCACACTAATCTGGTGGATCAACAATCACTGTTGCTCCTGACCTAACGTTCGAGGTAAGTAATTCTAATATATTGAAAATACAACAATTGAAGGATCTCATGAAATTATTGATATAATGAACAACCATGAGATAGAAGTGGAATAAATAGTGCATGTGGAACAAGAAGAAACAACCACGATGTTGCCATGCCTTGATTCACCATGGGTTGTGTTGAGTTTGATTTCACAGTTTTTCTCTGTTTTTCTTTCTATATCAGCTCGTTTTATTCTTTAGGGCTATATTTACCTATATATAGAAATTATAAACATTAGTGGTTATTTATTCTAATATAATTTCCAATATTACGCTTGTTTGGAGATATTTTAGTGCCAAAAACATGTGTAAATTTATATACCAAATCTCCCCACACTTGAACCTTGCTTGTCCATAAGCAAGCTTTGAAAAAATTCTTCTAACAGCATGTCAACTGAAGCTAACATCCTGAGAAATTTTAGAAAGTCACGGTAATTCATAAAAGCAAAACGTGTTAGTATATGTAGTGATATTTAAAACTATGGTTTGCTTTTATAAGCTTATTTTTATGCAAAATGTCACGTAATGGGATTGGCTTAAGGTTACACTCAAACTTATGGGATTCACTACCAAGAAACCTTCCCTCTGGTTGCAAAGATCAACACAATCGGGGTTCTTTTCTTGTTCGCTACAAATGAAGAATGGCCTCTTCACCAATTTGATGTTAAGAATGCATTTCTTTATGGATAATTAAAAGAAGTATATATGGAAGCCCCACCCAGGTTCACATAAAATTTCAAAGCAAAGAAAGTCTGTTGCTTAAAAAAACTATCTATGAGCTGAAACACTCTCCTAGAGACTGTTTCGGTAGATTCACCCTAGCAATGAAGGGATATGGATTTCGACAAAGTAATTCTGATCACATGCTCTTCCTTAAAAATAGAGGTAACCTTGTAACTTGTTTAACAATATATTTTGATGACATGATCATTACAGGGAACGATGATGAAGAAATGATGATCGAAAGAGAACCTGTTTAAAGAATTTGAAATGAAGGACCTAGGAAGGCTTAGGTACTTTCTGAAATTGAAGTACTAGGATCTAAGAGGGATATTTTTATACGTCAAAAAAATATATTCTTGATCTTTTAGCTAAGATGGGAATGATCAACTGCAAACTGGCTGATTGCCAATAATGGTTAATCATAAGCTCCGTATGGAAGAAAGAAGGGAACGGGCAGACAAAGGAAGATACCAATGCTTGGCAGGAAAATTAATATATCTCTCACATACACGTCCAGACATCGCATATGCAATAGGGGTAGTCAGCAAATTTATGCAGCAACCGCAAGACAATTACTTGGAAGCAGTATGGAGAATTATCAGATATCTCAAAGGAACAACAGGCCACGGGGTTCTCTTCCAGCCAAATAAACACCTAAAAATTCAAGTGTATACTGATGCAGACTGGGTAGGGGATAAAGATGATGGAATATCAGCATCGGTTTACTTCACTCTAGTTAGTGGAAATTTAGTTACATGAAGAAGAAAGAAACAGAAGGTTGTAGAATTATCAAGTGTGGAAGCAGAATTCCAAGGAATTGCATGAGGTGTGACAGAGGTTCTATGAATACGTAAACTTATAATAGAAATTGGTTTTCTCCAAACAGAAGCTAATAGAATCATGTGTGACAACAAAGTCGCAATGCAAATTTCAAAAAAAAACTGTCCAGCATGATCGTACAAAGCATGTGACGGTCGATAGAAACATCATCAAAGAAAAACTTGAAGTTGGAATTATAGGATTATCGTTTGTTCGATCAGAAAACCAGTTGGCAGTTACACTAACAAAAGCTGTTAACGGGAGAATATTCAACAAATGTCTTGGCAAGTTGAGTATCGAAGACCCTACTGCTCAACTTGGAAGACTATTAGAATAATTGAATAAGTTAAGGCCAAATAAATTAAAATTCAATGCCAGGAAGTATATTCAAATTGTTGCGGCAAGCCAAAATGAAGGGAACAAAATTCTTTTTTTATTCTTTTTCCTTGTATAAGCAATTATGCTTGTTACTTATTTATTTATTTATTTTCTTCCTTTCTCTTGTAACGCACAAAAAAGAATTAACATTCCAGTAAACATTCAAACAATTTTTTTTATTATCATTTGAAACAAGAATATCATCCGCGTAGGTTTCTTAAGATAAAAAGGTGAGTTGACGAATCATGCGTTCGGATTTACCTTTTTGTTGGGAGGTTTGGGGGCATGAGAAATGAGCTTGTGACCCGTGTGAATTTGCTAAGTTTTTAAAGTTATTGTTATCAAACTCAACCCTAACTTGCATTGAAGCGATTTAATATGAACATGAAATTGTGTGAGGATATATTTAGGAAATTGTGAAAAGTTAGCAAAAGTTTTAGATTTAAACTTTAAAGGGAAAACCCAAGTGTATTGAGTTTTAGTATCAATCATAACCATACAATATTTGCATTCTGATATGCTAGGTATTGGTGATGTCCATTAGTCATAATGAATAATGTCAAGCGGTAATAAAGTTTGTGATAACGAAGCAGAAAATGGTAAATGTTTAATTCTTCGAGAGTCGACAAGAGTGCAAACAAGTTCAAGACCACATCTATTACAAGAAATAAATTTATTCAAAAAAATATAATAAAAAAACTAGGTGTCCCGCATGCCTGAGACAGTTGTGCCAAAAATCTTTAGAGATGTGGAAAGGGGAAACGGCATTGTTGGTGAGCGGGTAGAGGTGGCTATTCGAATCATGTCTCGTTAAGATCTTCCCCTTCATGAAATCCTTCACTAAAAAATCAAAAGGATCAAACTCAATAGAGATCCAATGATCAATATTGAATTGGTGAACAAAAATAAAGTTTTAAATGATTTATGGTGTAAAAAGGACATTTCTAAGTTCAAGTGGTGTAATGGTACTAGGTAGGGGTGTATTGCCTAATCTAAGAATTAGAATACACGATCATTCCCCACAAGCATGCAATTAAGTGAACTTGATAACAAAAAGGACGTTAACTTACCTTGGTCCCTGTGAGGCGTGGCACCTGTGTCCATATACCACTTATGGGATCAATAGAATTAAAATCTTGTTTTTAGGTTGTGGGCTACCACGATTTAGGTAATCTCTTGTAACATTTTGTCGCCTGTTAGCACATGAATCCAAGTCAATATTCACGGCAACAACTACAACGTTAGCCTTCACGTTTTCTTGTGCTTATTTGTTTTCATGCACACAAAGCATGTTACATGTTGTATCCCATGAAGGTAGAGTTTGGTTGATGTAGGAAGTCGTCGCATGATACTCTCTCGATAAACCACGAACAAGTTGAAGAACAGGACGCTGTTAGTTAACCAGACATTCAAGATCAGTAAGTTGGCCACCTAGTTCCTTCAATCTCTTACAGCAGGCTGCTAAGAAAGGCGTGTTGATGAGTCAGAGGCTAACAAACTCTTATTCAACCGTGGCTGCCCTCGGCCCCTTATTATTAAGATAAATTTGTTTGAGAAGTGCCCATGCCTCATATGCGGTTGTTTATGTTCAAATCTCGAGAATCCTAACGAGGAGATCATCCGAAGGGGTACCATAAATCCATTGGAGAACAATGGAATCGATCTTCTGCCATGAAACAAAGGTAGGGTTGTCTTTGTCTAGTGTTGCGTGTCATCGATTTGCGAGGAAACCTCATATCCACTAGCATGTAACCGGTAGAGTTTCACCCACGATAAGTAGATCACTTTTGTTCCGTGTACTTTGTTTTGAATATTAGTCACAGTGTATACATTTATTTATACTCATATATAGATTTAGAGAGAGGATTAATTTGTGGCCTACCACATTTAAACAATGAGAAAAAAAAATAATGTAAATATTAAATCATAGCAGAATTATAAGAAAGCATACAAATGATAAATAAATGGATAAACATAAAAAAACAAAATTATATGAAAATGGATAAACATAAAAGACTGTTTTAGGAAACAAGTGAGAGATATGAATAACAAAAGCATAATGGAAGTTGAATACTAAATGATATAATAATAGCATTACTAGGTGGTCAAAAGAAAAATCCAAATTGATCCCCATCATTGGACGCAGCTGGTCGGTCGGTTTGTATATTATTATTCAAAAATGTCAAATCTCTTCAAATTAATATCTTGGCACCATCGTTTTCCTGTACAATATCAATATCAATAATATCCAGCTCACAACTTCTTGACCGGCCAACAACTCCTCTTTCCAAAAGGTACCCAATTTCAATCTGTATTGCTTTGATTTATTGTGACACTTAACTTAATTGATGATCTGATGATTATTATTTTAGGGTTTTGATTTTCTTGTGCAGATGGAAGACCACATAAGCTTACCTGTTGATGAAGATGGTGTTTCTGGTGAACAAGAGCCATTGGTTCAATCAATTGAATGCCGAATCTGCCAGGATGAAGATATCATCAAAAACCTTGAAGCCCCTTGTGCTTGCAGAGGCAGCCTCAAGGCAATTTTCATCTTATTTGTGTGTGTGTGTGTACTTTGTAGTTTAGTATAAACAATTTTGGATCGAACCCACAAGCATGTTTAGCTAAACAGGTCCTGTTGCGAGTTCATGTCAACCCGCGAAACTCATTTCGTGTTCGGGTCGACCCGCTGAACATGGCCCATTTAATGCCTCTATGTTTGAGTAACTATTTGGAAATTTAGATGCATAAATGACTTAAAATTTTTTTGGGCGGTTGTTGGTTCTTCTGATATTCATGTGTGTGTGTGTGGGAATTTATGGTTGTAATACTACTAAAGTAGTCATATTTTGTAGTTTGCTCACAGGAAATGTGTGCAGAGATGGTGCAATGAAAAAAGAGACATAATTTGTGAAATATGTCATCAGGTATTTCAATCCTTTTTTTTTAATGCATATGTTAACCATAGGTTTTAAATCTATTCCAACAAATAATGTTAAACTAGAATGGAAATCCATGTATTTACACGGGTTGAATAGAGGAAACCCATGTTTTAAATTGAAATCGGGTTTCTTTAATTTTGCAAGTTTTAAGGTATAGATAGATAAGTATGTGGCTTGTGTTTGACTTTCGGATATCTTTCCTTTCTATGTAATTAACAAATATGTAGGCAATAAAACATGTATAATATGTTATAAACAAGAAAATGCCTAGGACTGTAGATTATTGTATACAAATGTGTTTATTTACTTTATTTTGTAAATATAACAGTCAAAACTAATACCTAAAATAAGGAAACAATGATTAAATTACAGAGGAAACTAAAGAAATGATGATTTGATTGCAGAGGGAAAAAAAAGAAAGAAACCTAATAGGAAAAAGGTTCGGGAAAAAACAAATTTAGGGGTCCTAGAATTGTGCCACATGACACCACATTTACTTATTTATTAGGTATACAGATACAGATATAAAGATAAAGATGTGACACAACAAATAAATCGCTAACTTCTTGTAAAATCTTCATTCCACAGCCTTACAAACCTGATTACACAGCTCCCCCACCTCAATCTAATGACACCCTCATCAATATCAGGCATGCTTTTCTATTATTATCATCATTTCAAACAACTTGAGGTCATCAATTTGATTAGCTAAACATGACTCCCATTGCAGTGGAAATTTAGCATTTAATGATCATCGAGTCTCCGTCACGCCAGCTGCTGTGTCAGACTATGAGGAATTTGAAGACAACAATGCTAATGGTGCTTCCTTTTATCGCCCAGCTGCTTTCATAGTAAGCCATCGGTTTTTTGGTTTTACCATTTGGGCTTGATTTTCGGGCCTGGAAAAGAAATTGGCCCAAAATAATGAATTTGGGCCTAACTTGTTTTGTTAGTTAATGATTGATTTATTATTATGCATCTGGGCTAAAATATTTCGGTTACACTATTTATTAAATTTTATAAGTCCACACATTCGGTTCGGTTTTTTCAGTTCTAATAGCATGAAAAACTGAAACCTAACCAAAAGTTCGGTTTTACGAAAACATAAAACCAAACGGCTAGGTTTTTGTTCGGGTTCGGTTATTTCGGGTTTTTGGTTAGGGATCGGTTTCCCGGTTTAATGCAAACTCCTAGATTAGTATAAACGGGTTGTGTTCAGTTTTGGGTCCAACTCACAAATACGTTTAGCTAAATGGGATTGTGTTCGGGTGCGTGGCGAGTGCATGAGTTGACCCATTAAGTTCATATACTAAATGTTAAGCGGGTCGTGGTCATGTCAGCCCGTGAAAACTAGTTTCGTTTTCGGGTCGAGCCACTAACCTATGAACACGGCCTGCTTTAACGCCTCTAGGTTTAAGTAATCATCCAGAATCTTTACATGCGAAACGGATATACGTTTTTTGGGTAGTTGATGGTTCTTCTGATATTGAGGCATGCTCTTCTTATTGGAGATGATGATTATGATGCTGCTGATGATCCTACAATCTATTTTGCTGTAAGTGTAGTTAATAAAACATATTTTTACATGATAAATAATGTTTTAAGGAATGCAATTATATTATTTACAGCTTTTTCTGCTTCGGGCAGCTGGGTTTCTGCTACCTTGCTACATAATGCTCTGGTTAATCAGTATGGTGCAACGTTGCAGGGAATCACAGGTGGAAATACAATAATATTTGTTAGTTAATGCATTCATATTTTGATTTTACTTTTGTTAATGGTGGAAATTGCAATTTGCAACACGTGTATGCAAAAGAGGGCAGTTTGGGCTGCACTTTATTGAAAATGCATAGGGGTAGCAAATGGGTTGGGTTGGGTTAAACAGGTCATGGGTCAAAACGAGTTAGGGTCGGAATGGGTTAGGGTCAGAACGGGTCAATTGAAAAAAGGTTGTTTTGGTTTGGGACGGAACAGGTTAGGGTCGGAACGGGTCATAACAAGTTTTGGTTTTTTTTTTTTTTTGAATGAGGATAACGGCGAAACATTTTAGTTTTTAGAAATTTTGTTTTTTATTTAAATTTAAAGTTATGATTATTTTATTATTATTTTTGAATTTTTTTGAGGGGTTTCCTATTAAGATTAAAAACCACTAAAAAAATTCAAAAATTTAATTAAAAAAAATCATACTCAAAATATAAATCAAAAACAAAAAAGGTAAGTCCGTTGTCCTCATTAAAAAGATAAAAATAAAAAATAAAAAATAAAAAAACTCGAGAAGTTAGCCTAAACTAAAAAACTCGACGAAAACGAAACCAAAACCAAACTGAACCCATCCTATGCGAAAACTTGTGTCGGCTCGAAACCTGTTCTGAGCCAAAACCTGAACCGAACTCGTTCCAATCTAAAACCCGTTTTGTGCCGAAACCTATCCGACCTGAACCTACCATATTTTCTTAGCACACTAAACCACATCAACCCATTTCTTTAAATTTGTCGACCCATTTTGACTGGAAATAACAAGATGGAATTTCATGTGACCCATTTAGTTAAAATAGATGACCCATATATTTTTTAAATTAACCCAAATTGACCCATTTGAATTGGTTTGGGTCAAGATTGTCACCTCTAATAATACATCAAACACAAGATTAGCTATATAGGAGGCAATTGCAACCCACGTGCGATTTGGGTTGCATATTGTCGATAGCGGGTCAAATACAAAAGTTAGCTATAAGAGAGGGTCAATGTGGGTAGAATTTTACTAATAACAGGCCAACGGGTCAAATGAAAAAAATTGCTATAAAGTTCTAAATTGCAGCCCTTGTGTACAAAAGAGGGTCGATTTGGGTTCCGTTTTTATTGGTACAGGCTAAGTGCGAAAAATATAGTAGTTTTCAAGCTTATTCGAATGCTTTCCTCAAATCATTGACACTATTCTCTTAATAATATAGTTGTTTGTAACTTATAAATTCAATAATTTGAAAAAACTGATTGTGGGCCAACCCAGTCGTTTCTAAACTTAGACAGCAATCCATTTTAAGGTGAACCCATTTGGCCCACTACCTGGCCCGCCCATTTATTATGATATTATCTTAATGATATAGTTTTTTAGTCATATTTAATACACTAGTCCTTTTATAAAATTTTTGAACGAATGTGGGTTGACCCATTTTTACCTGACCTGGCCCACCCATTTCACTACAGGAAGATGAAACAATGGCGGCCGCCACAGTTCCGTTCATGAATAATGAAGAACAACATAGAGGGTCACATGTCACCACTGAACCAGGACCCACAACTCCAACACCTGCATACACGCCGCCAGTAAACCCGACCCATGATACACTTCAATAGCATAGTGATTTGTATACTTGTATCTAGTAATTTTTATGTTACATTCCGCGTGTGATGTGTGTTTTCAGGCTGCCAAAAAGCGAGTTCTTTTTGTGTATCTAGTTTGTATATTTTTGTTTGTATAATTGTAAATGTGAGGTAAATGGGACCCACACTATAATGGTTTGAAAGATCAAAACAAATAGTTATAGGGAAAGAAAGAAAAGCATAAAGAAAGGATGAGAGGTTTATGAATTGAATGCATGGATATAAGAGCTTGGAATTCTAAAGTTGATAAAGCAAATTCTTGGTGGTTAGATGTTTCTATTCTCTGACCAACTTTTCCTTTATCTGGCTTTCTTGCATCTGTAGCAATCTCCAACTGCTTTTTTTTTCACCCAATTTAAATTTGTGTTACATTCTCAACAAATTTTTTATCAAAATAAAACTTTATATATTCATAAATTATAGTTTGTTTGGATTTGATTGTCTTAATATTGCCTTTTGGAGTACAAAATTTTTTATAAATAGACGTTTATGATGATGACACAAGTATTTACATGTCGAATAATAACCTATGTTTAGTATTTAATTATCTGGTAGTTACAACTTCAAATGACCCATGTGAATACATTATCCTCTACAGGCTGTTTTATCCGGGAACACGAAAAACTGATGTGCGACACCTTTTCATTACCTTACAAGGAAGTCGAGATCAAGATCAAAGATTGAAGATGGGATAATAAGATAAGAGACAGGTTTTATAAAGATTCCAAGATTGGTCTTCCAGCTTACTTTTCATTCAAACCTGTCGGTCTACTAAAGAACATCCCCTTGATATGCATCTATCTTTTATTGCTTCTATTGCACATCATCATCCTCATCATTGAAATGAATCTACTTCTCATTTGCTTTTTCCACCTTTACTTTCATCCAAATCTCACAAAAGATCAAACAATGCCATATATGTAACAGTCATATTCCATAACCAAACACACCACCATCACTCATCTCCCTCTCCAAATATGAGGATAACTAATTATAGAGTGATGATGATGATCTTTATTTGTATAATATTTTTATCCACACAATCAGACGCGGTTTGTTCACTCAAAAGCATCAAACTTGCTTTGAGATGGGGAGGAGAAAAATTGTTTACAAGAAATTCGCGTGTTCTAAAAGGTGTTACAGTTGAAGAACTTGTGAGTATAGCACCAACACCTGCAATGATGTTTGATCCAAACCAATCAAACAAAAGGAGAATTCGGAGAGGATCCGACCCTATTCATAATACAAGATGAAAGACTCTCCATCATGGAAAAGAGAATCACGGCTCACAAGTTGTTTTATAGGTTGGTTTGATTAATTTCTATAGTTTTGTTTGATCAAAAATTGGTCTTTTACTCCCTTGTTCATTCTGAAACCATAGCTAAATACAGTGTAGACTGTTTTTTTATTCTTCATGAATTTGTTCTCAAGATTAACTTGCCATCTCTCTCTCTCTCTCTATATATATATATATATATCATGTATGCATAATGCATTTATCTTCATATGCTAGTGAAGGTTTTTAACTAATTTTTTAACTCTAAAAGTAATGGAATGATGTGAAATGAGTACCAAGTTATAAAGGGTAACCACAAATACCCAGGAATCATATCAAAACAGCTAAATTTTCAATAATCTCTTTCAATAAAGAGAATCAATGTCAGATTGTCAGATGAAGAGAACCTAATGATGAACCAAAGCTAGATTATGATCATATAACTTTTTAGGTGGTGTTTGGTTCAAGACTTCAAGGTATAACGATGGCAGGATGAGAGAATGTGTATGGTTCATTATGTGGGTGTTAACTGTTTAGATTAGATGCATGTGATTCAAAACTAGGAATGAAGCCCATAGAATTGGGCTTGTATCAAGTCTCAAGTCTCAAGTCTCAACCACACCAAGGGGTCTAGTATGATTGTATGAACCAATCCAGCATTCCAGCCAACTATCAAATCCATCTCATTTATTGCAAACTCTACCTTAACCTTGAGTAGTTATACTGAGATGACCCACACCTTGGTACCCATGAAAACCCGTTATTACAAAATTACGAACCGTGGCTAATATCCGACATACTAACCAATAAGATTAGGTAAATTACAGATAGCATTCGATATGTGGCCTTTAAAAGTTTGGGGCTCCTTAAAATAAATGTAAAATTACATAATCAAAATTTTATTTTGATTTTGATTATGGCAACAATGCTTCGATTTGAATTGATATAAGAGGTATGTTATTACCATATTTTCCATATCATCATTTGTTATATTTACTTTCTCGATTTTTTTTTAAATCATTCAGATTTTCTAATGAAGAACTCAGTCTTAAAATATAAACAATGTGATAGATACCCATCTTACTCAACATGTAATAGTTCATTAAATGAGATCTATCACCCGTCACATGTGCATTTAATCCAGACGTTACCATCCAACGGCGAACAATAATTGAAATTGTGATAACCTTTGAATTTAACTATGCGGCCTCTATGCTGCATATTGATTTAATAGCCTCCCGAACAAACCTCCCATGTGTCATCATGATCGTTTCCTATATGCGTATGTCCAATATTGCCCATGTCTGTATATAGCAATCGAAGTTTTGTGGCACTCAGCTTATGGTTGACTATCATGTATTATGCTTGACATCTTGAATAATTGATTGTCGTTATCAACAAAAATGTGCCACTAAAATGCACAATACGTTAATCAAAGCGTAATTATTGAAGTTTTATTAGCTAACTACAACACGAAAGATGCTTTCGAATGCGATATGGGTGAAAGGGTAGTTCAGGTTATTTAGTCACCTATTACATGCATTTACATAATACATTAAAAAAAATCTAATGGAGTAAAATGAGATGTGTGATCAACTGATCATGATACACTACAATTTTTTTTTATACCATTTGGATCACTAATTGACCACTTACCCACTCGATTATCTTTATCTCATCCTCAGGAGGAACACACATCATATGTAAGAAAATTCCATGGCCCAACCTGAAACCCCTATCTTTTTATCACAAGTGGGAATTGAACCCAATACTTCCCCTTTCATTTTCTTAAGTAAAGTATTTGAGTGTCTTACCTTAACCAGTTGAACTGAGGGTCATTGTCTGTTCTACTGCAACATATGATTTTCCTCTAAAGTGATGGTAAACTAAATAGAAGAAAGGTCTAATTTGATGATTTTGTTAAATTGCTTAAGACACAAATAAAATTAGCAATTCTACTTGCTAAGGTTTGGGTTAATATCCCATTTGATAATACGTAGGAGAAGAGAAGTCAAACTTTATTTGAAGAAACTTTAATTCCCCATCCCTTCTCAGTTCTCACATCATCAATTCAATGTCGACGAAAACTATATTTATTTTTCTTGTTACGACTAATAATTGAAGAAAAATAATTAAATAAATATTATAAATTGTCATATTTGAATAATCAAGATTATTAATACACGCTGACTAAATAATAGTACCAGACGTCGTGATCGATCAATTCTTGTCGGAAACACATTTAATTCAATTGAATTTCTCATAAAAATGACTTGACTATTTTTCTCTTTAAGAATAAAGTCAAACTACCCGGAGTAATTCAATGCAAAAGGGGACTCATACACATGCGGTTGCAAACAGCGTCCATCTCTTGTTTCGGAGGAAACTAGCCGCCCAAAGACCCACTGCCTTCCAAAAGACCCACATTTTTCTAAAGAAGGCCAGCGTACAAAGATTTGTTCTAAGATGATGAGGAGACTTAGGACTATGCATCAAACTTCTAGATAAACCCTATCAGTCGCATTTACCGGACCACATTTTGCGTTTATGTGATCATGTTGGTTAGCATAGTAATAGCGATATATGTGTAAGAGGTTTTCATAGTTGAGAAAAAAAAAAGAAAATTTACACTTCTTCCTAGCATTTTCAAGAAAATAAAGAGAGAAAACACAAACAAGCAGGGTTCTTCAACCGGTTGAAACGTGTTTACACGATTGATAGACGGCCTAGATCCGATTAGCACTTGTGTATTATCTAGTCATGAATTACTAGCATAATGCGAAGAAAGAGTTAGAACAACTCATCAGTTTCTTCTATGGAAAGATCCATAAGTGTATCTTTAGGTTCTTGACCAGTAGTATCATCCAGAAGCCATTTCTCTAGAAAACCGAGAGGTGGTAGTTGAACATTTTCAGCATTCGGTTTCCTTTCATCAGGGAATAAACTTATCGCTTCATGCGAAACTAATTGGGAAACTTCAGAGTTACTGCTGTAGTTTGAGTTGTTGAGCCCAAACTGCAATGAATTTCCAAAGGTTTCAATTGAAGGACTTGGAAACTGTTCCTTTAAGGAGTTCTTAGTCTCAGTAGTATCACTGCTTTCCAAGCTTGCATGTGAAGGGTTTTTAGGGTTCTTTATCCAGTTCGGCAGCAAGCGGGCAATGTTTTCCGCACTGGATGTGTAAGTACTTGTACTATTATTCATCTGTGGTGGTGGTAGCATAGATGAGGATGATTCAGGCAGATTGTCAAGAGATAAAGCTTCAGAAAGAGCTTGTTTAGCCATGTGGATATCAGTTTGTAGCCTTCTCTCCCATTTTCCTTTAGATATGCTAATTTCTGATGATAATGATGAGTTCAAATCCCTTGAAAGATGATGATTTTTGTCTTCAGATGAGTTGTTTTGGATCATGTTAATCTTCTTTTTCAAATGGGTGTTCCAGTAATTCTTGATATCATTATCTGTTCGCTGTGGAAGATAAGAAGCTATAGCTGCCCATCTACAAAATATTAACCAAACCCTACATCAAGAACACATAAAGATGATATCTTTAACATGATAATCACCGGCTTTAAACCTGTTGCCAAGAAGGGCTTGCAAATGAATGATCATCTTCTCCTCTTGATCGGTAAAGTTACCGCGTTTGATACCTGGCCGAAGATAATTGGTCCATCGTAGTCTGCAACTCTTACTACATCTTAACAGACCTGACAAAGATTTTAAGTTAGAAAAACTAAGTCAAACATTTCATTAGAAAAGAAGGTTGCAGGATACAATAAATACCCTAATTTATTGACTCTAACAAACAAGAATCTTTATTGAAAAATAAAATAAAAATCAAATAAGAATTAATAACATACCAGTATTGGTTGGAACAGATTTCCAATTACCAGGACCATGTTCTTGGATATAGGATACGATGATGATATCTTCTTCTGGAGTCCATGGACCTTTCTTCACTTCTGATTTGTCACAACAAGGTGGTCTGCCCATGGTGATCCACCTTAGATTGTTTAACTTTTAGTTGATCAAGATCTTGTTTCAACCTAGCTAGGATATATAGACAAGGGTTTTAATTTGGATATGTGTGTACCGCTTTATACAATATATATAGATATATCGACGGTGGTGATGATTCAAAGATGACCCAAGATAGGCATTGACAAGAGGTAATATAAACGGTGGTGGTGATTCAAAAGCTAACCCAAGACATTGACAAGAGGTTATAAAAAAGGTTG
Organism: Bidens hawaiensis; assembly: GCF_021521415.1. Lineage (NCBI taxonomy): Eukaryota > Viridiplantae > Streptophyta > Magnoliopsida > Asterales > Asteraceae > Bidens > Bidens hawaiensis. The sequence continues at coordinate 906,460 of NW_027491306.1, forward strand.
GCTGAACCTACTGTTCTTAAATTTTATTCATGGACCTGAAAAAAAGTCAAACAAAGAAGATTTTTTTGTCATTTATTATGGAAAGCTTTAGCTGAATTAGCATTGGAGGGGGAGTAAAGATTTAGGTAGGAACTGTAAGGTTTTAGTTTAACTCGATCTCAACTAGGTTTTACTGTAGTGGCCCTTCGGGGCTTAGGCGGAGGTTTTCCTCGAAACATAAGATGGTGGGCTTGGGTTACCTAACGTTGTCTGTGATTGCGGACATATTGTATCGCCTTTTGCCATTAGTTAACCGGGTAGTCGGGCTTTATTCGTTGGTTATTAAAAAAATGCATTATTAGTGATTTGATAAGAGTTAATGAAGCGGTACGTTTATCACATGAAAATGACTGCATTTACTCTCTAGGTTTATATATAATAAAACCAATAAAGGATGGCATGTAGCATTTAGACTAGACGTAGTGGTTCTCTAATACGACGTTAAAATGATGAATAGGCTGCCAAATAATTGCCAGATCACTACTAAATCACTTTTAGAGAATTTCACCGCCATGCCTTTGGCGGGCGCCAGTGCCTTCCAAAAACTAAATGAGCCTTTTAAATTCCAAATAAAACAATAATTGGTGTTTAAACTTCAAAATACAAATAATAAAAACTTGAATTCTAAATTCTTTGATACTTTAGACTTGGTTCTGAAAATTAAAATACATAAATAAATTACAACTATTACACTATATAGACCAATTATTTTAACCATTTTCACATAAAAAAATAGATCTAACTCTATATTTTCTACATCTTCCTATTGTAATCATGAATCCGAACAACCAAGACATCCTCACGATGAAAGCTTTCATCCCAAATGACACGCTTTACATAAGCATACGTGGCGCGAATATCGTACCAACGAATAGTCATTTTTAAAAAAAATGTTCTTATATCTTTGTTTTTTTTAACTAACATTTGTTTTAGTATCTTCTTCCTATTTCAAGTGTCTTTTTATCTATTCTTATGCGCTTGTAGCTTTTATTTTGTTAAAGTTTTATGCTATTTTATTGTGTTTTTATTTTTTTAAATTATAACATTTATTAAATAATAAAATATTAAGTAAAACATAATTGAGTCATAATTGTAATTAGTTAAAACCACTACACTTGATTTTAAAAAGGTTTTAATGAATTCATTTTTTGCTTTCATGGCACCTAAGTGGCATTTTAACTAAAAAATTAGTTAAAACCACTACACATAGTCTTAGTATTCTTGCTTGCGAGAGGCCCTTCATGGGGATTAAAGATTAAAGAGGTAAACATGAAAAAGACAAGTTCTCATGGCCAGATGGCAGGAAATAACTTGAAATTTATTAATGCATTAATTGAACACCCTATGCATTTATGTATGTATGTATGTATGAAAATACAGAAAATAAAACCAAATAATACGTATGTGACTCACAAGAAGTATCGAATACACAAGGTACATACAACATACCATGGCTTAGTGTAAGGCTATGTGTAATTCTGCACTATTTGTCATACTAACGTCAACTCAATTTTTTTCTTCACCCTTAGCCCCATCATTCAACATGATATGTTATACTTCATTCTCCGTTAACTCAATATTTTCATTTATTTATATTATTTAAATATAAACCTTATGCATGCATGTGTGTGTATAGTGAGAGTGAGAGAGAGAGAAAGAAAAGGAGAGAAATCAAATCATGGAGAGTGGTCTCCGTGGGGAAGCTCAGGCTCACCATGCCACTTCACTAGTGAAATGGAGGGGGCATCATGTCAGCACGACTAGTGGCCAGTCTAGTGGCGTATACCACATAGCCTAATGATGATTGCGTCCACAATTGTGATGTGGGTTCAGTGCAGATTTAGTTAGTTAGATGGTTCTTAGGAGTAGAAAGAAATTTTAATCAAGAAAAAGGAAACTAGATGCATACAATTTGACACTACAATCATTGAGTAAAATTTGAGCTCATACTTGATAGAAGCTAGGTTGTTGTCTCTAGTCTTTATCTAGTTCATAAACTTAAAGGAAGCTAGCTTTAATATGGAACAAGTCGAACATAAGCTTATAAGCACGAGCGGATCTATATATGCTATGGATAGCATGTCAATCAAACAACATTTTTTATATGTAACTTTTAATACCGAAAGTTGACTAACCCCACAGGTTTTTGAAGATAACCTCCAGAAATAATATGTGTGCTAAGATTGTTGAAATGTGCAAAAGCCTTGCTACAATTCAATATTAGTTATGTTAGTTTTATATTATGCAAAAGCCTTGCTACAATTCAATATTAGTTATGCTAGTTATATATTTGTTGATATAGTTTATAACAATAGTTGTTTGTTTGTTAAATGAGGTAAAACGGGTGTGCTATTAGACTTAGAGGATGGCTTAGTGGGCCAAATGCTGAATGGGTTTAGCTAGAGTTGGGCTTGGATATACGATGTCTAAAGAGAGCCTGATTGTTATTATAACGGTTGGAATTGAATGGTGAACGTATAACGCTAAGCGAAGTTACAGTTCATTGAATCTTCTTATTGTTCAAGAGTGGCCTCTAAATCACTATGAGATTGTTCTCTCCCTTGTTATTTTTCTGTATTCTTGTATTTAGGCATAATTAGTTTGATACCCATAGATTTTATAGCCTGGTCTTGTTGTGCATTTAGTCATTCTAGGTTTATTTGTGCATCATTTGTGTGATTGGTTACAGTTTCTTGTGTGTTTGCATCATCTTCTTGGCTAATCCTCGATCTGCCATCATTTAAGCGGTTCAGAATACCTTGCTTTGGCCTGGATAGATTTTTTGTGCTTGTGCTTGAGTGAATCATTAACTGCTCAGCTGTATTACTTTTCTTGATCATTTTAGTGTAAATAGGGGATGATAATAGCTCTAAGGGTTAAAATGTTGGGTTTGTCTCTAAAGCAAGTCAACCTGAAAATAAAAAGAATTTGTGTGTGGTCAAACCCCTAATTTTAAATACACTCATTGTAATAAAATTAGGCACGCTATGGATAGACGTTTTGAAAATATCGGGCATCCTCAGCGTCCTAGGCCTAGTGGATATAAAAAGCCTAATGTTTCCAGTAATGTGAATACTGTTAAAAATGGTGGATCATCATTTTCTAACTCTATTTCTAGTACTCTCATCCCTGAACAAGTGACTAGATTATTAGGTTTACTAAATGATAAAGTTGAAGATAGGTCAGAAATTGGTAACGTAGGAGGTAATAATGTTTGCTGTTTTTCTAAAAATATTTTTTGCTTTAGTAGTTTTGTTCAAACAAAACTAAATCTAATTGGGTTATTGATTCTGGAGCAAACCAACACATGGCAGTGAGTGATAAGTTTGTTGTTGACCCTATGGATGTGAATGAGTACAATATCAGCGTCAAACATCCAAATGACTATAATTCAAAAGTTACTAAAATCGGAACAATAAACTAAGTAATGAAGTTGTGTTACAAAAGGTGTTTGTTGTTCTTGAATATTGTGTAAACTTGTTGTCTGTTTACAAACTTACTTGTGATAACAAGTTAAATGTTACATTTAATGAAAATAATTGTTATATACAGGACTCACTCACAAAGCAAACCCTTGCGACTGGTAGTTAGGTTGATGGTTTTTATGTCTGTTGTGATTCCTTTAATCATTTAAGGTATGTTTTAATAGTGTTGATAAATTTAATATTTGGCAAACTAGACTAAGGCATCCTGCTAGTCAGGTGCTAAATATGTTAAAAGATTATTTGAATATTAAGAATATGTGAAAAGTTGTCTTGTGATGTGTGTAACAAGGCAAAGCAACATAGGGATACTTAGGGTAGAAGAGTTGGTACATCTTGATACTTAGGGTCCATACAGGAGAGTTAGTACATCTTGATAAATTTAATATTTGGCAAACTAGACTAAGGCAGCCTTTCCCTTTAAGTGATCATAAGTATGTTATGGTGGAGAGTTGGTACATCTTGATACTTAGGGTCCATATAGGATCAGAAGTAAAGAGCTGTATAGGTCTTTCCTAACTGTTGTTGATGATATCTCTCGGGCTGTTTAGGTGTATCTAATAAAGGACAAAACTGAAGTGTTTTATTGTATTGAAACATTTGTTAATATGATTAAAAATCAGTTCGGTGTCAATGTTAAAACCTTTAGAAGTGATAACGAAACTGAATTTGTTAATAATCAAATTCGTAATCTATATAGAAAACTTGGTATTATAAATCAAACTTCTTGTGTTCACACACCTCAACAAAATGGCATTGTTGAGAGGAAGCATCATCATTTTTTAAATGTAACTATGTCTCTTATTTTTGAAGGAGGAGTTCATTTAAATTTTTGGTCAGAGTGTGTATTGACTGCAACCTATTTGATTGACCGGACTCCTTCCTCTGTGTTAAGTGGTAAGTCTCCGTATGAACAGCTATTTGGATTTAAACCCTCTCTGAAATACTTAAGAATTTTTGGTTGCTTGTGTTAATAGTACCATCTTAGAAAATGCTAATAAATTTAAGAAAAGAGCTGAAAAATGTGTTTATTTAGGTTATTCTTTTAATATAAAAAAGGTTACAAGTTATGGAGTATTGAGTCAAAACATGTGTTTTTTTCAAGAGATGTAAAAATTTATGAGAGTATATATCCTTTCAAGGATAATTCAGTTTTGAAAACAAATGATTTTGTTACTGATCCAACTTTAAACCATTTAAACTTCTTTGATATCTTTGATGATACTGAACCAATGATGGTTGGGTAAAAGTTAGTTATTATTATATATTAATTAGTTATATTTAGGTAAATAATCAAATGAACATTGGTACTTCAAGCATTGTTTATATGTTTTCAGGATATTGGAAGTTATGGAGCTTAACGAGGATATCTACGGGCTTGGAACGAAAATCGAGAAGTGAAAGATTGGACGTGCACGCATCACGAGGCGTTCAAGAAAAGAAAAATGGAAAATATGAAGTTTTACATCTTCCCAATACGCGAAGATGCAAAGAAGGGCAACGATACGTGAAGTTGCTGGATGTCGGCCGCGACTATTTTGTCATTCACGATACGCGAAGAAGCATGCTGGGACATCTTCGCGATACGCGAAGATGCTTAAAGTCGGCAAAAATTAGGGTTTGCCTTATATAAACCCCTTAACCTCCCCATTCGGGATATAACGACTTCCAGAGGCAGAAGAGGTGTACTAGGGCGACTTTCAGCCATCTCGAAGCTTCCGGTTTGTCCTACGATCGTATGTTCATCAAGATAAGTGCTTTAACGATTATGTCGATGTCCGGCTAGTCGTGTGTGTTCGTTCTAGGCTAAGGTTTTGTGTAATATACTGTTATGATCAGATTCTTGTGCTTCATAAATATAGCTTGATTAATTTTATATGAATTGTCTTGCTTAATTAGTATTTGGTTTATTAAAGCTTGAGTTTGCGATTATTGATTTGTGTAACGTTTGTTTGGTTGTCCATCAACACTTAGGGTTAGGCTCTTGTGTCATTGGACTAGAATCATCAAACCTTATCATTGAGTTAATTATCCTAGATATAGAATTGGTAATTATGGTGTCCGGGTTCATTTGTGTCAACAATTCGGTTAGGGTATCGCTTGTCATCATAAATCAAACCATAGGACTAGCAATTGTTATAAAACCAAAGACTAGAGAATCTGTGATTAACGTATGGAACACATAACCCGAAGCTAGAATGAATGCTTTTTAATTAATATTGTTTACAACTCTTTTCAAGTAATAATTAGTTTTAATTAATCTTTTTCTACAAACTGCTTGACATCGTCTGTCCTCCTTAGTTAGTTAATTAATTTAGTCATATTAAATTAGCACTTTCCTTGAGTCCGTGTGGAGACGACCTTACTTACCCGTACTAGTTATAGGTATTTAAGTCATTAATTAATTGTTTTTGAGTAGACCACGACAGCCTACGTCAAAATGGCGCCGTCGCCGGGGACTCAACGCGCTTAGTGCTAGTTTAGTTTAGCTTAAATTAGCGTAATTTAGTTTAATTTCTTTTCTTCGTTGATTTTACGCGGGGTGTGCTTGTTTGTGGTGTGCAGTTAATCTTTCTGGTTGATGCATACGAGGTTTGCTCGAGACAAGGAGGTGTTGCAGTTTGATCCCGAGATTGAGAAAGCCGCGAGAAGAAACCGAGCAAAACAAAGAAGGGGTGAAACTTCAAGACCGAAATAAGAAGACATGAATCATCAAGAAGATAACCCCTACCCGGTTCCACCTGTGTTTCAACCTGATAACCTTAACCCGCCGGACAATCGAGAATAACCCATTCCACCAAATATCCCACAAAACATTCCACTAAATCCACCAATCCATGACCTACCACCATTCAACCCACCCATTCACCAAAACCGAAACCCGAGAGCTCAAAGAAGATATCAAATGAGAGATGATCGTTCAATCAGGTCTGAACCACCGCACAATAGAGTCGAGTTCGAGTATGATCGGCTGAGGGGATTTGACGATTTTGATGAGTTTGAGGATGAAGAAGAGATGGAGGATGATCGGGGGGGTTAGTATTATAGAAGACCACAACAACAACCCCCTCCTGTTCAACAACCGAGAAACCGTCGAGCCCAAAGACGACAAGAGATTCCCGAGCCACAGTTTCCCGAGTATGAATTCGACGATGGGGTCCTGAGGGAATTTGTTCCATCGCCCGTTCGGGGGGGTTCAAAGCCACTTCATTCCACAAGTGGCCACGAACCCGCTTCCCATTGTAATCGCGGTCCGAGAAGGAAGAACGTTTTCAGTAAAGCAAAGTAACCTGACCGGGATGCCTTCTTTTCATGGGAAAGCATCTGAAGAGCCATACTTGTGTCTGAGTGAGTTTAATGCAATTTGTGCTACCATCTCAAGTCAAGGTTTCACTGCTGATGAAGTCAAGCTATTCGTGTTCCAGTTCAGCCTTAAAGATCTAGCAAAGCAGTGGTTTTTATCGTTACCGTCAGCAAGTATCTACATGTGGCAAGATCTGGCTCAGCAATTCTTGGACGAGTATTACACACCACAGAGAACATCCGAGGCCCGAACCTCCATTAGAAACTTTCAGCAAGGTTCGGGTGAGACTTTTCATGAAGCATTTACGAGATTCAAGAGGTTGTTGAGAACTTGTCCGCATCACGGGATTGCATTGTGGGAGTTGATTAAGGCATTTCATGACGGGTTATCGAGTGACGATGTGCGTGATCTTCAGGCGACCACAAATGGGTCGTTTTTTTACTAATGAGGAGAATGAAGATTGGCAACATTTGGAGAGGCATGCAATGAATTCAAAAAGGCAAGCTCAGTCGAATCGCATGGTAAAAAGGGCGGTTGTGAAAGCCATGGAGAGTGGTGAGTCAGATGATCGTATGGCTAGGTTGGAGAGAAAGTTGGATCAGTTGATAGGTGTGGGAGTAAAAGAAAAAGGTAAGTCAGGAAAAGCATATCCAGTTTGTGATAGTTGTGGTCGAATAGGCCATGTATTGGCTACTTGTGGGGTCGTGTTGGAAGACGAAGAGGAAGAAGAAGAAGAAGAAGAGGAGGTGAATTTTGTTCAGGGTGAGAAGAAGTACAATAATAATATGAACTCAAACACCTATCACTCGAGCCTCTGAAACCATCCCAACTTCATTTAAGGAAACCCGAACACGCAACAAAACCCGAATTTTCAAGGAAATTCCCAAAAAGCAGGTTATCAGTCAAATCAACGTCAATATGGGAACGAGAGGGGTAGCGGTAAAAGCGGGTATAATCAAAGAGAGTCGGGTGGTTATAATAAGGTTTATCAGAAGAGTTATCAGAAGGGTCAGCAAAGTCAAGGGGCAACACAAGGTCAAGGAAGTTCTTCTGGCAACAAGGAGGAGTCGATTAAGGACGTGATGGATTTTCTGAAGCAGATGAAGACAGATAAGGAGGCTCAGAATAAAAGTGTAAACCAAAGGTTAGAGCTCCAAGAAAAAGCCAATGCTGCGAGGGATAAACAGGTGAGCCAGCTAGCTGAGGAAGTGGCGAGTTTGAAAAGAAATCCATCCAAGCTGCCGAGTGATACTTTGAAGAACCCGAGCCATCAGAGTAGCAGCTTTTTGAGTGATAAGAATGCCCATGTCAGCCAGGAAAGTACCCTTAAAAGCGGTAAGATATATAATATTGGGGTGACTCCACCACCCTTTGTTGAGGGTGTGGTGGAGGACTTGGGGGAAGATGGGAAAAGTGACGATGAGGTTGAAATTGAACCGAAAACTAAATCTAATCAAATAAATAAAAATAAAATTGAAACTAAAACCAAGAAGGGAACAACAATCGCCAAGGAGACGGGCTCAACGAGTAAAACCGTTCCATTCCCTCGGGCATTGGTGAACCCCAAAACCTCATCGACACTTAGAAAGAGGGGCCAACAGCAGGAGGAAATGTGGGAAATATTTAAACAAGTAAAAATTAATTTACCCCTCATAGATGCAATTAAACAAGTCCCCGCATATGCTAAATATTTAAAAGACTTGTGTACTCAAAAACGAACTCACAAGTTGCCCAAACAAGTTGACTTAACTGCAAATGTGAGTTTGGTTTTGACGGGTATCATCCCACCCAAGCTACAAGATCCGGAAACGCCAATTATACCCATTCAAGTGGGCGATTTTAAAATGACTAGAGCGTTGTTAGATCTTGGGGCTGGGGTGAGTATTCTCCCGGGAAGCTTGTATGACCAGTACGACTTTGGTCCACTTAGAAAAGCCGACACCACCGTGGTGTTGGCCGACTTGACACTCAAGCTTCCAAGGGGAATCGTGACCGATGTGATTGTGATGATAGAAGATTTTTATTACTCGGTTGACTTCCGGGTTCTAGACTACGTGTCGGTTGACCCGAAACGGCAACCGAACGTGATTCTCGGTCGGCCCTTTTTGGCCACCGCAAATGCTTTGATAAACTGTAGAACCGGGGTAGTGGACATGGCGTTTGGTAATAAGAATCTTTGGCTTAATGTGTTTTCAAACGTGTCTAACCCTTTGGTGAGTGACGAATGCTTCACAGCTGAAGTCGTTGAAGGGTTGAACCCTCACGAAAGTGAGGATGATGCCACACAGGAAAACCGTTGAGCATGTCTTACAGTTACGAGAAGAAGAGAAAGCTGTGGAATTGTATGCTGCGAGTATTGGGAAACCATCATGGTCTCAGCAAGTGGAGCGGTTACCTGACACCATTGATTCACAGTTAAGACCATCATTGGAGAGTCCGCTGGTTGTTGAATTGAAGGAGCTCCCGAAGCACCTGAAATACGTGTTTCTGGGGTAAGGAGAGACTTTACCGGCCATCATCGTTGCAAATTTGGAAGACGAGCAAGAGAAGGCGTTGGTGGAAGTCCTAAAAGAGCATAAGGCGGCGATTGGTTGGACTATAGCAGATTTGAGAGGGATCTGCCCAGCCATTGTCATGCATAAGATCATCACCGATCCCGAGGCAAAACCCGCTCATGATGCACAAAGAAGGTTGAATCCAAACATGCGGGAGGTAATGAAGGAGGTCTTGAAGTGGCTGGATGCAGGTATCATTTTCCCGATATCAGATAGCACGTGGGTAAGTCCGACACAAACAGTCCCAAAGAAGGCGGGTATTCAGATAACCCGCAATGAGAGAGGTGAGGAAATCGCCACCTGACCGGTAACCGGGTGGCGGATTTGTGTTGACTATAGAAAGTTGAATGCAGCAACAACTAAGGACCATTTTCCCTTGCCGTTCATTGACCAGATCATCGAGAAACTCGCAGGTCAGAAGTTTTATTGTTTCCTAGATGGCTATTTGGGGTACAATCAGATTGCTATTCACCCCGATGACCAACATAAGACCACTTTCATGTGTCCATACGGTACTTTCGCATTTAAGCGAATGCCTTTTGGTTTGTGTAATGCCCCGGCCTGTAACACCGTGAAAATACCCCATCTAGTTTTGGGCCAAAAATGTCAAGATTAGAAGTTAAAGGACTAAAAATGTCAAATCCAGAACTAGAAGGACTGAAAATGAAATTCTGCACCTTCGCGTATCGCGAAGATGCTCAGGCAAACATCTTCGCGTATTGCGAAGATGCTGGCACACATTTCAACGTTATCCAGTGACGTGGTGACACGTAGCAGCCTGGGTTGACATGCAAAATTGCGGCGCCGACTTAAGCAACTTCGCGTATCGCGAAGATGCTCAGGCAAACATCTTTGCGTATCGCGAAGATGCACAAAAACGGGTATAAATAGGGCAGCCACGAGCTCAGTTGTTTTCATCCCGTTTTCACACTTTTCTCACACACATAACCTAGAGAGTCGTGCCAAGAGAGTTCTGGTGGTTTCGTGGCTGTTCTAGCAAAGAATTGGGTGTTGTTACGCTGCCAAACGAGCTGTTAATCTTGAAAACAAAGTGCAAGTCGAAGTTCTGCTGATTTCTTAAGTTCTTAAAAGTCCCGTCAAGCCGATTAAGGTAGGATTAAGGTTAAGTTACTTTGCTAGTTACTTTAAATACATAAGATATAGCTTAGTTAAAGGTATAGTCGTTAAACTGTAATTATTTTCCAAGTAATGTTTTATTATGCAAAGATGTTGCTTCCACGTGAAGTAATGTTATCAAAACTATTATTTTGACGAGCATGTAGTAACTGGAAGGGGGATATCATTAGTAGACTCTTCTTGCCTAAGGAAAGCAATTCGTACAAATCCCAATCAACCGCGGGACCCGTTTGCTTACCTGGAGAAGTTTGCCAACGTGATATCCTTTATTAGGCCAAAGCGTGCTATCCCAAACGTCATATGTAAATCCAAAGTATTTTCGTAAAAAGACTATAACTATACTTAGGTTAGGTCAGACCTAAGAGTCTGCTGATCAGACCTCGAGTCTGCTGAACTGAATCAGACCTAAGAGTCTGCTGATCAGATCTCGAGTCTAATGAACTGAATCAGACATAAGAGTCTGCTGATCAGACCTCGAGTCTGCTGAACTGAATCAGACTTCAAGTCTGCTGATCAGACCTTGAGTCTGCTGAACTGAAACAGACTTAAAGTCTGCTGAATAGTATTAACTAGGTACTTATGCATACCTATTATGAATATAGGTTGTTAAGCATACTGGGAAGAGGAGTTTTGATATTATCCACTGATATACAAGGTGAACATGTTAACCTTTTTACTGTCTGAACTGATTTTTTTACTCTTGTAATAGACAGGTTGTTTATTACAAAGAGTTTGATAAATGTCTGCATGAGATATAATCTCTAAAATCGTTATAATACAAAATAGATAATAAAAAGCAACTCAGACCGAATACACATGTGTCTGGATCCAAACATAACTGATAATTGGCATACAAAAACAAGTCAGTCATAACCGGTTCTCCAACAGGGTTATATAGCGTAAGGGAAGGTTGTCTCCAAACAGGGGCTATATACTCGGGGAACCTTTGAATTGTGTGTGTAGGGCAGTGGTAGAAATCCCGGGAATGGACAGGCATTCCTGTTGAGATTGTGAAACAAAAAACTATGTTTGTATTTAACGACTGTTATAAATGTTTTATCGAGTCAAACGTTTCACCAGCATATAGCTGACATGTTTTTCCCACTCTTGCAGGTAATTAGATGATATACAAGGATTGGAGTCATAGAAGATCGCTCGAGATGGCTCGTTTTTGAATATTATAAATCCTTGTATTGTTAATATCACTGTTTTGTAAAACTGAAACTCGGGTGTTTAATTCCCGAGTAATTTTGACAATGTAAATTAATATTTTAATATTTAAAGACTTTCGCTAAAATGAACCCGCTACTCTGATATATTTACAAAACAGGTACCAACTGATGGTCACACTCCTAGGCCCTGGATTGGGGTGTGACACTGCCACCTTTCAAAGGGGTATGATGAGTATCTTTTCAGATATGGTCAGGGATTCACTTGAAATTTTTATGGACGATTTTTCGATTTTCGGTTCATCTTTCGAAAAATGCTTAAATGAATTAGCTAAAGTTTTAAAAAGATGTGTGGAAACGAATTTGGTCTTAAGTTGGGAAAAGAGTCACTTTATGGTTCAAGAGGGGACGGTTTTGGGACATGTCATCTCAAGTAGGGGGATTGAGGTTGACCGGACGAAAATCCAAGTTATATCTAATTTACCACCGCCTACTAATATAAAAGGGATAAGGGCATTTTTGGGTCATGCCGGTTTTTACCGACGGTTCATTAAAAATTTTAGTATCATCTCTAAACTGTTGTGTAATTTTTTATTAAAAGATGTGTCATTTATTTTTAATGAGGAGTGTCTTAATGCATTTAATATACTTAAAAACAAATTGGTTGAAGCCCCGGTCTTGTTGTCACCTGATTGGTCACCTCCATTTGAAATCATGTGTGACGCAAGTGACTACGCGGTCGGGGCCGTGTTGGGTCAACGGGTGGATAAGAAGCCCGTTGCCATATACTACGCAAGCAAAACCCTTTCCGATGCTCAAATTAGTTATACCACTACGGAAAAGGAGTTGCTCGCGGTAGTATATGCACTTGATAAGTTTCGATCTTACATTTGGGGGAGCAAGGTAATTGTTTTTTCAGATCACAGCGTAGTCAAATATTTGATGGAGAAGAAAGACGCGAAGCCGCGCTTGATCAGGTGGATTTTATTGCTCCAAGAGTTTGATGTGGAGATTCGCGACAAGAAAGGAAGCAAAATGTGGTAGCGGATCATTTGTCGAGACTTGTGGGACAAGAAAAAGGAGGAGAAAGATGAGGGGGCTATCAATGAGTCTTTCCCGGATGAACAATTATTTTCTGTTTCAACGTTGCCATGGTATGCTGACATTATTAATTTTCTTGTTGCAGATACAATTCCGGAGTTTTGGCCGAAGAAGAAGATGCAACATTTTCTCTCGCAGGCAAAGCACTATTCATGGGAAGATCCAAATTTGTTCAAAGTTGGAGCGGATCAAGTAATGAGGCGGTGCATACCGGAGGAGGAGATGCGGAGTGTTTTGTATCATGCCCATTCTTCACATTGTGGAGGCCATTTCAGCGGCCGGAAGACGGGGCATCGAATGCTTGCATGCGGATTCTATTGGCCTACTATATTTAGGGATGCAGCAGCTTTCGTGAAAAATTATGTTAGATGCCAACAGATGGGGGGTATTTCAAAGAGGGACGAGATACCCATGCAACCAATCCTCGTTTTCGACATCTTCGATGTTTAGGGGATTGATTTCATGGGCCCGTTTTCTAATTCATTTGGTAATCTGTATATCTTGGTGGCGGTCGATTATGTGTCTAAATGGGTAGAGGCAATCGCCACCAAGACAAATGACCATACTGTTGTTTGTAAGTTTGTCCAGTCTAATATTTTTTCACGTTTTGGTGTCCCCCGCGTTATAGTTAGCGATGGGGGTTCACATTTCAAAAACTTTAATTTTGGCAAATTACTTGACGGTATGGCGTAAACCACCGCATTTCCACTCCATATCACCCTCAAACGAGTGGGCAAGTGGAGGTTTCTAATAGGCAAATCAAAGAGATTTTACAAAAGACGGTAAGGCCCGATCGAAAGGATTGGTTAAATAAACTAAACGATGCTTTATGGGCTTACCGTACCGCTTATAAAACGCCTATTGGAACCACTCCATATCGTTTGGTTTACGGGAAGGAGTGTCATTTACCTGTTGAGCTAGCCTATCATGCGCTATGGGCGATTAAGAATGTTAACCTAGATTATGAGTGTGCAGGTAAACAAAGAAAATTGAACATATGTGAGTTGGAAGAATTGAGAGATGAGGCTTATGAGTGTGCATCCGCATATAAAGACAAGATGAAGAGGGTTCACGATGCTAAGCTAAGAAGAAGGACGTTTGAGGAAGGGCAACGAGTGTGGTTGTATAACTCGATATTGAAGCTTTTCCCGGGCAAATTAAAGAGCAAGTGGACGGGACCCTATCAAGTCAAGAGAGTTGGAAAGTTTGGAGAGGTTGAGATGAAGATTTTGATGATCATCTGAGGCAAGTGGTGAATGGTCATCGATTGAAGCCTTACTTGGAGGATGCAGATTTTAACAAAGAGATACACGAGTCGGAAGTTTGCTTTTTGGCAGACGAGCCAACATACTCGGTTGATTAAAGAACCAAGGAATGTCAAGCTGTAGACACTCAATTCAGCGCTTACCTGGAGGCAACCTGGCATTTTTAAGTTTTATTTTTGTATATTGAGTCTAGTTAGCTAATAATTTTCCTCAAATCGTGTGGTGTAGAGCAAGGATCGAGTGTGGGGAAGCGAGCACATACGTCGCTAGAGGGAGGCCCAGGTACGTACGTGATTGGTATGTGGCGACCGAAGCGGGTGGCGGAGGAAATCAGCTCAAATAACACACAAGAGATTCATTTTTCAAGATGAAATAACAAAAAAATTGGTTTTTGGAAAGTGCATCTTCGCGTATCGCGAAGATGCTACGCACGCGAAGATGCCAAAAAGTCAAAACACCAGTCAAAGTCAATGGTCAAACAGTCAACAGTCAAACTTGCATCTTCGCGATACGCGAAGATGCTATGCTTTGCATCTTCGCGATACGCAAAGATGCACATATCTGACGAAATTTTTTTATAAAAATCCGATTCTCCCATCACTTTCACCATAGATTTTTTTTCTTAAACCCTATCCACACATTCACAATCCGGCCACCACCACCCGTGTCGCCACCATCACCGGTCGCCATCATCACTACCGTCACTTTCATTATCTTTTGTCTTATGAAACATTTAACCCGATTGAAAGGTACGTATTTGATTTTGTTTGCAATTGGTTGTTTTAGTTTAAATGGTAAATCTCAGATTGTTTGGGGTGTTTGGGTTTTGATGAATGCATGTATTGGGCGTGTTTATGGTCGGGATTCGCGGGTTTTGTTGAAGTTTATGGGTAGTCGATGTCGGTTTTTCGGGATGGGTTTACTGGATTGTATGAGGTTTTGGCTGGATTTTGGGAATTATGTGACTATGTTAATGAATGATAGTGTTTTCGAAAGAGTTTTGGGTCACCGGAATAATTTTCTGGTGACTTTTCGAGTCGAGGTTTGAAAAAGTTTATAAAAAGTTTGTGAGTTTGGGATGGTAGTTTGCTAAGATGTTGATGATGTCGGGTATTTTTGAATAATGGGAAGTTTTTCCGGCAAAGTGAGATGGTAAAAAGTTTTTGAAAATGACAAGTATTTGTCGGTTTGTTGGTTATCTTGTCGGGTATGATTATGTCACGTTGTGCACATGCGATTTTGAGGAATTTAGTTTGAGTCTCTATTTGTTTTGCATTTTTCTTTAAAAAAAATTAAATTAAAAATAAATTTTTTTATTATGATTATTAGGGACAACCGCAACTGAAATGCTATACGGTTGTCGCCCGTTGTGACAATTAACATGGACTTACTTGATATATTTAAATACAGATGTCGAGGAAACGGTCGAAACAATAGCAAGTGTTTGACAACACTTCTCATCAGTACACGCGCGCACCGATCAGATATGTTGTTCCCGAGATTGAGGTTTTTGGGGCCGCGGTCGAGGATATTACTGGGGGAGAAGATGAGGACCACATCATTTTACGATTTCTCCCCGGTACTCCTGAGTATGAGTTGTTTAGACAGATTCGTGATTTGGAGATATTCCGACACCGGACGTTTGATTGGGAGGTATTGGAAACTATTGGTCAAGTTCCGAGGCTTAATAGGTTGTTACCGGGACGTTGGAGAGATATTTTGAGCTTTAGGGAGAAGCAGTACGAGGAGTTGGTTTACGAATTTTACTCTACTTTCAGGTACAATCCGAAAGACTTTGACGAGCCATACGCAGTTAGTTTTTCATCGGGAAGAGAATTGTTTTAGTTTACGGTGCCTAGGTTTGCGGTAATTGCGGGTTTGTATACGCCGCATGAGGTTAAGGCTCCTGAGTTTCGGGAGAGTATTAGGGGGTCTCCTTCTCAGCCTTAGTGGATTTCGACGAATGATTTGGCTATGTTTTGGAGTACGATTGATGACGGTGCTCATTCGAGTAGTGTTGTTGCTTCACAGATTCGGGACCCATTACACAGGTATTTACACAGGGTGGTTGCTTCTACGTTCACGGGACGACATTTGGGGAAAGATAAATGTAATAATCTTGATCTGATGTGTTTGATGTTTATGATTGGACGTATGAATGTGAATCTGGCTACATTGTTGTTAAGTTCATTTAATCGGGGTGGTCGGAGAGCGAGTGCGGCCACGACTCAGTTGGCGACACCATGATTACGAGGATTGCGCAGTATTTGGGTGTATTTGGACGTTATCCGGACGAGTATTTTACGGAGGGACCTGATATCGAGGTTGTGACCCTTGACGATGCCCAAAAAGCGGGCATTATGACTTATGGTGATCCGCTGCAGATGGCGGAGTGGAGAGCAGAGGGTAGTTCGCGGGGCCAGCGTGTAGAGAGGCCACCCGCCCGACCACGATAAAGAAGACAACAACAGGAGCAGCACCCCAAGCCCATTACATTGGATTATATGTTTCAGCAGCAGTTCCAGATGTGGGAAGATTTGCATGGGTATCGGGACGAGTTCAGAGAGTACAGGGATGAATCGTGGGGTTATTTCAGAACCATGTTTGATCGCTGGCATATTCCACTGCCAGGTACTTTGCAGCCGCCACTACCTACTACTGGTGGCTTTGACATGGGTGGTTCTAGGTTTGATTCTGGACATGTGTATGGAGGAGGATATGGTGGATCTGGTGGGTATGGAGCTGGTGTTGAAGGATCTGGGTATGGCAGTTATGGACAGTATGGGTCGAGTTATTTTTATTATGCAGGTACTGGAGGATCAGGAGCTGGTGGAGATGGTGATGATAATGATCAGGAGGATTCAGACGAGGAGTAGGAAGTGATGGTAGCAGCTGTCCCGATCAATATTTTGGGTTTTATTTTATTATGTTTTCATTATCTTATGGGTTGTACTGATAATTATTATTATTATTTTGTTATGGGCAGTTTGGTTGGGATACTTGATGAGATTTCTTCTTGTGGGTGTTGATTGTGTATATTTTGTAGTTGAACTTTGTGGGTGTAGTTTGTTGGTGCATGATGTCAGTAGTTCAGTGTCGAGTGTCTGTAATCGTGTTAGTTAGATTTCAGTTTTGTATGTAAGCGAAGTTGCTAACAAGTTCGCTAATATAGGCGAACTTGTTAGACAAGCGAAGTTAGTGCCAACTTCGCCTGAACATGCCAGGCGAAGTTGTCGTGAATATATAGTCTAGGTTACGGCTTAAATCATATGTAACAAGTTCATTATTCAGAGAACGAGTCAGAGAGAGTCTGTAGTAAGTGATCATAGTATCACGTGTTTATGGTTGAAATACAACGTGTGTTTGATTATCGTATCGTGTGTTAGCTCGTATCGTTTTCTATACTCGTAACGTCTTACGTAGGGATTCCGCACCTACGTAGAACGAGATATCTCGTGTAGATCCGGCTGGGAACCTACAATTGGTATCAGAGCTTTTGCTCGATTGTGTGGTTCGGGATTATCACGCGGGTGTAGAAATCGTTCCGTTCGACTATTCGCGGGACGAGTTTTCTGAGTTTTTGTGTCCTACTCACCTCCTACAATCATAAACAACCCATAACACCTTCACAAACCTCGTAAAATCCAGAAATCTAACCTTCATATTCATCGTGTTCATCAGGCGAAGTTGCCGTCACTGTTCGTAGGGTTTCGGTGAAGATATAAGGTTAAGCGAAGTTATCCACAACTCGCCTACCTTCTCAAGTTCGCTTATCTCAAGCGAAGTTACCCACAACTTCGCCTACTTCACAACTTCGCCGAATCAGGCGAATTTAAAAAGGAAGCGAAGTTCAGAATCAGCGAAGTTCAGACTTAAGCGAAGTTATTCTCAACTTCGCCTACAGTACTGTTTTAAAATAAAATTTTTATTTTTCGAGTTTCTTTGGGTTTCGTGAAAGATGTCGTCAATCAACATTAAGGAACTAGTTAAGATGGAAGTGGAAGCAGGTTCGGCTACAAAGGCACCGAAGATGCTTAAGAAAACTGATTATGTAGCGTGGAAAGATCGTTTTGAACAATATGTCAAGTACCAAGATGCTAAAATGTGGGTGTGCATACAAGATGGTTACATTCCACCTACTACTGAGTATGAGGGTCGTGATCAGATCAAGAAATACAAAGAGATGGAAGAAGAAGAGAAGAAAATGTATGAGGCCGAAAGCAAAGCTCATGCATTAATTACAATGGCTCTTCCACAAGAGATTCTGCACACTTTCAGAAAGTATAAAACTGCCAGAGAGCTTTGGGAAGCGCTTGAAAACCGGTTTGAGGGCAATGTGGGAATTCGTGCATCAATTAAACTTCTAAAAACCCAATTCTCGGTCTTCAAGTATCTGAAGAATGAATCACTTTGTGATATCATCACTAGATATTATCATCTGATGACTGAACTCAGCAACTATTCAATTGCTTACAAAGAAGATGAGATTGTTGAAAAGCTTCTTGATGCTCTCCCACCGAAATGGGAGATGTATAATGTGTTGATGAGAGAAGACAAAGACTTTGCTGACTATGACCTGGAGACAACAGTTAACAAGCTAAGAACGTTTGAACTGAACATGGTACGAAAGGAGACACCTACCGATCAGGTTCAAGATCCGGGTATGTATGGTGCAAAGGTTAACTCAGGATCAAGTTCGAAAACTGAATCATCTGCTTATTACTCTAAGGGAGAGTCAGGCGCTAGCTCAACACATGAAGGACATGTATCTCTCAACATGAACGGTGATGTGTGCTTTATAGCATGAGGATCAAATGTTTCTCAACCTCAAGCGACCAAGAGTAGTTTTTCCCCAAGTGTTTCAAACAACAACTACTCGAAGATGCCCATGAGTGTTAAATCTGCTGAACAGCCGTTTGCTCTCTATGCATCTTTTATTGCTTCGTATGAGAATTACATTCAGGGTAAGATTGTTGATCCTGCAATTTTGGATGAAGACTATGATCAGATCGATGCTGATGATCTGGAGGAGATGGATCTGCAGTGGCAGATGGCTATGATTGTGAGAAGGGTTAAGAAGTTCATGAAGAAGACTGGCAGGAAGTTTGTCGGTGAGAGGCCAGGGTTTGATAAGTCGAGGGTTCGCTGTTACAACTGTCAGCAGAATGGCCACTTTGCAAAAGAATGCAAAAATGAACGTGTAGAACGCAGTCAAAACAGATCTACACAGCAGAGTGGTAGTGGTAATGACTATAGAGCCATGATTTCCAGATAGAACGAGGAGTACAACTGGAATCTACATGTTGAAGAAGTATTTGAACAGGCCAATTTGGCAAACATCGAAACTGTAGATAGTGAGAAGGGGACTTGCTAAAATGAAGCTTACATGGCAGATATGGCAAACCAGCTCTCCGAGGTAAGTACCGAACTCCCTTGTACTAAGTGTGAACATCTGTCTGAACAACTGATAACTTTAACTGATCAGTTTGTTAGTTTGGATACGCAATTTAAAACATTAAAAGAAGATCATCATTTCACTAAAGCTAGAGAAAATAGTTACAAAGTAAAAATTAAAGCTAGTGAGAAAGATATTAAAAGTCTTAAAGCAAAGCTTGCTGAAAAAATTCAAATGATTGATCTTAGCTATGAAGTACTAGAAGAGAAAACCAAACTAATAGCTGAAAGGGATAAACAGATAGCTGATCACCAGGTGAAAGTGGTGGAACTTAACAGGAAACTTGAGAAATTCAGAAATTCCACCGCTATATTTGATCACCTCGTTAGTGATCAAGGTTTCCCAGTTAAAAGGGGAGGAATTGGTTATCATGAAGTTCCACCACCTTTCAAGCATAATTACACTTATGACCCTAGTAATTAGAAATCTGTTGATGTTGACTATGGTCAGACAGTTCCGGTTAAGGTAACGATTAAAGAACCAGAAGTTAGTAAAGGCGAAACGAGTAAGCCTGTGTCTAATGTGAAAATTTCTGTGCCTAGTCCGGTCTCATCTAACTCGGACAAGTCTTCCGAGTCGAGAGAGACAAAACAAGAGAAAGTGTTACCAAAAGGTGGAGAGAAAAATAAAACACCTGAAAAGAAGTCTCCACTAAACCCGTATGTCCCACCTTATGTGAGACAAACGGGCAGTAATACAGCCTCAACATCTAAAACAACTATGGAAAAGAAAATTGAACACAGGAGTTGTTTCAGATGTAATCAATTAGGACACCTAGTTGCTGATTGCCCTCTGAAGCAGAGATTCAGAGGTGTGAGGCCTTCGAGAACTGAGAATAGAACTAACGGAAATGTTAAAACTGAAAACCCATCAAAATTCAGAAATTGGTTTAATTCAGGTTTTCAAAGAAATAGATCTCAGTTTTACACTGCTAACAACCAAACCATAAGTAATAATTCTTTTAATTCACGAAGGTTTGGATGGCCTCATAGACAATCTACAACAAGGTATCCTGTTAGGACTCACAGAAATTATTATGATACTAACTTTGGACAGCCAAGGTACGGGATGTATCGACCCAAGACCAATCGGTCTTGGGTCCCCAGATTTTAATCATCTGCTTTAATCGTGCAGGAACAGTTGAACAGGGCTGCCAACAATCAATGGGTTGTGGATAGCGGCTGTTCCCGACACATGACGGGTAACAAGAAATTGTTACACGACTGGAAACCTGTTCAAGAAGGAAGAGTGAGTTTCGCAGGAGAGAGCGGTGGAAGGATTACCAGAATAGGGACGGTGTCGAATAGAAAGATGACTTTGGAGAAAGTAAATTTTGTTGAAGAACTGAAGCACAATCTGCTGAGTGTTTCGCAGATCTGTGACAAAGAGTATACCGTACATTTTACAAAGAATGAGGCGATCGTGCTATATCCTGGTTTCAAGATACCAGAGAATTGGATTGTTATGAAGGCTCCAAGAGTGAAGAATACGTATATCATGGATATGAGGTCGACTGAGATGGCCACAGAAGAATCGTGTCTTCTGTCAAAAGCAACTGAATCGGAGTCCGAGTTGTGGCATAGGAGAATGGGGCATATTCATCTTCGGAAAATGAACTACCTTGTCAAAAATGGGCTTGTGCTGGGTGTTCCCTTGAAGAATTTCAACTTTGAAGACAAATGCTTATCATGCAAAAAGGGAAAGCAACACAAGAAATCCCATCTCACCAAGAAGGTCAATTCAATTGTCAGTACCCTAGAATTACTGCACATGGATCGCTTCGGTCCCGTGAATGTAAAAAGTCTATGAGGAACATCTTACTGCTTGGTGGTCATTGATGATTTCTCTCGATATTCCTGGGTATATTTCCTGAAGTCAAAGGATGAAACAGTGCAGATGGTAAAGAATTTGATTACCAAGGTTGAGAATATCATGGGGAAACGGGTTAAATTCATCAGGAGTGACAATGGAACTGAGTTCAAGAACTATGAGATGGAGATCTTCTGCTTACAGAAGGGGATAGAACACCAATACAGCGCACCGTATACACCGCAACAAAATGGAGTGGCTGAGAGGAAGAACATAACTTTAATTGAAGGAGCCAGGACCATGCTGGCTGATTCGAAACTTCCCGTGGTGTTCTGGGCTGAAGCTGTTGCAACAGCCTGTTATATCCTTAATAGAGTGTTAACTATTAAAAGATTAAATAAAACCTGTTACGAACTTATGCATGGGAGAAAGCCCAACTTGAGTGGTCTTGAACCATTCGGATCCCCGTGTTCGATATTAAAGACCAATTCTAAATTTGGTGAAGTAGCCGACGAAGGAATCTTAGTCGGATACGTTGTTGGGACTCCCAACAGACGGGTCTTTAATACATCGACCAGCAAGGTTGAGGTGGTGTGTAACACTGATATCACAAGTTACAAATCACCAAAACCAAGCACGGGACCCGCTGGGGTTTTCGACTATGATAGACTTTTTAAATCTTTTAACATGCCTTATTTGGATTTTGCAGATGTTGAGGAAAGAATTGCTACGAAGATGATATGCGATGAGGAAGACACTATGGTGCAACGACCACAGTTTGATGAATGTCAGCCTTCCTCGTCAAATGCTGTCAATACCCCTGCTGCCTCTACTGAGGAGGAATTCATCAATCCGTTTCACTCTCAACATCAATCACCCATTGATGAGCTATCTTCGAACTTGGAAGATAATCTGAATGTCAGTTCGGTTTCGACTATGAGAATTCACAAAGATCACCCTTTGGAGAACGTGATATGTGATCTGTCCGCCGGTGTACAAACAAGAAAAAGCTTGACTGAGCACACCTGTGTTTACACAAGCATTAAAGACACAGGCATTATCAACGAATGCTTGTACACCTGCTTCATCAGTTAGATTGAACCAAAGAACTATCAAATGGCTCTTAAGGACAGCTCATGGGTCGAAGCCATGCAAGAAGAGTTAGCTCAGTTTAAGAAAATGGAAGTATGGAACTTGGTTGCAAAACCAAGGAATGTGCATGCAATTGGCACAAAATGGGTCTTCAAATGCAAGAGAGATGAGAAAGGGATTATTATCAGGAACAAGGCGAGGCTGGTTGTAAAAGGTTTTAATCAGCAAGAGGGGATTGATTACAATGAGGTGTTTGCTCCTGTGGCGAGATTGGAAGCCATCCGATTGTTTTTGGCATTTGCTGCACATAAGGAGATGAAAGTATTTCAGTTAGACGTGAAGAGTGCGTTCCTTAACGGAAAAGTCGATGAGGTTGTGTACGTTGAGCAACCTCCGGGTTTTCCTGACCCAGACTTTTCTGATCACGTATACAAGCTAAGTAAAGCACTGTATGGGCTACATCAGGCCCCTCGTGCCTGGTACTCAACACTATCCGACTACTTGCTTGAGAATGAGTTTGAACGGGGAAAGATTGATAGCACTTTGTTCTTCAAGAGAAAAGGGAGCGACTTTCTACTGGTGCAAGTCTACGTGGACGACATTATCTTTGCTGCATCAAAGGTCGTCATGTGTTAGGAGTTTGAGGCCGTCATGAAGAAGAGATTTGAAATGAGTGCTATGGGTGAATTAACCTTCTTTTTAGGTTTGCAGGTTGATCAGAAGAAAGATGGTATGTTCATTCATCAGACGAAGTATGTTCATGATGTTCTCAAACGCTTCAAGATGGAGGACAGCACTCCATATGATACTCCAGTCTGCATCAATCACAAATTGGGTGCTGATTCAGACAACGATGCCGACGTAGACCCAACCCAATATCGAGCAATTATAGGTTCTTTAATGTACTTAACTGCTTCTAGGCCTGATATAATGTTTGTTGTTTGTCTTTGTGCACGCTTTCAGGCAAACCCAAAAGAATCTCATTTGAAGGGTGCGAAGAGGATACTGCGGTATCTCAAAGGCAAGCCGAAGCTGGGGTTGTGGTACTCGAGAGGAGGAGACTTGGAGCTAGTCGCCTACACAGATTCTGATTATGGAGGGTGCAATCAGAGTCGGAAGTCTACAACTGGTGGATGTCAGTTTCTTGGTGGCAGACTAGTGTCCTGGCAATGCAAGAAGCAGACCTCAGTCGCAATTTCAACCTGTGAAGCAGAATACATGGCAGCATCCAACTGCTGCTCCCAGGTTCTTTGGATTCAACAACAGTTGCGCGATTATGGTCTGAATTTCTCACTTACTCTTATTTGCATTGATAACACTGCTGCTATCTCAGTAACTAACAATCCCGTAAAGCACAGTAAAACTAAACATATTGACATTCGTCATCACTTTATACGGGATTGTGCTGAGAAGAAACTGATTGTGCTCGAAAAGGTTGATACGCTAGATAATTTCGCTGACATGTTTACGAAAGCGTTTGACAAAACTAGATTTCAAAACCTTGTTGAGCTGAATGGGATGATCAATCCCGAGTAACCCTGCTTTTTGTCTTAGTATTAAAAAAAAAAATGTCACTATCGCTTAGAACAATGTCGGTTGCCTCAGTTTGAAGGACATGTCTTCGGATATGTTTGGTCCTCATTTCTTCTTGTAGAATATGAGGATAGCCATTAACCAGATGACTGAAAGTGACCGGGGCGGTTTATGATGTGTTTTTATTCTTTCGCTGAAAATTAGTCGATCATACTTAGTTAGAAGGACACATACTTGTATGTGGTCGGTCCAGCTGATCCTTTGGATCTTCAGGATAGCCGTTTACCTGAAGACTTTGACTTGATCGGGGCGATTGAAGTTAAATTTTTTTTATGGGAGATGAAATTATTTTTCAAGTCTACTACTTCGTAAGAAGTTACTTTACTATGTTTAACAGAAAATTGATCCAACCTTGGAAGGTGATAGATATACTGATTCTGTGTGCTTAACTAGTGAAGTTATTAGGCCTAAAAGACTTTAGAACAGTCATTGTATGTCATGGTAGCTTTTTATGGTGCGTAAAAGTAGAAGTGATACTAACTAAATCTACTCGATTTTATGTGGAGACTCCTTAAGAGTTGTGCATGTCTTCATACATATCTTTCCGAATGATAGGCAGAAAAGCGATTACCCAGTCATACACGAGCCCGTGAGTGTTCTGATTCCCGTGAAGATAACGTGTCAAGAAACTGCAGTGATCCAGATTCGGGACTTGCAGTAGTTTATCTGAAGTTTGTGTAAATACTTAAAAAAAATGTGTATTCTAGAGTTCATCATGTTAATGATTCTCAATCAAGACGCAAGAAGGTGAACTGGAAGCAGAGTCTAAGATCGAAGAGTAATTACTACTTAATCAGACACTACGGGTCGAGGTCAACTCGGGGTGACTTGGGGAAAGCCAAATACGCTTTGAGAATAGATAGGAGACATCATAATCTCTGAGTTGTTGCCCACTTAAGTTTTGAGCTTAATTGAACCTAACTCGTATCACATAAACGATGAAAACCATTTTAAGTATATTACCTGCTTACAACCTGTTTCTTTATGTCATAATACAGCTGAACACGGATCTGTGTGACAGTCACGTAATTAGTATGATTCATGTTCGGATCTTTTCTAAAACATGGTAGTCCCTATCGAGACTGAAATTTGATCCCGTGTACTTTATTTTTAAAATTTTTCTACTTATGTAGTTGTATGATTTTATACCTGGTTACTTGGTTTTGATCGTATCATTTAACACTTTGAAGGTTGTTTTAAAACTTAATTGCAAATTGTTCAAATTATGGGGTTGGTTTTGAAATATTTTAATATCAGCGAAGTTGTGCATAACTTCGCCTGCAAGGCGAAGTTATTCGCCTGTATAATTTTGACCCTATATAAAGGAAATTAAAAGGTCAGACTGTTCATTATTTCAAAAACACCAGGCGAACTTATCTTTCAAAACCTAAGCGAACTTATCGATCTTCATCATCTGTGTTATTTTTCCTTCGATTCTAATCAGATTAAAGGTTTGTAGTGTCCATATATCGTATAATCTGTGTCATGTGTGTTAATCAGAGGTCGTATTGACCTGATTCGAGACTCCGTTGAATCGAAAACTCAAATAACCGATTTCAAACTTGTCTTTACGTGATCGTAATTAACTTGGTCGTCTAAATCTTCATAATACCATGTGTCTAACTGACCGCAAGCTCAAAATTGACCGATTCACGTCGTTCGAAAAACTGATCTGTCGCCGTTTCATATTCGGCGAAGTTACAGTTTAGGCGAAGTTATCCGTAACTTCGCCTGAGGTTTAACTTCGCCTTATAATTAATTGTGTAACAGTACTTTAGCGATGTTGTGGTTAGGCGAAGTTATCATTAACTTCGCCTGGACCTTTTTACCTAACAGTTAACAGACGAATTTCAAGTTGAGGCGAAGTTGTTCCCAACTTCGCCCCACCTCTAACTTCGCCTATACAGATTAAATCACAACTTCGCTCATGGTAACAGGCGAACTTGTGATTTGCTTTGACGTTTATCTAACTTAGTCTGTTTGATGTAGATATGGCTGCTGTAGGTGGTGCAGGCGGAGATGACGGTGGTGATAACCAGAGACAGTTCTTCCCGGGTCACAACATGTATATAACATTAGACCCGGAGGCGAGCGGAGTTGATGATTTCCGCGAAATCATCACATTTCTTTTACGCTCGCGGATATTCCACGCGATTACAACAACGCTGCCAATATCCTTGCCTAACATTGAGGATTTTTGGCAAACCGTGGAATATGACTGTAGAGTCGAACCCCCGGTGATGCGCGCAACAGTAAACAATCAGATTGTTCAGTTCTCTTCTGAACAAATCCGGGCGGCTTTACGGTTTGGAGATGAGACAAGGGATGACCCGACAGAGTTTGTGGCTCCTTTCCGTGATGGAGCGTTTTTGAGGATGGGATACTCTGGTCCCTTGGGGGATACGCAGAGAAGGAAAGGGTTTCTGCTTGACCAGTGGCGCTTTCTCATGCATGTCATGATTGTATGCATGTCAGGGAGAAAGGCGGGCACTGATGGCATGGGCGCGGCCATGCAGTCTGCGATGACTGCTCTGACTTACAACAAGAGATACAGCTTTAGTCAGATGGTCTTCTATGAGATTGATCGTCAGAGAAGGGCGATGGCGCGTGAGAGATTCATCATGTATCCAAGATTCTTGCAAATGATCTTGAATCATGTTGCTCCTACGCTACCTCAGCGCCGTCCAATCAGATATGTAGAGAGTGTGAACAAAAGAATCTTCGCCCAATGCAGATCTTCAAGTGCGAGGAGCAAACCTGAGCTCCGTCCTCGCCATACTCCACTTTTTGGGTACTTGATCAACCCGGGGTATGTGCCTGCTCGTGGGGACGAGTTTAGGGACCCGACACCACAACAGGCAGGAGCACCTCAAGCTATACTTGCTGCTCCTGTTGTGTCACCGGAGGAGAACGTTGATCTTGACGCAGAGTTTGGCGGTTAAGGATTTTTTGACATGGAAAGGGTTGATCCAGAGGAGAATGTACAGGTCCCGGTTGAACGTGCTTCGGGTGTGAATGTTACTAGGACAGCTGCTACGGTGGCTGGTTCTGATGAGGTAATAAGGATGTTGGTAACGCATGAACGGAGACATGGGAAGAGAAAGAGAACTGATGATGACAGCGAGACAGATTACGAGGAGGAGGTACAACAGTTAATAAGGAGGTCAAGAAGGGAACGGATAGGTGCAGGATCGGGAGCCGGTGAGAGCTCTAGGGTGGTACGTTTCACTCCACCAGCACTATCCGGTATGACAATGGTTCCCTCATCATTACAGGTTACAAGGCTAAGCGCTACGGGTGTTCCCGTGGTGGCTACCTCATCTACATTTGGCCTCCCACCCACTACTTTCCAACTTTCGGCTCCTGAGATCGTTTCGTTGCCGCCTCCGACTGTTACTACAACGGAGGTCGTGGCACAATTTATCGAGTCGACTGTTGTGGCCACTGCAGGGTTATCGGTGACGATACCACCTGCGGTTACGTCTATTTCTACTTCTGAGGTCCCGGTGACATCGGAAATCCCTCCTCAGTACACTCAAGATATATCACATATGAGGTTCGATTTCGATGCAACCTTATCAGACTCAGAACGAATAGCAGCACTTGAACGGGTCGTGGCAGAACAATCCAGGGTAAATCTTATCCAGACCCAGGCTATTCAACGCCTAGTTGCAGAGAATCAGATGCAGTCGTCCCTGCTGGTAGAACATGGAAAAATCATAGATGCTCTGAAGGAGTTCTTGGCATCTCAGGGGGAGACGAGCTGTAAAGGCGATGAGTTGAGGAAGAAGAAGCGCAATGATAGAGACGATGATCCCAATGCATCGAAAGGTGCAGGTGGTGAGTTGCCAAGAACTGTACAAGCTATTGGGACTTCCACAACTCAGGGGGAGTCGACAACTGCAGCTGGTGGTGATGATGTGGTGGTAGTGGAAGTTGAGGAGATGGATGATGAGTTGGTTGGTGATGATGATGTATTACCAGTGGAAGAGATAGAGAAGATTGGTGAAGCGATTGTGATTGATACAGAGATAGAAGAGGGAGAGATAGTTGAGGAGAATGTAGAGCATGACATTCCAGATGTTGAGAAAGCAGATATGAGTAAAGAGATGGCAAGTGATGAATCTGAATGGGAAGAGCAGCCTAGATGGAAAGAAGGCTATGCTCAGTGGTTCGTCAAAACGAAGAAACCAGCGGTCCCTACAATGTTCAAGAAGAGTTACAACATTAAAGGTTATGCTGAAGCGAAGAAAGGGATTATTTGCTGGATATATGATGAGCAGTTGAGGCTCTTTGTGATTAAAAGATATGACGGTGTTCAGTATTTCAAAAGACTTTTAAGATCACTGAATACACTACCAGAATGTGAAGTGAAAGACTTAGCCAGATTGGGGTTGATTAACCGAAGTGATGATAATATGGCTAGGGTTATTGGGAAAATTGTGTGGAAAGAGAGTATAAAAGAGAAGAAATTTAAGCTGTTGAAACCACAAAAGGGAAAACTTGTTGAAGACAAGGATAGAGGTTTAAGAGCAGATGGAAAACCTTGGATGATTATGAAGTATAAGCCGATCCGGTGCCTTAAAGAAGTGCCGATGAAACAAATGCCCAATGATGTGCTCAAAGATCTAAAGTGGTGGTTTGTTGATTGTGAAACAGCTGAAGCATTGATGGAAGACGAAGATGAACAAGAGCTGCTAAGAGTTTATGATCCGATGCATCTCGTGAACTTGTCGCAAGCTGATCTGCAGGTGCTGAATGAGAAGAAAATCTTTTATATTCCTGCTTGGAAAGACGAAGCGAAGAAATATCAAAGAATTGTATCAGTTTGTGTACGCGAAGGAGTTCATGCTTGAAGATGAAGATGCAAGATGGTTGAAGATTACAAGACACGTGTTTGAAGCTAAAGAGATGAAGCTACTGCCAAGGGGGAGTATGTTGGTGCATGATGTCAGTAGTTCAGTGTCGAGTGTCTGTAATCGTGTTAGTTAGATTTCAGTTTTGTATGTAAGCGAAGTTGCTAACAAGTTCGCTGATATAGGCGAACTTGTTAGACAAGCGAAGTTAGTGCCAACTTCGCCTGAACATGCCAGGCGAAGTTGTCATGAATATATAGTCTAGGGTACGGCTTAAATCATATGTAACAAGTTCATTATTCAGAGAACGAGTCAGAGAGAGTTTGTACTCAGTGATCTTTGTATCACGTGTTTACGGTTGAAATACAACGTGTGTTTGATTATCGTATCGTGTGTTGGCTCGTATCGTTTTCTATACTCGTAACGTCTTACGTAGGGATTCCGCACCTACGTAGAACGAGATATCTCGTGTAGATCCGGCTGGGAACCTACATAGTTCACTATAAACCCTCACGAGACCATACTCGTCCACCCGGGCTACCGGGGGGGTTAAAGGGTTTGTTGCATACGCTAAATGCAATCGTGATTCCTACGAAAGTGAGTTAGGTCTTTTAACATTTTTACTCGTTTAACAAATTTGGTTATGAAATTTATTAATCTCGGTCGGTAATTTAAAATTAATGGTTTTTGCAAACGGTTTAAAAGACCTATATTTTTAACATTTGTGAGAAGCTTTCTTCTACACGTGTGAGGTTTGTAGATTTTGTTTTGAGAGATGAAGAGGTAGGTTCACCGAGAGCATCACCGAGGGCACTAGAGTTACACATGAGAATTTTATTTTCTATCAGGTGATTTCGTTTTCATAACCTTAGTTGTTTTATTAGTATTTGTGTTTAAAGTGTAATTGTATTCTTGTATAATAACCACCATCACATTAGGCCCGGTTTTAGAATTGTTGAAGTGAATTTTAACTCCGTCCCTAATTTTAATTGCTAATTTTTTAAACATTGAGGACAATGTTTGCCTCAAGTGTGGGGATGGGGGAGGAATTGAAAAATTGGAAATTTAAAAAGTTTTAATGTTCCTTGAATTAAATTTTTTTGCAAAATAATGGAAAATGATAGAAAAATTGGGGATTATTTTTCAAAATTATTATATAGATGACTAATACGGGAACACATGTAATTTGAGATGTATTGGTAGGCTCAGCCATAAGAATGAAAGGATAATTTGGTTGTTGACTTAATTGAACCTAAAATGGTTGATTTTTATTGGGAAATGCCTTCAGGGTTTTGTTTGTTTAGCTAAGCCTGTGTAAGGACTGGAATGAAAGATTAGGCCATAATCAAGCCTTACTATTAGATTTGATCACTAAAAATATATTTTAATATGAATAGTCTATAGTACAATGGTTGGATAGGCTTAACATTAGAGTATGCTAAATGGCTTGTGATATAAACATAAACGAAAAAATTGCTAGTTAAGTGGCTAACACTTCATAGGCGTATGGTTTTATGGCCCTAAATCCTGTATTGATGGAATGCCCCGGGGAACGGAGACCATGGGTCGGTATGCGGTTTATCATCTGGTATGTATAAATCCTAAGTGGATTTATTCATATTAAAAAAATTTAAAAAGAGCAAACATGCAGTTTATCTGCCACTTCATAATGCCACTTCATAAGTCAATAAACATGATCATAAAAAGTGCTTTAAAAGTACAAATTCACTACTAACTTGATCATCCACGCTGTTAGTAATATGGGGTCCCCGTGCTCGCGTCTCAATACCATTAAGAAACGGACCACACGGGACACGTCATATGTAAGCCCTACAGATGAATTCGTGCCTACTCACGTGGTGATGGACTTCGGGGTATTGCTTGATAACGGGGGTATGTCGTGTAGTGGGGGCTATTTTCTAGTTGGTTACCTAATTGCACCTTAATCATATCTAATGGCCATTTTGGTAGACTTTAATATTTAAGTTTAGGTTTTGGTTCGATAAAAAAATCCAAGATTGTCTTAGCTATTACATATGGGCTTGAAAATTATACAAATGTGCAAAATTTTGATCGTCTAATCTTAAGGCTTAAGTCAAGTTGGGTGGTCTGGTTCGGTAAAACTATAATGAAGCATGGTAAGGCGGCTTCAGGGCTTTTAGGTGTGGCTTCCATTTTAATCATATGAACTAATAAAACTGTCGCACCTTATTTTTCCCGGTAAGTATTAAGGCGTGGGTCGCAATCGTGGTTTTTGTGTTCTTGTGCTTAATTAAGATAATCTATGAAGTATTTTGAGAATAATCTCTGATTCTGATTCCGTTGCAAAGTATTTTTCGGGATGAAAAAGGATAAGTGTGGGGATGTGATGGCTGGGTAAAAGTTAGTTATTATTATATATTAATTAGTTATATTTAGGTAAATAATCGAATGAACATTGGTATTTCAAGCATTGTTTATGTGTTTTCAGGATATTGGAAGTTATGGAGCTTAACGAGGATATTTACGGGCTTGGAACGAAGATCGAGAAGTGAAAGATTGGACGTGCACGCATCACGAGGCATTCAAGAAAAGAAAATTGGAAAATATGAAGTTTTACATCTTCGCGATACGCGAAGATGCAAAGAAGGGCAACTTCGCGATACCCGAAGTTGAAGGATGTCGGTCGTGACTATTTTGTCCTTCGCGATACGCGAAGAAGCATGCTGGGACATCTTCGCGATACGCGAAGATGCTTAAAGTCGGCAAAATTAGGGTTTGCCTTATATAAACCCCTTAACCTCCCCATTCGGGATATAACGACTTCCAGAGGCAGAAGAGGTGTACTAGGGCGACTTTCAGCTATCCCGAAGCTTCCGGTTTGTCCTACGATCGTATGTTCATCAAGATAAGTGCTTTAACGATTATGTCGATGTCCGGCTAGTCGTGTGTGTTCGTTCTAGGCTAAGGTTTTGTGTAATATGCTGTTATGATCAGATTCTTGTGCTTCATGAATATAGCTTGATTAATTTTATATGAATTGTCTTGCTTAATTAGTATTTGGTTTATTAAAGCTTGAGTTTGCGATTATTGATTTGTGTTACGTTTGTTTGGTTGTCCATCAACACTTAGGGTTAGACTCTTGTGTCATTGGACTAGAATCATCAAACCTTATCATTGAGTTAATTATCCTAGACATAGAATTGGTAATTATGGTGTCTGGGTTCATTTGTGTCAACAATTCGGTTAGGGTATCGCTTGTCATCATAAATCAAACCATAGGACTAGCAATTATTATAAAACCAAAGACTAGAGAATCTGTGATTAACGTATGGAACACATAACCCGAAGCTAGAATGAATGCTTTTTAATTAATATTGTTTACAACTCTTTTCAAGTAATAATTAGTTTTAATTAATCTTTTTCTACAAACTGCTTGACATCGTCTGTCCGCCTTAGTTAGTTAATTAATTTAGTCATATTAAATTAGCACTTTCCTTGAGTCCTTGTGGAGACGACCTTACTTACCCGTACTAGTTATAGGTATTTAAGTCCTTAATTAATTGTTTTTGAGTAGACCACGACAGCCTACGTCAACCAACATTTCTTACAAGTGTTAATAATCCCAGTGATGAAGAGGGGGTCCCAATTCTGACTGGTGCTAGAGATCAGCAACCTAGTGTTGCCACTGATCATTTGAACTCCACTACTAGTGATGAGTCTAGGGGTTAGGTAGGTAGTACTAGTGAGGTAGGTCACAGTGCTTCTCATAATAATAATACCTAATCTGAGGGAAACAATATCTCTAATGAACATGAGGTTCAAACAACTGTTACGAGATCCACTAGGAGTTCCAAGTTAACAAAAAGGTTGCATGATTATACAACAAAGGGTATAGTCAAGTATGGACTAGAAAAGGTTGTTAATTACTCTAATTTGTCACATGAAAATTTTTGTTTTGTGTCCTCCCTAAATAAAAGTGTTGAGCCTAAATGGTATAGGGATGTTGTGATAGATAAACTTTGGGTAGATTCTATGAATAGTGAAATGGAAGCTTTACATAAGAATAACACTTGGGATCTGGTTGATCTTCCAAGTGTTAGAAAACCCATTGGGTGTAAATGGGTTTATAAAATAAAATATTATAGGGCAATAGGAGAAATAGATGGATATAAATCTAGGCTAGTAGCTAAGGGGTTTAATCGAAAAGAAGGAATAGACTTTGATGAAAATTTTCACCTGTGGTGAAAATGGAATGTAAGGTGTGTTATAAATGTAGCTGTTAATAATGATTGGCCATTTGTAACATTCGTATTTTGAGAATATTAAATAAAAGAAGTTTTTATTATTTATTTTGTGTCATTGTTTAATTCTGTTAAACAATAATGGGACAGAATGGTAGGCTTAGGATTTATGTATGGACTTAAGAATGGTTACAGGCATAAGGCCAATGGGCTTGGCGTATTTAAGCTCATAAATCTCCCTAAAACCCTAAACATTCCCATTATTCATCTTCTACCTCCATACACACACTCTCTGTACACAAACAAACACTCTCTTCCTTCCATATTTCATTCAAGATTCAAGATTAAGCAAGGTTGATTCTTATTCAAGCAATCAAGAAGCCCGTCTAGATTCACAAGAGGTTCAAGATCCAAACTAAACCAAGTTCTAGAAAGGTACATCTTAGATTAAAGATTAGGTTGTATGTCAGTTTGTGTTAAGATTCAAAGACTAAGATGAATCGGGTCTTGTTGAGCGAGAAAAGTGCAAACTTTATTGTAAGAAAGTTACTTGGGGTAGATGGTATGAACAAGTGATGCCCGTTCCGTATCAAGCAAGGAAATGAAGTTGTTATAACCCGAAACTTGTCCTAAGGTTAAAACGGGTGTAACGAGACGTGAAAAGTCGCAAAAGGAAAGGACCCGAATTGAGCCGAGCTGGAACCCAAACGAGTCAAATGGGATCCATTTGATTGGAATGGAACCCGAATTGATCTGAGCCAGAACCCAAATGAGCCGAATGGTTCCATTCGACTCGAATAGATCCCATTCGAGCCGAAAGTGTGTTTTCGAGCCAGAACCCCCCCCCCCCCCCGGTTTGTTAAGGGTTTTGTTAACTTAGAAGTTCGGGGTAGTTAGACCTAGATGATTGACACTTGTAATTGATACACAGTTAGCCGTGCTCAGCTGAAAAGAGGGGTGACCATAAACTCTGAAAAGAGCCGACTTCAAGTGAGTCCTAGCCCCATTTCTCTTGGAAAATGTGTTTCGGGGCTGTGTGCATACTTGTAAGACTAGAAAGATATTATATATATATGTGTGTGTGTGTGTGTGTGTGTGAGTGAGTGATATGAAGAACATGATAATTATTGCAAGACTAAAAGAATGACTTGTAAGATGAGATATATATATATATATATATATATATATACTATATGAAGAATGTGACAATTATTGTAAGACTGAAAGAATATTGTTAGAACTTGTATGTGTTAGTTGGTTAATTAAATATGATTAAAGAGTCAAGTGTAAGAGTCAGGGTGGCAGATTCCTCTAATACCTAGGTAAGAATAGAGTGACTGACTCTACGATATCGGTGCAAGAGGTCGGGCGGAAGACCCTTATAATATCTGTGCAAGAGGTCAGGTGGCAGACCCTTATAATATTTGTGCAAGAGGTCGGGCGGTAGACCCTTGTAATATATGTGCAAGAATGTAAGAATAATTATATATTATGTAAGAAAGTGGAAGAATAATGCAAGAATAGTACAAAGAAATATTTTTATGAAAACTAAAGAACGTGTAAGAATAAATTTATGTATATGAAAGAATAAAACAATGTGTATGTTAGACGCAAGAAAACAAGTACAGGATAAAAGTAAGAATGGTACCTACGGGTA
Organism: Bidens hawaiensis; assembly: GCF_021521415.1. Taxonomy (NCBI): domain Eukaryota; kingdom Viridiplantae; phylum Streptophyta; class Magnoliopsida; order Asterales; family Asteraceae; genus Bidens; species Bidens hawaiensis. The sequence goes on from NW_027491306.1 coordinate 941,197, forward strand.
CGAATATGTAAGATAAATGTGTAAGATTAACATGTAACTTGCTCAACTAGAACTCACTCAGCATAGCTGACTTTTAGTATGCACACAGGTGAGTAGGATGAGACAGGTAGCTTAAAGAAGGACACGTGGCATTCAAGGGAAGACTGAAATCTAAAGAAAGAAGAATCACGTGACGTTTTATGTTTATTGTTGAGACTTTTGTTCTGTTGTTTAAGACAAGTACCTTATGTTTGTAAGAAATGGTTGACTTTTATATTTCGGCAAAAGTTTTAATTAACTCTGATTTTAGAACTGTGTTTATGAGTAAATCTAACACCGAATGTAAGGCTGTCGGGATCGAGGCCTTACAAGTTGGTATCAAAGCATAAGTTCAAGAGAATAAGCATCCTATATGCTTAGACTCGAACAGAGAATGGGACCAAGTGAAAGAAAAGAAAGAAGATGCCAGTCCGAGAAAGCCATGTGTCACTCGAGCAAGCTTAATTCGTGATCTACTTCGTGTATAATGTAAGAATGAGTAAGAAAGTTAGCTTAATTGTTAGGAATAGAATTACTTGTTTATATTTGAAATGCTTGATTAATTGCCTAACTGTTATAGGTAGAACGTAGCACAACTGGACTCATGAAGGAAGTTCATAAGACACAGAGAGTAACATGAGCATATAATCACAGCTGGCCACTGTTATTACCTGCAGCCTTACTATCCTTGTACTAAATAGTTTCTGAAGTGAAGACGTTTGTGTTTTTCTTATATAATTTGAATGGTTGGCGCAAGAAAAGTTTCTAGGCAAGGAGGGTGCACGAGACGCCATGGAAGGTCACGTGTCAACTGAGTACCCTCCGAAGAACCGATCACTGAATCCAGAGATGAAAGAAGTATGACCGTGCGAGATGAAGGATATCGGCTCGAACCTGCTGTTCAAGCTGTCATTACCCAAGCAGTAGCTGCTACAATGAAGAATCTTCAAAAAGATAAGTTTGCTGAGAGCCATGTAAGGACCACTGAGAAGAAATGGGAAAGTAGTAAGAACACTAGGGAGACTGAGAAGGAGGTTTCGAGTGAAGTTTGGTCTGTGAGAGTTGGGAAGGAAAGAAGGGCCGAGGTGGGTGCAGCTACAAGTTGTTCAAGGGTTGTGACCCATCGAAGCTAACTGGTATAGGGTATGCAATCGCTACTCTCCAATGGATAACCGTGATGGACAAGGTTATCCGAATTAGCAAATGTCGTCCTGATCAAGCGGTAGGCTTTGCTACCCAACCTTTTGGAGATTTGGCTATCTTCTGGTGGAAGACCGTTGAGCAGAGGAAGACCCCAGCAGAAATTAAGGCATTAAAGTGGGATGACTTGAAGGAAATGGTTATGAAGCAGTTTTATGCTGATGCTGAGGTTGAACGAGCGGATATGAAATTTCTGAATTTGAAGGCGGGAAAGATGGCGCACCGTGAGTACACCACTGAGTTTAATCATATATCAAGGCTTGTGCCCGACATGGTGAACACCAAAGCAAAGAGGATTAAGTGTTACATTAGAGGAATCCTGTAGAACACCTGCACGCTGGTCAGGGCAAGTAGATCTGTTACTTCCGATTCTGCTGTTGACCTTGCAGAAATGGTTTACAATGACCTAGCGGCGGACGAGGTTGTGGTGGAAGAGAAGAAGTGGGTTGCGCCTGCTAAGCGACCCGGTACGCAGATGTGGAACCCCAAGGAATAGAAATAGAATACGAGGGAAAGGAAACTGTGCAGCACTTATGGGAAGATGAACAGTGGAGAATGTAAGTGGGGCACAAGGGCGAACAACTGCTATAAGTGCGGGAAAACAGGGCACTACTCTCGTGATTGTAATAGTGAGCCTGTTTGATATAAGTGTGGAAAGACTAGCCATATGGCAAGGGAGTGCACTGCTAATGAAGTTGAGGGAAGTGGTAAGAAGGATGTTAACCAGACTAGACCAAAGACCAGAGCCTAGATGCTAACCAAGGAAAAAGCCAAGAAGATCCCTGATGTTGTGACATGTACATTCCTAGTAAATGGTATTTCCGCTTCAGTATTTTTCGATTCAGGTGCAAATAGGAGTTTTGTAGATATGTCATTTTGTAAGATAGCTAAGATGAGATGTTGTCGTGTGCCTGAAACTTTTACGGTAGAGACCGCTAGTGAGACCTTGGTTAGAATTATGAGAATGATTAAGAGTTGTAAGATAGAGTTAGAGGGACACAAGTTCCCTGCTACCTTGTATGTGATGACTTTAAGAGGGTTCGATGTGGTTTTGGGAGGGGATTGGTTGTCTGAGTTCGAGGCTCAGATAGTTTGTAAGAATAGAATGATAAGACTAAAGTATTTGGATGGTAATATGGTAACGTTTTACGGTGATAAAGAAGGTAAAGGAGGCAGACATCCCTAAGACAGCGTTTCAAACGTGGTACGGGCACTACGAGTTCCTCGTGATGTCGTTTAGTCTAACAAATGCTCCCGCAACATTTATGGATATGATGAATAGGGTATGTCGGTCGATGTTAGACAAGTCGGTTATCGTTTTCATTGACAATATACCGATTTATTTGAAGAGCAAGTCTGGCCATGCTAAGCATCTGAGAGAAGTATTAGAAGTTTTGAAGAGCGAGAAATTGTATGCTAAGTTTTTAAAGTGCGCGTTTTGACTGAGAGAGGTACAGTTTCTAGGTCACATATTCAATCCCGGGGGGATTACTGTGGACCCAGCAAAGATTGAAGCGATAAAGAATTGGAAGACCCCGCAAAACCCAACGGGGATACGCAGTTTCTTAGACTTGGCTTACTATTATAGGAGATTATTGAAATTTTCTCCAAAGCAGTCGCTCCGTTGACCGGTATGACTGGGAAAGACTGTAGTGTTTAATTACGGTAAGTTTCAAGAAGAAGTTTTTGAAGAATTGAAGAAAAGACTCACGCAGGCTCCAGTCCTTACTCTACCCGATGCTAACGAGGATTTAGTAGTTTGTACCGATGCCTCGCATCGAGGGTTAGGTTGCGTGTTGATGCAACGAGGGAAGGTCATAGCGTATGCGTCCAGACAATTAAAGGTTCATGAAAGTACATATCCAACGCATGACTTAGAGTTAGCAGCTGTAGTTCACGCTCTTAAAATCAGGAGACATTACCTGGATGGTAATAAGTGTACTATTTACACAGATCATAAAATCTTGAAGTACTTCTTCGAGCATAAGGAGTTGAATATGTGGCAGAGGAGATGGTTATAATTGATTAAAGACTATGACTATGACATGAAGTACTATTCGAGGAAGGCAAATGTAGTCGTTGACGCCTTAAGCCGAAAGAACAAAGAAGTCATCACGACAGTGAAGTCTTCTAAGTTGATTATCAACACAGGTTTCTTTGAAGAGATCAGCAAGGTGCAGACATAGGTACTTATGGATGAAGAGTTAATGAAGAAAGAAAGGATTTTTGGGCAATAGACTGAGTTGATAGATAATACTCATGGTGTAAAGACCAAATTTAATCAGATGTGGATTCCACGACATGGAAATCTTAGAGGTCGAGTCCTAGATGAGGCCCATAAATTTCGATATTCGATCCATCCAGGATCCACTAAGATGTATCAAGACCTGAAGAAAGACTATTGGTGGCCGGGTATGAAGAATGAAGTGGTAGATTATGTCAGTAAGTACTTAACTTGTTTACAGGTTAAAGCTGAGAACCAGAAACCGTATGGAAATATGCAGCCTATGGAGATACCTGAATGGAAATGAGAACACATCACCATGGATTTCATAACTTAGCTACCGCGTACAACTAGAAATCATGATAGCATCTGGGTGATTGTAGACCGTTTGACGAAAAGTGCTCATTTTTTCCTATACGGGTGGCTATCTCTTCAGAAACGTTACCAAACATGTTCATTAAGGAAGTTGTAACAAAGTATGGGGTGTCGTTGTCGATCATGTCCGACATAGATCTTGATTTTCAGAGGTGATCAGTAGAAATTTTATTTATTAAACCGGTTTAATAAATGTGACAAATAATAATTAATCGTATTAATTAATAAATGCGCAGCAGATTGTAAACGAGTAATCAACACATCTACGAACCCGACAGGATCCGGCTACAAAATCATACGAGCACGGTCATAATAAATAATTATTATTAACTACCGATGATATAAATATATACCTCGGTTAATAAATAACCGGCTGAGACACCGAGGTTAAACAAACGATGCTAGGTGACGAACCGAATGAGTGAACGGCGATGGTGGTACGCGAAAACAGTGCTGACAATGGGTGTCCCATGGCAGCGGAGATATCAGGGTGGGATCCGGCAGCAGCAGCAGCAAGACTAGCAGCGGCTTGGCGGAAGTGCGGATGGTAGGCAATCGATGTGTAGCATCCAGCTAAGGCTTTTAACTACATGAAGAGATGTCACGTAGGAGCTGTGCTTGGTGGCTGCCTTTCTTGACTTTCAAGAATGTTTAGGTTATATATATATATATGATTTATATTGATAAATAATAAAACCTAAACGAGACCCAAAGTCCAGCTTGATTAAAGCCGGAAACTAAGTTTATTATATAAACTGTAGATATTATTAATTATTTATAACTAGTATAAATAATTAATCCCCTCAATCTTCGTCATTACCGGTTAAACTATTTAAGCGGATTTTAGTTCGTTGCCTAATGTGTAACTCTCATGGGTCGTAACTCGGTCGGTCGCGTTAAATTAAACAAACCGGTCCACTATTTCCAACAGTCTCCCACTTGGATGGATTTCGATTAAGTTCCTTAATGCAGACAACCATCGGTGCTCTAGCTACACATGGTTGCCCCCAACAAGTTATAACACTTTAAAGTCGTTAACGAAACATCTTGGAATACACTATTGCAAGACAATGACCTTACGGTAATCATCGTCATTTAACCTTTCCATATAAGACATCAATTGAACAATGAGACATGGATCATATTCAATCTCATATGGCGTTCAATCATTATTGTTCTTCATCCAGATTCAAAGTGGTCCAATCAAACACATAGTAAGTTTGGGTGAGGCCTCACACTTCACCAGTTTGAATCAACGTAGCGCCAAGATGTCTAACTGTTACATATCATGTAAGAGTACAGAATCCCATCTTGATTACATACAACTCCCACTGAACTTCAGATTATTCCTGACCAGTGCCTTTATAGCAGGCAGTAACAAAAGTTCTAATATGTATCTCAGGTCTAAGGATACTAAATGCGTATACCAATATCAAAACATCTTATTACTAAGATCCATGAAGATGATTTGATGCGAGTTACATCCAACGTCATTCATAATGAGGTCTGTGAGTTTGGAAGTCAACTCCTTTAGTCCAAAGTCAGAATAGTCTTAATTCAGAGTTGTCCCCACGAGTCTCACCAACTACGGATAATTTAGAATACAATATTCATGGATTAAACGTATTAAAATCAAACATAGTTATATTATTCAACATTTGCTCATTAAATCAAAAGAGAACTCAAAAGTATAATTGTTTAAATGTTCACACATCAAATACTAAATCAAAACAAACTACTAGCTAGTCTAAGACCGATAGCATCTCTGTGATGATCATGCTTGTCCTGAGTCATCGGTTTAGTGAACGGGTCAGCTAGGTTTTGATCGGTGTCAACTTTGCTTATTATGATGTCTAATTGTTACAGTATTTCCCGTATAAGGTGGAACTTCCTTAGAATGTGCTTGGCTCTATGATGAGATCTGGGCACTTTGGCCTGAGCAATAGCACCAGTGTTATCACAGAACACCTCGATTGGTTTATGAATACTCGGAACCACATCGAGGTCAGTGATGAACTTCTTCATCAAAGCAGCCTCCTTAGTAGCATGTGATGCAGCTATGTATTCTGATTCGGTGGTAGAATCCGACACCACACTCTGCTTGGAGCTTTTTCAAGTAAATAGCTCCTCCATTGAGAGTGAATACATATCTTGATTGTGAGCGAGAATCATCTCGGTTAGTATGGAAGCTAGCATCAGTGTAACACCTTACAGTGAGCTCTTATTCTACTCCTCCAAACACTATTAACATATCCTTGGTCCTTTTCAGGTACCTAAGAATGTTCTTTACTGCAGTCCAGTGGGCAATGCCAGGATTTTGTTGAAAACGACTAGTCATGCTCAACGCATACGAGACGTTAGGTCTAGTGTATAACATAGCATACATGATAGAACAAATCGCTGAAGCATATGGAATTGCTTGCATGTGCTTAGTTTCAATTTCCATTGCCATAGATTGCGATTTGTTCAACACGGTTCCTTTAGCCATCGGGACAGCTCCTTTCTTGGAGTTATCCATTGAGAAGCGTGTCATTACCTTGTCTTGTATGTACTTCGACTCAGCCCTAGAAGCCGCTTAGACCTATCTCGGTAGATCTTGATTCCAAGAATATAAGCAGCTTCACCAAGATCTTTGATTGCAAAACAAGATCCCAACCGGTTCTTAACTTCCATAAGCATAGGAATGTTGTTTCCAATGATCAGTATATCATCCACATTCAGGATGAGGAATGATATAGTGCTCCCACTAGCCTTTCTGTAAACACAAGGCTCATCCTCATTTTTGTTAAAACCAAACTCTTTGATTTTCTCATCAAAATGAAGATTCCAGCTGCAAGATGCCTGTTTAAGTTCATAAATGGACTTATTCAGTTTGCACACCCTGTTAGGATATTTAGGATCGACAAAACCTTCAGGCTGAACCATATAGCCATCTTCAGAAAGGTGTCCATTAAGAAAAGCAGTTTTGACATCCATTTGCCATATCTCGTAGTTATAATACACGGCTACGGCAAGTAATATCCTTATCGACTTAGTCATAGCAGCGGGCGAGAAGGTTTCATCATAGTCAATACCCTGAGTTTGAGTAAAACCTCTCGCGGCTAGTCGTGCTTTATAAATCTGTACATTTCCATGCATGTCGGTTTTATTTTTAAAAATCCACTTGCTCCCTACTTCCCGACATTCGGGGGTAGCTCAACCAAGTTCCAGACTTGATTGTCACGCATAGATTGCATCTCGGCATTCATGGCATCTTGCCATTTCTCAAATATCATATCTAAGATAGCATATTTTAATTAGCAGGTTCGTCGCTTGGCTCGAGTCCTGTTACTTCTGTGAACGCTTGTGTTTATGTCTGATGTATCAGCAACAACAACTTGTTGATCAAACGTTCCAACTTCCTCAGCGGTTGTTTGTGGTTCTTGAATTTCTTCAAGATCGACAATATTATTTCCAGTTCCTCGATAGATAATTTACTTCTCGAGGAAGTGGCCCTTCCTTTCGATAGAAATCACATTTGTATCAGGATGGAAGAAATAATATCCGCTTTGGTTATAGTATCCGACGAAAACAAATTTTACACCACGAGGATCGAGCTTGTCATCAGAATCACTGGTGACATATGCATCACATCCCCATACTCTAAGGAAAGACAAATTGGGTTTACGCCCATGCCATATCTCATATGGGGTTTTACTTACCTTTTTAGCTGGAGCTAAATTGACAATGCGAGCGGCGGTCATAAGGGCAAAGCTCCAAAAGGAGTGAGGCAAGTTAGTTCTACACATCATTGATGGGACCATGTTTAGCAAGGTTTGATTTCTCCTCTCGCTCACGCCATTATGTTGGAGTGTGCCGGGTGGAGTGAACTGTGAAACAATTCCACGCTCTTTTAGATGATCTATGAATTCTAAGCTGAGATACTCTCCACCTCGATCTGATCGAAGCATTTTAATAGCTTTACCGAGTTGGTTTTCCACTTCGTTTTAAAACTCTTTGAACTTTTCAAATGTTTCATGCTTGTGTTTCATAGGATACACGTAAGCATATCGACTGTAATCGTCAATAAAAGAAACGAAGTATCTCTCATGATTTCTAGACATGGTTCTGAAAGGACCGCATACATTAGTATGTATGAGTCCTAGCAGATCCTTTACTCATTCATTCTTATGAGTGAAGGAGTCTTTGGAGAGTTTTCCAGCTAAGCAGGATTCGCAGTCATCAAAAGAGTCCAGTCCTGTGGATTCAAGAATCCCTTCGGATTGGAGTCTCTTAACTCGTGCCTTGCTTATGTGGCCAAGCCGGCAATGCCATAGAACTGTATCATTGATGCCAGATCTGATATGTTTACAAAGATTATATATATTATTGTTTATTTGAACATCAATCTCATAAATACCATTTCAAGGTTTAGCCTCAAAATAAAAGACATCATTCAAGTAGGCAAAAATAGCAATACCATTAAAAGCTTACTTAAATCCTTGTTCAAATAGTAAAGAAACTGAAATAATGTTTCTGGTCAAACTAGTTGCAAACAAACAGTTATTCAAAGTAACTACAAGGCCAGATGGATAAGCAAAACGATATGTGCCAGTTTCAAGAACTAGGACTCTCTTCCCATCACCAACGATGAGTTCCATGTTGCCTTATTTTAGCTTCTTCCAGTTTTCAAGCTCCTACAAGACATTAACGATGTGGTAACCACATCCGGTATCAAATACCGATGTGTTGCTAGAGATAATGAAAAGTTCAAAAATGTAAATGGAAATACCTTTAGAGGAGCTTTCACCATTGGTCCTCTGCCTTTTCAGCTCAGCAAGATAGTCGGGAAAGTTACGCTTCCAGTGTCCCATTTTGTTGCACTTGTAGCACTGGCGCTCCTCAGGAGGCGGCGGTGGTACCTTTGCAACACCCTTGTTAGTGTTGGTGGCAGACCTGTCAGCAACAACAACCTTTTTCTTGCCTTTACCGTTATTACCCCAGTTTTTGGGTTTATGCTTCTTGACACCAGAAGATCAAACCATTAGAACTTGATTAGTCTTAGTTGGAATATTCATCTCAGCCGTTTTGAGCATACCATGAAGCTCCGGCACTATCTTCACCCAGGCATTCATATTGAAATTCGTTACGAACTGGTCATAAGAGCTGGGAAGAGAGTTTAAGATGAAATCTGCTGCCATTTCATCCGACAGAGGATAATCAAGTTTCTTCAGGTGGTCGATGTACCATTTCATCTTGATGGCATGCGCACTAACAGAGGATCCCTATTCCATTCTGTAGCTAATAAGCTGCCTCATGGTGTCATAGCGTTCTTGACGGGCTTGTTTTTGGAACATGCCCTTGAGTTGCTCAAGCATATCATAGGCACCAAAATCTTCCAAGCCTTTAGCAAGCTTGTAAGACATGGTGGCTAGCATAATGCAGGCGACTTCAGCAAAGTCGTCTTTATGCTTGTCAAGAACCTTTCTGGCAGCAGCAGTATTGTTTTCAGACTCGGTTGGAACTGGTTCATCGAGAACATAGTGCTTTTTTGCCATCTTGAGAACAAGTCCCAAATTGCGGTGCCATTCAAGAAAATTGGTGCCATTCAGATTTTCTTTCTCAAGAATAGCCTTGAGGTTGAATGAGGAGTTATTATCAGTTGACATCTGTTAAATAAGAAAAAGTAATTTAATTAGTATTTTTGATGTTTTAATCCTATTATTAATGACCCAATAACATTAGTAAAATAGGAACTTAAGAATCTGGCTTCCAGTTACTAATGGCAGCTATAGCACACAACATTAGTAAGTGGTTAGGCAGACATACAAAGATTGCCAATTGTGAATAAAGCACAACTCTCGGTTATGAGGCCAATTAAGACAACACTTGTCTAAGTATATACGTTTTGCCTCATCTATGCCCACCTTAGTCTCCAGACAGCTATAGCACGTAACAGGAGAGTAAAGTAGTAGTCGCCCTAGTATAGTCACTTGTGAAGGGCCGGATGTGTCAACGGAACCCTTTCACATTGAAGGGATAGGATAGAAATCAAGTGCGGTGTTGTAGCTCCAAACACTTGAAGTTTCGCATTATGCCTCAAGTGTGGCTTATAGTAGGATGACATAGACTATTGATTTTAAAATTGGAATTAATTTTAAATATTACCAAATAGAGTAAAAGTCCAGTTTTACTGTATTAATCGGGACAACTTGATGAACCCTTTCATCTCTCAGGACACTCAGTTTTACATAACCTAATAAAACTAAGTGTGTCTCGATATGAATAACCAACTTTTAAGTTAATAGTTACCTATTAAGTTGTTAGTTTTGGAAAATCAAATTTAGTTTAATTTTGCAAAACATGATTGGTTATAATTTGTTTTTAAATCAAACTTTGTTTTAAAGACAAAATTTGACAAGTTATAAAACTCCTTTTAGAACTTGTTTTAAAATTTTGAAACTCCTTTTAAAATATATATATTTGTGTGAGGTTGGTTATTATATAACAATATAAAAATAAGCAATAAATAAATATGTAAATCTATATGGCCAAAAATTGTTCGATCTTGCTAGAGCCTATTAGCAAGACCGAACGGGTCACGGGTCACAACACATAAACAACCACAAGGATGGACTTGAGTGCATCCAATCGTCATTTTAAGCAACTCCCACTGACTTCGTGATTCCCGTTCAGTTTCCGTGGTCTTTGTCTTTAGGTCTTCGTTTATTACAATATTTATAAATGAAATACAATATTACAGAAATAAATACAATAAAGGAAAAACCCTAACTATTACAACTTTGAACCATCCATATGGCCAAAACGAAAAACCAAAACCAAAACATCACAAACAACCACAAACACGGTCGGGCCAGATTTACATATTGCATAACAAACAACCAAAATTCGAGCAAGCTTTTGGTTAAATAAAATAAATAAAGCTTTGACCAAAAATATAAAGTTTCCCTAAAATTAATTAGATTAGAAACTTTAAAACCGGTTAAAGTTTGTGCTCTAATTTCAGTTAAAAGACCGGTACCGACTCGTACATTGTAACTAAGGCTCTGATACCACTGTTGGGTTTTAGAGATGATCAGTCAAAATTTTATTTATTAAAACCGGTTTAATAAATGTGACAAATAATAATTAATCATATTAATTAATAAATGCACAGCAGAATGTAAACGGGTAATCAACACATATACGAACTCGACAGGATCCGGTTACTAAACCATACGAGCACGGTCATAATAACTAATTATTATTAACTACCGATTATATAAATATATGCCTTGGAAAATGAATAGCTGGTTGAGACACCGAGGTTCAACGAACGATGCTATGTGACGAACCGAACGAGCGAGCGGCAACGGTGGTACGCGAAAGCAGCGCCGACAGTGGCTGCCCCGTGGCAGCGGAGATATCAGGGTGGGATCCGGCAGTAGCAACAAGGCTAGCAGTGGCTTAGCGGAAGTGAGGATGGTAGGCAATCGATGCGTAGCGTCCAGGTAAGGCTTTTAGCCACGTGAAGAGATGTCACGTAGGAGCTGTGCTTGGTGGCTGCCTTTCTTGACTTTCAAAAATGTTTATGTTATTATATATATATATATATGTATATATGTGTGTGTGTGTTTGTGATTTATAATGATAAATAATAAAACCTAAACAAGCCCCAAAGTCCAGCTCGATTAAAGCCCGAAACTAGGTTTATTAGATAAACTGTAGATATTATTAATTATTTATAATAAGTGTAAGTAATTAATCCCCTCAATCTTCGTCATTACCGGTAAAACTATTTAAGCGGATCTTAGTTCGTTGCCCAAGGTGTAACTTTCACGGGTCGTAACTCGGTCGGTAGCGTTAAATTAACCGAACCAGTCCACTATTTCCAACAAGATATACCCACTTTACTTCAAGATTTTAGAAGAAGTTCCATGAAACGATGGGAACAAGACTAAACATCAGCACAGTGTATCATCCTCAAATAGATGGCAGTCCGAACAGACTATCCAAACCCTTGCGGATATGCTGCGTGCATGTGTGTTAGACTTTGGAAGAAGGGATGATTATCTGCACTTGCCAAAATTCTCTTACAACAACAGCTACTATTCGAGTATTGCTATGCCTCCATTTAAGATGTTGTATGGTAGACGTTGTAGAACTCTTATATATTGGGGAGAAATTGGTCAGAAAAAGCTCAGAAGCTTAGAAGTCGTGCAAGAAACTTCTTCAAGGTTTATCAGATTAAGGCAAGGATGAAAGCTGCTCAAGATCGTCAGAAGTCATATGTCGATAAGCGGCGACGACCGATTGAGTTTAACGTTAGCGAAAACGTGATGCTCAAGGTCTCGCCTTGGAAGGGAATTATTCGTTTTAGAAAGAGGGGAAAACTAAGTCCAAGATACATCGGACCATTCAGAATCATAGCTCGTGTGGGAGAACTGGCTTATAAGCTAGATCTACCTAAGGAACTGGAATAAATCCACTCTACCTTCCATGTTTCCCATCTGAGAAAGTGCCTAGCTGATGATATCTCTCGCGTAGCTCTTCTAGACATTGAGGTAGATGAACTGTTGAATTGCGTCGAGCAGCCTGTTGAGATACTTGATAGCAAGGTAAAGCAGCTTTATCACAAGGTTATTCCGTTGGTGAAAGTGCTATGGAAGCACCGTAAAGGGTCGGATGCTACATGGGAAGTTGAAGAGAGATGCGTAAGTTTTACCCATATTTGTTTAAGTAATAATTAGGTTTCGGGGACGAAACCTTTTTAAGGAGGGAAGACTTGTAACATCCGTATTTTGAGAATATTAAATAAAAGAAGTTTTTATTATTTATTGTGTGTCGTTATTTAATTCTGTTACATAATAATGGCACGGAATACTAGGCTTAGGATTTATGTATGGACTTGAGAATGGTTATGGGCCTAAGGTCCATGGACTTGGAGTATTTAAGCTCATAAATCTCTCTAAAACTATAAGCATTCCCATTATTCATCTTCTACCTCCAGACACACACTCTCTGTACACACACAAACACTCTCTTCCTTCCATATTTCATTCAAGATTCAAGATTAAGCAAGGTTGATTCTTATTCAAGCAACCAAGAAGCCCATCTAGATTCACAAGAGGTTCAAGATCTAAACCAAACCAAGTTCTAGAAAGGTACGTCTTAGATTAAAGATTAGGTTGTAATGTTGGTTTGTGTTAAGATACAAAGACTAAGATTATTCGGGTCTTGTTGAGCGAGAAAAGTGTAAACTTTATAGTAAGAAAGTTACTTGGGGTAGACGGTATAAACAAGTGATGTTCGGGCTGTATCGAGCAAGGAAATGAAGTTTTTATAACCCCAAAACTTGTCCTAACGTTAAAATGGGTGTAATGAGACGTGAAAAGTGGCAAAAGGAAAGGACCCGGATCGAGCTAAGCCGGAACCCAAACGAGCCGAATAGTTCCATTCGAGTCGAATGGATCCCATTACAGCCAAAAGTGCCTTTTCGAGCCAACACCCCCCCCCCCCCGGTTCATTAAGGGTTTTGTTAACTTAGAAGTTCAGGGTAGTTTGCCCTAGATGATTGACACTTGTAATTGATATACAGTTAGCCGTGCTCAGCTGAAAAGAGGGGTGACAATAAACTCTGAAAAGAGGCGGCTTCAGGTGAGTTTTAGCCCCATTTCTCTTGGAAAATGTTTTCGGGGCTATGTGCATACTTATAAGACTAGAAAGATATAAATTTTATATATATATATATATATATATAGAAAATAGTTCAAATAAGAATAAGGAGTTTCCTTGGAATGGTAAGAACCAATAGATTTTTGACATTTGGCATTATAACCTGTGGTGAAAGAATAATTCTAGGAAACTATGTTGGTTATAATGGTGAAAGAGTAATTCTAGGAAACTATGTCGGTTTTTGGTAATTTTAAATCTCAACCATTGATTAACATGATCTAATGGCTATCATTTATTCCTAGTCTTCCTATAAAACTACTTCTTTTTAGTATAACCCTCTCCTATACACACACACACACAATATGAAGAATGTGACAATTATTGTAAGACTGAAAGAATGTTATAAGAACTTGTATGTGTTAGTTTGTTAATTAAATATGATTGTAAGAGTCAATTGTAAGAGTCAGGGTGGCAGGCCCTTCTAATACGTGGGCAAGAATAGAGTGGCCGACTCTACGATATCGGTGCAAGAGGTCGGGCAGCAGAGCCTTATAATATATGTGCAAGAATGTAAGAATAATTATATATTATGTAAGAAAGTGTAAGAATAATGCAAGAATAGTACAAAGAAATATTTGTACGAAAATGAAAGAACGTGTAAGAATAAATATATGTATATGAAAGAATAAAACAATGTGTATGTAAGACGAAAGAAAACAAGTACATGATAAAAGTAGGAACGGTACCTACGGGTACGAATATGTAAAATAAATGTGTAAGATTAACCTGTAACTTGTTAAACTAGAACTCACTCAGCGTAGCTGACTTTTAGTATGCACGCAGGTGAGTAGGATGAGACAGGTAGCTTAAGGAAGGACACGTGGCATTCAAGGGAAGACTGGCATCTGAAGAAAGAAGAATCGCGTGACATTTTATATTTATTGTTGAGACTTTTGTTCTGTTGTTTATGACAAGTACCTTATGGTTTGTAAGAAATGGTTGATTTTTATATTTCCGCAAAAGTTTTAATATCTGATTTAAGAACTGTGTTTATGAGTAAATCCAACACCGAATGTAAGGCTGCCGAGATCGGGGCCTTACACCCTTATTTCAACTTGACATCAATAATGCTTTCCTATATGGTGATTTAAATAAAGATATGTATATGACACTTCCTGAGGGTACTATTCTCAAAATGAAAGTAAAGTGTGCAAGCTCAATAAGTCCTTATATGGTCTTAAGCAAGCACCTAGAATGTGAAATGAAAAACTAGTTGGTGTGTTATTGAACATAGGTTTTATACAAAGTCAAAGTGGCTATTCTATGTTTGTTAAAGATGACAAAAGGTCTTTGGTAATATTACTTGTGTATGTGGATGACATTGTGATCACCGGTAACTATGTAGATGAAATTGAATCAATTAAAAAACTACTCAAAAATAGTTTTATGATTAAAGACTTGGGTGTGTTAAAATACATCTTAGGAATAGAAGTGTTTTGAGACAAAAATGGTGTGTGTTTGTCTCAAAGGAAATACTGTTTGGAACTGTTGGCTGAGTTTGGCCTTACGGGTTCCAAACCTGTTAATGTTCCAATTGAACAAAGTCATGTTGTAAATTCATTTTGTACACATAATTTTTTAGAATTAAAAAATATTACAAAATATCAAAAGTTGATTATAAACTGATATACTTGTCAGACACCAGACCTGACATTTCATACTCAGTACAATTTCTCAGGTAATATATGCGCAAGCCTACTAGTGGGCATTTGGCTAGCGCATTGAGATTGCTGAGGTATTTTAACTTGCTCCTCGTTGTGGTGTTTTGTTAAGTAAAGGAGACTTGTCTCAAGTTACTGCTTATGCTGATTCAGATTGGACCAAGTGCCTTGAGAGTAGAAAGTCTGTTTTAGGGTTTTGTGTTTTTGTGGGTACCACCATGATTGTGTGGAGAAGTAAAAAAGCAAAGTATGGTTTCACGATCATCTGCTGAGGCTAAGTACTGGGCCATGTGTGCAGCTTTGGATAAGGTTATTCGGATAACAAATCCTTTGAAAGAGTTAAAAGTGGAAGTAGCATTACCGGTCAAGATGTATTGTGATAACTCGGCTGCAATCTCTATTTGTGAGAATCCTGTTTTCCATGATCGAACTAAACATTTTGAGGTTGATCTTTTTTATTTAAGACAGAAAATCTCTTTTGGAATGATTAGAGTTCATAAAACTAGTTCAGATCAGTAGTTGGCGGATATCTTCACTAAAGGTTTATTTCCAAAAACTCATAGTGATATGTGTAATCGTTTAGGTTTATATGATGTTTTTAAATATTGAATTCTGTGTGGGGGGGGGGGTGGTTGTTGAAATATACAAAAGCCTTGTTACAAATTAATATTAGTTATGTAAGTTTTATATTTGTTAATATAGTTTATAACAATAGTTGTTTGTTTGTTAAATGAGGTAAACGGGTCTGCTGGTAGACTTGGAGGATGGCTTAGTGGGCCAAATGCTGAATGGGATTAGCTAGAGTTGGGCTTGGATACATGATTTCTAAAGAGTCTGGAGCCCGATTTTTTGTTGCCATTATTAAAGAAGAGAATTCATAGCGGAATTATTAGAGATATTATTTTGTACACCGTCTTCTTGTTTCTTCTCTTGTATTGATCTAGGGTTTATGTTCTCAGATTTCTAGGATCAATTTCTTTGTTATTTCTTGGGAGTTTGTAGTAATCAGATAATTGCAATAATGATCTGATTTGGTTGTAGTTGGTTTATCGGTGGTGTAAGCTCCGACTTCAATCTGTATTGAAGATTTGATTGATTCATTCTTGTTTGTGTTAATTCAATTCAATATCAGTCGAAGTTATTTTTGTGACAAAGATGAAAACATGATACATGCTGGAGTCGTTAACCCATCCCCTCATCAACCAAAGGATGCGGGTTCAAATGAAGAACACAATTCTTTTTGTCAAGGTTTGTTGGGCTCTTGCACTTGTTGGTTGATACGAGGTGACTACCGTTTATTTCCTGTTTAATTTACTGCAAGCGTAAAAAGTAGTTGATGATCTATCCCTATAGTCTCTTATGCACAACTGCAATGTACTCCCAAAAAAATAGTCCCCTGTAATAACGTAAGTTTAAATCGTAAACCCACTTTCTTAACTCTTTTACAAAATTAAAGACAACATACTCATAAACTCGTTTATGGGTGTTTTACAAGGATCCACACCAAGATGACATTAAGATTATCACGGTGGTGAGGAGATGGACCAACTACACCTCGTTCTTACCGTCTTCTTGATGATTAGAGCCTTGAACAACTTATACATATATTTTTCACACATCGACCCCCTTATTTGACCATTTTTGTTGCATTTTAAAATGATTAGAGCCTTGAACAACTTATTTGTTAATTTACAATGAGTATTTAAGCTATCGTTGATAGTTGAGCAAAATCATCGTGAATAATGAAGAAAATCACCCAAGTTTAGCATAGGCACGATTGTGCAGACCCGAAGCACGCATCGTGCCTTTGAAATTCACCGACTTATAATTGTCATTATTAGGCTTAAAACACATGTTTGCTTTAGACCATTTTAAATACCGACTTTTCCTATCTTTTGAGCGCACACCCCAATTGACAAATGCTTCCCTTCACCTAACTGTTTTCTATTTTGTATTTAGTCCCCCCCCCCTCTCCCCCGGCCGTCGTTATTCGAATCATGTATCAATCAAGGTATTTAAACCATCCATTTACTTCTCTTTATTATGAATCAAAACCCTAAGTTTATTCTTTTCCAATAATATGGCATGAAAAAAAATCAAATTTTGGTCATTCGGTTTGGGATCAGTTTTGAGGTTTGAAAGAAGATTGTAACATTCCGGATTTTCCAAACCCGTATCCGTTTACGTTTAACCAGAACGAAACATTTTTAGATCTTTAATATTAAACAAAATCAAATATTTATAAGACTTTAAGTTTCTAATATTCACTTTAGGCCTTTCATACTTTAAATGATGTTCAATTCTTACTTTATGCATAAAAGATTCATTATATATCCAATTCTCAAACTACAAGGACTAAAAGTGTCAAAAATCAAATTCCTCTCATTTTTTCCGGAGCACCACGTGGTGGGGTGGCCTAGGCCCACCGTGCGACGTCTTGGGGTGTCTGCACAGACCGTTTAACTTATTTTATTTCCTAGTTCGTTTTTAGCATGTAAATCGCTTATTTTGGCATAAATCATGTGTTTTAAACTCCAGGAAAACTAATATAACTTACATACTTGTCCACATACATTACACCTTCCACAAGATTGAATTATGTCAGCATATTATGTGACATTCGTCAAATTTCGATTCGTATTTGTATTTGTAAACCCGATCCAATGGGTCATTTCGATGTATTATTGTTCATTTATTAAAGTGTTCCCGACGTTTGATATTCAACGTTCGATGTTATTATTTATAGTTTGCGAGTCTTAAACATTAATCGAGTCGTGCGGGTTAAAAGCGTAAACAATCCAAAACCAAATGCTAAATATTTTAATTATAAAGTTTAGGGTTAAAAGTGAAAAACTTTAATACTTATATTAACTTAAAAGAACTTGAATTACATTTAAAAGGTTTATGATACTTTAGGGGCCAAAGTGAAACTAATTCAAAAAAAATAAAACTTAAAACCAACCCCCGTCCCTTCCCCTCGTTTTTCCGACCGGCAGGTCCGGCCGCCGGAGTGGCGGCGCCGGCGACTCCCAAACACCCCTAAAACTATAAACTTTGACCCGAAAATTTAGTTTAGCGCGTTTTGTCGTAAATTATCATCGTTATCTAACTTATTAATTGCGATATAACAACCTTTAGTCGCGTTAATCAAACCCACGATCCCCGCCGGATTTTCGTTAACCAAATTAATGTCATTAACGCACATACGCTCCACCCCGTAGTATAAATAGAACCCAACCCTTCATTCCAACTCGTTCACTCCTCTTAACCCCCCTCTAATACACGGATTTTCTGTAATTGGGAGACTTCTTTATTTTATTTTCCAGCAACCGGGTTTTGATCAAAACAACACATTATAAGGTAATTGATATATGCATGTTAATGTCGTTACTTCAATAAACAATAACCCTAATCTGATTGTAACAAACATGGAACAGAAACCCCAAAATTAGAAAAATTAGGGTTTATGTCCTTATAGATGAAGAAGATGAAGTTGAACATGTGTTTAAAATAAACTGCTTTCATAATTTCAATGAATTGCTTCCTAGCCCAACTGGTTAACTCGTTTGCATCGTAAACATGAGACCCGGGTTCGAAAACCGGGTCAAGCGTGATTTTTTTTTATATAAACTGTCTATTTTTATTATTATTAATAATTAAAACCATTACAATCTGTTTATATATATATATATATTTAAAACTGTGTTTCAAATGAATATGAAGCTTAGAGCAACTGGCTGCACACTGACTTTATAACATCGAGACCCGGGTTCGAAACCCGGGTCAGTCACTCTCTTTTATTTTTTTTATAGCAATTTATTTTTAATTACTAAATCATTTTAATCAATTAAATATCAAAATAAAATTAAAAAAAAAAACTTTTTAAGTTGAATAAAAATTATATAAATTAACTATAAAATATATCTCACATTTTCACACTTAAAAACCAAGTTGTTCGTTTTCGTAAGCAGCCATTAAAAATCGTTTAATAAATGTAAAGTAAACTTTAAATTCCTAAAAATCGTCTAGTCAACGCAATAATTATAATTATAACTTATAATCAATAATTCAAACTTTTCGAACATATAACTTCGTTTTCTCGCCATTAAAGTGCTTAAATCGTACTAATAACCGATTTATCGTTAAAGCATAAATAATAATATTATAATCAAAGAATAGAAAATAATATAAAATATTCATTACAAGTTTTACAATAAAAACACCCCGTACGATTATCGATTAAGTCTTGTTTTTACTCAATTTAGTTAGCGTGGATCGCTTGCTTCGGCTTACGTGATGTGTTCGGTTGTGGTTATTCTTAAACGCTTTCAAGTACTTATTCCCTTTTCGCCTCAATCATTAAGGTGAGTTTTTCACCACCCCTTTTTAATGTTTTATTGTTTTGGGGCAGCATATGTATCCATATTAAAATTCAAGTATTGATTTCTTCTATAACAAAACTACAATTCGTATATGGACTTGTGTGTTACTTGTATTACTTGCACGAATATTACTTGCACGATTGGGAAGCCTCATTAAGTATGATCATACGCCCCCCTTTGCACTCCGGTCCATTTGTATCGAGTGGAAAAGGGCCTCATTATCCAAGTACGTTGGTTGCTACCAATTGGAAAGGACCTTACTTGCACGATTACCCAAGTACATTGGTTGTTACCAATTGGAAAGGACTTACTTGCTCATTTATCACTTGTCCATGAGTTGTACGGTTTTTTATGTATGTATTTAAAACTGTGGAAACTCACCGGCTATTTATAGCTGACTTTATTTTATACATATGTTACAGGTACCGTAATTAGAAGATGAAGGTTTAGAAGACGCTTAGAATACCTAGGTTATTTAATAAACGAGACATTGTTATGATTATGTTTTGATTTGAAATTGTATTGTGATTTGTTGAACTTGTGTACTTGGCAATTTAATGAATTAATGTTATTATGGTCACTTAATAGTGCCACGTGTGTTTGAGAAATCTGTACGTCACACTCGGGTGTTTCCCCTTAAGCCGGGGTGTTACATATTAGGTTGATTTGATCATTAAAACTCGATTCGGTTTCCAAAACGAGTAAATATACTAAATATGGTTCGTTTTTGTAATCTCTATATACATCATAATTCTCCTGCCACAAACTTCCCCATACCATAACTCACTAATCCCAGCTGTCACCTAACTCTGTTCATCACCAAACCCTTCGGTTTTTGCTTATTCGTTGAAGATACAAGCTTGTTCGTTTGACTTTGCATGCGTATGGACCTTTGACTCCTCGTATCTGTTGATTCTTTCACTTTCCGGGTAAGTTGTAAACTGTAAAATCATTCATATACATTCTCTAGTCAATAACCTTCAATCAATTTCGGTGGTTGAAGGGTGTTGACTGGTCAATTCGCTTGAAACTCGTTAAAGGGCAAAATAGTCAACAAGTTTGACTATCCGTTTTCTCATACTTCTGGTCGGATTCAACGTTCGGTCCAGAAGACTTTTATTCTCGTAACATAATTTTAAGAATACTGACCAAAACCCAACTTCTGACTCGCTGTTCGGATTCAACGTCTGGTCAGTACCAACTCGCTTAAATCTTAAAACAAACACAACTCAAATTCTAAACATCCATTTGGATTGATTCCAGCGGAAACGAGTTTTTTTTATTTATATTATCATATCTTAAAGTCTCAGATTCTGAATTAGCTTTTATCGCTTGACATGTAGTGGACGAATCGCTTATTCGTTAGCTTGCTTATTCGTATTTGTATTCGTTTGTCGTTAATATAAGGTGAGTTTATCATTCCCCTATTTTACCAACTTTTCTAAACGTTTTGGGGACATATGCGTACCTATCCGTATTTTATACCATATATATAAATCAAACAAATGCATACGTGTAATTATGAGTGAGTTAATCAAATATACGTGCTACATGCTTACTTGTGTTAATATTCATTCATTGGTATATTGTGTTGATATTCATTCGTATATTCGGAGAGGTCCAACGTATTCCCATGTATTGGGTGCTCATGCTATTGACCAACGCCCGATTCTCTTGGCAACAGTCTTCATACTTGTTTATGGTTTGATTCATTTACCGCATTTACTATGTTATGCTTATTTTTATTGACATGCAAAACTGGTGATATCCTCACTCAACTTTATGTTGACAAACTCTGTTTTCTACGCATATGCAGGTTGCTTAAATTGAAGTATGGATATTTAGTCAAGACCATAGGTTATAATGAAGACAATCGTTAAGTCATGTTTATAATCATTTATTTGAATTGTTTTGTAATGTTTGTAAACTTGTGTGTATATTTGAAATTAATTAATTAATTAGGTATTGTCACTTTTATATTATGATAGTATCTTCGAACTGTGAGCAATCGGATCACGCCCCGGCATTTCCGCCTTAGGTTGGGGTGTGACAAAGATGACAACTTGTTTCTTTTATATTGTACTGGGTTAGGTACCCGTGTAGAACACGTGTTAAAATAAATAAATTTATTTAAATAAAAACATAATGTGGAATATAAAAACATGTTCAACATACATATAAAAAAAATATAATATATTGTTGAATAAATTACACAATACACAATATAGAAATAAAAAGTTGAAATTTCGTAAATCTCTAAATATTTTTTTATATACAGTATTTGTAATTTAATTTGTAACTTTATCCTTCATATTAAAATTAGTAGTTTCACTTTATTTTGGTTTCAACTCTAGATAATGAAATGCATAGCTGACCATGTGTTAAAACAGGTTTCTCAAAAACAAACAACCCATCTAAAGTGATTGATCTTAGCTTTTATTAATCTTTATTGCAAAGCAAGAATAAAGTGAAAATCTCTTTCTTTGAAATATGAAATTAATTATTTTATCTAAATCAAAGTGAAAATCGGTTGCTTATAAAAGATTAACATTAATAACTAATACAATATATATATATATATATATATATATATATAACTAAATAATATGTTTATGTTGGTATTAAATTTTTTAAACCAAGAAATAATTATTAAAAATGAAATAAAAGATTAAGAAGAAAAAAGAATTAAATATAAAACTATTAATAAGAAAAAGAAATATATATTTAACATGAGAGAGAGCAGGGAAGATTTTGTAAGGACCACTCATGTGTAAATTTAGGGCTGTCAATTTATGACACGGACCTGTTAACACAACACGACACAACACGGGTTTCAACAGGTTTGGGTTTGAGTTTAACAGGTTTCGTGTCTTAAACAGGTCGACCTGTTTAAGACGTGTTTAAATTCGTGAACTAACATGTTAAAGACCTGTTAACCTGTTAGTAACCCGTGTAGATTTTTATTTTAAAAAATAAATATATATACTGTGACATTTGAGCCAAAACAAGGTACACCTCAGTACGTATTTACCGATTAAGTAAATAAACGCCTTTTGCGTAACAAACGAACGATTAACCGAACGGGTCGGGTTATGACCCAGATATCTCGGGGGGCCATCTATAAGTGATATACAATCTATACAAGCTAAAACATTAGAAATATGGCCTTAGTTTGATAGCAAACAAGTTAAACGAAAATATGCTCGTTTAACTACCCGCTATAGATTTAAACGCAAAAGATAGTTACAAACCAAGCATTGTATCATCCGTTAAGCCGAAAAAGACTTAACAAACACTTATTTGAAATGTTTTAAGCGATCCGTGAAAATATTTTTGATTTTTACAAACATATGGTATGTTTTTATAATTTTACACAAAACTAGCCGAAAAACACTCGTTTTCGCGCTGTTTAACGCACCCAATAAGTTTTTCGCGCCAAAAACCGAACCCGAACTAAATTTGGACCGGGCTTTTCGTATTTGGGCTTGAGAAACCAGATTAGTGGGCCAAAACAGCCCATCTTGGGCCCAATCTTCCTTCCGGCCGCAGCCCACCCCCCACCCCCATTCTTTTATAAAACTTATTTTGGAAGCTTGTTCATTCATTTTAGTTGATAAAAATTGAAGTCCAAGCAGCTCTAAACCTGAGTTTCCAGAAAACCTTCAAACCCTAAGGTAAGGAGCTTAAATAAGTAGCTTTTATGCTTGTTTAAACTTGTTTAATACCATAAAAACATGTCTTGGTTACTAAAAATCATTCCTAACCGTGTAAAAATCCTAAAAATGGTCCATAAACATGTTTTGATCATACACATGGTAAGGAACCTGTTTTGATAGTTTTTTTTGGCCATAAACACGGATTAAAGGGTTGAAACGACGTTTTTACGGTTCAAAAGTTCGTTTTTGTGCACTAGCCGAAACCCTAACTTAAGGGCTGTTATGTTAATGAAATATTGCTTGGTTTGTGATATAGGACTTGTACCTAGCTTTCTTAGAAGCACAAGAACCTGAAAACTTGATTAAAAGGTCGGAAACGAGCCAAACCCACTAAGGTAATGCCGAAACACTCGCTTATGGGCTATTTAGGTTAAGGTTGTGATTTGCATATTTTTAGGACTTGGAAATTTTCAGGGACATCAGGGACCATGTCAATGAGTCCCTGTTCAAATTTGGTAATTTTTCGACCATCCGAGAATATTTGGCGAATTTATTACCTAATTGGGACGTTTATTAGGGAAAAATAGCTAAAATACTTCAAAAATTATGAAATTTTTCTGGGAACTCAGATTTGATATATTTGTATCACATATGAATTTTGGGATCATTTGGAGAAGTTTAAAGGTGTTTTGTTTATTTGCGTTTGTGTGAATTTTTATAGCCGAACTTGGGCCGAAAAGAATATCGCACGAGCTTTTTACATTATGGAATTGATACAGATTGATTTGGGACATGAATTGAGAATTCAGG
Source organism: Bidens hawaiensis (assembly GCF_021521415.1). Classification (NCBI taxonomy): domain Eukaryota; kingdom Viridiplantae; phylum Streptophyta; class Magnoliopsida; order Asterales; family Asteraceae; genus Bidens; species Bidens hawaiensis. Next base: position 965,237 of record NW_027491306.1, read on the forward strand.
AATTTTTGTGGAATTTTTGGAAATAGTTTGGGGTAAACGGACGATTTTCAGGCGAAATATAGCTGATAAAATGAATTTTTATAAATTAATAAATCAGTAAATAAATTCCAGAAATATTTTTATAAAAATATAAATATTTTAATTGATAAGTGGTTAAATTTTTATAATTTAATGATTAACGGTTAATTAATTATGCTAATCTAAATATTAAACAAATTCAGTTTTTATAAAAACCGGCAAATTCGCAACTATTGAATCTGCGGGAATATCAAAACACCAAGAGTAATCAAAAATAATATTTTTGGACAAATTAAGTAAAAATGAACTTTTCTATGAGAAACCTGGACAATCCGGGTGGATTGTGCACGTTTCTTCTTAAAACAAACTGAATAAACGGAAACGGGCCCCGTGGCTAATCCGGGACCCCAGTATGTGATCCTTCTTTATAACTTAATCATTTTATTAACCAATACATTTACCCAAGCTTATTTTCCCATAACTGTTTTCTGAACGCCTAAACGAACAACTTGGCACAGCTGGGAAAACGGGAATCTGAGCCAAGTTCAGTTCTAAGTATTAGACATTGAACAACACCACAACCTAAGCCTATTGCCACTTTCTGGGCGTTCCAGCTACACCTAGATTAGTTATACAGCCCGGCTTAGTATTGAAATTATAATAATATTAAAATATTAATATTATTATAATATTGATTATAGGAACTACAGATAGCAGACCGAACAAACCACGAGCTGATACAATACCGAATATCTACTAAACCGTGAGTTTCATGACCCCACTTTTAAACTGTTTTACGAACTTTTGGGGTGAAAAGCATGTTTGATTACATATACATACCTGAAACATGTACTGATGTGAATTATCTAAGTGCTAACACACGAGAGTCCCCACGATCACAGTGATTAACTTCGAGCCGGTGGCTTGTGAATAGTACTATTGGTTTGACAAACCCAAACGGAATCGGCCTGGTTGCCGTGTCACATAGCGCCGTTTGAACATGACCATATTTATACAAACAGGCTATGTAGTGTTAGACATAGCTACCGGGGCATGTTGTGAGCGGAAAGGGGCCACAGTGGTTGATTGAGCGTGGGAAATGGAGGCACGCAACACGAACAGTCCAGGCTTCACTGTAGCTTAGCATAATTACATCACATACATCATTTACATACATACATACTTATTTCATGATTACAAGTGCTGAATTGTGAATACTCATTACTGTTTTCTTGAAACTCGTGAAACTCACCAACTCTAGTAGTTGACCCGTTTTAAACTGCTTTTCAGGTGTACCTAAATCGGAATGATTGGGTGATCTGTCACTTGCCTGAAGTGTGTGGTTGATGCTATGTGAATAGAAGCAAAGACGTTAGTAGTAAAAACGTTTAGTTAACGAACTAGTTTTGTTTGTACCACCTAGACTGTAAAACAATGTACGAAGAAATGTAATATAATGTAAATTAGTTTGTAATGTTTCTTTATAAACAATGTGTTGATACCAGAGGTGTCTGTTACATTCCCGTTTTACGCTTCCGCATTGTGCTAGTCGGGGTGTGACATATACACTCCTAAAGTCTTAAACAAAAAGTCATATTTACAAACGGCATGCCATTAATGCCCGTCAGAACCCGATATTATGTTTTTTATGGATGTTATGCATTGCTTATATGGTTTTTTGTTTAAAGTATACTATGGATTTGCCGTATTTTGTTTCAAGTATGTTATGGATTTGTGGTTATTCTGTTTCAAATATGTTATGGATTATCTATTAATTAAGAGTTTTATGCTCGTTTTGAATATTTTGGTTTCGTTACACATGTATTATTCATTGTGTATTTAAAAGGAGGTCCCTTAGCAGGTCTTAACAGGTTATCCTGTTACTAAATAGGTTTGTGTTCGTGTTTGGAAATGACACGATTAGTTATCGTGTCGTGTTCGTGTTTAGCACAGCATGTCATCGTGTTTTATCGTGTCGTGTCTTATCGTGTCGTGTCCGACATGTTATGGTAGCTCTATGTGTAATGACATATAACATTAAGACTAGTGTAAGTAAATTTATTTAAATAATACCTCAACGCTAAATACAAAAAATATATTCAAAAGATATAAATATATAATATATGGTAAAATAAATTACACATTACACAACATGGAAATAAAAAGTTGTTGAAAATTCGTAAATCTTTAAATATGTTTTGGTATAAAATATTTGTAACTTTATCCTCAATATTAAAATTAATAGTTTCACTTTGTTTTTTACTTCAACTCTAGAAAACAGAACACATGACTGACCATGTGTTAAAACAGGTTGTCTAAAAAACAAACAAATCATCTAAAACAATTAGCCTTAGCTTTTATTAATTTTCATTACAAAACAAGCACAAAGTGAAAATTTCTTTCTTCGAAATTTGAAATTAATTATTTTAACTAAATCAGTGTGAAAATTCTTTACTTATAATAACTTAATATTAACTAATACAATATATTTATATAAAACATACATTTATGCTGGTATTAATTTTTTCAAACCAGGAAATAATTATTAAAAAAAGAAATTAATAGATAAAAAAGAAAAAAAGAATAAAATATAAAACTATTAATAAGAAAATAAATATATAATTAATGTTAGAGAGAAATAGAAAAATTTTGTAAGAATCACTCATGTGTAATGACATATGACATTAAGACCCGTGTAAGACACGAGTTAGAATAAATAAATTTATTCAAATAATAGCACATTGTGAAAAACAAAAAATATTTTCAGAAGATCTGATTTTCAAATTTATTATATTGTATTAGTATTATTTTCAAATTCTGAACCACTTTTCTTTTTTATTAACTATTTATGAAATACATTATTTATAGTGTAATAAGATCTGATTTTACTAATAGTTATATTAATAATATAAATTAATAATTCCTTCAAAATTATGATTAGAAACTGATTTTATTTATATATATGTAAATTTACTAGCTTTTGAACCCGTGTATTACATGGGATCTATCAAACGATAAAAATAAATAAGGTCCGTTATTTCAATTGTGATTCTCAAAATACTTATGAATTAATTTATATAGACTTAAAGGAAAAACAAACGGGTTAACGAAAATTACTAAAATAGCATGGTTTTGGAAACGTCAGGTGTGAATTTACAAGAAATTTAAAAAATGTGCTAAAGTTGCGTAGTTGGTCAAACTTTAGGTATGAAAATGACGCTATGTTATAAAATCCACACTATGTTATAACTCGCTTGACAAAATAATTTTCACCCACGACCCATGGATAGCTAGAATGAATGAGATGATAGAGTATAAATTAGGAGAAATGTAGGCTTGACACCTAAGCTTCAACATTTTTTCTATTAGTATTGTAAGATAAGATCTATTCATATTAACACAAATTTTATATATATCTTTAAATAAATAAACATATATGTTTACTTGATAATTTTAATAATTTTCACCCGTGTAGTACACGGGTTAATAACCTAGTTAATTAAAAATAACACAAATAACACTATAGAGATGCTAAAGGAATCTAGAGCAGTGTTTTAAAAACCGGTACGTATCGGCCGGTTGAACATGTTATACCGGATTTTCGTAAGGCCACCGGTATTTAGGACCCGGTATTTTTGGACGGTTTGCTAGAACATCATACCGCCTATTTTTTTAAAAATACCAATTTAACCGGCAAGCTAGTTTTAAAGCCAAAAGTTTTTTGATATTTTTTGTGGCCCATATTTTTAAAAATGAATTTTAATATAGCGGATAAAACTGAAACGAGTAAACATGATAAAGGACGATTAGTTAATCAACCAATTTTGTATCATACAAATCCATTTTGGTTTATTTACATCTTTTGTAATCGACTAATTTCGTATACAAAGTATAATTTTCTATCTGATCACTCAACCATTGTTCATGTGTGATATTTGGTTCAAGTGTGATGTTTATTAACGAAATTTTAAGTTATTTTTTGAGTTGAAAGTGTATTTATACGGAATTACAAGATAAATTATTTAACCCGATTGAACCTCCCGGTACATTCCGGTTCAACCGGTTACACCATTTTCAAACCAAATCCGATACAAACTAAATACCGGTTTATAAAACATTGATCTGGAGCGTTGAAGAGAAGGATAGATAGCCGTCAGATGAAAGGAGGAAGGGTTTAACTCCACCTATCATCAAATTCAAACCCTAACGCCGCCTCCTTGGAAGAAAGAAGATGGTGCAGCGTCCGACCTACCGCAACAACTACTACAGGTGGAATGCTGGTTTACCAGACCACAAAGAAGAGAGCTAGCGGCCCTAAGTGCCCTGTCACCGGAAAGAGAATCCAACGGGTAATCATAAGATTTTGATGCATGGTTAACTGAATCTGTGACACCCACTTTTCTGATATTGGATCAAGTGGAGGCCGGCTGAATACAAAAGGTCTAGATTATCAAGGAACAGGAGGACAGTTAACCGTGCCTATGGTGGTGTTTTATCCGCTGGTGCCGTGCGTGAGAGGTTTGTTAAATCTTTTTTACAAACAGGTTCTGCCAAAATTATTGTTTACAAAAACTATATCACTAGTTACTTTGTTTGCGAGTTGACGGGTCCAACCTGACACAAACCTGAAAAACGTGTCTGCCACGTGTTTGCCACTTACCCAAAACGACCTGCTTATACCAAACCCGAACCCATGAATTGTGTGTTGGTTTTGGGTCATGCCAGGAATTCAGGAACCATATGCATTAAAATTTGTCGCTGTTTATCATATATACACTTAAAAAATATTCATATTAAGTTTACCTAAGTTTTAATTATCAATTTCAATAATTACCATTTATCATAAAGCTTTTATGTTCTTTTCAATACCCTAAAGGAAGGGTATAGATATAATAAATATGAAAATGTGGATGTTTGACTGGTACTTGTTTTTTTGTTGCAGGATCATCCGAGCCTTTTTGGTTGAAGAGCAAAAGATTGTGAAGAAGGTTCTAAAGATTCAAAAGACCAAAGAAAAGCAAGCTGGAAAGAGATAAAAGACGGTTTTGCAACAAGGGTTTAGATTAGTAATGTGTTTGAAAGAGGTGATTATAAGATGTGAATTTCTAGATTCTAGTGGAAGATATTGAGGTTTTGTTATGTTTGATTTTATGGGTTTTTCTATTTCTTTGTTAAATTCTAGTTTTGTTATTCAGAGGTTTAATTCCGGCGTCAAAAAGAATAGCTAAGATGTATGGGAGTAGAATGAGGTAAAATGAAAGAAAACTCACACCAAGAAGAGTCGAAACACTAATCCATAATTTGCGAAACCAGGGTCGGGTCGTTTTATATAATACCTTGGGTGGTCAAAATAGTTAAAAGAGTTATGGCCTGGTGTGATCAATCATTAAAAGTTTATTGTGTTGCTAACTTATAGGATTGCGCATGGTTCAGTTTGCTTTGGCTATGCCTAATATTTTGTTTTTCAATTAATGATTGATTTTGTGCATGAGTTGACTCACCTCTATTGTCCATCAAACAACTGATTTAGGATCAAGGAATAAAGGGGCTTGATTAGTTGATTTTTTGACATTGTCTTGTGTTTTGCGAAAAAATCGGCCCTCATTCTTTAGCAGGGAAGGCATCTCAAAAAATAGTAGAAATTTCTTTAGTAGCGAAAACCCTTCCTACTTGAGAATAAGGTTAGAGGCAAAGTGTTTTTTCGGTTTCTCTTTAGAACAACTATATGACCAAGATAGCAATCTCATGAGTTTGTTCGTTTCAAACCATTGTCATGCTACTCTCCTTTAGAAGACATGTCGTCCCATTTTAATAAAAGTTTGCTAAACACATTTAAATCATTGAAAATCAGTGCTTTCTTGACTGAACCGACAACTAAACCTGTAGTCATCGGCCAGGATGGACGGTTTTAAATTTCTTTAGTGTGTAGTTTTCTTTTTCAAAAATAAAAAATATACATCTATCAAGATTTAAACCCAACCCAACCCAACCCAACCCAACCCAACCCAACCCAACTCATAAATTAAATAGTATTTGTCTTAACTTTATTGGAAAGACATTAATGTTACTTTTTTTTTTTGAACGGCAACAAACATAGGATGTCTAGGTATTTCGTATGGGGTGACCCAATGGCAAAAGGTCACCACCAGCTGGCCCAACTCAGTCGTATAAAGCCCTTAAGCGCCTCCAACCCGAAGGCCCACTAGTGGTAAAACCCGAATGCCCTCAGGATCGAACTGAAAATCACAAAGATCTCAGTCTTCCTTCAATTGAGCCACCCATATCCCTTCAAAATGTTATAAAATGAGAATTGAACTTGAGTCTTTATTAAGAAACCCAAGTTCCTTACCACTACACCACATTTAATAGATAAGACATTAACGTTACTACTCCATATACATCAACTAATCATACTTCAAATTCATTTAATCACTATTATTTTTCTCTTAAAAAAATTCTTAATTAATTACAGGGAAGACATTAATGTTGCTACTTGTCACACCCCGACCATGACGGAAACGTCGGGGCACAACCGATTGTTCATCGCACACGACACTATTAAGTGACAATATTTAATCAACTCATTTAAATTCATAAAAACACAAAGAGTCACATAACTTGTTCATACAATAACCGAATTAAAATCATAGTAAATAATATATTGTTCGTTTTGCTAATATCCTAATAGTCTCGATAACGTTTTTTTTTTCTTCAAGTCCTCGAGTCAACCTAAAGTCAAACCTGTAACATTGCATAAATAGATTTTGTCAACACAAAGGTTGGTGAGCAATTTCATAGTTTTTGAACAATAGATATATAATATGAAATTCCACAACTTGTATATAAAACAATAAATAATAGCAACAATTTAGATAAATGAAATCGTTAATAAGAATACATTAACGACACCTTTCTATAAGGGGATGCCAAATATACTCGGATTTTGTATGAAATCGTTAATAAGAATACATTAACAACACCTTTCTATAAGGGGATGCCAGATATACTCGGATTTATGAATCAACCATCCAAAGTGGTAAACACATTAGCACTTAAGCATATAAGCATATAATCACCAAATCGAGCATTTATTTAAGTGAAGAATACAATAAAGTTTGTGGTTTAAGACTCAAGTATAAATCATTTGGATTTGAATAAGTTTGCAATGTCACCCCCAAAATATAAAGAGTGAAAACGGGGGATGAAAGTACTCACATTCAAGTAATAAACTTGAAAGATTTGATGATTTGGAGATTAACCGGAAGGATGAGTTTAACGAACGAAGCCTAAAGGAGAAGAAGTCTTGTATTAGAAAAGTTTTCTTGGAAGTCTTTAAATGAAAATAAATGATAAGAAATATAAACAATTTAAAGTTTAAGATTTAAAATGTAAATATTTAAGAAATTATAATAATAGTCCTTTAAAAATGTAAGTTTGCTCGAAACCGGGTTAAAGTATCTAGACCTTAATTTTACTCAACCTATGTTAAGTAATAAGGTGGGTAAAAATACAAGAAAACAAGTCCCTTTATAATATAGATACTAAAACGGGTTTTAACGAGTGTTCGGGCGGTCGGTTCAGGTCTTGGTGACTTGACCAAACCCAAAGTCAACTTTCCCAAAATAATAAATGTATGAGATAACTCAATAAATCTTAAAGAGACTTAACCAAGTATGTAGTTCTATTGTTTTAGAACTAACAACGTCCGTTAATCGAGTGTTCGGTTTAGTCGGTCTAAACTTTGTTATAGGATCAAGTTGGATTCAACATTCCGAGTACTTTGTGAAAATAATTAAAATCAGTTTATAAAGTATTTTTAAAGAAATATATAAGCTTTAATGGTTAAAAACACACTTGTGTGTCTTAAGCGAGTAAACTTGGTTTAGTTTGGTTTGGTTCGGTTTTTTTATCTTGGAATAAGGCCAAGAATGGTTACCACATGTCCAAACATCATAGAACTTGTAAAATAATTTATAAATAATAATACCAAAGTTTTACATACAAAAAGTCAACAACAAAGTCTTTAAACGAAAGTTCGGTTTCCGGTTCGGATCTTGTTTCGGGATAAGACCGAGGTTAGATTCTACAAACCCATAACCATGGAACTAATTAAAATGATTTTAGAAACTCAAATCTTACATAAAACATGTTTATACAACTATTTAAATAAACTAGTAAACAAGAGTTCGGCTTCCGGTTTGGAGCTATTTACGGAATAACCGAGGCTAGTCTCTACAAACCCATAACCATGGAACTCAAAATGTAAAATAAAACTAAGATGAGCAGAAGTTAAACAAGTATAACTAGTTTGATAGTTAGATGCAGAAAATATATATAATCAAGGACTACTACGAGTCCTCCATGTAGCTTTGTCTTATGGGCTGGACACTTAACCGACCGAGACCGGAGAAATGCCCACCGAAGGTACAAAGGGTGCTATTATATATATGTTGTATAACAATCTTCAAGTATAAATAAGTGTTAACAAGTTGATTATAATGTAAGACTATGGCCAGTTTGACTTTGGAAAGTCAAACTGCCAAAAAGAATATGAAGAACACCTTTGAATGCTTGAGAATTGGAAGAGAAAGAGATGAATGATCAAGAATTAATGAAGGGGATAGGAGTGTATATATAGAGTGGGTTGAAAGGGTCAAGCATGGGGTGCGATATCAAGGTTTGCATGCAAGAGGGGTCAAGACAAGTCACAAAACAACAAAAAAAAAAATAAAAAATAAAAAAATTGGCTGCTGGTCTGCTGCTGGTTAGCACGTCGGTTCGCGTCCGAAAGTTCGTTTTTGATGTATCTTGAGCGTTTTAAGTCCGTTTTTGAATCCGTAAAAGGGGTTTTTCAAATTAGACAAGCGGGAATGTTTTAGTAACATAAAATCCAATATTTTATATATTTGAAATGTTCGGGATATAAATCGGGTCGGTTTACAACATAAAAACAAATACAAAATAAATACAATTTGACCCAAAATCGAGGATTGTCACACTACTCCATATATCAAGACAACAGTGTTCTAATATTAAAGTTTTAGTTTATTTTAGTACTTATATTTTATATGATATTTAAATAGTAAGGTTATGTTCAAATAAAAAGTTTGATTCTTTTAGGAAGGAGGGTATTTTAGTCTACTACTTTAATCTCAAATCTCACTTACATCTTCACTAATCTCCTACAACCACTATCACTCTCCCGCTCATCGCCACCACAACTGTCACCCACCGCCAGCACCTCGCCAGAAAAGTCACCGAAGATTTCGTCGAAAATTTTCATCGGAAAAGTCATCGAAAATAGTCCCCGGAAAAGTCATCTGAAAATTCACTGGAAATTTTCACCGAAGAAGTCGCTGGAAAGTCATCAAAAATAGACCCTGGAAAATTTCGCAGGAAAAGTCGCCGAAAAACGGTTTCCGGAAAAAACTCAATGGAGAACACTATGAAAAAAAAACACAACGTAAAACACAATTTAAAAAACGCAATAGACAAAACACCATGGAAAAAAAACACAATGGCAAAAACACAATAAAAAACATAATTGTATAACACAATGTAGAAAACACAATGGAAAAAACGCTATGAAAAAAAAACACAATGACAAAAACACAATTGTATAACACAATTTTGGTAAGACACAATTTGTAAAAAACACTCACTAATATTTTTTTTTAATTTTCATATAACAATATGGTACTCATAATAAAGATAAAAAAATGACCGTTATTATGGTGATTTTTTTATTAAAAAAATGTTGTTTAAAAAATTATTGACGTTTTAAAATGATGGGGGAATGTGTCTTGCATGTGGATAGAGAAATTCAACAAATATGTTATTCCTTTTATCCTTATTTCACACTTATTCCTATCATAAACTAATCTTAATCATCCATGTTCAAAATTAATGGCTTAGATTACTTCTTATCCTTCCTAAAAAACCATACTTCTTATTATAACCTAGGGTTAAGTTATTCTTAAAAAGGGACAAAAATGATAAGGATGAGAAGGATTTATAGCCACAAAAAACCCCTCAAAAAAATATTGAAAGATTAATAAAAAAAATCGTAACTCAAATTTTAATACAAAAACGAAAAATGTAAAAACAAAAAAAATGTTTCCACCGTCTTCCTCGTTCAAAAAGAAAAAGAAAAAAAAAAGAAAAGTCGAGTGAAAAAGATCATTGTGTCTTTTTGTTTATCATTGTGTTTTGTGTTTATTTTCATCATTGGTTGTGTCTTTTTTTCTTGATATTGTGTTATATTTTCAACATTGTGTCATATTTTGTTCGGGATTGTGTTATATTTTGCGATCTATTGTGTCATTTTTTGTTTATCATTGTGTTGTTTGTTTATTTTTGGCATTGTGTCTTTTTTCTCGTTTTTTTTTTCTTTTTTGGAACGGGGATGACGGGGGAAACATTTTGGTTTTTTATTTTTTTTTTGTTTTTTATTTATATATTAAGTTATGGTTTTTTTATTATTTTTTTAAAAGGTTTTTTATGTAGTCACAAGTCCTTCTCAGAAAGTTGTGGTAGCAAATAAGATTGTTACCCAGAAGGAAGTGGTAGTGGAAGACAAGGAGGGTGTTGTTTATCAAACATTGCCGGTATAGGTCAATTCTAGCGGTTGCAAAGGATATGCAAGCATTATGCAATTCCAGACTTATGTTAAGAGAGGTTGGTTTTGACAACATGCCTATTTCATATGTGTGGGGGACTTGTCTGTCTTGTTTTGCTTTAAAGGGGAAAAAATAGCAAAGGAGTTCCTTCATGATAAAAGCGAGGTTTGGAAGCCAATATTCAGCTCGACAGTGATTTGGGAGGGTCAAGACATGGCATTAGAACGGGATTGCCAGCGTTAGAGTTATCGGGATCCCTCTCTGACTTCGTGACTCGAAGGTTTACAATAAGATTAGGGAGTTGTTTGGGAAGATCGCCTGGCCATCGAAATTTAGTTGGGAATCCACCGACAACTCATCAGGTAAGTGTTTTATTCTCACAAACAATGGGGGCAGAACTGATGAACAGATCAACTTAGTTTGTAATAATGTCAAGTACCCGGTATGGTTACTGAAGATAGAAAGTCTTTGCTCCCTATCTTCGGAGAAGATGACACCTTCTCTGAAGATAGCAATTTGAGTGCACCTGGAAAAGGGGTTGAAAGGCAGGGAAATTCGGGTGAATAAGTACTATGATTTGGAAGATGGGGAGTTCAGACCTGACTCGGGCAGGTATGGAGGCTGGCCAGAGTTTTGCCGGCATGAAGGAGAGATCGGTTAGTCCGAAAGGACGAGGGTGGTTGGGTTGGGTTGGGTTGGATTCGATTGCATGCATGGGGAATAGGAGATTGCACGTGGGGGGAATTCCAAGACTCAGGCGGCGGGTAGGGCCGGGGCTACACTTCTTCAAGAGGAAAAAAAGGAACTGACAAGTATCCAGATGGGTTTGTACCCTGATCTTAATAAATCAATGGGAGGTCCTATCGGAGGTGGCTCTATATCAAATCTGATGGAGACTACAAGCGAAAAGTTTTGTTCGGATTCTGTTGACGATCAAGTGGGGGAAGGGGTTCTAGAGACGGTGCAGTCAGTCGGGCTCTCAAAAAGGGATTGCGGTTGATGCGGAAGTTGTAAATACAACTGAGGTGGGTTAAAGGTCGGTGTGGATCTTATCAACCATCGGGAGCAACTACGTGAGGGTGAGAACAAAGTTAACCAATGAATATTATCATTATTGATTGCAGGGGGGTTGGAGAAGTGGGTTCGGGGTATTCACTTTATTGCTCTTTAGGAAACAAAATTTTCTTCGGTTTCAAGATCTAGGGTTTGTAGATTTTGGGGAAGAACTAATTGTGACTTTGAAGTGGCTAATGCGGTAGGCAATTCTGGGGGTTTGCTTAGTATATGGGATCCATCTTTTTTTAAAAACCAGGCATATTAGAAACAAAAGGTTCCTGGTGGTAAGCGGGGAAATAAAATCGTCGGGAGATTTTAACGAGGTTAGAGTTCCGACGAAAGACGCAATTCAGAGTTTGTTGCCTCGAATGCACCAGTGTTTAACCAGTTTATTGAGGCGGCAGACTTGATGGAATACCAGATGGGTGGTGGGTTGTTCACATACGTTTCTGATCATGGTGATAAGTTTACTAAACCAGACCGATTCCTAGTTTGTCGGGGCTTTATGAATGGGTGGCCGGCAGCTTCGTGTACGACTCTTGAAAGGGCTGTTCCGATCATCGTCCGGTTGTTCTGTCGGCAGTGGACGTTGATTTTGGGCATTTTCTGTTTACATTCTTCGATTTGTGGCTTCATCTCCCTGGCTTTGTGAATTTTATCGAATCGGAGTGTCAAAAGTTCAAGTTCTCGGAACCGACAGATTTAGCGCTTAGTACTAAGCTAAGATGGTTGAAAAATAAAATTAAAAGTTTGCTAGCAGAGTTCAAAAGGCTAGATGGGGAGTTGGTGGTGAAAAAAAATAGAATCCGGGCACTTGACTCGGAGTCCGGATACAGACAACTGTCTCAAAGAGAGTTGGATGAGAAAGCCTAATGCTTATTATTTGTGAGGGAGGCTGAGGGGCTGATTTTGAAGGATTTACAACAAAAAGCAAAGGTACGGTGGGCGGTAGACGGTGACGAAAACTCGAGTTACTTTCACGGTATGTTAAATGCAAATATTACTAATAATAGGCTAGACGGCTTATTTGTCGGCGATGGTCTGGGTTAATAATCCTATTATGTTGAAAGACATGGTGTATGATTTTTTTCGTAGATAGATTCAAAGAGCCGTTGGGTGCGAGACCGAATTTTGTATGTCCTGAGATGTCCTGCCTAAATGAGGGTGAGGCGGAGTCCTTGGTGGGCCCGTTTACATGCTCGGAAATAAAAGAGGCGGTGTGGGGTTGTGATGGTGATAAGTCACCGGGTTTGGATGGGTACAATTTTAAGTTTTTAAAACGGTGTTGGGGTTGTTTTGAAGAAGACATGGTATGTATTTTCGATGTATTTTTTAACTTTGGTTCATTTAGTAATGGGTGTTTGTCGTAGTTCATTGCGTTAATACCAAAGGTTAAAGACCTGTCGAGCTTAGGTGATTTCCGGCCCGTAAGCCTTATTGGTTGTTTAAATAAAATTATCTCAAATGTGTTGGTAATCAGACTAAAAAGGGTGATGGAAGTTGATCTCGGAACAACAGTCGGCTTTCTTATCTAATAGGAGTATTTTGGATGGGCCGTTAATCCTCAATGAATTAGTGGCATGGCTGCGTAAGACTAAAAAATGTGGCATGATTTTAAGGTTGATATGGAGAAAGCGTATGACTCACTTAGGATTTCCTTGACTCGGTTCTTAGTCAAATGAATTTCCTGATTCACTGGAGGAGTTGGGTTTTGGCAAATCTCAAGGCGAGTAGGGCGTTGGTTTTGGTAAATGGTTCACCTACCCGGGAATTTAATTGCTTTCGCGATCTCCGACAAGGCCACTCGCTATCACCGTTCTTATTTATCATTGCAATGGAAGCTCTGTCTGCGATAATGAAAAGGGCGGTGGATACGGGCTTGTTTCGAGGGCGGAACTAGGGATGTGCTTTTTTCCCGAATACCGGTACCTTACTGACCGATCGTAAGTGGTACCAGTATCGGTTTTCATTTTCTTAGATGCGGTATCGGTAAAAAGCGATATCGGGACCGGTACTTAGCGGTAAATTGGTACCGAATTTATATAAGATATATCTAGAGAGATTTGCCTAATTAAAATTTTAAAAAATATCACTGATTGTATTTCCTAATCTAAATATAAGAAACTATAATGTTCAATTTCTAATGGTTTCAACTCAATTCAGTTTACATTTTATTTTGGGATATGATATTAACACACCCGCTACAACAATTCGCACACCTCTTATATGGAATGCCAAGTACAAAAGCATTTGACACTGAACAATCCGTACGAATTTGACCAGAAGTCATATGATAGTATGAGTGCTATATGATCATATGGGATATGCCAGTATGGCCTCTATATAATCGTATGAAGTCTAGAATTAAAAAGCAGATTCTCACTCGTTCACATTTGCCCTCGGTTTACGCAATGATGTGATACCATATTCCGGCTATGATATAATATTATGTGTATTATTTGACACGATATAAGATTCCGTCAATTATTTGATTCGACACAAGACTACCGAATATATTATACAAACATCAACAAAAGTTTTTTTTTCTCATTCGTTAAGTACTAAAACAACGTGAGCGATGCCGATTTTTTACGATAACGAATTATATAATAACATATCAGTGTTTTCAATCGATCAAGTCTATAATAACGAATTCCATAGTTACGTTTCGTATTATAAATTCTTATAAAAATGTTTGAAAGAAATCGAAAATTAAATGATCGTAATTTCCATAAAAAATTACAATATTAACAAAAATAGTTGAAACTTATTCGTGTAAAAAAATAGAAACGAGACTGAAGTAGGAAGATTTAGGAAAAAAAATTATACGATCGTAAACCCATTAGCCATAAAAAAAATAAAAAATAAAAAATAAAAAACCTCATACGATCGTATGGATTCTATACTATCTTATGAAATATAACATCACCGGTCCCTGTGCAGCCGACAAATTCTGAACCTTATACGGTAGTATAATGTCTATACAATCGTATGAAGTTAAAAGGTGTTTGAATAAATCAATGGGTTTGTAAATAACCAATGCCTTTATTTTTCTTTAAAACCCACCTAGCTATCAAACAACTTTAAATCCTCATTTAAAAGAATATTACATCTTAATCACCATTACATGGAATCTTCCTATTCATCACCGTTACAAAAGAATGATTATATCGAGGTAACTTTGTGTGATTATTTGAGTTAATTATTTTAAAATTATGATAAACTTAAACAGTGGGTTAATTTATGTTGGTTTTTTAGTTTGAAATTATTGGTTACACCATTAAGTAATCAACTGCTTAGTTTAAGTTTAGAGGGTTTCTTTGATTTATTTTCTTTATTGATTACACCATAAAGTGATAAACTGATGAGTTAAATGGTAAAAAAAAAGATAAAACGCTAAACCGGTATTGAAACACTAAATTACCGAAATACTATTACCGGTACCGAACCGATATAGTCGGTACAGTATTCAGCATCTATTTTTTCTCAAAGTCGGTATTGGTACCGGTACGGTACCGAACTCATCCCTAAGCTGAACTGTGGCTTTAATGGGCCACTTGTGACACATCTTATTTCTGCAGATGATGTGGTTTTTATTGGAGAGTGGAGGGAGGAGAATGTTATGAATCTGAGATGCTTCTTTTTGGTGTCGGGCCAGAAAGTGAATTTGTCAAAATGCCGGGTGTCTGGAACATGCGTGACTCCTTTAAAAAAACAGCGGGTCTGCTCTGGTGTCGGGTGGGTAGCTTTCCATTTAAACATTTAGGTCTTGAAATCGGGGGAATATGAATCACATCACGGCGTGGGATACAGTGGTGGAGATATTCCAAAAGAGGGTATCGATTTGGAAAGCGAAGACGTTGTCTTTTGGAGGCCGAGCCATGGTTATCAGGTCATTATTGAATGCGTTGCCAACTTATTATTTTTCACTGTTTCGAGCACCCGACGGGGTTCTAGAAAAATTGGATCGTCTGAGAAGAACGTTTATTTGGGGAGGGTCGGATGATAAATCGAAAATCAATTGGGTCACGTGGTAACGGGTGATCGCCCGAAGGAATATGGTGGCTGGTATACGAACCGTACTCTTATGGCGAAATGGTGGTGGCGGTTCAAAGGAGAGCGAGATAGGTTGTGGTTTGGTCAATTCATCATACTTCAAGGAACTGCCGATGATTTGAGTTTGATGGGGATTCAGTTGGATTTGATTATTGGATTGGTGATGAAATACTTAGTATTAAATTCCCTCTCCTATTTGGACTTGAAAGTGAAAAAGGTTGCATGGTAGCTGACAGGTTAATTATGGTGGAGGGTGAGATTTGTAGTATGTGGGATTGGTTAAGAATGCCAAGTGAGGAATTGAGACCTCTTATGTTATGCAAATATGTGGTTATAGTTGGTGGTAGTGATAAGGTGGGTTGGGATTTGGATGAAGGTGGGGAGTTTTCTGTTTCTAGCTTGAAAGGAAAAATTAAAGAGTTGTCTTTTGGTCGGCCCGACTACTCAATCGTGTGGAACAATTGGGTTCCTGGAAAAATGAGTATTTTGGCTTGAAGGGCGAAGCTAGATAGAGTTCCGGTTTTATCTTTGTTGGCCAAACGTAATATTTTTCTTGGTTCGGTAGATTGTCTGACGTGCGGTGATATGGAGGAGACGTCCTAGCATGTCTTCGTTTCATTCTATTTGGCCCAGGCGACTTGGCAAGCGGTGTGAAATTGGTGTAAAGTTCCAAATATATTTGCGTTTAGTATTCGGGATATCCTTGAGCTATACAAGTTCACTAAATTCCCGAGGAGAAAGACAAAGGTGTTTCATGCGGTTTGCCTCGTGTCATTATGGTGCTTATGGAAGACACAGAATGCTATGGTGTTTAACGATTTGACGGTTTCCGTGGAAAGCGTGGTTGGGGACATAAAAGCATTAAGCTTCCTTTGGGTTAAACACAGATCGGGTGGGACACATTTAACGTGGGAGGATTGGTGTAGGTTCAATGTGTAGCTAGTGTGGCTGTTTTCGGTTGGGTTGCGTTATGTTTATATTGGTGGTCTCTGGGCCGTGGACTAGTTTCTGGCTAGTCCCGATCTATTTGTAAACTTGTTTATAATTATTATATTTTGTTGGCCGTTCAAAAAAAAAAAAATTCTCACACTTAACGTTACCATGTAACCTAATCCTTAAACAGTATTAACCATGTTCGGCCTGTCCAATAGTCATGGCAAAGTCTACCTCACAAAAACCGTGCCAGCCACAAACCTCATCATCGTGGAGCAAATCTTGACCCATCAAGTTTGCCGAAGCAGACCTTCGTCCATTTAGTTACGTGGGTCTCATCTCTCACATATACATTTTAAAAGATATCTTGTTCAATTAAAAGTTTACACTTATATGAAGAATATTATTATTATTATTTTTGTTATTATATGTATGTATTGGAAGCAACCACAACGGTTTTGGATGTTGATTGATGATCACTAGACACGTGTGATCCGGTTACAGTTGGTTTCCAATCAATCTGATTTCCATCAATTCATTCTTCGTAAGCTTTCAATCCCTTACATCAATTCCATTCTTTTGTTTTCGTTATGTTTAATTGACGAGTATGCACTCTGTTTACTGTCTCATTTAATTGCCTTTGCCGGCCGTCTTGTTTGACGTTAAAGCCTAAGTTTCTTGATTTTACATATCTTTTCTTTCTATTCGCTATATGCATATCATCAACAAGATGCATTGATCATTGCCACTGTAACTTATTCACGTATGTTTCATTTCATACATGCCCTGCCCACCAACTGTTCGATCAAATTCCTCACTCACGGTTTTTGTCGAATTATGTCAATTTTTTGACACTATTTATCGTTGGTTGATATAAGTGATTGTTTAAATGTTATAGAAACCTAACAAGTAGTTATATTTGCAGGTCAAATATGGCAACCAAAGGTAACCCGGGTGACAATAGAACCCGAAGATCCTTTTCCGTATTCGTAATATTCGGTCTATGCTGTTTCTTCTACCTTTTGGGTGCATGGCAAAGAAGCGGTTTTGGTAAAGGCGACTCAATAGCTCACGAGATAACAAGCAAAGCCGACTGCAGTGTCATTTCGAATCTAAACATTGAAACTCACCATGGTGTTGGAGTTAAAGACTCCAATGATCTAAGATCAAAAACCAAAGTTTTCCCACCGTGTGATGGTCGCTTCATTGATTACACACCTAGTGACAATGAGAAGTTGGAGTGTCTTGTTCCTGCCCCGAGAGGGTATGTGACCCCGTTTTCGTGGCCTCAAAGCCGTGATTATGTGCCAGCTGTTAATGTGGGTTATAAAAACGTGACAACCGAAAATTGGGTGCAATTTGAAGGCAATGTTTTTAGGTTTTTGGATAAAGTAGAACAGTTTCCTCATGGGGTTGATGCGTATATTGATCAGTTAGCCTCTGTTGTTCCGATGGGCAATGGGGTTATTAGAACTGCTCTAGACACTGGCTGTGGGGTAAGTTAACCTATTTTAACAGGTCGATTTGACCCATTAAAAAAAATCTTTTTTAAGTAGTGATGGCGGTTTTGACCCATTTATGAGCAGGTCAATTTTGGTTGTGTTTTATCTCAAATGGGTTAATAGGTTGAAAGTCGCGTAAAGCTTGCTTTTTTATGCAAACAAATCTTCTGAACGTTTATTCAGATATTTTAATTATTTTTGTAATAATGTTGTTTCTGTAACCATCATTTATCCCTTTTTGTAAAAAGGTTTAAAAGTTAAAACAAAAGAAGTGTTTGCAGGTCAATCTGACCCGTTTCAACCCGTTACCCAATCCACCTGTTCATCTTGCCATCTTTAATTTCAAGAATAATTGTTTATTGAGAAAATATGATATGATGTTGTTTATTAATTATTATTGGTTTTCAATCGTTTAAATTGATGGTTTTACATAGGTTGCAAGTTTGGGTGCATACCTATTCAAGAAAAATATTATAAACATGTCATTTTCACCAAAAGACTCACATGAACCACAAATTCGGTTTTCACTTGAACGAGGAGTTCCTGCTTTCATTGGTGATCTTGATACCATAAAGCTTCCATTTCCATCAAGATCGTTTGACATGGCTCATTGTTCTCAGTGCTCGATCCCGTGGACCCAAAATGGTATGTCAAAAAACAAGATTTTCTGAAAATACTTGTTTCTTATAATGGATTAATGATCATATGAGCAGATGGGAAGTACATGATGGAAGTTGACCGAGTTTTGAGGCCCGGTGGCTATTGGGTGCTTTCGGGCCCGCCTATTAATTGGAAGGCGAAATATAAAACATGGCAACGCTCTAAAGAAGAACTTGAAGATGAACAAAAGAAAATTGAGGAGATTGCTAAACTTCTTTGTTGGGAGAAGAAACATGAGAAAGGTGACGTGTCGGTATGGAGGAAACGAGCAAATAAAGATTATTGTCAAGAAAGAGAATCGCGTGTTACGATTTGCCAATCATCAAATGTCGATGATATATGGTATATAATCGTTCACATTAATTCCTAATTCCAACTTGGCCCTTTTGACTCTTAATTATGTGGGAAAACGGTTGGGTCAAGCAGGTTGAGTAATGGGTCTTGTTGGGTCACTACTGATGATGGGTTGGGGTCATACTCTAGGGGTACATATGAGCCAAGCCACTCGTGAATTACTCGATATCGGCTCGCTGAAACCTTGATTCGAACCAAGCTTAAACGGGCTCGAGCATTGTTCACAAAGATTCATTTTTGATTTAAAAAATTTCTTATAATTTAATCCATAACAATTTTCGCATTGAACCCACAAATGAAGCTTGCTCAATAA
This sequence comes from Bidens hawaiensis, assembly GCF_021521415.1. Lineage (NCBI taxonomy): Eukaryota > Viridiplantae > Streptophyta > Magnoliopsida > Asterales > Asteraceae > Bidens > Bidens hawaiensis. The sequence continues at coordinate 984,748 of NW_027491306.1, forward strand.
ACAAGCCCGAGCTAGAGCTGACTTGCGAGCCCAAACAAGCATTTTATTTATATAATATTTATGTTTAATATATTAAATATGTATTCATATACTATGTTATATATAGAAATTATAACTAATATATATATATATATATAAACTATTAATAAATAATAAACGAGCCAAGCTTGAGCCTAGTCGAGCTCAGGATCGGCTCGTTTATATTCCTTGGTCAAAAGGCTTTTTGTCAAAAATAATTAGTGTCAGTCTGTCAGATATGATTAGGAAACTTGCGTTGTTTCAATTATTATCCAAACTTTTATACTAAATGCGTTAAAAAATACATATTATATGCTAGAAAAATGGGTGGGTCAGGCTGATTGAATATTAGGCTGAAATGGTTAGGGTCAAAACTGTGAATTTGCTACTTTCATGTTTCACCTGTATCATTAGTTAGAGATAAACAACCCTGATCGGCCCGTTTATGTGCAACTGTAAACGGGCCAAACTTCTTTAAGAAAAAGTACACGTTGACGTGTAGGTACAAGCAAATGGAGGCATGTGTTACACCTTACCCGAAAACCAGCAACCAAGACGAGGTTGCAGGTGGTGAATTAAGCCCGTTTCCACAACGACTTAATGATGTTCCTCCAAGAATCTCAAGCGGGTCCTTACACGGAGTCTCTTCTGGGTCATTTAAAGAGGACACCAAATTATGGATCAAGCATTTGAATGGTTATAAGAGGGTGAACAATATTATCAGTACAGGGCGTTATCGTAATATCATGGATATGAATGCGGGTCTTGGAAGTTTTGCTGCTGCACTTGAATCCCCTAAATCTTGGGTTATGAACGTGGTCCCTACCATTGCTGATAAAGATACTCTTGGTGTCATTTATGAGCGAGGATTGATTGGAATGTATCATGATTGGTAAGTTTTGAAATCTCTGCACTTAAAAATGTTATTTTTAAGAATTTATCTTGCATGGTATTTAAACAGTTAGAGGTTCAAGATGGACGGGTTGGGTAACGGGTCAAGAGGGATTTGGGTTGAAACAGTTCAATTCATTTGGGTAGACTTGGAATCAGTTAAGTTTATAAATGGTAATGTTACCTAAAATAATCGTCTAAATCTTTTGTTGAAACGATTTAGAATGTTGTAAGAACTAAAAATAGACTTTTGGTGACTAACGGTTTTAACCCATTCCCATTTTAGCTATCTTTATTATTTGATCTGTTTGGGTTGAAAACTAGGGTTGTGAATGGATAAGTTTCGAGCTCAAACTGAACTAGAAACCGAATTGCAATTTTTTGGTTTTTGTTTTAAATAATGGGTTCGGTTCGGTTTTATTTTTTTCAATTTTACCATTTGGGCTTGAAAATTGGACCGAAAATTCGGTGTTTTGGGTTTTTGAAAACTTGTTTCGTTTTCTTACAATGGGTTTGGCTTAGTTTTACATATTGGGCTTGAAATTTTTTTCCTGAAGGAAAAAAAATGGCCTGAAATTGAATTTGGGCTTGAAACTTTGGTCCTAAATTTTTTGTTAATCAAGAATTAGTTGATTAAAGCACATTTGGACCTGAAATTTGTGGGTACACCGTTTATTAATTACTTAAAATCATCTTTTTTTTTGTTTGGTTTTACCATTTGGGCTTGAAAACTTTGGACCGAAAAGAAATGGGCCAAAATAATGAATTTGGCCTGAAACTTTGGGCCCAAATAGTTTTTGTTAATTAAGAATTAGTTGATTATTACACATTTAAACTTCAAATTTTTGGGTAGACCATTTGATAATTACTTAAATCGATATTTTTTGTTCGCTTCAGTTTTTTGGGTTTTTGGTCGATAACAAACCGAAATCGAACTGAAGTTTTGGTTTTTTAGAAGACATAAAACCAAATTGTCAGTTTTATATTGGGTTCGGTTATTTTGGTTCTGTTACGTCGGTTATTGTTCCTGGTTACTGATATGTTATTTCGGTTTTATAAGTAAATTGAGTTGAAGTTAATTTTTTAAAAATCTTTTTGTGATGGTCAGGTGTGAAGCGTTCTCCACATACCCTAGATCATACGATCTTATTCACGCTAACGGCCTTTTCACTTTGTACAAAGACAAGTAAGTTGCAATTCTTAAATTATAATACTAGACGGGTGCCCGCGCGATGCAGTGGGAACACAGACCGTTGATAATGGTTTGGTTTCAGTTTTTAACGGTTTTGTTTTAGTTTACGATGATCAAAAAACCACTACTAATTGTTTATTTAAACACTTTCAAACCGGATCGTAAACACCGCTACGTAAATGTTAAGTTTTTAACTAAAAAACTAAGGTGATATCATACTCAAATTAAAGAGAATAAAATTCTCGTTTTTATGGTGCCTGTTTTTTTTTAAAAAATATTAGCGTATGAAAAAATTATGACTGTTTAAAAATCGTGGGTGGAAGTTGGGTTAAATGTGAAATTAAAAAGAATACATGGTTAAAAGTTAAAGGGCTAAGGTTGTAACTATTACTTAAATTTACAAAAGTTAAAGTTGAGGGGGGCAATAATGTAACTATGTTTAAAGAATTGAAGTTTACGGTTTCATATATTTTCTAATGGACTATGTTGCCCCTCTTCAACATGCTATGTAAGTTGTACCATTTGTTAACTAAGTTGTAAATTACTTCAAATCTAAGTGTCTTAATTTGCCCATGAGTTATGTATTAAAGGGGAAGGTTCATGTACATTTTAATCTTAACATGAGAAAGTAGGAAATAATACCAATTTATAAAAAAATGAGAATGTAAGAAACAATACCAACTACAATACCAATCTACATAAACAATGATTTATAATAACAAAGAAAAATACCTAAAAATTACAACAAAAGAATCAAAATCAAGAACAAACTAATAACAGCATATACCAGCAAATACTTATAACAGCAAAAGAAAAATTCTAATAATAACAACAAAATATAAATCAGCAAATACTTACAACGTCTTATAATCGAAGATTAGCAAATACGAACAAAAAAAAAACAACAAACACCTATAAAAATAAACCTAATAATACCAACAAATTGGTTCTCACTGTTCTCATATTAAGAATACAATGTATTTGATCCTGTTTCATGTATTATATATAGTATAGATAGTTATTCTTGTTATTATTTTGTAAGTTTATTTTAAGACAAGACATGCATGCAGGTGTGGTTATGAAGACATCCTTTTAGAGATGGATAGGATTTTAAGGCCGGAAGGTACCGTTATAATCCGCGATCAAGAAATCGAACTGATTAAAGTGAAAAAAATTGTTTCTGGCATGAGGTGGAATACAAAAATGGTGGATCATGAAGATGGCCCTCTTGTTCCAGAAAAGGTATTGTTTGTAGTTAAACAATATTGGGTTGCTGCTGGTGAAAATAATTCACCATCTTCGAGATGATTGTCACATGATTTTTCTAAGTTTTGTTGTTTGTTTTGAATTTTAGTAGGGTTTTTAGCCTAGGGAAATTGGTATAATATTTGTTTTGTGCAACTTTGTTAGTTTGTGTTGGTGCAAAATGTAAACAACAGTTTTAATATTGTTGTTATGATCATAGTTACTTAAGCAATACTCTATTTGAATTGAAAATCATGCTTGTTTATAATGTTTTTGTTAATTAGGTGAAGAAACACTAAGTGACCCGGTACAGATTATAGATAATCTGGGGGTTAAGTAATGTTTCCCACGGATGAGATCTAGCTGAGAAGGCTGTTCTTCAGGAGACCTGCAAAACAAACACCGTAAGCTCGTCACTGAGAAGGGGGGGGGGTTCCTCCTTGTGACCACCCTCCGGCGTGAGAATCAGACTAGGTTGCTCTGAATATAAGTGTATATTAAGAGATTGCTAGATGACTGGATAGCAGATGATCTTACCATTCCAAGATGTTGGAGTATTTATAGCCGAATGTAGGTTTCCAAGCAGGTACAGCCGGCTGAATAGTATTCCTGTTCTACCAACAGTGGACTATGCACAGGCCATACTGGTTGGTGGGTAGGTTACGGCCAACAGTGACAAAGTCGGCTGCACTATTCCACCAACTGTAGATTATGCACGTCCCACCTACTGTGGATTGTACGCAGGCCATGCTGGTTGGTGAAAAGGTTACGGCCAATAGTAACACTATTCCACCAACTGTAGGCTGCGCATGTCCCACAGTAAGGGTTGGTGAGTAGGCAGCGGCTAATAGTGACAAACAGTACTAGAGGGTGCTCCTCCTCGCACTGTTGTCGGTGAGCTGTCACCCTGTGATTGGCTCATGGGCTGTTCTGGTCAGATCGTCTGTCCTATCCATACCTTGGTAGGTATAGTACAAAAGATCTTTCAGAATCATACAGACTGGCTCATTTAGGCGGGATTGTTCCCGCCTTGCTCATTCCTTCATGTGACTACTGAAGTATCTAGTGTCTTGTGCGTGTAGCCCTGCTGTCTGCGGGTAGCCTTCCCTGATGGCTTGTATCCGCAACTGCGGGAACAGGCGGGGTACTTCACCATTGGGAGGCTTTCCCTGCGTGTACAGCTTGCGTACTGCACGTAAGATTCTATGAGCATGGTGGGTCCTGCGGGAGCAGATGGCCTTTGCGCAGACGTCCCTGTTCAAGGTGAGTCTTGCGGGACCAACTGATCTCTGCTGGGACCTACCTCTTCAAGTCCCCCCAGTCCAATGTTCTTCTCACGAATGTTTAATGAAGTGAGGTGAACTTTTGGACTTTAAGCAAGGGGTTTTGAAAAGGGTTTTTAGTTTTAAGGTTCTCCGTGGGGATTCTTCCCGCGGGTTTCCTAATGTCACTTGCAAAAATTCCCGATTTTTTTGCTTGATCTTTGGGTATGATGCGGGTAGGTATGTAACCTTCTCGCAAGTCAGGAGCGTTGAGTCTCACTTGTGTGGATTCTCCTTGAGGTTTTAGTGGTTTTGAACATAGTGATCAATTATGTTTAAACCACCAATTCCATCCTGGAGCCTCAAACAATGTAGTTCTCGACGTTCCCGCTATGCGGGGATGTTATTTCCGTTTCCGCAAGCATTGCCCAGAAGATCCTTCTTGGTTTCAATTCCCTGCGGAGCGCTAGGTATGTGAAGGGTTTTTGCCTTAACACTGTACCCGCGCTCGTCTTACGGTTACTTTACTTTCAAGGTACCCCTGGCGTCAATTCCCTGCGGGTGTTAGGTATGTGAAGGGTTTTGCCTTGACACTGTACCCGCACCCGTCTTATAGTTACTTTGTTGCCGGGGTATTCTTGGCTTCAATTCCCTGCGGGAGCTAGGTATGTGAAGGGTTTTGCCTTAACACTGTACCCGCATCCGTCTTATGGTTACTTGGTTGCCAAGGTAAGGGGTATTTTCCCGCTTACTTTTGAATCTTTTTGAATTTTGAATTTTGAAATTCGAAAGGTTGATGAGGATAAGGACAGTCCAAACATCTGAAACGTCGTGCGACAGTTTCTTCTGACTGTGTCAGGACGTGCAGGAAGTTATGGTGACGTGACAGTACATGGTCATTCCAGACGCTTTTTCCGGCGCGTGGGCGCGATTTTTCGGGCGCGTGGCCGCGAAATTACTGGCACGCGTCCTTTTGACAGCTGTTGCCAGGTTGCTTTTTGCCACGCGTCATAGTTTCATTGCACCTTCAATTTCTCTCTCCTCCGTATTAAATTCACCGCATTAATTGCGATTAGTATATAAAGGGGGTGGAGGATCCTTTCCAATTCATACTTTCACATTTTCTCTTCATCTTTACAGCGATTTCCGGTGAATACTCTAATTAGTCGAGCATTCCCCTGAAATCGTTTTCTTCTTCCTTTTGCAAGATGTCTTCACATGATTTCGAGCCTACGACCGATGATAGGAGTACTGCTGGCGAGTGCCAGTGTGCTCTGCCCGGCGATCAGTACCGGTATGTTGTTAGGAAGTTCATGCTCGATCCTCTCGAGCCTGAGTTTCCTGAATCCCACCAAACCGTGTACGATGCCCCCAGAGGCAAGATCGGGGTTTATGCAGCATTCTTTGTCTATGGGAATCTTAGGTTCCCATTGACAAAGTTTGTTTACCGTGTCCTTGAGAGGCACGGTGTTCATTTGACCGAGCTGCACCCTATGGCGGTCGCCAAGATTCGCCACTTCGAGTGGGTGTGCCGGATTCTGGGCATCGAGCCCCATGTGGACCGCCTGATGACCTTCTATACCTGGAGGTGCATCCAGGGGTGGTACACCCTGACAACCCGTATCAAGGGTTTAAAGATTTGTGCGACCGAGCGCAGTCTCCGATCGTGGAAGCGGGAGTTCTTCTACCTATCCGCCCGCGCCGTCCCCCTTGCCATGAAGTTTAAAAATGGCCAAGCAATTCCGAGCCTTCACGCCCCCAACTACCAGGAGGCGGAATGGTTCTCGAAGATATCCCTGGTCCAATCTCCGGTTTACTGGTTTGCGGAGTCCGGGATGGTGATGCTGGGGATGAGCCGGGTGTGGAAGGAGGCGTCTCAGGTTCCCATCCTTCTCGAATACGGTTTGAACTCTACTCCTTATGGTATGTCTTGTCTTTCTTGCTGATATGAGTTTGTCTTCTAACTGTTTCTTTTCTCTTAGAGGGGAACAATTTGGAGTCGCTCCTGTACCCGCGGGAAGCTGACGATCCTGTGCGGATGGGTACTCGTGCTCTTGATGAGAACGAGTTGCCCATCCTGGAGCAAACAGCGGATCGGTTTGTGGAGGTTTATCCGCTGGGCCACGAGATCCTGAGCCACCGGCGGCCAGGTAAGGCGTTATTCTCCCCTCCACCCCTCAGTGCTGTACCCGCTGCTGGAATTCCTTACATCCTGTCTTCTTCTGAGGAATCCGCAGATGGTCCTTCGTTAGTGCGGAAGAAGCGGGCTGCCGGCGGGAAAGGGAAGGAGAAGGCGGCCTCCACAGCCGATCCAGTGCTCCTATCTGACACTGAGTCAGATAGTGAAGAGGCGGGGGGGAAGCCCGGTGGTGAGAAGACCACTGTTCCGGAGGCTACGACTGTTACCTCTGGAGAACCAATGACAACCACGGTGACCGGCATCAAGAGACCGGCTCCATCGGGTTCGTCCCCGCCCGTCCGTACGTTCAAGCGGAAGAAACCCTGTAAGCACAACTCTCTTAGCTTTTATCTTCATAGTTTAATCTTCAAGTCTTTTTAACACTTTTCTTCTTTACGCAGGTGTGGATGTTGGCGCATTCCAGGGTGAGGGGCCGAGTACAACCTCTCCGCCAATGACGGTAGGCTTGGTCAGCCTACCTGAGGCGTCGACCCAGGCGCCTGCGCCTGCTTCCGCTGGTTCAGTTGCTCATTCTGAGCCGACTGTTCCAGCCGAGATGACGTCACCGCCGGCGGTGAGTGCAATTTTTACAGCATCGTTCACCGAGCCGGCGGTTACTGTTGCTGCTGACTCTTCGGCGGCGTCCGCGACGGACACCATGCCTCCGCCATCGACTGCGGCGGAAACCATGCCGCCTCCGCCATCGGCCTCGACGGCTGGACCTTCAGGTACGCGCGGGGCTTCTCGCCGATCTTTGTTACCTTCCCATCTGCCTGACCTTTTGGATGGATTTCCCTTAGGTTCAGGTGATGGGTTCGGTGGCTATCGGCCTGTGATCGACCCTACAGGTGCGTAGGGTTCTTTTGTCCTTTATGTAATTTTTATCATCTTTTCCTAACTGCTTTGTTTCTTTTGCAGTGTCGGATTCCAATGAAGTGTATGTTCCAAGATGGAACATACGCCGAGGAACAACCCTTCGTACACCTGTGGAGTGCGTGGATTGGGCTCGCCACGTTGCTCCCCATGGTGCGTTGGGGGAAGCCATGGTTAGCTACCAGGAGGGTAGGCTAACCAACGAGCTTCGGGTTCTCCTGGCCCGGATGCAGCCACGCGTCGAGCTGCTTTGTCGTGAAAACGACAAGTTGAAAGCAGCTCGTGTTAAAGAAATATCTCAGGCGCGTGCTCTCCGGGAGGAGAACCAAAAACTGACCGCAGTATCTGCGGAGAAGGAGAAGGCCTTCAAGGCCCTCGAGGTTGAGGTTCAAGCGCGACTCGAGGCCCTCTCCAAGGCTGCCCAAGCTGTTAACGAACAGCTTCGGCTAGCTAAGGAGACTGCGAGGAACGCGACCGAGAGGGCCACCAAGGCTGAAGCTGTTGCTGAGCCTCTCCGCCTGGAGAATGAAGAACTTAAAGCTAAGTTAGAGGCTCTTCAAAAGGCTCATGATGCCTTGGCTATGGAGGATGCGAAGAAGCTTCAAGAGATCCTGGACCTGAGGGGTGTGCTTGCGCAGACCGAGCGGAAGCTTAAGGGCGTTGAAGAGGCCGCTGCAAAGGATGTGCTTCTCGCCAATCTTAATAAGAACGAAGCTGAACGCGCCTGCACCCAAGCTCTGGCTGCCAAGGAATGGCTTCTTCGAGAAGCGTTGCCTCAGGTATTTTAGCTTTATGTCGTCACGCTTTCCTTTGTAGAATAGAAGTTCTTATACTTGTACATTTTTTGTAGGTTGTGCATCGGGTCTTTTCAGAGACATCTTACGACGATGCTATGAGCGCAGCCCTCAACGCTTCTCATGAGGATGGGGAACGGACCGGCTTCCTGCTTGGTCTAGGGTTTGCTGAGAAAGGCGTCCCGCCTTCCAACTTCCCTTTGTATAATGCGGATACCGAAACTATTTATGACCAAGCAGTGAACCATTATGCTGCCTTCCCGCATCCGGTGGTGGAGAAGGTAAATGAAATTGCTGCTGCTGATGATGGGCTTGCTGTCCTTAGAGGTTTCCTTGAACCGTCACACTCTGCTGATGGTGCGGGTCCAAGTGGGAGTGGTCCTGAAGCATGATCCAAAAGATCCCTTTCCACCACTAGCGTAGATATTTGCTCTTGTACTTCTTTTGTATGCGGGTATATACCCAGCAATGTTTGTAATATTCAAGTTGATGAAATAAAGAATGTGTTTGTCCTTTTCTTTATTTAACGCATGTTTACACTTAGCAATTTCTTTAGTACTTAGATAAGTTAACTTTTTGACATGGTAAATTATAAGTTTATTTTTGCTTCCTCTTTCATGATTGTGCGGGTAAGACCGTCACTTGCACTTAGTAGGATGGCTAAACTTACATTTATCCTGCGTGGAAGTTTTCCTTATCTTTTCCTTGAAATTTTCTAAGTGTTCAGAATAAGTTAACCTTTGAACGTGGTAGATGATAGGTTGAAGTTTTGCTTCCTTGTTTGTGATTGTGCGGGTAAGACCGTCACTTGCACTTACAAGGATGGCTAAACTTTACTTACATCTGACCTGCGTGTAGGTTTTCCTTAGAACTTTTTAACATTTTTAGCGTTGTGTTTATGCGGGTTTTGCCGCCTTCTACACGCAACTACTTACTTCTTCACGCATTGGTGCGGTGAATACCGGCACATGGGAAGTTCATAAGTTAAAGGTAAGGCTATCAACACATTGTGTAAGGAGAATCATTTCCATTAGAAGTGGCTCTAGGCCTTTTCTTTACAAGTTTGGAATTGATCTACATATAACATTTGCGTAAGTGAGCTCCATTCCATGTTCTTGGGATAGGAGTGCCATCGAGCCTTTCAAGCCGGTATGCGCCTTTTCCCAGGACTTCTTTGATAATGTATGGCCCTTCCCAGATCGGGGCCAGCTTTCCTGGGCGCTCTTGGTTTGAAGCCTCGTTGTTACGCAGTATGTAGTCTCCTTTATTGAAGTTGCAGAGTTTTACCCGCGTGTTGTAGTACTTTTGCATTTGTCGTTTATAGTTCCCTTCACGCACTGCGGCTAAGTCTCTGCGTTCCTCGGCTAGCATAAGGTCTAACCGTCTTTCCGCATCATTGTCTTCTGGCTGGATCAAGACCCTTGGTGAGGGTAAACCAATTTCGACTGGGACCATGGCTTCAGTGCCATAAGTGAGACTGAACGGGGTTTCTCCCGTACTGGCCTTCTTCAGCGTTCTGTTTGCCCAAAGGACGTGCGGAAGCTCGTCCACCCAGCCGGATATGTGTTTCAAGAGTCTTTTCTTTATGCCATCGACGATGCTCTTGTTTGCTCTTTCCACCTCACCATTACCTTGCGGGTGTGCCACTGAGGTAAATGTGTGGGTGATTTGAAGTTCTTTTAGCCACTGTTGTAGCTTCTTGTCAGCAAAGTTGGTGCCGTTATCGCTCACCAAATTCTGTGGAAGTCCAAAACGACAAATAATAAATTCCCAAATAAATTTTTTGATATGTTTTGCGGTTGTTTGGGCTAAAGGTTTTGCTTCTATCCACTTGGTGAAGTAGTCGATGGCTACCACTAGGAACTGAACATTTCCTGCTGCAGTGGGAAATGGGCCTGTCACATCGATGGCCCATTTCTGAAATGGCCATGAAGAAGTGACTGGAACAAGTTCATTCTTCGGGCAGTGCGTGTTGGGTGCGTAAAGTTGGCAAGACCTGCATTTTCTGATGTATGCCAGTGCATCCGTATGCATCCCCGGCCAAAAGTATCCCGCGTTGTTTAGCTTGGCTACAACAGTGCGGGGACCTGCGTGTACCCCACAGATGCCTTCGTGTACTTCCCTTAGGAGGTAATCAGCATCTTGGTTGTCCACGCATCTTAAGAGTGGGCCAAGAAAGTTACGTCTGTAAAGGATGTCATTGACAAGTTGATAATTTAGTGCTTTACAGCGTAGTTTTCTTGCCTGTGTTTTTTACTCTGGTAGTGTTCCTGCTGCAAGGTAATTTATTATCGGTGTCATCCACGTTTCTGTACCGGTTTGGATGACACAAATTTCCTTGTGCGGGACTGATGGTGCTTCGAGGAGTTCAATGCGGATGTCCTTTCCCAAATGGGTGAAGGCTAGTGACGCAAGCTTGCTTAACGCATCCGCAGATTTGTTTTCGCTGCGCTTGACGTGTATGACTTTACAATCATTAAAATCACGCATGAGGGTTTTTGCCTGGGCGAGGTACAGGGCCATTGTGTCGTTCACAGCCGTGTACGTCCCATTTATTTGGTTGGCTACCAGCATGGAATCCACGTGGGCTTCCAAGTTTTTCACTCCCATCTTACGCGCAATTCTCAAACCGGCCAAGAATGCTTCGTATTCGGCTTCGTTATTCGTACTTGGAAAATCCAACCGAATAGCGTAAGTATATTCTTGGCCTGCTGGGTTGGTTAATTTTAACCCTGCGCCTGAACCCTCGTTACTGGCGGCTCCATCAGTGTAGAGTCGCCAGACATCATTGATGTCCTGTGCTGGGGAGGGTTGAGCCTCCTCCTGGCAGTCTTTCTCCCGCGAAGCGGGGACTTCTGCAATAAAGTCGGCCAGGACCTGGCCTTTTATGGCTGGTCTTGGCTTGTATTTAATTGCATATTCTCCCAATTCAATTGCCCATTTGGCTAGACGTCCCGATAATTCGGGTTTGCCTAGAACGTTTGAGAGTTTGAAGTTGGTGAGAATGGTAATTGGGTGACCCTGGAAATATCGCCTTAACCTGCGTGAAGCGTGTATAAGTGCTAAGACTAATTTTTCGAGGGTAGAGTACCGGGTTTCTACGTCTGTTAGTACACGGCTAACATAATAGATTGGCATCTGGATGCCCTTTCGTTCAACTAGCAGGACTGCCCCGGTTGCTCTATCTGTTGCGGAAAGGTATAGGATTAACTCCTCTCCTGCTTGTGGTGCTGTAAGTGTTGGAAGTTCGATCAAGCGTGACCGAATCTCCTGAAAAGCTGCTTCCGCTTCTGGTGTCCAGCGGAAGTGCGTTTTCTTCAAGCAGTTTCTCAATGTTGACACGAAAGGAAACGACTTATCCGCATGGTTTGCCAAGAAGCGATTAAGTGCGACTAGTCGTCCATTCAGTGTCTGAGCCTGTTTGATGGTGGTAGGTGATTCCATTTTAACAATGGCTTCGACCTTTTCAGGGTTCGCTCTGAAGCCATCTTTAGTAACAATGACTCCCAAGAACTTCCCTTCTTCCATCCCAAATGAACACTTGCTCGGGTTGAGCTTCATGTTTATTTTTCGGAGCGTGTTGAAAGTTTCTTCAATGTCTTTCAACATCGCTTCTGGCTCGAGGCTTTTGATGACCAAATCATCCATATAGACTTCCAAGTTTCTCCCGATTTGGGCATGAAACTCTTTGTCCATTAGTCGTTGGTACGTAGACCCTGCATTCTTAAGTCCGAATGGCATCATTTTATAACAAAATGTACCATCGGGCGTCCGAAATGCGGTTTTGTCATGGTCATCTATGGCCATGTGGATTTGGTGGTACCCCTTATACGCATCCAAGAAGCATTTAAGGCGAAATAGTGCCAACGAATCCACCTTGAGATCAATTTCTGGTAACGGATAACAATCTTTGGGGCATGCTTTGTTCAAATCTTTGAAATCTATGCACATGCGCCATTGTTTGTCATTCTTCGGTACCATTACGGGATTTGCAACCCATGTTTGATATCTACTAACGCGTACGATGCCTGCGTCAAGGAGTTCCTTGACTTGGGTTCTACACGCGTTAGTTTGTTCAGGCCCCATTACTCTGCGCTTTTGTACGACTGGCGTAACAGCCGGATCGCACTTGAGCTTATGCTCCGCCTTACTTCGGGGTACACCAGTCATGTCAGCTGGTGCCCACGCAAAGATGTCAGCGTTTTTCTGCAGTAAGCGTTTGAGTAATGTGCGGGTGGGATCAACGATTGTTGGTCCAATGGTAACGGCCTGGTCGGGGTATTTGCCATTGAAGGCCCATTTTTCCGGTTCAGTGATGGTTGGTTTAGCCTTCTTCGGTTTGGGTTTAGATGAGAAAGATGCAATACATACCTGGGGAATGCCAGAGATCATCGCTACACCCTCAGCTGTTGGCCATCCCATCATGCCGTGGACTGAAGATACCACGGCATTGAATCTTGCCATCCCGTCTCTTCCGAATAGGATGTCGTACGTGTGGTGTGGCTTTTTCATCACGACAAAATCCACGTCTTCAGTGCGTGAATGATTCCCATCAGTAAGAGTAACGGGGAAAGATAGGATACCCAGGGGGGTTTCTGTACTGCCGTCAAACCCTTCCATTGAAGCGTAGACCGTTTCCAAGCGTTCTTTATCTTCATCATCCAGCTTATCAAAGAACTGCCTGTACATCACTGTCGACGAAGCGCCGTTGTCAGCAAGAGTGCGGGAAGTGATGTAATGCCCCAGCTGGCTTCTGATGACGATGGGGCCTTCTTTGCTGGGGCCTCCTGGCACTCGCGGGAAGCGCACCTCAGCTTCCTTCCACGCGCATGGTTCTGTCACTCGCCTTTTTCTTCCTCTGACCTTACCATGAACCATGTTGTTGCTGATGTCGACGGGCATTCGTCCGTTACCTCTGTACCGGTTGTCATTCCTTCCTCCCTTCCTGATTGATGCCACGAGATGTGCAAGTCTTCCATCCTTGACAAATGTCTCAATAATGTCTTTCAATGATGTGCACTCTTCAGTACCATGACCCTTTGTCCCGTGGAAATCACAGGATTTGCTTTGATCCGCATTAGGTTTCTGTCGGATCAATGGGGCTTTTGGCCATGGTAATTTTTCCGTGGCAAATATCTCCGTGACGCTCTTCGTGAGTGGCGTCCACCGGTGTTTTCGGTTTGAAGGGTGTGTGTTATCCCTTCCGCTAACAAGAGGGCGAGAGCTGGATGAGGTGTCAAAGTTTACCCTTGACTGCCAAATACCTAGCCTCCTCTTTTTGTTCTGCCGGGCGATCCGGACATTGTTCTCTCTTGTCCTCTGAGTTTAGAGGTGTGTACTCTGGGGAAGATCCCTTCCCAGTTGCTTTTCCGTCTCGGCAAAGCGCTTTGCCGCCGTCATGATGGCATCCCAAGTTGATGGCATGCCATCCTTACCCGTCAATGTGCGGATAAGTTCTGGGTATTCGGCGCCTTGGATGAAGGCGGAGCGAACCAGATCCTCACTTATGTTGCCGAGACTAAGCTTTTTGGAGTTGAAGCGAGTGATGAAGTCCAATAAAGATTCATCCTCCTCTCTCACGCAGTTGAGGATCGTCCACTGCTCTTCAGTGTACTTCCTCTGTTGGCTGAAGTGCTGGCTGAACTTGTTTTGAAAGTCCGCCCAGTCATATATGTGGTGGATCGGTAAACGATCGAACCATGCCCTGGCCGCTCTGACCAGAGTCATTTGGAACATGTAGCACCACGTGGGTTCTGTCCAGTTGCTGACGGTAGCCCCCGCAATGAACCTGTTCAAATGGTCGTCTGGGTCGGATAGACCATCATAAGTGCCAATGTTGGACATTTGTTTGGCACTTCTCGGGGCGATTGCTTCCGCAATGTCCCTTGCGAATTTTGACTTTCCTGCATTTGTAGCAGTTGGTCTAAAGGTTTTGGAGAAGTCACGCGGGTTTCTCTCCACGATTGGTTTAAAGGCTTCCCCAAAATTCCTTTTTGGTTGGTCGTCCGTCTCCTTACGCTTCCCTTTCGCCTTATGGCGAGGGTTCGCGTCGGTATCAGACTCCAACTCGTCGTCTGAGTACTCGCAGTCACTGCTCATATTGAGGTGTTGGCGAGTACTGCCGAATTCGTCAGCCTGTTGGGCTGAACGCAAGCGTTCATCCAATTCGGCTTGGAATTCTCTTTGCCGTGCTTCGGCCCACGCCTTCACTTGATCTAGTGTTTGGCGAGGAGCCCTCGTTCGTTTTTCCAGCTGGGTATTGGTGAACCCCAGTGGAATATTTACTCCACTTGCCCCGGCTTGTGTAGTCGGGGTAGTGTTCGTAAGGATTGTATAACCGCCGGTGTTCCCCCCAGTTGCTGGGGTTGTTACCGGGGTTTCTTGGTCGGTTACTGGCCTTTGGACCGGAGTAACGTTAACCATTTCTTCAGAAAATTCGAAAAAACTAAATTAGTTCTAGCTTTTATGCACGGATGGCGCCAATGAATAAACACTAAGTGACCCGGTACAGATTATAGATAATCTGGGGGTTAAGTAATGTTTCCCACGGATGAGATCTAGCTGAGAAGGCTGTTCTTCAGGAGACCTGCAAAACAAACACCGTAAGCTCGTCACTGAGAAGGGGGGGGGGTTCCTCCTTGTGACCACCCTCCGGCGTGAGAATCAGACTAGGTTGCTCTGAATATAAGTGTATATTAAGAGATTGCTAGATGACTGGATAGCAGATGATCTTACCATTCCAAGATGTTGGAGTATTTATAGCCGAATGTAGGTTTCCAAGCAGGTACAGCCGGCTGAATAGTATTCCTGTTCTACCAACAGTGGACTATGCACAGGCCATACTGGTTGGTGGGTAGGTTACGGCCAACAGTGACAAAGTCGGCTGCACTATTCCACCAACTGTAGATTATGCACGTCCCACCTACTGTGGATTGTACGCAGGCCATGCTGGTTGGTGAAAAGGTTACGGCCAATAGTAACACTATTCCACCAACTGTAGGCTGCGCATGTCCCACAGTAAGGGTTGGTGAGTAGGCAGCGGCTAATAGTGACAAACAGTACTAGAGGGTGCTCCTCCTCGCACTGTTGTCGGTGAGCTGTCACCCTGTGATTGGCTCATGGGCTGTTCTGGTCAGATCGTCTGTCCTATCCATACCTTGGTAGGTATAGTACAAAAGATCTTTCAGAATCATACAGACTGGCTCATTTAGGCGGGATTGTTCCCGCCTTGCTCATTCCTTCATGTGACTACTGAAGTATCTAGTGTCTTGTGCGTGTAGCCCTGCTGTCTGCGGGTAGCCTTCCCTGATGGCTTGTATCCGCAACTGCGGGAACAGGCGGGGTACTTCACCATTGGGAGGCTTTCCCTGCGTGTACAGCTTGCGTACTGCGCGTAAGATTCTATGAGCATGGTGGGTCCTGCGGGAGCAGATGGCCTTTGCGCAGACGTCCCTGTTCAAGGTGAGTCTTGCGGGACCAACTGGTCTCTGCTGGGACCTACCTCTTCATTAGGTAAATTGGATTTTAATAATTCAGTTTACAATATATTTGTTTTGAGTTGGGATGTAATTCCTAAGGCTAATGATGAGTGTGTATCAACATAAGGTTTGTTATTTTTTGAGCGGCTAGCACACTCTCTCTAATTCTACTTCTAAATCTACACCAATGTCCACTGTAGGAATCGAACCCTCAACTTTATGGGGGAAGGATACCATTTTACATACCATGGTATCCCTAAGTTATAAGCCCTTTGGTGCCAAATTCTTAACGTGATTAGAAGTGCTTTTCCTCTTCCACACGAAGAGGTGGCAATATATATTTTGAGGTTATGGATGGTATGCGTTTTGCTCTACAAAGTGTTTGTTTTCTTTGTTTTGCTCTATGGAGTGCCTGTTTTAGTTGTTTGCTCCATACGAAGTGTCTGCTATATCTATTTTGCTTGACGAAACTCTGCAACATGTCATGTTTTGACCTACATGTCGTATGTATGTTTACATGTTTTGCTATCCAGTTATTTGTGTTGAGGCGTGTGGATCCATCACATGGATACTGAAACAACCCGAGAAATACTACTACCACTAGGGATGAGCTCAGTACCGGTAGCGAAAATCCCGATCCCTACACAAATTTTTTGTATAGGTACCGAAATATTCAGTTCGGTACCGGTATTTATGGTAAAATCCAGGAAATACCGGTACCGTACCCTACCGGTCCTTAAAACTCAAAACTTTGGTACCGATTCGGTACCGACGTACCAAATCGATACCAATTTTGGAACCGATATCGGTTCGGTACCGGTACCGATGTCGAATTTGCTCATTCGTAACTACCACCATTGGCGAAGCATAGTGAGGGCCAAAGGTGGCCCCGACCCCTTGTATTTTATTTTATTTTATTTTTTTTGCGCATCAGTGTAAATTACCTGTTTTTGACTGAAAATCTAAGCCCCTATGATTTAAAAAAAATACATTTTGAGTCCCCCTAACCTAATCCTGGATAGTGTTCTCTTCCAAGCTCCGTAGGGATGACAATGGGTCGGGTTTAGGTATTCTCAAACCCATACCTGGTTATAAAAGTCCATCCCAAACCCATCGGGTAATTACCCGCCGGGTTTCGGGTTTTCCCATCGGGTTTCGGGTTTCGTATCGGGTTTTGACAAAATACCCGTCGAGTACACCCGGCTCAAAACCCATCGGGTTTCTACCGGGGTTTTGACAAAATATAACTAATCGATTAAAAATATGGTTACCATATAGGTAAATATCTCAAATAATTAACATAAACAAGTTTCGACAAATAATATATTTGGAATATAGTATATATATAATATAATATGCTATATCGGCTACATCTGGTATATAATCGGGTAAATGGGTCTATGTTATCGGGTAATCGGGTTGCGTAATCGGGTATATTAGAAATCCCAAACCCGCGGAAAAATTTTAAAACTAATCCCAAACCCTAACGGGTCGGGTATTACCCGTCCTATTTATGTCGGGTTTCGGGTTTTCCCATCGGGTTCGGGTTTCATTGCCATCCCTAAAGCTCCGCCACTGACTACCACTACTGTTTTCGAGGCAGTGCAGAGGAACGCGGGTGAGGTGTTTGTTGCATATATGAATGACTCCCACAAATCTAAACCACAAGTCACACAAGAGGTGGGATGTCAAGTCCATCAACACAAATATGAAACGCGACTTGCTGATGCTCGCTTTGAAAGTTGATGGAAAGATGGTGGTGGCGTTACGTTACGTTACGTGGTGAAGGAGGTGAAGGTTAGCGAAGTGGTACATGTTGATTAATAAGAAGTGATGGGTGGGGCTTTGGTGATTGCTTACTTTAGTTAAAACTTTTCTAAAAAGTTATTGCGTGTTTGAGCTAGTTAAACGTTGTGACGTCATATATTACACTTTTGTAACTATTAACTAATTGTTAAAAGTTATTAGGAGGTTGAAATAAGAAATCCCAAACACCCTTGTATTGGGTGGTTTTCTTTTTAGTATGAGGGGTGTATTTGATTTTCGACATAAGTTTGGGAAAAAATATGTTAGTACAAAAAGTTAAACTTTTACATTTACCCAATTCTTGGAACGAAGTCATGCATTAAGAAAAGAAAGGACTAAAACCATATAATCTGTCTATGCAATTAATGCAGTAAAAAATCAAAAAACGGTCAAGGGCCGCTACTTGAAATATAGGTTATCGCGTTGGGATGGCGGTGAGAAAGTGGTAATTTTAATATCATGCAACGTGTGTATATATATATATATGTGTGTGGGGGGGTGAGTTAACGTACAATAATTGTTTAACGTACATTACGTACACGAAATACGTTCAAGGTTAAAAACACAAAAACGTTCAAGCCAAATTCCAAACCTAAAACGTTCAAGGTTAAATTCTAAAACGTTCAGGCTTAAAACCTAAAACGTTTAGGCTTAAAATTTGATACTTTCAAGGTTAAAAACCATCACTCAAAGGCAAAATTGATCGATTGATGATTAATTGGATCAATTTCAAGGTTAATTGGTTAATTAGGTTCAGCAATTTCAATTTCAATTGGAATTAATCACTGACCTGTGAACAACGATCGATGCTGTGATGGAAGAGGACGGTGCTCACGACGGTAGACGATGGTTGCGACGGTGGACGGTGGACTTTTGTAATATTTGCAATTTTTCAAACCCGAAAATCCAGCTCAAATCAAAAATTTGCTTTTAATAATAATAATAATATTGTTACTATTAGTATTATTATTATTATTATTATTATTATTATTATTATTATTATTATTATTATTATTATTATTATTATTATCTTCACTATCAAACATTCGCCGATAATAGGTCACGTACTGTTTAATACATTACGCATAACACGGTTTTGATTTTTGTTTATTAAAGTATTATAAATATTAGACTAGAACGGAAACCACCCTAGCTTAATAATTTATCTCATTTGAACATCAAACCAAACATCAAGGACTACTTTGTAAAAAATTTAAAACCATCGCTTCCCTCTCTCCCCAAATCCCGTTCCCCCCCCCCCCCTCCTCGTTTGATCCAGATTTTTAGCTGGGATCGTGGAATTAGTTATCTCTACACGTCAACGGGTCAATCGTGCGTTCAATCAACGTTTAGAAAAGGAATTTAACAGCTAATTTGCAACCATTTCTCGCGTTAACAACCCGCGGCTGAAACAACCTCAAAACACAATATATAAATGATTTTATTTCAATTAAACGATCCTACACCATCCCCTAGCATTCTGAACCAGAGCCCTAAATCAATTTCATCATACAGGCAGTGTAATATCGATTTTGATCTCGTATTCTTGGTCGAACCCTAACTCATCGTTCACCACCAATTCGAATGTAACATTTCAGTTTTATGTTTTTCATGCATTTGTAAATGTTACCCGACCCGGTTCGTATTCGGGTGAATTTATCAATAAAATGTTCCATTAGTTTAATTATTTATTTTTTATAATTATTAAACTATCAAGAAAATGCAACTTAACCCCTACACTTACTTCTAAACCGCTTTGCATCCACAGTCAAAGTCTAGGGACCCGGTTTTGTTTTTTATTTTATTTTATTTAATTCCTAGTTTTCTTTTTGTTTTAATAATGATAAAAATAATAAATAAACATTGTTTTAGCGAAACCGAACCTCGAAAGTGTTAATTTGGCCATGGCTTTGCGTCATAAGTATGCATGCACATATACACATAAACATACATATATATACATATAATACTATAAAAGAAATATTATTTTATTTATTTATTTATTCATATTTATTTATTTATTCATTTATTATATATATATATATATATATATAATTATATATATGAATTTGTTTTTAAAATTAATGTTTCATTCAAACATATATATAATGTTTATTAATACTTAATATCGGTTATTATTTAAAATCTATTTACTTGAAATATATGAGCATGGATAAAATATATCACTTATATTAATTACCAAATAATAGTATTTACACAAATAATAATAATAATAAATATAATGTTAATACTAAAATTAGTTAATAAATAATTAACAAATAAAATAATCTAAACCCTAAACGTCTCCCAAATATTTCAAACCGATTAAAATACAATAATAATGTTGAAACTAATAATATCTCATCAAATCTCAAATCGTTATTAATTCTTATCCTCATTTATTAATACTATCCTTAAACAATTAGGGCATCCTTGTTGACGTATCTCGAAGGCTTGAACGTGTTCATCCTCATTTTTTTTTATTATTATCTCATCCTCATTAATCCATCTATAAGGTAAGTAATTCACATTCCCCCTTTTTTACCGTTTTATATTTTGAGAACGTTATGCGTTAATCATTTTTTTACTACAATTCCACTATTTGTGTTATATGATATTGCTTAATTAGTTATACGTGCAAATGTGACTATGTGTTTACTTTATGTTTTGGTGGTTGGTATCTCATCCTCATCCGCATTAGTATGATCATATGCCGTCGGAGTAGCTCGTTATCCATGGGATTCGAGTGAAAAGACAACTTTTATATTACTGTTATATTGTTGTTATGCTAGTTGTAGTATCTCATATTATCGCAAGGAATTGTCATTTTTATATTATATGTATTCAAAAACCATGATTACTTGCTCAAATTTATGTTGATAAACTATGTATTTTCCCACATGGCGCAGGTAGCTATATTGGATGAAGCAAGAGGTTTAAAGAGTAGATTCGACCTTAGGATGCATGAATTAAAGACTTATTTATTTCTTTCTATTTAATTGTAATGTTTGTTTCCATGAGACAATGTTTGTGCTTTTGCGTACTTGAATAATATGAATTTAATAATTTAGATATTGACACGTGTATTTATTTTATTGTCTTTTGAGCTATGATACAATTATGTCGCGCCCCGGCATATTCCGCCATAGATTGAGGTGTGACAGATTGGTATTAGAGCCGAAGGCTATAAGATAAGTGGTTAGACTTAACGACCTAGTAGCATGTTTAGGGTCCCTATACTTGTTCCTATACGTGCACCTTACATGTTTAAATTTTTCTACATAGCTTAATTTATTTAAATTGTTTATCATATACAAATGTACACGAAAGCACACACTTATTCCGAGGCTATGCCTCAAAATCATTTTTTTCAAAATTTTAGAACGATTTTTAATCGGGAAATTCCTTAAGAATTCCCACCTTTTACCTCCCCTTTCCTTGAGGATGATTCGTGTAACAGATACGTAGTAACTGTAAGGGAGACACACCTGTACACCGATTCCTTGACACCAAGGCTTGCGAGCCTAAGGAAGTGCAATGCGGAAACATCTCAATCAGCCATGAGACCTGGTTGCCTTCCTGGAGGGTGAGGTGTGAGTGTGAAACTTGTTAGGCCAAAGCATATCACACCAAACGTTCGCGAATCTACTACCCTCATTGTATCAATCGTTGTCATGTGACGATTACATCCTTAATTTATAACCGAATTAACGGTGATACGTGGCTAAAATCGGTTTTCCATATTGTGTTAGTTGAATAGTTGGGTGAAGCATACAAATACGGGGTGGTTCCCGAAGTACTTCAACCATCTATCTCAATACCCCTCAAAACTCAATTTTCATCTATTTTGTGAAATTAATACATGAGTATTTCAACAACTTTTATTTGGTTTTCGATATTTTCATTTCGTTGGAAGGAACCATGGTGGTTCATGAAATCCTAACCAACAAATGAAACCCCATGTTTCAATTTTGGTTATGTTACGACTATTTATTAATGTATTTATTTTATTTATTATTCCTCATTACATCAACACTTATAAAATCACGTCTCATAAATGACTTCGTTCTCAACCTCAACCACAAACTCAACCTCAAATTGTTAAATAGAATTCACAAGTATCAACTTATACAAACTCATACATTTACAACAATTACCCAAGTCTCATAAATTTTAAACTTTTGATCCTTGCAGTATGTCTTCCCGTCTCATCAACCGTACCCTTCGCGCTGGCAACTCTGGCCGTCGCTTGTCATCTCGTATTACAAAGGGAATCGTGGAAGCCCTACCAATGGTCATCTCTCAACTCCAAGCCGTGAATGCCGCAGCTGTTCCCGCAAACCCTAATGTTTTCACTATCAAGCAATTCACCAACGCTAACCCGACCGATTACTTTGGGACTAAGGGTGCTACAACCCTTCTTCAATGGTTCGAGCACATGGAAAGCGTGTTCCTCCACTGTGCATGTCCGGATGACAAGAAGACCATGTATGCTTCAAGTGTTTTCAAATCGAGTGCCCTTGGTGGAATAGCAAAAAGAAAGATCTTGGGGCTGAGGTTGCCATGACCTTGCCATGGGATGACCTCAAGAAGCTTATGTTAGACCAATTCTGCCCGAAATATGAACTCTGAAAGTTGGAAGAAGAATTTTGGAATTTGAAGCAAGAGGGAGGTGATAATACCACTTACAACAATCGGTTCCACAAATTAAGCGTCCTTATCCCGCACATGGTTACTCCTTTGGAGCCTGCCATTGAAAAGTACATCACGGGTTTGCCGATGCAAATCCAAGACTCCGTCCTTATTCGTGACCCGAAAGAACTTCATGATGCCATCACCCTAGCCGGTACCCTCACTGAAAACCACGTTAAGGCCGGGACCTTGACGCGGAAAAGTTCCAAGAAGCCCAATGATAAGCCCGCATCCGAGCCCGTTAAAGAGTCCAAGCCCACATCCTCAAAGCCCAAATCCTCCAAACACAACCACAACCACAACTCCTCTCATTACCGCAATAACAAACGAAAGCCCAATTCACAAAATTTTGTTATAGCCCAACAAGCCCCTCCAACCAAGAAACCATAATCCGGCCCACACCCATATTGCAACAATTGCCAACGTCACCATCCGGCCCAATCCACTTGCCGAGTGTGCACCAATTGCCACCGATTCGGCCACCTCACCCAATACTGCCAAGAAGCACCCCATGTGCAAGCCACTCCACTGCGGTTCGCACCATCAAACCAACCCAACCGAGCCATCCCTCGTGCTCCAATCATTAATCCCATTAGGGCTTGCTATAATTGCGGTGATCCAAACCACCTCCGCAGCGCGTGTCCTCGACTCGCTCAAGCCTATCAAGCCTTTGTTGCCCCACAACCCTACTACACCTCCCAAGCCTACCAAGTTCAAACTTAGCAACCTCAATTACCCCAACTCATGCCTCCTCCAAACCCTCAAGCTCAACCCATGCTCATGCAAGCCTACCAAGCTCCTACCCCTCAAGCTTCAACTTCCCAAACCCAAGCACCTCAAGGAACTCAAGGGCAAGCTTTCACCATCAATGCTCATCAAGCCCGAAACTCGAACGATGTGGTGAAGGGTACTTTTTTAGTTAACAAGCATCATGCATCAGTATTATTTGATTCGGGAGCCGATAGGAGCTTCATTTCCTTTGATTTTGAGTACATACTTGATGTTCCCGTAGTAAATTGTCTAAGCCATTCACGGTAGAGATAGCTAACGGTAGTTCGATTGTTATTGACTCTATTGTGCGTAATTGCACACTCGCCCTTAATGGGAAAAATTTCTCCATTGATCTCATTCCGATGCAAATGGGTAGCTTCGACGTCATCATTGGTATGGATTGGCTTTCTCTTCATTGTGCCGAAATTCTATGTTTCGAGAAGATTATTCGTATCCCTATCGAAGGTGGCGTAATTCTAAACGTCGCCGGAGAAAGACTATTCTCAAAGCTAAACCTCATGTCATGCCTTGAAACCCAACGTTATTTGCGCAAGAAGTATGTTGCCTTCTTAGCCCATGTCACCACAAAGGCCCACGAAGAAAAGCAACTTTCTGATATTCCAATTGTTCGCGATTTCCACGAAGTCTTTCTCGAAGACGTTTCTGGACTCCCACCCATACGTCAAGTGGAGTTCCGTATTGATCTTGTACCTGGATCAAACCCCGTAGCCAAGGCACCGTACCGTCTTGCACCCTCCGAGATGCAAGAAACTCTCTAATCAAATCCAAGAACTCACAAACAAAGGTTTCATTCGCCCGAGTTCGTCTCCATGGGGCGCACCCGTTTTGTTTGTCAAGAAGAAGGATGGTACTCTTCGTATGTGTATCAATTACCGAGAGCTCAATAAGCTTACCATCAAGAACCGTTATCCCCTTCCGCGCATCGATGACCTATTCGATCAACTTCAAGGATCTTCTTGTTTCTCCAAGATTGATCTCCGTTCGGGTTATCACCAACTTCGTGTCCACGAGGATGACATACCCAAGACCGCTTTCCGTACTCGTTATGGGCACTTTGAATTCCGAGTTATGCCTTTTGGGTTGACTAATGTTCCCGCCATTTTAATGGACTTTATGAATCACGTTTCTAAACCCTACATCGACAAGTTCGTGATTGTTTTCATCAACGACATCTTGATATATTCTAAATCCGATGATGAACACAAAGATCATTTGCGCGCCATTCTTGATTTGTTGCGAAAAGAACAACTTTATACTAAATTCTTCAAATGCGAATTTTGGCTAAAGCAAGTTCAATTCTTGGGTCACATCGTCAACAACAAGGGAATTCATGTTGACCTCGCTAAAATCGAGGCCGTTAAAAATTGGAAAACCCCGTCTTCTCCAACGTAGGTTCGCTCATTTCTTGGTTTAGCGGAATATTACCGTCGCTTCATCTGCAACTTGTCGAAGATTGCTTCACCCCTTACCGCACTAACCCACAAAGGGAAGGTTTATGAATGGGGTCTCGAACAAGAAAAAGCGTTTCAAACCCTAAAGGACATTCTTTGCAATGCTCCTATCCTTGCTCTTCCCGAGGGCAACGATGATTTTGTTGTGTTTTGCGACGCTTCTATCCAAGGTCTCGGTTGTGTTCTTATGCAACGAGACAAGGTCATTGCTTACGCTCTGCGTCAACTCAAGGTTCACGAGAAAAATTACACGACGCACGATCTCAAACTTGGTGCTGTCGTGTTTACCTTGAAAATTTGGAGACACTATCTTTATGGCACGAAATGTGTGGTCTTCACCGATCATAAGAGTTTGCAACACATATTCGACCAAAATGATCTCAACATGAGACAAAGATGATGGACCGAATTGTTAAGCGATTACGATTGCGAGATTCGCTACCACCCCGGGAAAGCAAATGTCGTGGCCGATGCTCTTATTCGTAAGAGTCACATTAAATCTGTATTTCCGTATTGCTCAACTGTGTCACCATGCAATCCGACCTTCAATACCTCATCTTTGACGCTCAACACGTCTCCGTCACCGATGGAAGTTTATACAACGAGATGTCGTGTGATGCCGAACTCCAACTTGAAACCAAACGCAACGGTTTGCTTTATTATTTGAACCGTTTATGGGTTCCCGATCATGATGGTATTCGCACGTTCATCATTGATGAAGCTCATAAGTCACGATACTCTATTCATCCCGGTGCGGATAAAACGTATGCTGATTTTCGTCCCATGTTTTGGTGGCCGGGAATAAAGAAAGATATCGCGGTATATGTATCTAAATGCCGCACTTGTTCTAAGGTCAAAACCGAGCATCAAAAGCCATTTGGCTTTCTCGAGTAACCGTCGATCCCCGTTTTGAAATGGGAGGACATAGCTATGGATTTTGTCACCAAACTCCCCACTACTCAAAGCCGCAATGATAATATTTGGGTAATTATTGATCGGCTGACCAAGTCGGCTCATTTCATACCCATTCGAGAAAAGTTCTCCGTGAGTCAACTAGCTCAACTCTATGTCAAGAATATCATCTGTCGCCATGGAACACCGTTGACCATTATCTCCGATCGTGATGATCGGTTTACCTCTCATTTTTGGAATTTGTTGCAAACCACCTTGGGTACCCGTATTAATCTAAGCACCGCTTACCATCCACAAACCGATGGTCAATCCGAACGAATGATTCAAACGCTCGAAGATATGCTCCGTTCTTGTGTGCTAGACTTTGGTGGAAATTTGGATACTCACTTACCACTTGTAGAATTTTCCTACAATAATAGTTTCCTCACTAGTCTTGGCATGGCACCCATCGAAGCTCTCTATGGTCGAAAATGTCGTTCCCTGATTTGCTGGAACGAGATTGGTGAATCGCAAATCATCGGTCCTAAGCTCGTTCAAGAAACTTCCGACCGGATTGCCCTTATTCGTCAAAATCTTCTTGCCGCTCGTAGCCGTCAAAAGAGCTACGCCGATAAGCACCGTAAACCCCTCGAGTTTAACGTTGGTGATCGAGTTCTCCTCAAAGTATCTCCTTGGAAGGGAGTAGTTCATTTTGGTAAAAAAAAACAAGTTATCTCCTCATTTTGTTGGGCCATTTGAAATCGTTGAAAGGGTTAGTCGAGTTGCTTATCGTCTTGATCTTCCTGAAGAGCTCTCCAATGTTCATCCGACTTTTCACGTTTCAAATCTCAAGAAGTGTTTGACCGAAGGGAACCTCCACATACCCCTCGACGAAGTAAAAGTTTATGAATCTATGCGCGCGATCGAGAAACCCGTTAAAATCATGGATTGTATGGAAAAAGAAACAAAGCGTAACCTCATTCCGCTTGTCAAAGTTCGTTAGGAATCCAAGCGTGGTCCTGAGTTCACTTAAGAACGTGAAGACCAAATGGAAGCCAAGTACCCGCACCTCTTCGTTACGGTTTAATCTCTAATTTCGGGACGAAATTTCCAAAAGTAGAGAATGCTGTAACATTTCGGTTTTCTGTTTTTCATGCATTTGTAAGCGTTACCCGACCTGGATCGTATCCGGGTGAATTTATCAATAAAATGTTCCATTTGTTTAATTATTTCTTTTATATAATTATTAAACTATCAAGAAAATGCAAATTAACCCCTACATTTACTTCTAAACCGCTTTGCATCCACTATCAAAGTCTAGGGGACCTTTTTGCAAAAATTATTCAAACTCATCTTTCTTCTCCTTCCTTTCCCTCTCCCGTCGGCCATAGGAACCCCCCTGGACCCGGTTTTGCTTTTTTTTATTTTATTTAATTCCTAGTTTTCTTTTTGTTTTAATAATGATTAAAATAATAAATAAACATTGTTTTAGCGAAACCGAACCTCAAAAGTGTTAATTTGGCCATGGCTTTCCGCCATAAGTGTGTATACACATATACACAAAAACATACATATATATACATATAATACTATAAAAAAATATTATTTTATTTATTCATTTATTTATAGTACTAAACCGATCTAGTTCAAGGGTCCGAATAAATTCTTCCATATATATATATATATATAGGGATGGGATCTAGTGAAAACTTCTCTTAAAGAGAAAACTTAAAAACTTCTAAAAACTCCTACAAAACTATTTTTAACTTTTTAAAATTTTTTTTTAAGTTTCTTTTTTCCATTATTGTTATATGTTGCCATTGGTTCCCAAAAAAAAAAAAAACCTTGCCGGTAACCTCGTTGGTATAGTGCGCATGTGTAATAATGTACATTGCATATATGAAAAAGTGTTTGTATTGCATAGAATATAACACTATTACACATATTTGATACACACTATTGTATATATGCAATATAAGACTAATACACACATCGAATACAATTAGCACATATGTGCAATACAATATTAACGCACATGTGCACCACATCAACTTTTATTTTAGTATTCTTTTTTCATATAATACAACACTACTACACATATACAATACACAATTATTGAATATATGCAATTAAACACTATTAAACTCAAAAATACATAGTAATACACGTGTAATACAACGATATCGCACAGTAATATGTATGTGCATTACAACGAGTTTTTTTTTATTTTTTTTAAATTTTTTCCAGCAAAGGGTAAGAATATATAAGAATAATGGCAAAAACAGAAATTTGAAATTATTTTTTTATTTTTAATTAAAAATAATTCTTTAGGAGTTTTTAAGTTTTCTCTTTAAAGATGAGTTTTTTCTTGATCCTCTCCCTATATATATATATATATATGAATTTGTTTTTAAAATTAATGTTTCATTCAATCATATATATAATGTTTGTTAACACTTAATATCGGTTGTTATTTAAAATCTATTTACTTGAAAAATATGAGCATGGATAAAATATATCACTTAAATTAATTACCAAATAATAGTATTAACACAAATAATAATAATAATAATAATAAATATAATGTTAATACTAAAATTAGTTAATAAATAATTAACAAATAAAATAATCTAAACCCTAAACGACTCCCAAATATTTCAAACCGATTAAAATACAATAATAACATTGAAACTAATAATATTTCATCAAATATCAAATCGTTATTAATTCTTATCATCATTTATTAATACTATCCTTAAACAATTAGGGCATACTTGTTAACGTATCTCGAAGGCTTGAACGTGTTCATCCTCATTTTTTTATTATTATCTCATCCTCATTAATCCACCAATAAGGTAAGTAATTCACATCCCCCTTTTTTACCGTTTTATATTTTAGGGGCGTTATGCGTTAATCATTTTTTACTACAATTCCACTATTTACGTTATATGATATTGCTCAATTAGTTATACGTGCAAATGTGACTATGTGTTTACTTTATGTTTTGGTGGTTGGTATCTCAACCTCATCCTCATTAGCATAGTCATACGCCATCGGAGTAGCTCGTTATTCATGGGATTCCAGTGAAAAGACAACTTTTATATTATTGTTATATTGTTGTTATGCTAGTTGTAGTATCTCATATTATCGCAAGGAATTGTCATTTTTATATTATATGTATTCAAAAACCGTGATTACTTGCTCAACTTTATGTTGACAAACTAAGTATTTTCCTGCATGCCGCAGGTAGCTATATTGGATGAAGCAAGAGGTTAAAAGAGTAGATTCGACCTTAGGATGCATGAATTAAAGACTTATTTATTTTTTTCTATTTAATTGTAATGTTTATATCCATGATACAATATTTGTGCTTTTGCGTACTTGAATAATATAAATTTAATAATTTAGATATTGACACGTGTATTTATTTTAGTGTCTTTTGAGCTATGATACAATTATGTCGCGCGCCGGCATATTCCGCCGTAGGTTGGGGTGTGACATCGAACTCATAAACGGTAAGGATTATATGGTTTTCGTTCGGATTTACTTGAGGAACGAAAGCCCTCTGTCCATTTCAATTGACCGAGGGCAAACGATATTCAATTTTTGAATTTATTGAATTAGGGTTTATGTGGGTAATTAGGGATGAATTGAAACTTAGTATATAAATTTTTGTTCTCATTTCTTAATCAGGTGAGTCACCAGCCCCATTGGTTGGTGCATTTTCGTTAAAACACCATTTTTCTATTTTTCTATATTTTTGGGGCATTTATTTAAAGGTGACTAATAACATTCTATTTTTCTATATTTTTGGGGCATTATGCATACTAAACTAATATTATACTATTATTTGCGTGGTTGGAATATTGCTCGTTTAATTGCTATGTGATTATGTGTTCACTACTTTTATGGTTGGTTGATAATTTGATATATCATCCTCATTGTCATAAGTATGATCATACGCTGCTAGAGTAACTCAACACTGTTTTGTTCGAGGGGAAATGACACTTTTATTTTATGTTTGTTATTAGTTGCGAGTCCGAGTAGACACATCTGAAATCTAGAAGCATGATTGAAAAGACACAGATATTTGTTTACATGAGTCGATGCTATTTACCTACGCAAGGAATTGTTTATTTCTCAATATTATTAATATATTTAAACCAAACTGTGAATTATTCACTCAACATGTGTTGCTGACAAATTATTTTTACGCATAATGCAGGTTGTTATAGGAAGTAGGTGAAGACATAGATTTGAACTTTAGATTAAAAATTATAAAACTTTAAGTGTTGTATTAATTTCTTTTTCATTTGAATTGTTTGTGTACAATTATTGTGAATAAATAAATTTAGATATTGACACTTATTATTATTTTAGTGTCTTTGAACTATGATATAAATTATTTCACGCCACGGCATGCTCTGTCGTAAGTTAGGGGGTGATAGATTGGTACCAGAGCCGAATGCTATAAGATAGGGATCCGGGTTTGAACACGGGTTTGGGCATTTATTTTTTTCTTTTGAAACCCTTTCCTTTATTAAAGTAATCAAATTAAATTATATTAAATCAAATAAAATCATTTTAAATTATATATAATTAATTTAAACTAAATAAAAATCAATTATAAATTATTTATCTAAAAATCAACTTTTTTCTATGATTTCTCGGACCTGATTTATATTATATTATATTATATTATATTATATTATATTATATTATATTATATTATATTATATTATATTATATTATATTATATTTTCGTTAAACTTTATGTAACGTTAAAATTATTGTAAACGAGATAAAATCATATCGTTAATCCGGACTTCGTAAATAAGCTAATTCTCATAGTTAGTGCAACTTATTTATCAAATAATATTAAAATAATATAAATCGTTAAAATTCCGTTAAAGCTGAAAAATAATATTATATTACCAAATGATAATATATATATATACACACACACATTAAAATAATGATTAACTCCTAAAAATTAAATTATATAACTTTTACAATCTCGTTAGCTAGATTTTTGTTTTGTTTCTTAATTATAGTTCGTGAAGTTCGGTTTCGTTATCGTGCTTTCAGTTTTTATTGCAATTTTATCTTCGATTTTAAGGTGAGTTTCTCACACTCCCTTTTTAAACGTTTTTTATTTTGGGGGTAGCATGTATATTCTACTCAAATGATTACTTAACATGCTTTATTCAAACTACAATTCGCATTATGCACCTGTGTGTTTATATGCTTACTTGCGTTGTGCGATTACCCAAGTACGTTAGTTGTTACCAACCGGAAAGGACCTTGCGTACGTTGTGCTATAATCCGAGTATGTTGGTTGTTCCCAGCTGGAAAGAACATTGCGTGCGTTGTGCGATTATCCGAATACGTTGGTTGTTACCAACTGGAAAGGACCTTACTTGCGTTGTTACACATGTTTATAGAATTGTATGATTTTTTATGTATGTATATTAAAACTTTGTGATTCTCACCAACTACTTGTAGTTGACCCTTTATTTTATATACATGCTGCAGGTACAATTATTAGAGGTTGAAGAAATGAAGACACTAGACTTAGGATATTTAAATTAATTGACAAGTTGGTTTGAATATTTCTTCATATTAAATGTAATCTCTTTGTTTCAAACTTGTGTATTTGATGTTCAAAGTAATTAATGCTAATATTGTCACGTAATAGTGTCACACGTGTTTGGAGAAATCTGTATGTCACACTCGGGCGTTTCCGCTTAAGCAGTAGTGATTGTTTCTTTCACATGTTATTACTTTATTATTGTTGATTCAATTACGTCTCATTTACACAAGCACACACACAAGTCCAAGGCTTATGCCTAAAACGAAGATTTTCAAACATTTGCAACAATCGATTTTCGGTTTACGATATTTCTTCTTCTTAAAGATGGTTCTACGTGGCAGGTATGTAGTAACTGGAAGGGGGCGCGCTTTTTTTCCGAACTCTTGACACCAAGGTTATTGAAACCTAAGGATAAGCAATGCGTACAAATCCCAATCAGACGCGGGACCCGGTTGCTTACCTGGAGAGTTCAGAAAGGACATGAAACCTGTTAGGCCAAAGCGTACCACACCAAACGCCATACGAATCATAACTTTATGCTTTCAGACGTGAACATGTTTTCTTTGTGAAAAGAATATGGTTACACTCCTAAGTATGTCACAAAAGTCATGGTGGTTAATGCGACGTGTGATTCCAACCCTCAATGTTTTACAACGTGTTTTAACTAAAAGTCTGACAAGTCATGGTGATACACGAATACCCAGCTTTTGGTTCGATTTGATTATGCATTTTGATTTGTGTGTTTTAACTGAAAGTCTGTCAAGTGGTGGTGGTGATACACGAATACCCAACTTTCAGTTTGATTTGGTTGCGCATTTATGATATTTATTGGAACATACAAGTTATGATGATTCATACAATGTGTGATTCCGAAGACTCAATTGTTTATATTGCGGTTTTGAAAAGTCATTGGGATATGTGAATAGTCGAGTTTCAATTCGTTTTCTGTGTTTATATATTCATTGAAATTTCTAAAGGTCGTGTGATGCTATACTGTCGCTATCTAGTAAAAAACAATTAAAATTAGTGTCCTAATCACCTAAGCAATCTAGGGTAAGTAGGGTGTCGAACCACGAGGAGTATGGGGTCAGTGTGACGTGAAACTGATTCCTAACATTATAAAGTAGACTATAAATAGTGCTGATCACACTAGCAATTGATCTGGTAGAATACTAAACAAATAACTTAAGCAAGTATTCAATCAAACAAAGCAAATCACACCCGGGAATTCAAGTACGCAATTAACAGTATTCTCATGCAACCTAACAGATTAATTATCCTACGTTAACTAAAGATTGATTAACGAGCTAAACCTTAGGCATCCACAATCGCTAACACACGACACTGGTTATTAAATGGTCCATATCAGTGTAACTCAACTAAGGGCAATTGTATGCTTTCTTGTAATTAACTAGTTAACACAACCCTATAAGCTATTATTATAGCAACCGACAAACTAATCGTTCTAATCGACAAAAATCTAAACCAACTGAATGCACGAACATACAAAATATCAATACTCATAGATTAGCACAAAGATAATTACAATTAGTTGTTCTAATACATGAGAAAATAACTGAAATATTACAAACTATACATCCCGGGTATGACTCGAAGGAATTAGCCGCGTCTCGGCATCTCTCGATCTTCGATTTGAGTTATATAGTTCATGTATATGGCCTTGAGATGAATGGAAGTGATGGTAGGCTGCTATTCTCCTTAGAAACTGCTCTGGAAACTCAATAATCTCGATTAGGGTCGTCAAAACGTATTTTAAACAAACCCTAACATTTTCCCGTCTGTAGAAACCCATCGCGTATCGCGATGGGTCTCTTCCCTGGTTCATCACGCAAAAGTAAACGCTGTTTAATATTTTAATAGGCATCGCGTATCGGGATGCCCTGTCTTCACACCCCATCGCGATACGCGATGGGTGGCTTCACCAGCTGATCCATTTTCCATCTCGGTTTACGTGCTGGACATCCCGGGTCTTCATCTCCGGCTCGTACAGGTCCAAATTAATCATTTTAAGTGCCTGTGACCTAAAATACAACAAACACGTATGAAGTACCAAAGTTCTTAAACTAAACGATTAAAACAACTAAATTAACGAACAAAACTATACACAAATAAACCGACCATCATCGTGCTATTACATGAATTGTCGAGTTTCACCCCGTTTTCTTTATTTATAAATTCAATTATTATTATAATTTGAAAATTCGAAAGGTCATTGTGATGCATGAATAGTCGATTTTCAATTAGTTTTCTTTATTGGTACATATTCATTATTTCATATGTTTTAAATTGAAAATACGAAAAATCATGGTGATATATGAACAGTCGATTTTCAATTCATTTTCTTTATATAATTTGTTTATTATTATGGTTTCAATTGAAAATTCGAACAGTTATGGTGGTACATGAACACTCGATTTTCAATTCGATTTCACTACTTATAATATTTTTGTATTAAATCCATATTTTTATTTCAAAATTTGATATATTTTTCATATGTTTATACAAAGATTTACGAGACCATTATGGAAATACGAAAACTCATGCTGACTCATGAGCAATTCAATTTCGACTTCAAATTTTGTTCCATGCAATTTTATTTCTTTACTTATTTTTTATGACTTATATGACTGATTCCGATTTTAGGAATGTTTCATGTAATATTTATTTGGTTATTAATACAAATTTCATATTTACGTCCCATTCTTCATGCTTCATGTCTTCTCGTTTTTCTTGGCATTGCCCTCGAAAACCCACAAAACGAAAACCCAGTCGTCAAGCAATTAACCGTCGTGATCCCGACCATGATAACCCGAAATTCATCACTAACCACAACAATACATTCAAACCCCAAAGCTATGTATAAGTCAATTCAAACCCAACATAACTTTTGGGTACTCAAACCTAACCTAATGAAGATACTTACATGAGAAAATTGTATATAAATACCTATAGCGATAATAATAATAATAATAATAATAATGAATTGATAGTGTAATATTTTTAAGAACAAATAATTTTGCATTAATTAGAAGGTATTACATTGTTGTTTTTATTAAAAGAAAATAACATACAGCAACAAGGTATAATGACAACTTAAAAACATCTTTCTAACTTAAACCATGAAGCCAAAAGAATATATCAACAAAAGCTACATCATGATATATGAAGTCATAAAGTCTTGTTTATTAAACAATCACCTAAATATAAACAAATGTGTTGTAATTTTTTATATCAGCAAAGAAGAAAGCTAAAATCACCTTAAAATCAAATTCAATGTATTGTTAATAAGAGAAATTCTATCTACTACATTTAGAATTGGGTGAAAAAAGTTAAGTTACTCTCTATTCTTTTCCCGACTTTTTCCCTTCTTTTATTTACTTATATTTTTATATTTATATTATTTTAATATATAATATCATGTATATCCTTTTGTATTATATAAAATAATCATTTAAAACGACGTATCCACTCTTGACCGGCCTCCACTATTAACGTATTCTCACATAAATCCTTCCTATTTGAAATAAATTTTATAATATATTATTTTTAACATGTCTAACAATTATTCGAACGGTTACTATATCTAACAATTATTTCTATTATTATTATTCTAACAATTAGCGTCAATAAAAATCAATATGACCATTTAAAAATACAGCGATTTGATCAATCGTCGTGTCTTTTCTTTTATAACCGTCATCAACCAACCTATAAATACACATCACTTCCCTCCACTCTCCTCACCCCGATACGTCATTCATAACAAAGGGATTCACTCACGACCATATTTCATGGCATCATCGATCTTCTGCAACACCACCGTCGCCAAAGCATTTGTCCAAACATCCACCAATTTACACCCCGTAAAGGAGAAATCTGGCATACGACCACGTATGCGGTGGCACTCGGCCGTGTCGGGTGATGAATTAATACCAGACCTTAACCGGTCCCTGCCGCTAATTGCAACGCTTCAACAAACAACTGCCATTTACACATGCAAAAGGTGAACAAGATAAACATGCCTATAAATAGCAGCCCCTTATTACATTTCATTATAAACCACCGCTAACCGCAAGCATCAGGCAGCAACCGAATATTTATGGAAATGTAAAACCATTGTTGCCGTCACAAGGGTCAGATGGAGATTTGGACATCGGGGGAAATCATGAAACCCTGTTGCCATAATCGTTGTCGCCGTTACCATACAGATGTATCGCTGGTCGCAAACCGACCATCGTTCATGCATGTTGCAAGTTGTTTGTTCTTGATCTAGGGTTGCGTTTCTAAAGGGAAGGGCTATTAGAGAGACAGATCGCTCATAAGTCAAAGCAAAGGGCTGTTAGCGCGAGTTTGTTAATTAAATGGGCCATAATAATTATAAAAATGATGAAATAATTCGATCGATTTGTTACAAGAATTTATTATTTGTGTAA
Source organism: Bidens hawaiensis (assembly GCF_021521415.1). Lineage (NCBI taxonomy): Eukaryota > Viridiplantae > Streptophyta > Magnoliopsida > Asterales > Asteraceae > Bidens > Bidens hawaiensis. Next base: position 1,020,359 of record NW_027491306.1, read on the forward strand.
ATAAAATGATGGTTTTTTTTAATCGGATATAATAGACATTGATGATGTTATGTGTCATGATTTGTCAGAATGAGATTTTACCCTTTTTATGTGATTGTCATCGATGCTTCAATTTTTATTTATGGTTTTTTATTTATATTTTTGGATACATATCCTATCACATAGCCGCCATAGAAAGCGTAAAACTCTTTTATTCTACGCAAAACTAAACCTTATAGAATAAAAATAAGCCTTATAGAATAGTTGAGGAAAATATTTGAGCAAACTTACTGTCACAATGTCTTGAAGTATGTCTCCATTTTTTACCATATTATGCTACTAAGTTACTCGCAAAACATATAGAGAAAATGTGATAACCCTTACCCTAGATTTTTAATTAAAATTGTTAGCTTTGTTGACGATTAACTCTTGTATGACTGTTTGGTACTATTTGATATTATGAAATGAAATGTCATGGAATTAAGAGTTAATTGTGCGTTAATGTGCATGTTTATTTTGGTAATTAATATTGTGTTAATGCACATTTGATGAACGATCACGTGGTTAAAGGATAAACCGTGACCTTGAAAGAATAAGAAGATAATATGTGCGCCGGAGAGCACCTGAGTGTGTGATGGTTTGAATAAATGCCCTAGAAAAGAGTAATGTTGATATGATAAAGTATTGGTCATAACGAGAATGATGAATCAAGCTACAGAGGGCATGACCTTATTAGCTCATAATATGAGAATTATACTAACGATAAAAGATTCATTATAATCAGGAACAATATATTAAATCTAGCGAGATTGGTCCAGCAACATCTTGTATTGGTGAGTTCTGGTTAACCCTACGTACGCTAAATGAAATGGCTAAGGCTTGTGCCGTGATAACCCCCTAGTAATTCATAGCTACATAGGTCGAACTAAGAGTTATAACTTTATGTAAATTTGCTAAAGTGTATGCTTTATGCCCCTGAGTCAATCGATTAAATGCTTAGGATTCATTATTTTTTTGTTGTTAGAATGCTTAAGGAATGGAAGTAGAAACAATAATCCTTCACAATTAAATCCTACATAAACTTACCTGGAACCACACTAGAAATTGGTTCCACTAGACCCCAAGTAAATTCTTAAGGGACTTGATGTAAGAAACCACACTTTTAGTTAAGTCAAAGTCTACTTTAAACTTGAGCCTTTCAAGAGAAACATTTCCCATACAAGAACTCGATTTTGGGAAAAGTATGACCAAGACTTGACTCAAACATGGAATGGTTATGGTTTCTAGATACTAAAACAAGTCAAACCTTTCCTTTACCTGGATGTCTTTTACCCACCACTCTCTTGAGATTAAAGGAAATCACCAAAGCTCGGTTAAGATGCAAGGGATGTAAACAAGAAAAGGATGCAGGAGATATAGCTTAGAATAGGGTTGATTTCCATTCTAGAACAACACCTAAGGGCTGCAACATTTCCCCTCTTGAACAACCTCCAATCTGCGATCATCAGGAGAGAGAGAGAGAGAGAGAGAGAGAAAGAGAGAGAGGGAGAGCATAGGATCAAGAAAGATGCTACCAGGTATATGTGCAGCAAATCTAAGCCTAAGAGAGGTCTTACACACTCCATTTAAACATGCCAAGACCTGCATATTACCCCTTAAGTCCATGATAAGTCACATCCACAATTAAGAAAGCAAACTTGTGCACAAGACCAGCCAAGGTTTTGTGGGGGCAGAAAAACACAAATGTGCAGATGAGTTCTGGGCCATTGGATCATATCTAAGATCCACCAATAGGGTGTGACTACATGGATCAAGACCCTCTATAAATACCAGGCCTTAACCATTCCAAAATCACACAACTCTAGCACCATTGTACACTTAAAACCTAAAATATGGAGACTACACCAGCAGCAGCGAATTAGACAAGGAAAGGGGAGTTAGAAGAGGCTACGAAGTGTGGATAAGTTGTGTCATTCATCCTCTACAAGTTCCTTAAGTAGTGGAAAGTATCATCTATCTTGTAATGTTAGGAACTAGGCTAAAACAAGTTGTATGGCCAGCATAACACAACCGGACCAAGGAGGGTTTAGGGTTCGGTTATGGGTTAAGAATGATAAAAAACAACTTAAATGTTATGCACTAATGATCTTATGGTTTGAGCATGATAAATTAGTTGATTGATGGCCATGTAACCCTAGAAAATATTAACCAAAACCCTAATTCTAGAGAGAGAAAGATGGAAGCTTTGTGTAACCTAATTCTAGAGAGAGAAAGATGGAAGTTTTGTGTATTGCCATAAGTTTAATCTTACCCATATATGCTTAATGATGCTAATAAGACCCGGACATGATCGTCTTTAGGTTATAATTTGGGAAAGCCTAAGTCTTGTATAGATGAACTAAACCTATGAGTAATTAAACCTAATATTGAATTGTTAGGAACTTTAATGCATGCTAAATTTTAATATACCTAAAAGCCCTAAAGTTGCTGGAATATTTATGCAAGAAAAGTTCATGTTTTGTTCAAAGGAAATGCTAACAAGCATATCTAAAATCGTTTTTAAAAAAAAAGAGATTTAAGGAGTGTAATAGAACATGGACCTTGGAAGAAGGAAAACAAGATAGTTAAGTGAGAGTTAGGGGCTGCCCAAATTTGAATCCTAACTCTTACTAGCTTAAAGTGTTTTAATGAATAAAGTGTGTGACTTGAAATGAACTTTAAACCATAATAATAAAGTTAGGGCAACTTCTAAGGGAAAACCTAACACCACATGAAGTTACAAATGGTTAAAATGAGGGGAATGTGTTGTCACATAAAATGAAGTATGTTACATACAACTAGTATGGTCTAGATTGTAAGAAGTATATATGACACTAGAGTAGTGTTCAATAGAATAGAAAATCTTAATGGGGAACCATTCTAATGTAGGGATTGTGTTGGAAGCACCCTAAGGATTGTTGAAGATTTGTTCAAGAACCCCAAAAAGGTGAGTTCTTGTGGCCCCTTTTTATGTTTTATATGTTTTGGGGAGAAATATGCTCAAATATATCGATTTGAATACTTAAATATTGAAATGCTCGATGTTGATGTTTATGCTTAAGATGATTGAATGATTGCATAAGTTTGATTTATCGCTTAAGTCCCCTTATTTGTTGTTACGTGACCTTTGACTCTTTGTTGATACGAGCCGGTGTCAAGTGGGATAGTACTATCGGAGATGTCCACCCCATTCACGGTTGGTAGCGCCGACTATGTGTATGTGAATGCTATTTGTCATTGTGTGTATATGTCAACGTTCCGCGATAAAATGTTAGAGCTAACGGGCTTGGAAAGGCGTTGGCGGGGGCAGAGACGAATCGGCTAGGTTACGGGCTTATGCTAGAATGAGATGTACTAATGCATATAACATAACATCATGATGAGCTATTTTTATGAAAGAAAGAAATATTTTTTACCGTTTCAAAACCCACGGATTCACCAACTATTTTTAGTTGACGTTGTCAAGCATATTTTTCAGGTAATGCCTAAGGACCATGTGCTTACTTGATATTTTGGAATGCACGGAGACTATGTGGAATTGCTATGAGCTTTTTGTTTATTAGATACTATCTTCGCATGCTAGACTATGAAATAATTTGGTTATTATATTATGACAATATGACTTGGATTATGAATGCATTAAGTGTTTTGTGTGTGAATCATGTGTTCAAGGATCCGACAACTGAACGCCCTGCGATTCCGCCTTGACGGGGTGTTACAGAAAAAATATTAGCATATATACATGTTACACATGTATATGTCTCATGTGTGTAAATATATATGTAAATATATATGTACGTGTTTAAGCATATGCATCAGATGACATTAAGTTTTTAATTATCCTTTTATATCAAATTAAGTTACAGAGCTATTTATAGATGACATTAAGTTTTTAATTATCCTTTTATCAAATTAAGTTACATATCTATTTATTTTGATCAAATTAGCAAATTATATTTATCACGATATTTATTGCATTAATTTAAATGTAATACATGAATGTCACCAAATAAAATTATGTTTATAACCAAACAGGCAAACACAAAGAACATCGCTGCAACGCACGGATAATATTTCTAGTAAAGATACAAATATACAATTCATAAATTTATAAACAAATCATAAATCTCTATATATATCATTCGAATGAAAGAATGAATTTCATGATAAGAATTATATAGAGATAGTCATCATATTATCATACGATCAATAATAGAAGTTGTTTGACAAAATTATTACATGGTTTTTATTTATAGTTGATTTAGATAAATTTTGTAAGAATGTGATCGAATTAATTATGATGTTCGTTTTTGTTTAAATTTGAGTATTAAATTGTGTTAGTTTCGGTTTAAATTTGAATATTCCTATTTTGTCAAATTTGATCACGAGTTTATTTATATATGAAAAATGAATGTCATTTTAGTTAAAAAAAACTATAACTTAAAAATAACTTGTGTCAACCAGAATTCATTATGTCCTTAACGCTTGTTGGCCTGCCATTTTTTACCGAACAAATTTGATACTCTTTTAAAATAACCCGTTTCGAAAAATTACAAAATATAAAAAAAAAAGGTTAATTAGTCAACTTCAAAAAATTATGAAAAGGCTTTTAATTTTTGAAATATTATAATTGGGGGTTCATATTAGCCATTAATTTTGACATTTAGGCATAATTTAAAAATTGTTAAATATAAGAAAATGGAAAGTTTGTATAGATTGAAAACTATAGAAAACTATAAAAGTTTGTATTTAATTTGTAAAATTCCATAGTTAATCGAGTTTAAATAGGTTATGAGTATTAACCATAAATAAAACAATCATAGTGACTATTTAAAAATTGAAATTTAAATATAAATTTGAAAATGATTAATTTCAAATTCTGTATTTAAGCAACAACTTATTATATTTTAAGTAACATTAAAATTAAAAGAACATTATAAAGAGTATTTTAATTTGTTTTCCGAATAGAAGATTGAAATTATTAATTGGGGTTTTTTTTAGACATTAATTTTAGAGATAACTTCGGTTTTGGTCATTCTGGTTTATTAAAATTATCAATTTTTGTCCAATAGTTTATTTTAGGCTTTTATGGTACAATAGTTTCAATTAACCATCAGTTTTAGTCCAAACCACTAACGACATCCACCAACTGTTAGTTAATACAACTTTGAGGGGTTTTTTTTATATTTTTCACAAACTTTTAATTCATATGAATATTTATTTTTTCAACTAAATATAAGTTTTATGCTTTTTGTTATTTTCTAAACATTATGGTTTAATATATTTGTTTATATATAAATATATACTTTTTTTATTTTTAAAATAATTTTTTTTTAAACCGGAGCTTTTATGCAACTATATATTTATTTATTTATATTTGAAACTTTTATTTTTACTTTTTATAGTCGTATAGTATCCAGGCTTTAAAAAGAAAAATATTTATTTTTTAAGTTTCATTTTAATTCTACACTTCTACTAACTATAAATGATTTAGAAAATTAACTTTTCTGCTTTTATTTATCAATGGTAAAAAGAGCTTATATTGTTTTTTTCTTTTTTACTTTTCAATTGAAGGAAGGTTGTTAAAAATCTGTTTATTAATTTTAGTTATTAGTTTGTATATTTTTTTCGAACAAGTAATTTTTGTACTTTACATTTCATATTATCAGCCCATCAAAATGGGAATGACTTCTTGGTTCGTACTTCAAAATAAAACTAAATACAATGTTTTTAAAATCGACATACTATTACAACTATAAAAGGTTAAAAAATAAAGTATTTAAATATAATTAAATAAATATACACTTGTATAAAAGCGTCAGTTTTGAAAAAATATATTTTAAAAAAAAAAGTGTGTAGATATTTATATATAAACAAATATAAGAAACAATAATACTAAAAAATAAAAAAAAGTATAAAACTTATATTTAGTAGAAAACCCAAAAATTCTTATGATTAAAAGTTTGTGAAAGATACAAAAAAAGCCCATAAAAGTAGTATTAGCTAACGGTTGGTGAATGACGTTAATAGGTTGGGCTAAAACTGATAGTTAATTGAAACTATTGTACCATAAAAGCCTAAAATAAACTATTTGACTAAAACTGATTATTTTAAAAAATCGCAAGGACCAAAATCGAAGTTCTCTCTTAATTTTAACATTTAGGCATAATTAAAAATGATCAAATATAAACAAATGAAAAGTTGGTTGACATTGAAGAATATGAAAAGCTTTAAAAGTTTGTTGGTAATTAGTCGAATTTCGTATTTAATTAGAAATAAATATGTTATGAATATTAATTATTTATTAATTAAGAATAAATTAAGCAACAAAATGTTATACTTATATTTTGGTCAAAATACGTATTTGAAATCATTAATGCTGGAATTCAGTAATGACGCTAGAACATATTTTAGGCATAAAAATGCTTTAATTTTATACGTATTTAATCATGATTAATTATGTCATGAATATTAAGCAAAAATTAAGCAACAAAGACTTGTATTTTAAGTAAGATTTTAAAGAAAAGTCAAATGACTATCTTCATTTGAAATTTTAAACATCAAATTAAAATTATTAATTTATAATTTAAAAGGTAATTCAGTAATAAAACTAGAAAAAAATTTGTGTAAAAAAAAATACTAACAAACATGTTTAAAATTGATAGAAATTTTCAATAACATCCTACATATTAACAATCAAAACATGTTTACAATTAATAGAAATTTTCAATAATATCCACATTCCTTCCAGGCAACTGGCTAATCTACAATCTTGGACCGCCAGAAGTTGAAATGAATAAAATTAAATTAATGTTACATAATATTTTTATAATATATATATATATACTAAATTAAAAAAGAAAAACGTATATTTTGGTTTAGCAAGAACTAACAATGGATTTAACCGGAATATGAAAGACAAAATTCTAATGACCACCTAAATCAATGATAGTTAAGAGAATAATTGTGATCCATAGCTAAATCAACCATTCATTATTGGATTTTGATTTAGAACCTAAATAGAGTAAACGATAGAGTAAACGATAATCAGATTAAACAATGGTCATTAAACCGGTAAAATGAAGATAATCGGATAATACTCAATAAAATGAAATGACAATACTCAATAACACATGAGCATTGAACCTTAGAGTAGAAGAAATATTAAATCGGTGGAAATGAGAGCCCATCGTCAAAGTGTGGATGCAAAACGCGAGAGAGAGAGGGAGAGAGAAAACTAAAAATGTTAGTAGGGTTTTTCGTGTTAAGGTATATATAGTTTATGAAAGGGATGAGTTGGCATACCTAAGGTAGGAAACATATGACATGACATCTAGCTGGCATCTAGGTGGATACCCTAGAATGATGCCTTGTGAAAACCTTGTAATGCTTTAATATAGTAATAATAAGATTGGACCCTTTATCTTTAACATATATATATAGTAATATCAAAAGAAAAGGGTATATTGGTTTTTATTAATCATAACTATCATCTTTTGGTCGTTGCCGGTCCCAACTAATGAATTGGTTGTTGATGGTCCCATATTTTAACGTATTTGTTCCCAACGGTCTGTGACTAACAGTATCCTAATACTGTTTGTTAGTTGAAGGTCGCCAGAAAATGCTTTTGGAAGAAAATGCCATATTTTTTGCCGGAAAACACCACCTGAACACCGTCACCACCACTGACTGACTCACCACCAACTAACCACCACCACTTGAGCACCACCAATCGATTCCGACGATGGTTCTAGGGTTTCGGCGACCTCAATTGAGGCTTTCACTAGGAAAACGTTCCTAAAGGTCCGATCCAAGGTTACAAAGATGTTTGAGACAAAAATGTTGAGTTTTCCGAAAAAAATGTGAATTTTCCTGTCAAAAACGTTTTTTCGCCGACCTGCAACTAACAGCGTTAGGATCCTGTTAGTCGCGGACCATTGGGGTACAAATACACTAAAATATGGGACTGTCATCAGCCAATTCGTTAGTTGGGACCGACAACGACCAAAAGATGATAGTTGAACTTTGAGGGGACGGCATAGGCGGTGGACGCCAAACAAATCGCGTAGTTGTAATTTTAGGGTTAGCGTGTTTTTGCAATCAAGGGTTAAGGGTGTCGCGCACGTAATGCACAATAACAGATTATTGTATTGGATCATTTATCGATAATATATATATATATATATATATTAATAGTAATTTCAAAAGAAAAAAACACAAAGGTATCAATAACTGAAACATGATTCAATCATAAGCAATGAAATCTTCCTCCGAGTCCACATCAATCAAGGAATCGTTGGTAGATGAAAGAGCGAGAACGTGATTTTTTCTAGAGCTTGGATTAAAAAACCAATTCTAAACAAATAATAGATCAAATTTGAAGTTTGGGCTATTATGGTCTTTTCTTAATTTAGCCCAAATATACCAACCTTGAAAATCGGTGCTAGGTCGGTGCTATGACCGCCATCGAGGAATAAAAAAATCAGTCAAATAGCGACTAATAGCGCCGCTAATAGCGGTTACGTTATTCTGGACCGCTATTGGCACCGCTATTTTGCAAAAATCCGCTAACCGCTATCCTACCTTTATTGACTGGATAGGTAACTGTTGGATCCAGGAACCAAATCTTTAACATAGGTTTTGGATCACAACAAAACGATTATTTGAACAAATCGAAAAAATAATACACAAGCAAGACACCTAAGACGGAGATCGGACAACAGACAATTGATTTGACTTCATAATGATGGTTGAAGAAGGTATAATGATCCCTTTCAACATGTAGAGAAAACTAGTGAGAGAGGGTGGTAGGTTCTCTTAACTTTTAGCTTGTTTAAAGATGTTGACTACTTTGTTGAACACTTTTCACAACTTGACAATAATGGATGCAATAAGTAAAGAGTTTAAGGGATAAAGATGATATAACCAATATAGAGGTCCAAGTGAATGTTAACTAATTCACTCTAGTTCTCTCTCTAATCCTCCGATCGAGATTTTTTCACTAGTCATTTCCTTAAACAGTAGGGATCAATAATATAACGTCTCAATAAGCAAAGATATGATCACATTCAAGATAGTGTATCTTTTTATATGTAGCATTTTTTTTTATAAAATACTACAAATTTTTATATTATAATAAAAGGATCCAATTATAATAGAGAGGCAGGTAAGCGGGCAACAAGTTGCGCCGCCACCCCCTTTTGAATGGCAAAACCGATCCTACTGAAAACAAAGTTATCGTTCTTCGGCGTCGTTGAGTTACTGTGCACGACCCGCTAAACTCTTTTTATAAGCGTAGCTGCATCGGGGGCAAGAGACCCAAATGTATCGAAAGCAAAAGGAATGAAGGCGTGTTGATTCTCAACACACGCCTTCTCATGCTTAGCTATTTTTTCCTGATTCTGTCTTTAACACGGCCCGCGTAGCAACAAATCCGATGTTCCTAAGCCCGACAAGAGGGGACACCCTAGTAATTAAGGTCCACACAAGCATCCCCCCCCCCCCCCCCCGGCAATCCAAACACAAGAATGTTCATTGATCGGAGAGTAGACCTTCCTTCACGCGGATCCGACAAGAAATTCATAGGAGCCTCTTTTTTTGCCGAGATTCCTACCCGTTTTAACACATCACAAAGGATATCTCTTGACCAAATTTAAATAGTGAAGCTTCAAACATTCACTATGTCAAGACAGTGAAGCTTTACAACATAATATCAAAATAGTCTTCCCGACCCAAATATAATAATTACACTATATCAAGATACATGTTTCCATCTCAAATCATCAACAAAATAATAAACAATTCTCTTAACAAATTATTAGAACCAGCTCTAGTGATGTCCCCTTAATAATACAAGAATTATGAAAGATGTTATAGAACTTCTTCCTTTTGCCATTCTTTGATCTTGATAGTTTCTTTAGTTTGATGCTTGAATGATTTTAGACTCACGAGAGATATTTAGTTAATAAGTTTATGCATTAGTTAGAGAAAAAACAGTAAGGTTAAAGGTTACACAAGACATCTATTTATGGCCCAAACTCACAAGGATTGTGCAAACTATAGACCCGATGGTCAATCCCCTATCGACAGTGGATGTCTAATTCACACATATTTGTGTTTTGAGTTGAACTTCATGAAACATCATTATATGCTTTTATCCTTTCTTTTGCAGATGTTTTCCATGTTATAAGATGTTTCAGTCCCTAGCCTTTGACCATGCAACATCTATTCAAGGTTTACACTAAAATGGGTTATACACTTTATAGTTTATCAAACCCAAATCATTATACATTACTACTATGTTTTTGACTTAAACCATTTTTTTTAACAAAGTTGGGTCTACTCTTTGTTGTTGATTTATATGAAAAACATACCCTAAAGGGAAAATTCCGAAATAAGCATTTATGAAAACAAATTTCAAGTTTTAGGTACCATTTGCAAGAAATTCCAGAAATAGGTAGTTTGTAGAAACCAATTAGAACTTGTCATATGCCCTTAAACTAATTATAACGGACACGTTCACTAATAATTTACTCGTCACGACTATATAAGTTTCATGACTAGCAATCAACGTCTACGAGTAATTCATTTATAGCGTATCGTATCGTTAGTTCCATAATCGTCCGATGTATTAAAACGTTGTCATAAAAGCCATACAATTAAAAGAAGGAATTAAAATTTGATTTGAAAGTAATAATATATAATAATAATAATAAGGGTAAGGGTGAGGATGATTTAGATGTGCGGATATTTTAACACCCAAACCAACCAAAACCCTAATAATTCTTTTGTTTCTTCTTAAACCCTAACAACCAAACCAACACAAAACCCCCTCACTCACTTCTTTGTGCAATCTGGGCATCAGGGTTCCTAAAATGGTGGGCGATAAAGGCAAGAAGCCCAAAACGGGAGAGGACCAAATCGACGCCGAGCTTCTCAAATCCATTGAAAAACTACAGCAAGTCCAAGATCACCTCGAAAAGGTATTCTTCTCTCGCGATCATCGATTTCATTTTTTCTATAATTTCCTGTGATTGCTTGTTCAATTTTGTAATTGGTTTGAGAATTTGATAATATAATAATTATTATTATGTTATATGAGTGAATGCAGTGTCAACATTACCTTTACCTAATATCTTTCATAACAGAAACCCCCGTCTCTGCTGCTTTATAGTTTATATAAATGTATATATTAAAACTTAGGATTAAACCAATGAGGCTGCTAAATGAGCTAGCTTACCTTGGCCTAGGCCCCTGCTCGTTTATAAACCAAGCCGGCTGAGCTCGTTGCAGGGCCGGCCTGGACCCTAGTCTGGGCTCGGCGCAAATTTCTGTCCGGACACAAAGTTTTATATATGAATCTCAGTTTTTTTTTTTGAAAACATTAATAAAGTGGGCTAAAAAGCTAAAAAAAAAGGTCTTGTTTAGTCTGTTATTGGGCTAAAAACTGAAAAAAGGGCCTTATAACAAGTGAAACTGGGCTAAAATAACTGAATAAAGGGCCTAGGGTAGTCTGTTTGTGTTTAATGGGGAAAAAACTGAGAAAATGGGCTAATAAAATATGAAATTGGGCCAAAAAAATTATATAAGGTCCAACTTTTCTACTCGACTTGGGCACTTAAAATCTCGAAGACGGCCCTAGATAACGAGCTGAAATGTTGAGCTCGAGCCCACTCATTTACTTTTCCTAAAAATGCTTAATTTTATAACATTACACATATTTATGCATATGCATTAACAACAAAATTGTTATATAATATGTGTTTACAAACTGAGCCGGCTTTACTCAGCTTGTTTACAAATGTGCTGGTTTTGAGTGAGCTACAAGCCTCGCTCATATCTTTCATTTTTCTTCAGATCAATGAGGAGGCAAGTGACAAAGTCTTAGAAATCGAGCAGAAGTACAATGAGATTAGGAAGCCAGTGTACAATAAGCGAAATGATGTTATTAAATCGATTCCTGACTTTTGGTTAACTGCTGTAAGTCACCTTTTTAATATGATTATTTAACCTCATTTATCACATAACCACTTTCAGATCTAATTTGAACTTTTGTTCTTGCAGTTCTTGAGTCACCCTGCACTCTCTGATCTGCTAAATGAAGAGGACCAAAAAGTTAGTTTATTATTTTTTTAATCCATAACAGGAAAAATTCAATTTAAATTATGTGATATGACATCATCTTTTTGGTTTTTGCAGATATTCAGGCATTTAACCGCTCTTGAAGTTGAAGATATGAAAGATGTGAAATCTGGTTACTCGATCACTTTTGTAAGTAGTAAAAAAATACTCTTTATATAAACATATAATCATTTTATAAATCATTTACATGATGTCGCATTTATTTATTTTCAGAACTTTAGTCCCAACCCTTATTTTGAGGATACAAAGCTCACAAAAACCATCACTTTTCTTGATGAGGGAACTTCCAAAGTTATGGCCACGTCAATCAAGTGGAAAGAGGGCATGGTAACATTTTGTAAATTGTAAATTTTTGACGCTTTTTTTAATTTGTGTTTTGGTAGTTATTTGTTTTTTTTTAATTATTAAAGGGACTTTCAAATGGAGTTACACATGAAAAGAACGGAAACAAACGGCCCCACGAGGAGGACAGGTTATTAAAATTTGATTTTTTGTCTTTATTGTTGTTGGTACAAAACAGGTCAAAATGGGTTTGGGTCAAACAGGGCATGTTGAAGTATTTGGATTTACCTATGTATGTCTTACCTATTTGAATTTTGTAAAATAGTGTATCATATATGATTATAAAAACGTTTATTATCAAGGTAATTTTTTTTGAATTTTGTAAAATAGTGTATCAAATATATGATTATAAAAACGTTTATTATCAAAGTAATGATCAAAACGAGCCATTTGAAATGGCCAACTACTTTTGACCTGTTTTCATCTGAAAAGTGTTGGGTTTTTATATTTTTTTGGACATTTTGATACAGCTTTTTTAGCTGATTCAGTGGAACCCAACGGAAAGATGATATGGATGAAATTCCAGATGGAGTAAGTTCATAATATCTTTTAATTACACTTATGTTTAAATTAAACGGTTCTGATGTTGTTAATGTTTTAATGATGTATTTGTAGGTTGCTGAAATGATCAAAGAGGATTTATGGGTCAATCCTCTTACATATTTCAATAATGTAATCTTTTTTCTTGATTTTTATGTTTCAGTTTTTAGATAAATTCATCCATGTTTTGTTAAATGTTCTTTGTATTAAGTTTGCAATATTTTTTTATTCTAAGGATGATGATGAAGAAGAGCTTGGTGATGAGGATGATGAATAGGTAACTGACAACTAGACCTAATTTGCATTGCTTTTTTGTGAGCTGAGTTAAATGGGTCGGGTAACAGGTCTAAATGGGTTGGATCAGGTTCAAAAACTGTTAGTTCAAAATTTACATGGTTGCAAAACCATACTATAAAAGTAGTAATCTGTTTTTCTAAAAATCATAGGGTATGTTTGGTACGGGGTAATGGAATATATAATATGAGGGAATGGAATGGACGTAGTAATGAAATGGATAAAGGAATGAAATGGATCATTACCATTCCATTGTGATGTTTGGTTACCATGTAGGAATGGAATGATTATATCACTTTATTATCATTATTATTATTATTATTAACTAATTTTTAGACCCTGCGCTGCAACGAGATTCTTTTACCGAATAAAAATAATCGTAAAAATCTTGAATCATGTATGCGAGCTGTGAAATGTTGACTCATCAAATTTAAAATAATAATATTGATAATGTTGTAATAGTTTTAATATAATAATAGTTTTATTATAATATACAAAACAATGATGATAACGATATAATAATAATAATATTATAATTATAATTATAATTAATAATAATTGTTGACTCTTTTGACTTTTCCATTCCTTAAAGGAATGGAAAAAAACACCCATACCCAAAAGAATAAAAATTCTAAAATGGAAGCAGTTTCATTCCTTATGGAATGATCCATAGTTGTCAATAGCGCCCATAGGGGGCGCTATAGCGAATAGCGTGGCTAGGCGGCAATACGCCGCTACAAGGTACTTAGCGGCCACATATCGACCAAATAGTGACTTCTGATGGCAAATTCCAGTGCCGGCGCTGCGATTTCTGTCGGAAACCTACCGGAAACCAAGAAGATGAAAGAACGGCTGCGGGAAGAAGTAGCCGCCGTGTATTATTACTTTGTACCCATTTTAGGTTTAAATATGTAGGTATTTTAATATTTACCCCTTCTATCTTTCACTTGTTTACATAAAGAGTTAAGTGTCATTTTAGTACCTGTGGTTTGACTAACTATGCAACTTTAGTACCTATAATTTATTTTATGCAAAAAGTACCCCAGTTTCAAAAAACTTGCATTTTTAGTACCTTTTTTAACCCCGTCAATTTTCATTTGTTAAGTCTGGGGTATTTACGTAATTTCATTATTTAAATGAGGGGCATTTGGGTAATTTCACTATTATTTTTTTGTTTTTCTTTTTCTTTTCTTCTTTCCTCTCTCCCCGTCTACAAACCCTTTCCCCAAATCATATCTTATAAACCCTAATTCCCCAAAATCTCAACAAACCTTTCCAGACATCGTAACTTTTCCGGCGCCACCGACCACAACCACCTGCCATCACGCCAGCCGAAGCTCAAACTCCTCCTCTCCGCCCTTCTCATATTCTGCTCCCTCATTACACTCTGTCGCTGGAACTTGCTCTGTCGGCAACAACGATTGTAGGCCGGAACCTGCTCTGTCGGCAACAACGATTGTAGGCCGGAACCTGCTCTGTCGGCAACAACGATTGTATGCCGGAACCTGCTCTGTCGCTGTCACATAACTCAAACTCTCTCTTCACCGCCTGTAATTGCATACCGTCGCTACCTTCCCCGGTCTTTGCTTTTACGCGGCGACCACCGTGATCACCGCTCCCCTCTCCTCCAGGTCATCGGCATCGTACCCGTAGGCTCCGACAACCTTTGGCCCAACCACGGCTTATACGTTTCTCTCTCCGACTCTGTTAACTCCATCTGCGTCTCTCTCTCCGACAAAGACACGGATCTTATTCTCACTAATCGCTTACAGTTGGGGCAGTTTGTGTATGTGGATAAGTTTGAGTTTGATTCTCCGGTCCCGCTTGCGACTGGTGTGCGTCCCATTGCTGGACGCTGTCCGTTTGTTGGAACTCCTCAACAGCTTATTGCGAGGGGTTCGAGTATTAAGAGAGAGTTTGTTATTCATACGGCTTCAAATTCGGATGCTTCTGCTGCGTGACGGTGATGGGTTGGTGGTGGTGCGTGGCGGCAGAAAAGAGGAAGAAGATGGTGGTGGTTGCAGGTTATAAAACGAGGAGAGATCAAAATAAAAGAAGAAAGCAAATAATAATGAAATTACGTAAATACCCCGGACTTAACGGATGAAAATTGACGGGGTTAAAAAAGGTACTAAAAATGCAAGTTTTTTGAAACTGGGGTACTTTTTGCATAAAATAAATTATAGGTACTAAAGTTGCATAGTTGGTCAAACCACAGGTATTAAAATGGCACTTAACTCTTACATAAAAGAGGTAAAATTAGTTTGTTTATCTTAACATTTAACTCCCTCTATCTTCACTAATTTACATTTTGTTCTTAACTTATAAATTCATGCATAAAAGTTATAAAATGAACAATATATATATATATATGTTAAAATTAACTTTATCGCTAAACACAAAATAGCGGGTGCTATTTACCGCTATTGACAACTATGAATGATCCATTCTATTCATGCATGGTAACCAAACATGTATTGTTTCATTCCTTTTGAATGACCCCATTACATTCCACATTCTATTCCTTTATACCAAACACTACCATAAAGTACACCTTATGCCACTTTCGTGGCTCATCCCTATATTTTACTTATTTGATCAAGGCTTGCTTGCTTGAGAGTCATCTAAATTAAAGCTCAAACACACATGCATATATATGACTTTTAAGGGGTATGGCCGTTATATAAAAAAATGTATTTAAAGTTCTCATATATTTTAAATTGTAGTTTGGCTTGTTTAGATGTAAAGCTAAAACTTTTAATATATATATAGATTATGAATTCGGTAGCTGATAAATTCAGCATTATGTGTATGTTAATTTTTAATTGTATATATGTGTCTATACTTGTAGAAAATACAAATTTTAAGTAATAGATGAGCCGGCTCAGTGAGCCACGAGGCTTGTCAAGATAAATGTGCCCACCCAGGCTCAGCACTGCTCGTTTACATAACCTCAAATCTCAATCAGTCTATTTAAGTGAATAGGTTGAATTTAAATTCCCAGGTCTAATTGGGCTTTTTTAGCATGACATTGGCACAGATGACTCGGAAGAAGAGGAGGATGATGATGCGGAGAAATGAGTCGGGTTTATATTCAAAAAATGATGCTTGCTTTATGAAGTTTTAAATTATGGCTTTACTCTAATTATTTTTAAATATTTCTATTAGCTGCGAAAGTAGAAACGGGCCACTAGCTTGCCTGATGTCAGTGTCCCTTCAATCGAATCTTTACAGATTAACAAAGTTATATCCAGATATTGAACTGATTAGCATTCAAAATTTGTTGTTAGTCTCATATCAGAAGAAAAGGTTTCTTGTGTATTAAAACTATGATCAAGAGTGGCAAAATGGGCCCTGGTCGGTTGTTTAACGGGTCTACGCATACACGTCTTGATAATAACGGGCTTGGGTTCAACTGGTCACTTGTTACTTAAATCAAATTTAAAATTTAAGTCACTTTGGCCAGATTACATTGTTTCATGTAACTTCGGACAGACGAGATTATAAACGTCTGTTTCATGGAATCAGATAACAGGTTAAAAACAAATAATCTAAGAACAAACCTACTTATATAACTCTATGATGAAAACTCGTGTTTTTCTAATTATCATTATCAACCGTTGGTTGCTGGAGGCACATTAATATAAGACAGGTTTTACGAAGCATTGATTGTATGCATTAGACATGAAGAAAAACGACTAAATTGCATGGAAAGGTCAATATATGCGAGATAACCATTGATATTCCTCCTTTAGAGGCATATTTTGGAGTAGTGTGCTCAATCAATCTCCACTATTCAGTCAGTATTCAACAAAGTCTCAATGCATAAGAAGGCAATTTTACGTGAGTCCCAATATACCAAACGGTATTAACGATTTTGTATGATGAGCTACACTAGTCAAAAGTTTACGAATCCACAAAACCCGAAGATGGTGGAGTTCAAAATTCTTCATGAGTAGTTGTCAAGAAAGGGTTTCAAGAGAATTCGGTGTACGAGTGCTTGGTTTTGCGCCTACCGGGGCCAAGTTACGCGATGCGTTACGCACGTTATTGGCAACGGGTTACCCGTTTCGCATGTACCGGCGCCCGGTTAACAGTTTTGCACGCACTAGGGTCCACTGATGTGTTTCGAGCGTATCAACATCTGATAAGGCATTTCGCACATATGGGCGTCTGGTTACGTGTTTCCCGCGTACCTGCGTCGGTTACCCGTTTCACACGTATCCGGCTACCAGCGTTTGGTTACCCATTTGTCCAGTACCGGCGCCAGGTTGCGCGTTCCGCGTGTTTTGGAGCCTATAACACATATTATGTGTACCTTTGCCATGCTGGGCTTTTAAGTGTTAATTAAACGGTAGGCTTTTAATCATTTGAGCATTTAATAAAAGTTTGGGTGAAGTTTTAGACCTTTAAAAGTTTTTGAAGGGTAGCATAATATTCAGAGGTAGCGTAATACATAAAACGTAAAATATAAAAATTTAATTTTCTACTACACCGAAAAAGTCGAGGGTAGCTGGGTGCTACTCCTAATATAATATGACCGCCCTTTCTCGGTGGGGAAATTGTACGAGGTCTAGCAAGACCATAGAGCTTAAATAACAAGTGATATAATGGATACATGTATTATACTTTCTAATAAGATTGTGGAGAATGTGGGTTATGCCATATCTTAATACTCAGGTAACTTTGATGAAGATAATCATTGACTTACGAACATGGAGCCTTAATAGCATTTCGGCAGCAACTTCAAAGGTTTAAAAGTTTACGTAATAATAAAGCTCATCCATAACTTCGAAATGGTTTACCGGAGCATATATGTAATCTTGCAGTTCAACAAAATATACATGTGTTTCTTAAGGCCGTTAATCTATACTATATATAATACATAAGACATGGGCAAATTAAGACACCTACTTTCAGGGCCGGCTTCGAGAATTTAAATGCCTTGGCCGAGCCGAAATAAAAAGACCCATATGCCCTATAAGAAATAACGAAGTATATAAGCTAGTTTTTTTTAATGGCGATTAATGTTATGGATAAAAAAAAGTTTGGGCCAAATATATTTAAGATGATTAAGATTCATACATATTTTATAATTTTGTTTTCAAATATATATAATAAATTTGGCCCTCAAAAATTACGATCCTCTGCTAAACGTCTGACTCGCACTACCCTAGGGTCGACCAAGTTGTTTACCATGCTACTAGAACTCCAAATCTATTAAGAAATGATAACGCTATGTATGCATGTTAATAAAACTGAGAAATCTTTTGATGAGAAAAATGTTGTTAACTAATAATTCAATTATATATTTTGTTAAAAGTATAGATAATGGTTAAAGTAAAATCGAATATGAATAGTATAAAAAATTTCTTAATTTTCTATTATGTTAAAAGGATAAAAATACTTTATAAAAATCAAATAGAATTTTTATTTTAAAATTTATTACAATCCTACTCATTTCCTTTTTCCATTAAAATATTATGTTAATACGTGAAGAATCACTAAAAAACAGGTTGAACTGCGGAAACTTGAGTTGCAAGAATTGGTCAACATGCTCCACCAAGAAGCCGACTCATGCTCTGGTTCGCTCAGGTTCGGAAACATGTTTCAGGAAACAACAGAATCCTAATAATGTAGACTATGTTATCAATTAGAAAGGTTCAATTGAGAATCTAAAAACTTAGATGCACAGTTACATAGTTTGATACAAGTTTAGTAGACTTGCAATTATATAGGGCATAATGTGATTGGATCTTCTTTTTTATGAATTAATATTTGATGATTATAAAGTCATCCATGAGGTGTTCGGATATCCACTCAATGTTGGTAGGCTGTGATGGTTATAAAAGATGCTTCATGTTCGTTGTTTTTGCAGAGAACCCTTGATGGTTTGCAGCCACAACTGCGTACTCTTTGTTAAATCGTCTGTTTGTTAGTTTAAATTTAGACCAAAATACCACCAAATCACATACTATTATAAAACAGAAATGAGTATAAAAAATGCATATATTTATTTAAATCAAAGGTGCTTACATATGCAATTTAAACATATTATACATTTGGGTATTATTGAAATGGATGTTTGCCTTTGGAGAAACGAGTAGCGAATAAACGTTTATCTTGACCTTTGTTGTGGCGAATTATATGTCTATGGTTTTACTGGGTGGTTTTGTTCTTTCAATTTTTAGAGCTTTAAAGTCCATTAATTGGATTTTGTTTTCTCCTTTCTTAGAAACTGCTTCTTGGATATTCCGTTTTCTAGATAGGATCCGACTTCCTCAACGCATTCGCATTTTCTGTAAGTATGCTTGCTGCTTCTACATCTTAAGTTGTTTATGTGCGAGTCAGAAAATTGAGTTTTCCGGCCAAAACCATTTTTCACGCCACCTTAAACTAACGATGTTAGGATTCTGTTAGTCGCGGACAGTTAGAAACAAATATTTTAAAAGTTGGGACCATTAGTAGCCAATCATTAGTTGGGACCAGCAATGATCAAAAGACAATAGTTGGGATCATTAAAAACCAATAAGTAAAGTGTCATTTTCGTCCTTGTGGTTTGGCAAATAATGCGAATTTAGTCCAAAAAGTTTATTTTTTGCATATGGACCCTCCACGTTTCCCAATTCTTGCCAATTACATCCAAATCACTAACTCCGTTAAATTGAATCGTTAACTCAGGCACATATCTTTTCACTCTTTCTTTATTACATGAGTACAATGCCAAAATCAAGGTTGGTTACATTTGCTAATTCCGTCCAAAAATATTTTTTTCGCAATTATACCCTCGAAGTTTCCCAACTGTTGCCAATTTCGTCTAATTTGTTAACTCGGTCTAAATTTAACGTTAACTCAGGGGTGTTACTGTCCTTTTACATATTTGTTTGCATTGTTATTATTATTACGATGAGCTAAACCCCTTATTTGACTACAAATAAAGAAGAATAAACAAACGGATAATATATTGGATTCAAAAATAGGAATCGTGAAATGTTATATATGTCATCAAACAAACACATAATAACAATAATGTAAAAAAAACATGTAAAAGGACAGTAACACCCATAAGTTAACGTTGAATTTAGACCAAGTTAACAATTTGGATGAAATTGGCAACGGTTGGGAAAAATCGAGGGTCTACTTGCTAAAAAAAATATTTTTGGACGAATTTCGCAAATATGACCAAACCTTAGGGACGATTTTGGCACTTTACTCATATAATAAAGAAATAGTGAAAAGACACGTCTACCCCTGATTTAACGATTAAATTTAACGAGGTTAGTGATTTGAATGTAATTGGCAAGAATTGAGAAACGTCGAGGGTCCATTTGCAAAAAATAAACTTTTTGGATAAATTCGCATTATTTGTCAAACCACAAGGACGAAAATGGCACTTTATTCAAAACCAATATACCAAAGTAAAAAAGAAAAATCATTCTCGCATTATAGTATTTCAATTGTTAACAACTTATTTAAATGTGAGTGTAAAATCAAAATTCTATTGGGGCCATAGTTAAAAGAACCCTATTACAAATAAAACAATCTAATGGCTTGAGAGAATGATTATTTTACATCCTTTGTTTTTAAATATTTTGTTTTTGGATTTTAATTGTCTTTATTGTAAGAAAGTTAATAATTTCGAGGGCCAAATTTATTATATACTAGATTTTATCCCCCGTATTATGAGATTTGTTTTACATTATTCGTTTTTAATATTTATATATGCATATTTGAATTTGAATTTTATTTATTGTAAGAAAGTTAATAATTAATATACTTGAGGTTTGATGATAAAATGGTTTCACAAATAAATAATATGTTATAATCCGGTTTAAAAGCTATCTGGGTTTGATGATACCCACTACCTGTTTATTTTCTTTATTATAAAAATGTTTCTTAATTATAAATAATATCTTTTTTTTAAATAAAATTGGATATTAATTTTTAGTATATCCTTATTTTATATGATTTTCATATCAAATATTTTATAAGATAAATTTTTAATATAATGAGATGTGATAACCAGTTTAAGAGCTATCTGGGTTTGATGAGACCTTTACCAGTGAATTCGAGTCAAATGCGTGAGAAGCCTTCATTTACAAATAAAGTAATCTGATGGCTTGAGAGAATGATTGTTTTACATTTTTTGTTTTTTAATATTTATTTTTTGGATTTTAATTTTCTTTATTGTAAGAAAATTAATAATATACTTGGGGTTTGATGATGAAAGAGTTTCATAAATAAATGATATGTTATAACCCGTTTAAAAGCTATCTGGATTTGGTGACCCATGACCGGCTTATGTTTTTTACTATAAAATTGTTTATTAATTATAAATAATATCTTTTTCTTTTAAAATTGGATATTAAATTTTAGTATATCCCTATTTTATAGGATTTTCATATCAAATAATTGGTAAGATTAATTTTTAATTTAATGAGATATAACCCGTTTAAGAGCTATCTGGTTTGGTAAGACCCATACCCATGAATTTGGGTTAAATCAATGAGAGGCCTCCATTTAAAAATCAAGCAATCTGGTGGCTTCTATAAGGGGGGGGACCACATCACGACACGTAGGATTTTAGGGGTTTCGTTTATATATATTATAGATACGTAAATAATAGTAGCTTATAGCTTATAACCTTATTTGTGAGAGAATTATTTCCATTATTACTTCATCTTCACAATATACATTATCCTTTTCATAATATACCTTATCCTTTTCACGGTATAACCGGCCGGTATGTACCGGTTTTTTCCTCTTAGTTCTACTACTTTGTCAACAATAGATTGAAAGGTCAAACTACCATAACGATGTCAACTCCCCGGTGGTTCCAGCGTACCCCTGAAAAAGCCATTCCTCGGCCGGGTGTCCGGCTTGCACCACCCTAGAGCCGACCATGCCTACTTTTTAAGTAATATACAAGTTGCAAAAAGTTACACATTCTATAACATGTAAGATATGGGCAAACTTGTCCATTATAAAATATGTATAGAAATAGTTACACCATTACCCTCTCAACTTTACTCAAGTTTTGTAAATTTAAAAAGTAGTTACAAATTTGAACATTCATCTTTACCCATGTATTCCTTTTAATTTTAGTTGTAAACCAACTTCCCACCAACGATGACCGTAACTTTTTCATACGTTAATATATTTTTTTAAAAATTGCACCATAAAAATGAGCATTTTATTGTCTTAGGTATGGTAGCTATAGTTTTTTTCAATTAAAAAAAATTGCATGTTACGTACGGGCGTTCACAATTCGGTTTTAACGATTTCTAAGTTAAACCGTGAGCCAAATCGTTGGTTCAATTTTTTTATCACTGAAAACCATAACTGAACCGATGAAAATTTAAACTGAATCGTTACTAACAGTTTTGTTTCACGCATTGAGCTTTAATAATAAGTTTACAGTCCTGACCGGTTTTATATGGTCGATTTTCAGTATAAACCTAAAACCAAACCATTTGCTATGGTTTGAACATTCAGAAACGGCTGACCAAAAGTGGTGATTGATTTAAACACTTTCACGGTTTCAAACGAACCTTGAACATCTATAATTGTTACATGACTACTAGGATTTTTGTATCACACAGCATCGCGCGGGCACCTTTCTAGTTATATTATATTTATGTTTGCCAATAGTTTAATACGTCATGTTTTATGTTATATTTTAATAATTACTTTTTGTATTTTAATCTATGGGTAAAGTAAAAATACAAAGCACAACAATAATGAGAAGAGTGAGAAAGAATCTAATCTATTGATCTTATATTTGAATGGTGGAGATTAATTTAAGATAATAAATTGATGGAAAGGGCATAAAGGTAATACCACACTTTTGTTGACCTTCTCTTTTCACATGCAAGACACATGTCAATTCTTCCATCATTTTAAAATGTCAATAACTTTTTCATGCAACATTATTTTTTAAAAAAAATTCACCATAATAACACGCGTTTTTTATCTTTAATATGAGTATCATATTGTTATATAAAAATAAAAAAAAATAATGGGTTTTTTATATTGTGTTATTGGTTGTTCATTGTGACTTTTAATTGGGTTTTTCTATGCATTGTGCTATAGATTTTGGTTATTGTGTTATCAATTGGTACTCATATTAAAGATAACTATTAAAACAAAGATTACGACATTGTATCTTTTTGTTTGTTATTGTGTTTATGTGCTCATCACTTGTCTTTCTACTTATCATTGTGTTTTAGTCATTAGTATTACGTTCATGTCATTGTGTAATATGTAGTTTCCATTGTGTTTTATGTTTCAGGTTATTGTGTTATATGTATTCACCACTATGTTTTACGTTTAAGGTCATTGTGTTATATGTATTCATCATTGTGTTTTATGTTTCAGATTATTATATAATATGTATTTATCATTGTGTGTTTATGCATTAGATAATTTGTTATTTTATCATTATATTTACGTATTATTATTACACAGCCGTATTATTAGCATTAAAAAAACACAATGATGATTTGAAAGACACAATGACGAAAAAAACACAATGACAAGCAAAAAGACACAATGACGAAAAAAAGCACAATGACAAACCGAAAGACACAATGACGCTATTTTTGTGTTTAATTTTTATATAACAAAGTCATACTCATATTAAAGATAAGAAAACGTTTGTTATTATGACGAATTTTTTTTTAAAAAAAGAATGTTGCATGAAAAAGTTATGGAAGTTTTAAAATGATTGATAAATTGACATGTGACTTGTATGTGAAGAGAGAAAATACGTGCTATTACCTTTATACCCCTTTTCTTTTGATCCTCACTTAGTACATGTTAATTAGTTATGGCTTCTCATACTTTTCATTTTTGTTGGTTTTTATAGAATAACTCAACCCTCTAATCTATAACGAATATACTTTTAAGTACAAAATACTTAATTTTATTAATTATAAAAAGTATGATATATTATGATTTTAATAACATTATATTATCTTTTTATTATCCTATTACAAATGACAAGTTTTGTGCCGCAAGTGCCCCATTGGGCCACTTGGCAGCACCAAACTGACTCGCAAATTTTGTTTTTGTTTTTTTAGTTCAATCATCATAACATACGTAATGGAGACTAACCGAACGCCAATTTTTTTAGGTTCCGGTGTTATAACGAACGTGACGGAAATCGACCGAATTCCCGTAGACTCATCGTTTCAACACCCGGGATTGACAACGGTTGGGTTTACTAACGCTCGAGTTTTACCTACCGATACCACCTCATTGGTCCACCTCAATTTTTATAGTTTTATATTTGGTTTTAATTCCAATACAATAACGTACGTCATAGATTCGCATCGACTTACCAGCTCAACACTTGAGTTTTATTACCGTCTGAGTTTTATCGACCTTCCCGGCGCAAAAACTAGTTTATAACAATAAGAAACGAAAAGGCTTACGTATAATGGCCAAAGTGGGCTAACAGAGTTCTCCAAATTAGAGAGTGCGGTAGCTTAACAAACAAGAAACTCATCGCTCAAAAAAAATATTTTTTTTAATAAAAAGATTGGTGATAATGCATAAATGCAAAGATTTGTAAGGATGTTTAGAAGTTGGCGATTTAATAAGACAGTTGTCAGTGCAATGAGCTAATTGCATCTATAAACATGTTAATTTTGCATGCGCATCAGATTTTCACAAATCATCTACTCGTTTATCTGATTCTATGAATATAACCAATTCATAGATACCTTGATAACCACTTTTACATTTACTTTTAATAATCAAATTGTTTTTTAA
Organism: Bidens hawaiensis; assembly: GCF_021521415.1. Taxonomy (NCBI): domain Eukaryota; kingdom Viridiplantae; phylum Streptophyta; class Magnoliopsida; order Asterales; family Asteraceae; genus Bidens; species Bidens hawaiensis. The sequence goes on from NW_027491306.1 coordinate 1,045,469, forward strand.
CCAGTCTATTTTTCCTTTTCCACATTAATCTAATATAATTAAAATATGTAAAGAATTAAATATAAAGAGTCTCACGATGACGCCAATATAAAAAAAATAAACATACTTTAAACATCAAAATTTTATAGCTAGAAAATTGATCATTAAAATTTGAAAAAGAAAATCATTAAACAATTAATAATCAAATTGTTTTATATAAAATCAAATCATTCATATATATAACTTCTTTAAAATTTTTCTTTTGTTCAGCATAAAATGATTTAAAATGAAAAATGTGGTGCAAAAGTCATGCGCACATAGTATACAGGTTATTAGTACACTTAAACTGAAATAAAAAAGATTACCTTGGGTCCAGTGCACCATGTATTTGAACGCCAATCTAGATATTAGTTCATCGTAAATGCAATTGTCTTGGAGATGACCTAGGTATCTTCAACGAATAAATTGAAGTATGATTTGTCAGTCGACTCAATATGTTCGTAAAGCTCAAATGGACCCTAGCCTCTCCGGTTCTCCTGCTGATAACATACATATACGGTTTACCAACACCAAAGTAAACAACTAAACATATGTGACTATAGCCTTTGCCACGAAGCCTGAGCCTGTCACATGATCCTAAAGTTGACTTAACACTATGGGTTGACAAAATGATTAGATGGCCTTATCTCTAATAAATTTCTTCAAGGACCAATCATGACCTGCCACATAATAGTGCCAGATTTCACTGACATCACCCTCATTTATTTATCTGTAATTTGTTTATTGCGTTTGTAGTTAAAGAAGCTGTGTATACTTTATCTATAATAGAGTAGTTCTAAAAAGATTATAAGAATATCTGAAATCTTGTATTTAATAAATTAATATCAATACATAAAGTACAATGAAATTAAAAATATAGTTATATACGCTTAAATCAAATAATAATATAACTAAAATCAACATACCACGTATTCATAAGTATGATCGGAGAAAAAAATATTTCTACAAGTCATACATATTATTTGTTGTTACATTTATATACAAGTATTACATCTCACAAGTACATCACTCATAGCCTATATGTCACAAAGAGGGTATATGAAGAAACACCGGTTCAACTCTCAATCTAATCGCTTAGTCCTTAGGTTGAGATCAAGTATTTCTTATGGGGGTTAGATGTAATCCGGCCAATCTGAGTGTAAGCTCCTTCAAAACATAATACCGTGAGCTCGCTACAAACAGGAACGACTTGTCGGTGGTTTGCTATGAATCTGTTTAGCGCCACAAGTCGTCCGTTTGCGTTTGCACCTGTTTGATTGTGGTGGGGGATGATATGTTAAAAACGCCCCACCTTCTCAGGATTGGCTTTGAATTCACCCTTGGTTACAATAACGCCCATAAATTTATCTTCTTCCATTATGAAGGAACATTTGCCTGGGTTAAGCTTCATGCTCATCCTTCGGAGCGTCTTGAAGATATTCGAGTTGAGCTGGAGTTTGTAATGGTAATTCAGACTTTCAGAACTTGATTATTTCCTAAGCCACGTTGGGCCAAGGCCTACGATGTATCTAGGGGATAATTAAGTATCAAAATTATTTTGTGTCAACGTGTTCACCAGTATGTGTTACTGACGTATTTTATAAACTGTTTATAGGTAATCAATATTAGGTGTTTGGAGACAAAAGATAGCCATTAGACAATCTGATGGCTCATATAGAGTTTTTGATAATAAAATAATGTAAATTATGGTTTTGTAATTCAAACACTTTTGTACCAACCATCAGGTGTCTAATTCCTGACTTTTGGAACATATTAATATTTTAATCAAGACTTCCACTTTGCAACCTTAAACTCTGATATATTTACAAAACAGGTACCAACTCGTAGTCACACTCCTATACCCTAGATTGAGGTGTGACATAACACGCACAACATAAATCAGTAAAGACATACTGATCATAACAAAGGTGAGTGCATTGACTCTAAAACTAACGTGAAGGGTTAAGCATTTTACATATGATTTAAAAATCAAACACATGGCTTGAATGGTTTTCAAAACGTTTGATGTGTAAGGTAATATTGTCACACCCCGACCAAAGGCGGCCGAACATGCCGAGGTGTAACGATTGTCCATAAGCACATGACACTAATTAAAGTGACAGTATTTAATAAACTCATTTCATTTCACAACATCGAAAATGTCACATAACAATTATCCATAAAATAACCATAAACAAGATATCACAAAATATGGCAAATTGATATTGTTCATTTTTACTAATATCCTAAGATCTTTGATGTCGTTTTCTTCACAATCATAAATCAACCAAGATGCAAACCTGCAACATTTTATAAAATAAAGTTTATCAACACAAAGGTCGGTGAGCAATTCATAAGTTTGATCATATTAGTATATAATAAAGATAGCCACAAAACTTGCATACGAAACGATAAATAAAAGTGGTAATTTGGATAAATAGATATCACTAAACACATTAGCGACACCTAGCTATAAGGGGATGCCAAATAGTCTAGGATTTTATAGTTATCGTTAATTGCATTACGTTAACGACACCTTGCTATAAGGGGATGCCAAATAGTCTAGGATTTTATAGTTCCACCAACCAAAAGCGATAAACACATAGGCATATAAGCATAGAACACCAAATCGAGCAATTATTTAGGTAAAGTATACAACTACGTTTGTGGTTTAAGATTCAAATATAAAGCATTTTGTTGAATAAGTATGAAATGTCACCCCCAAAACAAAAGATGGAAAATGGAGTATGAAGTACTCACATTCAAGTGGTAAACTTGAAAGATGATAATTTGGAGATTTGTCAGAACGACGAGTTTAACGCACAATGCCTAAAAAGAAAAGAAGTCTTGAAGTTAGAAAGGTTGTCTTGAAGGTCTTTAAACAAATAAATGTTGAGAAATGTAAATAATTAAAGTTCAAGGTTTAAAATGTGACTATTTAAGAATTTATAATAATAACCCTTTAAAAATGTAAGTTTGCTCGAAACCGGGTTAAAGTATCTAACCTTAATATTTACTCAACCTATGTTAAGTAATAAGGTGGGTAAAATGCAAGAATGCAAATCCCTTTGGAATAAAGATACTAAAACGGGGTTTTTTTATCGAGTGTTCGAGTTGTCGGTTCGGGTCTTGATAATTGGTCAAACCCAAAGTCAACTTTCCAAAATATTGAATGTTATGAGATAACTCAATAAAATTTAATAAGACTTAACCAAGTATGTAGTTCCATTGTTTTAGAACTAACAACGCACGTTAAGCGAGTGTTCGGTTTTGTCGGTTCAAACTTTGTTATAAGATCAAGTTGGATCTAACATTTCCAAGTACTTAAGAAAATATTTAAAAATCAATTTGTAACTATTTTTAAAGAAATATACAAGTCTTGATGACTAAAAAAAAACACACTTGTGTGTCTTAAGCGAGCAAGAATCAGTTTGGTTCGGTTTCCATCTCACAACAAGTTCATAGATGGTTTCCACATGTCCAAACACTAAAGAACTTGTATAATAATGTACAAATAAAAAAATACCAAAAGTTAACAATAAAGTCTTTAAACAAAAGTTCGGTTTTCGGTTCGGATCGTGTTTCGGGTTAAGACCGAGGTAAGATTCTACAAACCCATAACCATAGAATTTGTAAAAATGATTTTAGAAACTTAGATCTAACACTAAGTATGTTTAAACAAACAAAACTAGTAACAAAGTTCGGTTTACGGTTTAGAGCTATTTACGGTTAAACCGAAGCATAGACTTTTAAAAACCCATAACCATGGAACTTGTAAACATGACCAACAAACTAAAATAAGCAATATTAATATGTATGAACAAGTTATATAGATGTATATATATCAAGGACACAAAGTCCTCCATGAAGCCTTGCCTTATGGGGTCCGAAACCTCACCGACCGGAATCGGAGAAGTAACTACCAAAGGTAAACAAGGGGTGTATATTATATATATGTTGCACAACCATAAACAAGTATTAATAAGGCTACATAAACTAATTAAGATGAAAGACCAAAATCCTTCAAAACACTTAAGAAGATAACCTTGAATCTTTGATGCTTGAGAGAGTTTTTTTTTTTTGAGCTATAGCAAGGGAAAATGAAGAGGAAAGGTGGTATATATATAGGGTAATGTTGGTGGTCAAATATGGGTGTGAGACACAAGAGTTTTCATGCAAAATGGATCAAGACAAAAACACAAAACAACAAAAAAATAAATAAATAAATAAATAATAAATAAATAAAAATACAAATAAAAATAGGATGTTTTCAAGACCCAACAAGTGTGAAACAATATTGTAACATAAATCCATCATTTTGATTATAACATAAGCTTCGGTTTACAAATCGGGTTGGTTTACATAATAAACAAATACAAAAACGAATACAAACAAGACCCGAAATTGACGAATGTCACAAATATACTAAAAAGCATTCAGGCCATACGTGCACGTATAGTTGGACCCAAGTTATACACGTGTTACGGATGAAATGTCGTAACATGGCTAGTAAAGAGACTTAGTTGTATGCATACGTAAACTACGGTTAATCTGAGTAAAAAGACTGATGTGCTCCGTGGTTGTACACTCGGGTGGAACAATATCGTTGAGTGTGTAGATATACTAATAAAAAGTGCGATTAAACAAGTTTTAAATTCTTGCCAACATAAAAATACTTTGTGTTTGTTAATGTTATTCACCAGCTTTTAGCTGACGTATTATTTTAAACATTTTCAGGTAATCAGGAGTAAGTGATAAGATATAAGGATATTAGAGTAACACGCACAACTCGTTAGAGATATAGAAGGATCTGTGGGCTTATTTTGTTAAACTCTTTGTAAAACATGATTATGGAAAAATAAATGTTTTATATTATCGAGGGTATTTAAATCTCTACTTATATAAAGAAATATTTTGTTAAAAGAAATTTCCGCTACAGCAAAATAAACTCTGATGTATTTTCAAAACCGATACAAACTATTGGTCATACTTCTAGACCCCTATGACCGGGGTGTCGTGCGCCCCCTTATTGGCATAAGACTTTTGCCTATCTTGAGCGGCTTTCATACAAGTACTAGATCGAACTTTTCCGAAATAGTTTTGACTACTTCTAGACTTCTCAATTCCTTTTGTCCAATTGCGCCCCAACAAATAGGAGTTCTACAACGCCTTCAATAGTTCATTTCGTACGACGGAATCCCAGGGTTCACATGATTACTATTGTTGTAAAAGAATTCTTCGAATTAGGCTCAGCTCACACTCGAGATATCAAACGGTTGGATTCAATTTAGAGACTGTTTGGTAGCCTCTTAACAGTAATTAAGGGGCTACCTCTTAATGGCTCATAGCCTCTTAATGGTTAAGAGGCAACTGCCTAGTATCATCTAAATTTGGTTACTATTCTATGTATTTTGATTTTTTTTCTTTACTCTTCATTTAAAGTAACAGACTTTCAAATAAAGCTAATTCAAAGATTATATTTGGGTTGTTTTAAATATATAAAATAGCAAATGTGTCGGTGAAATTTGATATATTGTTTTCTTTTCAAACATGTCACCTTCAAAACACCTCTTATATCCTTAAACTAGTTTTAGAGCCCGTGTCACACACGGGATAATTTAAATTATAAAATTATAAGTAAAACAAATAATTACATACCGCGTATATGAAAAAAAAATGTATTGCATATATGCTTGTATCTATACAATGTGTACATAAATTGATTTTATTTATATCATAAAATGATTTTTTTAAATGAACTTAATAAAAAAAATGCTCGTGCAAAATCGTACCCGAGAATGCTTCTTTCTATTGAAGAATTCATTCTCGGTGTCATATATGTATAATTGAAAGAATTTTTGTTATGAACCAATTTTGAAAATAAGACTTCTCATACAATATTAGTTCTAACTACTCAACACAAAAGAGGCGTTATCTTTATTGATATATTTATCAATTTACCACCAATCAAAGGAAAATAGGATATTATATTATAGCAATAGATATTCTTCAAGAACTATGTTTTTCTGGACTACACCATAAAAAAGATTTTGATAAGTTTCAGTAGGCTTCTCGACTTTGTCATAATGACAACATAAAAATAACATGTTAATCCATTCGATTTCGTGTATATTTTGTTTCATTTGAGCATAATTTTACATGAAATGCTTCCTATACAACGTTATAATCACCATTGAAGGAAAAATTAATGTTGACATAAATATTTCAAATTTGATAAAAGTTAGAAGCGTTGACAGGCATGAGGGTGGCATGTTGAAAGTGTTCGCAATCTTTTCTTAAATTTTAATAGTTGAGGGAAAAATAGTCAATTTGCCAAATCCCGAACCTTTTGATTGTTTCAAAAAATGCCCTTAAAAATAAACTTGAAACCCGAATCATGTTTAAAATTCTAACTTTCATACTTTTGACATTTTAAAGACAACACTTTGAACCCATAACAAATTTGACGATAAATCTATTTTGCATTCTCAAACTTTTAAAAATACTCAAAATTTTCATTTTTGACCCGTAACAAATTTTGACCAAAATGTAGTTAACTTGTACCAATCAATCTATTTACCAACTTTTGACCCATAAAATCAAATTGAACTTCCACAAAAAACCCGAAACAATTTTCATTTGAGAAACATAATTTGTTGTTGATTTTTGGAATTTACCAAGTATTTTGAAATATATAGTAAAATAATATGTTAATATTTATATTTATAAAAATATAGATATTATATAAATATAGTGTAAAAGGAAAGTGAATAATTATTGATTTATTACATATATTATGGTATATTAGTTTTGGAGGGAAAAAAATTATAAGAATTAACCAAAACATGACAAGTGTTAACATTTATTTTACTTTATTAGAATAGGTAGATTATATAAACTTGCTTCATCTATGGATTTCGTTTTAATTATATTAGCTTTTTGTAAATTCAAATCAACTTATTCTTATATATTAATTAATAAATTAAAGCTGACAAACTTATACCTCTAGAAACTATGTAATAGATGTGTGTATCGTACGGTTAGATTATTAGTCTCAACCACAACCAATGGGTTTTCGGTTGATTGGTTAGGCATATTTGGTTATTTTTTCAGTTTTCAATTTGGTTCGGTAAATAACCAAAATCAAATTTAGACTAAAATATTTACTTAGAAATACATGAAATGCATACATAAATATTAAATACATGAAATGAATATATAAGTACATAAAATAGAGATATAAATACATGAAATGGCTATAATATACATAAAATTGAGGTTTGAATACATGAAATGGTCATACAAAACATGAAATACATGAAATGGATGTATAAAAGCTAAAAGTATATGAAAATATGAATAGTTTGATATTGTTTGGTTAATTTCAATTAACCGTGGGTACAAAAAATAACCGATAACCATTTTTCAGTTAATTCGGTCTTCGGTTTTGTTTCGTCGGTTTTTGATTTGGTTTAGTTAACGGTTGAGCCATTGCTTACCCCTACTAAGTACGCAACGTACAATTCAAGTATTATGTGCTTTCAAAATCAGACCTAGACCTATTCGATGGGTCAAAATAGTAAACCACCTACACAACGATTATAACGTTTGTTTTCACTTGGACGCATAGTACTTGCAATGTCAAAATGAAATCTAAACCAACAACTTTGTTCTGAAGCTGAATGCTAGAAGAGACTCATGACGTGTTTAACTAGGTAATATAGATAATTTTCCTGTAATATCTTTGTTTTGTTTATTGTTATCACAACTATCGTCGATCTATGAGGGAAACATTACATATAAGAGCATTCTAATCCCTTTCCTTATTTTCAAATTCAAAATTACAATAAAAATCACTACATTTTATGAATCCCTTTCAATTAAATAATACTTTTTAATACCTTTATTATTACCACTTATCTTTCATTCACTCACAACCACTTTCAAAATAGATTAAAAAAATATAAGACATGAACAGTAGCTTTTCAAATATATAGAAAAACCACTGCATTTCTCTTTCCTCCACTCACAATACCTTAACCCACTACCTATATTATAAAAACTTCACTTGCATATTTTGATGGATTGAATGTGAATGCTCTAAGGGTCCACTTTTTAATAGCCATTTCGGAGACCTAAAATTCTGGAGACAAACTGGTGATTATAACTCAACAAAACGTTTTACATATATGATCATTCTTTGTGCATGTGTGTGGGTTTTGATGGATGCACGTCGCTTTAAAGATATGCTTAAGGTTGGGGAACAAATTAATTAAGTAATAATTAGTATGTAGTAGATTTAAGAAAGATATTGGATTTAACTAATTATTAAGGTTTAGTGGATATAGTGGGGCTTGTAAATGAAATCAAGTGCCATCTTGTGTCTATTTTGTTTCTAAATCATTGTGGGACAAAAGGTTATTAACATCAAGCTCATACAATCTTAAATATTATAAATGAAAAATTTGTACTTTATTGTAAAATTAGGTTTTATCCCATGTATTACGGGGTTGTTTTTATTTTTTGTTTTTAATATTTATATATTTTTTAGATTTTAATTTTATTTATTGTAAGTAAGTTAATAATATAATTAGAGTTGACGATGAAAGAGTTTCACAAATAAATAAGATTTTATAACCTGTTTAAAAGCTATATGAGTTTGGTGAGACCCATGACCTGCTTATTTGTTTATCATAAAATTATTTCTTAATTATAAATAATATCTTTTTAAAAAAATAAGATATTACTTTTTAGTATATTTTAATTTATAGGATTTTCATAATAAATATTTGGTGAGATTAATTTTTAATATAATGAGATGTTATAACTCATTGGGTTTTCTGGGTTTGGTGAGACCCATACATGTGACTTCGGGTCAAATGCATAAGAAATCTCCATTTACAAATAAAGCAATCTAATAGTTTGAGAAAATATAGGAAGCAATCAGAGAGCTTTAAAAGGTTTCGTTTATATATATATATATATATATATATATATATATATATATATATAGATTGATTTCATTTAAACTAAGTATAAAGTCAAAATAATTTTGTAGAATAAAATTACATATTCAAGCAACTCCTTATAAAAGGAAAACTCATCTCAGTTATGAAAACCATTAAAATTCTATTATGAATATTGTCCAGCTACAAGCTAACACGCCCAATAATTAGTTTACAAGCTGTTGGATCTAGTTACAAAGCTAACAAGTCCAATAATTAGTTTACCGGCTCTTGATCTGGCTACAAAACTAACAAGTTCAATAATATATAAGATTTAACTAATTATTAAGGTTTAGTGGATATAATGGGGCTTGTAAATGAGATCAAGTGCCATCTTGTGTCTATTTTGTTTCTAAATCATTGTGAGACAAAAGGTTATTAACATCAAGCTCATACAATCTTATAGTAAAATCATGCCCCTACACAACAAAAGTGTCCATACATAATCATTAAATACTCATGTACAAACATTAAATAACATATCCTACACAACCAGCATATATCTACACAAATTTTTAAAGACCTACATATCATATATATAATTTGAGAACCAGATTAACATATACCTACACAAACTTTTAACAACCTACACAATATATATATATTTGGAGAACCAAATTAACATATACATTCACAATCTTTTAACAACTTACACAATGTATATATATTTGGAGAACCAAATTAACATACACCTATACAGTATTTTAACAACCTACACAATGCATATATTTGGAGAACCAAATTAACATATGCCTATACAAATTTTGAACAACATACATAGTTTATATATATATTTGGAGAACTAAATTAACATATACCTACACTAATTACGAACAACCTACACAGTTATATATTTGAAGAAACAAATTAACATATACCTACACAAAATATGAACAACCTACACAAATAAACTATTTAAATGTATTATCATAACCAGATTATACATATCAGAAAACTAGATTAATATAAACACACAAAATTATATGTATGGACAAAAGAAGATCATATATATGAGCATAACCAAATTAACATAACTACATAAACGTAAACAAATTATATGTAAGAGCATAAAAAAATTAACATAAACCTACCTAATATTTTTAACAACCCACACATATTTCTATAAGTCAAAATCGAAACCAAATTACTAATTGTCAGGGTTAGTTATTAAAAAAATTGAGTATATTACCCCATTTTAGGAGTTTGAGCCTTACTATTTAAGCAATCCACGTTATGAATTATTAAAATCTTTTACCTGCATCAATTGAATCCAAATGATTGACATGGTGTATTATTTTGTTAGCATCGATAATTTTGGAATAATTAATGTTGAGAGATGAAGGTGGCTAAAAGTTTAAATATTAATTATGATAAGAGGAGTTTCAAAATTTTTTACTATTGAAAAGGCTAAAATATCCTTTTGTCTTCAAATCCATTAAAATGAGGAACCACAAAATTACAACATTGCCATGTTTATTGTATGCCGTAGATCAAACATAATCAAGGGTCATCATTTACTTCTCTCACTTCTCACATGATCCATTCCATATATATATATATATATATGGGAGATTGATTTCTTTCGAGAACCACTTAGAGTTTTAAGAACTCGAAAGAACTCAACGTAACAATTTTTTTTTTGAATTTTTTTTAAACATACGTAATATATGTAGGTTACATGTACGTAAAAAATTTACATAATTTTTTACGCACCGTGTCGACTTATTACGTAGGTGTAACGAACGTTTAAATTAGTGTAATCACTGTACATCTAATTTATTCCCTTTCCTATTTTAATTTTTTAATCACATTTAATCTCAACCTGTAACAACCCCAAATATAGGGCAAGAATTTTTTTTTTATTTGAAAACTTATCATTAGATATTGAGTGTGATGTTGGTCGAGTAATTGAAGCGGACTGTAAGCTAACGGCCTTCGCCCCAACCATCTAGATGATAACTAATGGGTTCAGCCCAAACTAATAAACGAAACCGAATTTCAAAAATGACGCGAACCATTTAATGATTATTATATTAAACAATACTAGTAACTTGTAAAATTTACCAACGAAACATCTAGAGTCAACATGTCAGCCCGCGTACGCATTTAACACCTAGATATTACCATTATTAAGACGAGTTAAATACTATATGAATAATGCACGGGCTTAGTCCAAACTGGCTAAATAACTAAATATTAACTAAGGGTTTTGAGTCGAAATCGGTTAACAAATTCCCAAAAACCGGTCAGCATCTAAACAATAAACGGGCATGACCCGTTAACTCGGATACCCACCTGAATCCAATGATAGCTCTAGACGTATAATATCTATTTAAATCTTACCCTATATCCAAAAACTATATAAGCAATCGAATCGTTTAATCGTTTACTCTGAACCGACCTAGCCGAACCAATGTTTAACGAACTCGCTTGAACCCAAACTGTCTGAGCATCTTATATAATGATATTTAACAATCAAAAACTTATGTTTTATATATAAAATCTGGTTTCTTTATTTTATAAAATAATTATTTAAAGTTTAAATAAATTTCAAAAATATTATTTGATTTTATAAAGATCCAGGAAATCCTAGTTACCCAATCCAGTGCACCTCCTTTCCTGGTACGCTCTCTTCTCTGTTCCATCTCTGATCTTGCAGCCAATTCACCCAGTCACCATCACTGCAACCAAGTTAACCATTCATCCTTCATGCAAAAAGGTGAACCAATGAATCTTGTTTTCTCAACCCTATAAAATCCAATCCATTGCTCCTTGTTTACACTTTCAATCCTCTGCTGAGTTTGTTGTTGTTCTGCTGCTGTAACTAAACCCAAATGGCCCAACCTAAAGCCGAAGAAATCCGGGTAATCTTATTGTTTCAATATGTTCTCACCTTATGCTTTTGTTGTTCTAATAAACCGATAACCACTTCACAGTATCGAAGATCTGTTTTGCTCGTGAATTCAGCTCAAGAACCGGAGTTCAATCATACCATTGAAACCCTAAAAAGTTAGAGGTATGGCAGCCCGTATTTGTCTTGTTTTCATGTTGATAATGAGCTTCCGACCCACGTTAAACCTGCGTGAAACTTAACCCGTAAACCATGAAAAATCCTACTATTAAGTAACCTAAAAAAATCTGGCCAGAAGCGGTGGTGAACCCGTGAACAAACCGAAAACTCAGTTTTTGATACCAAATTAACAGGCCGTGAACTAAACCATTTAGCTTTGTTAATATTTCCATAATATGAAGAGAATATAACCGGGTTGAAACTATAAAAAAATCAGATTGAGTGCAGCCCTTATAACCGCAACCAAATTGGGGACTTTCGGTAACACGTTTAAGCGAAAACTAGCTCGAAAACTAATCCGTTTTACAACCATTGAACCTCCGAAATTTATCACACATTTTCCAGCATCTAAGTATCATATTTTGTTTGTATAAATGAATTTTGATGAAGCTAAAATAGTAATATAAAAACTGTGCCTTAAAACACCCGAAAGCGACACCTAAGTGACTCGTTCGATCAAGAACAGAACCCTATAGTCTAAGTACTGTTACGACATAATTTTAACAGTCCCACATTTATTATTTTAAGCATATAATCTGATCCGAACTTGTTTGATGTGAAAACGTACATTTTAAAACTAATTATGAAGGTGTTAACGGGCCCAAAACGAACCAAAGCCACTATTAAGGTTCCGAGCACCCTAATATCAACATGAAACCTTAAATAAGTCATTACCATATATTACAACATGACCAGACATGTTTTGTGAAGAAAAATGAGTTTTAGATGAATATTGGTAACCAAGGGTATTTTTGGAAGATAACTTGCACCCAAATCAAATAAGTTACAAAACAAAGCCTTAAGAACAATATATATAAAGGAAACTGATATGAACATAACCATGAACCTCTTAAAATTTCACAATGTGCAGCCCTTAAAACCGAAGCCAACTTGTAGGCGTTCGGTAACTCGTTTAAGTGAAAACTAGCTTGAAAACAAACCCCGATGGGTGACCTTATTAACTTCTGGAGATTTAACAAAATTTCCATAGGTTAAACATGTTTATTTGAGTCCTTAAAAATGCATAACCCAGCCCCAATCGATAATTTTGAAACCGTGTATTAAAAACCTTTTAAACCGACATTTTGATAACCCGTTAACTAAGAAACAAATCCTGCAGCTTAAATAATATTATAACATATTTTTGCAGACCTTAATATAATATTTTGAAGAATAATAACCTGCCTCGAAACTGTTTTTCATGAAACATTACTTTTAAAATCGAACTAGAACCCAAACGGGCCAAAACTGGGCCCGTTAGCGAAACTGCATCTATGAACAATCTTTCAAAACCCATGAATTGGCAAAACAACCTATTTTTATGTATCATGGCAGGTCCTAACTTGTTAGTCGACAAAAAGTGAGTTTTTTTTTAAAACATAACGAAAGGGCATTTTTGGAAAAGAGTTATTTCTCAAATTCTGGAAGTATAAAAGTAAGTTTTTAAAACCAAAATTTACAAGTTAGAATGTATCGGTATAAGTTATAAAATATTAAAAGATAAGTGGATTTTAAAAAAGGGCCCGTTTGCAAGTTTAAACTCATTGTTTCGTTTAAAACCGACAACGAGCCAACTTTAAATGACTAAAATACTTAAAAAATATAAAATGGATATTTTTCCATAAGGGATATGTAAAATACTTTATTATAACTTTATAAACCATTTTCAATATTTACAACACTCTTTTTGTAAAGAAATAGCGTTTAAACGCGAGTTGCGATAAAACCGGCATAAACCGAACAAGCGTTATAAAGGATACAAAATTACGAAGTTTTTGATTTCTAACAGTAGGTATAAGTTAATAAAACCATAATTTGATTTATTACTTATTTCACAAAAACTTGCTAAGTCCTTAACCCGATTTTTACCAAAACGAACGTTAAACGAGAGTACGGGGACTAAACCTGTTTTACACAAAACTTGCTAAATAATTAGATCTGAAAATAACATATTTTTTTATAATATATGTTTTTGTAAAATTTGAAGTTTTAATTATAAGACCATTCGTTTACTTAAACTATTCTTTCAAAACATCTCGTTAAACCGACAACACTGGCATTGTTAACTTTTGTAATCACAAGACATGGTTGTTTTAAACAAGAATCATTAAACTTCTTATATAAATATATTATATAGCTTCTATAGTCAAATGGTAACCCGAAACCTTACCGAAAGCCCGAACTTTCCAAAAATGGAAACTTTATCGAAACCTGACAAATGAACCAAGGTAACTAAAACTCCCGGAAGTTGAATTATATACCTAAACACAAAGCATCAACCTTATTAAGTTAATTTAAGTACAAACTCCCTAAAAAAGGAAACTTTATTCATCAGGAACCAAACACGCTGGCCAATATTTAAATTAACTAGTACACAATATCAATAGCCAACTTTACATTGTTCTTCCATAACTTATTGTTGTTTAATATATATACTAGGCATACTTGGTGATTTCTAGCATAGTGCAAGCTCACTGATTATCTTTCATATACATATTGCATACGGATTGAGGTGAGTTTCGTGTTGCCCTTTTTACTTAAACTTTTTGGGCTGAATACATGCTGGTTTTACTTATGGTGTGATGTTTATCAAGACTTGTTTTCTGCCATATTTTTGTCCCACTTTAAATTATGCAATCATTAACTCAGGGAGTGAGCCTATGGCTCGTATGGGTAGTAATATTTGGGAGACCCCCACGCACAGTGACCCTATGTCTGGTAAACCACACTGAGGTCTGCGGACCGTTGCGGCATATGACCTAACGTTTGGATTATTGCTTGGCAGAGTAATAATCGGGGACGGGCGCCGTTCGGTTGTAAGTCTAGGGGAGGCTTATGATCGAATGCAGGATTGATTGTGGACTTGATTGATGTGCACCATGCTTTATACTTACATACACGCAAACTTGCGCGCTCTTATAAATTTACTTTTTATGTGTATGTGAGCTAAACTCACGAACTCACCAACTTTTTAGTTGACATTTCTTTGCATGTATTCAGGTACCTTGTGGATGGCAATTTGGATTAGCATTGTAATGAGTATGCCTAAGGATAGAGGCGTATGCCGAACAAGAACAATGAAGATTAGATGCCAAGGAGATTAATAGAACCTAACATGGATTGCAGCAGTGTCAGAGAAGAGATAGTTTTGTAGTTACACCTTGTTTTAAATGCATAGTACAAAC
The DNA here is from genome assembly GCF_021521415.1 of Bidens hawaiensis. NCBI lineage: Eukaryota > Viridiplantae > Streptophyta > Magnoliopsida > Asterales > Asteraceae > Bidens > Bidens hawaiensis. The sequence goes on from NW_027491306.1 coordinate 1,060,747, forward strand.
ATTGTAGCTTATCTTTATTAATGATATATTCCGCTGCTTACATTGGTACCAATTTGTCCATAAAATGACCAGGCCCCCATGGCAGGGTGTGACACAACCACATAATCTAATCTATTTAATTAAATATGTGGTCAATAATGAAGTTCTTAAGTTCTTAAAACTCAACAAAGTTTTCAAAACATCTCTCCCCTATATATATATATATATATAGGCAAAGTATAGAATAAAAACCCACTTGAGTTATGAGAACCCGTGAAAACCCTATGTAACATCGTTTTTTTTGTTACATGTAATATATGTTGTTGCATTTAATACAAAACATTAAAAACATAAAAAAAATGTTTTGCTATTTTTTTTTACTAATTTTTATATATGTTTTCAGGAGAGAGAAAGTGTAAATTAACTTTTACATTTTTTATTAACTTTAATTGTGGACCACAAGATTTAATTTTCAATTAAAAATATATGGTTGAGAATGAGTTTATAGAGTTTTCATAACTCAAGTGGGTTTTTATTCTAACCTAACCCTATATATATATATATATATATGCTTAAGTTCAAGAGAGAAGTGATCTTAGTGTGAGAAATATGAGAAATCATTTCAACCAATCAAAAATTTTCTTTTGCTTTTTTCTTTTAATTAAATGCAAGGATAGAATGGTAAAGATTTAAATTATTATATATGGTAATTATTAAAGTTTTAGAGTTTCACTTTAATTCTTTTATTAATTTACTTATGTGTATATATTATGAAAGTGCATTATTATTTTTATGCACAGATCAATTATAAGGTCACCTTTTATTCTTCTTCTTTTCTAATTTCTTTAGTTTTAATTAAATTAAAAACATAAAGATTATTTGTTATCTCATCATCCTACATTCAGATCGAGCAATGTTCTTTTATTGATCATATTTTTTAAATCCAAGTCTAGGTTTTTTTTATTTTTTTATTTATTATTATCTATATCGGTATCTTATGGAAGTCATGCTTCATTTTATTATAGTTGTTTTTTAATCTTTTTTTATTATTAAAAAGTCACGAATCATTTATTTAATGTTTGAATTATCTTCTTATTTTATTATAATTATGGTTAATTGATTTCTTATTGAAAAGCTACGAATCATTTTTTTTATATATTTTATTTATTTTTTAATCAATCTCTAGTGTGTTATTAAATAAGTATTGAGTGTGGGTGCATATTAATTATGTATAGGTGAAAATAAAATGTACTAACAATCTGTGTAGGCGGATATGAATTGTGTGTAGGTCAATGTTAGTTACATGTTGGTAAAAATAAATGTAACTAACAATCTGTGTAGGCGAATATGAGTTGTGTATAGGTCAATATTAGTTACGTGTTGGTAAAAATAAATGTAACTAACAGTCTATGTAGGTAAAAATAAGTTGTGTGTGGGTTAGAATAAAAATAAACGATTTGTATAAGTGAATATGACTTATGTGTAAATGATTATGCTACTTGTGTAGGTGATTTTTTATCATTAACCTACATATACATGTTTCAAATAATAAATTTAGAAAAAATAAAGTACTAGAGATTTTAAATAATATATACCAAATTTTGAAACACTACTTGATAAGATGTAAAAAAATAATAATGATAATTAGATGTTCATCATTCTAAATGATGGCCATAAATTTCATTGATTATGTAGGTTACCAAACTTAAAAAATAACTCCAATTTAACGTGATATTCTAATTTTAAATTAAAAACATTAAATGATGCTATAATCAATTACAAAAAAGTTACCAAAATGTTCTTTTCTTACTAAATCATTAAAATTAAAGTATTATTAATTACAAGTATGTCATTTTAATTAATAACCATAGATCAAATACAATTAAGGGTCAAGATTTATTTCTCGTACTTCTCACATTAATATGACTTCTCTCTTAAACCATCCCCTATATATATATATATATATATATATATATATATATATAAAATATTTTTCTCTTGCTTTTTGGCCACTTAAAATAGAAGATTTGAGTGGGATCAAACAAGTAGGGTAATAAAGTGTCAGGTCATGTTTCAATATAAAATTTATGATACATGACCCAACTACAACTATTTATTACATTTATGGGATTATTTAAGTTATTCATGTGTCATGTTGCATAATATTCAAAATACAACATTTATGAGCATTGATCTGATGAATAATGTTTTCTATTGGAGATATATTATATTTGTTTTTCTAAAATATGACTAACACCTCTTCATTCCCTCACTTTTGCGTTTTAATCATTAAACAACTAGAGCTAGCATGCAATATTTAGCGTATAATTTTAAATAAAAATATTTTTCTATAAAAAAAATTAAATTTAATAATTCAAAGTACATCAACAATCAATTTGATTAGCGTATACTTTTAATTTTCAGTTTTGTTGTCAACTGCAATTCCAAAAGAATAATCATCATGCATTTATACTTGATTTTGCTCATTATCGATCAGCCAAGCGAGCATAATCGAGTGGACATAAAATAAATATATGACAATTATGCGACCATTGTCTTTGGCAACGAAATGAAAATTTAGAAGTAGTGTTAGAGAAATTGCTAGTATCTCATAGTTTAAGTTATCAAAATCTATTTATTAAACTATTAAAATCTGTATTTTAATAACTAAATTAAATGTGTCAAAAATTCCAAAGTGTAGAATAGATATTTAAAGATTGTTGAAGTGTCATATTCCAAAAAGGCAGTGCTCTGGAAACATGCAGGCAAACTGATTGGGGTTATGTTTATGAGTGACTCACCACCACCACCTTCTGGTGGGTCTGGGTCTGGTGGGGTTGGAGTCTCTGTAGCTCAACTTGACCTCTACTTGTCTCTTAGTTCCACACAACACATCACATGTTTTCCAGCTTTACATTTTCCTTTCATTCTCCGTTGGATTTACCAAACTCAAAAATAACTTCATTTTCCTTCATTCTTCATTAATTTTCGATGTCTCCTCTCTTGCATCACAACACTTTCTCCATATCGGTTAATGTTGCCCGATCATCCTGGTCATATTGTGGACGTGGATGCGCTACAGTCTTTCCCGGATCTCCTGTCCCGACCTTCAAGGCCGGCCCGGGGGGTGGGTGGTCGACGGCCCCCGGCCTTACATACTAGGCCCGATTTTTTTTAAGATTATTTGTATTTTTATAAAAAAACAATATATATATTTAGTATTTAAACTTAATTACATAACAACTAGCTTTGTCTAGTGGTAAAGGGGGTACGATTCCCAACCAAGAGGTTGTGGATTCTAGTCTCATTTAACACATATTTAAGCCTATATTTATACAAAATTTGTTTACACAACCCAAATCATAACCAAGTATACCCATTTAAAAATTAAATTGTTTAAACCCAACAACATACTCCTTTTACTTAAGGCCCAAAATTTTCTCCGCCTTCGGCCCAAAATATTTTTCATCTTCTTCTCGAAGCTGGCCCTGCATACCTTGCATCCAAAGAATGTGATTTAAGAAGTTATAAACTATATTGGCCAAACAAAATTTCAATTGTAAGTGGAACATTTTGTCTCTTAGAAGTGTGATATTCTTAGAAGTCTCCATCCAAGTAACTGATAAGAGCAGAACTTCACTAGTTTAATGTGCTCGGATAGAAATACCACTAAGAAGTGTGATGTCCTTAGAAGTCTCCATCGAAGTAACTGAAAACAAAGATGTAAACTCCTTACGGTAAATCAAACAATATTTATGGTACGAAAACTCATATGTTACATACATAATTTATTTATTTGCTTCCACAAAAGACGATTGCGGGCTATGTTTTCTTTGTCTATACTCTAGTTAGCATGAGGACGCGATGACGGCTTGTGGGCTATGTATTTCAATCATCTCTAGTTAGCAAGAGGCTGCTAACTATGACGGGAAAGGCTTTAAAACCCTAGTTAGAACCATAGTTCTCCCACTCTGATATTCCAAATTGTCTCCATTAACTTTCACTAGTTTGATCATTTGCTTTGGGGCCATAAACTTGTAATGTGAACATAAACACATTTGGCAAATGATTGACTTCTTTTAAAAACTAACAACTAGCCACAGAATTATTCATTAATCTAATATAACTATTATATTAAAGCAACATGGTTTTCACATGGCCTTTAATTAGGCTATTCATATAAGATTTCACCACAACAATTTCTAAAATTATAATTTACACCTAATAAGCTATTTAATTTTAATCTACTTATCTTACTATACTATTAAAGCAACATATCTTTTTCACATGTCATTTAACTAGGTTATCTACATAGGATGCCAAGTATACAATTTCTATAAATAAATTATCCACCTAATAAACAATTTAATTTTAAACATTAACTCCTAAGTTGGAGAATATTTCAAAATAAATGGTTATAATCACAATTTATTGAGTAACAAAGACAATTAATTGTCTTCATTATTTTCTAAAATTTTGAGACTTTGTTATTTTATTTTTTCTGAATTTTGGGAAATTATTTATGAACGTTTGGACTGGATGTATGGATGTTTGGATTGAAATGGTGGTTTAAGTCACGAAGTTTGGATTTTATTGTTGCTTTATTAAACGGTTTAATTAAAATTGTAATTGTTATATCTCATTGTTATATTCATATTTGTAGAATTCTTTATGTTGTATACTTATATGTTTTATAATTTCAATAAAAATAGTTTTTATAGCACACAACTTATGTTACAACATCTACATGTTTACAATTTATAGCTTAAAACATATGATTTCAGTACATGATGAAGTTTTAATTAATATGTCTTTTTTTTTCTTTCATGGTATAAGTTAGAAATATGTTTCAAATTGTTATTTATCTATGTTTTTCTTTGTATGTTGGATTTTTTTAATTTAAACAACAATGTGATACCTTATATTAATAATGTTAGATTATCTGCCGTTTACAATTCATTAAAATGTATAACACACACACACACACATATATATAGGGAGAGGATTAAGAGAAAACTCATCTTTAGAGAGAAAACTTAAAAACTACTAAAGAATTATTTTTAATTAAAAATAAAAAAAATATTTTCAAATTTCTGTTTTTGCCATTATTTTTATATTTTCTTACCTTTTGCTCGAAAAAATAAAAAAAATAAAAAATAAATAAAAAAACCCGCTGTAATGCACATATGTATTACTGTGCGATACCGTTGTATTACACATGTGTATTACTATGTATTTTTGAGTTTGATAGTGTTTAATTGCATATATTCAATATTTGTGTATTGTATATGTGTAGTAGTGTTGTATTATATGAAAAAAAAATAATAATAAAATAAAAGTCGATGTGGTGCACATGTGCGTTAATGTTGTATTACACATACGTACTAATGTGTATTCGATGTGTGTATTAGTCTTATATTGCATATATACAATAGTGTGTATCAAATATGTGCAATAGTGTTGTATTCTATGCAATACGAACACTTTTGCATATATGCAATGCATACTATTACACATGCACACTATACCGACGAGGTTACCGACAAGGTTTTTTTTTTGGAACCAATAACAACATATAAGAATAATGGAAAAAAAAGAAACTTCAAAAAAGAATTTTTAAAAAGTTAAAAATAGTTTTTTAGGAGTTTTTTAATTTTCTCTTTAAGAAAAGTTTTTATTAGATCCCACCCTTATATATATATATATATATAGAGAGAGAGAGAGAGAGGATTTTATATATGTTCACCTGTGTGTAACACGTGATCTAACCTAGTTTATATTATTAAAGCAAAATCATTCTTCCATAAGGTATGTTATTATGAATCTATAAGATAAAAATATGTTATATTAAACATATTTTTAGACATATAAATATATTTTAATATGCTTTTGAGGCGGCAAAGGTATGTTATTACGTATATTAATAAAGTTAGCTTTTTTTTGTACTTTTTTAACCACTTGTGTATTATACGGGCTATATTCTAGTTTATAATTATAGAAATTTATGTAACTATGTTCAAATACATAAAGGGGCATCTATTGATTAGACAAAACTTGCATATTCAACTATCACATTGACTAATGGGTTTACGGTACACTGACAAAAACAAAGTCTTTAAATACCTTGGGTTGGGAGACTCTAACTTAAAAGAAATTTATAATTAAAAAACAAACCAACGCATTGAACCAGTATAACATATTGACATAGATTATTAAATAACTCAGGTAGATTGACAAAATATATAAGAATATCCACCATTATACTATTCAATTCCCCTGCAACTGAAGGAGGAAAATGATTGCGGAATACTATCATTAAAATATAATTATAAAAAGAGTAACTAATATTGATATTTTTTCCCAATGTTCTACATTATACATTACTTGTTTAAGTAGTTGTGTACCTACATATATTAATCGGCAAAAACATGTTATCCATTGTACATTGATACTTACGGTGCATTCACTTATGAGTAAAATGGCTCCTAGTGACATGAGTTTTTAAGTGAATAAAATGGCTCCTAGTGATACGTGAGTTTGAATGATAGCCACACATAGTTTAGGCCATTATGGTTAATACCTTGAAGACCCTATTCAAATAAGTTATAAAAATGTCACCACGTAGACTTGTTGGGACGTCCAAACTGCTCGACGCTCGAACTCGCTCGCTGCTTTCTCGTAATTTGTTCAAAAAATGCTCGCTCATTTTTTTCACTCGATTGTAAACGAGCCTCTCTGCTCGGTTCGGTTTGTAAACGAGCCAAGCAACTAGCAAAGGTCTGTTCGGTTCGGCTCGAATATTTTTAATTTATTTTATATATAATTATATATGAACAAATATATAAATATATAGACAAAACACATAAAATATAAGTATACAATTTTTTAAACCCTTTTAAATTTTTTCTAATCCGTCAATTTTATAGTTTTATTAATTTGATTCAAGTTTTCAGAATACTAAAAGTTTGTTTACATGTTTATTATATCTAATTTCAAATTTTTTTTTAAATTTACAACCTATTATACGTTTGTCTAAAAACTACTAATTTGTTTACAAAATATATTGTTTACAGCCTTCAAACTTGTTTCTTATTGAAATTTTTAAAGTGAAAAATAAATAAAAAATGCTCGAAATCGCTCGATGTTCGATCGAAAAATGCTCGGTTCGATTTTGGCTCATTTCGTTTTTCGCTCGGTTCGAATTTCAGCCGTTCGATTTGATTCGTTTGTAAACGGGCCAAACAACAAATAAGCATTCACTCGGTTCGACTCGACTTATGAACGGCCCCTATTCTTATATGTACATGTTAAAAGTGCTTGAGCACTATTTACAAGTAGCCTTTTCTTGAAGTTACATGTATGCCCCCTCTGTTTTTATTAGCTTTTTCATGAAACGTGTGCCCACTTTAAGTTTTACTGATATTTATATATATGGTTTTCAATCAATGTAAAATATATATATATTTTTTTGAAAGACCAACGTAAATTACATGTCGACATTTTATTGGCCGTATCACAATTTTATTCTTTTTTATCTTTTGCAATTATTGTACCGAATGAATGGCATGCTGTATTGCTGTATCGACATCCTTTTTCTTACGTATCAACATTTTATTTTATTTTTTGTTTTCCAAAAAGAATCAACCACATTATATATTATTATATATATTAATTTTCAACTTAGGTCTCTCTCACATATCTACTGTTCCTTGCAAATTATGCTTAACTGAATTGCAACTTTTGCTTTGAGGTTTGTTACCAGATCCGTTAATGTTATGTTCATACACGTGGTCTCTGTTTAATACGTGTTGGCTTTTGAGTTCTCAAACGTTGCCAGATCTTCTCTTTGCCCTAACCTCACTCCCACTAATTCTCTCTCACAACGCCGGTATTCTCCATCGGACTTCAGTCCTTGCCGTATTTTGTATGCAAAACACGGTGGTTTATATTTGGTAAGTTTCGATTTACTCACCTCCATCTTTTAGGGCTATGGTCTTTTCGCTAATGATGCTTCGGTTTCGAAGATAATTGCTCTTGCCCATAGTTGTTTTTGGTTTGTTTATTATTGTGCTTTAGGGGAGTTTTGACTAATCATTCTTTTTGATTTCAATCGTTGAAATTTAGAGGTTCTGATTCTGAGACCGACTAATCGGTGTCGTGCCAGCAAGCTTTATTGGTTCAGAGATTCATGCATTCAAAAACCATTGAAGGTATTTATTTTTATTTTGTACTATTTGTTCCCGTAATGTTTTAATCTGGATACATTGAATTTAAGTTCAAACTTTCATACTCTCGAGGTCTTAACCTGCTCACAAGTTGCTCGATGAATTTCCTCAATGAGATTTAATGATTTATGGTGAACATTAAGGTTTTAAACCATTTTATTCAGATAATTTGCAATTGTAAATTTTTGTTTGGTTAACTAATTAGTGTTATTTGTGCAGCAGGGTCATTTTGAAAGTCATACGTACATTCGACATAGTATCTACTTTCCAGGTACTTTTCATATGGGTTTATTAATTTTCAGATATTAAGATTATATTTTCTTTAAAATCTACTTCGGTTCAGTTACAAATTTATTGAAAATAAGTGAACGGTTTTATAATTGATAAATCATACAATACCATGGCTGGGTCAGGTGTTGGGACACGGTCGGAGGTTTCCTTCAGCATGCTCGGGGAGGACGTCCATCTCTCCATGGAGGAGTTCGCGGTTGCTCTGGGCCTATACAGCGCGGAGGAGGTGAGAGGCCCCATATACACGAAGAGCATCCACCATATGTTTGGGCTTGAAAAATGCGAGCCACGAATGCTACATGCTTCTTGCGCAAGTATGTTTGGGCTTGAAAACAAGTTATGAGGTTAAGACTCGAAGGAGAAGGCTTTTCACCAATAACACGAAGGGTTTGACCATCGGCAATCGGAATACGAATTATCTTCTCGAAGCAAACAATTTCGGCACGGTGAAAGGACAACCAATCCATACCTACTATGATGTCGAAACTTCCCAATTGCATCGGGATGAGGTCGATTGAGAACGTGTGGCTATTAAGATTCATCTTGCAACTTCGAATAACAGAATCGATCATCACGGATTTACCATTCGCTACTTCAACAGTGTATGAGCTCTTAAGCTTAGATCGGGGCTTAGCAAGCAAGGACTCAAATTCCAAATACACAAAACTCATATCGGCACCGGTATCAAATAAAATGGTTGCAAAGTGGTCGTCCACAAGAAACGTACCATTCACCACATCGCCGTTTTGTTGCGCTTGGTGGGCATTCATCATGAGAACACGCCCACGGTTATCTTGAGGAGCTTGCACGCCTTGAGCGACTTGAGCGGCTTGAGCCTCATGAGGTACAGGTGCTTGAATAGCTAGCAGTGGTGGAGCTTGATTATCCATCAATTGAGGAACTTGTGGCTGAATTGCTTGGTAGGCTTGGTAAGCTTGGAGCTGGAATTGCGGAGCAGGAGCCAGCCGAAGTGTGTTCACGTTTGCGAGTAGTAGACACGCACTACGAAAGTGGCCAAGTTCACCACAATTATAGCAAGCCCGCATTTGGTTAACGGGTTGGGCATATGGCACGGGTCGGGGATTTGGTTGAGCAACCCTTGGGGGAGCCGCTATGGTGGTTTCACGACAAGTGGGGCTAATATGCCCGTAACGGTTGCAACGGGTGCATTGTCGGCAAGAGGCATAGGCGGGATGGTGACGTTGGCAGGTGCTACAAAACGGGTGAGGTCCGCCATAGGGTTTCTTGAGAGGTGGTACAGGGTTGGCTTGGGTTGAAGGTGCGGGTTGTTGAGTTAGCGCGTAGTTATTGCGCTTCTTGTTGCGGTTGTGGGAGGAGTATGCGGGTTTGGATGATTCGGGTTTGGGTTCAGTAGCGGGTCTTTCGGCCGGTTTCTTGGATGACTTTAATGTCAAAGTCCCGGCTTTGACATAGTTGTCAGTTAGGGTTGCGGCTAGTTTAATCGCATCTCCAAGTTCCTTAGGCGAACTACTAAAGACACTATCTTGGATTTGCCTTGGTAGTCCCCTAATGTATTTCTCGATGGCACGCGAGGTAGGGGTAATAAGATGCGGCACTAGCACGCTCAACTCGTTGAAATGGGTGGTGTAAGACAAGTGCTCACCGCCCTCTTGTTTGAGGTTCCAAAACTCAGCCTCCAAGTTCATGAGCTCGTTTGGAGGACAAAACTCTTGGGTCGTAAGATCCTTCAATTCGTTCCATGGCAAGGCCATGGCTGCTTTGACACCACGGGTCGACTTTTCCTTGATCCACCATGTAAGTGCGCCTTCCTCGAACATACCTGTAGTGAATCGGGTTCACTTATCATCAGGACATTCAATTTGGTAAAACACGCTTTCCATCTTTTCGTACCACTGGAGTAGGGCAGTGGCGCCTTGAGTTCCATTAAACTTGGTAGGTTTGGCGTCAGTAAAGTTCTTGTAGGATACAACGGGAGCTGAAGGTGGGGGAGGAGGAGGGTTCACGTTGGCCATGATGTTCTGGTACATCTGGGTCATGATATTAGGGAGGACCGCTGTCAAGTGCTTGGTAATCTGGGAGGTTATCTTGCTGCTAGATGATCCACGCTTAAGGTTGCGGGAAACCATTCTGCGAACAAGGGTAACGAAAATCGTGAGACTCGGAATAGTGCATGATATACATAAAGAAAATAAATCTTTTGTAACGTTTGTTAAAATATAAAAATCATAAATACAATAAGTGTTGTGAGAAACTTAGAGTTTTTCATGAACCACCATGGACTCTTGTGTTCCAACACAACATCGAAATTTCGGAAGTAAATCGAACCAAAAGCTGGCTATTCGTGTATCACCACGACTTGACAGACTTTCGGTTAAAACACATTGTAAAACATAGAGGGTCGGAGTCACACGTTGCATGAACCACCATGACTTGTATGACCCCTAAGAGTGCAACCATATCCTTATCACAAAGAGGACATGATCACGGTTGAAAACATAAAGTGGTGAATCGTATGGCGTTTGGTGTAGTATGCTTTGGCCTAATAAGTTTCATGCCCTTCCCGAACTCTCCAGGTAAGCAACTAGGTCCCGCGGCTGATTGGGATTTATGCGCATTGCTTATCCTTAGGTTTCATGAACCTTGGTATCAAGAGTTCGGGAAACAAGCACGTCCCCCTTCCAGTTAGTACATACCCGCCATGACAAGTCATCTTTATGCAGAGAATTATCGGAACACCAAAATTTGAAAATTTTGAAAATTTTTGCTTTTAGGCATAAGGCTTCGACTTGTGTGTGCTTTGTGTACATGAGGCGTAAACGAATTAAGCAATATAGCAATAATAGTAAGTGCGTTCAAACAATCAAATAAAGGCCCACATAATTTTCTAATCATGCAACCTAAATAATTTAAACAATTAAGCTATAGCTAAACTAGAACACTACGTCTAATGTCCTATCTTATAGCCACGGCTCTGATACCAATCTGTAACAGCCTGGCTTAAGCGGAAACGCCCGATTGTGACGTACAGATTGCTCAAACACACGTGGCACTATTAAGTGATAATAACATTAATTCATTTAATAAGCCAAGTAACACAAGTTCGAAAGTAACAATACAAGTTCAAACCAAAACATAACCATAACAATAGTTCTTTTATTGAAATACCCTAAGTAATCTAAGTGTCTTCAATACTTCAACATCTAATCACGGTACCTGTAATATATGTATAAAATATGGTCAGCTATAAATATAGCTGGTGAGTTTCCACAGTTTAAATACATACATAAAAACCATATAATTCATAGACATGTGATAAACGAGCAAGTAAGTCCTTTCCAGTTGGTACAACCAACGTACTTGGATAATCGCGCAAGTAAGGTCCTTTCCAATTGGTAACAACCAACGTACTTGGATAATGAGGCCCTTTTCCACTCGATACAAATGGACCGGAGTGCAAAGGGGGGCGTATGATCATACTTAATGAGGCTTCCCAATCGTGCAAGTAATACAAGTAACACACAAGTCCGTATACGAATTGTAGTTTTGGTAATAGAAGAAATAATACTTTTTTATAAGGATACATATACTACCCAAAAACATTAAAACATTAAAAAGGGGTGGTGAAAAACTCACCTTAGTAATTGAAGTGAAAAAGGAATAAGAATAGTGATGTGCGTCGGATAACCCTCACAACGAAGATTTAATTAAAACGAAAATCCTAACCACACACAACCGGCAAGTGTACCGGTAGCAAGTAATATAACTCTAGGAAGTTCGAGTATCGAACACGAAGACACGAAAGACGCTAACGATTACGACCCTAGACACGACCTACCTAAGAATAATAATTAATTAATTTTTGATTTTTAAATTTGTTTTGATAAAATGACTTAACTGGACTGACTGACCTAACTGACAAAAGTTACCAAAAATAGAAAACTTAACGGAAAACTGACGGTGTTAACTTCGGATGGGAGAAAAACGTCTACCTAGGTCTGAATCAAATTGTAGGTCTAACAAGCTAATGGATTGGATGACTTCAAGACACCGGTCCCTAAAGATGACACGACTAAGGATCGCTCGGGCTCACTGGATTACCTCTCGGTCTCACTCAACAAGCCTAATCTACTCAAAATCGGCTAAAACGACCAAACCGGGAAATAATTGCTAACGTGTTCTAATGAAGGATCACCTCTCGGTCTCACCAACACTCGACCCTAATGGTAATGAATACTACACAACCAAGGATAGACGAACAATTCAACTTAAACCAAAATAGATCAACTAGTCGCTCAAAACACCTAAACCTGACAAGAAACGAACTCGCTCTCGCGCAATCCCTATTCTAGCATGCAAAGGCAATGAGACGACCCTACTTCCTATCACTTCTCGGTCTCAAAGAAGGTGTCTAACCGCTGTACTTAATCCAGTAAATCATGCAACAAAACCCTACGGTGGTACCTACCGCAAACAAACCCTAAACACAAAGTCTAGAATCAAACAATGCACCGATCAATCAATACAAAACTAATCAATCAACACACGGGGTTTATGCAATGAATCACCAAAATTTCCAGCCCTTAAACACAACCTATTTCATGTCTAACTCAAACTTTACAATAGCAATTCAAGTCCATTAATCAAACAATCCATAAAACCTATCAAACACTAACAATAATCATCATTCCTAGGAAGAACTAACAAGTTTAGCCGAGCATAATTTTTGGACAGCAGCAAACACTTAATAAAACCATCATTAAACTCATACCAATCATCTTAACAAACATCCAATGATCAACACTAATCATAAACAATTCAATCTCTCAATCAAGTGCAAAACTAGTTAACAATTAAACAAGAGAATTAAAGTTGTTGAACAATGTTATGAAAGAAAGGATATTGGGTGTTCCGGGCTGCTGTTGGCTGTTGTTTGCTGATGTTATTGCTGCTGCTGTTGCTGTTGTTGCTGCTGCTGTTGATGTTGTTGTGCTGTTGTTGTGCTGCTGTTGATGTTGTTGTGCTGCTGTTGATTCCGTCCAGCAGCTCTTTTTTGCTGATTAGGGTTTTATTTTTTTATATAATATAATATAATATGGTCTTGGGCCTCCATGATGCATACGGGTCAGGCCTTGAGCTTTGTCTTGAACTTGTATGCGTAAAAGGCTCGTAAAAAGCTCGAAAAGTCCCGGTTTCTTCCTTTCTTTTACCCAAAACCTACAAGATTAATAAATGTATGTAAAACCTATCTAAAACGAGTAAAAACACATAAAATATAATATATTACGTAGATAAAAGGTGCGGAAAATACGTGTGTTTTACAACACATCAAATAGCTTGAAGGCGTCAAAGGAAACCGAAGCGGTCAATCTGTACGAACTATAAATAAGAATAAACACGACTTTTAACGGCTATTCTAACGGGATTTTAAAGTTGATTAATTGCATAATAGTTTTTGAAGATAGTTATTGTTTTAATATAATTTATTACCAATTCTACAGCCATTTGATTATTATATTATTATTTATGTTTTAACGGAACTCGGTTATTAGTATGGTTTAAGTATTTTAACGGCGGGGATACGAAGTTTGTATATTTGAAATACTTGAACTAATGTTTACAAGTCGAAAAATATAATTTTTGTTTTAACGAGATGATTTTTAATATATTAAAATTTACGTCGCAGTTAATATACGATTTTTAGTTACGGCTTACGAGAATGAAAAACTCGGTTTCTAGTGTAACATGGTGAGATACATTTTATAGTTAATTTATATAATTTTTATTTAACTTAAAAAAAAGTTTTTATAATTTTATTTTGATTTTTAATTGCTTAAAATGATTTATTAGTTATAAATAAATAAACTGTTATAAAAAAAAACGTGACTGACCCGGGTCCGGAGGTTATTAGTTTTATGTTTAACCAACTGAGCTAGGCCTCATATTCGTTATGAACATGGTTTCAACTATACATATATAGTATTAGTTTTAATAGTTTTAATTAATAATAATCATAACAATGAACAGTTTACAAAAAGAAAAAGCTTGACCCGGGTTTCGAACACGGGTCTGTTGGTTACCAGACAACGAAGTTAACCAGTTGGACTAGCAAGTAATTCAGTTAAGGTATAAGAAAGAATATATATATAATATACTTCAGGTTCATCTTCTTCACATGAACCCTAGATTTTTAAATCTCAGTTTCTGTTTCAAGTTTGTTAAAATCACGTTAGGGGTTTTGTTTGTTAGATCAAAACTGATCAAATGCATGTTTCAATTACCTTAACTGGTGTTGATTTGGTGAAGAACAAGAACTCGCCGGAGCCGAAGCTTTGCCGGATTATTTCGGCTATTGTAGAGAGAATTAGAGGGAAAGAAGGTTATGAGCGAGTTGTAATAAGGCTTAGGTCCCTATTTATACAACTAATCGGAGAGTATACGCGTCAATGCATTAATGTGATTTACCCGGATTTTCCGGCGACGATTACAGGGTGATTTACGGCAAGGAATCGCAATTAATTAGTCTGTTAATATTTTAGGTTAACGGAGAAACACGTTTATATAATTATTTGGTTAAAACAATAAGGTTTGGTGGTGTTTGGGTCACCTACGGCGCCGATTCCGGCGGCCGGAGGGTGGCCGGAAAAACGGTGGAACGGGGGGGGGGGGGGGTGGGTGGGGACGGGATAGGGTTGGGTTGATTTAAAAATAATAATAATAATAATTTAATAGTATTTACATTTCAGGTCCCTCGAGTTTCCTAAACATTATAAATGAGGCTTAATATCTTTTAAGTTATAAAAAGTATTTAAAGTTTACGTTTTTAACCCTAAACTTTATATTTAACATATATCGTTTCGGTTTTGGATTATTTACACGTTTAAGCGTGTTATCGATAAGTCTAGAGAAATGGAATGTAGAAATAAATGAACGAATGTTTTAACATAAATGTCGGGAACGCTTCTATTAAATGATCAATAATACATCGAAACGACCCATCGGATCGGGTTTACAAATACAAATACGAATCCCAAAAATTGACGAATGTCACAGATCATGATTTCAGGGATAGGGTCTTGGACACCAAGTCCAAGGTCTCGGCTATTAGGGACCCGTTGCATCGGTACGTTCTTAAAATGTATTGCATTGTTTAATATAACGTAATATATATTAATAATAATATATAGAATAATTTTATATTATATTATATTTACTAAATTATATTATCTTATATTACACAGGTACCTACACAGGCTGATTGTGACATCCATCGCGGGTCACAATCAGGGCGTGGAGCACTACAGCTTGCGCGGCCTGTTTTTATTTTTGAGGTGTCTATTGACCCACACGCACTGCAACCTCGCTAGGGGGTTTGCAGACTATATTGTCGCCTACCAGTTTAGGCAGGTACGAGGCCGCCACCCAGCTTGCGATATCTCTGGGTTATGGAGACCGGGTGGACGGCCTGCGTATCGAGCCAACCCCTCTGAGCCCGCTGGACTGCAGCCATTGCAGCAGGATGCACATTGTGCGTTCGTTCCCCGGGCCTAACAGCCCGTACGACCGACTGGTGGCGGGGTCGGGGGCACGTGAGCCTTACGTCCCGATGCCTTTAGTCGAGGCTCCCCCGGTCGCGGCACCGGAGGTGGAGCTTCTCCATGAGCCTGTCGACGCGGGGGAGGGGGCCGACGGGGATTCGGACGACGGTGGTGACGGACGTGAGGGTCCAGGCGCATCTGAGGTATGTTTTAATATATTGTCGTTTTATCATTTATTTTAATTGGTCTTCGTATTAAACGTATTTTTAATGTTTTGTTGTTAGGCGCCGACGCAGCACGTTCCACGCACATATCGCGCGGTGCGTCTGGGTCCTGCCACCGACGCTAGGTTGGAGGCCCTTGAGTTGGGGATACGGTAGATGTCGCGCCAGATCGACTGGCGGATGAGCCAGATATTGCGCCAGATCGACTGGCTTGTTAGCAGTTGGGTAGCGAAGCTGTTTGGACAGCAGTACACTGTGCCACCGCCACCCCCCAGTTTTGACCACGAGGCGAGCACGTATGGCGTGAGACGCGGGCGGGGCGACGACGTGGATGCCGCGAACGGTTTGGGGCCTAGGCCCAGGGGAGAGGACGACGCCGACGTTGGCGCGGCGTTCAGGGGCCACGACGATGGCTTGGGCATGAACATAGACGACTTCCTGTAATATATTTTTATGTTCTAGTTGTCGTATTTTCTTTTGTTTGTACAGTTTATCAATATAACAATGGTTTTTGGTATATATAAGCGGCGTTAATTGTTTTCACCGAAATAGTAATAAATATTAAATAAATAATTAATATATAATGATAAATAACAATAATAATAATAACAAAATAACAAAAAAAAATTAGAAAAACATAAGAAGAAAAAATTGGCGTTGTTTTCTAGAAACACCGCTCAATACGTCGCTTATAGCTTTATACACGACGTATTGAGCGGTGTTTTAACAATTGGTGGAATGTCCATAGAATACCCGTTTCTTAAACATCGTTAATCATGGGTTTTACGATAGTTGAAAGACGCAATCAGTGTTCCTCGAATTGCTGAGCAAAGCGTGGGACCCAGACGAGAGAGAGTGGGACCCGACGATGGACACTGGGACCCACCACAGTTTTGTGGATTGAATGATAAAAAAGAGCACCTCACGTGGACTCTGAACCAAAGGCCTCTGTCCGACCACAATTAAAGGAGCAAGCCAACTCCCTCTTCTTCATTTTTATGTTTTATATTTAAACTTAATTCATAAAAACAGCTAAAAGAATTCAAATAAATAAAATCTTGGATATTGTACTTTTGTATTATTTTTAAATAAATTAACTCATACAAATGTAGGGGGTGTTTGGGATTGCTTATTTTCACTAACTTATAACTTTTTAAAAAGTAATAAGGTGTTTGGGATTGCTTATATTATGAGAGAAAAAGTTTCATAAGTTACACTTTTGTAACTTATCAACTTAATAAAAAGTTATAAGGAGATAAAATAAGGAGTCCCAAACACCCCCGTAGATTGCAGAATATAAATATGGGTTCTAAGTATCAGATTTTGTAGAATTTATTTCATTTTTATTTATTATGTAGAAAAGTGTGGAAACATAAATGATAACAGTATCTGGAAAAGAAGTTCCTTTTTTGATGCAATTCAATCAATTTTAAAGGTACCGTCAAAGATGTCAACAAAGTTTATTTTTTCTCTTCGTTCTCATTTTATAATTTTGCCCTTCATAAATTGTCTAATCTAGATTATGGTCCCAATACTTGAACTCCACATTGTTGACTACTATATTTTTGTTATATTAAACATGGATAACTGAATGTGCGTTTTCAAAAAAGATCAAAGTGTGGATACTTCAAATGTCTTTGAACCTATACAAATGCTATGTTTACCAACATTACTAGTTTTTCTCAAGCTATTCAATTGGTTATCTTCGCTTATATTTTGTTGAGATGGGTTCGGTCTTAAGGCCCACACTCAAGCTAGGATGACATAGCTTTGACACGTTGGGTCATTTCAATTAAAATGCAGATATATCTCTCCTAATATAATCCGATTTCTCATAAAAACGAGTTATGTTACATTATCAAGCGCTTAAGAAATAAAAAAGGATCTGGTTTGTTGAAAGGGAATCCAATTGGAGGTATGAAACCGCGCTCTATTAGTTAAATAGGATTTACTGGAGATAAAAATCAGGTTCTCGTATTTTTAAACATAGTTCAACTTTTGTATAAACGGAGCTCCATATGTCATTTTGAACAATATATAAGATATACCAATAACCAGCTATATGTAATCGACTAGGTTCTATTTTTCCTATCAAAAAATAGGTATATCAATAAGCTTAACACCATAGATATAGTGCCACCATAATTTCAATGAATTATGGAACCTAGTGTGTGGTGTGATTCTTCTCATGAATCTTTAATTGTCTTGAAGCGTAGGCGATGACCTTGTTTCCTTGCATTAAAACATAACCCATTCCCGCGTGCGAAGCATCAAAATATATGGTGAAATTATCTAAACCTTCTGGCAAGGCAAAGATATGCGAATTTGTTAGCTTATGCTTTAAGGTTTCAAAGGCTTCTTCTTGTTTGGGTCCCCATTCAAATTTAGTTGCTTTTTTGGTGAGTGAGGTTAACAGAACAACAATTCTGGAGAAATCTAGAATAAACCATCGGTAATACTCAGCTAACCCTAGAAAACTTCTAACTTGCATTGGTGTTTTGGGCTTCTCCCATTTTGTAGTGGCTTCAATCTTTGCTGGGTTTACTTGAATACCACTTTCATTTGCAATGTGACCGAGAAATTATACTTCTTGTAAACAAAATTCATACTTTGAAAATTTGGCACATTATTTCTCGTTCCTCAAGTTTTCAAGTACGATTCAGAGATGGACTTGATGATCTCCCTTAGATTTAGAATAAATAAGAATGTCATCAATGAATACGATAAAAACTTGTCAAGACATGGTTTACAAATCCGGTTCATCATATCCGTAAATGCTGTCGGAGCATTAGTGAGTCCAAAAGGCATGAATGTTAACTCATAATGTTCATATCTGGTGCGGAATGTTTTCTTCAGAATATCTGATTCATGAACCTTCAATTGATGGTAACCCGGATGAAGATCTATCTTATAAAAGACACTTTTCTCCTTGCAGTTAATCAAACAAGTCATCTATTCTTGGAAGTGGGCAACGGTTCTTGATAGTAACCTTATTTAACTCACGATAATTGTAACATCTAGGAAAAACCCATATTTATTTTGGACTAAAGTTGTCAACTTTGAAAGTTGAAGGATTAAAAATATTCTCAAGATAAGTCATGGGAAAAATGGGATAAGAAAAATAAGGCATCCTATGTTAAAGGAAGAAAGAAAATCCACCCCACATGGAAAGATGGAAGAAAATGGAAGCATTATACATGGGTGTAAATAAGGAAGATAACTTTCATCCCACATGAAAACAAGAAAAGAAATGGAATCTCTTTGTAAGGAAGCAAGTTTCCATAGAAATGTTTTAATGTGACTAACCAATCTCCACAGTCCTAGCGGAGGGTGCAAAGCACCCGACGCGCACGCGCACGGACACGGACTCGGGCGATGGGCGTAATGTGGCATTTTGATGGGCGTAATATGACCAAGAAGTGGCAAGTTATCAAAGACGAAGGGCTAAATGTGAAAAATCTGATTCCAGGACCGATTGTGCTACGCGATGAGCCCAGGAACAGCATCATTGCGCTACGCGATGCTCTTCCCTAGAAATAAAAAAAAGGGGCGCTGCGCTACGCGATGACCAGGATCAAGGGGCATCGCGCTACGTGATAACCCCATTAAGCAACCGATGCCACGTGTCAATACATGGCAGCATCTCAACAATTGTGGCGTCGCGCTATGCGATGCCCTAAGAAAAGGGACCATCGCGCTACACGATGGTGCCCAAATTCAGCTATAAAAGGGGGGGGGGGGGTTGATCGGCATTCCCATCTCACACCTCCAACACACATTTCACACACTTTCTCACACATAGTTACCCTTGGTTTGCGTGCCGATCTCGTGAAACGTGCCAAG
This sequence comes from Bidens hawaiensis, assembly GCF_021521415.1. Classification (NCBI taxonomy): domain Eukaryota; kingdom Viridiplantae; phylum Streptophyta; class Magnoliopsida; order Asterales; family Asteraceae; genus Bidens; species Bidens hawaiensis. Next base: position 1,080,826 of record NW_027491306.1, read on the forward strand.
CTCCAAAGCTCTGACGGTTTAAGCAGTAGTAGGCGATATAGAAGTGCCGCTCGATCAGCTATAGGCATTTAACTCCGCATACCCGTGAGAGGTATGGGTTCTGATTAAGTTATTATTTTATTATTATTATAATAGCTTAGACCACAGTCAGGGGTATAGCCCAAACCTTGATCACTGTTAAGTATAATATAACTTTTCATAAGCAAAGGTTATAGTTAATTATTGTTTCTTCATGATTAAGAAACATAATCATTTAATTGCAGAGGGTATAGTTAAATAGTATTTCTTATTGATTAAGAAATATACTATTCATTCACACAGGTTATAGTTAAAGTAATGTTTCTTCTTGAAGAAGAAACGTGGTATAAATGTTTCTTCCTGAAGAAGAAACATGATATATAATTGATCATTAAACAAAAGGACTAAAGGTCCAAATGTTTTATACAAATATATGAATTATCAAGGTTACAGTTATACAAAACAGACTACGGGGTCTGAAGCTAGATCGCTGATTTAGATATTTATACAAATGTTAATCTCGTACTATAGGTCCGAGATAACAGTCAATCAATCAATCAGAAAGCTGAAATCAGAAATAGGAATCAGTAACAGAAACTAATTTACAGACGGGGTCAGTAGCCGAAACTGATCAATATACAGGAATCAGTGTCAGAAACTGATTACAATCATAAAAGGTGAATAAGCCCTAAACTTTTACAACTCTTATAGAGTCTGAACTGTTACATGGGATTTACGATTCCTTAAAACTTTGTGTTACAATAATAAGAAACGGGCATACTTAGATTAAGAGTATACATGTGTTTGGATCCATTCATACATGGTGACTCGGAGTTCCTCGAGGCCATGCATATCATCAAACATGCCTCTGGAAGTCTACGGGACTGTTCAAAGAAATGATACGTGTATATGTATTAATTGTGCATGTACTTAGGGTAATTTTAACCCAATTGAGTTGGGTGCCTAATGAGTATTGTCACAAATGTATTATTATTGTTTATACAATGGCATTACTGAGTCAACGTCATTCACCGGCTGTGTGCTGACGTATTTTTCCCCCATTTCAGGGAAAACTGAAAAGAATAGAACTGGCAGGCAAGACTGATAGAAAATTGGAGACATACTCATTAGAGGTGTTCTGATGGCTTAGATATTTTATTCAAAATATTATAAAAGATTATGTTTTGAAATAACAGGTATTTGAAATATCAAAACGGGCATTCAACTCCCGAGTTTTTAATATAATAATATTTTATCTGAAAAGACTTCTGCTGATATTTTATACAATATTCAACGGGTATTCTGACCCGAGATTTTATAAATGAATATTATATTTTAAAGACTTCCGCTAATAACCTGCAATTCTGATATATTTTCAAAACAGATACCAACTAATGGGCGTCGCACCCAGGCCCTGGATCGGGGTGTGACAATAATCATCGCACATTCTCGTCGTTCCATCTTTCTTTTTTATGAATAATATTGGGGCTCCCCAAGGCGATGAACTTGGTCTAATAAATCCTTTCTTAAACTGTTCATCTAACTGTGTCTTCAGTTCCTTCATTTTGGTGGATGCTAATCTGTATGGGGATTTAGCAATTGGTGTAGTTACTGGCAGCAATTTGATTCTAAATTCTACTTCCCTGTCTTTTGGGATTCATGGCAATTCGTTGGGGAATACATCTTTAAATTCAGAAACGATTGGGACTTCCTCCATCTTCTTGGGCTCATGTTCTTTGGTTACATAGGCCATGAATGCGAGGGGTCCTTTACCTAAGCAACAACTAGCTTTTATTTTGGAGATAACTCCAATCCTTTCTGCTTCCTTGTCTCCAGCTATTCGAATGATCTTGTTATTTGAAGTTATGATGTCAATAGCTTTTTCTTCACATAGGACACGAGCTTGGTTAGCAGACAACCAGTCCATTCCTAGTACTACATCAAAACCTGCTAGTGTCATGGGTAACAGCTGTACAAGTGCAATATGCCTAGCTAAGGGAATATGGCAGTTACTCAAGGCTTTAGATATTTTGATCAAGTTTCCATTAGCGGTTTCTATTTCATAATGAGTTTTTAATTTGACAAAGGGTTCATTTAATAAAATACAAAACTTATAAGCTATAAAACTCTGATTTGCTCCAGAATCAAATAAAACTCTAACATAAACATTATTTATAGGAAATATACCAGCAATCACGTCTTATATCTCCGCAGCTTTCTAAGTGTTGAGCATGAAAGCGCACGCGTTTCCTTTCTTGGCATCATTTCTGACACTACTACTGGCTCCAACAGTTGCTAGCTTCTTCTTGGTACACTCAATGCTAAAGTGTCCCTTTTAACTACAGTCAAAACATACTATGGTTTTCTTTCTACAATCCTCTTTGACATGACCTGGTCTTTTGCATAAATTGAAAGTTGTTGATGGATCACACTTACGAATGTTAGTCTTAACAGTTGGTCCTTTTTCTTCATGCTTTTCCCCGAGGTCTGGAGTCCAAAGAGTCCATCATTTCTACATGATTTTTTTCTCGTGCACTACCCCTTACAATGGGTTTCGAAGACAATAGACATTTTCCAACTTGTCTCTTGCCACAATTCTTGCAAATTGGTCACGTATAAACAAACGACCCATCTTTCTTTTTGTTAAATTTCTTCATCCCCTCTCCTAAATCTTTAATACTACTAGTATTCTTTTTCTCTTCATCTTTGTTTCTAATAATGCCATCCATTAAATACCCAGCTAGTTTCATAGCAGATTTTGTTGTTGACGGCATGTGCGAATGAACCAAATTACGAATCTTTTTCGGTAGCCTGTAGATGTAACGGGTAACCTTGTTGTACTCAGGGGTAACCAATTGTGGTACTAATCTGCAGTACTCAAGGAATTTCGTATTGTATACCTTAAGATTGGTCCCAACAAATTTGTGGTTCCAAAGTTTGGTTTTAATTTGATCTATTTCATGAATTATACAAATTGATCAATTTTTTAAAAGTTTCCCATTCCCGATTGTATAAGTTGATTCTACCTTTAACTTAGATTAAGGTATTCCACCATTCTAAAGCCTCTTCCTTGAATATTGGGGATGCGCAGTGAATTCTTTCTTCCTCGGTACACTTACTGATAATCACAATAGATTCCATCTCCTCTGCCATCATAGAGTAACTATTGCTCCCTTATCTGCATAAAACTCCTTTGGTTTATAGACTTGGAAGTCTTTAAAAATACACCCTTTGCTTAACTTGATCTTTTTCACTTTCTTTAATTCGTTATAGGATATTGAACTGTTGTACTCATTTTCTTTCTTTTCCTTTGATTCTTTCTTTAAGTAAACTGAAACACTTTGACCTGGTTTTAGTGGTTTAGTTGATTTTGCAGTACTCCTTAAACTGGTAGGATTAGCCTATATCATTTTAATTAGTGGGGTTACAGCTTTGTTAATCATTTCACGGATTCCACCCACATATTCATAAGGATTGACTTTATCTTTAGCAGCCTTTGCTGGTTTCCTATGCTGACTTTTTTCTCTAGACATACTATAATAAAGTAAACAAACATGCTTAAAACAAAGAACATACATTGCCTTTATTTATTTTACATTTCTTTATAGTACCTAAGTATGAAAGTACAACAACCAAACACAACTTAGTTAAATGACATATCTCCTTAATCTTTGACCCGTTTCTTGACAATATTCCTCATCTTGTCACACTTTTCCATGATCTTTTTGCCTACTTTTTTCTTCTCGATCCTTTCATTTCTTAGTTCATCAATAATTGCATTTTTCTGGTTTGGGTATCCTACTGGTGTGGGTATAGCTGGAAAGAGATAAGTTGTCTCTCTCGAATATAGGTGTGGGTTTGCAACGTAGGCATGCATCTCTTCATCTGGAATGTTTTGAATGTAAAATTCTACTACAAGCCTTGCTTCATCTTGGATTTCTTTGCTCTGAGATTGTTGGCACGTATCCTGTGAAAGGTGGTATGTGGATTACGGATCCACGAGCACCTTGTTCATCGTCATCATCTTCTCCTGAAGTATGAGAATCCTCCATTGAAAATGTAAACCTTTTGGTAGGCATAGTCACCCTCATCTTGGGTCTGCTGCTGGGACCTGTAATTGGTTGCGGAGCTTGGTAATTTGGTGGCGGCGATCCGAAGTGCCACTTACTCTTGTCCGAACGACAATTCATCCAACTAGATGAATCTTAACTGGGTTTCTGCTTAAACCTGCTCTGAACTTCTATCTCTTCAAAGGGTTGATATGGTGGGATTTCAGATGGGTAATACTGTGGTATGATTTCGGATGTGTAGCTAGATATTTCTATTGACATCTGCTGACTTCCAGGGAGATATATTGGTTGGCTCCCGCATGGCAACGTTGGAACTATTGGCTGATCTTGGCTGAAAACTTGGTGTAATAGCTATTATCGCTAGCCATATCTAATGGTTCAAGTTTAGGTGCAGGATTTGATCGTCTTGCTACCCGGCGCCTATGACCAAAGTAGTTTGTTTAAGACATCTAGCTTATTTACTTAGGGATAGGAAGACTACCAATATTTTCTTATCCCTACTATTAATCAAGTGGTCAAAGCCTGGCAACTGTTATATTTTTAAGTAATTCGCCGAAACCGATGGCTCTGATACCAACCTGTCACACCCCGACTTAAGGCCTAGAAGTGTTAACAACATTTGGTACTTGTTTATAAATATATCAGAGTTGTGAGTTTATTTTAGCGAGAGACCTTTAGTTATAAAATATTAATTTACATTGAAAATTTACTTGGGAATTAAATACCCGAGTATCCGGTTTACAAACATTGTTTCAAAATACTACAAGGATTTTAATTATCAAAATCGAGTCATCTTCGTAAGGAGAGCATCTAACTCCATGATGACTTCTAACCCTTACTGTACTTATTACCTGCAATGTGGAGGAAACATATGTCAGCAATATGCTGGTTAAATGTTGACTGACTCTAAAAGATTTTACTTAAACAGTCGTTAAATACGAAAATAGTTTTCTGTTACAAACTCAGCGGGAACGTCTGTCATTCCCGGGATTTGAACCACTGCCCTACACACACAATTCTAAAGTTCTCTGAGTCCAGTATCCCATTAGAGAACTGATTATGACAGACTTAATAGCATTCCTGCTTAGTCAGTTATGTTTGGATCCAGACACATATGTAATCGGTCTGAGTTGCTTTTGTTGTCTATTTTGTATTGTAACATATTAGAGATCATGTTATCTCATGTAAATGCTTAACTGACTCTTTATAACAAACAACATGTTTGTCATATTGAGTAATTATATGTCTTTTGTGAAGGTTTAATGTATTCACTTGTGATTGTCTGTTCGGTTTGTGTGATGTTATCCTATAATGAAATTGGTTTGTATAAATACCTAGATGGTGTTTCTTGATCCCGCTGCAGACCACAGTGGCCTGGTTTTATCATTTAAAACCTCATATATAAAGACTAATTCGATTTATAGGTTTAAAACTGAATTTTGATTAAAATATTAAATTTTTTTATGTGAGTGACTATGTCATGATGAGACAGTCCGTATCATCATGTTTACTGGCTGACTGAAATTTGTTTGGGTCGGACCTATCAAAGTGAGAATGTCCGTATATGTGTGACAGGCATCACAAGTTGTTTTGATCCATAACAAAGTTTGAGATGAGATGGCCCGCATAATGGTTAGATGGTCTGTCTAACCTCGCTGTTTGGCCCGTCAAAGGTGAAAACCATTTTAACACCTTCTTGTGATTGGCTTAACCATCATATGATTATGTACAAGTATGAAAACATGAATACTATATATGGAAATAGTTTTAATAAAGGTCTAATCGATTATAGCTCGGATAGTTGCTTATACTATATAAACAAACTTAAACGAGTATTGTTATGAACCTACCTTCCTTCCAAGCTAGAACAGGACATCAGGATGGAGGGTAACGACTACTAATACTTCTGGAAAACTTGATTAAAGTCTCCTACTGACTTCAACACCTTGGACTAGCTTACACTTGCTTAGGAACACTTGTAACAACCTTAAAACACTGAACTAGTTGATTATTGAATGTGTGGTGATAATCTGATGTTGTGTGCATGTTATGGACGTTCAAGCATAGGTATTTATAGGTCAACTCACTTAGATGAGTCATCAATGGGTGTTGGACACGTAGGGCTTGAATTTTGACACCCCTTGCTGATATAGGAGATTAGACGGACTATTTAATTATGAAACAGTGCGTCTTATAATTGCGGCCCGTCTCGTCCCGTCTCAGAAGTACGGCGCATGAGACGCCGGTCATAATCGAGAAACTTTGGGTCTGGGTTTGGTATTATACGGACAGTCAGATAATGAGATTGTCCGTCTCATTCTAACTTTTGGGAAAATACAAATCGGACCCTGTACTTGAAGTTTGGAAAAACAATCAAATGGTCCCTTAACTTCTAAATGTGTCAAAAATGGCACGGAATTTTTCAGGTGTTACATTTCTGTCTCTCAATTCTTTATATATAACATTAGTTATATAAGTTTTACTACTACTTGTATGCAAGTTTCACCACACAATTCCCTATCTGAATTATATCACATATGGGTCAAGTTATTAAACAAAAGGGGGTAAAAATGAGAAGTATGAGAAGGGTTTATAGAAAAAAAAAAATAATAATAAAAAGAAAAAAATCAAAAAGTAATAAAATATTAATAAAAAAAATCATAACTCAAAATGAAAAAAAAAAAAGAAAAATGTAAAAAAAAATGTTCCACCGTTTTCCTCGTCTAAAAAAGACGTTGAGGAAAAAGTTTATTGTGTCTTTCTATTAATCATTGTGTTTTTTTGTTTATTTTCGTCATTAATTGTGTCTTGTTTTTTTTTTTTGATATTGTGTTACATTACTCAATATTGTGTTAAATTTTACTCGGCATTGTGTTATATTTTGCTATCTATTGTGTATTTTTTTATTTATTATTGTGTTTTTTGTTTATTTTCGTCATTATGTCTTTTTTCTCGACAATATGTCTTTTTCATCTTTTTATTTTTATTTTTTTTAACTAAGAAAACAGGGGGAAACAGTTTAGTTTTTTTAATTTTTTATTTATATTTCGAGATTTGATTTTTTTCACATTTATTAACAAACGCCTTTTATTTATTTATTTATTAACCAAAGATTTAATGACACGAAAGTTAAATGTCATTAACAACACGTGTTACAAGATTTTTAGTGGAATATGCAAAGTGCCATTAAAATTATAAACTAGTGGCACTAAAACTAAATGCCACTAAAAAGTGTGATAAAACAAATATGACATACACAGAGTAACATTAAAACCCTAAATTAGTGGCATAAAAGCTAAATAGCGGTAAAACCATCCGACGCTAGATTTTTAGTGGCATACATAGAGTGTCATTAAAAACCTAAATTATTGGCAGAAAAGCTAAATGTCATTAAAAAGCGTGCCACAAGATTTTTAGTTGCATAAGTGCCACTAATATCATAAATTAGTGGCACTAAAACTAGGTGTCACTAAAATTTTGTGCTAAGCAAACGTGGCATACACAAAAGTGCCATTAAAAACTTAAATTAGTGGCACAAAGCTAAATGCCATTGAAAACATGTGGCACTAGATCTTAGTGGCATACCAAAGTGTCACTAAAATCTTAAATTAATGGCACTAAAATTAAGTGTCACTAAAAATGTGTTGTAGGCAAAGATGGCATAAGCAAAATGCCATTAAAAACCTAAATTAGCAGCACAAAAACTAAATATCATTAAAAATATGTGCCACTAAATGACATTTTTTAGTGTCTCGTTTTTTTATCCATTTGCATTTTAACATTTTCCTAGTTATATATTTGGGAAGTTGTATGATATCACATTGGCGTTAATCTCGGGCTGCGATCCATTTTCCCTTGTGGCTTTGACTTCATATGAAGTCAAACAAGATCACATAAATGCTTACTTTAGTGCACTATAAATGCTTACTTTAGTTAGCTAGTTCATTAGTTTGCATAAGTTACCAGCTTTCTCCTAATTAGTTCCTATTATCATAAAGACTAATAGGTGTTATCCCGGTGTGTTGCGCATGTGTATCTACGTTGTAGTTGTTTCTCCGTTTAGTTAGGCGGGCGGTTGCGTCGGTGTACCTTCGTTGTAATTGTTTCTCTGTTTAGCTAGGCAGTGGATGCGATTTATTAATTGTTGCAAAAGTTCATTTCTTTATGGTGCTGCGTTTAGCTAGGTAATTTGGTGTACGTTTAACACCAACGCCTATCATCTATCTCCCACCTTACAACAATTGATCCGGTCACACGATTCAAACACACATAAAGCAAAGTATGTTTTAATAACTTTACCACCACACCACCTTTTCCATTACTTGATTTAGTAATGAATCTATAAATACAAAAATCTATTTCTATTTTTTTAAAAAAACCCCAAAATTGAACCAAAAAAAAAACAAGTTATGAGCAAAGGTTCAAACTCTTGACTTGCCAGTTGCTACAAGACTATACACTACCACCACACCAACTTCCATGGTTGTTACTTTTGTTGCTTTTAAATATTAAATACTATAACAAATTTTGAAATATTAAAAAAAAAGAAAATTAATGGCTGTCACATGACAGTCACTGATTGAACCTCACCAAAATTTGATTAGACCTCACCAAAATCACTGTAGCATCAAGCTTTTCTTTAATATATACTATAGTTGGCATCTCCTAATTAACTTATCTAATAAGTCTTTGTCTCCTTAAATGATTAGACTTGCAGAAAACATATTACATCTTTTGCAAGTGTGCCTAAGATACCCTAACCACATTATAATAGATTCAAAGGATCATTAAAGTCATGAATGACAATTAAACTATCATATTCTCTATTTTGGCCTATTTAAGTTAATTTACACCGTTTTTACTAATTATTATTTTCAAACTTTAGTTTTCAATGATCTAAGCACCATCTGATAACTAATTTGCTTCATCTATCACCACCTAGTAACCATTAAAACAGTCTTATATAAATAATCGCCATTTAGGTCAAAATTAAGTTAGTTTCACCAAGCGCATCACACTACTTCTTGATTTGGTTAGCATAACTATTACCAATAGATTCTAGTCAAGTTCCTATATGATAAGTATACTACAACCCTAGATAACAATTTACCATCTAAATTCCTTTTTGCAAAAACCCCCTAAGAAAACCAAATACGTCAAGTTTATGTTTTTCACCTTATAAATTAAAGATTCAAATAATTCTAGTATGTTTTAATCATAGTAAGAGATGAATTCATGTATGAACCCTTAATCAAAATAACACCAAATTTAAGAACTCTAATGGATGAAACTCTCAAAGAAGAGATGACGACTAAGACTTCGAATTGAATCACCAAGATATATTGAACAATTGATGTATGGTTCACTAAAATTTGTAACTCGGTTCATGTAGTTCTTCATTGTCGTCCGCGTGCACATACACATACTTAGATTTCAGCTTTTTTTCTTTTAAATTTTCTCATTTGTATGGAAAAAACTCCATTTATTATATACTCACAATCTAACTTTTGCAAACTTCGATTACAATGTTTAGTCTCTCAAGCATAAAATATTGAGTGTTTTGTCCTTCGAAATACATATACTGTATACGTATGCAGGGCCGTCTCCATGGTTTTTGGTATACATGGATGACAAAGAGAATGGGTTGAATCATTGTGAGGGAATAAAATAAAGGGAAGCTTGGTTGGTTAATCGAATGAAATTAGTGATTATATAAGGAATCGATCACATTCCATAAAAAAACCATTCATTCGCACTCTCCCCCCCCCCCCCCAATTTTATGCATCTTTCACCATACTCTCTCAACAACACCACCTGACAACCACCGCGACCTGACCACCACCACTACCTGACTGCCACCACCAGCTAATCATCATCGCCACCACCATCGCCGTCGAGACCCAACATTGCTGCCAGTGCAATTACAACCACCACCAACTGAACAGCAGCGCCACACTGCCGCTGCCACCACCACCACCACCTGACTACTACCGTCACCACCACAACTAACATCGTCGCCAACACCACCACCACCACCGCCACCACCACCACCATCATCTGACTGCCACCACTTCTTAAACATCGCCATCGCAACCACCACCACTGTCGTCGTCGTCACCACTACCATTTTCACCACCGCCGTCACAACCACCATCATCATCGCCATTGCTATTTTTTATTTTGGTAATTTTTTTTATATTTTAAGATAGGGGTGTTATGCTACCAAACAATATAAAGTAATAATTCATTATATATTCACAAGATAACCAAACAAGACAAATTAATGATAATAATCTATATTTCATGTATTTGTTCATTTCATTTTATTCCATTCTATTCCTTTGTTCATTTTATTTTCTTATCAAACAAACCACTGTTTAAATAGCGTCTCCTTTAAATAGTGATTTGAAGCGAAAATCAGGTTTAGAACAGTATTCAATTTCTACCATGATTGTTTCCCTTCATTGCAATACCCTTGATTGTATCCCAATATACTTATATTTTTATTTCTATACTTTAAGGAAAAAAAAAAGAAAAAGAAAACACAAGTGGATGTCGACTACAAATATACATGTACGCGTTGGGTGTTTATATTCAATCAATCATTTTCAAGTGGAAGGACTAAAAATGTAGGTTGACCAATACTTTATACACCAAATACATACTTTATCCTTCTTTTTCCCATTTCCATTTTGATTTCTTTTTGTTTTTTACATTTTAAAGCTCACCCTATAATTCCCACTCATTATCTTTGTTGCTTAAAGCTTGTCCTCCATCCTTATCCTCCCACATCTCTTTGCAAGCATCCATCAAATGTGAATCCATATTATTATTATTATTATTTCAAGAGAGAGACTGTTCCAATGTTCATGAAAGGGAAAGAAATCAAGACCCACAAAACCCTAATTCTATTCCAATAACTTTAGAAAGAGAAAGTGTGTGTTTCTTGTAGGTTTTAGTGTGTGTTTCTTGTATTATAATCTCATGTGATCATGGATGGCGGACATGATCATTTCCACCACCGCCCAAACTTCCCTTTTCAATTACTTGAAAAGAAAGATGATGAAACCACCACCTGCTCCTCCTCCGCCACCGCCACGGTAGCGTACGCCGACACCTCAAATATGCAAACAACCACCGCCAACACCACATCCTCCGGCGACCCACCAAAGAAACAACCACCAAAAAGGACTTCCACCAAAGACAGGCACACGAAAGTCGACGGCCGCGGACGTCGCATCCGTATGCCCGCGTTATGCGCCGCTAGGGTTTTCCAACTCACCCGCGAGCTTGGACACAAATCCGATGGTGAAACAATCGAGTGGCTGCTACAACAAGCGGAACCCGCTGTTATAGCAGCCACAGGAACCGGGACTATCCCGGCCAACTTCACTTCACTTAATATCTCACTCCGGAGCTCGCGGTCGAGTTTAACCGTCCCATCGCAGCTTCGATCCTGTTACTACAACCCTAGAAATCTTTTCCCGGAAAATTCTTCATCAAATCTATTAAACTTCGGATCAAATATGAACCTTAACCAGATGCTACAAGCAAAGCAAGAGATGAGGGATAATATTAATATTAATCAGGTCGAAGTACCCGAAACGGATGAGAACAGTATGACAAAAAGGCGGCTGCCGCTGGAGCAATTCGGAAACTATTTGATGCAGTCATCCACCGGGGCGATAACCGCGAGCCACCCGTCGGTTCCGGCGAACTTTTGGATGGCGGCAAGCCACCAACATCACCAAGTAATGAATGGAGACCCTATATGGACCTTTCCTCATGCATATAATAGCGCCGCGGTGTACCGGGCCCCGGGTGGCTCCGGTGGGTTACATTTTATGAACTTTCCGACACCGGTTGCGGTTGTGCCAGGTCAGCAATTGGGGACAGGAGCTAGTGGTAATGGTGGTGGTGGGTATGGTGAAGGACAATTGAATATGATTTCTGGGTTGAGTTCATATAGGCCAATGTTTGGTCCGGGGTCTTCTGAATCTCCGGCGAGTGGGTCTCGTGGTGGTGGTGATGATACGACCAGCCACAACTCATAGGGGATTCCCGCCCACACGATTGTGTTGTTAAATTTGATGTGTAAACACTAAACACACGTAAGGTTTGATATTCTCTATTTTTTTTTTTAAATATTATCAAAGGTCTTCTCGAGTATTTTGGCTTTCATTTTTAATTATTTCCTCATGAATGTGTGTGATTAATATAGCTAAGGTTTTCAAAGGTTTGGAAGAAAATGTGGATTTACATTGTTCTTAATCGATCTTTGATTACTTATATATAAATACTTAACTACGTGTTAAAATGATATCTTAAATATAGTTAATTACAAAGCAACATATCACATGTTAAATTATTTTAAATTTTAAAGTAGTATATATCTAAATGTATTTACCACCGTGATTTACATTCAAAAAAAAGACGCCTATGATGACCAATTGATTTTCTACCACAAGAATAATAGTTGGTTCATATCCTTACAAGTAAATGGTTGGTTCATATCCTTGTAAGTAAAACTTACAAGGTTGTTAAAAAAGATATCAAAATGAAACTCCGTAATTAATTAATAAGAATCATGAAATATTTGATTTAATAGTGATATCGTAAATTACCTTCACATTTTTCTTACTTCTTATGCACGGTTATATTGATTACTATCAGTGTTGTTATTAAGATTACGCCACACAATTTAAGCTCTAATTTAAATTTTTATAAAGTTAAGCTGGCTAATCATTTATGAATTTTTAATGAGTCGGTTTGTATTGATGTATCATTTCTTACTGGGTAGTTTTATAATATAGTTGTCATTCAAAACTACAAAATATTGATTTACTTAGAAAATTTTGCCCGCTATTTTTTTTCAAACTGTTAAGAAGCTGTGTTCATAATTGATATTGAATAGCTAGTTCAGAAGTGTGTACAACATTTCCACTTATGTGAACATGTTTTATATAGAAAGAATGTTCTTTAGTAAAAAGAAATTGTTGGGTTTAATTATTTTTTCTAGAGAGGCTAATTTCTTTTAATTTTTGTTTTTCTTTTTGAGATTTAAATCAACGACCTCCCTCTTTTAAATGGAAGTATTTAAAGATTTTGTCTTTGGCAATAGATCGCCGCCTCATTTGTAAAATGTTTTAGAAATAGGGTTTAATTATTTTGAACTCCATCATGTTATAAATGGGTTATAAATTCCTTAAAACAATTTTAGTGATCAGGAATTACCTGTTTTAGTTTGTTTTAATCTCTCATTATTTGTTTATATTATCACCTTGGCCATCGTCTATCTATTTTATAGAGTTGTGGCCTTGTAGAGAAGCATTGAGGGGTATATTTGTACTTTACGTTAGTAATTGATGGTCGTTGGGGAAACTAAATCAAATCAAGAATTTCCTTCTTTAACTGACTAGACAAGGTGTCATCATTTTATAATAATTAATTAGAGTGTGTAGATGACAAGAAATAAAATAACCTACGAAGCTTCTTTCTTGTTCATCCAAAAGTAAATTAGTGTTGCCATCAACACATAAGTATCAAAAGTATATTAATGCTACCCGGACCCGTATTTTAGAGATGAGAGTCCATCTTTGTATAATTACGTGACATATTTACATATGTAATCATTAAACGTTATAATAGATATACGAATAATTCACTTTAGTTATCACAGAATATATAACACAACATATATTTTAAAATACACAACGTTAAACTAACTTGACAAGTTTTTAAAAAATGTATTTTCATATAATACAAATATACAAAATAATAAGATATTCTTGATTTGATGATATTTTTATTTTAATATAATAACAAATTATATAAAGTTATTTGATTTAACATTTTTACTGAGCTAGATCCCAAAAAAGAAAGAAGAAAAAAACACCTTAACAATTAAGCCTTTCGATATTATATTTTAACCTCTTACTAATTACAATCTTGTTTTTATTTCAATTTTAAGCGGTGAAAAATTTTGATATGTTTTGGCTACTTCGCTTCACACACTTCATGCCATTTCTCACTTTTTATATGATCTGACCATGACACATGCGGGCCTGATTGAGTCACTATGTGGTAGACTTGAGTATCAACTTGTGGTGCAGAAATAATAAAATACTATACTAATAAAAAAGTGACCTTTAATATTAACCTTAATAAATAAAAAGTCAACAACCATTGACCATGTCTAAAGGTATCACCAACGACTAACACAACATTGCAAATCGCTCTATCCTCCAAGCCAGTCTATCCAAAGAGCGAAGTCTTAAGGTTTCCTATTTTACATCCCATGAAACATGTTAAAAAGCAAATATGTAACTCTATAACCAACAAGTTTGTAACAAAAAGGCAAATGACAATAACTAATTATTTAGTAATTGTTTATCTACTAAACCAAGAAAGTATAAAAGCTTATCATATCACTCATCTAAAACGTAGACAGCACCACCATTTGATTGAAACCTTGTTCTTAAGCAAATGAATTTGAGACACATCCGTGTGCACATCTCTCTCTCTCTCTCTCTCTCTCTCTCTCTCTCTCATGCACATGCACACCCACAGGCCGTGATAAGATAATGAAAGGTACACAAAGTTTCTATACTCACTTTACTTTTACTTTTATTTTGTAAAACGAGTACTAATTTTCATGCCGAATGGTGGTCATTTACCATGTTTCTGTGACTAGCATAACAAGTTTGGTTTTGCATGATCATAGGAATTGAAGTGAAGCATAATTCTAATTCATGGTCTATAGATTGTTTAGAAGACAATTTTATGAAGGACGATACCCAACCTTAGAATGATGAAAGTATTTTCCTATTCAAATAGTATGTCTAATATGCTCTCCCAATTCAATTAAAAAACAAATCAAGAATACATATCTTTTTTACCCAAAAAAGTTATATTGACTAGCTAACTCCTAAACCATCGGTAAAATCAACAACCATGAGTTTTCTCTATTAACCTTAACAACATCAATCAAGACTTGTTCTCTTAAAAAAAATGTAAGTACATCTGTACATGTGTTTCAAAGTGTCTAGTCCTGTCTAAAAGAAGGATTTTGTGTTATATATTAACACACCAACCCTGTGCGGGTGGAGGGTGAGGGTGTGGTAAAAACTTTAAAAAGGCAGGGAGTGTGATGTGACATAGCTGTCAGCTGGGACGAGGAACACTGGCCATGTACTCGAGAATTGGAAGAGTAGGGATCACGGGGAAGCTTTGCCAAGGAAGATTTGGTGATGTCGTGAGTTGAGGTAGCAAGAAGATAGGCTAGGCAGCGACGTGGATATTGACCTGGCGTGTAAGCCGACGGGGAACACCGCCCCCCTTCATTGGCTTGGTTACGGGTTGGTTGTGGGGTCGTGAGCATATCGTCCATCCTTATGATAATATATGTTCACAATCAACGCATGCTTAGTTTTAGAATGCTATAAAAGTAACTAAAATACTAAATCCTAAATTGTCGTACATCGTGAAACATTCATTATTAGTATTCTGCTTCCTCAGATAAGCTTGAAGTAATGTCCTGTTTTGTTTTTTTTACTTCGTTTCCCACCTCGTCTGCTTAATATACTCTCTTGATACTTTATGTTCTTTTATCAATTTACTCTATTTTCTCTACAGATGAAGCATCATGTTTCACTTTGTCAGATACCATGTTGTCTATTTTGACATGACTGTTCAAGAAATATGCCATGCATGTTGATCTACATAATTTTTAATATTCATATGTATATTTACTTGAGGCCATTTTTATAGCTTGTTATATAAAATTTCGTGCACGTTATACTCAGCCGAGGCGTGTCCAATCCAGACGTACAGTACTCAACATGACTCCTTAGATTTTCTGATCCTCAAGTTCAAGCCTGGCTTGGTTTAAGCCTTTTTCTGTAAAAAGTTTAACTTGGCTTGTAAACAAATCTCAAGCATTGAGATTAGCTGGCTGGCTTATAAAAAAATCTTAAGGATTGATATCGGCTGGATTAAGGTCGATCTTATATGCTGATCAGCTTGCCAAAGCTCTGGTAATTAGATCAAAATAACTTTAAATTTAGATGACTAAAAAGTGGCTTACAAGTTACGAACCGTATGAAATAACCCTTAAGAAACTCCATTCATAATGCAAGCCAACAATATAAAAAAAGGGCCATACATTAGTACAGAAAAAGGCCAATTTAAAACCGTTATTTAAGTTTTTGAAACGATCTGGAAACTGTTATATATGTCGCGTTGCAAAAGATGAAATCTGGTATTTAAAACGATTCAGCAACCAGTGTTTTATATCTAAACGGCAGTTGACACGTAACAGTGGTGCTAAAATTTTACAACGGGCCTCTAACCGGTGTATATATTTGTAAATTACAATGTTAAAAAACCGTTGTATAGTAACTAAACACAACGTTAGAGCTGACGTTGTTGAAAAAACGGTGTGATAAATTTAACAACCGGCTACAACATGTGTAAATGTTGGACTCGTTATGCCCAAGACACATATTATTATTGATGTGGCTAGTATGTCATGATCCAAGTCGGGTCATACCCAATAACAAGCTAGACAAACACCAATAATATTTGTTTATATATGATATGATCATAACAAATGAATATTAACACTTGAGTTATTTGAAAAGGGGTTTCTAAATAAAATATACTTGTGAAATAAATAAATCATATGGATGATTTATTTTTGAGAGATAGATTAATTATTCTTGCATGTTCCACATATAATGTAACCATGTTATTTATTTGCATGAGTTATGTGTATATTATAAGTATTATATCAAAAATGTTTTAATTATAAGTTTTATAACATAAAACTTTTGGATTTTGAAAATTAAAAGAGGGAGCCACATGTGGCCGGCCCCCTCTTTTTCACTTCCTTTCAAATTCTTGATATAATACAACATGCAAGCCTTCTAGTTGGTCACTTGGGTGGTGCAATAATTCACTCTTCTCTTTCTCTCTCACATACACAACTATCAAAACACAAGAGAGGAAAAATCCTCTCAGCTCTTCTTCATCTCTTGGATTTGGCCAAAGGAGAAGGACAAGGAAGAAGGTGTTTTGAAGTGTAAAATCCTAGCTACAAGTGGTGTTTGTTAGAAAGCTTGGGGCATGCTAGCTTGAGAAGCTTCATATTCAAGTTCTTGCCTTCTTCATCTTCATCTCCTTCCTCTTCCTTGGATTTGAAAGGTAGCTTTGACATGCATGTGTTTGATAGTATGTATTTCGTATTTGGATCCGGGATTGGGTTTTGCATGTGTAAAATTTGTTTTATAAATATCAAATTAACAAGATTTAAAACTTATTTCCGCTGCGTTTTTTTGGTACAATTGGGATTTTATCACTTTGATAATCTTATTAAAACCCAACAATGGCATCAAGAGCCGCTTATACGGATGCATGCTTCATTAGGCCCAAAAATTTTCGGGTTTATGGTGGGGTTTTTACCATATGGCCGAAAATTTTAAGGGTTTTGGTTAACCCATGGTTTTCCAAGATTATACTTTACATGCATGTGGTAATCTTGAAAAATTAAGTCATTCGGATGATTATTTATGTTGTTTGGACAAAACCCGGAACTTTCGGTTTTTGTTTGTTTTGGCCGAAAATTTCAAGGGTAAAGGGGAACCATTTGGGTTTTGTGTTATTGCATATTTGGATATGTAATAGATGTTCATAACCTAGCCATGGCCTTGTGTTTGGTTGAATGTTTGTGTTGTTATATTTGTTCATTCAAAGTGGTTGTTTCTTCATTCAATATGGTTGTAATATTTATTTGGGTTTGTAATCTATTTATTCTTTCAATTGGTTTGTAATAATAAGTAGATTAGGAGCATTTCTTTTACTAGAAAAATGTATTAGGATATGTTTTGTAAAAGAAGATGCAAGGAAGAGAGCTGAAATAAAATGATGGAGACCACAACACGGGGGTGAACACTTGGAGCATTTGGATGCGGGATCAAGTGGGAGTTCATGTAAGACCCCGAATCCCGAGAATCCTACAGTTGGTAATCACGTCCACAAATTCACAAAAATTTAAAACCAAACGATTCGTTTTATTTAAAACAAGTTCAGAGTAAATAACAGCGGAAAAAATGTAAGTATTTAAAGAAAATCCCAAATACGGGGGTACAAGTGTCCAAAAATCAAATATAAATATAATATCCATTTTATTGGAAATCCTCAACCAGAAATGCCTTCAACCTCCCGAGTAGCATCCAGTACGTCCAAGCGGTAGCATCCACTTCTTAACCTGAAAGTCAATCTAACATACACACAAAGTCAGCTTGAGCTGAGTGAGTTCAAGTTTTAATAATAGACATTTAAATAAATCATTCCAAGGGTTTAAATATAAAAATGAGATCATAAAACATTCCTAGAGTCTAAAATATAATACGGGATACGAACAGTTAAGCCATCATCAACACTAAGTATTCGTACTTAGACATCTATATACATCCATATATTTATATCCCTATAAATACCACCCAAATAACAACATCAGGGTCGAGCACACGTACAACCCAAACACGTATACCTAAAGTTTTTTAAAGTAAGAAGAGTGCATCCATTAAGTCATCGTTACCGAAGACTAAACATTCTCATACATACATATACAAAGATATATATATATATATATATATATATATATATATATATATATATATATAACATCCACGTATAACATTCAGGGTTGAGCACACGTACAACCCAAACACGTAACATTCCGATGATGATCATGCCACACGAGCCTCCCCCATCACGGGCTTTTCAGGGCCCGCCACAGGATTTAAGAACCTGAGTTGTATAGTTTGGCCAAGCCAAGATCACCATCCATCCGTAACGCAACACTAGCCTCCACACCCCGGGTCATCCCCAAGTAATATATTTGACTCAGTCGCGGTTTAACATACCAAACACGTGATACGGGTCTCCTCACCCCGGGTCTTCCCCAAGTAATATATTTGACCTGACCACGGTTTATAGAACGGCGGGCCTCCTCACCCCGGGTCTTCCCCGAGTAATATATTTGACCCAGCTGCGTCTTAAACATGCAACACGGGCCTCCTCACCCCGAGTCTTCCCCGAGTAATATATTTGACCCGGTCACAGTTTACCAACACATACACATTCACATACACACATACACATTCATCTAATTTAAATATCCAACCAACATTATCATCACATACAATCCATAAATAATGGATAATCTAGGCATTCAATACTAGGCCTAATAGTAACCTAGAGCTTAGAGCACAAGTAATATGTATAACCTTAAGGAATATATGACCATAAACAAGTCTAAAATATCCTAAGGCATAGAATATAATCCACTCATAGTTTTATAAATGCACAAATACAAATAAGGCTATGTAATACTATCCGAATAGTTGTAACAAGTAAAATCGTGTAAAATTGTATTACGGTGTGTATACTAGCCCAAAACGTAAAAAGATTTAAAAGGGGCATCATGAACTCACCTGAAACGAGCCACACAAACACCAAAGAGTTTGAGAACTTCAAAGCCAATCCACAGTTTACAAGCCTGCCGGATTGCACACAAAGATTACTAACTAAACGTACCGACTCGTTTATCCTACGAGACGTTCTAACATGATTTGATTGACCTAAAGCCTTGACATTACCAAATTCAATTACCTCAGCCCCCGAGGCCATGTATTTACCAAAACCACCCTTAGTTAATTCCGGGGACAAAGGGTTCCCAATTTACCCTCGAAAGTTGTTGACTTTATCAAATACGCGCGTTAACGGGTTGATTATGCACTTAGATACCGAATTAGCCTTGTGTGGACCAAATTTAGTAAAATCACAGCCAACAAGTCCACACGACGCTACACGGGTTGGATGGGTCGGTAATTCGCAAGCACGATGCACAAATTACCAATAAACGCAAATTTGCGCCGTACCGACCAGTTTGAGTAACCGACAACCAATTCAGCCCCAATATCATAAAAATATAGTTTTTCACAACCAAAAAATCATACCGGGGCTACAATATTCGAATTGGTTATTAATTCCCTCAAACAAAGCGGTAGACGCAACGATTGACAAACTAGACAACCGAAACCTAGTTTTCACTTCATCAACAGTTGACCAATCTAACGAATGCAAAAACTCATGATACTAAAGTATATTACACTAGACATACCTAAGAAGATGACGGAGCACGAACTTCAATTATAACAGCCCTGAAAGATGCGAGAAAGGGCAGCCACCGGTTAAGCCTAAAACGAACATATCGATCAATAACGAATATAACATGCAGATTTTAGCATGCAAAGATGTATTTTATTACATAGGAAAACCATGGAATTAAATTATTAAATTTTTACTAGAGTTTCATAAATATCTTAAGTTTATAAAAATATTTTTATTATATTTTTCTAGTGGACAAAAAAATCATAAAAATTCATCCAACATAGAAAGGTATGTGCAGCTATTTCAGTGTGTAACAAAATGGTTTTATTTTTATAAAATTCATTACCCAGCCAAATTAAACGATTCCAATTGGGTTTGGTTCCTAAATCAAAATATTAACTTCCAGAAGTGGAACCAACTAATTTAGACTTGTCGAAAAAGGGTTATGATGTCGGGAAGACAGACAAGAATCCGTCATCCCGCATCAGCTTTGACACTCGATCTTATAAAATCATAAAAAGTATTCAAATCTAGTCCAAAAATTACGTATTATACCTTTCTGGAAACTAGACTTAATGTAGTATATCATATTAACAAGAATTGATCAAAAACAATATATTTTCATCGAGTTACAGATCGAGAAATAAACGAGTATGAATCTGTCAGAAATTGTTATAATCAAAACTCAACCCTAACTTGTTCAACAAAGGGTTTAATGGTGAAAAAGAGTTATACTAAGATAGAATCGACCTTGAATTAGTCTCGGGAGGCCGGAGAATGGCTGGAACCAGCACGACAATCGAGGATGGAGGCTGCAATGTGGGCGCCGATCGGAACAGGAAGGGAAGGAATGAGAAGTAGGCTAGGGTTTTCTTGTTATAATAAACAATTACACTCTAGTCCCTCAAACATGAAAAATGTGATAGCTTGGATGAAAGGTTAAATAATTTAACTTACGATAATGACAAGGAGGTCCCCAAAGAATGCCGGGTCAAATACGATAGATATACAAACTCTACAACGTGCATGTCGTTAAACGAAAATGCCGGGTGCTACATACTAATCTAACACTTTAAGTTATAAGAGGTGATGTCGCGAGCAAAAGGATGGGTAAATGGACTTTTAAAACGTATTACAAGTCTCTAATTTAGAAAGACGAAACCTTGGCTTTTTGACAAACATTTATAAATGATCGAGCCGATTAACAAAATTTACGGGCGTTACAGTTCACCGACACAAGCTCATGTCCTTTTGAGTCCCTTAGGAGAGACCTTTTGACATACTTGTCTTTGGTCAACAAGTGTGGTCAATATTAGGAGGCTATGGTTATGAACTTGTGGTTGTATGTTTTATGCTTGCATGGTTGATTTACTTTTGTTTGTATGTTATTACAATTGTTGTTAACTACTTAAATCAACAACTAGCATAAAATTGTTTCCTTAGAAATCGTTAGGTAATAAAAATTGGTTTTATTAAAGGCTAATGATTTCATAATAAAATGGGTTTTATTAATAGGAACTTTGAAAATGGGGTTTTCAACTAAGTACCATACATTTGAATGGATGCAAATGTAAGGTACATAAAAAGTTTTCCAATCTAGAATTTAGAAAACTAAAATCCCTTTTATAAAATAAGTTGAACACCATCCTTTTATACGACACTCGAATCACTTGGGAACTAGGTGTGGGATAAAGGTCACCTAACCGCATTAGAGAAAACTTGTGAGTTGGAGGTGGGTTTGCCATATTTGTGGGATAAATGTCACCTAACCACTTGTATGTGTAAACTCACACGTATGTGTAAGTAGGACGACTTAAATTGGAAACCATGTGAATAGGGTCACCGAAGCATGGCGTACAATGGTGTTAATGGGATTAAAACATGCTGACTAAGCATGAGATGCTTAACCGATCCCATAAAATTGGAAGTTGCAAAGGGTTGCAATCGTCAAACACCTTGTTAATTTAAATAGTGGGATAAGGGTCACATAACTACTATTTGAATGTAACGTTGGGTTCTAGATTTTAATCATTAATTGTCTTGGAGACATAAAGGGTATTAAAGATTAAAATAATTGATATCGAAAATACTAAAATTGACCTTTGTTATATTTGTGGATGGCTGCAATCAACAACCCACCTAACGTTATTATTCTACCCGTTAATAACCTATCACTAAGATCTATTCTTGACAAGGATCGTCTAAACTATACCAACTTTGTGGATTGGTATCGAAACTTGAGAATAATTCTCAAGCAAGAAAAGAAATACTACGTATTAGAGGATCCTATTCCTGATGAACCTAGCATTGACGATGCCGAAGACCATAACAATTGGGTTAAGCACAATGAGGATTCGGTGCAAGTTTCTTGCCTCATGTTGGGAACTATGATTCCCGAGATTCAAAAGGATTTTGAACTTCATGGGGCATACGACATGATCACCCAACTTAAGGAAATGTTCTTTACACGAGCTAGGGTGGAACGCTTTGAAACGGTTCGAGCGCTTCATGCATGTCATATGGAGGAAACCCAATCGGTTTCATCTTACGTACTTAAGATGAAAAGTCACATTGATCGTCTCGAGCGCCTTAATTGTCGCGTCTCAAATGAGTTAGCCACGGATTTGATCCTAAATGGATATATAAAAAGTTTGAGACAGTTGTTATGAATTATAACATGAATGGGAGGGACAAGAGCATTGGTGAGCTTCACGCAATGCTCAAGACGGCCGAGACGGGAATGGGTAAAATGGTTTTACCCGTTCTCACGATCAATGAGGGTGACAATAAGAAGAGGCATCACCCGGAACCCAAGGCAAAGGTTGCCAAGGGTAAGGGACAAGTCAAGGGCAAGTTCAAGGGAAAGGAAAAAGTGGAACCACCCAAACCAAAGAAGCTACAGGTTAGCTCGGAGGATCCATGCTTTGGATGTGGGGAGATTGGGCATTGGATGATGAATTGTCCAACCCGTCTCAAAGAGTTGAAAGCTAAGAGGGATGCGGGGCAAACCTCGGGTACAACTTTCATGATTCATATTGATCTTAATATTATTTCCTCTAACACATGGGTATTGGATACTGGATGTGGAACTCATATTTGCAATTTATTGCAGAGGTTCAAGGAAAATGAAGGATTCAAGAAAGGAGATATTAGTCTCTTCATGGGCAACGAAGCAAAGGTTGTTGTCGAACCCCGAGGAGACTACACATTGAAGCTTCCAAATGGTTTGGAAGTTATTTTGAAAGACATTTTGTATGCTCCTAGTTTAACTAGGAATATTATCTCCGTTTCTTTATTAAGACAATGTGGTTTTGATTTAATGTTTGTGGACAATGGAATTTATGTTTTCATGAATAATATCTTTTATTTTAAAGCAATGCCGTCTAATGGCATTTATGAATTATTTCATGATAACACATCCTTTGATAACATGTTGTACCAATCAAGCACCAAGAAACTCAAAATGGATTTGAGTAAGACTTATCTTTGGCATTGTCTCCTTGGTCATATAAACAAAGATCGCATACATACACTTCAAAAGAATGGTCTTTTGGAATCAAGTGAAGATGATTCATTTGATAAGTGTGAGTCTTGTTTACTTGGAAAGATGACCGAGGACCCCTTTAGTGGAACAAATGAAGGGGCAAAAGACTTATTGGGTATCATACATTCAGATGTATGTGGTCCCTTTAAGACAATGACAAGGAATGGTGAAAGATACTTCATTACCTTTATCGACGATTATAGTCGTTATGGGTATGTGTACTTGTTAAGACACAAAGATGAAGCCTTTGAAATGTTCAAAGTCTTCCAAAATTAAGTACAAAATCAACTCGATAAAACCATCAAAGTACTTCGTTCGGATAGAGGTGGTGAATACCTAAGTGATGCTTTCCGAGATCATCTTAGGAGTTGTGGGATCATCTCACAACTTACTCCACTCGGAACACCACAACACAATGGTGTGTCCGAAAGGAGGAATCGAACTCTATTGGATATGGTTCGATCTATGATGGCTAGAAGCACATTGCTTCTATCATTTTGGGGTTTCGCTTTGCTCTCCGCGGCCCGTATTCTAAATATGGCCCCAACCAAGAAAGTGGACAAAACACCTTTTGAAATATGGAATGGAAGGGCTCCATCATTATCATATTTAAAGGTATGGGGATGTGAGGCTTATGTCAAGAATAACACCCAAAACAAACTTGAAAGTCAATCCACTAAGTGTATCTTTGTAGGATATCCCAAGGACTTTATGGGATATTATTTTTACAATCCAACCGAGCAAAAGGTATTTGTTGCTCGAAAGGCCGAGTTCATGGAAACTAAAATCCTTATGGAAGGTACTAGTAGAATGGTGGAACTCGAGGAGGATCGAGAATCACAAGCTGATACACGTTTGGTTGATACTAGCAATCAGCATGAGGTTGTTGATAATGATCAAGTGGTTGATCAAAACACACAAAACGTTCGCAAATCCGGTAGAATTAGTCATCCACCTGAAAGATATGGATTTTTCATGGATGGATGCTATGTGGTAGATTCGGATGAACCTACCACGTACCGTGATGCAATGTCACAATCCGATTGTGACAAATGGCTAGAAGCCATGAACGTAGAGATGCAATCTATGCATGACAACCAAGTATCGGATTTGGTTGTACCACCTCTTAATTCCAAACCAATTGGAAGTAAGTGGGTTTTCAAGAAGAAAACCGATATACATGGAAACTTGGATACTTATAAAGCAAGACTTGTAGAAAAAGGTTTCACTCAAACTCAAGGGGTTGATTATGATGAAACTTTCTCTCCCGTAGCAATGCTAAAGTCTATTAGGATATTGTTTGCCATAGCCGCACATTATGACTATGAGATATGGAAAATGGATGTCAAAACCGCTTTCCTAAGGGGCATCTTAAGGAAGATGTCTATATGGTTCAACCCGAAGGTTTTGTTGATCCACAACATCCTAACAAAGTATACATATTAAAGAAATCAATCTATGAATTGAAACAAGCATCTAGAAGTTGGAATCACCGATTTGATGAAGAAGTTAAGAAATTTGGATTCATCAAGAATGGTGATGAAGCTTGTGTTTATAAGAAAGCTAGTGGGAACATCATTACCTTCTTAGTATTGTATGTTGATGACATACTACTATTTGGGAATGACATTCCAACCATGGAAGGGGTAAAAACATGGCTTGGAAGTTGTTTTTCTATCAAGGATCTTGGTGAAGCCGCCATATTTTCGGAATAAAGATCTATAGGGATAGATCAAGGCGGTTGATAGGTTTAAACCAAAGTGCATACATTGATAAAATCTTGAAGAGGTTCAAGATGGAGAACTCTAAGAAAGGTTTGGTACCTATTCAAAGAGGAACGATATTGAGTGTGTCTCAATGTCCAAGCTCGAAGGAAGAGCAAGATAGAATGAATGGGATCCCATACGCATCGGCTATTGGGTCCATCATGTATGCAATGGTATGCACTAGACCGGATGTATCATGCGTTTTAAGCATGACAAGTAGATTCTAACATAATCCAGGAAGCAGCCATTGGATGGCGGTCAAGAGTATATTGAAATACCTTAGAAGGACTAAGGACATGTTTCTAATATACGGTTCGGGTGAGGAGGAACTCGTTGTATAGGGTTACACGGATGCGAGTTTTCAAACCAATCGAGATGATTCTCGATCACAATCGGGATATGTTTTCATTATGAATGATGGGGCAGTCTCTTGGAAGAGCTCAAAGCAAGATGTGGTAGCATTGTCTACCACGGAATCAGAATACATCGCTGCCTCATTGGCAACTCAAGAAGCTGCGTGGATTAGAAAATTCGTTGTCAACCTAGGGGTGGTCCGTACCATTCAGGACCCGCTAGAGATCTTTTGTGACAAGTAAGGTGCGATTGCTTAAATCAAGGAACCTCGTGTACATCAAAAGACGAGGCACATTGAGCGGAGGTTCAACTACATAAGGGATGAAGTTGAAAAGGGAAAGATATGTATTTGCAAAGTTCACACCGATCAAAACATTGCGGATCCACTCACGAAGCTCCTTGAAAGGCCAAAGCATGAGGGTCATACTTGTGCCTTAGGACTTCGATATTCTAGTGATTGGATATGATCGAATTTTGTATTTGGATATCGAAACAATTGTTATTTTAACTCATTCATATGATTATGGTTTATGATTATGACATTTTGAGTTATGTTCCATTTTAGCATGTTTAAATCCGTGAATAAGTTATTTATTCTAAATGTCCATAGTCGCTCATATTTGTGGGAGAAAATATGAAGGTAAGACTATTATGAACTTGGATTGGTGGATATTCATGGGATATGAATATAGAGCAAGGGTTGCTACCAAGGTTCATAGATATTTATGGGTTATAAATATTGGACTAACCCGCTCTCAAATGTTACTACATGGAATCCTTGTGATTGATCATAAGTAAATTTGAGTAATGGCGAATATCATAGTATCCTCCAACCTGAGATACATATTGGGTCTTGATATTCACCGAAGATTGTACTTTGACTTAGTTCTTCGCTGCTCTGAAAAATGACAGTACATAAGTCTAAGATCAGGTATGGTACAAGGTGATTGTGAGAGATATATGTAGTCAAGAGGGGATTTGTCCCTCTTATTCGTTGAGAGTGAGATGTCTAAGGCCTGAAAGTTAAATCAACAGAGAATGATCACTTTGTATCTCTGGATTTGACATGACATCTATGGCAAAAGGATAAATGATAGATGTACCTAAATCATTTCAAATAAGGGACTTGAAGGGGATGATGTTATTGAATGGTACTTCGTCATGCGTATTAGGGGTAGTAAACCGTAGTTATGCGCTATTTGCTACTTGCATCAATCTTCTATGTATCTTGTGCAAGTGGGAGATTGTTGGACTCGTTATGCCCAAGACACATATTATTATTGATGTGGCTAGTATGTCATGATCCAAGTCGGGTCATACCCAATAACAAGCTAGACAAACACCAATAATATTTGTTAATATATGATATGATCATAACAAATGAATATTAACACTTGAGTTATTTGAAAAGGGGTTTCTAAATAAAATGTATTTGTGAAATAAATAAATCATATGGATGATTTATTTTTGAGAGATAGATTAATTATTCTTGCATGTTTCACATATAATGTAACCATGTTATTTATTTGCATGAGTTATGTGTATATCATAAGTATTATATCAAAAAGGTTTTAATTATAAGTTTTATAACATAAAACTTTTGGATTTTGAAACTTAAAAGAGGAAGCCACATGTGGCCGCCCCCTTCTTTTCCACTTCCTTTCAAATTCTTGATATAATACAACATGCAAGCCTTCTAGTTGGTCACTTGGGTGGTGCAATAATTCACTCTTCTCTTTCTCTCTCACATACACAACTATCAAAACACAAAAGAGGAAAAATCCTCTCAGCTCTTCTTCATCTCTTGGATTCGGCCAAAGGAGAAAGACAAGGAAGAAGGTTTTTTGAAGTGTAAAATCTTAGCTATAAGTGGTGTTTGTTGGAAAGCTTGGGGTATGCTAGCTTGAGGAGCTTCATATTCAAGTTCCTGCCTTCTTCATCTTCATCTCCTTCCTCTTCCTTGGATTTGAAAGGTAGCTTTGACATGCATGTGTTTGATAGTATGTATTTCGTATTTGGATCCGGGATTGGGTTTTGCATGTGTGAAATTGGTTTTATACATATCAAATTAACAAGATTTAAAACTTATTTCCGCTGTGTGTTTTTGTAAAATTGGGATTTTATCACTTTGATAATCTTGTTTAAACCCAACAGTAAATACCCTTTTACAACGGCCACAAACCGTTGTTTATAATTGTTTACCACCTAATGCAACTGACCCAAAATTGACGTTTATAATTATTTACACAACGGGTTGTGAACCGTTTTGTCTTCAATGAACTAAATACAACATGTTTACTATATACAACGGGTACGTACAATCACAAAATATATATAGTAAAAGTAATTATTCATCCACTAGAATATGCATTTCAATATTTATATTCCATTTACGTACAAACTTAATACCACATATTGATATACACCAAATATAAAGTATGTTTTCATAATCTTGAACTATGAAAGGGAATGAGCTTTAATTAAGTTCATCACCTATAATAGATAATGAGATAAAGTTATAAAAAAATTCTTAAACTATAAATTAACCAAAAGAATATAATAATTATCTGATTTCGTAATGTTTCATATAATAACTACATTGCTTGTCCCCCTTTAAAATAGATAATGAGATAAAGTGATAACAAATTTATAAACCATAAATTAATCAAAAAATATAATATTTATCTGATTTCGTAGTATTCATACAATAACTAGATTGCTTGTCCCCACATCAAAATCAATCTGTTGAAAAAGAATAATAAATTCTATATCAACTAAACATAATTTAAAAAAAAAATCATTTATAGTAATGAGTGCCTCTAGCTTATAGAAATTTGTGAAGATATTTTATCATAATTTAAAACCTGTATATAAAAAAATATATTTGAAAATAAACAAAGTATCTAGTATTCTAGTATGCATACCTCAAACTCTTTGAATGTAACTCTTGTCTTCAAATCATTTCATTGAAGCTTGTTAGTCTTCTACATAATCAAATCTATAAATCATTAGGTAGTTAAAGAATTCCTATCAATAAAGTTAAACTAAATAATTTACAAATATATTTTTAACTTAAAAATATTCTTATATTTTAATTAATGATGTCAATCTCATACAGCGTGGGCCAAAAGATTATATAGGAATCCCTAATTAAACGTACATGCATACAAACAAAGTTAATTTAGTTTAAACAATTATATAGGGAGAAAAAAACCAAAACAGATTCGTTGGATTCTCATGAAAAATTAATACATACTTGATGGATGTATAGTATCTAAAACATGATCATTAAGACATTAATCTTGCATCATCATTATTACTTTTGTTATAATTCATAAAAATTCAAAAAAACTTACCGCGCTTAGGGTTTGAAGAAACAGTGCCTGCAGAGGTAAGCGAAAAGATGCATGTGATTGTAAAAATGAATTCAAAATGCTTTTGGTGAAAACGTAATCATTATGGCTAGGAATTAATAAATTTCGGCGCTGTGAAGAGATTTTAGCACGAGCACTAAATTTTTATCAGCGTATATGACACAAATTATAAGCAACGGTCTCTAAACCGTTGTAAAGTGATAAAAAAAAGATTTATAAAATATTATATAGTGGTTTCCTAAGTTTTAATCGCTCTTTATTTCCATTGTATATTTTTACTCATTATTTATTTATTATATTTTTTTGGTGTTTATATGTTATGAACTAAGTTTTAATAAGTCTTTATTATTATTTTCATTGGTACCAATTTTCTATTTACTATTTTTTTTAATGTTTATATGTATGGTAATGAACTAAATTCATATTAACAAAAACATCAAATTCTCATTAATAAAAAATGTAAAACACATTCATATTTTATCTTCATCCATCGCTTCCGATTTATAACCGGTAAGATCAACTTCTCCTTCATCTTCATCATCATTAGCAGTAAAAGATTAATCCTCCTCGTCCACATCCTCATCCTTATCCTCATCACAAGCAGCACACAATTCTCTCACCAAACTCACCACCTCGACTCCCGGAATATCATTTGTAGCATTGGCCAATTCAAGAGTGTTGAGTTGCTTGAAATCAGTCTTATTGAAGAAAGCAATATCGTTGGGATGCTAAAATTTGAATGAGTAGTAAGATTTACTCACAATCACCTTCCCTGTATCCTCATTCCATTCTCACAATGTGATCGTGGCCGAATTCTCTTCAACTTCAACCTCACCACCACCACCACCACCACTATCATCATCATCATCATCATGGGGGACGACATCGGGGAACTGGTGGCGGATCAGTTGCATAAGCTCATAAAAGGATATGCTATCACGAGTCACCCCGTAGTTATACATCTGCCTCAACACAATCTCCGAGCGCATCGCCATTACCTCCCTAGGATTCTTACGTATTCTCTTTCTCCTGTTGGTGAATTTGATAACAAATTCACCATGTGAATGTTTCCAGTACGGTACATAAGTTGTAGATTTGCTATAACAGAGGGTATTTTAATTTATAGAGAGATTTTGGAGAAAATTGAGAAAATTATGCAAACATTTATCGACTGAATGTGATCATTTATAGCAGTTAATCTCCGTTTCATATTCTACCAAATTTTAATGTGATTTTATCGAGCCATGCATTCGATTAGACATGATCGTTCAAATTAACCCACATATGCAAAAGAATTAGTTTAATTCACAAGATGTTTATTTATGATAAAACCGATGACAATGTAAACCGGCTTGATCTTTGAAATAATGAACCTGTGTAAAAGTTAGACATTAACAACAGTGTTTTCAAAACCGATCTAAATTATTCAGAAAAAATAACAAAAATTTCATAATAACCGTTGTATATTCGCTCAAATGTTCTATTTTAATATAAAATTTTGTAAAATTGATATTATAAAACTGTGTTGTCAAAACCGGTATAAATTATTTAGATAAGTAACATAAATTTTATAATAATCATCGTAAAGTTGGTTACAATAATTTTTTTTATGTTTTTCTTTTAATTTTTCATTCCTATAAAAAAAGATTTTATCAAATAATTTTCAATCTATAGCATAACTTATCAAAAATTATAAACAGTATACAAAACATTACACAAGTTGCATCACAAAAAATCAAGCCAATATTTATTTTATTAAAAATAATGCAAATATTATTTTAACATTAAAAATGTTACATATCAAACTATATAACATTTATTGATGTGAATCACATGGCTTGTCCTCCTGATCCTATTGAGCACGACCAATGCAAACCACACCGAGCAACTTGAGACCAAGAATGGTGGTCTCAAAACACAAGGATCTCAATATGTATTCCGAGACCACCAATTCCATCGTTATAGTACGCAACCATCGTAGCAGCGCCTGCTCCTGTGTTGCCGTCTATAGTTTAACTTTTTTGAGATCACCAATCCCAGCTTATTAAATTTGTCTTAGACAAGGATATGGTAGTTTTGTAAGAGGAAGTAGTAGGATATTATATGTAATTTTATTTTGATATACACATGTATATATTTCAAGTCAAGTGTGGAAAAACTATGCAAACGTGCTCTATCTATAGCTAAGATTTAGTAAGGTTTCAACTAACTCATTTAATTTTTAATTAAATGTATGGGAATTGGCAGATGACCCACCTAACTCATTTATTATATATATATATATATATATATATATATCACATCTTAAAAAATAAATGTATGTATGTATGCATGCATGCAAGTACGTACGTACATATGAGTGTATGTATGCGTGCGTGCGTGCATGCATGCATGCATGTGTGTATGTATGTATGCATGTATGTATGTATGTATGTATGTATGTATGTATGTAAACCGATTAATAGACCGGTGTAGTTGGTAGGGATGAGCTCAGTACTGTACGGGTACCGAAAATACCGATCCCAAAAATCGCCAAATCTTGGTACCGGTACCAGTACCGAAATATTCGGTTCAGTACCGGTACGGTACCGGTATCGGTATTAAAGGTAAAAATTTGGGAAATACCGGTACCGTACCGTACCGTACCAGTACCGATCCCGAAACTTAAAACTTTGGTACCGATTCGGTACCGACGGTACCAAATTGGTACCGGTACCGGTTCGGTACCAATACGGTATTGGTACGAAGTACCAAATGCTCATCCCTAGTAGTTGGTGACAAGAAAGAACGATTACCCAGCGTATTGATTACATTATATATAGGTCTTATGGACTGTCCTACAAATATACAACGGAATTTTGTGAATAACCTTTGTAAAGTCACTGCATTTCACTAGTTTTTTTCCCCATATTTTGTAAAACTGAATCGTCAATTTGTCTACAATAAATTCTTTATCAAACTTCACACATTTCTCATCGCTGCTTCACACAAGCAAAAACCCTAACACCCCTGTTTTATGATGATGGCTTGTGATGGCTGTCGATAGTTTTTGCCTTAACAAGGTGAACAAAAGCACCACTCTGAAGAATGTTATTTTTTTTACACAACTCCGTTTGTGTTTTTCACACAAGGTTAGGTAAGAGGGAGTTTGTGCCACAAGAAGTGCAGTAAATAATTCATGCTATTGTGAAACAACAACCCTACAACTTCTCCAAGCATCTGCTACGACATACGTGCGACAACATTGAACAGGAACGAGGAATACATCTATATCCCAGATTCAACATGAGAATCATTTTGTCACAAGTGCCATGGCAGGATTGCCAGTTAATCAAGGAAGAATCGAAATGATTAATCAAGATCATGATTTTCTGCCAAGTGTTCTTCTTATTAATTAACCTGCCTTAGGTTTAGATACACATTTCTCTATCACTCTACTTGAACTGTTAGAAGATTTGGACTATTATTATTTTGTTTACTCTTTATCTTTTTTTACTTGTAAATATTCTACCTTTATTAATATATTATTATCAGTTATAATTATGTCAATTTGTTTATAATATTTATACGTGTTTTTAGATAGTTGTTAGTGACTGTTACAATATAAGTGAATAAAAAATATTAAATATGATACTTGTGAGACTAGTTGAATAAAGTCAAACACGAACAATGTTCAATGTGTTTAATTATTTGGTCATATACAACATAAATAAACACTCTTTCTAACACTAACAAAATTAGTTCAATGGTACAAAGGATTTAGTACAACAAGAATTTCTATACAAAAATAGTCTTTGAAATTTCGCGTGTGCATGTTTCTACTTGATTTCACCAATGCATATTAGCATTCATCCATGACACCAACGATAAGATCTGTTGGGACCAGGATTCTTGATCCTGTGGATAATCTATTCTTGGCAAATGTTTCTAGGAATAAAGATCCTTTAAGGATAAAGGATCCTCAACAGCTGAAGACTTGGTCAAAGCATTAAAGATTGTAGACGTTGAAAGGAGTTACAACTCGTTTATACAAGTCATAACCGCTCCAATATTCTCGCAAGGACAATAAATGCTCTTTATGACTAGGTATTATTTAATTTTTCTTCTTGTAACTATATATATGAGCTGATTATATCACATAACACACACAACACACAGCATACTGATAATCATACTAGCAAACACTTTGTACTCACGATCAGCCCATATTCTCACCTATTGTAATATTTTCAAGTTCAATATAATCGGTAGTGATAGTTTTCACTACCTGAGGTTTTTATGCCGGCGGGATACTAGTTACCAAGGGCTTTTCCTTGTATAAATCTCGATGTTCATATTTTGATATAGTCACTTTAAACATATTTGTCATACAAGCATCAATCCTCACATACGAATTTGATTACTTGATCCTTAGACCGATTTTTGACCATAACAATTTGGCACCCACCGTGGGGCATTGGTGCTTTAATCCCAAAAAATTCTTACCTTTATTCAATCCCTACACTCAAAGTTATCACTCAATGGCCTCTCAAGGAAAAGTTGCTTCTACAACCACTGCATCAAGTGTTACGGCTCAAGTATCTTTGCCACCACTACCTGTCTCTACGAAGCCACAAAAGACCATAACTGTCGCTCAGAAGAAGGAGACTGCCGTTTTCTCCGGAACAAAATCCACCACTGTCTCTCAAACAGTAACCGCTAACAATGACGTTTCTGTTTTATGTGCACAGATGAAAAACTACATGGAGCAGCAGAACATGACCAACCAGAGGATCCTTCATGAGATTGAGGAAATTAAGAGAACTAGGAAGACTACTGAAGACGCAAGTCCCATCATCTCGAAAATACTTGACTTCAGCACTCCAGATTTTCCTGGTCAAAGGTGCCCAGCATCCTCTTATCCTCAACAGGGTTCCTCGGATTTCTTCTAGAAAGGATACTCTATCCAGTATTCGCAAGGATCATCTATCCTTCAACAAGGATCCTCAAGTCAGCACTTAAGATCCTCCAGCCACCATTCGCAAGGATCCTCCGCCTTCCAATCTGGACCCTAAGATTTTCGTCAAGGACTTTCTACTCACCAGCCTCAAGGATCCTCTGTCTATCAACCAGGATCCTTGGGCTTCCAGATAGAATCCATTGTCCATCAGCATCCAGAATCCTACTATCTTTACGGGAAAGAACCTTTGAAGGAACTACGATCAAGGCCACTTGAGGTCCACGAAGGGGACTTCATACCTATGCAAACCACTGCTCCTGCTGGACCAACTCTTGATGCTGAAACAATGTACCCCGGATACAGCTATGGGGGGAGATCTTTTGATCAAACAAGAGGTAACACTTACAATAATATATCTTTTGGTACTAATCATGGTGGTATGTAGGATATAGGAATCAATCAAAGTATAGCCCGTGAGTTAAAGAAGCTCAAGGATATGACATCCAGTGTAACAAGAGTCATCAAACCTATCCCCGAGTTATCAACAGGAAGCCATAACATATCAAGATTCGCTCCACCAATTTGTGATGCTGAGATACCAAAGCGCTTCACCGCCCCTATGAAGTTATATGATGGATCCACTGATCTTGAGGAACATGTAGCCTTATACCAGGAGAGGATGGAAATCAACCCAATCCCAGAAAGGCTGAAAGAGGCTTGCTTATGCAAAGGCTTCGGCTCAACACTCATTGGATCTGCTCTCAAATGGCTGCTAAGTCTTCCTCCATATTCAATTACCTCTTTCTCTCATTTAATCAATTTGTTTAATAGTCAATTTTCATGCAGTAGATCCTTTGAAAAATTAACTATTGATTTATATAAAGTTGTCCAACCTCGTGGGAAACCCCTTAGACAGTTCCTTACTAGGTTTGGAAGAGAGGCCTTGGAAATTCCAAATCTGGATGTCCCAATAGCTATTGAGGCATTCAAAATGGGATTACGAAAGGACTCTTCATTTTACCAAGATCTTGTTATGACCCCTTGCAGGAACTTTGAAGAAGTCCGAAACAGAGCTTTAAGATTCATCAGGTTAGAGGAGGATCAAAGAATCAAAGATCAACTTAATACTCCGGCAAAGAATGAAACTCAAGACAAGAAACAAGGATCCTAGTTCAGGAATAATGGCTCCAAACCATACTCCAAACCAAATGGCTAGAACATCAACTCTGTGGAGGATGAAAAGGATGATGAAGATTGCCCAAGGATATCTGATTACTGCTTCTCTATAGATATGGGAGGAGTAATGTTTGCTGTTAGGAGCTTGGATGACAAAGCGAGATGGCTGAGGAAGAATGAGAAGGCGCCTCCTCCCAAAGACAAATCCAAATGGTGCGTTTTCCACGAAAACTTTGGCCACATGACAGAAGACTGTATCGCCTTGAGAAGGGAGATCAGCTACCTCCTTAGCAAAGGCTACCTCAAGGAGCTATTCTAAAGAAAGAAGTCAAGGACCCAGGATCCTGAGCCAGTCCCAGAAAAGGCTGCTCCACCTACTCCAGACACTCAAGTTATCAATGCAATCTTTGAAGGTTTTGACATATGTGGGACTTCGTATTCCTCTGCGAAAAAACATGCCAAAGAAAGCAAATTGAAGAATGGTGAAAGGCCGATCCGGACTTCTACAACGGTCGAGCAAAAAGTCATCTCTTTTGATGAGGATGATCGGATCACCGTCCAGGATCCTCATCACGACGGTTTAGTCATTACTCTTTTTATTTCTAACCGTTATGTTCGCAAGATCCTCATTGATGGCGGGAGTTCAGCCAACATTATACAATTAGAAGTGCTTAGAAAAATGAATATTCCAAAATTGGAAATCGTCCAGAGATCCTCAGTTCTTGTAGGATTCAGTGGAGAAAGGAAGAATACATTGGGGGACATCAAACTCCCCATATATATAGAGGGAGTAATTTCTATTCAAAAATTTTGTGTTATCGATATCTTGTCTTGTTGCAATGTTATTCTTGGCAGGCCTTGGATACACGAAATGAAGGCAGTTCCCTCTACTTACCACCAATGTGTGAAGCTACCTACCCCATGGGGAATAGCGAAGATAGATAGCGACTAGCAAGACGCTAAGGATTGCTATACCTCTTCCATGAAGCCTACAAAAATGCTAAAGGAAGCATAGCAATTACAGAAAGCAAGAAGAAACGTCACGGAGACTAGGTTACAAGATTCTAAGGAAGTGGTCTTGCACCCAGAGGATCCTGACAGCAAAGTACTAATCGAAGTTGAGATACAAGAATCCATCGAGAAGGATTTAGTATCCTTCTAACAACGAAGAAACGCAATTAAGTCACAGGCCCTAGCAGACTTTGTGGCTGATCTTAGTAGTGACATAGAGAAATAAGCCAATCTTGAAGTTTAACAACTTGAAGAAACCAAGGATCCTTAGACACTATTCACTGATGGATCCTCAAACGTTAAAGGAACATGATTGGGAATACTACTAAAATCGCCACAGGGGGACTTACTACCCCACTCAATAGCTTGTGAGTTCCATGCCACTAACAATGAAGAGAATACGAGGCACTCATTGCAGGTATACAACTAGCCAAAGGTATGAGAATCAGGTATCTTCAAATTTTTGTAGATTCATTATTAATTGCTAATCATTTTAATGGCTCATATGCAGTTAAAGGTGAAAAGTTAGTTAAATATTTAGATATAGTTAAGGATCTTGTAGGATCCTTTGATTATTTCAATATTACACAGGTACCGAGAGAAGAAAATGCCAGGGCTGATACCTTAGCAAACCTAGCTTCATCCTTGAAGCTCCTTGAGAATACAAAAATTCCCATTATTCATGTCTTATCTCCGGCAATCGAGGAATGCAAGGCATTAGAAGTAGAAGGGAAGATGCTCATAGATCCTGAGGATCATCCTCGGGATTGTTCATCTTGGATCCTTCCAATAGTGGCGTACATCCAAAAGGGAAAAATCCCGAAAAGCGAAAACCCTTGGGCTTTCAAAGCCAAGGTATCACAATATACTATTATACATGATATGCTATACAAGAAATCCCTTGCTGGTCCATACTTAAAATACATAGAAGAATCCGAGATCCAGGAAGTACTAAAGGATTTCCATGAAGGAGATTGTGGCAATCATACAAGGGGCAGAGCATTATTCTCCAGGATCCTAAGGACTGGATACTTCTGGCCTACTATGAAGAAAGATGTTATGGAATACTCAAGGAAGTGCAATGCTTGTCAGAGGTATGGCAACATCCTACATCAGCCGGCAAAACCCTTATACCCCATTGTCTCCTCATGGCCATTTATGAAGTGGGGAATGGACATAGTGGGCAAACTCCCTACAGCTCCAGGGGAAAAGTCTTTATGTTAGCTATGACGGATTATTTCTCTAAATGGATTGAAGCTCAGGCATTTCCTCAAGTCAGGGAAAAGGAAGTTATATCCTTTATTAAGCCTGGGGAATTAAGATGATCACTTCAACGCCAATCCATCCACAAGCAAATGGCCAAGCAGAATCAAGCAACAAAATCATCATTAACAACTTGAAGAAGAAGCTTGGAATAAAGAAAGGCAAATGGGCTGAGGAACTACCCTACGTGCTTTGGGCAGATAGGACAACTCCAAAGAATGCTACAGGACAAATACCATTCTCATTAGTCTTTGGAGCTGAAGCAGTGATCCCCACTGAAATGGTGTATCCTACAGCTAGAACAAACATTCTTGATCCTCAGAATGAATGAAGAGAATCTTGTCCAATACCTAGATACCGTAGAAGAACTTAGAGATCAAGCAAGATTCAGGATGGCAGCCTACCAACAGAAGATAGCCGGTGCATACAACAAAAATATTAGAATTAGAAGGTTTCAAGTTGGGGATTTAGTTCTTCGAAAGGCTTTTTAAAATACAACTAATCCTGCTGACGGAAAGTTAGCACCTAAATGGGAAGGTCCTTATTTAATTGAAGCCAAAGCTGGAAAGGGGGCATATCGTTTGATGAATATGGAAGGTGACATGCTCCCAAGAGCTTGGAATGCAATTCATCTAAAAAGATATTTCTGCTGATCAGGATCTTGGATTCTAAAAACTTCTTCAGTCCATTACTTGGTAAAATTTTACTTTATGTTAGTTTTTTATTTTGTCATGTTGCAGAAATGCCGAGCAATAGAGCCCTCAAGTGGAAAAAACGGGTTGGCCAATTCTCTCCTAAGTTTAATTGGCCTTGTTGCCAGTTTTATAAGGTCTTCACCTTATGCCATGAAATCAGGGTTTTGACACCCTTGCCTGGAGCGCACGATTATCCGGGTATGGTTGGAGGCTGTGGGACCAGTACACTATATGTGGCTGACAATTTCATGGCTGAAAATCATATCTTGGATCCTACAAATTAAATGGTAGACGTACCATATGCACAAGTTAAGGTTAATGACGGGTTAGGCTCGTCACCGCATTTATTTGGGCCAACGCCAAGGATCGGCTCGTCGCCCGCATTTAATTGGGCTTGTCCCCACGTTTTATTGGGCTTGTTCCCACGTTTTATTGGGCTTGTCCCCACGTTTTATTGGGCTTGTCCCCGAGATAGTTGGATCAAGATCCAACTTTTCTGATTATTCTGTTCTCTTTTGGTTACTTATTTTAACAGGTAAGCAATTCAAGAAGTACTATAAGGATTCAAGATCCTCTATCCTAGCAACACAGAAGACAAAACGGAAACCAAAAGTGTTATATTATCAAGTAGCAAACCAAAAGTTGACCCGGGCTTCTCCAGCAACAGGTGGACATCCACCCGGGTCAAGCCTTTACAAGATTATCGTATATCTATGCAGAAATTAAAAGTAACATCCTTGATCTCCACATATCGCCGAAATAATGTTTTTAATCTGGAATGAAGAATGGTTATAACGCGCCTCAATGCTATAACCTAGGGATAATAATGAGTCAGCAGGCAATGGTCACATCATTTTCTCTCCAACGGTTGCGATTCAAATTCTCGGGATAAACATGACAGTTGTTATCCATTCACATCTATCATGTTTGGGGGCAATTGTTGGGACTAGGATTCTTGATCCTTGTGGATAATCTATTCTTGGCGACTGTTTCTAGGAATAAAGATCCTTTAAGGATAAAGGATCCTCAACAGTTGAAGACTTGGTCAAAGCATTAAAGATTGTAGACGTTGAAAGGAGTTACAACTCGTTTATACAAGTCATAACTGCTCCAATATTCTCGCAAGGACAATAAATGCTCTTTCTAGCTAGTTATTATTTAATTATTCTTCTTGTAACTATATATATATGAGCTGATTATATCACATAACACACACAACACATAGCATACAAATAATCATACTAGCAAACACTTTGTACTCACGATTAGCTCATATTCTCACCTATTGTAATCTTTTCAAGTTCAATATAATCGGTAGTGATAGTTTTCACTACCTGAGGTTTTTATGCCGGCGGGATACTAGTTACCAAGGGCTTTTCCTCGTATAAATCTCGGTGTTCATCTTTTGATATAGTCACTTTAAACATATTTGTCATACAAGCATCAATCCTCACATACGAATTTGGTTACTTGATCCTTAGACCGATTTTTACCAAAACAAGATCAACGATTTATTTCAATGAACAATATGGCATTATATATCATTACTTACATGATGATATATATGAATCTTCAACTTTGAATAACACTTAGGTATCTCAAGTAGCGTTTATCAACACTCTTGCACCGATGCATACCTTAATTGGATATGATTCTCCAACATTAAATAACATTTAGGGATCTTGGGTACGTGTTTATCAACACGATTACACCGATTTATCCCGTTTAGTATTTCAAATGCATGCCACACTGTCATCAGTCTTAGAGGGCATTAGACTAAGCTTAAGCAATTTCAAGAGCTTAACCAAATACACCCTAAAGTCAAACCTTCGGACACCATTGGAAGCATAAAACTCCAAATATACTAGAGATCCATGAGAATGTGACATATCAACACATTGGATCCACTAATCCTATGTGTATAGCCTTACATTTCTCATTCCTTGAAATTGATCTAAAAATAAAAAAAGACAAAAGAACATTCAAAAGGTATTATATTTCCGAGACCACGAATTCCAACAAAAGTTCAAGAACCAATAATGAGGTGGCTTTGGAGGAGGACGTAACATAATTTATACATAATTTGGTGAATGGAGGATTTTGCTGGAGGAAATTATTGGAGAATTTTGAAAGTGATCGAGTAGATTGGAGGAGTATATTTTCAAGTTGAAATTTGCAAAAATAAGGAACTGAGGGAGCCTGCGGCGTCATGTGAGTACTTAGTGTGGACGAAGGAGGAAATATCTCTTTACACGAGCTTGGATCGCCATTTCGGAGGAACCCGAAGTTTATAGGTTATTAATATTAACTATTTATTTAACTTTATTTTGTATTTATTTAAAATAAATATTAATTGTGAAAATAATTTTAATTTTAGCAAACTTTTAAGCCATCGGAATATTTTGGAAGAAAATATTTGACGTTTGGCTCCAGCTAACAGGCAAACTGTAACATTTCGGATTTTCCAAACCCATATTCGCTTACGAACGAAACATTTTTAGATCTTTAATACAAAAACACCCAAATACTGGTTGGAACGGATATTTAATAGAAAGTTTGAAACTTCTTACTTTCCGATTCAATCTGCTATGAAGATAAGAATAAAAAAAATCTGAAAGTTCTTCTTCTTCTTTGTGGCGATAATACCAAAATATCAAGCCGGCTTTCGAGCTGTAGCTTTACAACCATAGGGCTTAGATAGGCCCTTTTATTATATTAGTAAGATAGGTTGCTTGAGCGCATTTTGACCCTTTCTATTAGTAAGGTTGTCGTATCGATCAAGGCGAAACTTGAGTTTGATTGCAGGGCGCGCGTTAGCGCTTTACTAAGAAGATAGAAGGGGCTTCCAAAATTGACTAAGGACAGAAGCAAGCTACAAGCATTAGCAATCGCTTTCGTTTAATCTTTCAAAAAATCTTAATCAAAATCAATTATTTATAGGTAATTAAGTTTCTAATATTCATTTTATACCTTTTAGGTTTCATACGTAGTTCATTTCTTAATTTAATCATAAAAGATTCACTAATTGTTCAATTCTCAAACTAAAAGGACCAAAGTTGCCAAAATCCAAACTCCAACCATCCTAGGCCGGAGCGCCACGCGGTGGGGGTGCCCAAGCCCGTCGCGCAGCATCTTCACCCGCCTGCACAGCCAATTTCGTTCTTGATCAAGGGTTAAGGAGTATGGACATGTACCTAAGCTATATTAGTTTTCTTGGGTCTTAAAACACTCGATTGTGTCCTAAAATAAGCGATTTCAGGCCAAAAACGAACTAGGAAACGATCACAAATGAAATATGCTGTGAAGGTGGGTGAAGGCGCTGTGCGACGGGCTTGGGCACCCCCACCGCGCGGTGCTCCGGCCTAGGATGGTTGGAGTTTGGATTTTGGCATCTTTGGTCCTTTTAGTTTGAGAATTGGACAATTAATGAATCTTTTATGATTAATTTAAGAAATTAACTACGTATGAAACCTAAAGGGTATAAAATGAATATTAGAAACTTAATTACTTATAAATATTTGATTTTGATTAATATTAAAGATCTAAAAATGTTTCGTTCGTAAACGAATACGGGTTTGTAAAATCCGTAATGTTACAGTCTCCCCTACTTTAGGGAATTTCATCCCGAAATTAAGGAAAACAAAAACATCATCGTTTTGAAAACAATTAAACTTTTAAGGAAAATATCATAACATAAAACTTCTAATAACCGAAGCAACGCTTCAAATGACAATTCTATAAGGGCACTTATATATAGGATGTACCAGTGGTGCATCCACCATGTTCTTATCATCTTATCATTTGTACCGTTACCCAAGCTACCTTCGATTCTAAACCATGACACACAATTGTACGTATTATGATTTCCATGCGAGGACTTGGATAATTATGTTCCGGACCATAATTACTCTTATCGTCGGATGGTCCGCATAACTCGTTTTTATCATGTCGGTTATAAAACATTTAAAACCGTCATTTGGAATGAAAATTTAAATTTAATAAATGTTCAAATTGTATAATTAAAACCGTAAAATTTTCTAAATCATCTTTTATAGCAAAGTTATGAATTTCGGAGAATGAAATAGATTTTTGAAATAGAC
Organism: Bidens hawaiensis; assembly: GCF_021521415.1. Lineage (NCBI taxonomy): Eukaryota > Viridiplantae > Streptophyta > Magnoliopsida > Asterales > Asteraceae > Bidens > Bidens hawaiensis. Next base: position 1,123,312 of record NW_027491306.1, read on the forward strand.
ATTTGAAATGATTTATGATGAACGAGAATAAGTTAAGATTAGAATATTATAAGAAATTAACCTTGATGGATAAAGGGACTCTATTCAGGAGGTGAAATGCACAAAAGTTTAATTTATAACATATTTATAATAGTTAATAACATGTGGAATTTTTAAAGTTTGTATTCATTATAAACAAAATTCTTAAGATCGAGAGTGTAAGTTTAAATGAGGATTTTGGTGAGTCAGGTTTAGTTAGTTTGAGAACTTATGAGATTAAAGAGAATTTAATATAAAGTTATAGTGTTGGTGATTTTGAGATTAGGTTAATTCAATTAAGATATTCCAAAATATTAATAGTTTGTAATTAATGATTTAAATATTAGTGATAATGCGAAAATATACATATTTGAATCAAATCGTTAATAGATTAAACTGGGAAGCGGATATTCCCAAATCACCGAGATAGTCCTATTCCAATTAAATCTTTAAAATTATATAAAATATAAAGTGGGTAATCGAAGATATTAAATTAGATTAAATTGGGAATTCGTGAATTTTTTTTTCAAAGTGTATCAAAAATCAAAATGGGGAGTTGAAATATTTACGAACCAACGTTTAGTTTCAAATAACGATTTAATCAGTATACAAAGTGAGTGATGGGTTTTATTGGGGATTTATCAAAAATTCAATTTTAATGGTAAAAATTTAATTAATGAAAGATTTAATTTAACAATGAAAATTAAACTTGAATGATGAAGAATTTAGTTTAATATCAATAAAATTTTCAATATTTAAATTTTAATTATATGAATTTATAAAATGAAAAGCAAGTTGTGAAAAGTAACATGAGGTTGAGAAAAGACAAGTAGTAATAAAATGTTTTATAGTTGTGCACTTGGTAATTTATAGTTTGAGGAAATAAATGAGAGTAGATAATTTCAATAACATTACAGCAAATATAGTTAGTATAAGATTTCTTGTTCGAGGTGTTTTAGTTTTGTCGAGGTTGGCGGTTGGTAGGTTAATGGCATATAGCAGCAACTCCTTGGTGATTCTAGTAGTTGTACGGTGATCGTGAGAAGCAAATGAACGACATTGATTACGACAATGATTTCCTAGTGAAGACATTCTATGATGGCCAAAGATGAAACTTTACGAGTTGATGGGTAAGTTATGTGAAAAAGTTGATGTGAGATAATAGGGAAGTGTAATAAAATTGTGCAAGTGATGACTCGAGGACGAGTCGGGATTTAAAATAATGTGAATAATTTTTGAGATATTTAATTTAATAAATAATGTTTATAAAAATTTCAAAAGTAAAATGTTATTGGGTTGGGCTTTTCATGGGCTTCCCTTGATAGCTCAAGAGCCCAATTTAAATAACAAAACATATTCAATGAGTTGGCCTCCCATGAGCTTTCAATGGCAATTTGAATGGCCCAACTAAATAAAGCAACATAAAGTTCGTAAATCAAGCCTCCCATGAGTGTTTCATGGCAATTTATTGGCCTAATTAACATAATGAGTAACAAACAGTTGAGTTGGTCAGCCCATGAGCGTGTACATGGCATTTAACTGACCCTACTAATTAACGAATTATTGAATAAATGGAGTTGTTCGGACCATGAGCGTTACATGGCATTTAACCGGCCCAACTAAATATCGAATCAACGAATCAAATATAAGTAGTTGGTGTATCTCGGGAACTACCCCGGACGATACGTTCCAACCCAAAAATCAAATCGAAAATGGTTTAAGAAATGGATAGTTGGAGTGCCCATGGATTTCCATGGATTTTCACCCAACTAAGCATTTAAAATAATTTAAAAACACAATTTGGAAGTATAACCGCTTAGCCGGTTATGTTTACCACGCAACCGTTTAGCCGATTACGGGAACCACTTAAAGTTATGGTTGTACGAAATTTGTCATGCCCCTATACTTCAAGGAGAAAGAGCAAAACAAAAACGAGAATTCTTAAGTAATTTCCCACAATAAAAGACGATCTACCAAAAATAAGAGGATTTAAAAATATTTTGAAAGTGAGGCGTAACCTCGGAGTTCGTGTGTGTGTGCAATACATAAATAAGATAAACAATAAAATAATTAATCTAAGTAAGCTGTGAACAATTTTTTTTAATAGTACATAAGGTAGTTTTGATAAGCACGTATAGGGTCCGAAGCATATTTCTAGGACAATTTCTAACGACTTATCTTATAACTTTCGGCTCTGATACCAATCTGTCACACCCCAACCTAAGGCGGAAATGCCGGGCCGTGATCCAATTGCTCACAGCTTAAAGATACTATCATGAATATAAGTGACAGTATCTAATTGTTATTTTATTAAAAGAATACACATAATATCCAAATACAACAAAGTTATTCAAGTAAATAAATATAACAAGTTTAAATCCATGTTTGTCTTCATTATAATCTTAAGGTCTTTCTAAGTGTCCATACTTCAACTTCAAGCAACCTGCATATGCGTAGAAAATAGAGTTTGTCAACAACACATGTTGAGTGAGTTTACCACCAGTTTTGCAATTAAATAATGTTAATATAATAAGTAAGTGAAATAAGCAAAACGTAATAAATGCGGTAATGAAATCAAACCATGAGCAAATAAGTTGTCGATTAAACCATTGCAAAGAGAATCAGGCGCCGGTAAATCAACCATGAAAAAATAATGATAATAAGTTCGTTGCCAAGCGAATCGGGCGTTGGTCAATGAGAACCCTCCACAAGGGGATATGCCAAACAAATGCACACACAAACAAGTAAGCGCGTAACAAGTATATTTGATTAACCACACATAATTACACGTTTGCTATTTTTGATATATATAGTATGATATACGCATATGTCCCCAAAACATTGTGAAAATTGAGTAAAATAGGGGAATGATAAAACTCACCTTAGATTAAAGGTGACACAAACTGGTTCAAGCCTGTTGGAAGGTCATAAACCAAGAATGCCAAAAATATGTTGGGATATACAAGCAAGTGAAGCGAACCGGTTGGATTAGCTGGAAAAACCACGCCTACATCCAAGCTCGAGTCTTAACCGACTTTCAAACTCATGGGTAACCGGAAGGGCGGCAAGGGAAGCCATGTAAGTATTTAACTTCTTGGGAGAAACTTCGGGTTTGCCCGAAATGGAACGGGGCACCCACCGTTCCGATCGCTCGACAATCCAGCACATCATCCCGAGCATCATCTCGGGCTACAAAACGGTAGAAGACCTCGTCGTCGAGAAATCCGAGCACACCCGCAACACCCTCCGATGCACATAACTTCAACCTCGTTGACGAAGACGAGGATGACACGGTTAATTTTGGGGAAGACGACGTACAAGAGTTGGCTCGATCCCCCGGGAGATGAAGAAAAAATAATGGAAAAAATGTGGGAGGTTCGTTATCAACACGAGTTGGCTCCCCCCCCCCCCCCCCCCCCACCCCCCAAAAAAAAAAAATCTGTAGCCCCGTTTAACAATGGTAATTAACATCTATACTTAGGAAAGCCGCAAATACTTTATATAAGACCATCAATGGTGATTAGAAGTCAAAAGGTTAATAATAATAATAATAATAATAATAACAATAATAATAATAATAATAATAATAATAATAATAATAATAATAATAATAATAATAATAAACAACTTTTTCTTTGTGACCACAAGAGTCTATCTTTGGGATAGATTTGGTACCTGTGACGGTGACTCAAAATCTTTTGAATTTAGTCGTTCAAAGATCAAACATCAGCCATTTCTTTATAATGAAAATGTATCTCTTAAAATCTACTATAATTCATATATTGTTCACTTTCTGCTACATGCTCGAACAAGGGCCAATTTAATAGCGATTAACATCAGATGTCGTTTGGCTATGACCCTTTCAACTGGCATAATTGTTATTGTTATAGATGGTTTATATTGTATTGGTGTTTGTCCTTTACTGTTATATAATTTATTACGCTGTCGAAGTAATTTTGGGAATATGCATATCGTTTAGATAAGTGAATAGATTTTGTGCGATTATCAGATTTTAGAACCATAGTTTCCAATTTTACTAAGAAAATATAACTACAAATAGTTTGAATATTGATGAAATTAAAAATGTAACAATTCTGCAAATTTTTTTTTTTTACATTTCTATCTTCGATAAAAAATGATTCAATTACAGTAGAGTGACGAATAATAAGCTACGTTGCAACCCATGATAAAACCGAACATACAATTCTTATAAAAAGAAAGTTGCATCATTTTAAATAATTGTAAAGAACTAACGATATTATTGTGTTGTGTAAGCCTGTAAGGAGCCATATGTCCATAATATAATAAATAGATGGGCCATAAAATATACTATTATGAAATGGATGTGTCATTGGGTCCAGATGTATGGGTCAGTTGCGGGACCATCATTGTTTCTTACACCAATTGCAAAAAATCATTCTCACTTGCGTTTTCTATTATTCAATTGTAGTCCTACTCACTCCTACCATACAAGTAATTATGATTTTATCATAAAAGGCCATTTTTATGCCTATTTAAAATACATATGCATTATTTATTTTTACAAACTTTTTCTAACTAAAATGTTCGTGGTTTACAGACTTATCCACAAATTGTTAGAGAAAAATATTTCAAATTGAATACGTAGTTGTCACGGGATAAAAAGCTATTGATATAATTTTCTCACACATTTTTTTCTTTATTTTTTTCTCTTATAAAGAGTCATCAATACGTAATCAGTTTTAAATAGACATGTGAAATCAAATAAGCATATATAAGGGAAGGATATTTTAAGAACCTTATTGAGTTTTAAGAATTTAAGAACTTTATTATTAGGAAAATTGAAAACAAATAATCCCACATTTTGTGTATTGGCCGATAATAATCCTACCTTTGAAAATCACTAGCAATGGTCCCACCTTTTAACTATTATTGTCTCACTGATCATCCGTTAAAAAATACTTAACGTCGTTATGTTTTTTCCCTAGTTTCAAACCGATGTTTTATGGCTTTTGATCGGAAGAACGATATGAGTCGACTGATGTAAAAGTTATTTCGAAACGGTGATCAAGTGGCTTGATTTTTGTTAATTGGAAATTCAAGCACCCGAATTGAAACGTTGTTTCGTCGTTTTGATTACCATTTCAAGATAAATTTTACATCGGTCGACTTGTATCGTTCTTCCGATCAAAAGCCCTAAAACATCGGTTTGAAACTAGGGAAAAAATATAACGACGTTAAGTATTTTTTAACAGAGGACCAGTGAGACAAAAATAGTTAAAGGGTGGGATCATTGCTAGTGATTTTTAAAGGTGGTATTCTTATCGGCCAATATACAAAATGTGGGATTATTTATTTCCAATTTTCCTTATTATTAACCACACAGTTAATTAAATAGATTAGATTATGCGGTTGAGATTAAATGTGATTAAAAAAATTAAATTATGAGATAGAATAAAGATGTACGGTGATTATACAAATTTAAACGCCCTTTACACATATGTAATAAGTCGACTCGGTGTGTAAAAATTCTGTAATATTTTTACGTATATGTATCTACATATATTACCTATGTGTAAAAAAATTAAAAAATAATTTGTTACATTGAGTTATTTCGAGTTCTTAAAACTCAAAGTGGTTATAATTTGAAATCTCTTCTATATACATATTACTAACTTTAATATGTGAAGCAGTTATGTAACCATTTATCCAACTCTCATTTGATTTCGATTTACATTCTAGACGCTACATACGATTTTTACATTCTAGGCGCTACATACAAAGGTGTCGTACAATTCATATTCTTCTTTACGTACTTATGATGCTTTTATATTGAATTGAATGCGCCTTTTCCTTGTGTATATGTGCATTTCATTTTAATCTCTGAGTATAAACAGAGTTGGGTTTGTTTGAGAACTATTTTTAGTGAGATGTAAGAATGTGAAAACACTATGGACGTATGTGAGCGCCGGTGTTCATAGTTAAGGTGTGCATATTCATCATATACGCCAAAATCTTTGACGACACCCCTTTTCACCTTTGATACTAGAGAGACAGATTTAGTTAGGTTTAGTTGAGAAGAACTTCTTAGTGTTGGGAAAAACGACCACCTAACCACAAACGGTAAACAAAAATGCTGAATTAATCTTCGTTTGGCTAAAACTTTTTCCCGACCTGAATGAACCAATGAGAATGCAAACAAATAGGGTAAATAAAAAGTAACGACACAAAAATTTTAGCGTGGAAAACCTCTCAAGATGAGAGTAAAAACCACGGGACTACTAGAGCCGCTTCAAATCCACTATTACCAATAATGAGCAATACAAAGTCCTCTCTAGGTGAAACTAGAGGCATACATAAAACATCATATAATTGGAACAAACTAACATCAAGTATATGGAATCAAACTATACAAGAGTAAACGAGTAAGAGGAATCACCAATGAGAAACTACCAGTCTCTGGATCTGGAACGTCTCTTATCTTCGAAACACCAAAAATTGAGCACTCAAAAAAACTTCTCTTCGTCTTGTCTCTGATTGTCGACTGAAGAAGAGGAACAGAAGAATAGCACTCAATATTCTTTCTTTGCTGCGTATGATGGATAAATCAAGAAACCAATAATTGTTCTCTATATATTTATGTTGTAGTCGGCTAAATACTTTGGTGCACCCAAAGAAATAAAAGACCCATATGCTTTTTTCTTGTAGCCCACGTAAAAGTCAAGCCCACCAAAAAATCAAACCACCAATAAACTCATACGGATGACTTTACAAACACATATATATTTTTTTTCTTTTTCTGTCTTTTATTATCAAATAATAATACCCATGTAGAGATAAATTATTGGGTTTTCTCATAGGCAAAAAATACCTCAACGCTTAGTACGAAAAGAAATCCTCAATGTGATATATGTAATTAAATAGAGTACATAAGGAATAAATTAATTAGCAGAGTAGTATTCTAATTTATTTTCCCCCATTTTTGGTATCTTTAAAATTTTTAGTTTTATTTAAACTTCAAACATAAAAATATATATGAGTCGTGTATTGTTTCTCCTACGTTTTATGGTGTTTTTCTTATTTTTGATTTTATTGTATATTGTGCAGGTGTTTATGAATTGAGTCTCTCTCTTACTCCCTCCCTTTATCTTTTGCCTGGAATTAGCTGAGGCTTCTTCGTCGAGTCTTATCATGAATTCATGGTAACACACTAAACAAAAGAGCTTTACAAGTACCATTGCCCTTCTTCACTCACAGGATATTACTAGATTTGACATTCTCCCATTTTCCAAGATTCCCCAAATGTTCAACAAATTCCCACACAGGGTTAACGTCCTCGATATTAGTGGGGAATATTGGACAAATAGGTGAATGCTTGATCCAACAATGTCGTATGAGTGAAGAAGGGCAATAAAGCTTGAAAAACTATTTTTGGTGAGTGTGCTATTATAACAATCCACAAATATGAGTTATGGAAAGTGGGTCATCCCACATTGGTAAAATAGGAAAATGACTCGTCTCACATCGCTATAAAGAAAAAAAAACTTGTAAGCTTCTTATAAGAAGAGTGCTAACAAGATTATATTCTAGTATGACAAGATATAATCAGTGATCTTAGCGAGAGTGCGAAGCACCCGACACGCACGGGATCAGGCTCGGGCGAAGTGCGATGGGTGCAATGTGACGCTTTTCTGGTGCATTTTGCACACTCGCATCACCGCGAGCCGCCTTAGTATTTTTGTGGAAAACAAAAAATTTTTATTACCATCGCGCTATGCGACGGATGGAGATAACCCTTGTTGAGATACGCTAAGGCTTATAGTTATCCGGGAAATTTTGGTGTTCATCGCGCTACGTGATGGGTTCTTAAATGACCCATCGCAATATGCGACATGATGGCTACGCACACGTGACACATTGTATGCCATGTGACATAGCTAGGGCTGACTCGGAAAGCCTATATGGCCATCGCGCTACGCGATGACCTTTGTTTTAGGTCGTTACGTTACACGCCCAACCCAGAATCAACTATAAAAGGGGCTTATCAAGGCCTGCATTTCTTCGTCCAAAATCTTACAACCTTTCTTACTTTCTTATAAGGTGTTAGTATAATACCTCGAATAGCTGCAGCGATACCCTAATCCGATCAAAAGAAACTTTAGCACACAAATCCAAATCTCGGTTTGAACAAGGTGAGACTTTGTGCCATCGTGTAAAGTTTATAATCTCATGATTATCATTACGATTTATCGGTGTATACTAATATATACTATATTGTGTTAATCTTGGTGCTTAGTTGTCAGGAAGCTCATAAACTATAAATCTACAAGGTGAGACATTCAATTTTTTATACAACTCACATTTTTATGAGACAACCAGTAGTTCTTGCTGATCAAATATTTTTAAACATGTTTCAGGTGACTTGTTAAAGGCACATGAATGATATCTGCAGGCCTTCCAGCTAAAATAAGTGGCTTATCATTTGAATAAAGGAACATGCTTTGTAATTTGGTTTCATCCATATAAAACTTATGTTTGTATAAAAATGGGGCTTTCCCCAGTTAATGAAATGTAAAACATGGTGTTTTTACACTCTAATGATTTTTGTAACCACGGTCTAATGAAATTTTCTACTGTCAAATATTTTAATGAACACCAATACCACTACTTGCGTTAATGGCTCCCCTCCCAGGGTATAGGTTTGGGGGCTGTGACAGTTAAAGTGATATTAGAGCCACTGGTTTAAGCAAAATAGGTATCTTGATAATACCTATAGTTAGTGCACAGATTTGGTGTCCGAAGCTGTTCGAATAGGATAGGGGTAGTTTAGTCTTTACATTTAATGTATAAAGGCTTATTCACTAAGTATGTTTAGCGAATTGGGCCTTATTCGTTAAAGACTAGGGCTATTCGTTAAGGTATACCCATTCGATAAGGGTGTTTAGCGAATGGGGGGTCATTAGACCTCATTCGTTAGTATTGTTCTAATGAATGAGAGGCCTCATTCGTTAATATAGTATAACTAATGAGACCTGCCTATATATAGGACTTCCATAGAGAATTACCTAGAGATTCGTACCATTTTTTTATTGTAGAGTTATGCTGCCGGATTTTCTCCTCATCATAATGTATTCTACATCATAATCTATTGATTCTTAACGTATTGAACACGATCTTAACGTATCGGTATTACGACTAGATCCGTAGGCTCTAAAACGTATTAACAAGTGATATTAGAACCACTTCTTTAAGCAAAATAGGTATCTTGATAATACCTAGCCTTAAACATAAGAGTTAAGAAATAAATGTATTAAACTCTATGTTAATTATACGGATAATATTCTAACCACATGTGAATATAAATATATGATTATCTTCTATAGTTCCTTGTTTTTATTGTTTTTGACTAACAGCATGAGTGAGTTAGTAGAAGGATTTGAAAACATATCCGTTATCAACACAGATATGGAAATAGTAAACTCTACTGGTGAAGATGGAGGAAACACATGTGAACCAATGGTGTTCCAAGCTCAAGCATCAACTAAACCAAAACCAAGGAAAATAAGATACTTGGATTGGCAAAGTGGAAAAAGAGGAAAGAAAGTTGTTATCATAGAAACACCAACAACCACAACCCGAACCATAACCAAAACCCCCTCAGCCACAGAAACTGCATAGATACATTACGGGAAAGGCTAGATAGATGCCTAGCTGAATGTTAAGTATTCCAACCCATAATGAATGATATTAATGCATGAACTTCTATTAACCCTACAATACCAACCCAAAACCAGGAAAATACACTTCTCCCTGATGAACTAATAAATCAGATCAGCTGGAAGAATGGTGGATAAATGACTGGAAATTCACACTATAATGAACAACCCCTACGCACCATTCCAGGTTGAAACCTCCAACTACCCAAACATGACTCCGGAAAATACAACAGAACTATGTCAGTATGGAACTGAATTGGTGGAGATCGCCAACCGGCTAAGGGACATTAGGGAAAACCTTACCTGAAAGTACTACGACAGGAACCGTACATCTAACAAGCCACAACATATAATACAAAACATATATATTTATTATTATATATTCTTTATTGAAAAAAATTAATTAAAAAACTAGAAACGTATGTAGAGTATATTGAATGTAGAATATAAAGATGCATGTGTGTGTGTATATATATATAAAGAGTAAAAGTCACAATGATCGACGATTTTGACATATTCTATGCTTATGTGTTGTTAATTTCTTGCTTATTGTATTATTTAATTGCGATATTAATATTTATTTCTTGTTTATAATTCAGATGCCGAATGAAGTTCAATCTAATAAGTCAAATCATCACAATCCTGAAAATCCTAATCATGAAAATTCTCCGAATATGAATGCTATAGAGAATATAATAGCTTAGAGGATTGCTGATGCAATCCCTCTGTGATTAGGAATAAGGCTGAAAGAAACAAAGAAAGCCTGACACTGAGACTAGTAACAATGTAAATTGCAAAAATAGTAATGTAATCAAAACTCCATTATCCAAAAAGCTAAAGATTAAAGCTGACGGTTGTACTTACAAGGATTTCTTAGCCTGTAAACCAACCGAATTTACTGGTATTGAAAGAGCCATTTCAGCGCTACGCTGGTTAAAAAAGACGGAAGCTATCATAAGAACTAGTAAATATGTTGAAGAAGACAAGATATTATACGCTTCTAACCTCTTCGGCAATGAAACATTACAAAGTCCTTCAGGCGAAGGGAAAGAACATAGTTTATACTATGAAAAAGAAAGAATTTAAAGAAATAATAGAAAGGAAATTTTGTCCTCCCCATGAAAGGAAAACGATTGCTACAATGTTTCTAAACCATAAAATGGTGGGTGTGAATTGTTATGAGTATATGACAAAATTCTTCGAATATGCAAGAATGGTGTCGGCTTTGGTTTCACCAGAATTAGTAGTAATTTCTTATTATATTTGGGGATTAGTAAGTAAAATCCACGATTGGGTATAGTCATTTAGACCTTAGATTATTGAGGAAACTGTTGTGTAACATTCGTTACTTTTCAAACCCGAAAACCCGACCCATTTCGAATTTTCGGTTTTTGGTGTGTGTGTATATGTATATATATATATATCTTATAACATTCTCAAGTTTCGTTCCATGTAATATTCGTTAACGTTATTTGAAATTTCATTTGTATTCGTTAAACCGGTTATAACATTCTCAAGTTTCGTTCCATGTAATACTCGTTAACGTTATTTGAAATTTCATTTGTATTCGTTAAACCGGCCCGTTTGTTTGTTTCGATATAGCCTTGTTCATCGTTCATCAATTAAATAATACTCACAAGAAATTACGTTTATCGTTCGCTTTCTTTTTCAGTTTGTTCAATTAACGAAACTCCGAGGTTTAAAGTTTTAAAGACTTAAACAATTTGCAAAATACGGGTTTAATACGAAAATAATCAAGCTATATAATTTCTATTACATTCATAACACATTATATCAAAACTGTTTTTTCAAATAGCTTGTAAGTTGAGGGTGATTTATGTAAATTATTAAAAATAATAATATTTATTAATCCCAACCCCACCAGCCCCCCGGCCTCGTTTTCACGAAAAAAAATACGGCCACCGTCCGACAAGGCTAACGCACTCCGGCAACCCGTTAATCCCGTCAAACACCCATAAAAACTCAATTAATATCTCGTAATGACTTTAGACTACAATGGCAATGAGAAATCATTGTTCATAACTCACTTTAACAACCTGTTATGAGCAATTAAAACTATGAAACGACCGACGAGATATAAAAATCGCAATTACGAGCATAAACCATCAAACGCCTCGATTAGGACTATATATAGGACGTAATTCGTCTTCTAAACCTGCCCCAACCAACCTTTTAACCTGAAACACTCTCTATATCATTTAATTGATCCGTCCAAATTCATTACTCCGACAACTATGGTTCACCGTTACTCCGTAAAATATTAGATAATTAGTATATAATTTAGAATTGTTTTTCAGTGGTAACAAAACCCCTAACATAATTTTATCAAACATAGAACCAAATCAAAAAATTAAAGGGCTAGGGTTTTGATGAATAAAGATGAACTTGCAAGTTTATTTAAGTATTCTTGTTTATGGTATTCTAACAAATGTCAAACTGGTCTAGTGGTTAACATCCTTCTGTGTTGCCTAGGAGACCTGGGTTTGAACTCGGGTCTGGCCATTAGTTTTGTTTATTTTTGTAAAAATCAATTTTTTCTATTTATTGTAAACTATTTAAATTTTTTAAGTAATTATAAACTAATATAAATTAAATAAAATTATTTTAAATTAAATAAATTAATTATAAATCATATTTTATCTTTTTCACCGAAAAATTAAATTTTCATATTCGTTAAACCCAATATTATTATTCCATTTCGTTAACTTTATAATTCCTTTCGTTATCTTTAATATTTATAATACGCTAACATAATCATATTTGAGAATAAAATTATATCGTTAAAACCGGTGCTTCGTAAAGAATAAAATTCTCATTTTAGTGATGAATCTATTAACCAAATAATATTAAAATCGTTAAAGTTCCGTTAAAGCTTAAAATAATATTAAAATATAAAATACCATAAAATGCTAATAAAATGTACTAAAATAATGCTTAACTCCTAAAACCAAATTATTTAACTTCTATAATCGCGTTAGTTAGATTTGTTTTGTTTTAATTATAGTTCGTGAAGTTCGGTTGCTTCAGTTTTGTTATCGTGCTTTCGGCTTTTATTGCATGATTATCTTCAATTTCAAGGTGAGTTTCTCACACCCCTGTTTTAACGCTTTTATACTTTGGGGTATCATGTATATCATACTCAAGCATTTACTTAGTTATTCTTTATTCAAACTACAATTCGTATTATGGACTTGTGTGTTTACTTGCATCAATTTCAATTTCAAGTGGTGGCTTTGATAAGTATGATCATGCGCCCCCCCTTGCATTCAGGACCATCCGGTTATGAGTGGAAAAAGGACCCCCGATCCGAGTACATTGGTTATGTACCAACTGAAAAGGACCTTGCGTGCATTTATCTGAGTACGTTGATTGTTACCAACTTGAAAGGACCGTACTTGCATTTTACACTTGTTCATAGAATTGCATGATTTTCTTTACGTATATATCAAACTTGTGTGATTCTCACCAACTACTTGTTAGTTGACTTTATTTTATATACATGCTACATGTATGACTATTAGAGGTTGAAGCTTGATGAAGACATTAGACTTAAGTTATCAAAATAATTGGATAAGTTGTTGAATTTTTCTTTTATTAAATGGTATTTCCTTGTTTTGAACTTGTGTACTTGAGGTTTGAATAAATTAATGATAATATTGTCATTTAATACTGTCACCTGTGTTTTGAATAATTTGTACGTCACACTAGGGCGTTTCCGCTTTAGCCAGGGTGTTACATGTTGAGTTTGCCAATACCATGACAGAAAGATTAATCTGAACATAAGAAGAGAACAAAAAGAAGGAGCTAGCCCAGAAAATTACCCAAGAACTTAGTTTGGATAATTGAAAGAAAGGAGCATGCCAGTCGTATACTCAGCCCTTTAGTAAAATCTGCAAAAAAAAAGGCATTCAAGGAAATGTGCTTTTTGTAATATTTGTTAATTTTTAAACTTGAAACCTGATTCATTTTTATTATTCAATGTGATCCATTTAATTATACAAATAAACATATGTTACATATTTTATATGTAATAATTTTATTCTAAAACATTTTAATGATATTAATTGTTACTAATTTATATAAATAAAATTTATAACACTCGTGATTTTTCTTTATTCAAATGTTACATAAATAACCTTATTTATGCATAACCAAAGTGCTTTTTTTATTTAATTAAGCCACATTTTTTAACCTAAAGTTAGTTTTTAAAAGATGAAAAGTATCTTTCCACTCCATTTAAATTTTGGTCAAAAACTCTTTATGATGATAATAAACATGTTCAAACATTCAAATCCTTTTTTAAATTCTATTAATTGAGTTAATGGTCAATTCAAAGAATTAAAGTCCATTAACTAGTATTGACCAAATTCAATTCTTTTGTTATTATTCTTGGACATGTTTGTCTATAAATAGAGTCTCATTTTTCTGTTCAACTTTTCCATAATCCTTTGTTCAAGCTTTGGTTTCTCTTTATGCAATTGAAGTATTTTGCTTACTTTAACTTTATAATGTCAAACCGATCAAGTTTCAAGTTTCTGCTTTTATTCTTGTGTTCAATCCTCGGGTATGTTTATGTTATTTTCTACATGTTTTAATCATTGAGGACATGATGCTATATTAAAATTAATTTAACAATAGTGTCGGTTCATCAAAGCGAACTCGGCTCGCTCATGCGACCCGTTTAATTAAAGTTTGGAATTCTTCATCTTTAAACATCTAAAACTAACATTTTCTTATTCGAACCTTAAAAGTAATGTTTTTGTGATATCAGAACCAAACCGACCTATGGTCGAGTTTGTGTCCGGAAAAACACGAACAATTCAATTAAAACTCGATTTTCTACATTTTGGCCCATTCCGGGTTCTTCTTGAAACGTCCACTTTCTTTACATAATTAAAACATATTTCGTCCACAAACTTTTATAAAATGCATTTAAACTAACATATCTAAAAGCTATTCTTTTAAAGCATAATAACTAATTATAGGAAAATATATATTTTTCTTTCAAGTCTTTTGAACTCTAAAATTTGAACAAAATCCATGTCTTTTACTTATTCTTTAAATTTCCATAAACATTATTTTTTATTATAGAATTATTTTCTAGGATCCTGTCTAGAACCGAACTCGGCCGTTTCAGCTCGCTTATATACTTAGTTTGTATTTTGCTCGCTTAACTTTACCACATGAGTTTCATAACCCCTTTTCTAATGCTTTACAATTATTTGGGGTGTAGCATGTTATCGTGTTTTCTCGTCATTTCATGTTCTTTGTTTACAAACCGATTCTCAATTATGTCATGCATGTTAATAATATTTCTTTCATATTGTTTATGAGGAGTATACGTGAATAATGTGCAATGTGTTTATCGTTTTATGGTTGGTACATCAAACATCAAACATCTAAGTGGGAGGGCCTGACAGGACAGACTTGCGCTACCTATCCTTCAACCTCGGTTATAAAGAATAGTGGTATCATTATCAATCCTCTAGGTTGGGCGTTATTTTTTGTTCCTATCCATTTACTTTATGATTGGATATATTACATTGTGACATTTGAATCAATCAGAATTTTTTGCATTATATATATATATATCAAACTTATGAAACCTCACCAATGTTCGTGTTAACAAAATATATTATTTTCAACGTGCTACATATTGATTGATGAAGTGCTAAGGAATGAAGATAACTAGATTGGACATTCAAGATTATTTAAAAAAATTGCTATCTTTATGTTTCGACGTATTGTTATTTGATTCAAACCAGTGTGTACTTGCTTCATATTGAAATAAAATAAATATATTTATTGTCACTTTAATAGTGTTACGAGCTTATGAGGAATTTTTAAGTACCCCGGCATATTCCCGCCTAAGTTCGGGGTGTTACACTTTTAAGAAAGCTAAATATTACAACCTTTGCACAATGGCTGGTCATACTGATGAAGAGTGTAAAAGGAAAGAAACACGTGCTTGCTACAACTGTGGAGAACCTGGTCACATTAGTCCAAAATACCCAAAGGTGGTTGACAACAAGGCAAAGAATGCAGACAGGCCTAAGAAGAATGCACGAGCCTTTCAGCTTACTGCATAAGAAGCAACAATGATTTCTTAAACACAACAAAGCAAAGAATGCAGACAGGTCATTGCGTACACTTTTCTTATACACGACATTTATGCTAAAGTATTATTTGATTCTGGTGCAAATCAAAGTTTCTTAAACACAACTTTTTGCCAAACTCTCAATCAGCCATCAACCAAACTTAATCAAGTCTGCATGGCAGAAACAGCCAACAGAAATTCCACTCATATTCATGAAATTCTTCAAGAAGGAAATATAGACTTATTAGGTCATAAGTTTAAAGCGAATATACTTCCAATGAATCTGGCTGGATTTGATGCCATATTAGGAATAAATTTTTTAGCAGCCAATCATGCTCGAATCCTATGTAACAAGAATTCTGTTGAGATTCGCATGCCAACAGGAGAAATGATCACAATTCAAGGAGATAAGGCTTCTAAACCTACAAAGTTCATATTTGTGATAAAAGCGACAAAGTATCTAAGGAAGCAAGGCGTAGTATATATGATTTATGTAATCATTAGCGCCACGGGAAAAAAATTAAAAGGAAATTCCGGTAGTATCAGAATACTTGACTTCTTTCCTGAAGATTTACCCGAACAATCGCCTAATCGTGAAGTAGAATTTAGAATTCATCTGATACCCGGAACAACACCAATTGCTAAAGCACCATATCGATTAGCACAAACAGAGATGTTAAAGACGAAGCAATTAGACGAATTACTAGAGAAAGGATTCATACGACCAAGCTCATCACCATGGGGAGCACCACGGCTCTTTGTCAATAAGAGAGATGGGCTAATGTGTATGTATATCGATTATAGAGAATTGAATAAGGTCACAATTAAGAATCGGTACCCGCTACCTCGAACTGATTATCTATTTGATCAATTTCAAGGAGGTCGATATTTTTCTATAATCGATCTATGCTCAGGATACCATCAACTAAAAGTACATGAAGAAGATATTCCTAAAACTGCTTTCAGAACAAGATATGGTCATTACGAGTTTACAGTTATGTCGCTTGGTGAATCGTAATGTATACCGTATTTGGACAAATTTGAAATCGTTTTTATAGACGATATACTTATTTATTCCACAAGTAGTGATGATCATGTCAAACATCTTCATACACTTTTAACACTATTGAGAAAAGAGAAGCTTTATGCTAAGTTCTCAAAGTGTGAGTTTTGGTTACAAAAAATACAATTTTTGGCCTCTTGATTAATCATGAAGTTATTCATGTGGATCCTGCCAAAATAGAATCTATCCCTAAATGGGAATTTCTTAAAAATCCTACATAGATTCGAAGTTTCTTAGGATTAGCGGGATATTATAGACGCTTCATTCAAGATTTTTCCTGAATAGCAGTTCCGTTAACAAAGTTAACATGTAAGTCTGTCATGTTTTAATGGGGACCCAAGCAAGAAAACGCTTGTATAACTTTGAAGAAATAATTAACAAATGCTCCGATACTTGCATTACAATAAAGAACTGAGGATTTCACAATTTTTTGATGCTTCTAAATGAGGATTGGGATTGTACTGATGCAACATGAAAAAATAATTGCTTACGCATCTAGACAACCGAAGAAACATGAAGAGAATTACACAACACGTCAACACATGAGTTAGAATTAGGAGCGATAATTTTTGACCTAAAAGTAAGGAGACATAAACTAATATGGTAGTAAGTTTACTGTATTCATAAATCATAAAAGTTTAAAATATATTTTTGGGAAAAGGAGTTGAACATGAGGCAAAAACATTGGGTGGAGATTCTTAGTGACTATGATGGTGAAATTCAATATCGTAAAGGCAAGACTAATGTAGTAGAAGATGCTTTAATCTGTAAGCAACATGAGAAACCAACATGAGTGCGTGCTCTCAGATTAAATCTACAAACTGATTTAATAGAACAATTAAGAAGCGCTCAGGAAGCAGCTACTACTAATGATACTAAAGAGTTAAACGGAATGAGAAAAGAATTGAGAAAGATAAAAATGGAATTTGGAAATTCCAGAAAAGAAGAATATAGATACCTATCCAAGGAAACCTATGAGAAAGGATTCTCGAATAAGCTCATAAAGCTAAATAGGCAATGCATCCTAGAAGTGGTAAGATGTTTCAAGATTCGAAGAAAATCTGTTGGTGGGTAGGAATTAAAAATGACGTAGCTAATTATGTTTTCAAATGTTTAACTTGTTCGCAAGTTAAAACTAAACATCAAAAGACATTAGATTACTTCAATAACTAGAGATACCGGTATAGAAATTGGAATTTATAACAATGGATTTTATTACCAAATTACCTAAAACAAAGAAAGGTAAAGATACAATTTGGGTGATTATCAATAGATTAACAAAATCAGCTCATTTCCTACTAATTAAGGAAACTTTCAAAATGGAACAATTAGAAAGCTATATGTGGATAAAATAGTTTCATTACATAGAGTTCAATTATCCATCATGTCTGATTGAGACAGTCGTTTCACTTCTCAGTTTTTGGAAGAGTTTCCAAATAGCCATGGGAATAAGATTAAACTTGAGTACATCATACCATCCAAAGACTGATGGTCAAAGTGAAAGGACCATGCAAACATTGGAAGACAAGCTAAGAGCATGTGTAATAGATTTTGGTGGAAATTGAGATGACCATTTACCACTAATAGAATTCTTCTATAGTAAAAGTTATCATACAAGCATTAATTCTACCCCATTTTAAGCACTTTATTGACGAAAGTTCAGAACCTTAGTGTGTTGGGTAGAACTAGGATAAAAACAATTATCAGGTCCTGAAATTGTATAAGAAACTACTAATAAAATAATTCAAGTCAAGGAAAGATTGAAGACTACACAAGATCATCAGAAGACTTACGCAGATCATCGACGCAAACCATTGGAGTTTCAAGTTGGAGATAATGCTACTGAAAGTGTCTCCATGGAAAGAAGTAGTTCAATTCGGCAACGGAAAGTTGAGCCCAAAGTTTGTTGGACCATTACAAATCATTAAACGAATTGGACCTGTTACTTATTAACTAAAGTTACTAGAAGAAATGGCTGGTGTACATGATTTATTCCATGTAAGACACTTAAGGAAATGCTTAGCTGATGAATCACTAAAGGTACCTCTACAAGATATAAAGGTGAACAAAAAGTTAAAATTCTTTGAGAAATCTTTACAAATTGAAGATAGAAAAAATCAAGAATCTCAAGCATAAGAGACTCGTTCTGGTCGAACTAAAGTGGAATTCAAGGCACGAACCAGAATATACTTGTGAACTGGAATAAAAAATGAAACGGAAATATCCACACTTATTCCAATAAATCTCGAGGATGAGATTTAATATAAGGAGGGGAGAATATAACAATCCAAAAATATGAATTACATAAAGCGGTTTATCCCACATTGGTGAAATAGGAAAATGACTTGTCCCATATCGCTAGAAAGAAAAACTTGTAAGCTCCTTACAAGGAAGAGGGATAACAAGATTTATATTCTTATCTAACAAGACATATTCAGTGTTCTTATCGAGGGTGCAAAGCACCCTACGAACATGTGCACGGGCTGGAGGCGAAGTGTGATGGGCACAATGTGGAGCTTTAATGGTGCACTTTGCACTTCGCACACTCGCATCATCGTAAGCCACTTGAGAGCCGCCTTAGTACTTTCGTGAAAAACCAAAAAATTCATTCCCATTGCGCCACACAAAGGATGGGCATAAGCCTCGTCGCGATACGCGAAGGCCTATAGTTATCCTGTTGATACATGTTTAGTTGTCTTGGTCTTTGTTTATTTGTATTTGGTCTATATGTATCAGGTCAAGGGTTAGATTTGTAATTATGGATAGTCCATTCGTTTAACATGTTAAGCAAATGGAGTTTTGGGTTTGTTAGTCCATACGTTGGACAAGTCAGCGTATGTGGTTTAGTTGTGTTAATGCCATCCGCTGGCCTGTCGGTGAATGGTTAGAGAATAGGGCGCCTATTCGCCTAGAAATTTGGCGAATAGCCCCCGTTCCATATAAACTTTGTTGATTATGTTATTGGTAACGAATCGAGTTATTTTATGAACATCACGTCAAAACTCTGTCAAATTCTCTATAGAAAACACAGAATGCACATACTTAACCCTAGATGATCAATTAAAATATCATAAAACTAGTTTCGTGCTCATATGAACTGATTAATCGTTGTTAGCCATTAATCATGCTTTCTCAAGTGGTATAAGAGCTCTCGGTGCTTCTGATTTGTTAATTGATCGGTTAATTAAAGGTATTATTGGACTGAATTTGTATTGGACTTTAATCGGACCATAAAATTGATCGATTTGTTCAAATTAAGTGTTAATTTATATGAATATGGATTGAGGATTGTTTGCTATGGTGTGAATTGACTTATTATTGAGTCAATTGAATGTATTTGACTGATTTGTTAAGTTTTGAATTGGATTAATAATGGCGGGATGCTATAGTGTTGAGTTTTGACTTTGAGAAGTCAAAATTGTTAGTGTTTGACTGTGGATTTGGTTCGGATTTGTGTGTTAGTTTTTGTTTGAGTGTGATTAGATTAGTTTGGTATGATTATGGTTGAGGTTTTTGACTGGGTTTGATGATATATGTTTGAAGCTTTTGATGAATTCATTCGTTGGAATTTAGAATTCATTCGTAGACATTTGATTCCATTCGTTAAAACCGTTATAACCATCAATAACCGCCCATTCGTTTGAATTATCCACCCTTAAGCTACACAAGCCTCCCATTCGTTTGTTAATTCATTCGCCAGGATTCCCATTTGCTTGATCTTGCATTCATTGGTTTATTATTCCATACGCTTTCCTATTCCCATTCGTTAACACTCATTTTCTTACCAAATCACCACATTTGCCAAGTATTCATTCGCTGCTTTTATTCCTCATTCTCTAAGTGATACGTGCTAACCATCCATTCATTTACTGTTATTCCTCATTTGTTAAACACCCATTCACTAAGTTTTCATATGCATTCATTGATATCTATTCGCTACTCTAAACTTTGACAGATTGTTAATCTTGATCCCTATACTTTTATTCTTGATAGTTTTTACCTAAATTCTTTCAAACTGACAAGTTATTATTCTCTTGCTTCTCAAAAATCAATTATGCAAACCATGTTGAACTATGACAATGAGATTGGTTTACATGCTAAAACTCTTAAGCTAACTAGTCTAGATGATTTTTAGAGGTGGAGTACAAGACTTGAATCTCACCTTGGTGTCATTGATCCTGATTGTCTTACTATGTTGGAAAATCCATATGAAAGACCTATGATGGATATTAATGGTGTTGGCCCAAGACAGAAGAATGTTGAACATATGACTGTTGAAGAGAAAAAGGTTCATGATTTGGAAGTCAAGACTTATTCCACTCTTACATTGGCTTTACTTGAGAATATTTTCATTAGTTTTGTCATATAAAAATCTCAGCCACTTTATATGTTGCTTTAAGGTCAATAAGCATGGGAAATACACAAGAAAGCAAGAAATCAATGTTAAAGTATCAATACAAAAACTATAACATCTTTCCAAATGAGACAGTGGGTGAGTTGTTAACCAGATACTCCCATCTCACTACCGAGCTGAATCATTATGAGTTATGAGTGAAGCTAATAGGATTGAAACATTGAAGGATGGTTTGCCTTAATCATATTCCACCTTTGTGATAACCCTCACTGAGAATATATTTTTCAAATATCCAACTCTCAGAAGCATGAAGTTTACTAAGAGACCGGAAAAGAGAGAAAATGAGATCAAATGTCAAGGCATGTAAAGAGCTAATCAAGATCCTACTTTGTAAGGTGGGGTTAATCCTAGAAACAAGAATGTGCCTACACCTATCACTACTTTCTATACTCAAACTGGTCATGTAATTCGTCCACTTGAACCATTTCAAAAGCCTTAATACTTTCAAAGTTCAAGTTCCTCAAGTTCAAGCTCACTACCTCCTCCACCACCATATAGTGTTAACATGAAAGAAGCAGAACACCACTTTACTTTCATGGGAGCTTTCATGTCATCTTATGAACAGTTGGTGAGTAGCAATGTAGCCACTTGTGACTTAACTGATGGAGATTATGACCAAATCAACCTTGATAATTTGGAGTTCATGGATCTCAAGTGGAATATGGCTATGACTGTGAAGAAAATCAAGAAGTATATGGAGAGAACGGGCAATGATCTTCCTACCTTGAGTAAGAGGATTGGATTTGATAAACTTAAGGTCAAATGCTATAATTGTGAGGATTTTGGTCACTTTGCTAAAGAATTTGGTAAACCAAGGAGAGAGTATCCTCATAACATGACTCAAGATAGAAACTCAAGTTCTCAAAAGAAGTATAATAACATATAGTTAAAGGATGTTCCTCAAAAGACCTTGGAACAAGCAATGAAGAATGAGACTAAAGCAATGGTGATTCAAGCTACCGAAGGTGTTGATTGGTTAAGAAAAATTTTGGGTGAATCATCATCATCTAGTGAGCAACTACAAGAAAATATGGTTGTTGTCACTAATATTGATCAAAGTTTGGCTGATGACAAGAATAAGAGTGTTTTGATTGAAGAATCGGATTCACAGAGTATTCTACTGAGAATACAGAAGTAGAAGTTATTCCATATTCAATGATTAGAAAAATCTTTTCGCTTGCATGGTTAAACTTAAAGAGATAAGTTCTTAGTTACTATTCTGTTTCATCTGAATCATTTAATTTTATTTCATTAGATTCTAAGGATTCTGATGATTAACAAGTAACTATATATGTTACTTGTGATGAGAACTTGTCAAAGCTTAAGGAGATTTGTAACCATAATGAAACCATGGTTATTGATCTTGTAGCTTTATGGGATAACTATCGAGTGTTTCTTGAAAATGAAAAATAGTATAAATTGAAATTGATGCTTTAACTAGTAATCATGATTTGAAAGTTGACGTTTCTATTAAGCAAGACTCGATGAATGCTTAATTTGAGGAAATACTCAAAGGAAGATCTAAGATTACTGAGCTTTGAGGAAATACTAAAAGGAAGATTTAAGTTTACTGAGCTTGAAAATGAGATCTTGGAAAACTTAATAATTTCAAAGACGCATCATTTTTGCTTAATCAAATAACTAGATGAATAGCAGTTATCCTCAAGGAACTAAACATGGTATAGGATATATTGAAATTCCTCATCCATTTGGTCATGACTATACTAAATTATCTGATACATAAAATCTCAAGGAGGTGGATATTACATCCCCCTTAATTGTAGACGTCATGTTAAGAAAAGTTTTGTAAAGTTTGTTAAAGAGAAAGGTGCTATTAATACAAAAGCTGTTGAGAAAAATGATAAGAAATTAATTCCAAATGTTCATTACAAGAGTAATCCTGTCTTTTCTCAAAGTGATGAAGGTGTAATTTTTGAGAATGTATTTGAACCAGTAGTGATTCACAAGAATGAAAATATACTTTTAGAAAATCCTATTCTTTCTAAACCACACATTGTTGAGAGATCAAAAACTGGTAAAACATCATCTCTTGTAACACAGAAGAGATCTGAGAAGAACTATATCTCAGACAAGATATTAAAATCATTTGTTAATCCTATTGAGGATAAAAGAAACTAGAAAGTTTAAAAGTTAAAGGGTGCTAACAAGTAAATAGCTGATGAGTTATTCTCTTTAGCACTTGTAATACCTTAGTACATTGAAATTGTTTATGACTTTGGTAAACCTATATCATGTGAGACTGAGATTTCCTATGGGGACTTTAATAAGATAAACTCAAAACCCCAAAAGGAATCTACGCATATAATGTTTAAGCATAATAGATTTGTAAAATCAATTGGGTCTGACATGTTAAGCAATTTGGCTGAATGTTTAAATCTTGGTTTTTATAAACAAAAAAGATTTATTCACTTTGTTGAGTCTAAAATAGACATTGGTTCTGCTTCTCAACTTGATGTCTCAACAACAAGATCAATTTCACCTTACATATTTGTTGAAAGGAGAACGTGTTTCTCGTGTGGTGTTAGAGGTCATGTTTCGTTGAATTATGAGACTAAGGTGGCTAAAAGTGAGAAGCCTTTAATCAAGGACAAACAACCCTTGATTAAAAGTATTTTGAGAAGAAAACCAACTCAAGATAAATCAAGTGTGAAACAAAAGGTCATGTTTCTTTGAAAAAGGTTAAGATAGTTTCTGACAACAAACAGGATGAGTTGGTTAAACCTGTTTGTCAAAACAATAAAGACTGTGTATCTTATACTAACTCTAAATTGATTAAAAGGTCAAATGCAACTTTAACCATTAGACAATTTCAGAAGTTACATCAACATGTCATGAAGAAAAGGACATGTGATGACAAGGTCCTATTGATAATTTTCCAACATGAAAACCCAAAGGTTTTGTTTCTCAAAAGGTGACTAAGGCTTGGGTTACCTCTTCAAATAAATCTTTTATCTTTCATGTGCAGAGTTCATCCAAGACTATTTCTTGGTGAAAAATGGATTGTTTATAGTGGATGCTCTCGTCACATAACTGGTAATCTTAATCTTCTTACAAATGTGAAAGATATTCAAGAGGTTATGTTGCCTTTACAGGTAATAATGGAGGACATATAACTAAAGAGGGTCAAGTGTCCAATAGGTAGATCACATTTGAAAAAGTCAACTTCTGTGATAAGGTTGATCATAATCTGCTAAGCGTTTCGTGGATTTGTGATAAGAATTTTACAACTTTATTCACAGATACCGAGTGTGTGATCTTGAAGCCTGGCTTTGTTATTCCCGAGGACATGATTTTCATGAGATCACCTCTATCTAATGATATCTATGTTCTTGATATGGCATCCACAACATCATCTTCTTCAACTTCAACATGGCCAAAAGCTACCGAGAAGTAGTCGATCCTATAGCACAAAAGGATGTGTCACATTCACCTTCGAAAGATGAACACTTTGGTGAAGAATTATTTGGCCAAAGGTGTTTCATTAAAGAATTTTCACATGACCTATAATTATGTCTCGTGCAAGAAAATAAAGCAAAAGAGGAAATCTTAGCCATTGAAACTAGTTAACTCTATCGACACTCCGCTAGAACGTCTTCATATGGATTTATTCGATCCAGTCATTCGAGCGAGTGTTGTGGGAGATCTTTATTGCTTAGTAGTCACTAACGACTATTTTAGATATTCATGGGTGTTATTGATAAGCACGAAAGATCAGACTACCGGTTTGGTGCAGCGACTCATCACTAAGAGAGAATCACTTTACCAATTTAAAGTGATACGAATTCAGTTTGATAATAACACGGATTTCAAGAACAATATCATGGAGTTTTTCTGTATTCAGATTAATATTCATCACGAGTATAGTGCTACTTATGTGCCATAGCAAAATGGAGTTGCTGAGAGAAAGAATCGAGCGTTGACTGAAGCGGCTAGAACTATGCTTGCAGTTGCATGTTCAATTCTGGAACAAAACACTGATTTCTATACACATAACTGGTCCTTACGGTTAAGAAGTTAAAGAAGACGAGTCATGAACTTCTCAACAACCGTAATCTGAATCTGCAATTTCTTGAGCCGTTTGGGTGTCCTTGCGCAATGCTTAAACGATATGCGGGAAAGTTTGAAGAGAAAGCTATTGAAGGTTATTTTCTTTGGTATGCATCACCTAAGAAACGCGCTTTTAATATCTCTTCCGGGTGTGTTGAAGAGTGCTACCATGTACACTGTCAAAGGTACACTAAACCTCCTCCTGGCAAGGGACCTGATTGGATGTTTGATTATGAGGGGTTGTTTGATTCTTTTACCCCATTGGTTGAAGTACATAATGAAGACTTGGTTCATGCTTTTGGAGAACGAGTTATTATATTCATCAAGGTCTTCTTCATCTGATAATCTTACTTCTATATTTGTACAGCCTGAAGCTTCCGAAGTGTTGTCTGATACTTTTGATGATGCCGACTTTGAATGTTCGACCTCAGAAACATTTGTTGAAGACCAAGAGATTAATGAGGTTAATGGAGGTAAATCTTCTATTCCTATCACAGAGGAAGCCGCTGATACAAACCTTACCAACTTTCAAGACAACGTTGAAGTTCCTAAGCATCCGACACTTCGTATACATTCATATGATCTTCGGGAGAACGTTATTGGTGATCTTAATGCGGGAGTTCGTACCCGAAATCAGGTAGCGAATGTTATTGAAGATCCTTTATTGTGTATGCATGCTGATATCCGGAACTCGGGAATTCAAAGCACTGCCCAATTCATGTGCTTTCAATCCCAAG
Organism: Bidens hawaiensis; assembly: GCF_021521415.1. Classification (NCBI taxonomy): domain Eukaryota; kingdom Viridiplantae; phylum Streptophyta; class Magnoliopsida; order Asterales; family Asteraceae; genus Bidens; species Bidens hawaiensis. The sequence continues at coordinate 1,149,425 of NW_027491306.1, forward strand.
TGAACCGACGAACATGTCTATGGCTTTGCAAGAGCCATCACGAGTAGAAGCTATGCAAGATGAATTACAACAATTCGTTCATCTTGGTGTTTGGGATTTGATTTATATACCCGATCATCTTCACAAGGCTATTCCTACCAAATGGGCTTTCAAATGTAAGAAGGACGATCGAGGGGTTATTGTTCGTAACAAAGCGAGATTGGTGGCTCAAGGTTTTAACCAAAGATAAGGCATTGACTACAAAAAGGTATATGCTCTGGTTGTAAGAGTGGAAGCTATTCGTATATTTCTTGCCTATGCCGCATTCAAGAAATTCAAGTTGTATCAGATGGATGTGAAAAGTGCGTTTTTGAACGGAGTTATACATGAAGAGGTGTATGCGAAGTAGCCTCCTATTTTGAAGATCCGGATTATCGTGAGCGTGTTTAGCATTTAAAAAAGGTTGTTTATGGTTTTCACCAAGCCCCGAGAGCTTCGTATAGTACGTTGGCTGACCATCTTTTGGATAACGGTTTTCCACGAGGGACTATGGATTGTACTCTTTTCTACAAAGAGCTAAACAGTGATCTCCTTCTAGTACAGATTTATTTTGACGATGTCATTTTTGGTTCTACAAACGATGATCTGTACAAAGAGTTCGAGAATACGATGCAAACGAAGTTCGAGATGAGCTCGATGGGAGAGATGAGTTTCTTCTTAAGGTTGCAGGTTCATCAATCTGACTCGGGTATCTTTATCCATCAGGCGAAATATGTGAACGATATCTTGAGCCAATTTAAGATAACCACTAGAAAAGTGCTATGATCGACCCTTTGTCACCATATGAATTAGAGGATTCCGTTGATTCGACCCTTTTTGTGCTATGATTGGGTCTTTGGGGTATCTCATGGCATCTCAACCGGATATTACGTTTGTGTTCTGTTTATGTTCCTGATATAAATTGAGTCCCCAACTGACTCATCTTGCGTCAGTGAAGCGTATCTTTCATTATCTGAGGGGTAATCCTGACATCGGGTTATGGTATCCCAAGGATGATAATTTTGAGCTCACTGCTTATACAGATTTGGACTATGAAGGGTGCAAGATCAACTTCAGGTCAACAATAGCGGGTTGTCAATTTTTGGGAAACAAACTAGGTTTTTGGAAATGTAATAAGCAGACAATAGTCTCTACTTCAACCATTGAAATTGACTATGTGGCGGCCTCGATTTGCTGTTCACAGGTTTTATTGATCCAGCAACACTTGTGGGATTACAGTTTGAAGTTTTTTACCACTCCACTTTACATTGATAACTCTTCTGCTATTTACATAACTAAAAACCCCGTACATCATTCAAAAACAAAATACATACCCCTAAAGCCCAACATGATTTGGCGAGTTCCCTTTATAGTAAAAGCGCCCAAATTTTTGGAGAGAAGTTTAGCTTATCCACTCGCCAGAGAGTGGTGTGAGAATGCCTTCAGGCTCCCCATGCTCAAGATTTCTTGACTTTCATCCCCATCGAAGGGTTAGGGAAGCACATGTCAGCAGTGGAGTACCAGGCCATTCTTAAATATCGTTTAATGATCCCACTGTTCCCAGTTGATGAGCCATGCCCGGTTTACAATAAAGTTTGTTTGGATAATTTTGGTGAACATGTCATTCATTGAAAGGGGCTTCGGGGGTATAAATATAGACATGATTTGGTCAGAGGTGTCCTTTGTGATGTGTTAAAATGAGTGGGGATCTCGGCAAAAAAAGAAGCTCCAATAAATTTCCTATTGGAACCACTTGAAGCAAGGTCTACTCTCCGTCCAGCAAACGTTCTTGTGTTTGGATGGGCAGGGGGAAGCACACTTGTATAGACCTTACTGGAGTATCCCTTTTTTTGGGCTTAGGGATACCGGCGTTGTTGTAAGGCAGGCCGTGTTAAAGGCGGAATCAGGAAAAATTGCTAAGAATGAAAAAGCATGTGCCTAGAATCAACACGTTTTCATTCCTTTCACTTTTGATACATTCGGGTTCCTTGCCCCGAAGCTATTACATTTCTAAAAAGAGTTTAGCGGGTCATGTACAGTAACTTATCGAAGCCAAATAATTATAACTTTGTTTTCAACAAGATCGGTTTTGCCATTCAAATGGGGGTGGCGGCGCAACTTGTTGTCCGCTTACCCACCTCTCTATTGTGATTGGATCCTTGTTTTTCAATAAATGAAATTTATTAATATTAAAAAATTGAAATCCGATGTCACTTTATCCATGATTGTTTCGAAAAGAAATTAATCTCTTTTGAGAAAATTCACATAGATTTTCAAAAGGCTGATTTTTTTACCATAGCATTTGATAAATCACGTTTCATTTATTTGCTTGGTTTAAATGGTCTTAAGCGGTTTTCAGAAATTCAAACGTTTGGTTGATCACTTTTTTTTTTCTCCGTTTGTATAGTTTTGTTTATTTCTTTCTATATTTTATTTTTAGTGGGAGAAAATTAGAAAAAAAAAACAAAAGGAATGTGATTTTCGTTTGAAATATATTAAATCCAAAAACATTGAATAAAATTTAAAAGTTTGAGAAACTTGACCTGGCTTTATGGGAAATGATGGTACACTAATTTAACATATCTAGCACTTGGACAAACTAGACTAAAAATTGCCGTAAGATCATATGTATGATAGGCTTGACAAATCATATAATTGCTTATGTGATATAAACTTAAATATTTGCGTGTCTACTGGTATAACATCTTGATACATAGTTAATATCTGTTTTAAAATAAAAGGTTTAAAGATTGTGGTATGTACATGTGTTTTTTTTGGAAAGAAATTTAGCTTATTTTTCCTTTTATTTTGCAAAGAAATTGAAGATTATTATTTTCTTTATTTTTGTTTTAAGTCTTGGATCCTCTATGCTTGTAGTAATGCTGACCTAGGGTTAAGACCTATGTATTATGTTTTATTTTCTTGGTGTTTCGTACAAGCTTAGGATCTTCTCTGCCTATACGAAAAGCATTAACGTGCGAATTTCATGTATCGACCTGAAGATTAAGGCCCTGTACAACTTCACCAATTTTTATATTTTTATTTTGTTAAAATGGAACCGTATCTGCATGTAAAAATGTCGATCTTAAGGGAAATTTTAACTTTCTGCTTTATTTTCTTTTCATTATTTTTGCATGGGTCACAGCTAATCGAATTTATATGAAAGTTTGATATACATGTTAAATACAATGTATTTTATTAAGATTATGTCTGATAGGTGGGGTCTAAATGAGATTTGTGCCTAATTGAAGCCTAAGCATATAATAAGGCTACAGAAAGATTTGTAAAAGTTTAAAGTGGATAATTATATCTACGATCATTTTTGGATTATGTGCATAATAATGTCGAAATGGAAATATAGCTTAGGACGTTACTAGTCAATATGATCCTATGTTGCGATCTTTCTTAGAAAAATAAGTACTACTTATTGTATTTTATTTCATTTTTTCTTTGCATTTGAAAATTACAAAAATATTATAGGTGTATTTTAGCTTAAAATTTGTAAAAACCAAAAAGTTTAATCTCTTCTTTAGTTTCGATCACCGAGCTGTGCGAACTAAGGTTAAAATCTTGATTTTTACCTATCGTGATCAAAATATTTTACAATTTCACTTTAAATGAATGGGTTGAGAGGCAAATTTTTATAAACAGTGGGGTCCATTCTATAAAAATTCAATTCTTATTCGCTTCATAGGTATCCATACGCTTGTTTTTAAGCGTATGATCACTCATTCGCTTATTATTAAGCAAATGGATATCAAATTGGTTAGGCGAATGATTTCATTCGCTTATTGACTCAATCATTTGATTTTGTTTTGACCATTCACTTACTTCTTAAGCGAATGATGACTCATTCATTAAGTCTTTTTGACAAATGAGGTCAATTCGTCAACTTAATCAAGCATATGGTGTGTACGGAGTATAAAAAGGATCCTTGAATGAATGAACTTCCATTTGTTCATTACTGTTCTTCATATTAACTCTCTCAAGCCGCCTCGAATAATGAAGACAATTCCGTTGAAGGTATTGCCTCATAACTTTCATAAGGATTTCAACAAGTGGTATTATGATGAAAAGACCGACGAAGCTGTGATTGTGTTGGGGGCTTGGGACACACTCTCCATTCTCCATCTAAGTTAGATCTAGAACCGAGGAGGAACGAGAAAGAATCATTTAATGTTCGTTTGTCATGTATTTATATGAAAGATCAAGATCAAATGCGTGCCAAGATCCAAATCTGAATCGATCTTGAACCAAATCTAAACCAACCTAAGAAAGGTATGTTTTAGCTAAAAGGGTTTACTTTTTGTGTACGGATTTGCATGTAAACTGGTAGGATGATAGATCGGGTCACGGATAATGATAAAGTAATGAACTTGATAATAAACAGCTTAGTCGGTTCGGTTTGGGTAAAACGAGTAGTATTCGGTTAGTAAAAGGACGGTAAACAAAGTCGGATTTGACACGGAATTTTGTATGGAGATAGATAAAAATGAAATGTTTAATAAAATCCTAAGCTTTATGAAAATTTGGATAAGATCTAGTAGGTAAAAAAAGTTCGCTTAAACAAATGGAATTTGCAAGATAAAGACAATTTTCAAGATAAAGACCATTTGCAAGATAAAAGATGAAGGCAATTTGCAAGATAAAGGTCATTTTCAAGATAGAGGCCGTTTGCAAGATAAAGGGAATTTGCAAGATAAAGATCATTTGCAAGATAGAGGCCATTTCAAGATAAAGGTCAATTGCAAGATAAAGGAAATTTGCAAGATAAAGACCATTTGCGAGATAGACATGCAAATGAAAGATAGACTTACAAATGCAAGATAGGAATGCCAGATGTAACTTGCGTTCACACTTGCAAGACGTAACTTGCATTCACACGTGCAAGATGTACCTGGGAAGTGCAAGATGGGGATGCGAGATGCAAATTGTGCTTAGCACGCAAATAAGAAAACCTAACGACCCCGTTAGCTTAGTTAGTGAGAAATCAACTAAATCCGTTAAGTGGGTTAAAGCACCTATGTAAACTCTGTTATACCTAATAAATTAAGTTAGTACCAACAACCCAGTTAGGTCTGTTAGACGTAACTAACAAGTTTAAGTGTCAAGTTAACTTGTTAACTTTGTTAACCAAGTTAGTTTAATTCACTAACTTGGTTAGTTCAGTTAGTTAGTTATATGAGTAGTTAACGCACGTATATGTTAGACAGTTAGTTGTGCTCAGTTAAAGACGGGGATTACAGTTAATTCAGAACTCTTAAGGATCCAGATGAGTTCTAGCCCCCTTTTTACCTTTAAATGGCTTTGGGGCTGTATGCATACTCATAAAAGAAGATAAAAGATCAATGGTATATGTTTTACATGTGAAACTAAATGGGTAAACTAATAGTAAATATACTTAACCATTTTTACATTAAGTTGTTTAAAGAATGTGAGCAAGTTATGACATAGACATCAGGGGTTCGTAGTACCTTATATATGTCCACATCATGAATGCTCGTTGGTAGTATGCAAGTGATTATACGATAGACAGATGTTCCTTTTATGGGCATGAGCTGATTTTCCTTTTATGGATATGTATAGATGTTCCATTTATGGATATGATAGTGCATTGTAATGGAAAGGAAAGCATATGCATGAACACAATAAAGGACTAAAATCCTATATTGTGTTTGGGGCATGTGTTGTTATGGTAATGTGGTCTATATAGATACAAGGTACTAAACGTGGACATAATATACGTGTATGTGGTCTAGTTATAGATACAAGGTATTGACTGATAGAATAATATATGTGTAATATGGTCCAGCTATGGATACTATGGTAAGGTGGTCCAGTTATGGATACTATGTTAAGGTGGTCCAGTTATGGATACAAAGGATAATGTGGTCCGGTTATGGATACGATGATAAGGTGGTCCATTTATGGATACAATGAACAAGTGATCCAATTAGGGATACTAAGCGTGGTAGTTAATAAATCGTACGTGTATGTGGTATGATTGCATGGTATGGCAGTTAATGAATGTATACGCATACGTTGTGTGATTGTTTCGTCCAGCTATGGATACTAGGAGAATAAATAGCATATATATAAATGACATGCATGCTCCGATATGCATAAAGAAGACAAGGGTAAGAATGTAAACGAATGCGAACGAGAGAAAGGTCATGTAAACGTATCTTGGATATGAAAGAGTCACGTGTCAATTATTTTAAATTGATCATTTATGAAAAGCAAGAAACGTTAGAACTCACTCAGCGTTTAGCTGACTGTTAGTATGCATGCAGGTATGGTTGATGGTGTGTCTAGCTTCAAGTGTGTACGAGGCTATCCATATTGAGGATTAGATTAAAGAAGAAGTTGTTATGTATAAAGTTTTAATTTCCGCTGCAAATTGTACGTGCTTCCGCTGTAACAAACTGAGTTTATGAGTAAATTCAACATTAAAGTATGGCTCCTGGGCCTTACAGTGCGAGTTATTGATCCTATATGCCTTGTCAACCTGTTTGAAGATGACATACATGTCTTATTCAAGAATCAGACACGGTGGGCGTACGGTATAGACAACGATCTTGCAATGTAATTTCAAAGAATCATCAGGACTTGTTTTGCCTTCGGTATTCACTGTGGAGCTGGATGGAAGACCAAAAGATTTTTGAAGACATAAAGACAAAGCACAAGACGATGGGAGTTTTTTGATAGATGTTAAGTCGTCTTGGTCTTCGTTTATTTGTGTTTGGTCTTTATATAATAGGTCAAGAGTTAGATTTGTAATTATGGATAGTCCATTCGCTTAGCATGTTAAGCGAATGGAGATTTGGATTTGTTGGTCCATACGCTGGACAAGTCAGCGTATGAGCTTTAGTTGTGTTAATGCCATTCGCTGGCCTGCCAGCAAATGATTAGCGAATAGGGTGCCCATTCGCCTAGAGATTTGGCGAATGGCCCCTGTTCTATATAAACTTTGTAACTTATGCTATTGGTAACAAATCAAGTTATTTTATGAACATCACGTCCAAACTTTGTCAAATTCTATCCAGAAAACACACGGTGCATACACTTAACCCTTGATGATCAATTAACAATATCATAGAACTAGATCCATGTTCATATGAATAGATTAATCGTTATTAGCTGATAATCATGCTTTCTCATATTCGAAAAATTTTGATGTTCATCGCACTACGTGATGGGTACTTAAATGATTCATCGTGATACGTGACATGATGGATACGCACACGTGACACGTTGTCTACCACGTGGCATAGCTTGGGCTAACTCAGCAAGCCTATAAGGACATCGCGTGACGCGATGACCCTCCTTTAGACCGTCACAATACGCGACCAACCCAGAAATCAGCTATAAAAGGGGCTGATCTAGGCCTACATTTCGTCGTCCAAAATCTTTCAGTCTCTCTTACTTTCTTATAAGGTGTTCGTATAATACTTCGAATATCCGCAATGATACCCTAATCCAATCGAAAGAAACTTTGGTATACGAATCCAAATCTTGGGTTGAACAAGGTGAGACTTTGTGTCGTCATGTAAAGTTTTTAATCTCAATATTATCGTTACAATTATCGGTTGACATTAATGTTAGGGCACAGATTTTCAGTATCCTCAACAAAGATTATGTCCAGAAGGAATCCAGGATGCGGTATCCTCCGAGGTAATAGGTATCTTAATTACGTTATATAACTAATGCAATACTTGCTACCTTCCATGTTTACCAGGTCAAAGACCGTTGCTTGATCTCCACGAGACTCGCGCTTTCAGTTGATAGATCGTGGCAGAAAAGGAAACGTTTTGATTGAAAGATTAACGGCTAATTAGATTTAGTCCAAAAGTTTCCTAAATTATAGGCCATATTGTTAGTTTTGTTTTTGTATAAATAGAGCTACAACCTTTGATCAAAGGACACATTCTAGACACACGAGACTTACTAGTACTCGCACTCTCTGTAATCACGATCAAGTTATAGCTCCAAACTTGTAATCACTTTGATATTAATAAATCGGTGGTGATAGTTTTCACCACCCGGGGTTTTTTTCTTGTTATCCTAAGGATAACAGGTTTTTCCTCGCAACAAATCTCTGTGTTCAAGCCATATTTACAAGCACCTAGTCCCATATTACTAATTTGGTTGAAAAATCACATTTGTCAATTTTTGACCAAAACAATTTGGCGCCCACCGTGGGGCTACGGTGCTTCAATCCTTGAAATCCCTCATTTCATTCACTTTCATTCTCTTTACAATGGCCTCACAACCAAAAACCATTTCAGTCTTTGCTCTGGTGCTCACCGCTGCTTCAAATGTCAACTCAGGACCTCCACCAGTGCCAAAGAAGAATACTCAGCCCAGAGGAGAACTTCCACCATTCGCAGGATCCTTCACACGGGTAGACCCGATTATTTCTAACAATGACATTTTTGCTTTGATGAAACAGATCAAAACACACATGGAGCAGCAAGAAAAGACCAACTCAAGGCTATTTAAGGAGATTGAAGGAATCAAAAGAAGTCGGGGCAGAAGGCAACCCCAATGATGACCAGGATTATTGATTTTGGTTCTCCAAGATCAACCATCCTTCAGAATTCCGGATCCTTGGGGACACAATCAACAAGGACTCCGTCTCAGCAGCAAACAGGGTACGGAGGAACTTATCTTCCGTTATCCTCGGAACTATCTAGACCAACGAGGCCAGATTTCATCAACATGCAGCCTCGTTCAACCATGCCAGCCGGCATATTCTCGACAGGATCTCCCATGGTGTCCTCTGAAGTGCATGTTGGAGATAACATCCCAATGCAGGCGTCACCTTATCATGAGGATACCCTCTATGGAGGAACTAGCCGTCAAGGCTCAGAATACCAGAGACCTAACCATGACCTCGGTAACAGTTTATTTAATACTAATTTATACACTAACCGTGGACATGTGCAGGATAAGGGGATAACCCCCGAGATAGCCAGGGAACTACAGAAAATGAAGGATATGAACCAGTATCCCAGGGATAATACGTCCCATAGCTGAAGTGCCCGCAGGTAGCCATAAGTTATCTAGGTTTACTTGGCCTATATGTGACGTGTAGATCCCCAAGAAGTTCCAGACACCCAGCATGAAGCTCTACGACGGCACTACGGATCCTGAGGAACAGCTCATTATAGAAAAAGGATGGAGATCAACCCCATCCCCATTGACATCAAAGAAACTTGCCTCTGCAAGGGATTTGGTTCAACATTGACGGGACCAACCCTCAAATGGTTATTGAGTATTCCTTCCAACGCTATTACATCATTTTCTCATTTGATTAATTTGTTCAATAACCAATTTTCTTGTAGTAGATATTTTGAGAAAATGACAGATGACTTATATAGAATTGTTCAGCGTAATAATGAATCCTTAAGGGATTACATAACCAGGTTTAGCAGGGAAGATTTGGAGATCCCCAACCTTGACATGGCAGCTGCTGTCGAGGCCTTCAAGATGGGACTAAGGAAGGATTCTCCTTTCTATGATGACCTTGTCATGACCCCATGCAGGAATCTTGATGAAGTCAGAAACAGGGCATTAAGATATATTCGGCTGGAAGACGACAAGAAGGCTCATGGAAACTTGGATATCCCAAAATATGAGTCTACCAACAGGAAGTCAAACACTCCACAGAAGTACACCAGGCCCAAGCCTTATTCCAAGCAGGACAATCCCAGGATAAATGCTGTGGAAGAAGATGAGGATGATGAAGAGTATCCTAAAATCTCTAAATATTGTTTTAATATTGATATTAGTGGTGTGATTTGTGCAATGTAGGATCTAGGTGACAAGGCCACATGGCCTAAGAAAAATGAAAAGCCTGGATCCATCAAATACAAGTCCAAATGGTGTGCATTCCATGAAGACTTTGACCATCGCACTGAAGATTGCATAGCCCTTCGGAAAGAAATAGGATATCTTCTCAGCAAAGGATACCTAAAGGAACGATTTGGAAGGAACAAGGATAAGAGTCAGGATCCTGTCAAGATTCCTGAAATGGCACCTTCTCCTCCACCCGGAGCTAAGGTTGTATCCTTTATCTTGGGAGGATCCGACATCTGTGGAACCTCGTATTCAGCAGCTAAGAAGCGATCAAAGGAAACAAAGATGGACAACTGAGAAAGACCTCTCCGCACTTCCACTTTGACAACTCAAAGGATCATATCCTTCGACGAAGAGGACCGATGTGATCTTGTGGATCCCAACCATGATGGTTTGGTAATCACTTTATGTATAGCTAACTGTTTTGTGCGTGGGATACTCGTTAATGGAGGAAGCTCTGTGAACATCATCCAAATGGATGCCTTGAAGAAGATGGATATCCCGGAAACGGAGATTATCCCAAAATCCTCAGTTCTTGTAGGATTTAGTGGCAAGACCAAGAACACTTTGGGAGAAATCAAACTTCCAATATATATTGAAGGAACTAACTCTCTACAAAAATTTTGTGTTATTGACTCATTATCTTGTTGTAATGTGATATTAGGCAGGCCCTGGATCCACAGCATGAAGGCAGTACCCTCAACTTATCATCAATGTGTGAAACTCCCTAGTCCTTGGGGAGTCATCAAAATTGAAAGCGATCAACAAGATGCCAAGGAATGTTATGCTTTATCAATGAGGTGGACTACAAAGCCTACTCAAGCATAGAAATTAAAGAAACAACCGGGGAAGGTCCTGCAAGCAAGAGAGCAGGATGTAAAGGAAGTATCTTTGGATCCTCAGGATATTGAAATCAAAGTATTATTAGGATCAAGTATTCCAGAGGATATTGAGATTGAATTGATATCCTTCTTAAAGAAAAGAGCTTCTACTTTCGCCTGGAAACATGAAGATATGACATGTATCTCTAAGTCTATAATTACTCATAAACTTGGTATATATAAATCTTTCAGGCCAGTGCATCAAAAGGGAAGGAAGTTTACTCCTGAGAGAAACGCTATCATACAAGAAGAGGTGCAGAAGCTGCTCAAAACCAAGATGATAAGAGAAGTCCAATATCCTAGATGGTTAGCCAATCTAGTTGTTGTCCAGAAGAAGAATGGAAAATGGAGAGTGTGTGTGGACTTCACAAACCTGAATAAGGCCTGTCCAAAAGACCCATTCCCACTCCCACACATTGACTCAATGGTGGCTGCAACTGCTGGCCATGAACTGCTAACCTTCATGGACGCATCCTCGGGACTTCAGCAAATTCAAATGGAGCCTTCAGATCAAGAAGATACAGCCTTTATGACTCCCACAGATATATACTGTTATACTGTAATGCCTTTTGGACTAAAAAATGCAGGTGCAACATACCAGAGGCTAGTCAACATGATGTTCAAAGACCAGCTGGGGGACACGATGGAAGTTTACATAGACGACATGGTGGTAAAGTCAAGAAAGGCGGAAGATCATCTCAAAGACTTGGTAACAGCATTTGACATTCTGGATGAATACAACATGAAGTTGAATCCAGCCAAGTGTCACTTCGGAGTTAAAGCAGGAAAATTCCTTAGATACATGGTCACCAAAAGAGGAATAGAAGCAAGCCCTGAACAAATCAAAGCCATCCTAGACATCAAATCACCAAGAAATGTCAAAGATGTCCAAAGATTGACCGAAAGAATAGCTGCACTCAACAGGTTCATCTCAAGATCTTCGAAGAAGTGTAAAGATTTCTATGATATCCTGAGGAAGAATCAAAAGTTCGAATGGGGTGAAAAGCAAGAAAGGGCATTGGTATCCTTGAAGGAATACTTATCCTCAGCACCACTCTTAATGAAGCCAGTTGATGGTGAACCATTATCCTTATACTTAGCTGTTTCTGGAAGTGCAATAAGTGATGTCTTAGTCAAAGATCACGAAGGTCAACAGCATCCAATATATTATGTAAGTAAAAGTCTACTAGATGCTGAATCCAGGTATTCTTATCTTGAAAAGTTGATTTCTGCACTTATAATGGCTTCTACTAAATTAAGACATTATTTTGAAACTCATGTTATTCATGTAAAAACTAACTATCCTATTAAAGCTGTTTTGAGAAAACCAGAAATGTCAGGTAGGATGGCAAAGTGGGCTGTAAAACTTAGTGCATATGATATCTTGTATAAGCCAAAGACAGCCATCAAATCTCAGGCGCTTGCCGACTTTGTGGCTAATTTTAACCAGGATATGCTTAAGGAAGTAGAAAAGGAAGTTCAGCAACTGAAGATCAAGGAGAGTTGGACTTTACATACCGATGGTGCCTCCAACATAAGAGGAACAGGTCTAGGTATCCTGCTAAAATCGCCACAGGGGGACATAATACCTCTATCTATATCTTGTGAATTTCATACTACTAATAATGAGGCTAAATATGAAGCCTTAATAACTTGTTTGCAGTTAGCTAAGGATATGAGGGTCAGGTATCTTCAAGTTTATGTTGATTCTTTGTTGTTAGCTAACCATTTTAATGGCTCTCCCATAATGCGGTATCTTCAGGATAATGAGATTCCGGTAGGAGAAAATCCAAGAGCTTTCCGAATGAAGGTAACCCAGCATATTATCCTAAATGATACTTTATATAGAAAATCACTTGCATGTCCATACTTGAGATGCTTGGAATATCAAGACGTACAAGAAGTTCTCAAGGATATACATGAAGGTGATTGTGGAAACCACACTGGGGGCAGAGCCTTAGTATCCAAGATACTAAGGACAGGTTACTTATGGCCAACAATGAAGAAGGATGCAATAGATTTCTCCACGAAGTGTGATGCTTGCCAAAGACACAACAACATCTTGCATCAACCAGCTGAACCATTATATCCTATCATATCCCGTGGCCATTGATGAAATGGGGAATGGATATTGTGGAAAGCTGCCCAAGGCTCCTGGTGGAAAGGTCTTTATGTTGGCTATGACAGATTACTTCTCCAAGTGGATCGAAGCAGAAGCATTTGTCCAAGTTAAAGAAAATGATGTGATCTCATTCATCAAACGCAATATCCTGACAAGGTTTGGTATCCCGGCAGAGATTGTCTGTGACAATGGATCACAGTTCATCGGTAGTTGAACAACCAACTTTTGTGAAAGTTGTGGAACCAAGATGGTGACTTCAACTTCAGTACATCCTCAATCCAATGGTCAAGCAGAGTCAAGTAACAAGATCATCATCAACAATTTAAAGAATAAATTGGGATCCAAGAAGGGAAAATGGGCTGAAGAACTACCATTTGTTCTTTGGGCTGATAGAACCACTTCAAAAAATGCAACTGGACAAACACCTTTCTCCTCGGTGTTTGGGGCCGAAGTTGTTATCCCTACAGAGATGGTGATCCCACAGCAAGAACCAGCATCCAAGATACTTAGTCCAACAACCAAATCCTTACTAAAAACCTAGATACCATTGATGAACTCAGAGATCTCCCCAAGATCAGAATGGCAGCACACCAACAAAGGATAGCCAAGTCCTACAACAAGAATATTCGGATTCGAAGATTCCAATAGGAGATATGGTGTTAAGAAAGGCATTTCAGAATACTACTAACCCAGCAGATGGAAAGTTAGCTCCAAAGTGGGAAGGTCTTTACTTGCTCGATTCAGAAGTAGGAAAAGGGGCCTACAGGTTAATCACTGTCGAAGGTGTTCCTATACCAAGAGCTTGGAATGCTATCCACCTTAAAGCATATTTTTGTTAGTATCCTTGACTGGTATATTCGTATCCTCAGGATAAAGGTAAGTTCCCTCATCTATTTTTATATATTCTTTGAACTTTATTATCTCTAAATCAAGTTTACTAACTTAAGCATCGGAGGGGTGTTAGCCAGGCTAACACCCACCCCTCATCAAGAGTTTAGTGTTTTGCAGGTATCCCAAGGATACGATATCTTCACAACAGTCAGAGGCTGATCACCTCACACACGAATAAGATATCCTGGATATCTCCTGAGGTTTAAAGGTCTTCACCTTTCTAACGAACGCCAGGAGCGCACGAATAAGATATCTTGGATATCTCTTAAGGTTTAAAGGTCTTCACTGTTCTAACGAACGCCAGGAGCGCACAAATAAGATATCTTGGATATCTCTTAAGGTTTAAAGGTCTTCACCTTTCTAACGATCGCCTGGAGCGCATGATGATTCGGATATATTTCGAGGCAGGCGGACCAGACCAGCTGATAATCCATTTTTTGTTGGCTATATACTGAATCTTTAAGATAAGTGGCAGACGTGTCACACATACGGTTTATAACATTTTCATGTTATCTAAGGTTTATAACATTTTCATGTTATCTCAAGTTTTGGCATTGACATGCCCGTATGTTTGGGACTTTCCCCAGTATTATCTCAAGCTCAGACATTTTCATGTCTCTCAAGTAAAGGCCTAGTTGCCAGTGCAAAGGCTTTATCGCCAGTAAATGGGCTTTATCGCCAGGATTATCTAACTTTGTTTTGACCGATTGAAGATCGGACAATCACTAAATGGAGAAATGTTACAAGGTTGTTTTTAAATTTGTAAATTTCCATAAAGCATGACACCCTAAAAGATCAAAAGTTGGGGAAAACATATGTGAGCTAACTAGATGATCTGCATGAAGGTGCTCTTTACACTTAATTTTATTACTCGATTTATATTTCAAAGTATGATCTTTTGGCCTGATTGTGATAACTCACACAAGGCATAATGATATATTGTCTTTAAGATATTTTCAAATCCTAATAAGTCTTTTGATTATGTTTGCTGAAAACATAAAAGTATTTCACGTTCAGGATATATGATCCTCAAGATATCTTGACAAATTGTCTTAGAGATATATTTTCTAAAACTATAAATATTCAAGAAAATGTTTTCATGATACATTATCCTCGACATAACCTATTTCAGAAAATTAAAAACGTGTAGTATTCCAACTAAAACTTATAAGTTACTGGACACGATGCTTAAAGCCAAAAGATCATATCATTACTAATCATAAGTGAAGGAAAGTAAAAAAGGCAACACCCGGTTTCGTCTTGAAAAGCCAATATCCCTCCACCCGAATATTGCCAGATGTCCAAAAGTCAAGATAACATGGGCTTCGTCTTGGAAAGTTAAGATCCCTCCACCCATATATCCTATTATCCTAAGCTTACTTGTTCAAGACAGGAAAATAAAAATTGTTCAACAACCATTACAACCCAACATCAAACCACAAACACATAAACCTTAAAAAATTGGGCTCAAGCTTTTTCTTTACCGCCATCACTTCCCAATTGCACCACATCACCAACCGCCTTCACCGCTCCCATGATCACCACATCCACTGCCTCTTCCGCAACCTTCTCCGCTCCGCTCGAACCAGCCTTCTCTACCGCTTCCCCATTCAGCTCAGTTAAGACCCTTTCCCAACCAACTACATCCCAAAAGGGAGTGTCCAAACCAGCTTCCTTCGCTTCTTTAGCCATCCTGAGCCGAGATTGAAATAAGGAAACAGCAGCAGATTTCTTCGCCCCCTCCATAGCCTCATAAACATTCACCAAGCATTCAGCTTCCTGATGGACCAGTTCCTTCTTGGCCATTGCCAGCTCCAATTTCACGTCGTCTAGCTCTTTAGTCTTCTTATCAAGAAGACTGGTCTTTGTGACCCCTATCTTCATCAGTTCGGAGATACGAATATGAGCTTCATGGAGTTCAAGGCTCATGGCAGCAAACTGGGAGGAAAGATACTCGAGGCCCTACAAGGATAAAGGATCCTCAATATAAATTATCCTAAAGATATATGAGATCATAACAGACTGAAAAGATACCTGTTGAGTCTTATTCATGGCATCATGGAAATCAACGTCGTGCACAGGAACGGACTCGCTGGTCTCTTGACTCTTTCGTTTCTTGGAACCTTTCGCTCGGCCTCCTTCTGGACGAGGGATAGAGCTAGATACGGGTTCCTTCTTGATAGCGCTTCGGGTGGATACCATACTGTCAATATTTTCAAGAGCAAAAGCGGGAGCAGACTTGCCTACAAGTACACAGGTCAGTATCTCTAATCCTTAAAAATTCTAATAAAATCTCGAATATTTCATACCAGACATAACAGAGCTCACGGACGGAAATGGATCTTGAAAGCTTGACTGGAAATGAAACGTCCTCTCTTCCTCGTCAATGAGAAAGAAAGAGGCAAGCTTATCCTCAGTTTCTCCGGTGGAAGGGGCAATCTCGAAGAACTTCAAAGCTGCAGAAAACAAAAATATCAGTCACAAAGATGTCAATGTATATCTTCAAGATAAAGTATCCTACTTTTGGAAACCCAGAGATAATGAAGACTATCAGACTGTCGGAGAAAATCTCTCCTAACAAAAAAGAATTGTCTCTTCCACTGGTCATTGTTCAGGGTGTTTTTCAGAACAAGCGGGGTTCGACCAGATTTGGTTTTAAAAAAGTATCTTGAAGATCCATGGCTGCGAAGATCGTACACGGACGCAAGCTCAGAAAGGGTAAAGTCAAGAACATGATCAGCGATCAATCTCTCCAGAACGAACAAGGTCCTCCAAACCATCGGCATGGTTTGGGCGAAACTAAGACCCGTTCTAGAAAAGAACTCTGTGGTAAAGGCAGGAAATGGGTACGAAAAGCAGATTTTAAATGGCAAAAACAGAAAACAGATCCAGGTTCTTGAAGCGTGGTCAGAAGAGAGGGCCGCATCGAAAGGTCTAAAAACTGTTCGTAGAGGAAAACATCCTCGAGACCGCAGATTAGCGATATCGGCATCACCAAAAATGCATATCTCACTCTCTAGACTAGCAAGGAGATTTTGCGATACGAAATCTTCGACACCAGACTCATGGAGTTTCAGACTTATGATTTGAGAAGATGAAAAGCAAGAGAAATAAGAAAAGATATTTTTACCTATGAAGACGGTGGAATGAATTGGGAATATTTATCTAGGATAAATATAGATGTTCAGGAATCACGGATGACAGACACGTGTAGCCAAGATCGTCCACACATGCAGAGATTTAAAATTCCAAGTTCAAAATTTTACAGCTGTAATGCATTTCTACAGCCGATAAAATTTGGGGACAATTTTTTGGGCAAGGATTTTCAGTATCCTCAACAAAGATTATGTCCAGAAGGAATCCAGGATGCGGTATCCTCCGAGATAACAGGTATCCTAATTACATTATATAAGTAACGCAATACTTGCTACTTTCCATGTTTACCAGGTCAAAGACCGTTGCTTGATCTCCACGAGACTCGCGCTTTCAGTTGATAGATCGTGGTAGAAAAGGAAACGTGTTGATTGAGAGATTAATGGCTAATTAGATTTAGTCCAAAAGTTTCCTAAATTATAGGCCATATTGTTAGTTTTGTTTTTGTATAAATAGAGCTACAACCTTTGATCAAAGGACACACACTAGACGCACGAGACTTACTAGTACTCGCACTCTCTGTAATCACGATCAAGTTCTAGCTCCAAACTTGTAATCACTTTGATATTAATAAATCGGTGGTGATAGTTTTCACCACCCAGGGTTTTTTTCTTGTTATCCTAAGGATAACAGGTTTTTTTCTCGCAACAAATATCTGTGTTCAAGCCATATTTACGAGCACCTAGTCCCATATTACTAATTTGATTGAAAAATCACATTTGTCAATTTTTGACCAAAATAATTAATATGCACTGCATTGTGTTAATCTAGGTGCTTAGTTACCAGGAAGCTCATAAACTATAAATCTATACAACATGAGACATTAGAGGTTTTATGCAACTCACATTTGTGTGAGAGAACTAGTATTTCATGTTGATCAAATATTTTTAAACATATTTAAGGTGACTTGTTAAAGACACAGCAATGATGTCTGCCGGCCTCC
The DNA here is from genome assembly GCF_021521415.1 of Bidens hawaiensis. Classification (NCBI taxonomy): domain Eukaryota; kingdom Viridiplantae; phylum Streptophyta; class Magnoliopsida; order Asterales; family Asteraceae; genus Bidens; species Bidens hawaiensis. Next base: position 1,167,294 of record NW_027491306.1, read on the forward strand.
CAGCATAAATGAGTGGCTTATCGGTAAAATAAAAGAACATGTTTTGTAAATTAGGGTTTATCCCTATAAAACTTATGTTGGTATAAAAGTGGATTTTATCCCTAGTTAATACGGTGTTTTTACACTCTAATGATTTTTCCTAACTACGGTCCTAATGAAATTTTACGCTGTCAAATATTTTAATAAATACCACTACCTGCGCTTGCGGCTCACCTCCCGGGGTATAGGGTTGGGGATTTTGACAGTTATAATGATAAGATATTTATAAGACTCAAGGAAGAAATCCAAGCTAACTCCATGCAAGGGCAAGGGGGAGAGAGAGAGAGGACTCAATTCATAAACACATAAGGGTTTTTATGAATTTAAAAAAAGGTGGGAGGGGCGTATTAAAGGTTCCTAAGAGGGTTACCAGCCTCTGCTATTAGGGTAGTGGTTAAGATAATGATTTTTAGGTTGTAGTCACCTATTAGAAAAGTTGAGAGAGAGTGTGGAAGTGGATCATTAATATTTAGAAACCCAATCATTTATCATTTTTATATTTAATTTTTCTTTAGAAAAAATAAATAGAAAAATGGTTTTAGCGTATTTAACTGGTGTGTTGTCGGTGATTAAGGGGTTTTAAAATAGTTAATTGTATCTTTGACATCGCAGTACAAGATTGGTGGAACTTGGAATATTATGCAGGAGCACCCCTCGCAACCTAATAAAATGCAGAAAATACATGCACGGTTCATCGATACTCTTATGTTTTAAGTTTTAACAAGAAAAAAATACAAAAATTATGTTTGACCTGATTTTCATTATATATGACAATTTAAATTAGACAAAATGGCAAAAGACGTCCTTTATGTTTGACCTGATTTTCATTAGACGTCCTTTATTGAAAGAAATAGCAAAAGGTATAATTCATGTTTCAAATCTCTTTCACGCTACGTCCTTTGGCTCTAACCCATTAAATTTTTTGTTAAATCTGGTCCACATGAGGGCAATGTGGTAAATTCACACATTTATTTAATTTTTAAAACTAAAGTATAAATATATTTAAAAAATATATAAACATTCATCTCTCTTTCTCTCACACACACACAAAATAATCCAGCGACCATCATCATCATCTATCCCATTTTCATTCAAAACCAAAACAACCAACATCATCAACCAAAACAACCATCGTCGGCCACCTGTTGCCGAACGGCACTACCACGCACCACTTATAGCTGTCGTCGCCACCTGGAGCACACATACCAACAACCCTACATGAAACACCATGTTTTTCCCGATGAGGATCGATGAATTCAAAATGATCTACGAAAACGAAAACGCACGAACTTAGTTTCGGTACGTTTCAGTGCTAATCGATGAATGAAAACAATCGAGTATGAAGAAGATATGTAAATATTAACTCGTTGTAGCTCGTATATAAATTTCGCAGAGTGACGGTACAAACGGTTTCTCGTAAAAATGAACAGTTCTAACTCTCTATGTGTAACTTGCAACTAACTATTGTGACTAATATGTGCAACTATATATACTAAGGCCACATTCGTTACCACAACTAACAGCTCGTTCATTATAAGATCCATTAACCTTGCATATCTTCCATTCGTTAGACATACTTAAGTTGGCCATCTCCCATTCGTTAAGCACGTGTCAACTATTGCATCCCATTCGTTAGCCATAAGATCTTGATCTGCTCATTCGTCTCATATGCATGCTACATTTGTTATGATCCATGCACTCAAGCTCTTGATCTCACATTCTTTATATGTATGCATCTTATAAAAAGACAACGCTACTCTTCGGTTCAACTCCCAGCACTTGTCACATTTCATGTACTAACTGACTCCCCCTTGACAATTGCTGGAGTTCGTTAATCTTTTAGTCTTTGTCGCTTTCAGTTGGTCTTCGCGTGTGTCTTTATACATCTAATGCCTTGTAAACAATGCACTAACAACCCCCTGGCATTAGCTGTACGTCTCCAATCTTTATCAGCATCCATCTTGTACAAACGATCAGCATCTTCACTCTCCTTAACTCGAATACTCTGACATACCTTAAATGCAACATCTTGAGAAGATTCAAGGATTGAATAATCATCACTCATATCATAACTGCAGTCAATCAACACATTTCATCAATAAACCATAAAGTTTAATCTATATTTAAAATTTGAACACAAAATGTATGAACAAGAATGTGTAATGGTGAAAACATTTTGTAACTCGGCAAAAACAATTTGAAAATGTGTATCGCTTGTCGGAAGATCAAAAATAAATTGAAAATAAAATATTTTTGGCTTTTACAAAATTTAAGCTAAAACACACCCAAAATATTTTTGATTTTTCAAAATTTATACCAAAACACACTTAAAATATTTTTGTATATTTTGCAAAATAACGAAAATAAATTAAAGCAGTAAATGTAAGCAGTACATATTTTTGTGAGAAAGATCGCGACATGGGATCATATTGACTAGTAACGTCCTAGATTACACTTCAATTTCGACATTATTATGCACGTAACCCAATGATGATTGCAGATATAATTGTCCACTTTAAACTTTATACAGATCCTTCAATAACTTTACGATGCGTATTAAGGTTCAATTAAGCACAAATCTTATGTTGATCCCACCTATCAGACACAATTTTTATATCTCTTATACAGTGAATTTCACATGTACGTGTTTCATTTTTCTTTAAATTGATTAACTGTGACTCATGCAAAAATAATAAAAATAAAATAAAGAAGAAAGTTAAAATTTTCCCTTAAGATCGGTATTACTACACGCAGCTAAGGTTCCATTTTAACAAAATAAAAAGATAAAATAAGTTGAAGTTGTATAAGGCCTTAACAATCAATTCGGATAATACCGTATTATCGCGCGGTGAAAGTCTAAGGCTGTATACGAAACACCAAGAAAATAAAGCAGAATATCCAAATCTTAACCGTCATGTCGGATAATCTTATCGCGTAGGAGAGGATCCAAGATTTGAATAAAAACAAAGAAAAAATGAAGTTGAATTTCTTTGCAAAATAAAAAGAAAAAATAAATTGAATTTCTTTGCAAAATGAAACATGCACACACAATCTTTAAATTTTTTGGTACTTAATACAGATATTAACTATGCATCAAGATGTAACACCACTAGATTTAGCAAGCATTTAGGTTTATATCTTTTTAGCACTTATATGATATGCTAAGTCTATCATACACATCATGCATTTGATCTTACGGCACTTTTTAGTCTAGTTTATCCATGTGTTAGGTCTGCTAAGTCAATTTAATATCATTTCCCATATGTCGGATCACATTTCTCAAATGTTATACTTTTCAAAACTAACAACATATTTTCGTTTTTTTTATATTTTTCATATAGAAAACACAATATTTTTAGATTTTTCTAATTTTCTCCCCCTAAAAATATAAACAATAACAAAAAATTTGTAGAAAATAACGAAAAATGAAAACAATCTTCCAACATGGATAACTCTTTTGAATATCTTGTTCACCAAAAAGAAATCTTGCATTTTAAAAATATGGATGGTGAATAAGTTTGCCGATTGAAAATTTTATGAATTTTTAAAACTTTGCAAATAACAATCAAATCAATCTATACAAAACCAATATGCCGAGATAATCCACTATCAACAAATTTGATTTAGCCACAATCCATATGACGTTGATAGATCTTCTTGGATATCCCTGTACAAAAAAAAAAAAAAAAAAAAAAACTAGATAATTAATGAGAAACTGGAACCCAGACCAGAGTCTTAGGTCGACCAGTATCCTCAACATGATCAATACATGCTGATGGAATCTTTGGTTTCCAAGCTGGTAACGGTTTATCAGCTTGTTGTCTCAAAAATTTAACATTATCAGAACTGTGAGACATTTCAGGAGACTTAAACAATGAATTAAGATAAACTCATTGTTGTTTACTTTTTTGTTCAAGTGTCTCAAATTGCCCAAAACTTAAAGAAACCTTGTTTAAAGCATCAGGCAATTTGAGTCTTCTTCTGTAAGGACAATCAACAATCAAATGTCCTTTAACATTGCAGTAAAAACATTTTCTCAATTCAACTTGCGTCGAAGATGACTCTGTTAAAAGCTTAGACGCGGAGGGTTGAATTTTCTTACCTTTTTTCTTTTGGAAAAATTCAAGATTTGAACACTGTGCAAAATTTTCCAATACATCAGAACCAGTAGATTTGACAAATTTGTTTTGTTAAAACAACACTGGTTTGGATTCCTTTTGGGGTTTTGTTTTTATCCTTTTCATTTCCCCAATAGGCATCACTGATGCATCACGATTAAGAAAATCTGAGTGATCACAATTATAAACTTTTTCAACACACTCAGATTTAACAAGAGCTATCGGAAAGAGCTCATCAGCAAACATCTTGTCAACACCTTTTAATTTATAAACTTTCCAGTTTTTACCCTTAACACTCGGTTTTGAAATGATTTTGACATCTTTTCAGAAACAACCTTCTTCCCACATGTCCTTGGTGTAACCATCGTTTTTGGTTTAACAGTTTTCGATTTCTCAGCAGTTTGTGGTTCACAAAGAATATGATTTTCAACTGGTATATTGTCATTCTTGTGAAGCACCACTGGTTCAACCACATCTTCAATAAGAACATCATTATTATTCTGACAAAAAACCAGATTGCTTTGAATATGAGATATTGGAGTTAAATAATTTGTTTCTTTCTTAACAATCTTCTTTGGATCAACTGGTTTAACTTTCCCCTTATTGATTATTGTCACCTTACACAGTCACAGATGGATCTGCTGTCAGTGGATAGTTAATGTTCACTTCTTTTAGATCTACCGTGTCTGGTCGCATGGTGTAAATATTTTGAAAAGGAGGAGGGATTTCAACAAACCCTAAACAAGGTTTACCACCCTTTTGGTGATTACTATTAACTTCAATTATTTCATTGAGTAAAAAAGATGAATTTCCAAATTTATCCAATTTATTCTTTAACTCCCGCACCTCATTCTCAAGCTCAGTTATTTTGGTTCTCATTTCCAAAATTTTTTGAAATTGCTTTTCGATGATTATTAATTTATATCCAACCTGTGCTTTCAAATCATGATTGCTAATTGACAAGGCATCAATCTTATCTTTAGATTTTTGATTATTTTCAGCCACTTGTCGATAGTTATCACGAATACATGTTAAATCTAAACCTAATTGCTCATTGAGGTAATGAATTGATTCAAGTTTAAACTTGTATTCACCACATCTCAACAATCAATTTTCTAAGGTTCCTCAACAACAAACAAATTTAAATTCTTAGCACAAGTTTCACAATCGAACGAATCAGATGGTTTAGAAGATACCTCAGGTGACATTGGCACGGAATCATAAGATTCATAAAGATTATCATGAAGAATCACCTGGGTAGGCATGATAATCTCCATCGGATTTTTATCAACATTCATTGATGAGGTGGTCTTGGATATCTCATATGCAAGCATAGACCAACCATCATCAACATGAGCTTTCTTCAAATCCATTAACCACCCTTCGTCCAATTCAAAATCAAAAGATTCCACCGATGAAATCTCATCAGTCACCGCTGATGTCTGAGAAGATTCAGATATTGATGTTGAAACAATCTTTCCAAGAAAAACTTCTGAATCTTGACCATAAAGAATGCCAAACAATCTTTCTTTTATCTTTTCATCTGATGCGGGAGCTGTGTTTTCATCCAATGCCTTCAACAGATCAAAAAATCTCCCAATCATCACAATTAGACTTTCATTAGGCAATTTCTTAAATGTATCAAACGCAGGCTTATGGCGTTTAAAAACGAGATCATATTGTCAATCAAGAGAAATCCACATCTTATATGCATTATCGCATCTTTTGAATTCTCCTTTGGATTCATTGAGTTCATATAATACTTTAAATGATATTGCCGATTAAAGTATAGCAAATGCCTTTTGTGCATACTCATACTCAGCTTGTTCATAAGAATAAAGTTCTGAAACTTGTTTTGGCAAACCCCGATGGAGTAGTTTATCCAACGTCGGAAGATAATAACCCCTTTCTTTTATCGGTATCAACAAATCTTTATCAACCAAACTGATATATTCTTCAAAACGAACTTTCCAATCCATGAGATCAGCAATGTTTGTAAGCTTCGGAACTTCGATCCCATTAGGAGATAAACTGAACTGCACGACCGATGCTATAACATCTGAATAATAATAATAATAATAATAATAATAATAAGTCGTCATCTCTAAAAGTTAACGAATACGCGAGCTGAGCACCGAGTTTGATTAAAAGACGTTCGTTAAGCTTCTAAACAATTCCGAACTCGACAAATAGCACGTTAACAGCAAACCGCAGCTCGTTAACAGTAGTTTAGCAAATTTAAGCACAAAAACGGCGTGTTTCAGCACAGTTTAGCAAGTTTCAGCAATTTTTAGCAAGTTCAGGTTCGTTTCATCTCGTTTTTGGCCCGTTTCAGCAAACTTTAACGCAAAAACAGCAACTTTCAGCTCGTTTTCAGCAAGTTGAACAGCAAATCAGCAACTTAGACAGCATGTTTCAGCAACTTTTAACGCAAACAACAGTAAATTCAGCGCGAAATCAGCGCGTTTTTGGCAGCAATTCAGCACTTAACAGCTCGTTTCAGTGCGAATCACCGCGTTTTCAGCAGTTAACAACAGTTTTCAGCACGTTTTAACCTTCACTTGTTTTAAAAATCCGATTTCTTTTGATTTGGCCCGTTTCGCAAATTAACTCAAAGTAACCAAATGCCAAACAACCTTCAATAATTCACCACACGAAGTCAAATCCAAGTCCGACCCGAGCTATATCGCGAATTACATTCAAGATCAAATTACGAATCTAGCCTGAACTTCACTCTATGCTCGTTTAGAAGTCAAATTTTGCAATGCCCAAACTGCCCCTAGCTATTAATTAGTCACTTCTGTAAATCACTTTGATGTTGCAATAATACTCATTCAAATTTGATCCTCACCATAATGTGTATTTGCAGACCTAGTAAACGATTAATATAAAAACTACCACCACAACACTAATTAAAAGCTAATTCCAATGATCATGACCCCGATATTTCAGCAACTTCAACTCAAAGTTCATTTTAGGCGAATGGAAGTGCTAAAAACCTTTTGAGGTGTATAACCAAGAAATCAAATTCTGATTTGATTGAACTGAGTACTATCTAAATAATGAACTCCAGCAATGTACAATTTGAGAGAATTGATGCTGACGCCATTACAAACTTAATTGACACAATATCATTGGCCGGATTCAAGAACTCCAATTCAGATTACTTCTCCGATACAAACTGATTAAGGACTCAAGCAAATACAACAAACACCAACTGATTAATCATCCGAAAAATTAGTTACTGCCGGAAAAAGAATTCTCCGGAAAAACGAATTTAACCGGAGAAAGTAGTTGACCGCCGTGAAAACGGTTATTTCGCCGGAAAACACCAAAATCTCACCGGAGATCAAATCAAACACATATTTTGAATCGAAATCAATCGTAGATGAATCCTAAACAATCATATACGTAAAATATGAACCCATTTTGATCCGAATCAATCAAAACTCAACACGAAGAACACGAACGCTTCTGAATCAAAATCGAACACGCTAGAAGCAACGTTTAAGCACGAATTTCAGCGATTAAACGTAGAATCAAGCACCGAAAGCTCTGATACCACTTGTTTTTCCCGATGAGGATCGATGAACTCGAAATGATCTACGAAACCGAAAATGAAAGAACTTAGTTTCGGTGCGTTTCGGTGCTAATCGATGAACGAAAACGACCGAGTACGAAGACGATATGTAAATATTAACTCGTTGTAGCTCGTATATAAATTTCGGCAAAGTGACGGTACAAACGGTTTCTCGTAAGAATGAATGGTTCTAACTCTCTATGTGTAACTTGTAACTAACTTTGCAACTAACTGTGTGACTAATATGTGCAACTATATATACTAAGGCCACATTCGTTTCTACAACTAACAGCGCATAACGAGATCTACACATTCATTAACCTTGCACCATTCGTTAGACATACTTAAGTTGGCCATTTGCCATTCGTTAAGCACATATGTCAACTATTGCATCCCATTCGTTAGCCATAAGATCTTAATCTGCTCATTCGTCTCATATGCATGCTACATTCGTTATGATCCATGCACTCAGGCTCTTGATCTCACATTCTTTATATGTATGCATCTTATACAAAGACAACGCTACTCGTCGGTTCAACTCCCAGCACTTGTCACATTTCATGTACAAACGGACTCCCCCTTGACAATTGCTGGAGTTCGTTTATCTTTTAGTCTTTGTCGCTTTCAGTTGGTCTTCACATGTGCCTTTATACATCTAATGCCATGTAAACAATGCACTAACACACCACCATCGATATCTAACACCACGGCCTCATCATTGCCTCCAAATATTTTAATTTTGCTGCTGCATCATTTCTTGGCTAAAAATAGTAAAACACCCCCAAACCAAATTATAAACCCTAAAAACCATTCAAATAAAAAATTCTTGTTCCTTAACAACGAATTACGATTAAAACTTTAGGGCTGCTGTTCGGAATTCAAAGACGAGTAGATTGGTGTAATTAGCTTACTTTAGTTTGATCAATTGTTGACCGGTATTGTCACCGGAAAAATGATTTTGCAGAATTTTCTTAATCACCCGACTTTCTTGACAAATTTTGTTAAATTTGGTGAGGGTAAACGGAGTGTGACAGCCATATATAGGCTGATGACGGCGACTCCGGCGGCGGATCCATGAACGGCAGCGAAGGATCGTACGGTGATGTGATAGTTGCAAACATGGTGGTGATTTTCGAGTGTTAGTGGTTGCGAAAATCATGGTGGTGTAGAGAGAGGGAGACAGAAAAAAAAGGGGGTCGGATCTCTCGCCGGAAAAAACAGGTTGTGGTGGAGATGATGAAGATGATGAGGGAGGGTGTATGTGAGAGGGGGTATTTGTATATATTTTTATTTTATTGATAAAAGTATTTTTTATTAAAAGACCAAATCTTTAATCTTATTACATAAATAGTCCTTAAATGAGTAAAATAACTACACTGCCCTCATGTGGACCAGATTTAATGAAAAAAATTAACTGAGTTAGAGCCAAAGGACGTAGCGTGAAAGAGATTTGAAACACGAGTTATGCCTTTGGCTATTTCTTTCAATAAAGGACGTCTAATGAAAATCAGGTCAAACATAAAGGATGTCTTTTGCCATTTTATCTTTAAATTATCACAACTTATATTTTAATTACTTATATGACATTGAGATTTCTTCCCGTAACAAACAAAATCTTTGTTTTATTAGCTTTCTACACGCAATCATAAGAATGACATGAGTTTGCTGAAATCACCCTATAGAAAAATAAAAAAAGTATGTTTATTGTCACACCCCGACCAAACACGGCGGAACATGTCGGGACGCAACGTGATTGTTTCAATACACACGACATTATTAAAGTGTCAATATTTAAACAACAAATTCATTTCATTTAACATAAAACACAAAACAACTTGTTCATACAAATACAACAAAATACAAGAAAAATAAATAGTTCATCTTACTAATAATCCTAACGGTCCAAAATCAAAATAACGTCTTCAATCTTCAATCAACCAATAATCAAACCTGTAACGTTACATAAAATATATTTTGTCAACACGAATGTTGGTGAGCAATTCCATGATTTTTGTATAGATATAATATGAGGCAAAATCCACAACTCTTATGTGAAACATGTAAATAATAACAACTATTGCGGTATAAATATCATAAATAAATGAGGCTCCTTTCTAATATGTAAAATAGCAAATTACAAGGAGGAGCGTATGATCATACTTATTGAGGATGAGGATGAGACCAACCAACAAAAGCAATAAACATTTAGCAATAATCATATCAGGCATATAACACACAATCGAGCAATTATTCTAAGTAACGCATAAACTAGAGTTTGCGGTTTAAGAATCCAAGTCTTAAATCATTTTGTTTAAATAAGTATGCAAACTACCCCTAAAGTATAAAAACGGAAACAGGGATGATATTACTCATTTGGAAAATAGTGATGTCGGTGAAGAAAACTTTGAATAATAATAATAATAATCTTCAAGAAAGCGAGCCGACGGTCTAGCATGCGTGCCCTAGATTAAAAGACCTTGAGTTAATAATAAGTCTTGAAGATGAGATATAAATGGTATAAAAGTTCATAAAAACAAGGCTTGGGTTTTCGGGAGTTTAAGTTATATTTTACAAAATATGGTTAAATAAAGTAAGCATAACATGAAATGGGCTTTACATGAAACCGGGCCTTTGATGTTTAGTTTTACTCAACCTTTGTTAAGTTTTACATAGGGGAATTGGTTTAATGCTAGTGTGCACGATCCTACTAATGTAAGCATCAAGATCTGACTTTTAAGATTTGTCAGGTTTAGTCGATTCGGGACTTGATAAAGTAGCAAATCTACGTCCAACTTACCAAACATTTTAAATATATAAATAACTTCAATAAAATAAGTAACTTAAATAAGTTTGAGGATTTTTATCAATTAAAGTCCCAAACTCGGGTTTAAGCGAGTGTAAGTCGGCCCGATCTTGGCATAAAACCATGTTTGGTTCCGACACACCCTAACCTTAGAAATATGAATAATATAAAGTGAAACGTGAGTTAAAAAGGTTTGGAAAGATTTTTTGGTGGTTTGAACGGTGACTAGCTCGTTAAGACAAGTAGTTCGACTTTTACTCGGTTTTTACCCGAAACTTGGTTTAAGCCAAGATTTGTTCTAATACCTCCAAAATCTTAAGTAACATGAGTAATAAAACATAACAAAAAAAAGTAAGTTGAACTTTTGGTGGTTTGAATATTAACTAACTTGTTAAAACAAGTGTTCGGTTTTACTCGGTTTTTACCACAAACTTGGGTTCAATCAAAAGTTTGTTCGACACTTCCATATCAACCATATAATGACTAAAATATGAAGAAAAACTCAGGTCTAAAGTGTTTGATGCATTATGGTTGCTTAAAAGTTAATTAAAGTGCTTAAACGAGTGCTCGGTTTTGGTTTGGTCCTTAACTCGGTATGAGACCGAGGATGGTTACCACATGTCCTACACCATAGAACTTAAATATAAAGTAAAACTCAGAGTTAGAATTTTTCATGCAACATGGTTGTTTAAAAGTTAATTAAAATGTTTAAATGAGTGTTCGGTTTTGGTTCGGTCCCTGACTCGGTATGAGACCAGGATGGTTAGCACATGTGCAAAACGATATAACTAAAATAATGTAAAATTTCCAAATCTAAACTCAAACAAGAAAGTTAAGCGAGTAAACTTCCCAAAAACGACCCAAGCGGGCCTAAAATGCATAAATACGTGTTTGAAGGTCCAAAAACCTTAAACAAAAATGAAAATGGTTTTCTTAACATAATTAACTTAGAACAACTGAAAATAACAAAAACATATACCCGTAACGGATTGAAATGCAAGATTCGGTTCCGTCGACTTTTAAAGTCGAACTTAAGCAAAACTAGCTAGAACAACTTGCAAGTTCAAGCAATTTGGGAGAGAAGAATGAAAATGTGCAGGTTAAAATGGCTGAGATGGGTGGGTATTCATGAGGAAAGGTTAGGGTTTGAAGGATTGGGGAAAAGCTTTATCCAATGGATAACCAGTACACTTTGATGCTTTATTTAAAAATGAGTTTCGATTTAAGTTAATTATAATCAGAGATAAAAACATGTTTGGAGGGTTCTAGAATAATTATGGGTTGAGTCTTGGTTGGTTTGGATGGTTACAACATGAGTTCGGGCCTTAAAACGAGCTTAAACGAACCGAAAACGTTAAAAAAACTGATTTTTTTGCTGAAACGAGCTGGGGCTGCTACTACGCAACAGGTTGAGACCAGCCCTAGGCGCCACGTGAGGTGCGGTTCTCGGCCAAACTTTGGTTTTTGGCAATTTTAATCCCTGTAGTTCGTTTTAGGTTGTTTTGAGCATAAGATAAGCGTTTTAAACATCGTTGAAGACTTTGGAACGAAACGAAAATTATGAAACATGATTACAACATAAAATTCATTGTTTTATTAATATCCAATGATCCGAAAGCCAAAACAGGCCAGTTTTACAATACAAAAACATATACAAATGCGGACCAAATATGACGAATGTCACATTTATGTCTAATAAAATCAAAAAGCCAAGTTTAATGCAACAATAATAATAACACTAACACAACACCACAAACTATACACTCAGCTGTGATCGCATGTGAATAACTAGTCAATCATAATAATAATCCCTATCAAGTTTCTCGTTAAAAAATTAACAAATTAAAACTCTTGCCTGTATGTTTGCCAGTGACGAATGGGTGGAATCCAAACAGCGTATTCCCTCTATGGTTATGTCTCAATCCACTTGCGCAGCAACAATACAGCCAAGCAACGAGGCTGCTTCTTTTTCTAGCTGTTGATCTCCTACTGTGAGCTGATGGTAGAGTGGTAAGGGAGAGATTTGGTGTTTCATGTGACCCAGGTTCGATTCGTACCCCCATTATTTAGTTTATGCGGCACCGGTTGATGATGGGAGACTAGGCTAGTAGGTGGTGTTCACTAGTTGGATCCTTGAACTGAACGAGTTTTATCTCAACACACTGTTATGTCTTTGGGCGAGTGTTCATAGGCGTTAGCCTTATATGAGGGTTTTCTCCACATCAAAAAGCTAGTATATCCCGATATAATAAATTTAACTAGGAGCATAATTTAAGGTTTCATGATTAGCCGTTAAGAAAATCAAAACCAAAACCAAAGCTAAATTGTCTGCGGTCTATTTTACAGGTCTTTTGGGCCTTTTCTTTTCTTATGTGGACTCATCTAGTGGTTGCACGAATAATCTAATGGTTATTTTGTTGACAGTCCGCACTAAATTTCGTCGATGAGTTTTGAATAATAATCATCAGCTTTAACATATTTTATATACTATTTTTGGGTAAAAATAAAAGTATTTCACATCCCTATGCTATGATCTGTGACTCTTGATGAACCAGTTGCACGAATAATCAACACCTGTCACCCTCTACTCTCTTCCGCCGACTCTACCTCCTTTCACAGTTCACACTAATACAAAAACACCATGCAATTGAACTCTGAAACACTCAACTTCCTTTTTTCTTCATCACTCTCTTAATTAAAATGGGCAAATCTGGAGTTGCAGCTGGAGATTTGTTGGTGCTTTTGGCTCAAAACTTTGACGTGCTTGCTGGGTATTCATTCCACTCTTTAATTATTACTCACTTTATGATTATATATATTTAACTATTTAAGCTGATTTTTGGTCACATGTTACTCAAATTTGCAGGCCTGTAATTAGTTTGGCCTACCCTCTGTAAGTTTACTTGTTCTACGATACTTTTCTTTTAAACATCTTCTTATATATTAATACTTTTAAAACTCGACAGACAACCGGTAAAACGGTTGGCAAAGGGCAAGCATATATAATCCGGTTTCCACCGATTTTGTTTACAGTTTTGACCGGATGTTTTGTGTTTTTTCATTAGTTACGCGTCGATCCGAGCCATCGAAACCAAAAATGTTTCCGATGATCAACAGTGGCTTACGTATTGGGTCTTGTATTCTATGATTACCCTTTTCGAGCTCACCTTTGCCACCCTCATTGAATGGTAACATTGTCTTTGTTCATCCTTTTCTTCAATTAATGTTTTTGAAACCTTAGATTACTAGGTGGTTTAGGATTTCCCTAAGTACCTAAAACGCGTATTATTTGAAGTTCATGTTGATTTTAGACAGTTATTTAGTTGTAAGCGTTTAACCACAGGGAAGCATGTCAGTTTATCACAATTTTTTGGGGACTTGATGAGTGTGACAATTAAGCTAACTTGGCTAGAGTTTTTCATCAAAGCTTAGCTTTTTTTCATTGAACTACATTATGGAGTACGCTTGAGTTCGCTTAGAGGGTTAGCGGACTGTCTAGGTCGTGTAAGCGTCTGCTAATCTAAAAAATTCCTCCTTTTGGGTGGGAGATGGTTTGATTTTCAGTTGTAATCTATGTTGATTGTTGACTTTACCTCTTTGCAGGATCCCATTCTGGTCATATGCAAAGCTTATTATAACATGCTGGTTGGTTATACCGCAGTTTAGTGGTGCTGCATACGTATATCAGCATTACATCCGACCTTTCTATGTAGGAGACCGGACTATTAACGTGTTCTATGTTCCACCGAGTAAAAAAGATACGTTCACCGACCCCACGGTTCCACCTAGTAAAAAAGTTATGTTCACTGACCCCATGCAAGAAGATGTCGTTGTTAGTGCTGATAAATACGTTCGAGAAAACGGACCCTATGCTTTTTCAAGCTATGGCTACATGCCTGAAAGCCAACCTCAAGAAATCTTTCATCGCGTATGCATATAGATCTCTTTGAACATATGAAGTTTCTGTTTTTATTAAGATGTTTGCGTGTTTTTGTAGGGTTTCCAGTCGGATATTGATGGGGAAGCGAAGTATAGAGGTAACAGTTTCTTCTCTGAAGATGACTATGGGTATTGATGTTGTGACAAGCAACTTCTTGGGGTATAAGTTGTAATCATGGAACTGTGCTTTCGCTCTGTTAACCAGCACGATCCCTTTTTTTTTGGTATAATATAGTGTAGATATAGAAATAAAGAGAACTTATAATAAAAGTATCATGTGTTATTTATTGGAAGTTAAAAATAAATATTAGTAATGTTTTTAAGCTATAAGGGTCTGTATATAATTAGTAGTCTGGATGTTATTAGTGTAAAATATGTTTAGGTTAAAATAATTGTTTTTTTCATAATATGCAAGCTCTTGAATCCGTGTATTAAACAGGATTTATTAAATTATAAAAACAAATAATTTAGTTGTGATTCTTAAAATATTAATGAATTAGTTTAGTGTATAAGGTAAAAGTAAAACTAATTGATTATATATTTTTTTTTCACTCATGACTTACGAAATGTATTTTTTTTCATGTTTTACTATGTTTACTACATGTGATGGAAAATATGAACTTAATATAATTTTTTAATATTATAAAGATGATTAATTTATATATGGACAATAATCTAAAGCATAATGTTATTAAACAATATAAATGCAAACTTAAATATATATTTTTTATAATGCAGAAAAACAACCATCAACTTAATAATTGATTTTATTTACCACCATTTTTTTTACTATAAATGTAATATTTACACACTTTTAAATAATAAAGTAACCGTCATTTTCATATATGAGGTTTGACCAACGACGTAATTTAAGCACATTTTTTAAATTTTTTGCAAATCAACACTCGATATTTTCAAAATTATGTTATTTTAGTTCATTTTGTTAACCTCATTTGTTTTTTCTGTTAAGTCATGAAAAAATAGAATTTTTTTATTTCTCATTTATTTAACCCTATGGTCAAAAATAAATGAGGCGAACTATCTTTTTAACAAAACTAAACGAACCGAACTACCATTTTAACAAAAATAGACGAACTGAACTACTTTTTAACAAAAGTAACTGAACCACTTTTTTTAAAAAAAAATAAACGAGCTCCACTTTGTTAAAAAAAAGTGATTACGTTCGTTTATTTTTGCTAAAAAAAATGGTTCGGTATAAATGAACCGAACTACTTTGTTAAAAAAAGTGGTTCAGTTTGTTTATTTTTGCTAAAAAAAGTGATTCGGTTAATTTATTTTTGTTAAAAAAAAGTGGTTCAGTTAGTTTGCTTGGTTTTTTAAGTAGTTCTGTTCGTTTATTTTTGTTAAAAAATGTGGTTCGGTTCGTTTTTTTATAAATTTTAAAAGTAGTTCGGTTCGTTTACTTTAAAAAAAATGTGATTTGTTTCGTTTATTTTTGCTAAATGAGTTGGCTCGGTTCATTTATTTTTATTAAAAAAAAGAGGTTTGTTTGTTTTTTTTTTAAAGTAGTTCGGTTCGTTTATTTTTGTTAAAAAATGTGGTCTGATCGGTTCGCTTATTTTTGTTAAAAAAATGTAGTTCGATTCGTTTATTTTTGTTAACTGGTTGAGATCGTTTACTTTTGTTAAAAAGGTAGTTCGATTAGCTTATTTTTGTTTAAAAAAAAGTAGTTTGGTTCGTTTAGTTTTTTTTAAAAAAAAGTGGTTTGGCTCATTTATTTTTTACCACAAGGTAAAGCAAATGTGAAATAAAAAAATTGTTACTTTATCCCTGACTTAACAGAAAAAATTAATGGGGTTAACGAAAAATATTAAAATAGCAGGATTTTGGAAACGTTCGGTGTTGATTTGCAAGAAATTTAAAAATGATTCTAAAATATAAAATCCACACTATGTTATAACACATTTGATAAAACGGTTTTCACCCATGACTAGAGGTGCACAAACCGGTTTTTTTAAAAAAACCGGTTCGGTTATTAACAGGACCGGTTTTTTTTGGCCCGGAAAAAAACCGGTTCGGTTATTAACCGGACCGGTTAATAACCGGTTTTTTGCTGTCAAAACCCTAACCGGTCTAACCGGTTAGGACCGGTTTAGAAACCGGTTAGAACCGGTTAATAAACCGGTTTTTTTATTAACCGGTTTTTTTTATTAACCGGTTTTTTTTTTTTTTTTTTTTTTTTAAATTTTGCGGTTTCAAATACGAATATTTGTTTTTATATTTTGTACTTAATGAAGACCATTATTTTTTCACAGTATAAACAAACCGGTAACTACAAGGCAAAACGGTAACTACAAGGCAAAACGGACTGACCGAAGCCATTCTTTGCTTTCGTTGTTAGGGTTCTTTGCTTGGAAGATGAGTATGAGTGTGTGTTGGTGAATGTGTTTTCAACAAACCAAAGATTAAAAACACATAACTTTCATTTATAGTTTTTACATTAAAAATACAAACATTAAATCGTTATCGCATATTCGTAACTCAAAAATACAAACATTAAATCATTAACACTGAAGAAATCTCTGCCAAGAACTGTTGTTCATGATTTAACTCAAAAATACAAACATTAAATCGTGAACTAGCAGATGCTCCTGTTGTTCCCAATCGCAGTTTGTTCATGATTTGCCTCCATGTTTGCTGTTTCTTTAACTAAATTAGAAAAATCCAAATCAACAAGTAAATAAGAGCACATATTAGGAAAAAGAATGCTTAGACACGATTACATGAACAACTTGCTGTTTCTTACTCATGATTTGCCTCCATGTTTGCTGTTTCTTTAACTAATTTTCTTCGCTACCCGATCCCGAGCTATTTCTTAGGTAATCGTCGTACGCGGCTTCTTCATCGGTCATTGGTTGAGTGTGTCCTTCATTGACCTCGTCTTCATACAAGCCCGCTTCATACTCCATTTCCCCCTCGAGTGAGCGTTGATGTTGTGCCCTATCTAAAGAGTCCAAGTAATCCTTGTAGCAAATCGACATCTCTATAGCTGGTGCAGTGAGTCGAGTCCTCCTAATCGATATAACCCTGCCAGAAACAGAAAAAGCAGACTCCGAAGCTACTGTGGAAGCTTGGACCGTTAGTAAATCTTTGGCCATGGCGGCGAGGATCGGAAACTCATCCTCCTTACCTCTCCACCAAGCCAGCAAATCAAGACTTCTAAATTCATCCGGAGTCATGTGTTTCACAAAGTTGTTACCACCATACCTTCCAAGTTCACTGCTTGGGGTGTTTACCTTTTGACGTTTACCGGCGTCTTCCCAAATCATGTAGTACATCCCCATTTCAAGGTCGGTTTGGGATTGGGATTGGGCAACAGCTCTTAACGAGTCATGAATTTGGGAAGACGACCCGTATTTTGTAAGGTAGACATCATACATGTTTGACAAGGTGGTGTTGAAAGCATTCTTTAAAGTTTGGCTATAATAGGGGTTTTGATCGTCGTTTAACCCTAGCTCATCACAAATTTTTTCTATTAAAGCTTCAACACCACCAACATTGATGCAAGGGTTTAACACAGCAGCACATGTCAAAACAGCGGGTAGTTCTTGAAAATATTTTCTAAATTTTTCTTTCATTTTTACACCCATATCAAAATAAGGTGCACCCCTACAATGAAGTTCACTCAACTTTGTGCACATGACAGCAATTTTTGGTAAAGCAATGGGGCTTGTTGGATAGTAAACCCCGGATAAACTAGTTGTGCAAGATTTAAAAATTTGAAGGACCTCCGTAACGATCTCAATCAATAACCAGTTTCTAGGATCGTACGGTGCACATTTACCCCTACTTGACAAAATTTGATAAAACGCAATTAATGATTCTTTTTGTTGGATGGCTTTCTCAAACATATTACAAGTCGAGTTCCATCTTGTTGGACAATCCCAATTTGGCCCCAACCATTGACAATTAGCTTCTACACAAAATTTTTTGTATCTTGAAAATGTTTTATTGTTGCTAAAAACATCTCGTAACATTCTTTTAAAATTGTTTCTTTGCGTTTCGATCACGTTTAACCCATCTTGCACGGCCAAGTTGATAATATGTGCAATGCATCGGCTATGAAAAAACGCTCCATCACAAATAGGTTTATACTTTAATTTTAAATGGCCAACCGCGGCCGTATTGTTGGACGCGTTATCAAACGAAATTGAAAAGATTTTATGTTCAATCTTGTATTGTCGAATGACTTTATCCAAGATTTGAAAAATATTTCTACCCATGTGCGGGTAATCAAACAATTGAAACGCAACGGTTCGTTTCATCATTTGCCACGACTCGGGGTCAACCCAATGAGCCGTCACACAAATGTATGAGTCGGGCGAACCATGAGGTACCGACCACACATCCGTTGTTAAGTTTACACCAGTTTGTAAGTTTGAAAAGTATGAAATTAGTTCGGATTTAGCGTTTTTCCATGCTTTAAGACAATCTCTTCTAAGGGTCGAACGACTTACGTGTTGGTAGCGTGGTTGAACATAGTTTTGCATCATCTCCGTGAATTGAGGGTTGTCGAAGTGGTTGAAAGGAAGTGTTTGTTGAATCACAAAGTTTGAAAACTGTTGACGTACCGCTTCAACGTCGTACGTAAACACCGCTCCTTGATTCGTCATCTCCGGCTGCGAACTACTTCCCGATTCGTCCTTCAAGGCCTTGCAAAAGGGCCTTTGTACATGCGCTTTTAAAGTGGAGTTTGCATCTTTGCCATAAAACTTCAAACAATGTTTGCATCGAGCTTTTTGGCTACCGTTAGACATTTCGCATAGGTCGAAATGTTGCCAAACATCATGG
This sequence comes from Bidens hawaiensis, assembly GCF_021521415.1. Lineage (NCBI taxonomy): Eukaryota > Viridiplantae > Streptophyta > Magnoliopsida > Asterales > Asteraceae > Bidens > Bidens hawaiensis. Next base: position 1,186,585 of record NW_027491306.1, read on the forward strand.
TTTCGTTTCGTGGGGATGACCCGAACGACCGTTTCTCCCGTGTTCGAGGCACCCATGTTGACGGATGAAGCAGCACTTTGGGAGGCCATGATAATCGACTACGAAATAAGAGTGGTATACTCGAGTATGAAATAAACGACTACGAAATAAGAGCGTATGGAGTGGTAATGTGGTATAATTGAGCGTGAGATAACAAAATAATCGCGTATGAAATAAACGTTTAGAGCGTTTGGAGTTGTATAATCGAGTGTGATCTAACCAATACCCAACCTAAACTATATATAGATGTTTGTGGGGGTAAAATGGTAAAAAACAAAAAAAAACGGTCCAAAAACAAAAAAAAACGGGCATATAGCCGTTATAAACCGGTTTTTTTATAAACCGGTTAACCGGTTTTTCCATAACCGGTTAATAAAAAAAACCGGTTTTTCCATTAACCGGTTAACCGGTTTTTCCATAACCGGTTAATAAAAAAAACCGGTTTTTCCATTAACCGGTTCGTTAACCGGTTTTGGATCTAGAACTTGTAACCGAAAGACGAACCGGCGGTTTCTAAACCGGTTTTTAAAAAACCGGTTTTCGTAAAAACCGGTTTCCGGTTTAAACCGGTAAACCGGTTCCCCAACCGGTTTTTTTGGCCATCTCTACCCATGACCTATGAACAATTAGAATGAATGAGACTAAAGATTGGGAATTAGAAGAATTATAGGCTTGACATCTTAGCTTTAATATTTTCTTTTATTAGTATAGTAAGATAAGATAAGATTATAATGTAGATATATAGAAATAAAGAAAACTTGCAATAAAGGTACCGTGTGTTATTTACCGGAAGTTAAACTAAATATTAGTTATGTTTTTAAACTATAAGGGTGTTTATCTTATTAGTGTAAAATATATTTAGGTTAAATTGATCCTTTTTTTTATATAATATATTATAGTGTAGACAAAGAAATAAAGAAAAGTATCATGTGTTATTTATTGAAAGTTAAACTAAATATTAGATACGTTTTTAAACTATAAGGGTTGGTATGCTATTAGTGTAAAATATGTTAGGTAAAAAGTGTGATTGTAAATAGATTAGGGGCCTGTCAAGTAGTTAGGTTAAAAAGGTTATGATTAAACGTTGTGTGGGTCAAAGACGTCACTGGGGAAGGTTTATATACCCCTTCATTGATCACTTTGTAAATCATATCAAACAATATTCAATAATCAAATTAAAGTTTGTATATCAGTTTGAAGAGGTAGGTCCCAGCAGAGGTGGTTAGGACCCGCAAGACTCCCTTAAAAGGAGACGTCTGCGCAGTTGAACACGCAAGACTCCTTAAACGGACGTCTGCGCAGTTGAACACGCAGACTTCACCATAGGGACGTCTGCGCCGCGACCTACCAAACCCGCAGGACCCACCACGCTCAGAGTTGTGACGACCTCACATGCGGTACGCAAGCTGGTCCCGCAGGAAATGCCTCCCTATGGTTTCCAAGTAACCCGCCTGTTCCCGCAGGCGCGGGTACCCGCCATTAGGGACTGGCCACCCGCGCAGCATGGCTACACGCATAAGGTTTAACACTCATAATAATTCAGTAGTCACCTGAAGAAGGAATGAGCAAAGTCGGGAACATTCCCGCATAAAGGCGGGAGGGGGAAAACTCCCGCCTAAATGAGCCAGTCCGTATAATAATGGAGGATCTTTTGTGTGATACCTGACGAGGTATGGACAAAAGATCTGACCAAGGATACGACAGCTCACTGACAGCAGCATGGCAGACAACACGCCACAGCACTGTGACCAATAGCCGCCGCCTGCTCACCAACTCCTGCCATACCACGTGCCTAGCCTGTAGTTGGTGGAAAAGGAAAAGTAAACAGCACGCCTGGTCACTATCAGCCGCTGCCTATCCACCAATTACCAGCAGAGCACGTGTGTAGGCCACAGTTGGCAGAGTACTAGGCCGGCTAAACCTCCTTGGAAACCCACCTTCGGCTATAAAAGACATCAAATGGTATTATCATTTCATCATCTAATATCTGATATAATTTACCTGATAAGTGTTCTAGTATTATTAATATACTTTTATATTCAAAGAGTAATATAGACTGATTCTCACGCCGGAGGGTGGTCACAAGGAGGAACCCCCCCCCTTTCTTAGTGACGAGCTCACGGTGTCTGTTTTGCAGGTTATCGGAAGAACCATCTTGCCGGAATTTACCCCTCGTGGGAAACGTCTATCTAACCCTCAGGTTACTCGTAATCTGTCGGGGTTCGACTGGTGTTTCTTCATTGGCGCCATCCGTGCATAAAGCTAGAACTTTATTTTTCTCCAGTTTTTTCAAAACTTCTGGAAAGATGGTTAAGGATACTCCGGTCCCGAAACCGAGTAACCAAGAGACTCCGGTAACTACAACCCCAGCTATGAGGGGGAATACCGAGTACACAAACTTTACGAACACTACCCCTGCTACCCAAGCCGGGGCAAGTGGAGTAAATAATCAGACACTGGGATTCACCGATACCCAGTTAGAAAATCAACAGACGAGGCTCCCCTGCCAAACACTCGATGAGGTTAAAGCATGGGCCGAAACACGTCAAAGAGAATTTCAAGCTGAGTTGGATGAACGTTTACGTTCACTCCAACAAGTGGAAGAATTCGAATACGACGATGATTCGGAGGAATCCGAGGAAGACGCGAACCCTCGTCATAAGGCGAAAGGGAAGCGTAAAGAAACGGATTCCCAACCGAGAAGGCGTTTTGGAGAAGCATTCAGCCCAATAAACGTGGGCAACAGCCCACGGGACTTCTCCAAAACATTCACGCCAACTGCGGCAAGGGCGGGAACGTCCAAATTCGCAAGGGACATTGCGGAAGCAATCGCCCCAAGAAGTGCCAAACAAATGTCCAACATAGGCACGTATGATGGTATTTCTGACCCTGACGATCACTTGAACAGATTCATCGCGGGGGCGACCGTCAGTAACTGGACGGAACCCACGTGGTGTTATATGTTCCAGATGACACTGGTCGGGGCAGCTAGAGCGTGGTTTGACCGTCTACCGGTCCACCACATCTACGATTGGGCAGACTTCCAACAGAAGTTCAGCCAACACTTCAGTCAGCAAAGAAAGTACACTGAGGAGCAGTGGACAATCCTCAAGTGCGTCCGAGAGGAGGAGGAATCTTTGCCTGACTTCATCACTCGCTTCAACTCGAAGAAGCTAAGCCTGGGCAACGTTAGCGAAGATCTCGTTCGCGCCGCTTTCATCCAAGGCGCAAACGACCCGGAACTCATCCGCACTCTAACGGGCAAAGATGGCATGCCATCAACATGGGATGCCATCATGACCGCAGCTAAACGCTTTGCGGAAACTGAGAGGCAACTGGGTAGAGATCTTCCGCAGAGTACGAACCTCTACACCGAGAAAAGGAGGGAAAACAACGTCCTTACCGCCCGATTAAACAAAAAACGGAAGCTGGGCATTTGGCAGTCAAGGGTAAACTTTGACACCCCGTCCAGCTTCCAACATCGGTTGGGCGGAAGAGATAACGTGAAACCGGAGAAGAACTCCAGGTGGACGCCACTCACAAAGAGTGTGACTGAGATATTCGCCACGGAGGAGCTCCCGTGGCCGAAGGCTCCATACATCCGACAACGCCACAATGCTGACCGGAGAAAGTATTGTGATTTTCACAAAACCAAGGGTCACAACACTGAAGAATGCTTAGACGTAAAGAACTTGGTCGAAGCATTTGTCAAGGATGGGACACTCGCACACCTTGTGGCGAAATGAGCGTCGAGCAGGCTGATGCGTGAACCCCAGCTGGGGAAACGCACGAATAAAATCGCAGCTTCAACGGAGACTACATACTGCGTAAACAACGAGATCCCGAACAAGATACATGTCGGCTCGATGGTGCTCCCATCCAAGCCACGTCTAATGGGAGCTCAATTACACAGTTTGTATGTAGATCAATTCCAAATTTGTAAAGAAAAGGCCTAGAGCCACTTCTAATGGAAACGATTCTCCTTCAAATTGAAGCTGATGATTTTACATTTATATTTTATGAACTTTGCACATAAAGATGCCGGTATCCGCCGCATCAAGTGAAGAATCGTTGCGCAGGGAAGGCGGCAAAACCCGCACAAACCCAAAAGCATCAAACCTTCACGCAGGTCAGTTAAAGGGGAAAAGTTCAGCCATCCCACTATGTGAAAGTGCCGGAATATCCGCATGAATCCTGGTAGCGGAAGCTGAACACTAACCTATTAACAACCACGCGTTGAACGGTCGATTCGAACACTAATAACGGTAGTCACCGCATCACGTAAAGAATCGTTGAGTGGGGAAGGCGGCAAAACCCGCATAAACCCAAAAGCATCAAACCTTCACGCAGGTCAGTTAAAGGGGAAAGTTCAGCCATCCCACTATGTGAAAGTGCCGGTCTATCCGCATGAATCCTGGTAGCGGAAGCTGAACACTAACCCATTAACAAACGCGCGTCGAACGGTTAAAAGTCATTCTGAAAGAATAAGGAAAAACCTATGCGCGGGTCAGACATAGGTAAAGTTTAGCCATCCTGCCAAGTGCAAGTGACGGTCCTATCCGCACAATCACAAAGGGGGGAGCAAAACTTCAACCTATTGTCAACCACGTTCAAGGTTAACCTATTCTAAATACTTGGAAAATTGCTAATTTAAACTAAGTATGCACGTCATATAAGGTTTATAAAGCAATGAACCCAAAGAAGGAAATAACAGTCTTATCCGCAAAAAAGATTTGTATCTCAAGATATATTACAAGATTGGCCGGGTAACTACCCGCCTACAAGAAAACAAAATCTAGTCTATCCTAGCAGCGGGAAGGGATCTTCAGAATCAAGCTTCAGGACCACTTCCACTTGGACCCGCCCCATCAGTAGAGCGTGGCGGTTCAAGAAAAGCTCTGAGGATAGCAAGTCCATCATCAGCGGCAGCGACTTCGTTCACATTCTCCACCACCGGATGCGGGAAGGCGGCATATTGGTTCACCGCTTGGTCATATGCAGCTTCGGTGTCCACATCGAACAAAGGGAAGTTGGAAGGCGGGAAGCCTTTCTCAACGAACCCTAGACCAAGCAGGAAGCCGGCCTTTTCCCCATCCTCATGAGAAGCATTGAGGGCTGCGCTCATGGCATCATCGTAAGTAGTCTCTGAGAAGACCCGATGCACAACCTACAAAGAAATATTTAAGTGTCAAAACCTTTCCTATGTACAAAGGAAAGCGTGAAGACGTAAAGCTAAACATACCTGAGACAACGCTTCTCGAAGAAGCCATTCCTTGGCAACCAGAGCTTCTTGGAGGGCGGCTTGAGCTTGGTTGCGGGCGCGTTCGGCTTCGCTTTTGTTAAGGTTGGCAAGTAGCACTTCCTTTGCAGCAGCCTCTTCAACGCCCTTAAGCTTCCGCTCGGTGTGGTCAAGCACGCCCCTCTGGTCCAGGATCTCTTGGAGCTTCTTGGCATCTTCCATCGCCAAGGCATCATGAGCACGTTGGAGAGCCTCTAATTTGGCCTTGAGCTCCTCGTTCTCCACGCGTAAAGGCTCAGCAACGGCTTCAGCCTTGGTGGCCCTCTCGGTTGCGTTCCTCGCAGTCTCCTTAGCCAGCCGAAGCTGTTCGTTAACAGCTTGGGCAGCCTTGGAGCGGGCCTCGAGTCGCACTTGAACCTCAACCTCGAGGGCCTTGAAGGCCTTCTCCTTCTCCGCAGCAGCTGCGGCCAACTGTTGGTTCTCCTCCCGAAGAGCCCGCGCTTGAGATACTTCCTTGGCGCGAGCTGCTTTCAACTTGTCGTTTTCACGACAAAGCAGCTCGACGCGCGGCTGCATCCGGGCCTGGAGAATCCGAAGCTCATTGGTTAGCCTACCCTCCTGGTAGCTAGCCATGGCTTCCCCCAACGCACCATGGGGAGCAGCGTGGCGAGCCCATTCCACGCACTCCACAGGGGTACGAAGGGTTGTTCCTCGGCGGATGTTCCATCGCAGAACATACACTTCATTGGAATCCGACACTGCAAAAGAAACAAAGCAGTTAAGAAAAGATGAAGAAATATATAAGAAAGGCCAAAAGAACCCTACGCACCTGTAGGGTCGATCACAGGCCGATAGCCACCAAACCCATCGCCTGAACCTAAGGGAAATCCATCCAAAAGGTCGGGAAGATGGGAAGGTGACAAAGATTGGCGAGAAGCCCCGCGCGTACCTGAAGGGCCGGCCGTCGTTGCCGGTGGCGGAGGCATAGTAGCGGCCGCCGCGGTCGCCGCCGCGGAATCCGCAGCAATCGTAACCGCCGGCTCGGTGAAAGATGCTGTAAAAATCGCACTTACCACCGGCGATGACGTCATCTCAGCTGGAACAGTCGGCTCAAGGGAGTGAGCAACTGATCCAGCGGAAGCAGGCGCAGGCGCCTGGGTCGTCGCCTCAGGTAGGCTGACCGAGCCTACCGTCATCGGCGGAGGGGTACTCCTCTGCGCTCCACCCTGGAATGCGTCAACATCCACGCCTGCACAAGAAGATAAGTGTTTCAATAAAATTATAAAGTGATAAATCTACAAAGATAAGAAGGACGTTTGTACTTACGGGTTTTCTTGAGCCTGAACGTACGGATGGGCGGGGACGAACCCGATGGAGCCGGTCTCTTGATGCCGGTCACTGTCGTCGTCATTGGTTCTCCGGAGGTAACAGTCGTAGCCTCCGGAGCAGTGGTCTTCTCACCACCGGGGTTCCCCGCCACCCCTACACTATCTGACTCAGTGTCAGATAGGACCACTGGATCGGCTGTGGAGGCCGCCTTCTCCTTCCCTTTTCCGCCGGCAGCCTTCTTTTTCCGCACCAACGGAGGACCATCTGCGGATTCCTCAGAAGAAGACGGGATGTCAAGAATTCCAGCAGCAGGTACAGCATTGAGGGGTTGAGGATAGAATAACGCCTTACCTGGCCGCCGGTGGCTTAGGATCTCGTGGCCCAGCGGATAGACCTCCACAAACCGATCCGCCGTTTGTTCCAGGATGGGCAACTCGTTCTCGTCTAGAGCACGAGTACCCACCCGCACGGGACCGTCAGCTTCCCGCGGGTACAGGAGCGACTCCAAATCGTTCCCCTCTGAAAGAAAAGAAACAGTTAGAAGACAAACTCATATCAGTAAGAAAGACAAGACATACCATAAGGAATAGAGTTCAAACCGTATTCGAGAAGGATGGGAAACCGAGACGCCTCCTTCCATACCCGGCTCATCCCCAACATCACCATCCCGGACTCCGCAAACCGGTAAACCGGAGATTGGACCCGGGATATCTTCGCGAACCATTCCGCCTCCTGGTAGTTGGAAGCGTGAAGGCTCGGAAGCGCTTGCCCCTTCTTAAACTTCATGGCAATGGGGATGGCGCGGGCAGAAATGTAGAAGAACTCCCGCTTCCACGATCGGAGACTGCGCTCGGTCGCGCAAATCTTCAAACCCTTAATACGGGTTGTCAGGGTGTACCACCCCTGGATGCACCTCCAAGTATAGAAGGTCATCAGGCGGTCCACATAGGTCTCAATACCCAGAATCCGGCACACCCACTCGAAGTGCCGGATCTTGGCAATCGCCATCGGATGCACCTCGGTCAGGTGCACACCGTGCCTCTCCAGGACACGGTACACAAACTTTGTCAATGGGAACCTAAGGTTCCCATAAACAAAGAATGCAGCATATACCCCGATCTTGCCGCTGGGGGCATCGTACACAGTCTGGTGGGGTTCAGGAAACTCAGGCTCAAGAGACTCAAGCATGAATTTCCTGACGACGTACTGGTACAGATCGACAGGTAGAGCACACTGGCACTCGCCAGCAGTACTCCTATCGTCGGCTACAGCTTCAGCATCATGGGAAGACATATTGCAGAGGAAGAAGAAACGATTTCGGAGGAATGCTCAACTGAATAAGGGAGTATTCACCAGAAATCGCTTTAGAGATGAAGAGAAGAAGTAAAGGTGTGAATTACAAAGGACCCTCTTCCCCTTTATATAGTGATCGCAATTAATGCGGTGAATTTAATGCGAAGGAGAGAGAAATTGAAGGTGCAATGAAACCGTGACATGTGGCACCGGGCAAGCTGGCAACAGCTGTTGACAGGACGAGTGCCATTAATTTCGCGGCCACGCGCCCGAAAAATCGCGCCCACGCGCCGTAAAAAGCGTCTGGAATGACCATATAATGTCACGTCGCCATAACTTCCAGTAGGTCCTGACACAGTCAGAAGAAACCGTCGCACGACGACTGTTCTTATCCTTTCACCAACTTCAAATTTCAAAGATTCAAAAAGATTCGAAAAGTAAGCGGGAAAAACCCCTTACCCTGGCTATCCAGTTCACCGTAAGACGGCTGCGGGTACAGTGTTAAGGCAAAACCCTTCACATACCTAGCACCCGCAGGGAACAGAAGCCAAGAATACCCAATTATGAAGCCAGGTGCGGGTACAGTGTAAAGGCAAAACCCTTCACATACCTAGCACCCGCAGGGCACGGAAACCGGAAAAACCCAATTATGAAGCCGGGTGCGGGTACAGTGTAAAGGCAAAACCCTTCACATACCTAGCACCCGCAGGGAACGGAAACCGGAAAAAACCCGACTATAAAGCCGGGTGCAGGTACAGTGTTAAGGCAAAACCCTTCACATACCTAACACCCACAGGGAAGTGAAGCCGAGAATATCTTGGCATTCCACCCAACTACAAAACGGGCACAGGTACAGTGTTAAGGCAAAACCCTTCACGTACCTAACACCCGTAAAAAGTCATACCTCGGCACCCAATTGTAAGTCGGGCGCGGGTACAGTGTTAAGGCAAAACCCTTCACATACCTAGCGCCCGCAGGGGATTAAACGCCAGGAACACCTCGGCAACCATAAGTCAGGTGCGGGTACAGTGTCAAGGCAAAACCCTTCGCGAACCTAGCACCTGCAGGGATTTGACGCCAGGGATACCATGGGAGTAAAGTAACTATTAAGACGAAGTGCGGGTACAGCGTCAAGGCAAAACCCTTCGCATACCGAGCACTCCATGGGAATTGAAACCAAGAAGGATCTTCTGGGCCATGCTTGCAGAAACGGGATTAACATCCCCGCATAGCGGGAACGTCAAGAACTAGATTGTTTGAAACTTCAGGATGGAATTGGTGGTTATAACATGATTGATCACTATGTTCAAAACCACCAAGACCTCATGGAGAATCTACACAAAAGGTTCTAAACGCTCCTGACTTGCGGGGAGGTTACAGACCTATCCGCATCATCCCAGAGATCAAGCAGAACATTGGGAAATTCTGCGTGACATTGGGAAACCCGTGGGTAAGACTTCCCGCGGAAAACCCATAAAACTAAACCCTTTTCAAAAACCCCTCGCTTAAGTCCAAAAGTTCACCTCACTTTATTAAACATTCATGAGAAGAACATTGGACTGGGGGGACTTGAAGAGGTAGGTCCCAGCAGAGGTGGTTAGGACCCGCAAGACTCCCTTAAAAGGAGACGTCTGCGCAGTTGAACACGCAAGACTCCTTAAACGGACGTCTGCGCAGTTGAACACGCAGACTTCACCATAGGGACGTCTGCGCCGCGACCTACCAAACCCGCAGGACCCACCACGCTCAGAGTTGTGACGACCTCACATGCGGTACGCAAGCTGGTCCCGCAGGAAATGCCTCCCTATGGTTTCCAAGTAACCCGCCTGTTCCCGCAGGCGCGGGTACCCGCCATTAGGGACTGGCCACCCGCGCAGCATGGCTACACGCATAAGGCTTAACACTCATAATAATTCAGTAGTCACCTGAAGAAGGAATGAGCAAAGTCGGGAACATTCCCGCATAAAGGCGGGAGGGGGAAAACTCCCGCCTAAATGAGCCAGTCCGTATAATAATGGAGGATCTTTTGTGTGATACCTGACGAGGTATGGACAAAAGATCTGACCAAGGATACGACAGCTCACTGACAGCAGCATGGCAGACAACACGCCACAGCACTGTGACCAATAGCCGCCGCCTGCTCACCAACTCCTGCCATACCACGTGCCTAGCCTGTAGTTGGTGGAAAAGGAAAAGTAAACAGCACGCCTGGTCACTATCAGCCGCTGCCTATCCACCAATTACCAGCAGAGCACGTGTGTAGGCCACAGTTGGCAGAGTACTAGGCCGGCTAAACCTCTTTGGAAACCCACATTCGGCTATAAAAGACATCAAATGGTATTATCATTTCATCATCTAATATCTGATATAATTTACCTGATAACTGTTCTAGTATTATTAATATACTTTTATATTCAAAGAGTAATATAGACTGATTCTCACGCCGGAGGGTGGTCACAAGGAGGAACCCCCCCTTTCTTAGTGACGAGCTCACGGTGTCTGTTTTGCAGGTTATCGGAAGAACCATCTTGCCGGAATTAACCCCTCATGGGAAACGTCTATCTAACCCTCAGGTTACTCGTAATCTGTCGGGGTTCTACTGGTGTTTCTTCACAGTTCTTGCTCATATTCAATTTCAATTATGAATATACCAACAGTGATATCTGAGCGGTTTTCAAAATCGTTTTGGGAAATACCATTAAAATCAATCAGCAATGGTTTAATAATCGGTCATATCGGTTTGCTCAAAAAAATTTATCGATTAAACCAACAATTAATTACTTCGATCAATTGGGAAGACGTTGTTTTGATTGAATCAATCAAGAACAGAAAGCAGGCAACGACAATAATCAATTAGGCATTTTTCATAGGAAATTGATCAAGGCTGTTTATCAATGGCGCAATCGGAAATTGATCGGGGTTGTTTGTCATCTGCACCAAATAAAAAACAGAGACAAAGTTATCATCCATCAAAAATAAAAGTTTGTTTATTAATTAGAATTCTGTTCGATTAGAAATTGTGTATTGGTTTGATTTGCATCAGTTGATCCGATTCACGAGTAAAAGAATCAACAGTTTTTGAAAGGAAATAGCTATTGATAATTATTTCATTACTGTGTAATCAATAACATAAGGATAAGAATCATTACTGTATTTTTTTGAATTCTCAATTCAATTTAATCAATTTCGAATTCAGTGGATTTGAACATAAGGATAAGAATCATTACTGTACTTTTTTGAATTCTCAATTTCAATTTAATCAATTTCGAATTCAGTGAATTTGAGAAGAAGGCGTCAAGTTTTCGTGTTGGTTTGAGGGTCATCATCAAAGAATTAATGTTTCTTTTGTTGATTATTTCATCAAACAATTGTTTTAGCGAATAATTGTGTGAAGAATTAGAGGATTAAAGGTTTTGTTTTTCTCTCAATATCAAGATATTGCAAGTCTTGAATATTGAGTAAAATAAACAAAATTAGGAGGAAAGGAAATGTGATATTTGTTACAAAATCATGTATAACTTAGTATTTACTTATCAAATAAACAATTACCCATTTATTGCGTAACGAACAAACGAATAACCAAACGAGACTGACTATAACCAGGATATCCCGGAGGCCATCTATAAGTGATATATGCATATTAGAAGCTAACACGTTGATATTATGGCCATAATACATAGCAAACCTGTTAAAGGAAAAGATGCTCATTTAACAATACGCTATGACCTTAAACACGAAAGCTAGTTTCAAAACAAGCATTGTATCATTCATTAAGCCGAAAAGACTTACAAAACACTTATTTGAGATGTTTTAAGCAATCCGTGAAAATATTTTGGATTTTTACAATTAAATGGATGTTTTTCTTAATTTACAAAAAACTTGGCCGAAAAACACTCGTTTTCGTGTTGTTTGTCGCACCCGGTTTATTTTTCTTGCCAAAAACCGAAACCAAAATAAATTTGAATGCAGAATTTCACGTTTGGCCTGAAAAATGAGGCAAATGGACCAACCCCACCTTAGGGGCGGCCGCAATTCATGGGGAACCTCACCCCCCCCCCCCCCCATATTTCTTCACATATAAGCAAGCAAATGAGATACTTTACACTTATTTAATCCAAAACCTGGACAAACAACTTCTGCTCTCTTCCTTACATAAAAACCTTAAGGTAAAAACACTAAATTTTGATTATCTAAGCTTGATTTTTACATGTTTATATGCACAGAATTATAGTTTGATTACCAAAAATCACTTCTAACCATGAAGAAACCCTTAAAATGATCCAAAAACATATTTTGATCCCAAACATGGATAGAAATCAAAATCAAACACTTTTTTGGCCAAAAATACGGATTAGGAGGTCTAAATCGCGTTTTTACGGTTCAAAAACTCGATTTGAAACCCTAACCAAAACCCTTTGTTTCAAGGCTGGATGATTGATGCTACATGCTTAGTTTGTGATATATGACCTGTATATACACTGGCTAGATGGCCAAGAACCCAAAAAAACGAAAAAAGGGTCAAAACAACCGAAAACCGCAAAGGTATTACGGAAACCCTCGTTTAGGGGCTGTTTAAGATTAGATTGTGACGTGCTTGTTGTTAGACTATGAAAATTTTCAGGGACATCAGGGTCCATATTAATGAGTCCTTGTCCAAACTTGGGAACTTTTTGATTGGAGAATTTATTACCGTTTGTTAGGGTTTATTTGGGAAAATAGTTAAGATGATTGTAAAATTATGAAATTATGTGGAGAACTCAGGTAATACATAACATAATGACATATAAATTTTTGCGTCAATTGGAGAACCCTAGATATGGTTTCTGGATTTGCGTCTATTCGAGTTTTAACGGTCGTTTTTGGCTCAAGGTAATTTAGAAAAGTTGTTGAGTTCTGGAAATTTTATAGGGGATTTTGGAAGCCATTTGAACCACTCAGAAAAATTATTGGATTTTTCAGAAATCATTTGATATAAACGGATGATTTACCTATTAAAAATAGCATATAAAATGAATTTTTATAAATTAATGAATAAGTAAATATTTTCAGAAATATTTTTATAAAAATATACATAAATTAATTAGTGAGTGTATAAATTTTTGTAATTTAACGATAAACAGATAATTAGTTTTACTAATTTGAAAGTTAAACAAATACAATTCTGATAAAACCGGCAGTTTTGTTATTAACAAACCTGCTGGGATATTAGAACATCATGAGTTGTCAAAAATCATATTTTGGGTTAATTGAATTAAACCGAACATTTTGTGAGAAATCTAGACAATTCGGATAAATTGTGCGCGCTTTTCTCCTAACCAAACTGCATAAAACGGAAATGAGTCTCGTAGCGAACCCAGACATCTAAACTCTAATTTCTCTTTATAAATTGAATCATTTTATCAACCTACATGTTTACCCGAGTTTGTATGATCTTACCTATTTCTGAAACGTGTAAACAACCAACTTAGCCAGCACGTGAAACGGTGAAACTGAGCCAAGTTTGATTTTAAACATTAGACATTGAACAACGTCACAATCTAAGACTAATGACATGTTCTGGGCGTGATAGCTATACCCAGACTAGATATACAGCCTGGTTTAGTATGAAGACTATAATAATATTGAAATATTAATATTATAATACCGATTGTAGGAACCGAGTGGTAACATGCGAAACGAACCACTAACTGATATTATGCTGAGTACACCATTATACAGTGAATTTCATGACCTCTCTTTCTAAATTGTTTTACAAACTTTTGGGGTGAAAAGCATGTTTGTTTATACCTGTATATCTAAAAACATGTGATGATGTGAATTATCTAAGTGCTAACACATAAAAGTTCCCACAAACACAGTGATTAACTTTGAGCCGGTGGCTTGTGAATAGTACTATTGGTTTGACAAACCCAAACGGGTCCGGCATGGATGCCGAGACATTTACACTGTTTTCACATGACATAATTATACAAACACGCTATGTAGTGTTAGACAAAGCTACCCGGGGCATGTTGTGGGCGGAAGGGGGGCCATGATGGTTGATATTGCGTGGGAAATGGAGGCACGTGGTACGAACAAACAGTCAATTCTTCACTGTAACTTAGCATAATTACATCACAAACATACAAACATACATACATACATACATATATACAAACTATGATTATTATGGTTACGCATAACTAATTTGTCGAAACTCGTGAAACTCGCCAACTATTCGTAGTTGACCTATTTTAACATGCTTTTCAGGTGTACCAAAATTGGAATAGAATGATGATGTGCTACGTGTTTTGAATTCTGGTCGATGCTATGTAAATAGATGCAAGTGTACTAGTAAGAAGTAAGGTAGTTTAACGGACTGGTTTTGATTTGTATCACTTAGTTTGTAAACGAAGATAGAACAATGCAATATATTGTAAATTAGTTTGAAATGTTTCTTTATAAACAATGTGGTTGATACCAGAGGTATCTGTTACATTCCCATTTTACGCTTCCGCATTTGCAGTTGAGGTGTGACAGGAAAACAAACGGTTTAGTTTTTGGTTAAGAGGAATTGAGATAAACGACGGAGAAGAGAGTTTCATTGTCAACGGAAGAGAGGCAGGTTTGATTGTCAACAGCAGATTGGCGGGATTGACTTTCAATAGCAAGGCGGATTTTGACTTTCAACGGCGAGCGGGTTTGACCAGGATTAGTGAACCAAAAGGTTAAACAAGTTTTGTTTTCTTAAAATTTTACAAGTATTATCATATCGGTTTAGTACTTGTGGGAAGATAGGAAGGATTTATTGTATTAGAATAGAAGTAGACAAACATAATGGGTAACGAATCATCCAACAAAGAACTGGTTGCGATTAAGGAAGGAAGAACGTCAACTTTCCAATGTCCAATTCTTAACTCCACAAACTACACAATTTGGGCTGTAATGATTCAAGCAAGCTTTAATGTTTATGAATTTGGAAAACAGTATAATCAACTACAGATACTGAACTGGATGAAAAGAAAAATTAATATGGCAATAGCATTGCTATACCAAGCACTTCCAGAAAATATGGTTTTTCAAATTTCAAATGTTACTTCAGCAAAAGATATTTGGGATGCATTAAAGGTTCGATATGTGGGGGTTGATAGAGTTAAGGAAGCACACATTGAAACACTCGAGTTAAACTTTGAATCATTAAAGATGAATGTTAGTGAGTCACTCGATGTTTATGCCGGAAAAATTAGTCAAATCACATCACAAGCAAGTAGTCTTGGGCACACTTTGGATGATAAAAGATTAGTTCGAAAGATTTTGGGGTCTGTACCAGAAAAATCCATTCAGATAGTAGCAGCGACTGAACAGTTTGCAAACCTTAACACGATGTCGTTCCAAGAAGCAGTTGGGAGATTTAAAGCTTTCGAGGAATGCACTAAGAAGCAAACTAAGGAGGAAGACGTGCTAGGTAAACTTCTATTCACTAAAATGAATGAAAGGGAAATGAGCAAACACCATAAATGTGAGCATTGTGATTGTGGGAACTCATATCGGGAGGACTTTGAACGTGGTCAAGGAAAAGGTCGGGGTTCCGGTAGAAGTCTCGGCGATGGTTGAGTATAACAGGACAAACGTCACATACAGTGTCATAAGTGTCATGAACTTGGACATTGCATGAATGAGTGTCCAAAATGGGAAAGGAAATAGGAAACAAATTTGATCTGGGAGGAGGAACCAACTCTGTTGTAGAAGATCTTTAAGAATGAAGACCTCACTTAAACTATTTAGTTTAAGGGGGAGAGTTGGAAGTTAAACTAAATATTAGTTATGTTTTTAAACTATAAGGGTCTGTATGTTATTAGTGTACTATATGTTTAGGTTAAACGTATTATTGTAAATAGATTAGGGGCCAGTCATGTAATTAGGTTAAAACAGTTATGATTAAACGTTGTGTTGGTCAAAGGCGTCGCTGGGTAGGGTTTATATACCCCTCCATCGATTACTTTGTAAGTTGTATCAAATAATATTCAATAATCAAATTCGTGTTTGTATATCAATTCTTGTTAATATTCAATTTCAATTGTGAACAAACCAACACTAATGTGTTGGAATTATGTTTAGTGTTGGAATTATGTTTTAGGTCATAAGGAGAACTTGTCTTATCCTTTTCATCAAGAGGATTCAAGATACGCATTTGCTTATGATTTGTGGTTGCAATAAACACCCGTTTTAGTTTGGGCGGCCACCTTATTAGGAGGTTAGTTTTGGCGGCCAGCCACGCCATTCAAAGGTGGATGTGGGAAAATGACGGACAACCCTTCACGAACTTCCTTTGACATGCTCTTTGACGTTAGAAATAAGTTGTCAAATAAAATTGTATGTAGAGACTTGATGAAATAACCTATACAATCTATAGGGATTTCTAACGCAATGTGCTTTTTACCTAAATTTTTTAAATTTTAACAAGTTTTTAAAATTTTTGAGAAATACAAATACGCAATATGCACGTAGTTTGTTCAAATTGGGGCTTATAGTAATGCTGTTGTTTAAATTGGAGCTTGCAATAAATGAGTTGTTTGTTCAAATTGGAGCTTTTAGTAAATGAATTTGGTTACGGGTAGTATAATTTTGTAATTTCAATTATATCCCACTTTTTGTACTTTTGAAATTTGAGAATTTTTTTTCATATGCGCCTCATAATTTAATCATAGCCTAGAGCCGCTGGTCACACTCTCAGGCAGAGCCATAGAAAATAGCAAAAATCTAAATGCCAAAACACTAATATTTTTGACATTATAAACTTGTTGGTTGTAAAAGTCAAAATATAAAGACATCATTTGTATTTAAAACAATTTTAGTCATAATACCAAACTCTGAAACTACGCTCATCCCTATCCTCAGCTATGCACCCATGATTCGAATTTGGATATCCAAATTTGCGATATCATAAAATTTCAGATAGTGACACATGTAGTGAGGTATGCTAGTTAAGACAGATATGGATAACTCTAAATGAATGCATAAAAATCTTGAAGAGAAACGAGCATAAATAAGCTAAATGTAGCAAATGCTAGGTCATTTTCACGAGTTTTATTTAACACTATTTCAATATTAACCATGCTCTAATATCATACAACTAAGAGCATTCCCAGCACGCCCTCCATCCCCATACCTATAATTACACGACAATTCACTATATTTCTTTATTTTTTTTAATTAAATAATATCTTTTTATACTTTTATTATTACAGTTTTTCTTTTTTCACTCACAACCAATTTCAACAAATATTAAAAAATAAATATGACAAACAAAATGTCCCTAAATTTACAAAAAAATCACTAAACTTTCTCTCTTTCTCTTTTTACTCCACTTACAATCACTTAAAATCCCATCTTATAATTTACAAAATCTATTAATAAAAGTTTTAAGGGATGTGCTTGACAATGCTCCCAACTGAAAATGCATTGCAAGTCAACACGTTTCACGGACCAACTTGTACCGAACCTCTGGTCGAAATCATTACACATTTACACCAATCAACCATTTTCTTTCATTTAATAAACTAAATAAATAAAATAACCAAATCCACCTAACCAAAATTAACTATCATAAAGTCATCTTCAAGTCTTCAACCACCATTCATTCTTCTGCAACACGACACCTTCAGAAGCCCTCACTCATGGGAGAAGAAGAAGAAGAAGAATCCATCAATCTCGTCAACAGCGAAATACACACCGACGACGACGAATCAACCGCCGTTCCATCTCCCAAACGCCGTAGAACCGTAGCCGCGATCATCACTCTCTCACTCTTCGCCATCATCATCGCCTCCATAATCTCAGCCGCCGTAGTTCACAATCGCCACACCAAACCGTCGTTCAAAGCCGCCGACTCAATCAAAGCCGTGTGTGCCGTCACACAGAATCCGGAATCATGCATCACCGACATCTCCGCCGTTGATTCCGGTCACATCATTGATCCGGAGATGATATTCACTCTCACGCTTCAACTCTCCGTCAGAGAACTCATGAACGTATCTTCCTTGCCTAAAACCCTAATTTCGAGTTCAACGGATTTACGAAACGACTCCGCGTTGCGAGAGTGTGTGAGTCTGTTCGATGACGCGGTGAGTCAACTCAGTCGGTCGGTTGAGTCGATGCGCGTGAGGATTGGTGACCGGAAGACGGTGGTGATGACGGAGGAGGAAATGGCGGATTTGATGACGTGGATCAGTGCGGCGATGACGGATCTGGAGACGTGTGTGGATGGGTTGGAGGAGATGGGATCGACGGCTGTGGATGAAGTGAAGAGGAGGGTGCAGAGATCGAATGAGTACCTGAGTAACAGCTTAGCGATACTTGGGAATATGGAGGCAATACTTGACCAGTTTGGGCTTCACTTGCATTAAGATTCACGATATCGCCATTGGATGTCATTTTGTGTTGTGTTTGTAAATAATTTATTTAGGAGTGTTTATGTGAAACAGGCTGTGAAAGTTAAAAAGGTAAAACAAAAGGAAACGTTTGTATTTGGTGAAGTGTTTCAAAATCAATTTACAATTATATCAAATCAAATTACTTGGCAAAAAAACCAACAAATCCTTTTGGTTTACTCTTACTGATATAATTGTTTCTAAATATTGAACAAATATGGGTAAAGTTACACAACGTATTATTAATGCTAGCAAGTTTGAATGGTATTACTAGAGTTCGTAGATGGAAGTCGGTGCTAAATTGCCAACGCTACCACTGTCGGTACCAAGTTTGAAGGGTTTTGGCGTGTTCGAATTGTCAATACCACTGTCGCTACCAAGTTTAAAGGGCATTATAGGAAGTTGATGCTTATATTAGCTCCTCGACGTTCTATTCCAAGCCTCAATCAGTCAATCTCCTTTTCAAAGTTGTGATCTCCTCTTTAAATCCCAATAAAACAATCCTCGATCAAATTTGAATGGTTGGTGTGGGGGCTTGCAACTACGATGTTTAAATACGATTGGTGCGGCAATGAGGGAGCCTACGAGGATGAAGATGATGTCGTGTGAAGCATTTTAAGAAGTAGTGAGATATTATAGATGGGAAGATGAAGTTAATAAAAGGGTAATTCAATGAAGGGTAAAGTTAAAATCCAAAGTAAAACAAAAATGAGAAGAGTGTGAAGGAATCTAATCCATTGATCTTAGATTTGGATGGTAAAGAGTAATTTGATAATAAAAATTCATAAAAAGGACATTAAGGTAAAAACCCACTTATGAAAACTTTCTCTCTCCACATGCAAGGCACATGTCAATTCCCCATCATTTTAAAACGTTTATAACTTTTTCATACGACATTTAAAAATAAATCACAATAATAACAAGCGTTTTTTTTATTTTTAATATGAATATCATATTGCTATATAAAAATAAAAACAAATTAATGGGTTTTTTTATATTATGCTATTTGGTTGTTCATTGTGCTTTTTTAATTGGGTTTTTCTATGCATTGTGTTATAGATTTTGATTATTGTGTTTTTTTATTGGTGCTCATATTAAAGATAAAAATTAAAACAAATATTAAGTCATTGTGTCTTTATGCTCAACATATGTCTTTCTACTTATCATTGTGTAATACGTTCATGGTCTTTTGTTCAGGATTGATAGGCACCATTTACTTAATTTGAGAAACATAGTATTACGGTTCATTGTGTATTAGTTTAAGTCATTGTGTAATATGTAGTTTCCATTGTGTTTTACGTTTCAGGTTATTGTGTTATATGTATTAATCATTGTGTCTTACGTTTCAGGTCATTGTGTTATACGTATTCATCATGTGTTTTATGTTTCAGGTTATTGTGTAATTGTGTTTTAGGTATTAGATAATTTGTTGTTATTTTATCATTATATTTACATATTATTATTACACAACGGTGTTATTAGTATTAAAAAAAACACAATGATGAGTTGAAAGACAAAATGACAAAAAAAAAAAAACCAAAAACAAAAACAAAAACAAAAAAAACAGTGGCAAACAGAAAGAAAGACAAAGTGATGAAAAAAGAAACAATGGTAAGCAAAGACATAATGACGTAATTTTTGTTTTAATTTTTATATAACAAAATTGTACTCATATTAAAGATAAAGAAGCGCTTGTTATTATGGTGATTTTTTTTAAATATCATATGAAAAAATTATAGACGTTTTAAAATGATGAATGAATTACATGCGACTTGCATGTGGAGAGAGAAATGTGTACTATTACTTTTATATCCTTTTTTCCTTTGATCCCCACTTTACACATGTCAATTAACTATGGCTTCTCACACTTATTATTTTTGTTGGCCATTGTAGAATAACTCAACCCATTCAATGAATTCCAAATCATTAAACAAGTTCACAAATAAAACATGTTACATATTTTTTTTTCTTGAATTAATTTCAATTCCTTCGAGATTTTCCTTGGGAGATTCCAATTCTTTATTAAATACACAGAGCATGTCACATAATTTCACAAAAAAACATAACCCGCTTCTTCAAAAGCGATTTATTTGCAATTTACTAGTTGGATGGGCTCCATCCAAGCCCATGAAACATTGAAATATTTTGGATTGTTGTTGGGCCGGTTTTGATCTTATAATGCTGTGGGCAATGTGGACCCAACTAGTCAATGATGACTCATTGGTCAAAGTTGACCAAACACTCAACGGCTTTCAATGTTATGAGGGAGGGGCACATTTGGGAATTGGGATACATCAATCTGAATAACATGAGTTTGGTATTTGTTGTTCGCATAGAATGTGTAATAAACTAGTATCCTGAACCCCTGCGTTGTGGGGATGGTTGGTCGATTTCAATGTTTCCAAATTTGATAAGTTGGTTCAAGTATATGAAACTACTTATTTCCTTTTGCCTTTATGTGGGTCATCACAAAACCATTGTAAACGCATAGAAACAAACATAATAATAATAATAATCCCTTAATACATGAAAGTTCTTTCTGGCTTAGATTTCAAAACTTTTAAAAGAATGCCCAACACTATAAGGAATATGAAAATGCTTCTAACTTAGATTTGAAGACTTTTAAAAGAATGCCTAATATTGTGAAAAACTGAAGACACTAAAACACATATTACAAAACAAACATAACCACATTTAGTTGACAAACTAATAACACTTGGCAATGACAAATATGATGAAGATACTTGTTTATTATCTCAACAAAGACAAACAGGTAATGATAAATGTTCAGTGAACCCAATTTTAAAAATTTTTAAAAGAAATTCTAGAAAAACAATTAACAAACTGAATCATGCTGCATTTATCGACAAAACCATAGAAAGAAACAAAAAAACCAAAATACGAAAGACCAACAAACATTACCATTAAAAAAACCAATGAACTCCATAGTAAACAAAAGAAGATGTATAGGTAGCCTAAATGAATCAGTGAGTCAATATTATACTATAATGAAAACCATATAAAAAATGACATAAAAATTACTTAAAAAGAGGAATACACAATAGCGAAAAATATCAACATAGATCTGCCACAACCATGAACAATCACCGTCACCACCGTGGCCTACGGTTCCTAAATGGAACCTGACAACCAACAACACAACAAAATTGTCCATCGTCATAAACAATCACCGTATCCATCATCGTGCGCCGTCGCCTAGGTGAACCCGGCAACAACATAAATAAATCCACCACCGATGAGTAGAGAGAGATAAGAAGCATGGCACCGCCTCCCAAGTAGGGAGAGATAACAGAGCCTTCACCTTCGCCGTAGCCATAGACGGTCGGTAATGGTCATTCGTGGGCCAAAGCCGATGAAGCCACTACCGGAAACCGCCGGCAACAACAGGCAAACACTACCACTCTCTGCTTCTCTCTCTAGAATCACCATCTAAGCCGATGGATTACAGAGACGAAGAAAATAACGGCGGAGGCGGAGGCGGAGGCGGAGGCGGAGGCTGTGCCGAGATCTAACACAGAGAAAGAGAAACCCTTATGTGATATGAGGGTTAATTGTGGGTTACACAAAAAATAGACACAGAGAAAGAATTAAGACAGTTTATCAGGCAAATAACCTTGATGATGTAAGCAGGGTACAAACTTTAAAAGCACATGGTACAACAGATGCTTCACAAGTTCACCTGTAAATGTAATTATATAAATTATTAACTTAATTGGAGTTATGGTTTCTATGGTGAAACAAAAACATAACTTTCAATTATGTGGTGGTTTTTTTTTCTTTTTTTGCAATTGGGTTTATCATCAGCTCCTGTTAGTTTGTTCTGTTAAATAGAAGGGCAAATCCGTCATTTTGGTCAATATCCCTTCCCCTGTCAATATTAACCCCCCCAGGTTAACAGTTTACAACACTAGTCGATCTTCAGCTCCGTCTTCAACGTCGATCTTCATCAACTCAATGGCATGGATACTAGATTTGTTTGTGAATACCATCGCTCTCTCAGGTGACTGCAATTTTCATAATTGTTAGTTGATTCTTGAATTCGAAGTTATTAATCGAATACTCTGACTGTGAATCGTAGCTAAATTGGTTTCGTTTATCATTTGTAGTGGCGATATGGGTTACCGCCCCTGGACCAAATTCAGGGTGGATTTGGTAGTGTTGATCAAGCCATATCCAAACCAGATATACACCATCCACTTTGCTGCAGGATGCCTTGATCAGTTAGAAGAGCTTTCAATTAGTTCTGTAACGCCTGTTGATTCCGATTTCAAGAATTAAATATTGTCGAGTATGTATAATTCTCGGGATTTATCCAACGTTTCTCCGAAGCCTTTACGTCATCCCGGTACGCCTAATCGCTTAACTTTTCTTCCAAGTTGCATCATTAATAAATTCAGGGGGCTAGAATGAAAATGTTTGATTTTATAACATAAAAAAATAAATAAATAAACCCTAGTTACAGCAGCTGCTGCGATCGGACCAGAGCACAGCCCCCCCTTCATTGCTTCGACTTTTTGATCGATTCCAAGTTCCTAGAGGTAGTTCAAGGAATGTACTACAATCCCCTACACTCTTTTTGCTCACCCTTAATTGTTTTGATACTCAATTTTGCCAAAACTTTTCGTTGGGCAGATTTCGGCTAGAGTGCAATTGACCCACTTCCCGTGGATAAAAATTAGAGTTTCCGGTGTAGAAAGATCCCCAGGTATGGCATTTACATCATATTAAAATTTCGTGGTCATTGGAGGTGTTTAGGTCGGTCAATCGATTTTAGTTCGAAAACTAGGGTTTATCGGGTGTAGAATTGCAAATTGTTGAGTTTGATGCGTTAGTTGATCGGGTGACCGACCGATTCTGTTCGTGCAGCCCTAGGGTGGGTTTAAGGGCTGTGGAAAAATTACTTTTTTGGTGCTCGGGGCTGTCGGGGTTAGTGATTCGTCAATCGAGTCGGCGGTGCGAGAATTTTCGTTTAAATGTTAAAGTAAGTGTTGTAAAAAGGAACCGTCAACCCTATCAACTCGGGTGACATAATTAGGATGAATGAAAAGGTTTAAGACGGAATTTGGTCCATTCGGGGCTGATTCGGTTAACAAACGGTTTAAAGGATTATTTCACGCGCATTTGACCCGATTTGACTATCTTTGAGCCTTGGGCCAAGTTGTTGGGCCTTGGGCCAGAGTGTTGGACCTTGGGCCAAGTATTGGGCCTTGGGCTAAAGTGTTGGGCTTGTACGGCCTATTAGGCTAGAGTGTTCCTACAGTCTAGTTTAGTAACGCGTTATGCATAATTTACAGGCCCTTGCTTGTGATTTTGCCCTTAGGAACTTCCTAGCTCGTTGCAAGTATTCGATCGATCTCAGGTGAGTTCATGATGCCCCTTTTTACTCTTTTAAGTTTTGGGCTAGCATGCACACCTAAGTGTTTTTCTTACTTGATGAAATGTTTTGAATGGTTTTACATAGGCTTGCTAGTATTGGTAGGCCTTGGAATGTTATAGAATGTGTATGTATATATATATATATATATATTTATATATATTTAGAATGGCCAATATTTGGCGAATGTTGTAGTCGTCTCGACTACTGAATGTTGCGTATGCCTACCTTGTGTTTGTATGCGCCGAATGTTACGTGTTTGGGTTGTACGTTTGCTCGACCCTGAATGTTTGTAGTCGTTTCGACTACTGAATGTTGCGTATGCCTACTTTGTGTTTGCATGCGCTGAATGTTACGTGTTTGGGTTGTACGTTTTCTCAGCCCAGAATGTTATTTATTGAATGTTATATATATATATATTGATATATATAGGAATGCACGTATAGAGATGCTTATACGTAAGAATGACTATTTAGCGAATGTGGTGACCTAACCGATGTATTCCCATTTACCGTTTTAAAACCGTTGGAATGATTATTTAAGAATTTTGTTACTCATTTAAAACTTGAACTCACTCAGCTTAAGCTGACTTTGTGTGCATGTTAGTGTAAGTTTCAGGATTTGGAAGAGGATGCCTTATCGCTTGGACGTGCACGGAGCTACTTGGATGGTGAAGGGCATGCTGGAAGGATGAATTGTTATGAATATTTTATTTCAAGGAAACTTATAAAAGTTATATTTACTTTGGATTTTGGGCAAAGTTCCCGGGTTTCGGAAACTTATTTCATTTTTCATGTTTTCTGCAAAAATTGATACTTTGATACGTTTGTTTTAATGGAAGAAACGATTTTTAAGTTTATTAAATTTTACGACTGTTTTGAATGATTACCAACTGTGGGGTTCCCGGGGTTCGGGGCCTTACAAGTTTCAAGTTGATTTTAAGTATTATGAATAACTAGGTATTCGTATGAGGTTTTATGTATGTATGTATGTATGTATGCATGCATGTATGTGTATTGCTCAATGGTTAATGGCATATGAATCTTAATGATATGTTTGACTTTTGTAGTATAAAACATTTAATTATATATACACACAGTATGTATAAGCTAGTGTTTATATTTAGAATGAAATTCTATGAATGATTAGTAAGTATTTGTGCAAGGGCATAAGTATCATTCACATTAGTATGTCTGTTTGTGTATGCATTTTTGTATGTGTTTGTGTGTGTGTCTGTGCATACACACACACACACGCATATATACATATACATACATACATATATATATGTATTTGTGTATATGTGTATGCATATATGTATGTATATGCGTATATATATTTATCTGTGTATTTATTAGCACTTATAATCTATAATAAGTAGTAAGTAGGTTTTTTGATGACCCAAGTGCAATGTTTAGTTATCTTTATAAGCGCAATGTCAATCTTTATGTTTAAATAACAATGTTTGTGTGTGTGTGTGCATGTGTTTATGTCTTTGTGTGAGTCTATGTGTTAAATAATCAAATGTTGGGCATAAGTTTCTATTATGTTTGTGTTTATATGTATGCATATATGTATGCAGATATGTATGTGTTTGTTTGTTTGCATATATGCATGCATCTGTGTATGTATGTATGTATGCATGTATGTGTGTATGTATGTATGTGTATGTGTGTATGTGTGTGTCTGTGTATATGTATGTATGTATGTATGTAGGTATGTATTTGTGTTTCAATTGGTTAACCATATACATAATCAAGATTAGGGTTAAACGTTGTGTCTGAATTTGAGTCAACAGGTCACAGATAGTCAACCATAAAAAGTCAACATTCGGTTGGTTTAAACTATTGGAGGGGAATATTTTAACAAACCAAGGGTCCAAATTGCAAGTATTTTAAACGACAGGGTTGCAAAGTGCAAGGTTATAATGGTCTTTTGCAGAAAAACAAACTTTGGGTTCACGGTAGGGTCCCGATTTCAAAAAAATGACCACCACAGGGCCTTATCTGCAAAATGGACACCACGGGGTTGAAAGTTGCGTTTTGGTTTTCACCACAGGGACCATAACTGCAATTAAGTATAAATTATTGGTATGGTTGCATTTTATATTGAGTGAGTTGTTAGTGCATGATTTGTTGTATGTAGCTGATTGAATAGGCTAGGGGTAGTTTAGTCATTATATTGACTGTAATATGGCCATTCGGTAGGAATTTTATAGCGAATGGAGTTCATTTTTTAGACTAAGCCCATTTGTTAGCCTAGGAGCACATTCGCTAAGAGTGTAGTGAATATAGCTCATTCGTTAAGTTATAGAGCTCATTCTCTATTGGTGTAGTGATCGGTCGTCATCGGACAGGTCAAAGATAGAGAAAATGTGTGTCCTAGATACCTTAAATTAGTTAGGGTATAAGAAGGCGTGTCGAACCACAAAGAGTTAGTGGTCGGTGATCTAAATTCAGTTGATTAATAATTATGAAGCTTTGTGTAAAGTCGTATAGACTAAATATGATTTAGATTGCAAATGATGAACCAACAAGTTGAATCAGCTAATTTATTAATATAAACTGAAATTATTGTAAATGTGAAAACGAGTGTCAAATAGTAACCAAATAACTTTAGTTGATTGATGTAATCAAGAATTGCAAAAAATGACCACCCTAGGCTTCGAGTTATGTAGCAAATTATACTTTTAATTCAGTTTGTTAATTAGAAATTACATAGATATAATTTAGTAATAAGTGCAAACAAGAATTATTACAAAACAAGGGATTCCGGCCGTATTGACCTTTCGATTTATGACTAGGAAAGGAACACATGCTAGGAATTTGTCATAGTAAATATCAAGTTATATAATATGAAATCCATAAATCAATTGCTAGTATAAAATTGTGTAAACACCAAAAACGGACAATTAACAATAGATTCAACAATAATAACCTAGTTCTTCAAACACAAAAATACCATATAAACCCTAATTGTTCAACAAAGATGATGAAGCATATAAAGTTTAAATCCAATGAACACAAATTAAAATTGTAATATGCAAACATAAACCCTAGACTCGGTTTGTTCAAAAGAAAGTTTAGCCTGGCATGTTAACCATAGTTATTACAATTAATTAAGATGATATTTTGATTGTTGATGAAGAACTTTGATGTAGAAGGCTTTCTTGATTCTCCTCTTGATTTTTTACGGAGAAGATAATAGATGGAAGATTGATGAAAAAGATGATCCCTAATTGCTCCAAATCTGCCTAAAAATATCCCTAAATCATGTGGTTACACATCTCTTTAATTATGGCATTAATCTCCATTAAAAACTTGGTCAAAAACTGAATTTCACAATTTTGAAATTGCAGGGGCCGTACCCTACGCTAACAGGGCCATAGGATACGGTTTAGATGTCCAGCAGCCGTAGGGTACATCCAGGTAACCGTAGGGTATGCCTGACTCAGATTTTATTTAATCTCTTAGTCCTTAAACATGCTTAAATCTGCATCTGTGTCCTTTATCCGCAACACCTACAATTCACAAACACACCATCAAAGTACATATATTTGACATGAAACAAAATGAAACCATGTACTTTTAACTCCTTTAATCGTGTGATATTAACCAACCCATCACATCCCCACCCTTATATGTTGCTTGTCCTCAAGCAAACTCTTATTCAACACATCCACTTCTATCGGTATTTAGATCAATTATCGTTATTAATGTTAGTTAAGGTCTAAGGTCATTCCCAACTTGCAAGGCTAACACTGTCAAGGTTGACAACCCAACAAACAACTTTAGTGATGCATTTAAAATAATGGAACCGCCTAAACAAGTGCACTTTGTTTCCGGCTAAGGCACACATGATCACACCCCTCACATATATATCACTCCTCTCGATTTAATATATAGACAAGCAAAAAGTGTGCTAGTATCTCGTGTACCTCTATACCAAGTGTGAACACAAAGCAATAAGCTTGCAAGCAAGTCATATCTCCACTCATTAACCACCGGTTGCATAAATACTAGGACTAAGGGTTTTGTAGTGGCTTAGGCTCGGGTATAGAATAGGAATTATTTAGTGACTTATGTGGATGAAACCCAGTTTATTCACACTAACTAGACAATCGAAAACAAAAACAATGATTTCTATTTACACCCAACTGCAAGATTAATTAACAACTCTTTTTGAGTTTTTTAAAAAATTTTCTATTTCTTTTTTTTTTTGATGTATTACTGAACAAACTGAGACATAGCTACATTGTGTTCTATGCTCTACAAACCGACTATAAACATTCTAAATATTGGATTTCATCACACAAGGTTGAAATAAAAGGCTTAAGGCTAACATAGCTTGTAACGTAAGGTTTAATCAAATGAAAAGGGAAAAGGCTTAAGATTGGCTACTAAGGGATAATATGGGGTAAGGTGTATAATTTATAAAAAGGCCAATACATGTGGCCAGGTTTTTATAGTCCTAAATCTCCATACTGGTGGTGGTATTAAGATCTCGACATGCATATGATCAATAAGTTCTAGATATCATGAACATACTGGTTAGACTCTAATTCATATGACATGTGTATCTATGTATACAAAATAATATGTGTATCAAATAAAGGGCTAACTCTCACACACGCGGGAGGAAATGGGCTTCCAATATAAAACAAGTGTACCCATCCCCTTGACTCATTATCCCTGTCTAAACCATCCCATTTTTATTTACCTTTGAAAAACTCTTGTTGAGAAAACTTTCGAGAAACTTAAAGAATTAACCGTGAACAAAGACCTTAACATATGCATTAATAAAAACAATTAACAGTTTACGACTTCGGTTTTTGTGCACATTCAAGCTACTTAAAAGGACAAAAAAAAATTTATCTTTGAAAATTTTCAATTTTCCCCTATCCCCACACTTGAGGTTGAGATTGTCCTATTGTAAAAATTTAAGCTTTTAAATAGCATTTAGGAGGACGGGGCTAAAATCGGGTGTTTAGCAATTTTTTTTATAGGATGCAACGGTTATTCACAACAAAATAATTAGTTAACTAGAATGTCAAAACAAAATAAGAAAATAAGAGCACCTGATTTGAGCACTTCAGTTCGTCATAGGCTTCTCGTTGACTATTCTTCACACTTTGCGCCTTCAATGTTTATGCAACGACCTATTACTTTTCCAAAAATCTTGTAGAGACGTGCCTCTCACAACATGTGAAACATAAAATTTTGAACTTTAACCAAACTTAGAACTTGCATTGCCTTTACAAACTTCAACATTTTTTTTCTTTTTTCTTTAAATTTTTTGTTTCTTTTTTTTATAAAGAAGAAGCAAAGATTACATTGATGATTTATACCAAATATGCAAATGAACGTACCCATGAAAACGTTCACTGGTATTCGTAATTTTTATTCGGGTCAAAACGAGGGTAGGGTTGTTTTCTCCCAAAAATGCTCTCCATTTATCCCTCGTACACATCCGTCCTATTAAGCACACCTCCTTGGGTTGAACTTCCTTCGTCCGACGGTGATGGTGGCTAAATTGGCAACCAACTTGATACAAAGCTTTGCAGATATGGTTTCGTTTGAGGTACCGCCTCAGATGAGGCCGCCTCCCAATTTGTTGGCGGGGAGACTTGAGTGACCGGTAACCGGGCCTGTAAATTGTGAAACATCCTCACTTGCTCATTATAAAGGTGTAGACTGTTAATGAGATTCTTGAACCGTAAGTCATGGCCAAATTTAATTGGTATTTCAACTTTGATTCACGAACCATCCACTGATTATGCCTTATTTCTTGTGTCACGCCTTGATCCCAAAGAGCTCTCTCAATAGGTGTCCAATGAGGATACCCATTAGGTCTTCGTCCAACCACCAATTGTTGATCAACTTTATACCATGGTGTAGTAGCAAAATCTATGCCCCTCATACCTCCTTCTTGTGGTGCTTGTTCTTCTTCCTCAGTATCATTTTTCTGGTTCAGCATCTTCTTTTCTACAATCATAACATCTCCCACTCTTAGTATCTCTTAACCTCCATACTCGACTTCTATCGATTAATTGAAAATCACAATTATTCAGTTGCCCTTTAGCCAATTGAAAAGACGTCCTCTTTATCCATCGCGCATCTTCACTTAAAACCTTTGCATTGATTAGCAACTTGTTTATTAACCGGATATGAGGGATCATCTTCTTTTCATTGCTTTCCCTTGAATCCCAAATGTTGTGCTAAATAAGTTGTTTCAAGGATAAAGCAGGTCGCCCCGTTGTTAATGCATGTAAATTTTTAACATCATAACGACGCATCGACCATCTATCCCCCAAATGATGAATGATATTGTTGGCCAAAATAGTGGCAACGAGTTTGGGTAACGGCTTAAGATTCTTATTTACAAGTGCATCGGTTGTATCTGCGATTACACCTTCAGGAAATTCAAATAGCTCATTTGTTATATCGTACCATTTTTGATCTCCTTTTTCAAAAATTTGTGCCTCGGTAAGGTACTCATATTGCTTCTGCCCTACTTTCACCCCCGAATCAAATTTTGCAATCTTGTCTAACGTGGCAAAAGACAAAGTGACATCCACCCCACCAACTTTCCCAATTAGTTTAATAGTTTCCGGTGGGTTGCTCCCCATTACCTTCCTCAAAGTGGACATCCACTTCACTATAGCCATCGCATATATATAATCCAATTGTTATCACCATTAAATGTTAGGGCAACTTCCCACCCTATTCGTTCAAAACACTGTGGCAACCCAATCTGACGAAAATCCTCCACCTTCACCTTCCGTTCATACACAAACACCTGGGTTACCTGATGAAGATCACCCATCTTTTCGTAATATAAATCCTTTTGCATGTGCTCGAGCATAGATGATAATGGCTCACCTACTTTCCAAACTCTTTCCTCGAATTCCAATTCTATTTCCTCTTCTTCTTATACTTTTTGGACATATTCCTAATCATCCCCAGATTTACTATTGTCATCATTGGGTCGAGATCGATTTTCTTTGGAGTTCCTTTAAGACGATTCGGCAGTGCCCTTCCCCGCTTTGCATTAGTCGACACTTCTTTCTTCGTCATCCCTCTACAACCGCATAATTCCATAGTTAGTAAATGACCATACCATAAAATCAAATATATATCACACATACCCATCCCATTTACTCGTTTATTTCCAAACGGTTATCCATTCCTCGTTACACATTTAAATTGCAAAAAGAATTTAAACTTTGTTTCTATAAACAAATATCATTTTTTAAGAACGAATTACCAATCACCAACCCATAATCTCACTTTCTTCTTCAAAATTCATCAACGACGTATTTGACTAATTCCCACAACTCAATTTGATGGTGTGGGCATTTTTCCTCAACAACTCTTTGAAGCGGGTAAACGCCTCGTGAAATAATTCGCCCGGTTGTTGTTGGAATGCTCGAATCTACATTCAGGCTTCATCCGTCTTCGCCAAAGAATTGCATTCATCCAAAAATACTTGTTGCATTTCATCCCATGAGTGAATGCTATTGGCGGGTAAAGTGATAAACAACTCTTGGCGTTTTCTTTTAATGAAAATTGAAACTATCTCAACTTCACTTCATCTTGATCGAAGTTTTGGTCACCAATTGTGCCACAAATGGCGGTGAAATCAGACAAATGTGTGTATGGTTCCTCGGTGGCCATACCATGAAAATGTGGAAGAACAATTATGTAATTGGGTCTTGATTTAAATGCTCTTGTACCCGGTCTTGGTGGAGTAATAGGCGAAGTATTATCCGAAATAGTCAGTCTAAACCGACCATTAACTCTATGAGCCAGTGCCACATGTCTTCTTTGAAGCTGTGGATGGTTGTTACCACACCCCATTGATTATTAATTGGAACACCATGTTGGAATTGATTCCTACCACTTCCGTTTGGATTAGGAAACCGATCATAAAGATTATCGTTGTTGATGTTGATCCGGCTTCCTCTCCGATTATTGTTTGGAGGGATTTATCAAACCCGTATCCACCCGCGTACTTATAGTCCGCGTACTCATTACCGTTCCACTCCCCATAATTGTTTCTTTGTTCATACCCATCTTCGTGATTGTATTCCCCCTCCACATAATCAAAACCATCGTTGCCATAATTATTCACATACCCAAACTCGTCACCATCATCATTGTAACCCGTATCTCCTGTGTGTAAAGTGTGAATACTAACGTTATCCTCTTCATCGTTTTTTCATCATTGTCAGGAAAATGGTTTTGTTAGGGAGGAGTTTGGTGTTGTGGACTTCTCCGGTTGTTATTAGAATTTGGATTTTGGTTTTGGTTGGAATTTCGGTTTTGATTAATGAGCATTGGTGGAGTGGGTGATCTATGGTTATTTTCAATTGAGAGGTTGCTCATGTTTGTAGGTTCGGGTGAAATGGGTTGCAAGTTTTGTTGTTGGTTTCGGTTTTGCCTTGCTACTCTTTCTATTTCTGGTTCAAAAGCAAGTGGTGAAGTCCGCCCGGATAGACGAGTACGCATAAAATAACTGTCACTTGCACAAGTAAACAACTTTCACGCGTAAAAGAGAACAAAAGATAAAAACAATCAAAACACTTAAAACAAATTATCACTAATTAAAAAAATTAACTAAATTTAAACACACAAAGCGCACAATCTCCCCGAAAACAGCGCCAAAATTTGACCGGTCGTCGTCGGACCACTCAAAGATAGAGAAAATGTGTGTCATATATACCTTAAATTAGTTAGGGTATAAGAAGGATGTCGAACCACTTAGTTAGTGGTCGGTGATATAAATTCAGTTGATTAATAATTATGAAGCTTTGTGTAAAGTCATATAGAATAAATATGATTTAGATTGCAAATGATGAACCAACAAGTTGATTCAGCTGATTTATAAATATATACAAAAATGATTGTAAATGTGAAAACGAGTGTCAAATAATAACCAAGTAAGTTTAGTTGATTGATGTAATCAAGAATTGCAAAAAATGACCACCCCGGGCTTCGAGTTATGTGACAAATTATACTTTTAAGTTAGTTTGTTAATTAGAAATTACACATAAACCCTAATTGGTCAACAAAGATGATGAAGCATATAAAGTTTTAATCCAACAAGCAAAAATCAAAATTGTAATATGCAAACATAAAACCTAGACTCGGGTTGTTCAAAGAAACATTAGCCTGGGATGTTAACCATAGTTCTTACAATTAATTAAGATGATATGTTGATTGTTGATGAATAACTTTGATGTAGAAGGCTTTCTTGATTCTCCTCTTGATTCTTGATGGAAAAGATAATAGATGGAAGATTAATGAGAAGATGATAAAAAAGATGATCCCCAACTGATTCAAATCGGCCTAAAAATATCCCCAAATCTTGTGGTTTTCGCATCTCTTTAATTATGGCATTAATCTCCATTAAAAACTTGGTCAAAAACTGAATTTCACGATTTTGAAATTGCAGGGGCCATACCCTACGCCAACAGGGCCATAGGATACGGTTTAGATGTCCAGCAGCCGTAGGGTACATCCAGGTAGCCGTTGGGTACGCCAGACTCAGATTTTATTTAATCTCTTAGCCCTTAAACATGCTTAAATCTGCATCTTTATGCCCTTTTCTGCAACACCTACAATTCACAAACACACCATCAAAGTACATATATTTGACATGAAACAAGATGAAACCATGTACTTTTAACTCCTTTAAGCATGTGATATTAACCAACCCATCATGTAGTGAATGAGAGCTCATTCGTTAAAGTAATGCCCATTCGCTAAGGATGTTTAGCGAATGGGAGGTCATTCGCTATGGGAAGCCTCATTTGTTAGTGATGTTAACGAATGAGGAGGATGCCTATAAATAGGCCTTCCCTAGCTAATGTATGTTGAGATCCGAGCTTATTTATTCTCTAATGTGATGTTACCATGCCGGATTCTCTCTAGACTTAATGTATTCATCCTTAATGTATGTATCAATAAAGTATCGTTCTAAGTTATTTGTCGTCTCATATACGATTGATGTATCCAATTGCAACCAGATCTTGGCTGGTATAACGTAATCTCAGGAGTAACATGTATGCTTGACCTAGAACGGCATAGGATTTATGCATGTCCAGGCTATACTTGGGGATATGTTCCTAGATAGTCAGTTTTTTCCCTTTGTAAGCTTATTTCCAAATTACAAAAGTTTAGCCAGAGCACCGCTCCTTTTAGAAAAAGGGGGGGGGGGGGGGCAAAGAAGCAAATTGAAAAAAATCCTACAATATCATGGACAATTGAAAACATCCTACAATATCATGCATAATGACGAGGAACTTCTTCGATGTGGCATGCTAGTTTAGTTGTTGTAATAGTTTGTCTATCCCATACACGATTAAGCATTTGACTATGAATTTCTTCTATTCGCCGGTCGTTTCATCTAATAAAGATGTAATATTGTAATGATGCGATATGGGTTACGCTCGTTACAAAATTTATATCTGAATGTCTAGAAAAAGAAAAACTTAAATACGCATGCGTTTTTAACATAAAAAAATAAAAACAAAAAATAAAAAATAAAAATAAAAAATTGCAGCTAAACTTTAAAGTACTAAAACTTTATGGCTAATTTATAATAAAAATGAAAACCATACAAATTTAAATTAAAAAGATTCAAAACCTTTGGTCTCAGTCAACGCCTTCACAATGATCTCAGCATCACCGGCACCACTACCTCACGATTTAAAAACTCGATTGTAAACCCCTAAAAGAGTTGGCATTTGCCACTTATATCGGACCATTTTTTTGATATAGAATCATCGGGCTTTCGGTATTCATCCCCTTTGCTCATTTCCTTGAAAAAAAGTTCTCGAAATTTGTCCAAAAAAATGCCTAATTTTTTTATAGTTGGCTACAAAAAAAAAAAAAAAAAAGAAAAGATGCTAGTAACTGCTAATATTTTGTTTAATAAAAATTAGTACATAAATAATAAAAATTATTAAACAACACTTACGACATTCGGGATCTTTCGAGGACTTCACCACGGCCGTGAAAGGGTGAAATACTCCTCGGGGGTCTATAATTGAGTTGTTTTTTTAGTACGAGGCTCGTTCATGTCTTTCTTTTTGTGCGACGGTCCTCGTCCGGCTTTTTTAAATTAGCTCAAACATGGTTGTGCCTCCGGCTCTCTTTAAACACCAGATCGAGTTGCATCTCTGGCACCGTCTTGTGTTGTGTCACTGGGTGTAACACCCGCCAAAATTTTGTGACAAAAATATCAACTTTTAAAAGTTCAAGGATTATACCCGACATAAATAGCAATGTAAATAAAATATTTTAGTCTATTCTTGAAATATTATTACTTCAAACCTTTCACGTAAAAGTGATTGTTTGAGTTGAGAAATGTTCAAACGAAGATCTAATGTTATCTCCACCTATAAAGAATTTAAAACTAATAATGGATATGAATGATGTGGTGTTAACAATAAATTACTACCACACCAAATTTCATAACTTGTCATGCTAATAATTGCTAGATAACATACTATCAATTGATATATAAATTACTTTCAAACAAATAAAATTAGAAAGGAGTAAACGTACAATTGTAGTGTGTATACGCACACATGAAAATATCATCCACAATCTAGCTCGCTTGATATTGGACGTAAAAGAATTTCACAAAAATACGATACGCTTCTATTTTGTTTTCAGTACGTTAACTTACATTAGTAATAATATTAAATAATAAAGGGGATGATAAAATAATGAGAGGTTATATCAAATACTATATATGCAAGACGACTCATTTATGCATGTATTATGACAACAATTATAATATGTAAGTATATCTCAACCAAGTTCCAAACCCAGGTCTGGGCAGTTTTGTTTTTAGTTTTTAAAAGATTGGGTTTTACGATTCAAAAATTGGTAACGACGCAGCTTGTTGCCTGCTTACCTTCTGTTTTGATGTAATCTAAACTTTTCTTTAATAAAATAGCAGCCCATTTTATATTAATTATATTTATATATCAAGTATTAATATAATGCATAAACAAATATATAAAACTTGTAATAAAATAAGGTTACAAACACTTAATGGCAAAGAAAAGAAATTATGAAATGCCACGAATCCATCTATTTCCTTGAAATACAGCACGTGTCAACCAAATTTTTATCATGCTAATATATATCTTGAGATTGAGAGATGACAGAAATTGGAATGGTGCATGACGCCTCAATTGTTTTGATGTGTACCCACAAACATCTCTATATATATATATATTTCATCATTTTGCTTTCATATTAAACCATAAGAAAATATCGAGTGTTGTAAGGTAAACTAAGAAGAATGCACAGCAGTATAGCCGGAAGAGTGGCGACCATCTTTTCTGATAATAATGATGAGTTAGTGATGGTTACGATAGTGAGTGGTGGTAATAACTAAACGGTGGCGGTAGTAAACTTGGGTCTTGTATAGTCGAGTACACAATTGATAGAAGTGGAGATCCATGGTTGTGCTCAAAAGTTTAAACCCAACGGATCGCAACCAAAATCCCGACGAGCCGCATTAGTATTTTTGAATGTTGAGACGAAATCAAGACATGACAAGTTACCAAAAGATAAGGGACTAAAAATGGACAGATTTGAAATTTTACATCTTCGTGCGGCGCGAAGAATTTGAGTCTTGCATCTTCGCGCGGCGCGAAGTTGCAATAAACCCTGAAGCGACACATGGCGATACGTCAAGGGACATATCTCACCCCGAGATGACACGTGGCAAGCCTACTTGGCGACTCACTAGCTTCGAGCGGCGCGAAGTTGCCTTTTTCTGCCTATAAATAGATCGGCCAGGGGGTTCCTCATCCATCCTCACACACTCTTAACCTCGATATTCGAGCCATAATACGACATGCCGATTTCCTTACGTTATAGCCTTGAAGTGCGTGCTAAAAAATCTACTTAGTTACTCCCTCTCTCGACTTTCCACCGCCAAGTAGAAGTGCTGCCCGAAGTGTAACAACTCGGGTTTTCCACGTATTAAATTATGTCTGTTACCCGACTCGTTTTATGATTCGGGAAATTTTAACACTGAAAAGTATCACGTTTATCAAGGAATTTTATACAATTTATATTTATTTCTTTTATTTAATTAATATGTATTAAACTTTGAAAAATATAAATTTTTAGCCCAAAACTAACTTTAATCTTTTATTGTTTCCACTTTCAACCAATAATGGTTAAATTACAATTTCAGCATAAAATCTTTATAACCCATTTAACCAAACTCGTAAACCATTTACCCAGACCCGGAGTTCATATCCGTATACCTGCATACCGTTACCCGTTTATCTTACTTAATGCACAATCTTAGTCATAAATTAGGAATTGAATCATGTTTTAGATTCTTCTTGCTATTATCGGCCTAAACAACTCAAGTAATTAGGAAAAAAGGTCATAAATTATGCGTAATTGATATATTTATGAACCGACATAACCTAAAATCGGTTATATAATCTAGAATTTACAATAGTTCAATTAAACGCGTCTGCACACCCCTCATACCAGCGCCTACTGAATCGCCTTGGTTAATTGGATTTTTAATGTCTGTGTATACCTCGTTCGTCGTTGTCCTTGGCCGGCGTTGTTAATACAAGTATACCTGTGTTTAATCATCGAATTAGGTAATAATTATATGGTTTAGTTCGTCTTGATCTGCTTTACAATAGCCCTAACATTAATTTATCAAACGTTTAGCGGGTTGAGCAATTGATGATCTAGGGTTCTTGTGTATTATCTGAGTTCTTATTTATAATGAATCTGTTCAAGCTAGTAATCAACAAAACCCACTAGCCCAGTGGCTAGTGGTGTATGCATTAAGACTTGGGTGGTTGGTGGTTGCGGGTTCGAACCCCACCCAGCCTGGTTTTTTTTGTTATATTTTGTATATAAATCATTTAGTTATTTTATTAATTATTTAAACTATATTACTAATATTTAAATACACTATTTATTCAATAATTATACAACACCAGTGTTTAAAATATATGTGTTCCGAATCCTCGTTAAAAATCATATATTATTATATATAGGAATAAGTGTTACGTATAATGATGTGTGTCTGATGACCCTATAAAAATGACCCTCACAACTAAGCTTTAATATTAAAACGAAAATCCTAAAACCACACACAACCGGCAAGTGTACCGATCGTAAGTAGTATAGACTTAGGAAGTTCGAGTATCGAACACGTGGACACGTCAGAACGCTAAAGATCACTAACCCTAGACGAGACCTACCTTAGAATAATAATTAATTGATTTTTGAATTCTTTTAACTTAACTGAACTAACTGGATTAACTAATAAAACTTACCAAAAATAGAAAACTTAACGGAAAGCTAACTGTGTTGACTTAAGATGGAGAAAAACGTCTACCTAGGTCCGAATCAAATTGTCGGCCTAACAAGCTAATGGATTGAATAATTTCAAGACACCGGTCCCTAAAGATGACACGACTAAGGATCGCTCGGGCTCACTGGATCACCTCTCGGTCTCACTCAACAAGCCTAAACTACTCAAAATCGCCTAAAACGACCAAACCGGGAAATAATTGCTAACGTGTTCTAATGAAGGATCACCTCTCGGTCTCACCAACACTCGACCCTAATGGTAATGAATACTACACAACCAAGGATAGAGGAACAATTCAACTTAAACCAAAATAGATCAACTAGTCGCTCAAATACCTAAACCTGACAAGAAACGAACTCGCTCTCGCGCAATCCCTATTCTAGCATGCAAAGGCAATGAGACGACCCTACTTCCTATCACCTCTCGGTCTTAAGAAAGATGTTTAACCGCTGTACTTTAATCACAAATTCACGCAACAAAACCCTACGGTGGTACCTACCGCAAACAAACCCTAAACACAAAGTCTAGAATCAAACAATGCACCGATCAATCAATACAAAACTAATCAATCAACACACGGGGTTTATGCAATGAATCACTAAAATTTCCAGCCACTAAACACAACCTATTTCATGTCTAATCAAACTTTACAATAGCAATTCAAGTCCATTAATCAAACAATCCATTAAACTCATCAAAACTCAACAATTTTCATCTTCCCTAGGTAGAACTAA
Source organism: Bidens hawaiensis (assembly GCF_021521415.1). Lineage (NCBI taxonomy): Eukaryota > Viridiplantae > Streptophyta > Magnoliopsida > Asterales > Asteraceae > Bidens > Bidens hawaiensis. The sequence continues at coordinate 1,225,405 of NW_027491306.1, forward strand.
CAAGTTTAGCCGAACATAGTTTTTGGACAGCAGCTAATGATCAAATAAAACATCATAAAACTCCTACTAATCATCTCAAATATCATTCAACAATCAACAATACTCATAAACAATTCAATCTATCAATCAATTGCAAAAACTAGTAAACAATTGAACAAGATAATCAAAGTAATGAACAATGTGAAAAAATGAAGGATATATGATGAATTCCCGGCCGTTCCTTGCTGAGTAAACTGATGTCGAACCTTCCCGAGGCTAGATTCTTGTGTATTCTTCCTTCCCTAGCCGTCACACGATCAAACCCTAGCCGAACAACACTTTTTTTTTCTTTTCTTTTCTTCCTGCTGCTGTTGGTTGCTGATGTTGTTGCTGCTGTGCTGCTGTTGGCTGCTGTTGTGCTGCTGTTGGCTGCTGTTGTGCTGTTAAATCCGATCAGCAGCTCTCTAGGCTGATTAGGATTTTATTTTTTTTATGTAATATAATATAATATGGTCTTGGGCCTCCATGATGCATACGGGTCCGGCCTTGAGCTTTGTCTTGAACTTTTATGCGTAAAAGGCTCGTAAAAAGCTCGAAAAGTCCCGGTTTCTTCCTTTCTTTTACCCAAAACCTACAAGGTTATTAAACTTACGTAAAACCTAAATAAATCAAGTAAAAACACATAAAATATAATATATTACGTAGATAAAAGGTACGGAAAATACGAGTGTTTTACAACACATCAAATATCCCCACACTTAAGATTTTTTCGTCCCTGAAAAAGAATACTACACATGATCATATCCGAGTTTTAACCGACAACTCTTGGTTTTATTTATTTATTATTATTAATATATTTTTTTCTTTTTTTTTAAAAGTATTATAACAAGTGACCCGTTACCCCTTCCAACTTTCACCTAGTAAGCTAGATCAGGTCGATTGCTGGTATTGCTGTCCACTTTAAACCCATGTCCCTAATACTTACCGAGGAAAATAAGGCGTGACAATTCTATTAATTTGTATGACTAAGTGGAACCCACACCCAAAAGCCCTGCTGCCACTTCACCAATTCCATTATGGTTTTACCGGACCGAGCCGCCCCAACTTGACTTAAACCTATTGCCACATGATTAAAACATTTCGACTCATATACAATCCTATAAACTCTAGCTTGGTCAAGATCGACCGACATTAGTTTCTTTCATGGTGGTTTTGATTTAAACTATTTTTTTCTGCCTTTGGCTTTTTGCATTCTTTTTTATTTTTTTTATTTTTTTTTATTTTTTTATATACCATGTTGGACGAAACTACAGAAATGCATCAAGGCTCAGGTCTGCGCCACCGCGCAACAGAGTACCGAGCAAAACTGTCTTCTGCTAGCATCAACGTTCAGGTCTGCGCCACCGCGCAACAGAGTACGGAGCTTCACAGGAATAGACACATATACAAAAGATTATACAAATAATATACAGACGATCATGTGACTCGAGGCTTGAGTATGACCCGGCTTTTCATTCCAGTCCTGTCACGAGCTTAGTTAAACAAACAAAACCCCTAAGATGTTTCCCACTAAAGTCAGGCCATTTAAAAGGTTCAATTAGGTCAACAACCAAACAGCCCTTTCATTCTCAAAGGCTGAGCCTACCGGCACACGATTACTGAGTCTAAACCGTTCGGTTACCATACATTACGTGCGGGTTTAACGGGCACTGTTCTTATTTATTATATATATATATTTTGAAAACACCAAGAAGTTATGAAACAAACACTACTCGGTAATAATATCATCTCCTGTTTAACGTAGAGAAAACAGATTTCAAGGGACTATTTTTTAAATTTTTTTTTGATCAAATAATGGAACACCCCTTAAATCTACCGACTCGAATGGAGATTGAGTACGAGCGGTTTCATCTTGGAACATCCTGAAATAGACAAAACAAATAAAACAGATAGCACAAACATATAACAAAAATACAAACTCTACAACTCGGGCAGTCTCCCGAGGGATGCATCCACACGTCTACATCTCGGAGATTGGGTCAAGGTAGAATACCTCGACCGTCTGATCAGTCATCGGCTCGCCAATATAGTGCATCAGTCCATCGCCGTTCACCATAAACGTCCCGCCTTTATCCTTTATCCCAACAGTGCCATCTGGGAAAACCTCAGTAATCATAAAAGGACCTGACCAACGGGATCTCAACTTTCCCGGGAAAAACCTTAACCGGGAATTATACCATAAGACCATATCCCCACACTTAAACTGCTCAATACCATCTAACTTACGATCCTGCAGTTCCTTCACCTGCTGCTTAAAACAATCTGAATGCGCGTAAGTATGGTCCCGTAACTCCTCCAACTCAAGCAACTGATGAACACGATGATCTCCGGTAGATAACTCAGAATCAGAAGAAGACAATTCAATGTCAGCATCAGGGGGTGTTCAGTCAAGGTGACAATCTCAACCTCCGGGGTCTCCCTATCTAGGAAATGTGTATCTGAGGCGGGGCCTCCATCGGGGTCACTGGAAAACTCCCCCACGTGAGTCATGATCGTATCAATGAAGCATACGGAGTCATCAGTCGATTTGGGATGCTTAGGTGATTGTCGAACGTCAAACGTGACGTTCTCATCCCCGATTCGAAGGATCAGTTTGCCATCGCGAACGTCGATCAACGCATGTGCGGTGGCAAGAAAAGGTCTGCCCAAAATGAGTGGAACATTATCATCCTCATTCATGTCAAGAATAACGAAGTCCACCGGGAAAATGAACTTCCCAATGCGAATGAGCATGTTCTCAACAATCCCACGCGGATACTTCACGGAACGATCAGCAAGCTAGATACTCATCCTGGTAGGCCTCGATTCGCCTAAACCCAGCTTGCGATACATAGAATACGACATGAGATTGATACTGGCACCAAGATCAGCCAGCGCATGAACCATTGTATCATCACTCAAGGTGCAGGGAATTGTGAAACTCCCTGGATCGGCTCTCTTCTATGGTAGCTTCCTCTGTAAGATAGCAGAACAACTAGCACTCAGAGGGAGGGAAGCTACCTTAGCTAACTTCTCCTTATTCGAAAGAATATCCTTAAGGAACTTCGCGTGTTTAGGCATCTGATTGAGTGCCTCAAGGAATGTGATATTAAGGTAAAGCTGCTTCAGAAGATCAAAGAATTTGGAGTTCTGCTCCTCATCCCTATCTCTACGGACTCTCACGGGGTATGGCAGTCGGGGTTTGTAAACTCTCGGTGGCTCGCTCGGTGACTACTGTTTCTCGGCCTGTGCTGAACTCCCTGGGATGCTCCTCTGATGTACCTGGGCCGGCGAAGGCTCCATCTGAATCTCCTCATCCACCTGCTCCTCTCCATCGACTGCAGGCTCCTCGACAACTCCTCCTCTAGATCTCTGCTGAATCATGGGCTCATCTCGTGCCCCTGCACCGCTCCTCGTCGTCACAGCCTTCACGAATCCTCTCGGGTTCTGCTCGGTATTACTCGGTATCGTAACCTGCGGCCTCTCATTTAACCGACTGGCAATCTCCCCCATCTGCCGCTCGAGATCCTGAATCGACGCTGCCTGATTCCTCATGAATTGCTCATGCTCGCGGAACTTCTCCCGCATCTCTTTGTGTCGGGAATCCCCTCGTGCCATGAGCTGTGACAACATCTGTGTTTGTTGTGCCATCATCTCCTCCAATGTGGGCTTCTTCTCCCCACTGCTCGCTCCTTCGCCCGCATCCTGAAATAAACTCTGGCGTTGCTGAAAACCGGACTGGTCGCCGCTTCTCCAGTTGGAGTTCTGATTTCCCCTCCATCCCGAATTATAAGAATTGAAAGAATTTGAGTTTCGGTTTGGATTTCCTATGAAGTCTACGGCCTCCTCCTGCGAACTGACTGGGCACTGAACGGTATCATGCCCCCCTCTGCAGATCTCATATAACTTGCTCTTTGTCTGCATGTCCTTTACCATCTTCGCCAACGCCTCGACCTGTGCCGTCAGTGCGGTGGTGGTGTCCACCGAATGCATGCCTCGTGAGATGGAATCGACGGTCTTGCCTCCTCTGGCGGGTGGTCTCTGGTACCCACTCATAGCTAACCCGTTAAATAAAGCGATACACTCATCAGGGTCCTTAGTCGTCAACAAATTTCCTCCCGCCGTCGTGTCGAGCATACTCTGCGTCGCGTACGTCACTCCATTATAAAATTTCTCGACGACCGCCCAATCTTGCAAGCCGTGGTTCGGGCACAACGCTAATAGATTTTTGAATCGCTCCCAGGTCTCGTAAAAACTCTCGGTGTCCTCCATTTGAAAAGAATGTATCTGGTTACACAAACGAGCGGCCTTAGCCGGAGGATCGTACTTCTCTAGAAATTGGGTCTGCAAGGCAGCCCAAGTGGCTATGGAACCCTGTGGGAGGGACTCGAGCCACAGACTCGCTTGATCAGCGAGAGAAAATGGATAGACGCGGAACTTAACGGCGTCTTCGAAAACGTCCGCAAGATGGAAAGTGTTGCAGATACGCACGATGCGGGTGAGATGAGAGTGCGGGTTCTAATGAAGCAACCCGTGAAACTGAGCAGAATGAGCAATGGTATTCAGAATGTTCGACGGGATCTGCCAGTTCGTAGCAACTCCAATGGCGGGTGGTGCGATGCTGGATCTCGTGCCAGCATTGGCCGGTCGGGCCCGGTCCGCAACTGTCCTCCTCGGTGGAATGTCGCCCATGATCCTATCCCTATCTTCGGGGTCAACGGATGAAAAAGTGGATGAAGGTGAAACGGGACGACGTCTCTCACGAAACTCTCTCTGGCTCGGGAAATGCTTCCGTGTCGGGTGGTCCTAAAGATCGAGTCTGTCGCATATAACTATAATTAGGAATAATATTATCTAAACTATTCTAACAAATAAGCAAAATAAAACAAAAATAATTACAAGTAGCAAAAAAGATAAGTCCTAACTCGGATTGCTCTCAAAACGCCTAAAACCGTGTCCCCGGCAACGGCGCCAAAAACTTGATGTGTGTCTAATGACCCTATAAAAATGACCCTCACAACTAAGCTTTAATATTAAAACGAAAATCCTAAAACCACACACAACCGGCAAGTGTACCGATCGCAAGTAGTATAGACTTAGGAAGTCCGAGTATCGAACACGTGGACACGTCAGAACGCTAAAGATCACTAACCCTAGACGAGACCTACCTCAGAATAATAATTAATTGATTTTTGAATTCTTTTAACTTAACTGAACTAACTGGATTAACTAACAAAACTTACCAAAAATAGAAAACTTAACGGAAAACTAACTGTGTTGACTTAAGATGGAGAAAAACGTCTACCTAGGTCCGAATCAAATTGTAGGCCTAACAAGCTAATGGATTGAATAATTTCAAGACACCGGTCCCTAAAGATGACACGACTAAGGATCGCTCGGGCTCACTGGATCACCTCTCGGTCTCACTCAACAAGCCTAAACTACTCAAAATCGCCTAAAACGACCAAACCGGGAAATAATTGCTAACGTGTTCTAATGAAGGATCACCTCTCGGTCTCACCAACACTCGACGCTAATGGTAATGAATACTACACAACCAAGGATAGAGGAACAATTCAACTTAAACCAAAATAGATCAACTAGTCGCTCAAATACCTAAACCTGACAAGAAACGAACTCGCTCTCGCGCAATCCCTATTCTAGCATGCAAAGGCAATGAGACGACCCTACTTCCTATCACCTCTCGGTCTCAAGAAAGATGTTTAACCGCTGTACTTTAATCACAAATTCACGCAACAAAACCCTACGGTGGTACCTACCGCAAACAAACCCTAAACACAAAGTCTAGAATCAAACAATGCACCGATCAATCAATACAAAACTAATCAATCAACACACGGGGTTTATGCAATGAATCACTAAAATTTCCAGCCACTAAACACAACCTATTTCATGTCTAATCAAACTTTACAATAGCAATTCAAGTCCATTAATCAAACAATCCATTAAACTCATCAAAACTCAACAATTTTCATCTTCCCTAGGTAGAACTAACAAGTTTAGCCGAACATAGTTTTTGGACAGCAGCTAATGATCAAATAAAACATCATAAAACTCCTACTAATCATCTCAAATATCATTCAACAATCAACAATACTCATAAACAATTCAATCTATCAATCAATTGCAAAAACTAGTAAACAATTGAACAAGATAATCAAAGTAATGAACAATGTGAAAAAATGAAGGATATATGATGAATTCCCGGCCGTTCCTTGCTGAGTAAACTGATGTCGAACCTTCCCGAGGCTAGATTCTTGTGTATTCTTCCTTCCCTAGCCGTCACACGATCAAACCCTAGCCGAACAACACTTTTTTTTTTCTTTTCTTTTCTTCCTGCTGCTGTTGGTTGCTGATGTTGTTGCTGCTGTGCTGCTGTTGGCTGCTGTTGTGCTGCTGTTGGCTGCTGTTGTGCTGCTAAATCCGATCAGCAGCTCTCTAGGCTGATTAGGGTTTTATTTTTTTTATATAATATAATATAATATGGTCTTGGGCCTCCATGATGCATACGGGTCCGGCCTTGAGCTTTGTCTTGAACTTTTATGCGTAAAAGGCTCGTAAAAAGCTCGAAAAGTCCCGGTTTCTTCCTTTCTTTTACCCAAAACCTACAAGGTTATTAAACTTACGTAAAACCTAAATAAATCAAGTAAAAACACATAAAATATAATATATTACGTAGATAAAAGGTACGGAAAATACGAGTGTTTTACAACACATCATATAAGAATAATTGATTTTTATAAGGTTTTAATCTAAAATAATATATTTGTTATAATCTTGTTAAATACCGTATTAAAATTATAAGTGTTTATAAAAGATAAAATTTTATATGAATATTATTATCTATTAAGTAATCTTTATTATTTACAATATGTAGTTAGAAAGAAATCTCTTTTATTGGTGAAAATATGTATAAATACCTTAATTGTATTTTGTTTTAAAATAATTATTTAAAATAAACCTTTCTATATAATCTATTGAAAATTGTGAATATTTAGTTATTCAAAGTATTCTGTTTATAATTATAAAGTTATTAACGATATGCTATTCATTATAAACTTTATAAATAAAATTGATAATAAGTCTAAGTAAATACTTAATTTTCGCAAGAATACACTCGATCATCAATTCTCGAGTCTCTATCTAGTTTTAGATTCGTTGTGGGATTCATATTTATACCCGTAATTATTGTAATTAGGATTCTTGTCGGTAATTCTCAAAGAGTGTGATTTCCACTTTCTTGTCGTATTCATTCTCGTTTGGCTTGTTCGATCAGGTGAGTTTATCATTCCCCTATTTTATCAACTTTTCTAAACGTTTTGGGGACATATGCGTACGTATTTGTATTTCATACTATATATATATACACACACATATATATTCAAACAAATGCATACATGCTATTGTGAAGTGATTTAATCAAACATACGTGTTACTTGCTTACTTGTGTTACCATTCAATCAATAGCATGTTGGAATTACTATTCAATAAATCACATAGCGGGTGTTCCTGCTGGTGACCAATGCCCGATTCGCTTGGCAACGGTCTACATAGTTGTTTGTGTTTTGATTGTATTTACCGCACTTATCACGTTATGCTTATTTATTGTATTGTGTCAAAACTGGTGATATTCTCACTCAACTTTATGTTGACAAAACTCCATTTTATACGCAGATGCAGGTTGTTTATATTGAAGATTGAAGCTTGGACACGTAGACAAGACTTTAGGATATAATCAAGTTAAACTTTATTTAGCTTATATTTGTTTATTTAAATTTTCTACTGTATTTGATATTGTGTGTATAATTGAAATCAACTAATTAATTAGATATTGCCACATTTATATTATGATAGTATCTTCGAGTTGTGAGCAATCGGATCACGCCCCGACATTTCCACCTTAGGTTGGGGTGTGACAGATTGGTATCAGAGCCGAAGATTATAAGATAGGTCGTTAGAAATGGTCCTAGACATATGTTAGGAACCCTATACGTGCTTATCTAAACTGCCTTATTTCTATTTAATAAATTGTTTACAGCTTGCTTAGATTAATTATTTTATTGTATTTATCTTATTTATTTATTGCACACACACACACAAAAATTCCGAGGCTATGCCTCACATTCAAAATAATTTTTCTAAACCTTCTCTTTTAGTAGATTATCTTTTATTGTGGGAAATTCCTTAAGTATTCCCGTGTTTTGTTTTATTCCTTCACCTTGAAGCGTGGGGGCATGACAAATGTCGTGCAACCATAACTTTAAGTGGTACCCTTAATCGGCTAAACGGTTGTGTGGTAAACATAACCGGCTAAACGGTTATATTTCCAAATTGTATTTTTAGTTATTTTAAATTTATTTGATTCGTTGATTTGATATTTAGTTGGGTCGGTTAAATGCCATGTAACGCTCATGGTCTGAACAACTCCATTGATTCAATATTTCGTTAATTAGTTGGGTCAGTTAAATGCCATGTACACGCTCATGGACTGACCAACTCAATTGTTTATTATTTGTTATTTGAATTGGGCCAATAAATTGTCATGGAACGTTCATGGGAGGCCAACTCACAAACTTTATGTTGCTTTATTAACTTGGGCCATTCAAATTTCCATGGAAAGCTCATGGGAGGTCAACTCGTTTAATATGGTTGGTTATCTTATTCTTGGAAAGTTTCATAAACATTGCTCATTTACTTAAATGCTTCAAACTCATACATATTATTTTTAAATCTCAACTTGTCCTCGAGTCTTCACTAGCACTAATTCATATAGATACATACACATACACATACGCATCCCCATTATTTCATATCTACTCATTCCTACAACTCACTTGTCATCTTACACATTTTCATTGTTGATCCTCGTAGAATGTCTTCTCATGCTCATCATCGTAATCATCGTTGTTCGTCGACCCCTCATGATCGCCGTCTGGCTGCTAGAATCACTAAGGAGCTCACTACTGATTTACCCTAGATCGTGGCCCAACTGCAAAATATCAATTCCAATGGATCCGCTACTTCGGCTACACCAAACAATTACCACTACAAGAACTTCACAAGTGCTAAACCCCCTCCTTATCTTGGCGAGGAGAATGCTACTAAGCTCCTCCGTTGGTTTGAACAAATGGAGAACAAGTTTATCCATTGCGAGTGTCCGGAAGATAAGCATACTAGGTTCGCCTCGAGCATTTTTGAAGAACGAACTATTACTTGGTGGAACTCTTATAAAGCCCTACATGGTGTTGAAGAAGTTTTGGCTATGTCTTGGGAGGAACTCAAGGATGCAATGAAGAGAGAGTTTTGTCCCAAGCATGAACTACAAAGGCTCGAGACAGAGTTTTGGGAGCTTTAACAAATCGGTGGTGACAATTCAAATTACTCGAACCGTTTTAAGGAACTTAGCCTGATAGTACCTCACCTTGTACCTCCTTTGGCTCGTGGTATTCGAAAGTACATTCGTGGATTGCCGGCGATTTTCCGTGATGCTGTGGTTAGTCGAGACCCTCTCTCAATTGAGGAAGCCATTACCCTTGCTGCTTCGCTATCTGATGATCATGTTAGAGATGGAACCCTGCCTAGTAAAGATGATAAACCTACCCTTGACAACTCTAAAACCGATTCCTCTACCGATGCTAAGGCCGAACCCAAATCCACTAGTAATCCTTTGCATCATAAACGTAAAGCCAACCACCACAACTATGCTGTTAATAAAAACCAACCCACAACCCTCTAACCAAGATGCTCTTAACAAGAAGAACTATACTGGACCTTTTCTGTTAGGCTCTGATTGTAACTACCATCACACGCCTCAATCTCCATGTCGCTTGTGCACCAATTGCAACCGTTATGGTCACTTAACTAACACTTGTCGTGCATCGTCCGATACCCAAACTATCCCATCTGCCAAACCGGTGTTCCTAAAACCCATACTTTATATAATTGTGGAGATCCTAGTCATCTTCGCAATGCGTACCCTCGACTTATCCATGCACATCAAGCTCAAGCTATGCCTGCCCCCTACTACATCCCTACTGCTTCTCAAGTACCGACCCATCAACCATATCCACTGCAAGCCCCCTCTCGTTAACCAAGGTCCCTCAAACATGACTCACCCCTATCAAACTCCCTACCCGCAAGCTCAAGTTTACCCAACTCACTTCAACCAAGTCCCACTGATGCAAGCTGTTCAAGTTCAACCTATCCAAGCTATCCCAAATCCATCTACTGTTGCTGCTCAAATCATCATGGATCCAAGAACCTCAAGTGCTCCAAGTTAAGGGAATCAAGCCATTCAGAACTGAAATTCTTGGAAGACCATGAAGTTTTATTGCCTTATTTATTTCCGTTTTAAGACTATATTATCTTTTCTATTTTTGCATCGTATCGACTCTCTGGTTATATTATGACGTTGAGTGATTCTAAGTTGAACTATGTTGCACGTTTCATATTATGAATGACGTTTCCTTTTATACTTTGTTAGGTTTTTGTACTCTTACCCTTATTATCTTATTTCTATCCATCATATTCATTATGGCGTCTGTCTCAAGAAATCCATTTTCCTTCGATCTTCTAAATTTTACTCTTAACAAATCAACAGATATACTAAGGATTTCATGGTTTTATTAATCAAACTCAGATATTTATCACCTTTTGAATTTTAAATTATCAAGATGTTTGCTTCTTCCCAAATAAGGATTTTACATGTCTTATAAACCACATGATGAAATAAGTTATGTGGACCATCCGACGATAAGAGTCCGGAACATAATTATTCAAGTCCTCGCATAGAAATCAAAATACATGAAATTGTGTGTCATGATTTAGAACCTAAGGTAGCTAGGGTAACTGTACGAATGATGAGATGATAAGGACATGGTGGATACGCCACTGGTACATCCTATATATAAGTGCCCTTATCGGATTGTCATTTGAAGCGTTGCTTTGGTTATTATCAGTTCTATGTTATGATATTTTCTTTAAAAAGCTTGATTGTTTTCAAAACGATGGTGTTGTGGCTTTCCTTAATTTTGGGACGAAATTCCCTAAAGTAGGGGAGGCTGTAACAACTCGGGTTTTTCACATACGGAATTATGTCTGTTACCCCACTCGTTTTATGATTCGGGAAATTTTAACACTGAAAAGTATCACGTTTATCAAGGAATTTTTATACAATTTATATTTATTTATTATATTTAATTAATAAGTAGAAAATATACATTTTTAGGCCAAAACCAACTTTAATCTTTTATTGTTTCCACCTTCAAACTATAACGGCTAAATTGCAATTTCAACATAAAATCTTTATAACCCATTTAACCAAACCCGTAAACCATTTACCCAGATGTAAGGCCCCGAACCCCGGTAACCCTACAGTTGGTATTCATACAAAATACTTATAAAAATATTTAAACTTGAAATTAGTTCATTCCATTAAAACAACCAATTCAGAGTATAATTCATCGGAAAACATAAATAATAAAATAAATTCCCAAAACCCAGGAATTAAGCCCAAAACCAATTTAGATGTATTTGATAAAACTTTTAAAAAGAAATGTTTAATATTTAAATCTTCCATCCAAGTATGCCTTTCCCGTCCAAGTAGCTTCATGCACGTCCAAGCGGTAAGGCATCCTTCTTCTAACCTGAAAACTCACACTAACATGCACACAAAGTCAGCTTGAGCTGAGTGAGTTCAAGTTTTAATAAATAACATCGATAATAATAATCATAATAGCCATTCCAATGATTTTTTTTTTTTAAATTAAGGGATACATCAGTTAGGCCGTCATCATTAATAAATAATGATCTTCATATCTATATATAAACATCTTTATAAGTACATCCCTATATATATATAACATCTAAGTAATAACATCAGGGTCGAGCAAACGTACAACCCAAACACGTAACATCTCATCAACGTATGCAAACACAAAGTAGGCATATGTAACATCCGTAGTCAATACCGACTACTAACATCGCCAAATATTGGCCATACAATAATACATACATACATACATACTATAACATCCCAAGGCCTACCATATACAAGCAAGCCTATATAAAATAGTTTAAACGTTTCATCAAAAAAAATCGCTTAGGTGTGCATGGTAGCCAAAAACTAAAAGAAAAGTTAAAAGGGGCATCATGAACTCACCTGACACAAGACACGTGTTCACCACGAGCTAGAGAATCCCTAAGTAATCCCAAAACTCAAACACCTGTCGGTTTACATTCAAACATTACTAACGACATCGAGATGACTCGTTTATCCTACGAGACGTTCTAACATGGCTCGAGTTACCTAAAGTCTCGACCTCATCAAACTCAATACAACAGCCTCCGAGGCCTTACATTCACCAACACGACCCTTAGATACTCCCGGGAATAAAGAATTCCCAACTTACCCCCCGGAAGCACTAGGTGACACTAACACGTGCGTTTAAGAGTCGTTTAGGCCATTAACATCCAACTCAGCCCCGTGTGGACCCAACATGATAAAATCATAGCCAACAAGTCCACATGACGCTACACGAGTCAAATGGGTCGGTAACTCGCAAGTACAATGCACCAACCATTCAATAAACGCAATTGCGCGTTGTACCGACCCGTTTGAGTAACCGACAACCAATTCAGCCCCATAACTTATAAAAATGGCTTTTCAACAGCCCGTACATCAACCAAGTTCCCCCAAGATGAATTGCTTGTTAATCACTTCCACCCTCGTGTTAAACGTATCAAACTACAATTCTAGTCAACCGAACACTATCAATCAAACTACAACTAGTTCACCAATCTAACGAACACCAATGAACATGATTTTAAAGTATGATATACTAGACATACCTAGGAGTATTTTGGTGCAAAAGCCTCAACCAAAACAGTCCCGAAAAGGTTAGGATTGACAGCCACCCGGTAAGCCTACAACACGCAATTTAACGATTAATACGCGTGATATAAGGGTCAATTAAGGTGTCAAAGACTTGGCGAATCGTAGTACTATCCTTTAATTGATGTTTTATGCTCAACGCTTGCCTGGAAAAAGGAAAATCGCAGGGGGGCGGGCTCCTAGCTGCCGATCGGGATTAGAGAGGGGAGTGGGGTTAGGGTTTTGTGATTAGTGTTATAACATAAAAATATTTCATTCTAGCCCCTCTAAATTGAATAATAAGGCAACTTGGAAGAAACGTTAAACGATTAAACGTACCGGGATGACGTAAAGGCTTCCGTGAAACATCGGTTAAATCCCGAGAATTATACATAGTTTACAAGCTTTAAATCTTTGAACCGAGATTAACGGGTGTTACAAGTCCAACCCCTTACAATGGGATTCGTCCCCAAATCCCGATGCGACAGGAACAACTGTGAATAGAGTTTCATTATCTCTTCTTTGGACTCCCAAGTAGCCTCGGAGCCCCTACGGTGCCTCCACTGCACCTTCACCTACCTAACCACCTTATTCCTCAAACGCCTTTCCTGACGATCAATTATAGCAACCGATTCTTCAACGTAGTTCAATTTACTATCAAGTTCAATATCATCAAGAGGCACATGGGCCTCCTCATCAGCTAAACATTTCCTCAAATGGGACACGTGGAAAGTAGGATGAATCCCCGCGAGCTCGTCGGGCAACTCCAATCTATACGCTACTTCACCAACACGGGACAATATACGGAACGGACCAATGAACCTCGGACTAAGCTTCCCCCTCTTAAGAAAATGAATAATACCCTTCCAAGGAGAAACTTTCAACATAACCCGATCCCCAGCCTCAAACACAATAGGTCTTCGCCTCTTATCCGCATACGACTTTTGACAATCCTGAGCGGCCTTCATAAAAGCCTTGATCTTATAGAGCTTCTCGGTCGTAGCCTCAACCACCTCCAAACTATCCAACTGTTTCTGACCAATGGAACCCCAACAGACCGGAGTCTTACACCTCCTACCATACAACATCTCAAACGGTGGCATCCCAATCGTGGCGTGATAACTGCTTATACGAGAGTTCGACTAACGGTAAGTGACGATCCCAGCTACCCCAAAAATCGATAAAACAAGCCCGCAACATATCCTCAAGGGTCTGTATGGTCCTCTCGGACTGACCGTCTGTCTATGGGTGATAAGCGGTACTGATGAGAAGTTTGGTACCCATCTCCTCATGAAACTTCTTCCAAAACCTGGAGGTAAAACGCGTATCCCTATCCGAAACAATAGATACTGGCACCCCGTGCCTAGAAACGATCTCACGAATAAACACATCGGCCAGCTGCTCAAAATTAAAAGTTTCTCGAATCGGCAAGAAATGAGTGCTCTTGGTCAATCTATCAACGACTACCCAAATGGTGTCATAACTGCCCCTCGGAGTACGAGGCAATTTAGTCACAAAATCCATCGTAAGATGTTCCCACTTCCACTTAGGTATTTCCAATGGTTGAAGTTTCCCGAACGGCTTCTGGTGCTCGGCCTTAACTTGCAGACACGTCAAACACTTACTCATGTACTGAGCCACCTCAAACTTCATCGCAGGCCACCAGTAATTCTTCTTCAGGTCTTGGCACATCTTGGTCGCGCCCGATGAATGGAATAGCGCGACTTGTGTGCTTCATCCAAAATTTTACCTCTGAATCCCCCATACCTCAGTACCCATAACGCCCATCCTTATACTTCACCCCATCACCGACGTCCTCCAACAACTTTTCCTGACCCCAAATACGTTCTGACATAATCCATTCCACCTGCAAAGCTTCATTTTGGATGTTGGCTATTTGTTTTAAAATATCTGGTTTAAGAATAAGTTGATAAGATTTCACACGAATAGATTTCGGTCTCTCTTTCTGGCTCAACGCGTCGGCCACCAGGTTAGCCTTACCGGGATGGTACATAATCTCCAGATCATAATCCTTAATCAATTCCAACCATCGACGCTGTCGCATATTCAGTTCCTTTTGTTCGAAGAAATACTTTAAGCTCTTATGATCGGTATAGATAACGCAAGGAACACCATACAAATAATGCCGCCACAACTTAAGCGCAAAAACAACCGCCGCCAGCTCCAAATCGTGAGTAAGATAATTCGCCTCATGAGGCTTTAACTGTCGTGAGGCATAAGCGATGACTCGACCTCGCTGCTTCAGAACACACCCAAGCCCCTGATAAGAGGCATCAGAATAAATCACCAGATCATCGGTGGCATCGGGTAAGGCATCGAGTAACGCTAGAATTAGGGCATGCGTCAACCTGTTCTTTAACTCGAGAAAAACCTCCTTCTGCTCAATACCCGAAACAAACTTAACACTCTTCTTGGTCAACTTGGTCAATGATGATGCAATTTTCTAAAAGTTGGGAATGAAACGGCGGTAATACCCCGCCAAGCCCAGAAAACTACGAATTTCGGATGGAGACTTAGGAGATTCCTATTCGTTTACGGCTTCCACCTTTGCAGGGTCAACCAAAATACCACTCGGGTTAATAACATGACCCAAGAACTGAACCTCACGTAACCAAAAGGAACAATTAGAAAATTTCGCATACAACTTGTTCTTTCGCAGAGCTTCCAAAAATTCCGTGAAATGACTGGCGTGATCGGATTCACTTTTGGAATACACAAGAATGTCGTCGATGAACACAATAACCGAACGATCGAGCATTGGCCTGCACACCCGGTTCATAAGATCCATGAACGCAGCCGGTGCGTTGGTCAAACCGAAAGACATCACGAAGAATTCATAATGCCCATAACGAGTGCGGAAGGTAGTCTTAGGAATATCTTCTTCCGAATTTTCAACTGATGATACCCGGACCTAAGTTCGATCTTCGAGAACCAACTAGCTCCTTGGAGCTGATCAAATAAGTCGTCGATCCTTGGGAGAGGGTACCGATTTTTAACAGTGAGTTTATTCAATTCACGGTAGTCAATGCACATCCGCATGCTACCGTCCTTCCTCTTAACGAACAGGACCGGGGCACCCTAAGGTGAGATGCTCGGTCGAATGAAGCCCTTGTCGAGCAAGTCTTCCAACTGAGCCATAAGTTCTTTCATTTTATTCGGTGCTAGACTGTAAGGGGCTCGAGCAACGGGTTTTGAGCCCGGCACAAGGTCTATCTGGAACTCGACCTCGCGGTCCGGCGGCACATTTGACAAATCATCTGGAAATACATCCGGGAAATCCCGAACAATAGGAACATCACCGACGGTAGCCACCTCGGTTTTCATATTTATAGCATACGCCAGATACGCCCCGCAACCCCGCTACATCAACCTTCTCGCCTTAAGCATAGATATGATATGTGGCGTCGCACCATTCCAGTCACCGAATACCGTAATTTGGTTCCCATCCGGGGCCCTCAGATGAACAAGTTTCAGACCACAAATGATCTGAGCATCAACACTCGCGAGCCAATCCATCCCAAGCACCACATCGAAACAGCCAAGCGGCATCAAGTACAACCGCACCAGAAATCTATACCCAGACAACTCGATGGAACAACCCTGAATAGCCCTAGACACGGAAACAGATTTTCCTATGGTGATTTTAACCTCAAACACATTGACTACGCGCTCGGGTGATTTATTCAATAAGGAACAGAAAGCGGTAGTAACAAAACTCCTACTGGCACCTGAATCAAATAAGACCGACACCTGTAATTCATCAAGTATAAAGGTACCTGGGATAATAATATAATACTGCTTAGCTACAAGATCATCACATACGATTCCAAAGGAATGAGAAATTATAACGGTGGAATAAAAGATAAATAAGGAAAAAGTACCTGAAACAACATCCGCGTCATCCTTCGCCTCTCTCTTGGAGATGTTGAAGGCCCTCGCCCTGGCCTTCGGTTTCTCTTCCACCTTCCCCCTCGAGGAAGTCCCCTGACCGGACCCCCCCCCCCCCACGCCTTACTGGTAGGACAGTTTGATACCAAGTGACCGGCACCTTTACAGCGGAAACAAGTCAACGTCAGACACTCGAAATGGGGTTATCCAACCTTATCACAACAAAAGCAGGAGCTAGACCCACTCTTACATTCCCCCTTGTGCGGTTTCCCGCACTTCTTGCAATTACCGAATGTCGCATCCCTCTTAAACTCAGAAGTCTCAGTCTTCCCCCCTTTTTCTTAGACGAATTAAAATTGCTTCCACCGGGCCGCTTACCGTACGAATTTGTGTTCCATGTCTTCCTAGTCTCGGTCGGCGGTAACTTCTCCCTCTGATCATACAATGTACCTGCTAGGGTAACCACCAAGTGAAAAGAGTTCATGTCGGTGGTCATCACACCCCTACGAATATCCACCGGAAGGCCCTTCACATACTTCTTAATCCTCTTTGCCTCGGGAGTAACTAGATCGGGGCAGAAGCGAGCCATCTTATTGAACTTTGTGGTGTATTCCCGATGCGTCATACTGTCCGCCTCCAAGGTCAAGAATTCCTGTTCAATTTTATCCAATTCATGTGGAGGACAAAACTGATCAAGAATCAACTTCTTCAACTCATCCCACGTCATCCTCCTAATCGAACGATCACCCATAGCCTGCGCCAGATTATCCCACCAACATAATGTCTCGGAACGAAACAAGGCAGTAGCAAAAGTCACCATGTCATCCCCCTTGCACTTACTAACTCTCAGAGCGGCCTCCATCTCCCTCACCCACTTATGTGCTGCCAACACATCCTTAGTACCATCGAAAGAAGGGGGATCACACTTCTTAAAGTCACCATACGAGCAACCCCCGAGTAGATACACTAATAGTCCTCACTTCGTCTTCATCCCCACTCGGCACATACAGCTCCTCCTCCTTGTCACACCCCGACTTAGGGCCTGGGTGTGACGCCCGTTAGTTGGTATCCAGTTTTGAAAACATATCAAAGTTGCGGGTTATTAGCGGAAGTCTTTAAAATTTTAATATTTATTTATATAAAATAATGAGTTCAATTACCCATTTCAATATTTGACAAAATATGAGCGGAAGCCTTTTAATAAAATACTCATTTATAAAATGTCGGGTCAGAATACTTGTTTTGTTATTTCAATATCTGTTATTTCAAAATATGATTCTTTACAATATTTAACTAGAATATCTGAGCCATCAGATCACCTCTAATGACTATGTCTCCAATCTTTTATCAGTCCTGCCTGTCAGTTCTATTCTTTATAGTTCCCTGAAATGTGGGGAAAAATACGTCAGCACACAGCCGGTGAATGACGCTGACTCAATAATACCAGTGTGTAAACAATAACAATACCTTTGTGACAATACTCATTAGGCACCCAACTCAATTGGGTTACAATTACCCTAAGTACATGTACAATTAATCATATACATAATATCATTTCTCTGATCAGTCCCATAGACTACCAGAGGCATGTTTGATGATATGCATGGCCTCGGGGAAATCCGAGTCACCATGTATGTATGGATCTAGACACATGTATACTCTTAATCTGAGAATGCCCGTTTCTTATTATTGCAACACAAAGTTTTAAGGATTTGTAAATCCTATGTAAACAGTTCAGACTCTAAAAGAGTTGTAAAATTTTGGGGCGTATTCACCTATTATGATTGTAATCAGTTTATGATACTGATTCCTGTATATTTGATCAGTTTCGGTTACTGACCCCTGTCTGTAAATCAGTTTCTGTTACTGACACTTGTTTCTGTTATCATCTTTCAGATTGATTGATTGGCTGTTATCTCGGACCTATAGTACAAGTATAACATTTGTATAAATATCTAGATCAACGATCTAGCTTCAGACCCCGTAGTCCGTTTTGTATAGCTGTAACCTTGATAATTTATTTGTACAAAACATGTGGATATTTAGTCCCATTGATTATTTATTAATTATATATTAGGTTTCTTCTTCAGGAAGAAACATTTATACCAGGTTTCTTCTACAAGAAGAAACATTACTTTGTCTATAACCTGTGAATGAATAGTATCTTTCTTAATTAGTAAGAAATACTATTTAACTATAATCTTTGCATGTAAATGGTTACGTTTCTTAATCGTGAAGGAACAATATTTTAACTCTAACCCTTGCTTATGAAAAGTTATACTATGCTTATTAGTAATCAAGGTTCGGGCTATACCCCCGACTATGGTTTAAGCTATTATTATAATAATAAAATAATAACTTAATCAGAACCCCTACCTCGTACGGGTGTTTGGAGTTAAATGCCTATGACTGATCGAACATCACCTCTACTCTATATCGCGTACTAAAGCTTAGACTGTCAGAGCTTCAGAGCTTGGCACGTTCCACGAGACTGGCACGCTAACCGAGGCTAGTGTGTGTGAAATGTGTTGTTGGAGGTGTGAATGGTGAATGCCGTGAACCCTCCTATTTATAGCCGAGTTTGGGATCCATCGCGTAGCGCGATGGTCCATTGTTTTAAGCCATCACGTAGCGCGATGTCTGAGAAACGACGCGTGGTTGCTAACTCAGCCCTAGCGTCTGCCACGTGTCCCCTGGTCGCGACACGTGTTGCTACGTCATCACAGGCCATCGCGTAGCGCGATGGTCTTGAGGCTGGGCTCATCGCGTAGCGCGATGGGTTCCAGAATTCAGATTTTTATTTTTAGTCCCTCGTCTTTGATAACTTGCCACTTCTTGATCATATTTCCATCTTCCAAAAATACTAAAAGCGGCCCTTATGCGGCTCGCGGCGATGCTAGCGTGCCAAGTGCCAAGTGCGCCATCAAAACGCCATATTACGCCCATCGCCTTAGTCCGTGTCCGTGCGCGTGCGCGTCGGATGCTTCGCAACCTCCGCTAGGACTATGGAGAGTGGTTAGCCACATTAAAACATTTTTATGGAAACTTGCTTCCTTTTAAAGAGCTTCCATTTCTTTGTTTGTTTCCATATGAGATGAAAATTCACTTCCTTATTTATACCCATGTGGGATGCTTACCTTTTCTTCCATCTTTCCATGTGGGATGGAATTTCTTATTTTCTTAAGATAAGATGCCTTTATTTTCTTATCTTATTTTTCCTTATTACCTTAACATAAGAATGCTTTGTTTTTCTTTATCTCATTCTTCCCTTTATCTTTGAAATTATTTTTAATCCTTCAACTTTCAAAGTTGGCAATTTTTAACCCAAAAGAAATATGGGTTTTTCCTAGATGTTACACTCCTCTTCGACCTACACCTCCTTACTCTTCCTTCCCTTATCCGAACCCTTACCAACCAGTGACTCCTCCATGGCCCTAACGGCCTCTGCAACGATCTCAGGAATGGCGCTATGGAGCACCTGGTAAACCTCATCCGCGATAGCCGTGCGCATAGCGGAATCTAAGGCGAGGTTATCCCCCTCCTCATGAATCGGGGTTTCCTGCTGGGGAGTAGGAAT
This sequence comes from Bidens hawaiensis, assembly GCF_021521415.1. NCBI lineage: Eukaryota > Viridiplantae > Streptophyta > Magnoliopsida > Asterales > Asteraceae > Bidens > Bidens hawaiensis. The sequence continues at coordinate 1,245,801 of NW_027491306.1, forward strand.
CTCACTCTCGGCTTCGTCACGTGTCTTACGACCACGGTCCCGAACACTAGGACCACCTCTCTTAGCTACTCAAGTATTAACCATGACTTATCCCTACAAAGACAGAATTTTAACACGGTCAAGTACAAGTGGTAGTTAGAACATGTAAGGTAAGGGTAAACATGTAAGGTAAGTGTAATTAGTCGTTTACTTTACCCGCCCGTCCTAATCACCCCCGGCCCCTAACCACATTAGCCTTCTATCTAATACTTAAACAGTTAATCACATACTGGAAAATTTTAAATTCAAAGGAATGACTAAATAATTTCAAGTTACCTCTTGGCGTGCAGCTACTCGCGGTGGACATACTGGTCTCTTTTCTTACAGTTCGAGTCCAAGCATTCGGGGATGCTCGGATCCCTCGAACCATAGCTCAGATACCAACTTGTAAGGCCCCGAACCCCGGGAACCCTACAGTTGGTATTCATACAAAATACTTATAAATATATTTAAACTTGAAATTAGTTCATTCCATTAAAACAACCAATTCAGAGTATAATTCAGCAGAAAACATAAATAATAAAATAAATTCCCAAAACCCGGGAATTAAGCCCAAAACCAATTTAGATGTATTTGATAAAACTTTTAAAAAGAAACGTTTAATACTTAAATCTTCCATCCAAGTATGCCCTTCCCGTCCAAGTAGCCTCATGCACGTCCAAGTGGTAAGGCATCCTTCTTCTAACCTGAAAACTCACACTAACATGCACACAAAGTCAGTTGAGCTGAGTGAGTTCAAGTTTTAATAAATAACATCGATAATAATAATCATAATAGCCATTCCAAGGATTTTTTTTAAAATAAAGGGATACATCAATTAGGCCTTCATCATCAATAAATAATCATCTTCATATGTATATATAAACATATTTATAAGTACATCCCTATATATATATATATATATATAACATCCAATTATTAACATCAGGGTCGAGCAAACGTACAACCCAAACACGTAACATCTCATCAACGTATGCAAACACAAAGTAGGCATACGTAACATCCGTAGTCGATAACGACTACTAACATCGCCAAATATTGGCCATACAATAATACATACATACATACATACTATAACATCCCAAGGCCTACCATATACAAGAAAGCCTATATATAATAGTTTAAATGTTTCATCAAGCAAAATCGCTTAGGTGTGCATGCTAGCCCAAACACTAAAAGAAAAGTTAAAAGGGGCATCATGAACTCACCTGACACAAGACACGTGTTCACCACGAGCTAGAGAATCCCTAAGTAATCCCAAAACTCAAACACCTGTCAGTTTACATTCAAACATTACTAACGACATCGAGATGACTCGTTTATCCTACGAGACGTTCTAACATGGCTCGAGTTACCTAAAGTCTCGACCTCATCAAACTCAATACAACAGCCCCCGAGGCCTTACATTCACCAACACGACCCTTAGATACTCCCGGGAATAAAGAATTCCCAACTTACCCCCCGGAAGCACTAGGTGACACTAACACATGCGTTTAAAAGTCGTTTAGGACATTAACATCCAACTCAGCCCCGTGTGGACCCAACATGATAAAATCATAGCCAACAAGTCCACATGACGTTACACGAGTCAAATGGGTCGGTAACTCGCAAGTACAATGCACCAACCATTCAATAAACGCAATTGCGCGTTGTACCGACCCGTTTGAGTAACCGACAACCAATTCAGCCCCATAACTTATAAAAATGATTTTTCAACAGCCCGTACATCAACCAAGTTCCCCTGATCTGAATTGGTTGTTAATCACTTCCACCCTCGTGTTAAACGTATCAAACTACAATTCTAGTCAACCGAACACTATCAATCAAACTACAACTAGTTCACCAATCTAACGAACACCAATGAACATGATTTTAAAGTATGATATACTAGACATACCTAGGAGTATTTTGGTGTAAAATCCTCAACCAAAACAGTCCCGAAAAGGTTAGGATTGACAGCCACCCGGTAAGCCTACAACACGCAATTTAACGATTAATACGCGTGATATAAGGGTAAATCAAGGTTTAAAAGACTTGGTGAATCGTAGTACTAACCTTTAATTGATGTTTTATGCTCAGCACTTGGCTGGAAAAATGAAAATCGCAGGGGGTGGGGGCTCCTAGCTGCCGATCAGGATTAGAGAGGGGAGGGGGGTTAGGGTTTTGTGATTAGTGTTATAACATAAAAATATTTCATTCTAGCCCCTCTAAATTTAATAATAAGGCAACTTGGAAGAAAAGTTAAATGATTAAACATACCGGGATGACGTAAAGGCTTCCGAGAAACGTCGGTTAAATCCCGAGAATTATACATAGTTTACAAGCTTTAAATCTTTGAACCGAGATTAACGGGTGTTACACCAGACCCGAAGTTCATATCCGTATACTCGTATACCGTGACCCGTTTATCTTACTTGATGCACAATCTTAGTCATAAATTAGGAATTGAATCATGTTTTAGATTCTTCTTGCTATTATCGGCCTAAACAACTCAAGTAATTAGGAAACAAGATCATAAATTATGCGTAATTGATATATTTATGAACCGACATAACCTAAAATCGGTTATATAATCTAGAATTTATAATAGTTCAATTAAATGCGACTGTACATCCCTCAAACCAGCGCCTACTGAATCGCCTTGGTTAATTGGATTTTTAATGTCTGTGTATACCTCGTTCGTCGTTGTCCTTGGCCGGCGTTATTGATACAAGTATACCTGTGTTTAATCATCGAATTAGGTAATCAATTATATGGTTTAGTTCGTCTTGATCTGCTTTACAATAGCCCTAACATTAATTTATCAAACGTTTAGTGGGTTGAGCAATTGATGATCTAGGGTTCTTGTGTATTATCCGAGTTCTTGTTTATAAAGAATCTGTTCAAGCTAGTAATCAACAAAACCCACTAGCCCAGTGGCTAGTGGTTTATGTGTTAAGACTTGGGTGGCTGGTGGTTGCGGGTTCGAACCCCACCCAGCCCGGTTTTTTTTTTTTTTTTATTTTGTTTATAAATCATTTTGTTAGTTTATTAATTATTTAAACTATATTACTAGTATTTAAATACACTATTTATTCAATAATTATACAACACCAATGTTTAAACTATATGTGTTCCGAATCCTTGTTAAAAATCATATATAATTATATGTAGGAATAAGTGTTACGTATAAGAATAATTGATTTTTATAAGGTTTTAATCTAAAATAATATATTCGTTATAATCTTGTTAAATACCGTATTAAAAGTTTAAGTGCTTATAAAAGATCAAATTTTATATGAATATTATTATCTATTAAGTATTCTTAATTATTTACAATATGTATTTAGAAAGAAATCTCTTTTAATGGTGAAAATATATATAAATACCTTAATTGTATTTTGTTTTAAAATAATTATTTAAAACAAACCTTTCTATATAATCTATTGAAAATTGTGAATATTTAGTTATTCAAAGTATTCTGTTTATAATTATAAAGTTATTAATGATATGCTATTCATTATAAAATTTATAAATAAAATTGATAATATGTTGATGACCGTCGTTTGAGTCATGCAAAAACCTAACTAACCTAAGTAGCTAGCGTAAGTCAGGTATCGTATCCACGAGGAGTATGTGGTCAATGTAACATGCAATCAATTCCTAAAATTATGAAGTAGCTAACAAGAGTGCTGAACGCACTAGCAAAGAGTTGGTTTTAATAATAAGCAAACAGATTAAGCAAAGTTCAATCAATAAACAAGACAAATCACAACCGGGTTCAAGTATGTAACAAAACAGTAACCTCATGTTCATTTAACAGATTAATTGTCAAAGATCAAATCAGATTGATTAACGAGTTAAACCTTAGGCATCAACAATCGCTAACACACGGCACTGGTTATCAAACAGTCCCTGCCAGTGTGACTCAACTAAGGGAAATTGTATGCTTCATCATATTTAAACTAATCAAGTAACCCTATAAGCAATTATCATAACAACTAGCAAACTAATCGTTCTTATCGAAATAAACCTAAACCGACTGATTGCACAATAATATTAGACATCAATACTCATAGATTAATCAAACACAATTACGAATCCTTCGTTCTAAAACACATGAGAAAACTGAAAAATACAATACTCTACATCCTGGGTAAGATTCGAGTAGATTAGCCGCTCATGGTCATTATATGATCTTCAATTCTTGATTCGGGATGATGAAACATGGATTTTGTAGTGATTAAAGGTGTTATGGAGCTCCCAAAATGGCCAAAGTTTGTCCCCAAAATGGTTGGAATGATGTTATTTTCGGTCTACGGTTTTTCCTTTTATATAGCAGCTGGGCCCATGCTTTAAAACTGAATTTTGCAACCCAGCGTAAGCTACTCTGACCTCTGGCATAGCTTACTCTAAGTGAAAATCCCTTACTCTGAAATCTGACTGCCTTACTCTGACCCAATTCGGCATCGGAGTAGGCTACTCTGATCCCAGAGTAGCGTACTCTAGGAGCTGAATTTCAACCAATTTGTTTTTCTTTGTTTCCAACACTTATGTAATGGCTCTGATTTTCCCGAGACTTCAAGTCATACTCGTAAATGCCTCCAAATAGTATCTTTAACTCTCAGCAACCTATAAATCAAAAGCAAACTCGAAGTACCAAAGTTCTAACAATATACTAAACAAAACTACATAATTAACACATTAATATATGTACAAAATACCTGAACATCACATCCCCACACTTATCTTTTGATTGCCCTCAAGCAAAACTCTAAAGAAAACATTAACCTCCATCATAAGTCAATCAATTATCACCATTAATACCAGCAAGGTTTAAGGTCATACCCAGTTTCCGACTTACACATTCTAGATTGACAACCCAAAAATAAAGTTAATGCCGCAATAAAACTATAGAATCTCCCAGACAAGTGTACTTTGTTTCCGGTTAAGGCATACATGTTCATACCCCTCACACTATCAACACTTCCCTTGGTTTAATATCCGGACCAACAAAAGATGTGCTAGTATATGTCTCTGCCCTCAAAATACCTAATATGAGTTACAACTTAATATGCTTGCAGGTCAGTCTTATCTCAACCCATTAACCACCGATTGCATCAAGACTCGGACTAAGGGTTTTGATGAGGCTTAGGTTTGGGTGCGGATTAGGCTTATTTAGCGACTAAGGTGGATGAAACCCAATTATACTAATAAACAAACTCAAATACAAACGAATTGCTATTTACAACTGGATACAACCAAACTAATAAAGAAAATTTTTTCTTTTTTTTTTTTTTGCTGATTTTTTTCACTAAACAGATAAAAAATACACTGACAAATAATTACCACTCTGACATCCAAATATTTACATACTCTTCTGACTATATACAACTCGATAAACGAACTGGATTTCATAACACGGGTAAAAATATAAGTAAAGGCCAAGGCTGAATCGGTGTGTAATGTAGGTACAATAAATAAAAAGGTAAAAGGTCCAAATGGGCTCCTAAAGGATACTGTTGGTTAAGGAGTTTTATTTAGTAGGGAATTATGTACGGAACGAGTTTTCTAAAGTCCTAATCTCCATGCAGGTGGTGGTATTAAGATCTGGATAAGCATATAACAAGCAAGTTCTAATTCTGTAAAACATACCGGTCTCCCTCAAATAATGACAAGACATGTTTTATATCTATTATATAATATGTGTATTAAGTATAGGGGCTAATCTCACAATATGTCTGGAAATAAGGGCTGCCAATATGAAAAATATATACCCGTCCCCTTGACTCGTTATCCTTGCCTAAACGATTCCATTTTCAATTTCTCATTTTAAAAACATTTGTAACTATTGAGAAGCTGAAAAACCAACCATGACCAAAAACCTCTAACTTGACATTAATAGCAATAAGTAACAGTTAATAACTTAGGTTTCTGAATACTCTTCGAGGTACTATCGGGCTAAAATTTTTCAATTTTCCCCCATCCCCACACTTGAGGTTGACATTGTCCTCAATGTTAAAATTTTAAACCAATTAACGAACATTTGAGGGACGGGGTTGAAACTGACAGTTTAACAACTCAAAAACTCGGGGAACAAATGTGATGGGCTTAAGCAAATTATACAATTACATTTCTAATAACTAAAGTAAAAAAATAACAAAATAGTTTATGAAACTGAAATCACCTGATAATTATGACAATGCAATGCTAAACTCGGCCCACAACTCTCAACACACTCGTGCACACGTCTCCACCACTGACTATAACATATTCTGCAAAATCTCGAAACGTGTAGAAGCGAGCTTCTCACCGTGTATAAGACCTTTTAAGATTTTTGCAAAGATAATATTTTAATTTATTTTATAAAAACAATTACCAAGCCGAGTTATTTAGTTTCATAATAAATTTTGTTAAATAAGTTAAACTGTTAAAAGACCTAACTCACTTTCGTAGGAATCACGGTTGCATTTAGCGTATGAAACAAGCCCTTTAAACCCCCCGGTAGCCCGGGTGGACGAGTGAGGTCTCGTGAGGGTTTATAGTAAACTACACCTACAAAGTTCCAAATACAACAAAATATACACGAACCTGGAAACGCATGTAATTGACCATCAAGTGTCTTCATAAACCTGTGAGGTCATCATGAGGCTCACCGATTCCTTCTCTCTTTTCTTTCCTTGTTACTGGTTTCTTATCATCTTTCATATTAATCACTCTCTCCTTCCAACCTTTCTTCTTCCTGCTACCTTTCAACTCGTTCCTATCATTCACAGCAGAATCCTCTCTTGTATGATCTGAGCTTAAAGATACACACTTGTCAGCAAGAGGGTTAGTAGCATTTTCAAATAATAATAACCGCTTATCACGGTTCCCACACTTAATTCCCAAAACTCCCTTAGCACAATCAATTACCGCATGTGCTGTGGCAAGGAATGGCCTACCCAGTATGACTTCAGATTGTGTAATATTCTCTTTTGCATAATCAAGTACAAGGAAGTCAACTGGGTAGCTAAATTCATCCACCTGAACCATTACATTAGTAACCATGCCCCGAGGGAGCATATGAGTTTGATTAGCCAGTACCACGGTGGTGTTTACACTTTCTAACGGGCCAAACTCATACTGATCATATAAATTGCCGGAATGATACTAACACATGCTCCAAGATCCATAAGTGCCCTATTAGTTTTAAACTCCCAATTTGAATTGGTACAAATGGCATTCCTGGGTCTTGGAGTTTACTTGAGGTGGTATTATCCTCCACCTCCTAATCTCTCGTGTTGGTCAATTTGGTATTTAAACATTTTTCACAAGTACAATTTTCACAAAAAGATGATTCATCTGTGTTTAATTTCATTTCATTTTGGAAAATTGTTTCCTTTTGACCGACACAATTGTTCTCATCACTAACCTCTTCCCTCACCGCCTCAACGCACGGTGGCGATGAATCAACTTCAACACAAGTAATTTCAAAATGAGGTAAAAGACTTACCGCGTTGATGTGCACACTATTACCTTTCTTAGAGCTTGAACTGGCATGCAGCGGGTTTACTGTGGTATCGCTTGGTAACTGACCCGCGTTTTTCTGAAATCTCGCCACATCTGCTGCGAGCTGACCGATCTATTTTGCCATAGCCTCTAAAGACTTATCCCTCAACCCGAACTATTTCTACGTTTCCTTCTGATTATCTAAGACAAGCTTCAACAACGCATCGAGTTTTGAATGTACCGACTCATTTGTATTACCCGAACTACCTGAACTACCCATCTCTTGGTCCTGATTCTGATTACCTGATCAACTGTTACCCCGGTAACCATCTCCGTTATATCCCCCACTGTTACTCTGACTGTTCGAACCGCCTTGGTGGTAATTGTTCTGCTGTCGGTTCTGATTGGACCCCTGAAAGTTCTGGTTCGACTGACTGGACGCGTTTCCGTATCTGAAATTTAGGTGATTTCTCAGGGCCGGGTCATAGGTGTTAGAATTATACCCTTGGCTCTTGGAATCCCCATACGCATAACTGACTTCTTCCTCATTGGGATCTTGATCCTCATCAAACCCGGGGCAATTTTCTGTCTTATGCCCTAATTCGCCACAGTCTGCATAAACCGGGAATTTCACCCTGACCTTACCAGCCTCTTTCTTTTTCTCTCATCTATAACCCGCGAGTTCCCTTTCCAATTCCGCAATTCTTCTGACTCGCTCGAGGCTGATTTGACTGATCTGGTGACCCCAACTTTTCATCTTCGTTCAGTAGCTGCTTCTAACTTGGAATCCTCACACATAAACTCAAGGAAATCCCAATCATCCTCTTCGGGTTGGTTCAATAACATACTATTACATGACGATTTTAAATATTTTCTATCCTCGTAAGTAAACCCATCAACGAAACACTTAACCAACTCCCACAACTCAATTTGATAGTGCGGGCACTTCCTAATCATCTCCTTATAATGAGTAAAGGCCTCATGAAACAACTCACCCAGTAATTATGAAAAGTGTCGAATCTTAATTCGGGCTTCGTTAGTCTTCGTGTGAATAGTACTCATTAAGGAAAACCTGCTGCATCTCACCCCAATTCTCAATACTGTGCATTGGTAGCGAATTGAATCAGTGATTAGCTTTGTCTTTTAGTGAAAACTGGAACAACCACAACCGAACCTCATCCTGATCATATGTACCATCCCCGATAGACCCGCAAATAGCTGTAAAATCGGACAAATGTGAATAGGGTCCTCAGATCCCAGTCCATGAAAATGAGGCACAATATTAATGTAAGACGGACGGGATTTAAATGTTGGCTGTCCCGGCTCGTGAACCTATGGGACAATCAGTGAGGCACCATCTGAAATAGCCGGTCTGAACCGGCTGTTTACACCAAGAACCGGAGGCCCATAATTCCTTCGTCTGGCCCTCGGTTAACCTGAATCGGCTGTCTTCGTTTCTCCCTAAATCTTCCAATACCATCTCTATCTCGGTTTCTATTCCTCAATCTATCACCTCTCACCCTAACCGGTTCCTCAATCTCCACAACCTCTTCAACACGCAAACCCGCATCTTCATTTCTTGGCTCAAACCCGTCATTCCTTCTAATTCTCCAATCATCCCCATTGCTACCTTCATTCTTCGGTACTCGTTCCTCCTCATCTCCATCTTCGTCGCCTTCAATATGAATACTAACATGGTCAAAATCTCGAATAATCGGCTGCCGGTGACGAGGGGCATTGTTCGGGGCTGATGGCCCACTATGTTATGGTTTCGGTTTCGGTTTCGATTTCTGGATTGTCGGGCTGAATTTTCGGGTTGCTGATTTGTGTTTATCGGTGGTAACTGGTCATTATTTGATGGATTCTGGTTATTTGGTGGATTCTGTTCGAGTTTGAAAATATTCTTCTTGGGTGGTGGGTTTTGGTTTTGATTCTGTTTCTAACCTTCCATGTCTGGCTATCTGGTTTTGGCTCGGTTCAGTCGAGCTAAACGTTCAATCTCTGGCTCGTAGATCAGTGGGGAATTTATTTTTGAATAGCGGGTGTACATAAACCTGTTACCAACACAAATAACACACCCCGCGTAAAATAGGAAAATAAAATAAACTAAACTAAGAAATCAATTAATCACAAAAACAGTAAGCGCACTAAATCCCCGGCAATGGCGCCATTTTGATGACCGTCGTTTGAGTCATGCAAAAACCTAATTAACCTAAGTAGCTAGGGTAAGTCAGGTATCGTATCCACCAGAAGTATGTGGTCAATGTAACATGCAATCGATTCCTAAAATTATGAAGTAGCTAACAAGAGTGCTGATCACACTAGCAAAGAGTTGATTTTAATAATAAGCAAACAGATTAAGTAAAGTTCAATAAATAAACAAGACAAATCACACCCGGGTTTCAAGTATGTAACAAACCAGCAATCTCATGTTCATTTAACAGATTAATTGTCAAAGATCAAATTAGATTGATTAACGAGTTAAACCTTAGACATCAATAATCGCTAACACAAGGCACTGGTTATCAAACAGTCCCTACCAGTGTGACTCAACTAAGGGCAATTGTATGCTTCATCATATTAAACTTATCAAGCAACCCTATAAGCAATTATCATAACAACTGGCAAACTAATCGTTCTTATCGAAATAAACCTAAACCGACTGAATGCACAATAATATTAGACATCAATACTCATAGATTAATCAAAGACAATTACAAATCCTTCGTTTCTAAAACACATGAGAAAACTGAAAAATACAATACTCTACATCCCGAGTATGATTCAAGTAGATTAGCCGCTCATGGTCATCATATGATCTTCAATTCTTGATTCTGGATGATGAAACATGGATTTTGTAGTGATTAGAGGTGTTATGGATCTCCCAAAATGGCCAAAGTTCGTCCCCAAAACGGTTGGAATGATGTTATTTTCGATCTAGGGTTTTTCCTTTTATATAGCAGCTGGGCCCATGCTTTAAAACTGAATTTCGCAACCAAGCGTAAGCTAGTCTGATCTCTGGCGTAGCTTACTCTGGGTGAAAATCCCTTACTCTGAAATATGACTGCCTTACTCTGGCCCAATTTGGCATCGGAGTAGGCTACTCTGATCCTAGAATAGCTTACTCCGGGAGCTTAATTTCAACCAATTTGTTTCTCATTGTTTCCAACACTTATGTAACGGCTCTGATCTTCTCGAGATTTCAAGTCATGTTCGTAAATACCTCCAAATAGTATCTTTAACTCTCAGAAACCTATAAATCAAAAGCATACTTGAAGTACCAAAGTTCTAATAATATACTAAACAAAACTACATAATTAACACATTAATATATGTACAAAATACCCGAACATCAAAAGTCTAAGTAAATACTTAATTTTCGCAAGAATACACTCGATCATCAATTGTTGAGTCTCTATCTAGTTTTAGATTCGTTGTCCGATTCATATTTATACTCGTAATTATTGTAATTAGGATTCTTGTCGGTAATTCTCGAAGAGTGTGATTTTCACTTTCTTTTCGTATTCATTCTCGTTTGGCTTGTTTGATCAGGTGAGTTTATCATTCCCCTATTTTATCAACTTTTCTAAACGTTTTGGGGACATATGCGTAGGTATTATTATTTCATACTATATATATATATATATTCAAACAAATGCATACGTGCTATTGTGAAGTGATTTAATCAAACATACGTGTTACTTGCTTACTTGTGTTACCATTCAATCAATCGCATGTTGGAATTACTATTCAATCAATCGTATAGCGGGTGTTCCTGCTGGTGACCAATGCCCGATTCGCTTGGCAACGGACTACATACTTGTTTGTGTTTTGATTATATTTATCGCACTTATCATGTTATGCATATTTATTGTATTGTGTCAAAACTGGTGATATTCTCACTCAACTTTATGTTGACAAAACTTCATTTTATACGCATATGCAGATTGTTTATATTGAAGATTGAAGCTTGGACACGTATACAAGACTTTAGGATATAATCAAGTTAAACTTTATTGAGCTTATATTTGTTTATTTAAATTGTCTATTGTATTTGGATATTGTGTGTATAATTGAAATCATATAATTAATTAGATATTGTGACATTTATATTATGATAGTATCTTCAAGCTGTGAGCAATCTGATCACGCCCCGACATTTCCACCTTGGGTTGGGGTGTGACACGAAGTAAAGCCTAGGCAGTCCTTATACCAAGTCATACAAGGTAAGGGTTCAACCCAATTATTATATTATAAATGGCTTAGACCCTAGTCGGGGATATAGCCCATACCTTGATTATATAATAAAGTGAAAAATATAGATTTTTATAAGTTGAGATTATATATGAAATATTATTTTTCTTTTATATATAAAGATTTTTATAAATATTTCTTATTATAAAAGAAACTTGAAATATACGTTTCTTCATGAAAAAGAAACGTAGTTTATAAATGATTAACAAAAGAAAGGACTAGAGGTAATATTTTATAAAAGAGATAAATGTCAAGGTAAAGGTTATGCAATCGGACTAAAGGTCTGAGGCTAGATCGTTGATCTAGGATTTATAAAATGTTATTCTCGTGCTATAGGTCCGAGGTAACATGACTATACAAATCAAGTGAGAAAAACCCAACAAGAAGAAAAGTGAATACTTCCAACTTTTTATAAATCAAGTCTTTGAATGTTTACATGGGATTATATATCCCTAAAACTTTATAAACAAAAGTAATCGCTGGCCCTCAGGCTATTGTATACGTTTGTTTGGATCCTTACATATGTGGGTAGACGATGGGCACACCGCACCACACTTGCTAATGCCTCCGTCACGTTGGGCCGGACCTAAGTAATGTCTGAGAGGGGATTATCTCGTGTATATTGGTAGCTGCTAAGTCCTCGATGCTGCGGTATCGCTAAGAGGTTTCAAGTAGAACTAGATGTTTATAATAGTAAATTTAACTTGGTTGTTTCCTAAGACACGATGGGCCGGGTCATAAGATACCCGAGGGGATAACTAAGTATTAAAATATTTTGTGTCAGCGTGTTCACCAACATGTGTTGCTGACGTATTTTTATAACTGTTTTACAGGAATGAAGAGTAGGTGTCTGGAGATGATAGCCGTTAGACGATCTGATGGCTCAATGGACGTTTTATTATTAAAATAATGTAAATCATGGTTTTGTCATCCAAACACTTTTGTACAAATCAACGGTATTTTAAAATCCCGTTTTTTGAGTATAATAATATTTTAACATGTCTTCCGCTTTACAACCTTAAACTCTGATATATTTACAAAATAGGTACCAACTTATGAGTCACACGCCTAGGCCCTAAGTCTGGGTGTGGCATGTTGGTATCAAAGCCATCGATCTTAGCGAATTATGTATTTAATTATATCTAAGCTTTGATCAGAAATAGACATAAATCTTATTATAGAATTAATAATTTAAGAAAAGTTTTGATTAGAGACATAAAAAATTGCAATAGTAATTGATTAAATTGTTACGGATAAGATACAATAATACGGATAAGATAGGAACGCGACTTTATCCCTAAACTTCTGACAAAATAGCCGATTGTTATTTTTGTCAAGGATCACTTCACCCTCCATACAGTAAATGACAGAAAAATATGGGAACAACTTTATTCCCAATTCATGTATCCTATGATAAAGGCACATGCCAAATAACTATAGAACAGGATTTAACTTCATTTGATGCTGAAACCCCACCTGTCTTAATAAAGTCCAAATCAGAGTATGTATAGAGATAGGTCAAGTGAATCCAAGAAGCCAATAGTATAAAAGAGAGACTAAATATTAATATATTCGAAAGAATATCCTCATGGTTAGGAATAATTTAAATCCTCGATGGTTCAAAAACCATATTTTTGGCACACTCCTAATAAATTTCATAAACAAAGACTATAATCCCTCTAACAGAATAGAGGGCAAATTTGTTAACTTATTATAAAATCAAGGATAGCAAATTAGCAAAAGCAATACTAAAGGAAGAAATAGAATATGAAAATAGATCTGACATTCATTAGTTTCGAATGAAGAGTGCTGCCGCACCTACTCCTATCAAAAAGCGAGACTTTACTAAAAAAAGCCCTTACATCTTCTTAGTCAAGCGTTAACGCGCGCTAACGCTGCAATCAAACTCAAGTTTCACCTTGATCGATACGACAACCTTACTAATAGAAAGGGTCAAAATGCGCTCAAGCAACCTATCTTACTAATATAATAAAGAGGCCTACCTAAGCCCTATGGTTGTAATCATACAGCTCGAAAGCCGGCCATACCTTCTATGTTTTTAGTAAAGGACCTTTTCAATAAGGCTCGCGCTAGGCGCTCACGTTTTTTTGGCTTCCCTAAAATAGCTAATAATCGAATTAAGAAAATTTTCCATCATCGGAAGAAATAAACAAGTAGCTGTAATAACCCAGCTGTAGTAAATTTTGCACACTACAAAATAATGAAAAATATGTTTTGATTCCTCGAATATAAAGTTTAATATTTGTTGTAGTATCTCAATAAAAGGAAGCGGAAACTCTCAAATAAATTCTTCCAACAAATTTGGAAGTAAAAGAAAATCTAAAAATATGAAATCCTTTAAAAATATAGAAACGAAGTTAGGAAACTAATTAAGGAAGTTCTGGTGCCGGTCATGGATATACAATATACTTAATAATAGCCCATCGAGCCGAACAGGATCAAGTAAAAGGACTCAAAATAAGTCCTTCAAAAGAAGAAATTCACAATCACTTCACCGCTAATAACAACTTGAGGGATAAGGCTTGCAAGAAACCCAAACTTCAAAAAAAAAAAAAAAAAAAAAGGTCGGAGATATGGTAGAATCTCATATGCCACAAACGACTTCTACAACCATGGGATTGGCAGGAGATGTGATAAAAGCACCGAAGGAGAAAAAGAAAGATGAAGCAAAAGCGGAAACAAAGAAGAACAAGAAAGAAATAAAAAAAAATCAAATTAAATTCACGAGACCAATTTGTCAAAACTATAGTAAAAGACATCTTGGAAAATGTTGGAAACCAATCAAAAACAATCCAACAATTATATGTACCCTCTTTAAGAGAAAAGATAATTTGGAAAATGAATGCAGAAGGAAATCAGTTGTCTGCTGTACATGTGGAGAAAAGAGACATTTTAAAACAGAATGTCCGGGAAATATGAAAAGCAAAGCAGGTGTATGTGTAAATAGAAAGAAGAATGCCGAAAACATAAAAAGACAAAAGTATGCCAAATGAATATTGCAGATTCAACGGCATTAGATATAACTATTAGTTTAGCTAATTGTAAATTGTATGTAAAACTTGTTTCTGAAGCAAGTTAATTGAATCCCTAATATATATAAAAGAATATTAGCACAAAGATCGTGTCATTACATAAAAATGCTTATATTCACTTTAGAGAAAAGAGATAGCAACTCTCAATTTTAGAATATGCATTTGGTAATATCATCTCAAAAGGATGAATAGAAGGAAAGAAAAATCAAACGTCAGAAAACATTCCCATTAAAGTTAAGGAAAAACAGTTATATGAACTTAGGGAAGTTCAAGAGAATAACTGACAAGGTACATAGTTACGAATGGAAGTGGACAACAGAAAAGTTGTCATCAATAAACAAAGAATGTCAAAATTCAAATATTTGAAAAGAGCAGACCAAAAGATTCAATAGACCGAATCCAAGGCACAACTTAGTTAACACCAGTAAATATTTAAAATACATAAAGTAAGGTAAAAAGTTAAACACAACTGGCCACTGTGCTTAGCTATTTACAATTACTTATGATATTTTGAACTATTAACTAACTATGTCATCTAATGATGTAGAATTAACATAGAGATATTAAGTTCGTTATAGTACACGAGTTTTAAATCAAAAGTCGGAAAAAAAAATAACTATAGGATTTATGAAGATAACTTAAAGATGTTATTGTCTAAATCCGTTACCAAGAATTGACGAATTATTCGATCAATTACAAGAAACAGATTTCCTTTCTAAATAGGTTTGCGCTCTGGATATCATTAGTTGAAAGTTCAAGGAGAAGATATTTTGAAGACAGCTTTTCAAACAAGGAAGAATTTAACATGCGTCAAAGAAGATGGATGGAAACCTTAAATGATTATGATTGCGAAATCATTTATCATGAGGGTAGATAAAATGTGATAGATGACGCATTGAATCGAAAAGAACATGAAAAACCCAAGAAAATTCGAGCCTTAAGATTAACTTAATCAAACGAATTAAGAGGGCTTAAGAAACAAGCCTTCAAATCAAAATCATAATAATACCATTGATTCTTTAGTTAAAAAGAGATGATAAGATACTCAGACCTGGAAACCAATCATTAGTGAATTACATGAAAAGATCATGAGTGAAGCTCATAGATAGAAACATATTATGCATTCCTATAAGTGATACGATGTATTAAAATCTGAAGCCTAGCTATTAATAGAATGCAATTAAAAAGGGATATTACTCCATATATAGCTAAATGCCTAACTTGTTTGCAAGTTGAGGCAGGGCATCGAAACTTTCATGATTGCTTCAACAACTTGAATTTCTAGTATGGAAATAGAAAATGATGATAATGGATTTCATTATGAAATTTCAAAATAATAATAATAACAATAACATGATCATGATCAGACAAATTCTATTCCTAAAAGAAAGAAGTAATCTTAAATATGTACCGAAAATTGGAATTTATTTTTACAGAAAAGAGTTTTATAATTATAGACTATATACAAGTTTAATACGAAAGAACAAATACTCAATTAAGGAATAAATGAGAATACATATAATGATTAATTAAAAAAAAGTGTTAAGTAAAACAAAAGGGTGTAAAAATTATACCCAGCCAAGATCACTGATAAAAGCATTAGTATAAAGATGATAATATATATATATATATATATATATATATATATATATATAATATTTCGTAGAACAAATTTTGAGGACGAGATTTAAATAAAGGTGGGGAGGATGTAACACTCGCCCAAATTTTGTGACAAAAATATCAACTTTTAGAAGTTGAAGGGTTAACAATAAATTACTACTACACCAAATTTCGTAACTTGTCATGCTAATAATTGCTAGATAACATACTATTAATTGATAGTATAATTACTTTCAAACAAATAAAATTTGAAAGGAGTAAACGTACATAACAAGAATTGTAATCATCCACAATCTAGCTCACTTGATATTGGACGTACTTAAAAGAATTTCACAAAAATACGATACACTTCTATTTTGTTTTCAGTACGTTAACTCACATTAGTAATAATATTAAATAATAAAGGGGATAAAATAATGAGAGGTTATATCAAATACTATATATGCAAGAAGACTCATTTATGCATTTATGTATTATGACAACAATTATAATATGTAAGTATATCTCAACCAAGTTTCGAAAATCAACGTCCACCTTAAATTTAATTAGATTTGTCAATTTAATATCAAGTATTAATATAATGCATAAACAAATATATAAAACTTGTAATAAAATAAGGTTACAAACACTTAATGGCAAAGAAAAGAAATTATGAAATGCCACGAATCCATCCATTTCCTTGGGATACAGCACGTGTGAACCAAATTTTTATCATGCTAATATATATCTTGAGATTGAGAGATGAAAGAAATTGAAATGGTGCATGACGCCTCAATTGTTTTGATGTGTACCCACAAACATCTATCTATATATACATATATATATATTCCATCATTTTGCTTTCATATTAAACCATAAGAAAATATCTGAGTGTTGTAAGGTAAACTAAGAAGAATGCACAGCAGTATAGCCGGAAGAGTGGCGACCATCTTTTCTGATAATAATGATGAGTTATTGATGGTTACGATAGTGAGTGGTGGTAATAACTAAACGGTGGCGGTAGTAAACTTGGGTCTTGTATAGTCGAGTACACAATTGATAGAAGTGGAGATCCATGGTTGTGCTCAAAAGTTTAAACCCAACGGATCGCAACCAAAATCCCGACGAGCCTGACGAGTCGCTTAAGAGCCGCATTAGTATTTTTAGATGTTGAGACGAAATCAAGACATGGCAAGTTACCAAAAGATAAGGGACTAAAAATGGACAGATTTGAAATTTTGCATCTTCGCGCGCTGCGAAGAATTTGAGTCTTGCATCTTCGCGCGGCGCGAAGTTGCAATAAACCCTGGAGCGACACGTCACGGGACACGCGTCACCACGAGATGACATGTGGCAAGCCTACTAGACGACTCACCGAGCCTATTGCATCTTCGCGGCGGCGCGAAGTTGCCTTTTTCTGCCTATAAATAGATCGGCCATGGGGTGGGGGGGGGGGGGTTTCTCATCCATCCTCACACCTCAACTCACACACTTAACATAGATATTCGAGCCACAATCCCGACATGCCGATTTCCTTACATTATAGCCTCGAAGTGCATGCTAAAAAAATCTACTTAGTTACTCTCTCTCTCGACTTTCCACCGTCAAGTAGAAGTGTTGCCCGAAGTAAAGCCTAGGCAGTCCTTATAGCAAGTCATACAAGGTAGGGGTTCGACCCGATTATTATATTATAAATGGCTTAGACCCTAGTCGGGGATATAGCCCATACCTTGATTATATAATAAGTGAAAAAAATAGATTTTTATAAGTCGAGATTATATATGAAATATTATTTCTCTTTTATATATAAAGATTTTTATAAATATTTCTTGTTATAAAAGAAACTTGAAATATACGTTTCTTTATGAAAAAGAAACATAGTTTATAAATGATTAACAAAAGAAAGGATTAGAGGTCCTTATATTTTATAAAAGAGATAAATGTCAAGGTAAAGGCTATGCAATCGGATTAAAGGTCTGAAGCTAGATCGTTGATCTAGTATTTATAAAATGTTATTCTCGTACTATAGGTCCGAGGTAACAAGACTATACAAATCAAGTGAGAAAAACCTAACAAGAAGAAAGGTGAATACGTCAAACTTTTTATAAATCAAGTCTTTGAATGTTTGCATGGGATTATATATCCCTAAAACTTTATAAACAAAAGTAATCGCTGGCCCTCAGGCTATTGTATATGTTTGTTTGGATCCTTACATATGTGGGTAGACGATGGGCACGCCACACCACACTTGCAAATGCCTCCGTCACGTTGGGCCGGACCTAAGTAATGTCTGAGAGGGGATTATCTCGTGTATATTGGTAGTTACTAAGTCCTCGACGCTGCGGTATTGCTGAGAGGTTTCAAATAGAACTACATGTTTATAATAGTAAATTTAACTTGGTTGTTTCCTAAGCCACGATGGGCCGGTCATAAGGTATCCGAGGGGATAACTAAGTATTAAAATATTTTGTGTCAGTGTGTTCACCAGCATGTGTTGCTGACGTATTTTTATAACTGTTTTACAATAATGAAGAGTAGGTGTTTGGAGATGATAGCCGTTAGACGATCTGATGGCTCAATGGACGTTTTATTATTTAAATAATGTAAATCATGGTTTTGTCATCCACACACTTTTGTACAAATCAACGGGTATTTTAAAATCCCGTTTTTAAGAGTATAATAATATTTTAACATGTCTTCCGCTTTACAACCTTAAACTCTGATATATTTACAAAACAGGTACCAACTTATGAGTCACACGCCTAAGCCCAAAGTCGGGGTGTGGCACCGGGATGTTTGGATGAGTCAGTGGGTTAAAAATACCGGCTTGTACATTGGTGGATATTCCTAAATATTGCATGCATGACAACATGTTAGGGTTGAAATTATAACTAGTCGGGAAGTTGGGGGTTGGTTGACTCGTTCGGGTGGTGTTTGCTTGAGTCGGTTGTATAGTGTTCGGTTGGGTGGTGTTCGTGCGTTGGTTGGTTGGTTGCAAATTGCCCAAAACCGAACATGGAATGGTTGAATGAATTCATGGTGGGTAGCTAATGAAAGTTTTTTGGTTGTGATTTTGGTAGATAATGAAAGAATGAGTTGTGTTGTTTTAAAAAATTAGATATGTTTGATTATATAGAGGATGAAGCTAATAAATAAATTGTTTTTTTAGCCATTGCAACGTCTATATTGACCAAACATCACCAACACACGGGCACTTTGTATGAAGCTCTCCCCTCCTCGAAAGTACTCGGGGGCGGTGTTCCTAACACTTTGGGAGCGTCTCGGGGCTGGGAAGCATCCCACTACACTTGTTCTAATATCTAGTGTTATTATTATTTCTTTATATAATAAAATTAATATTATTTTATTATTCTAATAATTATTTCTCTAAACAATTATATATACGTTACTGATTTGCATTGTAAACTCTTTTAGATACATTTTATTAGTTTGCGTCGTTCGTAGTGCGACCCTTTAGGATTAAACTTTGTTCTCAACATTGTCATATGTTTTTATCTGGTCTTCTAGATCCAAATATCCTACTCGTACGTGACTGGACTTTCTAATCTTGTATACGACCGTTATTAATTAATACGCGTTTCATACTTGACCCCTTATCCCTAGCAAACCAAAAGACCACGACCGAAACTTGACACGTTTATGACAAATGTATGAGTCAGTGATTAGTTTTGTAGGTTTATAGGTCAAGTATCGGTAGGTATCAGGGGGCACTTGTCCGGTTATCTGAACTCATATACCGTAAAAAAAACCAGATGCATATATTAGTACTAGTTTGAGACTCGTGTGTTACACGGGTAATTGATAAAAATTTCAAATTTTAGCTATTAAGCGAAATACAGTCAACAACACAATTATAATATATTGTTAAAACAATGACAATTTACATTATTATTACATAGATTATAAAACAATAATTTTTACACAAATATGTTACAAATTAGTAAAAATTTCTTTGTAGTTTACATTTGTGGTTGTATTGATCAATACCTTGTTTATCAAGAATCAATATCTTTTGTCCATGCATGTTTGGAACTCTTGATAAGGCCAACCGGCGAAAGAAGTCTTCTTGAATTGGAAGAGTAATCTTAATAAAACTCTTGTATTAGTCAATATACCTTCTTCATATGAATCTAATTTCCAGGATAAATGAAAAAGACATACTAATGTGAAAGGTCAGCTAATGAAAAAGATAATGTTGAAATTTTGTAAATAACTAATGGAAAGTTGGACTGCATATTTGACTGTATATTTGACTTATAGTTTGACCAATATAGATGTGAATTTTAGAAGCATATCATTAGAAAAATTTGATACGTACCATCATAAGTCCATAACCATAATATCAACTGATGATAGAATTTTAGGTCCATCTGTAAAAATACAACAAAGTACATTAACAGGGGTTATGAATTAAACCATATTAAAGATATGATTTATACTAACTGTATTTTTTTTATTTTGTGTGTAGCTCTCATATTTTTAATATAAACCATACTAAACACCTTAATTGTGTACTAATAAATAGGTAATGCTATTATCATAATAAATAAAAGCTAGAATAACAGATAGGTAGTTGTCACAAGTATCTACCAAATTCCAGTAAGGTGTTCGTTCTTGTTCCCAATCAACAAAGAAGATAACAGTAACACAACTCCAATTCCTTGTATAGATTGTAATCCTTGAATTCATTTAAAATAAAGAAATAAATTAAACAACTGAAATATAAAAAAATAAGTTTAAAGTACGAAACTATACTCGACTCTACAAAAGAATAAGAACTACGAAACCAACAAATTTATATGCTAAAGCTTTCTTTATTACTATTGGTGATACTTGCATTGATTCCATCATTGGCTATTTGGCTACACACATAAGAAAAGCAATAAAATCCTAATGTAAAATTGACATTTTATAGAAATAGATTGAAAAACATAGAAATAAGATTCAATCAAGTGATTGGATTAAAAGTAACTACTTGAGACCAAGAACCAATATGCCTCTTTTTATGCTTTTGACCTTGAGAGCCCCCCCCCCCCCCCCCCAATAAATTGTATAACTTTTAAAAAAATAAGAATAAACCCAATAAATTATACATCTTTTTATGTAATCACTAAATATTAAATCAAAATCTTGGATGATAGTTTACAATGAACTCAAAATTGTGCATTAAATTGACGAAATATACCAAAAATTCAGGATTGAGGGTTTACATAACATGAGCCAATATGAACCTTTTAAGCTAAATGCCAAAAACATCCTCACATGGATCCAATGCAACCACATCAATCACTGAATGAAACAACAAACAAATATATTTAGGGTTTATGTTTCTTGAAAGACAGTTAAAATCAAATCAATTTACTACCTACCATTGAAGTAAAAACATAAGGTACTAAATCGATATATTACTTAAATCAAAGGAAACCATTCAAAGACCTTAATATTTGAGAGTTATGGTTATTTCGTACTAAAATGTTTGTAAATCAAGAAAATCACCAAACAAAAACAATCAAAAGTGTGTTATTCATGAGTTTTACCTTTGAAGTCAACAGAGCTTCCGACTGTAGTGGCGGAGCTAGAGTAGGTTTGCATTCAGCTGAGTTAAATTGATCTTTAGATTTTCATCTTCTTGTAGGAAACCCTCCTCGGGTTTTGGTTATAAGACTGCCACCAAATCCCTATTAATCAGCATAAACTTGAATTAATAAATAATACCCAACATTGTATCAGTGGAAGTAAAAGGTTAATATTCAACATCCAAGTATTGCATGTTTCTTCAATGCAACGCATAAGTAGATAACCTGTGACACCTTCTTAAGTAAGCAATATTTATAAATTGAAGCTATTAAAACATATCATTCATGTTATATATAAAATTTTAAAGAACACTAATTCTATAACTACATGAGCATATAATCCAAAAACATAAGATTTAGGAACTCCATCAAATAGGCTATAGAGTAAAATGTGTTTATCCTTCCAAGTGATCCACCAACATAATATAGTAAAATGGATTAACCCTATATTATTTATTCTTACAAACTTATAACCAAAACAGAGTAACTCCATCAGTGAATTAGACTAATAAAAAATAAATCAGATACTAAATATTCTAAACAACTATCGATCACCGAATTTCATAAAAGCATATACCAAAAATTTTAACAAATCCAGCATTGAGGAACACACTTGAAGCCCTAAATTCGTGTAGCGAGATACGAAGAACACACTTGAAGGCCTAACTTCATGTAGGCTTGAATTATGTAAGAATCCCTAACTTTATCAGATGAAGGATCCTTAAACAGATTCGAACGTTGAGATTCTTTGTGTTTAACTAGTATGTAAGAAACCCTAAACTTTATCATACGGAGAAGACATTTTGGAAAGAAGAGGAGAACATAGGGTTTCTGACGGTGAGGGTTGCAATTGTGTTGAATAAAAACAAATAAGGTTATAACAATATATAGATCTAGAAATTAATATGGGTAAGACGCAGTCGGGATCTGAAATGAAACCATATATTGAAAATGGGTTTAAAACTATGAGGAGGGCTGAGAGAGTGACAAGTGGCACAAAATGGTATTCTTTTATTATAGTAGATAGATAGATTGTATATAATCATAAAAAGAGCAAGAAACATGAAGTATTTAAATTAAGGAATTGCTAACATTGTTGAATCAGATTTCCGTTAATTGATGTCCCAGACTCCCAGTAAGTGCTTACGTTAACCAAATAAAATAAGACATGGGTATATTCAATACAGACTGCTATATCCATAGGTGCCCAACTACGTATCATGCAATGGTTATTACATCAGGCATAGAACACAAATTTTGAATACCGGACCAATTTTCATTATACTACTATAGTGCTAGAAGTTTGGAGATGAAAAGCCAACTGACTGGTCATGTTAACTTCTTAAAACTTTAGGATGATGGGCATCAGATTATTGTGTTGCAAGTATCTTGATAATGGGCTTTCTTGTGTCAGCCTATGCTCAATTTTTAAAACACATGTAGGAGCTCAACTAGCTTTTAACCCTATTTCAACTTAATAGCCTACATGGGTGCATTCCATAAATAATGGCCCACTTACTATTCATCGTAAGAATGCTATTTTAAAAGACATGTTAATATGTAGAGGTGTGGAAAAAAATGGTACCCAAAACTGAACCCGAAAAAAATAACCGGAACCGGCTTTTTTTATACCTGGGTATTCTATACTCAAAACCAGAACTGTCCCTCTTGAGCTACTTTAATTCTAATGATATTGGTTTTTATACTCCCAACTTCCACTCGTTTGCACTTTCACTTTGTCTCCAACCACTCCCAATTTCCACCCTATTTGTTTTTATCACTCACTCGCTAACTGAAGAAGACCAACACCATTAGCGGGGATGCTCGTATGGCTTTTTTTTTTTAATTGAGCCAGTTGAGTTGGCATGCTTACTTGGAAAATACTTTTTTTTGGTCAAAAATCATTTAAAATACTAAATAAAACATATCGACACTTAAACTTTTAGACACTTCAATCAAACCCAAAAAACATATCGATTGAACCCTGAACTCTCTAACACACATCGAATGAAGCTCAATTCAAGCCCTAAATTCTCTAACATATTCGGTTGAAGTAAGTTTTGATTTAGGTTTTGGTATGATGGAAGAAATTTTTGTAAAGCTTTGGTACAATGGATTGCTAGAAGTAGGTTTTCCTGAACAAAAATATGTTGGTGGTGCATCGAAGCAAATAAATATAGATATTGATAAAATTTCTTTCTTTGATCTAGTCAGTTATGCTATTGAAACAAACTACTACGAATCCAAAGATGATTTTCATATGTGTTGCTTGAATCCTGATGATGGATACTTGAAGCGATTGGTAAGTGATCAAGATGTCATTGGCATGGTAACTTAGGTAAGCAGCATATCAATTTAGGTTCTTGATGTATTTAAATCTTTCGGGACCAATTATTAGATCTCCATCCAGCCTAGTCCAAGTACCCATCCCAATAAAACTGAAGCCCAGCACAGTAGCTAGCCCATCAAATCTCAAGCCCAACCTATAAGCACTCATATCATGAGTCTTGGAAGAATCACCAAATCTACAGCTAGATGATTAAGTTCACCAACATCGGTTTCTAAAACTCAAACCCATAACCCCTTAAGGCGTACTATCATTGAGCATTGATTTTGAAACTAGGAGACATACTAAGTCAAAAACTAAAAGTGGTTTAACAATTAGTAAGAAAACAATTTTGGTTATGGTTCTTGTTCAGAATGTAAGAGATTAAATTGGTTCTGATAAGGATAGATCTGACGGTGAAGCTGATGGTTAGTCTGATAGTGAGGCTGATGATAGCACCTTAAGATAAAGAATGGTGAGGAGTGTTATGGTGAGGACATATCTATTGAAGTAGCTGGGTTAGAAGCAAATGATAAAGAATGGAGAGAGTCTCAAGATGCAATTAGAAAAGCTATTGAAGAAGAATCAACAACTAATAAGAATTTGCTTGAGGAGTGTTTAAATGGAACAAAAGGTAAATTGGTTGAGACTGTTGACGCTGTGGGGGGGGGGGTTACATTTAGAAGCTTATAGTAGATGAAGAATTTTATGGTGGTGTTAACACCTGGTGAGAGTGAAGATGATGATATCAGAGGGAAAAGTACAATGTAGATGCTCAAGTTGCAGGTGACCAAACTAATTGGAAGAATTTTAATTGGGTTGTTGGAATTAGATTCCCTTCAAGAGATGCTTTTAAAGATGCCATAAGAAGATATGCAATTGCAAATGTTAGGAATGCTTACATTTCAAAGAGTGACAAAAATAAACAGGCCCATATAGGTGTGAAATGTGTAAAAGGGTGTCCTTTCAACGTCTTTCTTTCATTTCATAAAGGTAAATAATGTTATATGGTTAAAATGGTAAGGAACAAGCACACTTGACAGAGAAACATGTTAAAAAATAGATAGTTGACTGCTAAATTCATAGCTTGTGAGTTCTTGTCATTATTCAAAGCTAAGCCAAACTGGAGTGCTAAGTAGATCTAATCAGAAGTGAAAGAGAAGTATAAGGCGAAAATAAACAACTGAATGGCCTGTAATGCAAAACGTTGTACTAATATGAAGTTCCATGGATCAATGATGGACAACTACGACAAGATTGGTTCATACGTGATTGCTTTAAGGAAAGACAAACCAACTTCTACATTTGAACTCATAACTGTTCCTCCAAGGTTTCTTAATGAAGATCCAAATTCACATTGTGAAACATTTTTCAGTCTGTTTATTTGTTTTGATAGAGTGAAGAAGGGATTTATGGCTGGATGCAGAAAGGGATTATGCCTTGATGGATGTTTCCTATAGACTTTTGTTGGAGGTATTTACCAATTATGTTACTTATATTTTAGGTATGTTATTGGTTGCTATTGAAAGGGATTCTAATGACTAGATGTTTCCTTTAGCATGAGCAATAGTTGAGGGAGAGAACAATGATAGTTGGAAGTGGTTCATGGAAGATTTAAGAAAATGTTTGAGGACACATGATTGTGGTAATGGATGGACACTAGTTTCTGACCAACAAAAGGTACATACCTTGTTATGTTACTCAAACACATGATGGTGGTAATCTCTAACATGTAAGTTTGAATGTGGTAGGGACTACTAAATGTTGTTACATTGATTTGGCCAAAATTCAGAACTTAGAATATGTGCCAGACACATTTATGCAAACATGCATAAAACATTCAAAGGTGAAGAACTGAAAGAGCTTTACTAGAAAGCAGTTAGTTCCTATTCTGAGCCGGACTACAATAAAGCAATGGTTTACATGAAACAAATAAATCTTGATGCAGTAGAGGCAACACTAAAAAAAATCCAAAGTGATATACAAGGTGCTTTCTGAACACTAAAACAAAATGTGATGTTATTGTTAACAACATGGCTGAGACCTTTAATGGACACATCATCCTAGCTAGTTCAAAACACACTATATACATGTTAGAGGATATAAGGGTTTTAGTGATGAGTAAGCTAACTACTAAGCATTCAGAAACGCAATCAAAATATGTGATAGTATTCCCAAGAATACAAATGAAGCTTGATAGAGAAAAAAGTTGGGTTTATAAATGTAATGGGTTCCCATCCTCAGATTATGTATTCCAGGTAAGACTATTCATCAGATCGGATATCGGTTATTCAGGTTGTTTGGATTGGTTTGTTCGTGGTTGAAAATTTTTTCCTAAATCTGAAAACAGAACTGATCCAATATCAAGAATTCATCTGAATTCAATTTGTATCGGTTTCGGTTAAATCCGAAAAACCTGAATTCAACGGGAAAACCTGAATCTGTAAATTACATCATGTGCAATGGCTAATTACCAAAAAAAAACAATTATCAAACACAA
The DNA here is from genome assembly GCF_021521415.1 of Bidens hawaiensis. Lineage (NCBI taxonomy): Eukaryota > Viridiplantae > Streptophyta > Magnoliopsida > Asterales > Asteraceae > Bidens > Bidens hawaiensis. The sequence continues at coordinate 1,272,639 of NW_027491306.1, forward strand.
TGCAACATGCAAGAGTTTTAAACACAATAATAGTCTTAAAATACAAAATGCAAAGTTCAAACAAGAAGAAAAAAATAAACAGCAACAAACAAACAGAGGATTAGACTTGAACTTGTAAATATAAAACTTATAGAATTATATAAATAATAAACCCACATGACCTAGATCGGTTTCTTTGGTTTATGCGAACAAACCAAATAACCCGAATTCAAATTTTTCGAGGTTCGAAAACCGATCCGGAAACCGAATTGGAATTCGGATTCGGTTAATGTCCGACCCGAAAACCGAATTCATAATTCGGATCGATGTTTTTGGTTACGGGTACAGTTCGGTTTATAGTTTTTTTTTTGGATTTCTATTATTTGAACACCCCTAATTCTAGGTAAGGGATATTAATGATGACATATGTGTGGATTTGAGTAATAGAACTTGCAATTGTAGAAAATGGGATTTAACATGAATACCTTGCAAGCATGTGTGTGATATTTCTGGGTTTTACGTAAGAATGCTGAGGAGTTTGTTGATGTTTTCTACCTTAAAGAAACATATATGAGGTCTTATGAGTTCACGTTTCCTCCATTGCTTAGTGAAAGGCGTTGACCTATTGTTGATTATCCTATGGATCCACCCAATCAAAGTTGCTCCTGGCTGACCAAAGAAGAATAAAAAGAGGGATCCACATGAGAATCCAAAGAACTGACAAAGCATTGTGGTGTAGTGACTTGTGGTATTCGTGGGACAGTAGGACATAAGAAGAGAAGTTGCGGGGAAAGGGTAAAGTGACTGAAGAACCATATTCTAAAAGGCAAAAGGGGAGACTAAAGAAGACTACAAATCAATCAACTCAACAGTTAACTTAGGGGTCAACTCAGCAGTCTTGTTAAAGAGGAAGAAGAAGTACTCGATGTAATTCATGTGTCGTTTTGTGTTTTAGTAAACTTATATATTATTATGCCTTTGTATTTTGGAACTGATGTAATGCTCCTCTACTTAATGTTATGCATATGTAATCATGAAATCCATCAAATGTTTTGCGTTTTGATTTATATGTTGTATTATATTGATCTTTTACTTGTGTTTTGGTACTTGGTCAAAACACTTGGTTATAGTTTGATGTTCATACATATAGGTTGATGCTGGTGCATATAGCCAACAATATTGCACCATAATTTGGGTGTTTGCTTGATAATGTCAGTTCCAAAATTAAAAGTCAAAACATCAAGTCAAAATACTCAAACATATTGCAAGAGTGTCATTAACAACCATAAATTTCAAACCATCCAAAAGTTTGCAATGGCTTCAATAACAAATGATTACAATAGAAACCACACATTGAATTAAGGACCATTAGAGATTAAAGATCCACCATATGGCAATGACAACAATGACTACACCTAAACATTTGTTATCTTCCACTTGGAATTCTTGGACGTCTTTAAGATTTCTTTAAACTTGTTGTTCTCTTCTTGCAAAATCAGATTTTGTAACTCCAAATTCTATATATTCATCTCTTCATAACTGGTTTAGCTTTGCATAAACAAGTTATCCACATATTATTTCCAAATAAAAAACTTGCAATCTAGTATCTCATCAAGAACACACATAACAAAATCAAATTTGAAACTTGAAATTCTGAAATGAATCAAAATGGGAACTTAGCGGCCATAGAGAGCATCAATAGAAATCCTGCTGAGTTCGAGCACTCTGCCATACAATGACTCGACGGATTACATGAAAATCGTGGTTACACTATACATTTCCTTCCAAATCTACTTTGAAGATTTTGGGTTTTTTATTCTCGCTGTATATAGAACTAGAAGACGAAATCATTCAACTGATCGAAGGTGTATAGGTGATATGGTCTAAAATATACATATTATTATATAAATATTTCCTATACTTTTAAGACTTTTAAGCTATATTTTATTAAATATTATTCTTAATTGGTTCATTTGTGGGTATTTGAGGTTTCAAGAGACAAAGAGCATATTGAGCATAATTTGCTAAACTTGATATGATAAGCGAATATGAAATCTATTCTTCTATATTTATACTTATTGTTAACATATTTTGTTTAACATGAATGTTAATTTTTAACAATAATAATAATATATATAAATTAAGAATTCAGATTATTTCATGGAGCACATAAGTAAATAAAGAAAAGAGAGGTTTGGTAGTTCATTTGGGCCCTGACCCATATGCTGATTTGGAAACACAATAAAAAAAGGATTAGGAGGCGAATGGGATTTTTTGGTGAGAGGCGGCTCAACAACGATATAAATCATTATTTTTTATTGGTGTTGGAGATTACTTTTATTATTAGTCGAATTGGGAAGAGAGAAAAAAGAAGGAGACCGCAAGTTAAAAAAAGGAATTAGCAAGAGAAAGCCATTGGTTCGAGCAGAGAGCTTTTGGGTTTAACACCTACTCATCCAAACATCATTATTATTCGGTTCGAATTTATTGTTTTTGTTATAAACTCATTATTTGAATTTATTAATTTTGGTTTGTTCATGAGTATGGTTGTTGGCTAAACCCTCAAATTGACAAGGTTATGATGAACTTTTGTTGACGTTTGATTTTAGTTAGGATTTTGTTTTGGTTATGGTTTATGATTAAGTAAAAGGTTTATCGTTATTCATTCGATGCATATGTGTGCTTAGGATTGTTTGGTGAATTTTATTGTTTCATAGTTTCCTTGGTGATTGTTTCATATAATAGGATTCTGTTATGTCATCTACTGTGTGTTTTTGACTAGTTTATGGTTGATATGTTTTAAAACCATAGGAACAATATTAATAAATCAAATAGACTTAAGTGTGCTGCTAATCTAAATAGATGTGAGGTGATAGATTATGTGATAGGTCTTGGTTGATAAATTGCTAGATTTAGTTCTCTGTAAGGAGTCCATCTAGGTTTGGTTTATTTGCCTTGTCTATCTAGTCGAGAGAATTCTTTAAATTACCTTTGATTTCCACGCTATAAGGTAGGATTTCTTATAGAGGTACTTGTCATAAAATAATTAGCGACCGTAAGCGAGTCTAATTAAACTGGTGTTTTTAAGAACTTAATAGAGATCCATAGGTGTCTTCTTGAGAAGGGTCAGGGGTCCTGTTCGGGTTTTCTTTAAGTGACTATTTTATGATACCGGTTCCATAACTTAGCATTTTTTCCTACAATTTGATAATTGATACATTAGGGATTTAGCCTAGGTGGTTGCTTGTCATCATTTGAATTAAGTCTAGATTTAAGTCGTCTTTAAGTCTTAGTGATTAATTTAATATTAGTTTTTAGTAAAATCTTCCAATAATAAATAAATAATCGTGTATGTAGTTGAGTTTAATTTAGCTAGTTTATGTAACTAGAAGAGTCTCGTGGGTTCGATATCCGGACTTACTTAGTTGTACTAGAGTCGACCGGTTCACTTGTCGGTTAGTAGTTTTAGCTAAGTTAAGAGTCTAGTATTATTACTTAGTGTTTAGATTAACGTTTATTTAGTTAATAAATTAATAACTATTTTTAGCACATCAATAGGTTTTAGGGGTTTAATATTGAAGATAAGGGGTAGAAAAATTAGGGTTTGAACATCAACGATCATGGTAGAGAAATTAGGGCTTGAAGATTTTAGGGCTATAAAAGAACGGTTGGCTATTGAAATTTAGATTTAAAAAAAATTGTTTAGGGTATTTTTCCATGTAAGCAAGCAAGCTCACGCACAAAACGTCCATGTCATCATCCCCACTAACGACGTTAGTATTTAGTTAGCAAGGAAGTGATAGAAACAAATATGGTGAAAGTTAGGAGTTGTGGGAGACAAAGTGAAAGTTGGGAGTGATATCAGCCACTGAGTGAAAGTAGAAAATATTAAAAATCAATATCCCTCAACTCTATCATGTTTATATCTTTTAGAAACATCACGAAATAAGCTGATCGAAACTAATCGAAAATATCCAAACTGATAGAATAGAGCCATCGGGATTAGAGAATAGAAGTATACATATGCACCCGGGTTGTCACAAAGGCCCATATCTAAGTGGCTTATTTAGAAGAGAGATTTGGTAACAAATTTCGATAAAGGTTATTCAACGTGTTTTTTAAACAACTCACACACCTAGTATTGACATATCAATAACTTTAATTTTTCACGAGCGTAAAAATGAGTTTGGTGAAATTTTCTTTTTTACATGTTTTTGTCTATTTATACACAAATTTCGATAATATAGTAACGATATAAACAAAGAGTTGTCAACTAGTCCACTAGCCTATATTTCATAGCCATATCCATGAAACGAAATAATGTATGTAAACACTAAACACTGTCCTTTATTTTATACGAGCTTTTAGTCCCGTATTATTGTAGTTTCTTTTTTTTTGTCTTTTATAATATTATGAATATATTTTTTTTAGATTTTAATTTAATTCATTGTAAGTAAATTTGTAATATACTTGGACCTATTTTGATCTGTTTCGTTTATGCTCATTTTTGGATAAAACATTGAATGAATCATCTACTTAATGTTTTACTAGACGGGAGTCCGCGCGATGCAGCGGGTATTTAAACACAGACCCTGATAATCACATAACAATATGGATGTTCACCATTTTTGGTTTTGACGACAATAAATTGTTATTAATGGTTGGCTTCACAAGCTTAACAAAAAAACCGTTAAAACAGACCGTGAATGTCCATGCGTAACATATTAATGTTTTTAGTTGAAAAACTATAGCAATACCATACTCAAATAAAGAGAATAAAATGCTCGTTTTTTTTTTGTGCAACTTTTTTGCAAAAATATTAATTTATGAATAAAGTATGCTCGTTTAAGAATTGTGTGGGGAAGTTGGTTTATCAAAAAAAAATAAATAATAATAATATATGGCTAAAGTTAAATGGGTAAACATGTAAATAATATTTATTTTAACAAAAGTTGGTTAAAGTTAAGGGTGAAAAATTATAAATATTTTTTTGAAGAAGTGTGCAAAAGACAAGTTTACCCTCTTTTGTGTATGTACCTTATGCATTAAATTGTGTAAAACTCTTAAACTCAAGTGTCTTAATTTGCCATTTTCTCATACATGATATATAGTATAGATATAGATATAGATATAGATATTTGTTTGTTTTTGTTTATTTATATTCGTTTATGTTTGTCTGTGTTCATTTACTTTTGTTCATATATGTTTATTTATGTTCATTTACCTTTGTGTTCGTTTACTTTCATTTATGTGAATTGTTCATTAAATTTTAAATGAACGACCATTTAACCCGGGTTTGTATCAGAGAATATTAAAATCAAAAACTGAATCATGCATGCTTTTATAAATTTAATATAACACAGTATGTTAGTAATCTACCACTAGTAACAACGGTTCTATGCTTGGAAGCAAGGTTAGCGTTGTGGTGGTATGAGTAGGGCTGTAAGCGAACCGGCCGTTCGGTGGGAAGTTCATTTGTGTTCATCCGTTTAATAAACGAACCAGACACAGACAAAAACATTTTATTCGATAAGCTTAACAGACGAACACAGACAAAGGCCACGCTCGTTCAATAGTGTTCGTAAACGTCCGGTAGCGTTTGTCCGATTACGTCCAGTAACGTCCGTTTAATAGTGTTGTGTTTGTTGAAATTTATTGAAGAATTAAGAATTTGAAGTTTGTTTCTCGTGAAACGCTAAAAGTTGTGGATTTTGAACTCCAATCCATTATTTTGATGTGATTATGTGTTTAGTTACTAAGTTTAAGTGTTAAGCATTTTTGGACACCATGTGGTGTAATGTTCATTAGTGTTTATGTTAAGTATTTTGATATGTTTGTCCATTAACGTTCATTAGTGTCTATTGGTGTTTGTTTATCCATTAGTGTTCGGTTGTCCATTAGTGTCTGTTACCGTCCATTTACAATACTAACGAATGGATGCTAATGGGCACATACAAACTCAATTCCTTATTGAACAGATACGGACATGATTTTTTGTTCCATAGAGACTTCGTGAATCATTCGTTTGTCCGAAAAAATTTTAACGACGAACTCGGACAAGGTCTCGCTTGGCTCGGTTCAGCCTTCTTACAACCCTATGTATGACTGATGAAGACGAAAACAGGTTGACCTGGATAGGTTTTCATAAACTTAAGAGGAGGTAAGGGGCGGCCATATTGAATCGGTGGCTCCGATTAATCGTTGTTTATTCAACGATTTAGGATAAATGCAAAAAATATGGAGTGGTTGATATAGGTGATGATGGTGGCTGATGCATGAGAGAAGAGGTTGACGATAGTGGGTGGTAATCGAAAGTTAATCGGTGTTGGAGAGGATAGACCTGCGACGGAGAATATGTAGAGGAGAGTAATTAAATTAGAGTTTGATAAATGAGATGTTATAACCCGTTTAATAGCTATCAGGGTTTGGTGAAAACCATGACCCGCTTATTATTTTTATTTTAACTTAAATGAGTTGTTATAACCCGTTTAAGCGCTATCTGAGTTTGGTGAGAATCAAGATCCCCGAAAATTGTTGTTTGATTATGAAGGGTTTCATAAATTAATGAGATATTATATCATATTTAATGGTTATTTGGGTTTGATGAGACTCATGACCTGTTTATATATTATTTTTAACTTAAATAGGTCAAAACGCATAAAATTTCATCATTCAAGAATGAAATCTGGTGGTGCCAGAGAAGAGGGGGGTGGGGTATAGAGCAACAACTAGAATTCTTTGATATGCAATTAGATTGAGTATAAATTATATGTTTAGAGAAGTCATCGCCACCATGGTTGATAAAACTATTTAATTTATATTTTCTTCTTATCTCCATTTGATTTAATTAATCATTCAAAATTATTATTCTCTTACTAGAATCATGAACAAAACCATCTAATCACTTGTTGGGATATTGGTTCTTAATACTTTTAACTTTTACTTGTTATTTTATAATACTTTTAACTTTTGATTTGACACCCACCATTCACAACTTTCACTCTATTTTTTTTGTCACCCCCTCAATAACGGACGACAAACGTCGTTAGTGAAATCCCGATTTTCCGACGAATCCCGATGTTTGGTGAAGCAGACGATCAAAAATAGAGAAGAAAAGGTGGCACGGCTAAGGTTTCCGGAGAATCCTGATTTTTCGACGAAGCAGACGATCAGAAACAGAGAAGAGGGAGGCGGCACGGCTAGGGTTCCGACGTAGCCGGCAGCGGCCTCTGATTCAGGGTGGTTCAGACATTTACCGAAGACGGTGGCAACAACTCCAAGGTCCAATTGACGCAAAGAGAGGACCAATCAATAAGATGCAAGGGCATTCCGATGGTTGTGAAGTGCATCCGACAAGCTGTTATGGTTTTCGACGGGATTCCGCTAACGACGTTAATCATCCGTTAGTGAGGGAGTGACAAACACAAATAAGGTGAAAGCTGGTAATGAGAGTAACAAATCAAAACTTATGAGTGTTATCAGTCGATTGGTGAAAATTAAAGTATTAATTATTAAAAACCAATATCTTTTTTTTAATAATAGTTCTAGAAAAAGAACCTTTCAATAAAAATTATTGAGCTGAAATCAACAGCAAATCACGGAATATAAAAACTTAAGGGCTTTCTCAAATTTAATTTGAAGTGGGCCTTGCAGATCGATCCAAAATGCATTCTGGGTCCAAGCCCATAGTAAACCTTAAAAAAAAAAAAACAATGTGATCTTACGAGATATGTATAAACATTGCTATGGTGTATGAATATAACATTGTAATACCAACATATCTTTAAACTGAGTCTTGACTAATGCATTTATTCGTAACATTTTCATATATATATTTTAACCTGGAACTTCTTAATGCATACATATTGGTTTTCTTCCATCCTTGGGTGCTTTTAATTAGTACATATAAAATTTGAGATTTCATCAACAGCGACCTACACAACTACTTGCCATGATGAGCCTCATCAACATTAAGTTGGCACAACAAGTTTGGCACGCCACATATCAAGAAAAACTAAACTTAGAAGGGCCCGTGCCGTCATGGCTAATCATGTCAAAAACTTGCTTAACAACAAAAAGTCATAGAAGTTGTCTTGAAGTACAACACCTATCAACAAGTGACGGATATAGACTCATTCTTAAATGCAAGCTATTTTTTAAACTCCTAAACTATGTATCAACTAAGGGAGCGTTTGGGATTGTTTATTTTCACCAACTTATTTTTAAAAAGTAAAAAGGTGTTTGAGATTGCTTTTAGTGTGAAAGAGAAAAATTAATAAGTTACACTTTTGTAACTTATTAACTTATTAAAAAGTTATAAGAAGATAAAATAAGGAATCCCAAACACCCGCTAATTCCATTCTAATGCAACATTATAATTTAAGATCTAACTCCTAAACCATACCATGTATCCAACTATTCTCTATGCGTGTAACAGCATCTATAGGGCAATGTCCATTGATGCTATTTTCTTCTCATTTGTCCTTTAGCAATTAATGGCGTCCCCTTAACTTTAAATGCAACGGTCAAGCTACACATACCTTCACATGGGTAGATCAAGCACAATCCATTAAAAAACATAAAATGATAAAATCAAGCATCCAAGGTACCAGGTGAAAGATGCAATATATATACATATTCCACTTCTTTATTCTGCATGTCAGGTCAGACTTATAAAAACCCTAATACGAAGTTTACAATAAGCCACGTCATCATGAATAAATTTATAATAATTACAATTATGATTATCTGTGTACATAGGGACTAGTTATCATATATAGACCCTATGGGTGTGTGAAAGATTATGAGACTGAGAGGTGTGGGGGGCTCTAATGGGGGCGCGAGTGGGGGCTCCAGCCAATAATATTATGACGTGTGGTAGAGAGAGAAACTGGATAAGGGGGGTGTTGGAGCCCCCGGTGGAGCCCCTGGCCCTGGTGTGGAGGGGCTCCAGCAGGGGCTCCAGCGGATTTTTTTTTTATTTTTTTATAAATATATTCAAAAAACGTATTATTAAAAAAACTCATAAATTATTTAAAAAAACACACATTAATGAAAAAACACATTAATATCTAAAAATAAAATAAAAATAAAAGTACTAAAAAAAACATTATTCTTATTCTTCGGCTTGGTCTTCTTCGATCAACCTCTTTCGGATGCGTTCCTTTTGCTTTTCCATTAGCATTTGATCGACCGGATTTAGGTTACTGAAGTCTCTAGTAAGGAAGTCAAAATCTCTCATTCGACTTTTTTCCTTTTTGTCATTAGAGACCACCTCCATGGTTTTGTTGAATTTATTGAGGGATTCAACAAGATTGGCGATGTTTACGGCTTCCCCCTCAGCCGGTTTTTTCCCCTTGGCGTCCCGTCCCAATGGCCGCCTCCTTGGCGGTGAAGACGTTTCCTCCCCCGCAATGTTTAGGTCGAATCCAACGCGGCAATCCGACCCGATTGAAGTGCTATACGCTCCGGACGAACTTGTTTTAGTCCGTTTCGGCCGTACTTCCGCATCAACGTCCGGCGCCACCAGCTCAACCCACTTGGAACACCTTTTCAACCTCTCCCACAACTTTACATCGTCCCACGTCTTCACCGTCCCATACCTCCGCAAACACTCCTGCTTCCACTCTTCGACAGTGAAATTGTAAACCGCCAAATCATCACTGCCACTTGGTCTCATACGACCGCTGTTCCTGTTGAAAAGATTAGTAAACAAGCCGACAAATTTTCTGATTTCGGACCACCGACCCGAAATCATATCGGGGTTCCGCTCTGTACTCCCAACGAGCGTATAGAACGTCTCCCTAACCTTTGTCCAAAAAATCTTGCTCTTTTGGTAGTCGGCTGCAAAATGAATAAATAAATTTGTAAGTCATTTAACTTTTTTATTAAAAATCATTTTTAAAAACGTTAAAACAATTACCGCAACGCCGATCCTCAGAAATGACTATCCAAGCCCGACACAAGGCTTCCTTCTCATCCGATGACCACGGAGTGGTTTTCCGTTTCGTCCTCGGAGTCGAAGCCGGTCCCGACCCGTCCGTTGCAACTTGTTTTTTCCGGTGGGCGCGTCTTCTTTGTCCCGTAGCTTCACCGTGTGATTCTTGTGTCTCCGGAACAATAAAGTTAGGAGACGGTTGTATGTTTGATGGTTGAAAGCCGGATGATTGTTGCGGCTCCGAATAAAACATCGGTTGGTGCGGTGACGACCATAAATCGTCGTCAATATAATCTGAATCTATGTTTGGGTACCAATTTCCAGCCATGTTTTTAAAAAAAAGTTTGGAAGATGGGTTGATTTTGGGTTTTTTTTTGAAGTTGTGGTAATTGTTTTATGTGAAATGGGTTATATATAGGAAGAAAATTTTTTTTTTTTTTTATTAAATAAGAGCCCAACGGCTCATTTTAAATGTCCAACGGCTCTTTCACACAATCCCATGCACCTTTACGCCATACTGGTCCCGCGAACCACCTTGCGCTGCTTTGTTTTTCGTGCTCGCGCCCCTCTCGCGCCCCGGTGGTGTGGTGCTCGCGCCTGGGGGCGCGAACGAAGGGGCTCTCGCGCCCCCGTTAAAGCCCCACACCCCTCAGCCTAACCCTTTTGAATGCATAAAATATACCGGGACAAAAGGAATCCACCTTACACTCCCACCTCGATTTCTGGTTGATAACCCTTTTGAATGCATAAAATATACAATATATGCGTACGTACACACGTGCATGCACTCTTCACCTAATGTTTGTTTTAGTTTGATATTTGTCATATTGATCTTTTTTGGATTTTTGCATGTATGAATTCGGTCGGTCTTCCCTGTGAAAATAAAAATCAAGCCCTAGTGGACATAGGGTGGGCGTTGTGGAACACAATAATATTATTTTGATTTACTTAATTATTATGAAAGCACTAAATTTGATTCCAGCAGTTATTTATTGATCACTACTGACTATGACAGTTAGGAAGGCAAATCAAGATATTAAACAACATGTTCATATGGTCGTGCCAAAAAACATTGGAGATTATGTATATAGGAGCTCTAAATTTAAATTATAATTAACAATCCAAATTGAAGAACAATTCTTCAGGCATCGAAGATTATGCTATTAGAATTCAGTTATGCTCTGTAGCGAATTGAATAATAATGAGTAAAACTGGATCAATCAAAAGACAGAAATCAAGTGAAAACAAACCAAACAAAGAATAAAAATGCCATAACATGGTTATTCTATACGGAAGAACAAACAGCGCACCCCCAAATAATCCTTTAATACCTTTAAACTGGTTTATTAATTTATGCAACCCTAAACTATGTAAAGATAATCATCATTAAGTAAAATGACAATATGAAACAAATCATCCAGTATTATTGCAATTATATACTTATGTAACAACATATCTAAGTACTAGCTTTTATCTCCCGTATTACGAGGGTTGTTTTACATTTTTCATTTCTAATATTTATTTGTTTTTTTTTATATTTTTTATTTATTATAAGAAAGGTAATAATATACTGAGAGTTTGATGATGAAGGGTTTCACAAATAGATGAGATGTTACAGCCCGTTTAAAAGCTATCTGAGTTTGATGAGACTCATGACACGCTTATTTCTTTTACTATAAAGTCGTTTCTTAATTAATTGTAAATAATATTTAAAATTAAAAAAAAAGGGATGTTAATTTTTAGTATATCCCTATTTTATAGGATTTTCATATCAAATATTTGGTGAGATTAATTTTTAATTTAATGAGTTATGAGATGTTATAACCCGTTTAAGTGCTATTTGGATTTGATGAGACTCGTACCCGTGAATGCAGGTCAAATATATGAAAAGTCTTCATTTACAAATAAAACAATCTGATGGTTTAAAAGAATAGGAAACAACCAGAGAGCTTTTAAAAAGGTTTCGTTTATAATGATATATGTATATATATATATATATATATATATATATATATGACTAATTATAAAATGAAAACCTACTTGAGTTGTGAAAACTCTAAAAACCCATTCTCAACCACATGTTTTTAATTTATGTTTAAATCTTGTAGTCCACAATTAAAGTGAATAAAAAATGTAAATATAAATATAACTTTTTCTCTCTCCTGAAAACATATATAAAAATTAGTAAAAAAAATGTTAAAAAATAGCAAAACATTTTTATATTAATGTTTCGATGTTTTGTATTAAATGTTACAACATATATTACATGTAACAAAAAAAAAACGATGTTACATAGGGTTTTCGCGGATTTTCACAACTCAATTGGGTTTTCATTTTTACCTTACCCTATATATATATATATATATATATATATATATATATATAGGGGAGTGAATTTTTGAGAACCATGTTGAGTTTTAAGAACTTAAGAACTCCATTCTAGGCCACACATTTAAAAAAAATGGATTGAAATATGTGGTTGAGATTAAATCTGGCAAAAAAGTCAAAGTATGAGAGAGAATAAAGATGTAACTGATTACACTAATTTTTACGTCCGTTACACATGTGTAAAAAGTCGACTCGGTGCGTAAAAAATTCTGTAATTTTTTTACGTCTAAGTAACACATATATTACGTATGTGTAAAAAAATTCGAAAAAAAAATCGTTACACTGAGTTCTTTCGAGTTCTTAAACTCAAAGGGGTTCTCATTTGAAATCTTCCCTATATATATATATATATAGACACACACAAGGTATATAATGATAAATATGTAAATGCTTATTACACAACAAGTGATTTAAATCAAGAAATATTACCAACTTCTTATACTTATAGTATATTATATTTAGATTAAATATATACATATAATGCCAAGTAACTACATAAACTAGAAACAAACTAAACATGTGGGCCTGAACTAGGTTGTAACTACATATGTAATTGTGTTGCATAAGGAAAATGAATGTTTCTTATTCTTCTTCAATATGGCCGAGAACATGATATGGGTAGAACATGATATCGGCCAAGTCTTGGTGAATTCGTTTTTGTGAGCTACAAGTTGTAAGAAAGGAAGTTTTGAAAGTAAGACACCATAAAGAACGTTAGCAAGTCACTTGTTTATTGGGACATTAATTTTCTTCTTTAAGTACTTTGGATTTTATTTACACACCATAATAATCAATATCATTGGGTGTTTTGGTGAGTGTGTGCTTGTGACATAGTTAAGGGGATAGTAGCCTATTGGATAATGTTAGGTCCTATTTTTTATATGTAGTGTTTTGTATTATCTTGTTTATTTACGATGTATTGTAATTGCCTCTCATCTATATTTGTATGTTTGGGCTTTAGGGCATTGTAAACAAAGCCCTATTGGGCCAAAATAATACATGTAGTGTGCATGAAACGTGCACTATAAATAGTGCAAGCTTCCATGCATATCACAACCTTTTTGCCAAACAAGTTATCTTTTATCTTCTCACCAACTCTCCCACTACCTCTCTTCCTTACCATAACCGGTTAATAACAAACACCTTCAAGATCCGAGATCTCAGTTACTTAAGAGTGATTTCCTCTAGCTCTTAAGGAGATTGATCCAAAAACATTGTTGTTTGATCTCGTTTCTTGGACCTACAATAAGTGTTAGAGCTTTCAGCTCTACCAGTTGAGGTTCTTGGGTCACAACCTTGGATTTTGGTCTTGTTTGTGTGTTTGAAAAGTGTGTTCTTGCAAAACTAAACGTGTTCATGAGTTTAAAGGTAGTTTTGGGTTTAACATAGTGTACATGTAGGCTTGGAAAACGTTTCAGTGGTGTGTTTGTGGTTATTAAAGTGTTCTTTGGGTTTTAACAGTGTAAAAGGGTGTTAAAATCGTATTTAATAGATTCCTAGGGAATTTGGCTTTCTTCAAATATTAAATCATCGTAAACAGTTTTAAATCACATCGCATTTAGTCATCTAATCGCATAACATTTGGTATTCAAATCGCGTCGCGTTTGGATTTTAAAACGCATCGCATTAAGATTTCAAATCGCATCGCATTTGAAATCTCAATCGCATTGCATTTTACAATCTAATCGCATTGAAAACTAATCGCACCACATATTAGAAACCAATCGCATTGCTTTAGTTATGCGATTCATTTGTGACAGAAAACCAGTTGCATTGCATAAACATTCCAATCGCATATCCTGTGCGATTCAGTTGGATTTAGTAATTTTAACACAAAATGGCATAAGATCCAGACTGTTTGACTTTGTAATCAAAATGACTTAGTAAGTTTTGTCATTTAGTACGATAGCAAACCAGTTAAACGAAAACATGCTCGTTTAACTACGTGCTATGAACTTAAACGCGAAAGATAGTTACGAAACATCGTAAACAGTTTTAAATTACTACGAAAAGGGTGTTAAAATCGTATTTAATAGATTCCTAGGCAATTTGGCTTTCTTCAAATATTAAATCATCGTAAACAGTTTTAAATCACATCGCATTTGGTCATCTAATCGCATAAAATTTGGTATTCAAATCGCGTCGCGTTTGGATTTTAAAACGCATCGCATTAAGATTTCAAATCGCATCGCATTTGAAATCTCAATCGCATTGCATTTTACAATCTAAACGCATTGAAAACTAATCGCACCACATATTAGAAACCAATCGCATCACATTTTAAAACCAATCGCATTGCTTTAGTTATGCGATTCATTTGTGACAGAAAACCAATTGCATTGCATAAACATTCAAATCGCATATCCTGTGCGATTCAGTTGGATTTAGTAATTTTAACACAAAATGGCATAAGATCCAGACTGTTTGACTTTGTAATCAAAATGACTTAGTAAGTTTTGTCATTAGTACGATAGCAAACCAGTTAAACGAAAACATGCTCGTTTAACTACGTGCTATGAATTTAAACGCGAAATATAGTTACGAAACAAGCATTGTATAATCCGTTAAGCCGAAAAAGACATACACAACACTTATATGGGATGTTTTAAGCGGTCTGTTAAAATATTTTTGATTTTTAAAAATAAATAGTATGTTTTTCTAAATTTACATGAAATTGGCACAAAAACACTCGTTTTCGCGCTGTTTGTCGTACCCGATAAACTTTTCACGCCAAAAACCGAACTCCAAAATAAATTTGGACTCGGGATTTCACGTTCGGGCACGAAAAACGAGACAAATGGACAAAAGTGGGGCCCAAGGGACCCCACCTTTGGGGCGGCCGCAAGTTATACCCCCCCCCGATATTTTTTCACACTTTAACATGTTTTAAGATATTTTTTCCTTCTTATCATCTTCATAACTGATCAAGAACTCTGGATTTTCACACACACATAAAACTTCTAAGGTATTATGGTTACTTTTGATCATCTATGCTTTGTTAAACATGGTATTTACATAAAACTTGAACTTTAACTACCAAAAATCATCCCTAACCATGCAAATACCATAATAATGGTCCAAAAATATATTTTGATCATACAACTGGTTAGGAATCTGGTTGATAAGTTTATTTGGCCATAAACATGGATCAAAAATATATTTTGATCATAAACATGGCCATAAACTGGTTAGGAATCTGTGATGTGCATATTGTTATCTTATAACATTTTGCAGAGAAATCAGGGACCATATGAATGACTCTCTGTCCAAATTTGGTAATTTTTCGACCATCGGAGAATATTTGGCGAATTTATTACCGATTTGGGACGCTTATTTGGGAAATATACTTAAATGATTGAAAAATGATGAAATTTTGTGGGAGACTCGGATTTGGTATAATATGATCACATATGAAATTTGGGGTCATTTGGAAAACCCTAGCTATGTTTTATGGATTCGCGTTTATTCGAGTTTTTGCAGTCGTTTTTGGCTCGAAAAGGTAATTTGGCAAAAGTGTTAGGTTCTGGGAATTTTTCTGGGTGTTTTGGCAAGTGTTTGGATCACTTAGGAATTTTTCCGGATTTTTCAGAAATTGTTTATAAATTGACGATTTTCGGGCTAATTATAGCATATAAAAAGAATTTTTGAAAATTAATAAATCAGTAAATAATTCCATAAATATTTTACAAAAATCTATATATTTTAATTAATAAGTGGCTAAATTTTCATAATTTAATGATAAACGGATAATTAATTGTGCTAAATTGATGACTAAACAAATTCATTTCTAATAAAAACCGACGAGTTCGTTATTAACGAACCTGTTGGAATATCAGAACATCAAGAGTGATCAAAAATCATATTTTTGGGTTAATTAAGTAAAACCAAACTTATTGTTAGAAATCTGGACAATTTGGATTGATTGAGCGCGTTTTTCTCCAAACTAGACTGAATAAACGGAAATGAGCCCCGTAGCGAATCCAGACCACTAAGTCGTGATCTTTCTTTATTACTTAATCATTTTATCAACCAACACATTTAACCAAGTTTATATACTCATACCTGTTTTCTAAACTCGTAAACGACCAACTTCGCCCACCTGGTGAAACGGGGAAATTGAGTCAAGTTCGTTTTTAAACATTAGACAATGAGCAACGTCACAATCTAAGCCTATTGACACTTTCTAGACATGAGAGCCATACCCAGACTAGTTATACAGCCAAGTTGAGTGTGGAGATTATAGTAATATTAAAATATTAATATTATTATAATATTTATTATAGGATCTGAGTGCTAGCAAGTGGAACGAATCACTATCCGATACCGTGTTGAATACCTGCTAAACCGTGAATTTCATGACCCCACTTTTAAACTATTTTTACGAACTTTTGAGGTGAAAAAAATGTTGATACATATCTATATACTCTGAATTGTTTGATGATGAGAAATATCTAAGTGCTAACACACAAAAGACCCCACGAACACAGTGATTAACTTCGGGCCGATGGCTTGTGAATAGTACTATTGGTTTGACAAATCCAAAATTGAGCCGGAATGGTTTGCTGAGACTTATCTCGTTTGCACACGACCATAATTATACAAACATGCTATGTAGTGTTAGATATAGCTAGTCGGGGCATGTTGTGGGCGGAAGGGGGCCATAGTGGTTGATTGAGTGTGGGAAATGGAGGCGCGCAGCACGAACAAACAGTCAAGGCTTCACTGTAGCTTAGCATAATTACATCATAAGCATACAAACAAACGTACTTGCGAACGTACATACATACATACTTGCGTATTTACAAACTATGATTGTTGTACGCACAACTAATTTCTTGAAACTCGTGAAACTCACCAACTATTTGTAGTTAACCCGTTTTAACATGTTTTTCAGGTATACTGGACTTGGACTAGAAAGTCAATGTGCTACGTGTTTGACTTCCGATCAATGTTGGGTGAATTGATGCAAGTGTGCTAGTAAGAAGTAAAGCCGCTTAACGGATTGGATTTAGTTTGTATCACCTAGTTGTAAACAAAGTTAGATCGATGTAAAATATTGTAAATTAGCTTGTATTGTTCTTTATAAACAATGTGGTTGATACCAAAGGTGTCTGTTACATTTCGTTTAACAGTTCCGCAATTTTGCTAGTCAGGGTGTCATATGAAACAAAGTGCATGGACATCCAAACGTCTTGAAATAGTTGACTTGAGGCTTGGTCCTGTAGTAGACATCATTAGGAGTCTTGTTCAGATGTTTGTTCAGCAAGGCCTCGGTCAGAAAACTCAGAGAAAAACCTGATGAAACAAGCTCTTCAAAGACCAAGAGACTAAAGTCCAAGTCCCATAAAGGATGAAAAGGGATACACAGACCAGTTGCTTCTCAATCAACTGATGAAACATAACAAATATCAGTAGTTTCCCAAACTATTGATGAACAACAAACTACTATCTCACCAACAGCTGATACAAGACAAATAGTTTTACAAACTACTGATGCTGCTATGGCTACCCAAACTACTGGTGCTCCACAAGAACCAACAGTAGTTTCAGAGACTGTTGAAGCACCCTAGGTTCCACAAGAACCAATAGCTATTTAAAAGGTTGTTGACACCTTGAAGTCAAAGGATACTCAAAAGGATAATGACAGTAGATTCAAGAGAAGAAAGTTGATCCTGCCTGAAGGAGATGATTCACTACCTTCTCCTCCTTCCAAGAAGTTTAAGCCAAAGAATGTTGAAGACTTTATCTCTCATCAAGAGAACGAAGCTGCAAAACCATGGGTAGAAGCTGCTAGGATCATGTCTGATGACGAAGCTGCAAGAATATATCAACAAAAGCTTCCGAAGACAAGAGACTTAGAACAATAAGCATATGATAAAAGCTTGGTTGTTTCAGAAAGACGAATAGCTGACAAATAGCTATTGGGAAGCAAAGAAGGCTACTCTTTAATGAATAGCTATTGACGAATAGCTAACATACAGAGTTTCTCTGCTGGTTTTTGTGGAACATTGGGTGTTTCTATAAGATATGCCAATATTGGAAGAAGATGTTTTGATGATGCTAATAGACGTTCCTTTGTAGATGGAAGAGGATGACAGTCTGGGAGCTGAATTTCAAAAGTTCATCAAAGATTAAGCTAAAAGAAGATTGCCAAGATAATACAATGGAGCAAAATAATAAATGGTTTTAGGAGGAAGATTGTTGAACCTAGTAAAGAACTGATGTCCAGAAATCAAACAACTGATGGTTTAAACATCTTTTGCTCTCCATTAAGGTTTTTATCAAACCGCTGCTCACGAAACATTTGACCAAGTAAACCGCTGATATAAAAGAAATGAAAATAAAACAACTGTTTCAGCAAACTATTGAAGATCCAAAAGACTAAGGACAAACAATTGATAGTTCAAACATCAGTTGTTTCAACAAAGATCAGTAGTTTTCATATGATTCTTTAATAGATAGTTGTTTATATTAGTTTATCAGTAGTTTGTAACAGAATTGGTTAGATGTCACTTTAACCTTTAGCTCATTAGTAGTTTAACACTTGTATAAAATGAAGAATAGAGTCTCTTCTTCATTAACACTTGACAAAAAACACATTCACCTGATCAGAGTACCTTTGTACTGAAAATCAGTGAATGATGAACTAAGGTTGAGGGGGAGCAATAGATTGGTATCATTTGATTATAATTAATACAAAGTTGTTCTTCCATATGAAACCTTAGATAGTTTGTTAATTTCGCTGCTTATTCACTTTGATAATACTAATTGATTCATAATTCAATATGGATTCAATTAATGTGATACTAAGTCATTTAAAGATTTAGATAAGTTGTTTAGTATTCTATTGGTGTAACTTGTGTTCATTGTTTAAAGCTTTGTTAAGTGTTCCAATCACAACAGATGACTTCTAAGGCTACTACAATTTGGTTAGAATTTCTGCTTGAGCCAAAACAACCCTTTCTTGCACTTTCACTAGATTCATGCACCAAAATACATCTTTGATTGATCTTATAAGTGAAGGATGATGTTGGTATGATTTGTGGATGTTATGGACGTCAATTGCAGGTTATTTATAAGCTAACATGATCTAGATGAGCCGATAATTGAGTTCTAACATGTAAGTGCTGAATTTTGACACCTCTTACTGATAGGGGTGGTGAGACGAATCGTCTAATAATGAGATGATCCGTCTCAAACGTCATCACAAAATTATAGGCAGATGAGACATCTCGTCACAAAGTATAACTTAATACCCAGGTTTACTTTGAGATGGACCGTCTAATAATGAGATGGCCCGTCTCATATGAAATTTAAAAAATTCTAGATTAGACCCTGAACTTTAAGCTTGGCTTTGTTTCTATTTAGCCCTTCAACTTCTAAAGTTGGCAAAACTGGCATAGAGGTTTTTGGGATGTTACATCCAAATCCGTTGTATGATAGATCTCAATTCGTAGCCTCCTCGCCATGATCCAAAATTTTTCGGGTTTATTGGGCCTTCGGTTATCGTGTCCAGCCATCACAAAGCCTTTTATAACGTCCTCTTTTCTACACTCAGTGGCTAAATCTCTTAAAAACCTATTTTTAGGGTTTCACAACTTGCACGGTCTATACAAGACTTTTGGTGATTAGGGCACGGTCCGTGGAACTTCATATGCATACGAGCCGTGCATTTTCAAAGTTGTGCCTTCTTCTTTTGATATTCATTTTACGCATGTTTTTGCCTTCGGAATCGTTCTTTTCTACTTCAGGACCTTAAATATCTGATAATGTAAAACATTAACATATTCTAACTAAAACAACCTTGAATATGAGCATAATCATATTGAAAACCATGTGTTCCTATGGACACATCATTTCCCAAAGTCTTTACAAGGCTTTTCTTTATGTCGACCCAAAAATGATGTCATCCACATCGATCTACATAAACAAAAGTTTTCCTTTTACCCTTTTGATTGAATAATGCCTTGGTAATAGCTCATGTCTTGTAGTTGTTTTCCAGCAGACAGGTTGAAAGGATGTCATATGTAACGACCCGAACCCAGGGTGCCATAATGGTTGGGTTTACGCATGCAATGTTGCTCTTAAACTGGAGTTATGACATAAACGACAATGGAAAACGATATGTTAATAGTACTTGCAAAGATCAAATTAAATCGGAGATCTCATTGAATCATAAAGTGTAAAATAACACATAAACAGATATCAGTCCCGGATAGGTAGCCCGCTACAATACCGTCGAGATTAAAACGTGCGAAGGACCTACTTTACATGACATCATACTAAAAGTCAGCTTTGTTAACTGAGTTCTAACTTTATGTTACTACATATAAAAAGGGATTTATACTTTAAAAATACTGCATTACTATTGTGCACTTTAGCAAAACAGTAAGTGATATATCATAAGGACACGCTACTTTAATTTTCATACTTCTTTCTTTACACATAGATAAAATTATTGACAAGTTTGCACTATAACACTCTCAGAAATGACCTAATCATGTTTATCACTACTTCACGTGGGGAAAACTGCGAGCTATACTAATTGTGTAAAGTGACATTTTCTCGTGCTTACATGGATGGTTCAAAGGGTGTGCTAGAAGAGCAAGTGCATAAGGGCCAGCAAAATATTTTCAAACCCCAAACCCGTTTTTTGTCTCTTTATTTTCCTCATTTCATATTTAATAAGAACCTTACAAACCAAATAAGAAAAAGAATGGGCATGTAACTCGTATGGTAGAGTGCCTTTTTAATTAGTTAGTGAGAGGCACGGCCAATTGATCTAGTAGTATGGTGTTTGCTCCTATAAAAAATAAGGCAATGGGTTCAAATCATTGTAAATGCAAGGTTTGAGAATTTTAGTTGGAAAAATTTGCTATTAAAAAACAGTATGTGAGAGGTACGGGTATCAAGATGCGTCTCCAAATGTTTTGTTTTGAACTTTTATTGTTTCACCTTTTCTGATTACTATAACTTGTTTTAACATAATAACATTTAGAGAGCATGAATGATATGCTAATACTAATTGTTAAGAGAGTGTCATGATTTATATGATCGACTATGTAAGATAATAAGATAAGTCAAGTGACTACAACTACTTTGTTGGGTTTATTGTTACCAGAGTTTATATAAAGCATACAAGTTTCTATTTTGAGGAGCTCAGTTTTACTTGTCGAAATCTCATAGACTGCATGCATATGCTTGATAAATCAGTGGAGTTCACCGAGTCTTACTAGATCTTGAATAGAACTTTTGCCGTTCAAAATTATATATATCTTAGGCAGCTCCATTAAAAATTAAGGTCTCAGGTCTCCTCGTGACATATTCATGTGCATTGGATCAAATTCATGTGCTCCGTCGTCCACGCTGATTATCACACCACTAATTCAATCATCCTGTATACCCCTCTCTCTCATATGCATATTTTAAATTAAGTGATAAAGAAAGTAGGTTTAAATGAAGATATTTATCTTGTTTTTGTTGATGTACACACTTTAGTAAACCGTAACACAAGTTTAATTTGTTAATATTGCATTTATTTTATTGGCAAATAGAATTTTAATAATCTCATATTTGTGTAATTGACCGATAATAAGCACAATTAAAAATATTCTTGTTAGGGGTTCCACATTTTAAAAACATTTTTTCTCATTGGACATCGGTTAAAAAAAACTTAATGGCGTTAAGTTTTATCTTAGTTTCAAGCTAGCGTTTTTGGGCTTTAGATCGGAAGAAGGTTCCAAGTCGATTGATGTAAAACTTATCTACAAACAATGCTCCAAACGACTTATTATTGTTAATTGGGAGTTCAAACACCCGAATTGATGCACCTTTTCATCGTTTGGAATAATGTTTCGAGTTATGTTTTACATCAGTCGACTCGTAACATCTCTGAGATTAAAAGTTTGAAAACATCAGTTTGAAATTCGGATAAAAATTAACGCCGATAAATTTTTGTAAGAAAGGTCCAATAAAACATTTTAAACGATGGGACCTACAGCAGGAATATTCTCACTTGAA
This sequence comes from Bidens hawaiensis, assembly GCF_021521415.1. Taxonomy (NCBI): domain Eukaryota; kingdom Viridiplantae; phylum Streptophyta; class Magnoliopsida; order Asterales; family Asteraceae; genus Bidens; species Bidens hawaiensis. The sequence goes on from NW_027491306.1 coordinate 1,294,963, forward strand.
ATTATTATCGTCCAACGATAAAAATATGAGATTAATAAAATTCAATTTGAATTTATTTTGTAAAAAACAAACATTTTCTCTTATCATGCAAAAGTGGCCTAGAATGATATAATTAATGATATACGAAAATGCATAATAGTATATTAATTAGGGAGTTAGCAATGAATTTTTTTTATGAGCAATGCTGAATTGTGATAGATTAATTATCTCGTACTTGATTTGTAATTTATTTTTATGTTGTTAGTACTGTGTGTGCTCCTCTTGATAGGTTTTTATTAGCGGGTTGACGCCCTAATAGCCCCCTTTTGGTTAATGAAATTTTTCATTCGAAAAGTCTAAAAGAAAAAAAAACTGTGTTTTGAGTTTTCGCATACACAAGAAGGTTCCGAATTTGCATTGTGGATCTTAGAAGAGACGGGATTTAATTGACTTGTAAAAATAATTTATAAAATAAAAGGATTTATACTTGTAAAACTAATTATTATTAAAATAAAAACCAAGTTAACAAAAGCATCAATTAAGAAAAGAAAGAGGAAATTAAAAATCGATCTTTCCCTTGTGATCGAATCTCCACGACCACTCGGCCAACCTTTTGATATCTGCAAAGGTCTTAATCAAGTAATATTCCATATTTCCATTCCACTGATTTATAATAAACGGTGACATTCAATTAGTAAATGACCACAACACAAGGCATCTAATAGTACTTGAATTTTTTTAAGAAATGTTGTTTTTTAATAATAGGATGGATCTATGCCCAATAATAAAAATGAGCAAGTATATGATTAAAAGCCACTAATATAAGCACACAATCTCTCTTAGTTTTGAAAGAAATTTAGTATTTAGAGCATGTTTGGGATTGAGTTTGAAAAATGCTTATTGGCTTATTGCTGTTTCTAAAAAGCTAATAAATTAAAATGTGTTTGTTAATCACAAAAATCTTTCATATTTTCTTTTTAAAATGGCTTTTTGAAAAAGCCAATAAGCTAATAAGCATTTTCAAACTCAATCTCATACATGCTCTTAGTGTTTTTAAATGTTAAAAGAAAGGAATTAAGCCGCATTTTGTATAAAGGTTGTTTGAGAATCTACTATTGAATCAATAAAATGTCTGACTAAAAATGTAAGCTCTAATTATTCAGTATGTATCTAAAACTTGATCATTAATAAGTTTCATAAGCTATTAAGAGGTGTAACCAAACATATTTTACCTCAGATTGATTTAGAGGTAGCCTCTTAATGAAATAATTAAGAGGTTACCAAAAAATCCCATAGAAACACTTGGTTTGAAGTATGACGTCAGGTTTTACATATAGCGGTTTATTACATAAAAAGTGGTTCTTGTAGGTCCCGTGGCCGGTGGATCTAACAACGTTCTTGGATCAACCTAACTTAGTGTTAGCGGAAATCACACTAAGCAACCTAAGATGTCTCGGATCTTGAGGTTTATGTTCGGGTTTTAGAGAGAAAGGGGGACGAGAAAGAAAGTGAGAGAAAGATATGTGTGTTCAAGAATTTTTGGCAAAAGGTTTTCTATTCAACCAACTAACTCTTTTCTCTCATGACATGCTTCTTTATTTATAGAGAAGCATGCATGAGAAACATGTCACATTACATGCCCAATGGGCTTCTATACATTATTTCACTTGGGCCATAAACATACAAAATAATATAAAAGCCCAATACATACTAAATACAATACAAAAGACTAAACATACAAAAAGGGCCTTACAATCTCCCTCTAGTCTTTAATATTGAAACCCGTCGGTGTCGTAGACCAAGCATTCGTCCTCGGATAGTGGAAGTTCAACAAGTCTTTGGACGAACTTGTTGAAGGCTTCAACTATCCGGTCTGTATTCTGACGACCCAAATCCTCAACGGTCCCAAGCGGTGAGTTGTAGAGCTTCTTCACATCCTCAATGTGTAGTCCCATAGGCTCATGCTCGTCAAATACTCGAATCTCATGCATATCATGGTAGTGGATGACGGCCTCACCTGTTGTATTGTCAAACTACCAGCCAATGAAATCTCGGAGAGTGTTGGGAAGATAGGGCTCGCCATGATATATCTCATGAGAGTCTTTTGGCGCCTTGTATCTCCACATCGTTCGGGGCTCTCCGGTAGTTGGGTCTATTTCTCTTGGGTTCTTGTACTGACGACCCTTATTCACTTCAAAATCCTTGTAGTTCACCTTTGATTGATGATGCAGATGAGTCTTTACCCAGCCTTCCAAAGTATCATCATATTCTCCTCGACCCACAACCTTTCTGAAGTAGTTGAGATCAAGCTCTGGTAATGTCTTCAGCTGGTGGTGGTCGAGATAAATAAGGTCTCCACAGTATCTTCTGATGGCCCAAACACTGTTTCTCTTATCATACTTCGCATAAACAATCAGCGAATCGTCATGATAAGGGTAGTTGAGCACGCGGGCATAAGCATGACTTGCCACAATGTGGGTCTTTTTCTTCTTCTTTGGTGCTTGGTGTGTTAAGTCGGTGGCTGGATCAGAGACTGAATCTGTTGCAGGAGTTTCTGAAGCTTTAACTTGAGCTAGAGGTGTGTCTGGGTTTGGCGAGTAGTTGCGGTAGTCTTCTTCTACTGCCTCTTCCATATTCTATTCAATGAGTTGCTCCAAGTTCTTTCCTGCTTCAATAAAGTCATCCATAATACCTGCAAAATCTTTAAGAAACAAGTCACTGTGTCCACCTCCACAGCAGAAGCCGCATGGTCGTGCGAAGCGAAACAGATGGATGTTTCGCATCGCATGGTCATGCGAAGCGAAACACTTTTCATGCGAAAAACTGAAACTTGTCCGTTTTTCATTTCTTTTCTTTCCATGGGTGTCGCCTAGACACGAATTAGGTTTCTGGTGAGATTGAACCAAAAACCCTCTGGTTTACTTGGTTAATCAGACCTTTGAACTTGTGAACAAAAACCTAGATCTACAAACTTTGCACAATAAAACTAATAGCTAAAAATAATGATGATAAACATGAAATAGAATCCTATTCGTAGATATCATAGCATGAAACCAACACAGATCTGGAGATCTGTCTTTAGATCTGACCGACGGTTCATAAGACTGCCGTTACGATCTCCGAGAACCCAGAAACAAAGAAGAATCGGAGGAATCAAGGTGTTATAATGTTATACCGACGGAGTTGGATCTGGATTAAACTTCATAGATGATAAAGAGGGCCGGATCTTTGAAAATTTTGGAAAGAAATTAGGGTTTGAGAGGAAAAGATGAGAGAGAGAGTGAAAAGTGAAAAGTGTTAGGTGAATAGTGAAAGTGATTTTGGTGACCCATATATATAGGGTCAGCCTATCTCACGATAAGGTCAAAACATTGCGAGTATTCACCTAAAAATACACTCTCAGTCCTTGGTCTTTAAAAAATTGCACATTCAAACCCGAAAACGTTTACCCACCGGCTCCAAGCACTTGTTTATTTTACTTAATTTTCTTTTGTCGTTCCGTTACTATTAACTATTGCACTGACGATCTCTTTGACAAAACAAAAACATAAAATAAAATAAACAAAAACATTAATAATAATAATACTAATAAAAATAAAAATAAATGTAAAGATAAAAATAAAATAAAGTAAAGTAAAAATAAAATAAAAATTAAAAATAAAACTGAAAATAATAGACTATACAAGTACTTAATAAAACAAAATAAAATAAAATAAAAATAGAATTAAGATATCCCTTTTAAATTAAAATTTTATATTGAATTAATTTACATAGATATTTTCTTTGATTAATTTACACAAAACAATCTCGACATGGAATCATATTGGTTTGCAAAGCCCTAGATCGTGTTTTCATTTTGAAATTATTGTGACACAAATTCATCATCAACTACAGATATTGTCCACTTATTTAACTTGACAAATGTTTTGATGTTAACGTGATACATTTGAGGTTCAAATAGGCACGATACTTATGTGGTCCCCACTTAATTAGATATGTTACTGATTCCATCATACCTCGAGACTAGTTTGTGTTGACATATCACCTCAACTTGACTTAAACCTTTCTTAGCTGATCACAGTACTCTTATTAACATAATTGACACTTTGTACTTTGTACACTTAACATTTTGTGCTTTGCACACTTGACTCGATCTAGAAAAGTTAAAATAACGCAGAAGATTCAGGGCCTTAACAATCAGATCTTGTATGACGACAAACAGAGAAAGTCCAAGCCTTGAATCAAAATAAATGAAGAAATAAAGCAGAAGTTAAAATCCTAAAGGACTCTTTTTCTGATTTTTCATTTTGTTTTTCTGTTTTTCCTTTTCTTTTCTTGACTCTTTTGTTTTTCTTTTTCTTGCCTTTCTTTGAGGCTTTTCTTGACTCAAATGAAAATTAAAATTAACACTGATTTTCATAAGACGACTGTGATCAGGTAAAGAGAGGCTTGGGTATGACATGCGTAATTACATTTCATCCTTCATTGATATGACTTTAACAGAATCATGCAACCACTTCTTAAACGTATAGCCACAAGTAACGGCAAGAGTTTAAGTTTATATCACCCAACACTTACTTGTTTGTCAAGCCTATCTATACATCGATGAATAGCCTTGTAGCCTTTTGTTTTACTCTTTTAACGCGCTAGAATCATTACATACCAATGTACTATCACTTTCCATAGGGTCGGATCAAATTCTTAATTGAAAATTTTTAAATATCCGACTCCCGCTAAGCAGGAGCTCCCTCTAAACGAAATAAAGCTTTTTGAAATCTCTTAATATTTCTTTAAATAAAAGTAAAGATGAAATTAATATTAAATATTTAAAATAAAATCTTTTTGTTAAGTCAAGTGACTTAATTTTGGTTTTTGTAAAAGTATATTTAAAATCTTTTTGGTGAGTTAAGGTTGACTCATTTTCTCCCTCTAAAATTGTGACATATTTGAAAAATATTTACAATATTAAAATTTAGAGATAAAATTTACTCAAAAGAAATCATGCCCGACGACTCATCGAGAAACAAAAATCGGGCACGACTAAAAGCTTTGGTAAAGAGATTTGCAAAGTTATAGTCAGAATGGACCCTTTTTATATCGACAAGCTTACGATCATAATAATCACGAATAAAGTGTATTCGGATGTCGATGTGCTTAGTCTTTGAGTGCTGGACTGGGTTTTTAACAATGGCAACAGCGCCTCATTATCACATTTGATCGTGGTTCCATAGAAATTCAAACCGTAATCCAGCAGCTAATGCTGGATCCATATCACTTGAGAGCAGCAGCTGGATGCAGCAATGTACTCGGCTTCTGCTGTGGAGGTGGACATAGTGACTTGTTTCTTGCACTGCCATGAGATCAACCGATCTCCCAGGAATTGACATCCACCCGATGTTGATTTTCTGTCCAAGTTGCATCCCCCGTAATCACTGTCGGTGTAAGCATGAAGTTCCAAGGGAGACTCCTTTGGATACCAGAGACCCAAACGTGGTATCCCCTTCAAGTATCTGAAAATACGCTTGACATCTGTAATGTGAGATTCTCTCGGGTCTGACTGATATCTGGCACACTGACAAACAGGGAACATGATGTCCGGTCTCTTGCAGTGAGATACATCAGTGAACCAATCATGGACCTATACAGGTGTTGATCGACTGGTTTTCCTGATGGATCAGGAGCGAGAACAGGTTGCGTAGCGATTGGTGTCATGAACGATGTTGAGTCCTTGAATCCAAATTTCTAAACAATGTCATGAACGTACTTTTATTGATTAATCAAAGTCTCGTCATTCTTTTGTTCAACTTGTAAGCCCAGGAAGAAAGTCATCTCCCCTAAGGAACTCATCTCAAATCGCTTCTGGATAATCTTAGAGAACTCCTTGCACAGATTCTCATTCGTGGACCCGAAGATAATGTCATCAAGATACACTTGAACGAGAATTAAATCACCCTTAACCTTCTTGACAAAGAGAGTTTGATCAACAATGCCTCTTTTGTATCCGTTGTTCACTAAATGATAAGCTAATGTGGCATACCATGCATGAGGTGCTTGGTGAAGACCATAAAGTGCCTTGTTAAGTCGGTAGACGTAATCAGGATGACTTGGATCTTCAAAACCTGGAGGTTGACTTACGTAGAATTCTTCTTTTACTTTCCCGTACAAGAAAGCAGTCTTTACGTCCATTTGATACACTTTGAAGTTCATGTACGAGGCGTATGCCAGAAAGATACGAATTGCTTCTAATCTGGCTACTGGTACATAGACTTCATCGTAATCAAGACCTTCACGTTGCCAAAAAGCTTGCACAACAAGCCGGGCTTTATTTCTAATGATCACCCCCTTGTCATCTTTCTTATTTTAGAACACCCATTTCGTTCCAATCGGCTTCTTATGTTTTGGTTTCTTCACCAGCCTCCAAACATTCAACTTCTTGAACTGTAACAACTCTTCTTGCATGGCTTCGACCCAGGAGTTCTCTTTCAATGCAACTTTGTAGTCCTTGGGTTCCACCTGTTAAATGAAACAAGCAAAAAGACATCTGTTAATAGTACCAGAGGTGCTGTGTGTCTGAATGCCAGCGGATGGATCTCCAATAATGTTCTCAGTCGGATGTCGACGATGAATTAGTAACTGTGGAATTTGGTCGACATGCTCGACTGGTGTTGCCTCTAGCTGAATGGTCAAGCTCTCTATGGGATGGAAAGCGGTGGTCGCAGGGACAGAAGCACTTGGTTGAGGATCAACTTCACCTTCTTCTTGATCAACCAAGTGTTCCGGAGCGATGGGACCTTCCCATAGGTTGTCATAAAATGGGACAACAATTGCTGGAACAGAGGTTGAGTCGATATTGTCAGAAGCTTCGTTCGAACTAGGATCAACCTACACATTTGATGCATCAGCCTCCACTGCAGGACCTTGATTATCTTCTTCTGAGGGAGGTGTGGGACAGATTCCACCATACTAGGTTCTACCGGCGGTGGCTCTGCTTATTCGACTTGAACATTTTCTTCGTTGTCGGCTGATACATATGAATCAGTATCTGAATCAGTGACGTCTTCAGCAACGGGCATCTCGGTGGTGTCTGCAGATGGCTGCACATTATTAACCGGGGCTGGTTGATTAGCCACTGGTTGTACATTAAGTATGGGTCCAGGAGCAGCCATATTAACATCTTCAAGACCTCTCAATACAGCTTGCATCAAAATAGATTGATCATCAGCAGGTTGAACAGGTGCAGAAACAACAGAGGAAACTGTTGGTACGACTGGGGTTACATACATCCCACGAAACTGCTTGAACAAACTTTCATAATCAAACATCCAGTCAGGACCATTGTGTGCATCGGTAGGGTTCAATTCTTGTCAATCAATGTTGAAAGACTCCAAGATCACTCTAGTTTTCTTGTTGTACACCCGATAAGCACATTTGTCAGCAGAATAACCAACCAAATAGCACTCATAAGCCTTTTCTGCAAACTTGGAGGTTGTTCCAGCATTGGTTTGGAGTATGGTGCAGGGACATCCAAACGTTCTGAAGAAATTCACCCTTGGCTTCGTTCCATTGAAGACTTCATATAAAGTCTTGTTCAATCTTTTGTTCAGAAGCACCCGATTCTGGGTAAAGCAGGCAGCATTGATGGCTTCACCCCAGAAAATCAATGGTAGTTTGGAATATGACAGCATTGTTCGAGCGGCTTCAACCAACGTACAGTTTCGTCGTTCAGCCACCCCATTTTGTTCGGGAGTGTAAGGTGCGCTGAATTGACGAAGAATTCCCTTGTTGTGGCAGAATTCATTCACGACCTTGTTGTAGAATTCTGTTCCGTTGTCACTTCTGATACACTTCACTTTCCTATCAGTTTGATTTTCAACCAACACTATAAATCTGAGCAGAAACTGCGATGTCTCATCATTGTGCCCTAACAGAAATGTCCAACTAAAACGCAAGAAATCGTCAGTAATAACCAGACAATAGGCTTTTCGACCTATTGCCATTGGTTGAATTGGATCGAATAGGTCCATGTGCAACAACTGGAGAGTGGAGTTTATGGAATTGACAGTATTGGGTCTGTGAGGGAGTTTGTGCTGTTTGCATTTAGAACAAGATCAACATTTTTCAGCACAATGAAAATATTTTACATGTAAGTCCCTCACGTGGTCACCTTTAATTAACTTATTCAAGTTCTTAAAGTTGGCGTGGCCCAAACGTTGATGCCATAAAGATGAATCGTTCTCCAAGGCCTTGGACATCAAACAAGAAGAAAAACGCATGGAATAATTGCTTCTTATGTCCAGAATGTAGGCATCGTTGTGCCTCGGAGTATGCAACATGATCCTCTCTTCAGGGACTATAAAACCTAGTTTCAATATAAGACATTCATTTTCAGTTAACAGGGTTGAGAATTTCTTATCACAAATTTGAGATACGCTGAGCAGGTTATGGTTGAGCTATTCCACCAGATTGACCTCATCAAAGGTCAAAGTACCATTTGAGACCTTTCCTTGCTTCGTTATCTCTCCTCCAATGTCACCAGCAAAGGAAACATGTCCACCGTCGAATGGTTTTATGTCAAACAACAGCGACTCGTCTCCTGTCATGTGTCGGGTGCAGCCACTATCTAAGTACCAAATATTATTGACAGGCTTTCCAGGCTGACCCTACACACATGAACAAACGGTTAGTGGAGGGTTTCCCGAGACACACTTGTCTCGTGAAAATTAAACATAAAGTCACCAAGTTTAATTTTATGATTTCTAAAAATATAGTCCTTTGGTGAGTCAGAATCTGAAGAGCAATCCCTCGAGGAATTTGAATTATGATCTCCTCGGTTTTGAAACGGTTTCCTGGATTGCCTTCGTTTTGTTTTAGGCTTAACCAAAAAATCTTCTTGATTAGCCTTAGTGAAAACCTTTGAAGGGCTCTTGTGCTTTTCAGCTTCCAACCCCTTAGCTAACCTCTTCCTTTCCCTTTGGGTTAGCCAGAAAGGTTTCTTGGGTTTCTCAGTTCTTTTGGGTCTGAAATTCGTCTCACTGGCTGAAGTGTGAGTTTGGTTAGGCATTTTCTTATTTTGAGCAGGAAACCTAGGAAATGTCTGACAAAACTTACTGTTGAAGTCTCTTTGTTGCTTATGCTAGTTTTTTCAATGTCTTGCATGATGAGACGGATTGCCACAAAAAAGCAACATTTTCTTTGGTTGCAGTTATAGATATCTTGATCACTGAGATATGAGGGATAAGTTGATGTAGTAGGGTTAACATGTCTGTAACCTGTATCTGTCTGATAATGATGAACATTTGAAAATTTTGAAGCAAAATAATTTGAATGCCTAGGTTTCTGTTGAGAATAGTAATAGTCATTATCAAACTGATCATAATATTGAGAACTGTTGTTGTAATTTGTATTTTGAGAAAATGAGGTTTTCTTAGGTGGCACATATTTACAGGAAGTGCTTGGTTTTTCATTTTCAAAACTAGATTTTTCTTTATTCAAGTTCTCAAAATGATAATCAGTTGATGAGCAGCTAGGACTTTTCTGTTCATCAATCTTAGCTTCGATTGTTTCATCAAAAATAGTTTCACATTCTGAATCAGATGAAGAACATTCACTTTCATTACAAACATTTGTACAACTATCATCACTAGAAGTTTCACAAAATACAGCTTTTGATCCTAACATCAAACTTCCTAACATTGATTCACACACTATTACAAATAGGATTGTTAATTGATTTTGTTAGACCCACACAAGACTCAAAACGGGGTTCTAACTCTCCTTTTAGCTTACAACCCTAGTTAACTTTCCCATAATCACCATTGTTTATATCACCTACTCCACAAGACACGCTGACGTTAGACTTATCAGATGATTGACTTGGAGCAGCGGTTTGAGAGGCAGCAGGAACAAATTTCACTGGTTTTGGTACTTTACCAATTCCATATGCCATTTCTTCATCAGGAGAAGTATTATAGCTAAAGTGAGGCAAACTAGTATAATTATCATTCATTGGTGGAGGCACTGCTGAATAATCATATCCTAGCCCCGCTTTGACTTTAGCACTTCTTTGTGCTCCGATAATATCATCCAATTGCTCAGATGATGCTTCAAATCTTTCAACTTGTTTTTCTTTTTCTCTTTAATCAGAAGCATCAATTTTTAATTTCTCAATTTCATCTTTTAACTCATTAATTATATTTTTATAATAGATGACATCTTGCTCCTTTACAAAATTTTTAAGTTTAAGATTTGCTACATCATCATGGTGATTTTTTATCTTTTCAACATAGATCTTGTCAGCTTTAACATATTTAGCATTTAATTGACGAAGTTTTGCATTTTCTTTCAAAACTTTGTCCTGAAGATATCTATAATATGTCACCTTATTTATGCAAGCTTGAGTGCAAAGATTATGATTTACCTCATTGATGGGTGATGCATCGGAACTTGCAGCTGAGGATGTGGACGCTTCATTGTTTGACGTGAAAGCCATGCCTGCCATGTTGAGAGGATTCTGCAGCTCTTGAAATTGATCATCCCAATCCATACCAGCTTGGACCTCCGTTTGGGAGACAAGGGCCCTTGTGTTTGAGCTTGAATTGCCCTTGTGTGGATGATTTCCAATTCTTTGAGCTAAGCTGCTTGGCTTATGCACCTCATGCTTCTTTCTGGCAGCTTTGCTGTTTTCTTCCTCAGTCACCTCGGTCACACGAACATCATTGGCTGGTTTTGACAGATTCGTGCATTCTCGCGAAAAGTGACCCATCTCACCGCAGTTGTAACAGCTTAGCTTTGACTTGTCAAACCCGATCCTCTTCTTGTCTGAATCCTTGAAGCTGTCTTTTCCATACATCTTCATGAAGTTTGTAGCTCTTTGCACGGCCATTGCCATTTGGTACTTGATATCCATCTTTTCAAGATCCTTTTGATTTATGTCTCTCATATCACCAATCTCAAATTGTGGTAGCAATAGATTTCCTTGCATCAACTCTTCATGGCTTGACAGAAAAGCATGAACAATTGAGATGTTTGAGTCATTCAACAAGGGTAGTGCTTCACAGTAGCTGGAGCTTTTGCCTGGCTGATTTTTTGATGATGATGAAATTCCGTGGGCATTCAAAGCTTGATCAACTGCACTATCGACTGCCTTCTGAAATGAGCTAGGCTCAGATGATCCAGATTGACTTCCCGTTGAGATAAAGGCAGTAGTTTGTGGAGGAACACTTGAGGAGTACTTTGGAGTGTTCACGGGGTACACATTTTGCTGAGTTTTGCTAATAAATGCAGTTGGCATTGAAGATGCAGTACTCACCCCAGCTTGATTCAGAGAACTCAGATGATTGTTCATTCTCATTTGTTCGTCCATCTCAAATGACTTGGTAGTAGATATCAAATCACTGTTTGTCATGGCATTCAGATTGGTGGTTCTTTGATTGTGATAGTGTTTGTACTCGAACTGTAAGGCAATGAATTCATCAACTTGTGATTGACCTCGGAGTTGGTGATGTTGACATTTGCAGCTCTGACTCTCACCATTAGTTTCTTAAATCTCTTCACCAAATCCAACACAACTTATCATTGACGATGGTTGAACATATTGAACTCTTCTTTCAACAGGGCTTTCTTGTTTTCCCTGATTTCAGCATTGCCCTCAATCTTCTCAACAAGTGCATCCCACAAACCCTTTGCACTTCGGTGTTCACGTAAAGTCTCAATGATCTCATTTGAAAGACAAACTGTTAAAATGAGATAAGCTTTCCTGTCTTGTGCTAACAGGTCCCTATCATTTTGATCATAATTTTCAGGAGTTTTAAGTTGTTCCCCAGCTTGAGTGACAGTCATGGGAACATGAGGACCTTGTTCAAACATCTCATTAAATTAGTTTCAGTCAACGAGATATAGTTCATGAACCTCCATTTGAAGTCGGCAAAGTTGTCATCTAAGGTCATATATTTTGGAGGTTTTTGAGGTGTTCCCACTTGGTTTTCTATCAGTAAATACCCTTTCAACAGTTCAGAATCAGTGCTAGTCATTGTTAAAGCAGTCTCAAACACTTAAAGTCCTTAAACAGTTCAAAATTCTGATACAGACAAGAATTTCGCGTGAAAATGTTTCCACGCGAAGCGAAAAAGTTATACCACGCGAAGCGAAACTAATTCAGATGAACAGTGATGCGAAGCGAAATCACTTATGCAAAGCGAAATGCCAAGCGAAGCGAAAAGTCATGCGAAGCGAAAAATCATGCGAGCAAAAAATCATGCGAAGCGAAAAACCACGCGATGCGAAAAACTTTTTCAAGCGAAGCGAAAAAGTTTCAGGCGAAGCGAAAAATTTTAAGCTTCCAGAAACAATCTTTCTCGGGATCTGTTCACCTAACTTGTCAGTACTAGATCAAAGGTTGGTAAACAAACTTTCATGCCATGAGAAGCGAAAAAATTACTTTTCAATTTTAAGGAACCCGTAACACTAACTTTAATACTTTTTAAACTCAAAATCTTTAGATCTAGAGCTTGTATACTTGTTGTTTTTACCAAGAACACTATCTAAGACATGCTCATCAACTTGAGGACGATTCTTTTTGTATTTTTTTGTTGTTTTTCTTGTTTTTGTGAATCTTCTTGTCAAGATCACTTCTTTTCCTTTCTCAAGATCAAAACCCAATGTTGTGATCCAAAAACCCTCAACTAGTGAGCCGAAGCTCTGATACTAATTGTAGGTCCTGTGGCGGGTGGATCTAACAACGTTCTTGGATCAACCTAACTTAGTGCTAGCGAAAATCACACTAAGCAACCTAAGATGTCTCGGATCTTGAGGTTTATGTTCGGGTTTTAGAAAGAAAGAGGGACGAGAAAGAAAGTGAGAGAAAGATACGTGTGTTAGAGAATTTTTGGCAAAAGGTTTTCTATTCAACCAACTAACTATTTTCTCTCATGGCATGCTTCTCTATTTATAGAAAAGCATGCATGAGAAACATGTCACATCACATGTCCAATGGGCTTCTATACATTATTTCCCTTGGGCCATAAACATACAAAACAACATAAAAGCCCAATAAATACTAAGTACAATACAAAAGATTAAACATAAAAAAGAGCCTAACAGTTCTATTAGTTTGGTTTTATACATAAAAAAAGTAGTTATGTTAGTTTTTTTCTTAATTGAACTTGGTTTTCAAAATACCAACCGAGTTTTGTATTGTTTAAAATATACTAAATAAATCGATCCTAATCGAGTTTCATTTTCACAAAAAATATCTCAGCAGCAGAATTTTCTTCTTTTTTTTTTCTCTTTCTTTTTGCGTGTATTTTTATACCAATCAGAATTTGTTGACTAGTAAAAACTGGGTATGTATGTAAGGATTTGAAAAACCAGACCCTATATCTAAACGTTCTCTCCTTCATCTTGTTTAGATCTTTATCCATCTTTCCTTTTCCTTCTAAATTTGCCTTCTTTTCTTCTTTCAAAATTCATAGTTTTTCTTATAATTCGCTTCGTGACATATAAAGTATGTGTTGATATGCTCTCGTGATGCATATAATCGTCTTCGTTCTAGTTTATGATATATGTATACTAGCTTTAGAGCTCGTGTAACACACAAGATGATCCAAATAATAAAGTTATAAATAAAGCAAATAAGTACGTACTGTATATAAAAAAATGATTACATCTATGCTTATATCTATATTATGTTTATATAAATTAATTTTATTTATATCAGAAAATGATTTTTTTCAAAAAAAAATGAACTTAATAAAAAATAATAAAAATAATAACGCAAGTGCAAAAACATACCTGAGAATGGTTCATCTATTGGAAATTTGATTTTCAGTATCATATATATATATATATATATATATATATATATATATATATAATTAAAAGAATTTTGGTTATGAACCAAATTCAAAAAATACTTTTCATGAAATAATAGTTTTGAGCTACACCATGAAAATGATTTTTATAATTTTGAGGGGGTTCTTGACTTTGCTATAATAACAACACATAAAAATAACACGTTAACCCATTCAATTTTGTGAATGTTTTGCTTCACTTGAGCATAATTTTTATGGCATTTTTCACACACTACATTTTAATCACCATTAAAGGAAAAGTCAATGCTGACACAAATATTTCAAATTTGACAAAAGTTAGAAAAATTGATAGGCTTGGAGGTAGCATGTCGAAAGTTTCTGCTGTCTTTTCTTAAATTTTAATAGTTGTGGGAAAAATAGCCAATTAGCCAAATCCCGAATATTTTCATTATTTCAAAAAATGTCATTGAAAATAAATTTGAAACCTAAATCACATTTGAAAATTCTAACTTTCATTTTTTTTGACATTTTCATGTCAAAACTTTGAACCCGTAACAAATTTGATGATAAATCTACTTGTATTCTCAACTTTTAAAAAAAACTCATATTACCCTTTTTTGGCCCGGAACAAATTTTGAACCAAATGGAATTAACTTGGATGGATTTAAAGTATATATTTATAATCTATAAGAATATTTATTTTTATAAAAATGTATAGTATATATAATAAAATAGAGTTAAAGAAAAGTGAATAATTTAATCATTTTATGAATATAATATAAATTAATGGAGTGTAAAAAGAAATTGAATAATTATTAATCTATGACATAATTATTAGCTTGGAGGAAAAAAAGTTATGAGGTTTCACTATAACTAACACGTGTTCACAGTTATTTTATTTTATTTTATTAGAATATGTATATTATACACACGCAATATCCTTTGGTCACATATACTTCACAACATTCTTTGGTTACAAGTTGTAGCACCTACATACGTTCTTTTGTTATTAAGTTAAGTTGATTTGTCACATGTAGCATTGCTATTGCTTGTACGTGCACAGTTTTGTGTGTTTAATAATGCATTCCTTGTTTGTAGCCACAATCAACGCACATTTTAAACGCACATATCTCTTGATTTAAGCAATACGCAAATAACCAAAAATAAGTTATAGGTGTAAGCAAAAGATGACTATTAATTAGTTATTAAGAACCATATAAAAATAGTATCAAAACTAGGTTATTAACCCGTGCATGACACGGGTTAACGTATAGAAATCGTCTAACAAACATATATAGTTTTATATTATATTGTAATTTGTAATATGTTTTTTAGGACGACAACATGATATTTAGTTGTAAATAATACTGGTACAAAAGGAAATTATTGTCAGACATAAAGATAAATCAAAATAAGATACGAAATACAATGTTTAGAAACACAATTAAAAGTTAAAAAATTAAAATCCATAAACTAATAAGTGTGTAGTAAGCGTAAAGCAAGACATGTGTCTACCATGAGTCCATATTCATATTCAACTAGGAAATCAAAGAGACGTTTGATAAGAAAAATTGACTAAGGCCCAATGGACTACATATTTAACCAACATGAATTAAAAATTTGTTATAAACATCACATCTTATAGTTGATAAATAATCCATTTTCGTTACTCATGGTTTTTGTGAGTATAAAAAAATTTTTGTTGATTAACAAATAGTAGATAACATATTGAGTACAAATTATCGAGGTGATCACTATATTGACTTCAATAAAATGTTTAATATTATTAATGATTTGGAAAATCATATACCATGGGTAATCTAATTTTTAACACACAAAAAAGACAACAAAATGCAAATGTTATAAAAGTATATTTAGAAAAGTAAGATAATTAAAACAATTAAGTGTAACAAATTTTAAAAACATTTACTTTTTCAAACACCGGGTATGTTAAAGACTTAGATTTTGACATATTACCTTAGAATATAAAATAACTAAATTATAAAGCAAAACATAAATTTAGACGATATATAAAAATCCAACACAAATCAAACCAAATTGGAAACATAAAGAAACTGTCCTAGAAAACAAAACACACTAAAACTGAAAGGCAAAAAAAAGGTCTTCAGGTGTTGCATTTATTTTGAGCCTCCAACGTCCATCACATATCAACCTTTAAGGTGCCAAACATCGCTCCTTCATCAACATTCACCGGGTTTATTATTGGCTTTTAGACGCAATAACTTTAATATACAGACCTTGAGAAAACAATCATTCTTAAGCATATCCAACTTATTAAACTTGGTTGTCTTTTTTTTTTTATTTTTGCTCCATTGTTTTGTTTGTAATAAAATAATAAGAACGCAAACAAAGTATTAAATTGATAATAATTAAAATATATGAACTATATCAATAATATGAATGAATGAAATAATCTGAGTAATACAAATGAACCTTACAAAGAAATGCGAAATTGCAGAATTTGATAGATGAAAAGATATAGTGTGAAATTTATTGTGTAAACTGAAAGTATATAGAGAGGAGTAATAACATAAATATTTTCTGTTAGTTAATTTAAAAATGAAAGTTATTCTCAATTTCATTCAAGGTAATCAGTTGACACATAAATTTGAAATTTGAAAGTTAATCTAGTTAATATTGTTATTAATAATCAAACGGTTTTAAATCTAAAAATGATTTCATAAAGACGCAACAAAAATAGGAGAGTTGAAACCTATAATTATTGTTATTAATAGTCAAACATTTTTTTAAATTTAAAAGGTAGATTCGATTAACTTGAATCGATGATCCGGGTAATTAAAAAGAGATGCAGGTCGTCCAGAAAATATAATTATTTAGTTTTAAATTATTTAATTATTAAGATATTATAATATGGCTTAGTATATGTATGGAAACTCTAACAATATAGCAAAAGAAACATGCCAAGTGTCTAAAAAAGATGTTAGTTTAATAGTATTAGGTAGATTCCTTCCTTTACTTTCTATTACTAAATCAGAATAACTACTAATAAGTAATATTTTAGAATAATAAAAAAAGGACAAACACAAAAGAACTAACTATAATTAGTAATGTCAATATAAACATGTTTATGCTTGATTATAAAGGGTGCTGACATTTTGATTGTAGTGTATACTACTTGTTATCTCCTGAATGAACACAAAGCATATACATAATGAATATTATAATAGTTTTATAAATTATTAGGGTTGACAATGCTACTTTTATTTTTGGCTAGATCAAACAGTGCTACAGAAGTGATACCATTATAAAGTGGCCCGTTTTGAGCCGAACCAAACAAATAATTTTTTAAAATGGCTCGTTTTGACTCGAATAAAACCGATATTTTTTTACACAAATGACCCGTTTTGAGCCATTTATTTGACATAATTAAAATGATTAGCCAAATATATATATATATATATATATATATGGCCTTCGTATTTGACATGATTCATGTCAATCAATTTTCACAACCTACAAAACTGCATAACTAAATACCCTAATGATTAGTTAAAAAAAGGTGAAGTAATTATAGAAATTAAACCTCTGATTTTATGTAAATATGGTTTGTGATGAAACAAAATTCCTTAACACTTGGTAGAATGATTCTTCATATTTCCTTTAAAAAACAAAATTAGTAAATTTGTCAATATAGTTAATTGAAGAAAAATGTTGTTCAAGGTTACAAAGCAATTAGCATACACGTGATGAAGTTTTTGTAGCTTCTTCTATTTGTTTCTCGAATCTACATCAACATCACAAGAAGAAAATGTTCCTGATTTTACTTCATTCACCCTTCAATCTCTGTTTTTTAGGAGACAGTATTATGAGAATAAAATCACAAAAAATAAATAAAACCCAATTCATATAAAATCAAATAATGAAGTCCTAGAAGCAAGATACCAACGATGACATAAACATCAATAGAGGGTGCGAGATATTAAAGCAGAGATGAATAACCCATGAATGAAAATAATAATAATAATAATAATAATAATAATAATAATAATAATAATAATAATAATAATAATAAGGAGAACATACCGAAATCGATCATGAATAGTTGATAAAAAGAGATCGACTGTGAATTGGGTTACAATCAATTATCACATTTATTTTATTATCAAGAAATTCTAAGATTACTTAGTATTTTAGGAAATTATGGTAATGGACCAATAAGAATAAAGGAAAATGAATTTTTTTAATATATATATATATATATATATATATTATGAACTAAAAAGTGTATATAAAATATACATACCTATGAATTACATGGAACATGACACCTAAATGATGAAGTAAAACACCATGAAGAGAAATACACACTACTACGGATTACATCAACATGAAACCGAAAATAGGAACTATAACAGAGTGAACAAAAAACACACCTACATACCATAGAAATATGACATTAGAATTATTAAGCCACAATAACCATAAACTAAAACACATTGAACGAAAATGCTCACACCTACGAACTATATGAACATGATACTTAAATAAGAACTTAAACACAATGAACAGAAATACACACCGTTCTAGTCGTTTATATAAAGAAAAATTGTATATGTTCAAGAACACAATTGCGTTTGCATGTTCACTCGAACGATTTTTTGAACATACACAGTTTTATATATAAATGACGAGAATGGTGTGTATTTTTATTAACTATGTTTTAGTTTATTTTGCTTTGCTTTAGTTCATAATTTAGGTGTCGTGTTCGTATAGTTTATAGGCGTCTGTAACTCTTTTCATTGTGTTTTAGTTTACGTTAACTATGTTTTAATTCATAACTTAGGTGTCATGTTTATATGGTTGAGTTATTCTATAAATGTTAACAAAAATGAGAAGTATTAGAAGCAATAATTAATTGACATGTGTCAATTGGGGATAAAAAAGTATAAAAGTAATAATACATATTTTCTCTTTTCACATGCAAGTTGCATGTCAACTCCCTATCATTTTAAAACGTTTATAACTTTTTCATATGATATTTAAAAAAAATCACCATAATAGCAAATATTTTTTATCTGTAATATGACTATGACTTTGTTATATAAAATTTTAAAAAAAAATTACGTCATTTTGTCTTTTTATTTGTCATTATGTCTTTCTTCATGTCACTGTGTTTTTTCGTCATAATCATCATTGTGTCTTTTTAAATATTAATAACGCCGTTGTGTAATAATAATCTATAAATATAATGACAAAAAAAATAACAGATTATCTAATAAATAAAACACAATGTTGAATACATATTACAAAATTACTTGAAATGTAAAATATAGTGGTGAATACAAATAATACAATGATATGAAACGTAAAACACAACGGAAATTACATATTGCACAATGGCATGAACGTAATAAACATAGTACTCTTTTTCTCAAATTAAGTGTATGTCACATGTCAATCCCGAATAAAAGATAATGAACATATTACACAATGACTAAAACGGAATTTTGAGTAGAAACACATGGTGAGTACAAAGACACAATGACGAACAAAAATACACAATATAATAATATTTGTTTTAATTTTATCTTTAATATGAGTAACGATTGAAAAACATAATAACCAAAATCCATAACACAATGTATAGAAAAACCCAATTTAAAAACACAATGAGCAATGAATTACACAATATATAAAACCCACTAATTTTTTTTTATTTTTATATAACAATATGATACTCATACTAAAGAAAAAAAATGTCTGTTATTTATGGTAATTTTTTTTAAATGTTGTATGAAAAAGTTATTGACGTTTTAAAATGATTGGAGAATAGACATGTGTCTTGCATATGGAGAGAGAAAGCCAACAAAAGGGGTTAGAATACAATGTCGAGCAATATAATACAATATCAAGAAAAAAAAACAAAATGTTAAGGAAAAAATATAAATCAATCACGAAAATAAATAAAAACACACAATGATAATTAAAAGACATAATGATTTTTTTCCTGAACATTGTTTTTTTTAGAACGAGAAAGACGGTGGAAAAATTTTTGTGTTTTTACTTTTTTTAACTAAATTTTGAGTTATAATCTTTTCTATTATTTTTTTAAATCTTTTAGGGGTTTTTTTATGTACCTATAAATTTTTATCCTCTTTTATAAAATATCTTGAACTTATAACCAATAGCATTGTTTTGCTAAGATCCTCAGTTTATTTCTGGTAGTCACGTACACCTAAATCAAGAGTTTGTTTTATGCCCTTAGAAAGCACTATAAATGTTTAAAATTATAACACAATTTACAACTTTCATCCCTTAACTAATATAATTCAATGTTTGAATAACTTCACCCTATATATACATATACGGTTTTTGGAGTGTGAAAAATAAAATTATTATGATTTTAAATGTTTTTAACCATCTTATGGTTTTGATATGGAAAAACACTTAACACCCTTAAAACAAGAATACATCAACAACGCATTTATTATTTATCTACAATAATCTATATAACTCTGAATAAATTATTATGTACAATAACTCCATATAACTTTTGTGATAGGGTAGGCGGAGGAGATAGTGGGTGTTGTTCCTTAGTGAGATATGTGTCATGTGGAGTACTTACTATTCGTAGAAAGTCTTGTCATACCATTTGACAAGCCAACATGCATTCACATTGCATTTCAATGGTTTTCATTCAAAATTTAAGGTAAAATTTGGTATAAAGAAATGGAATGATTTATTATGAGTGAATAGAAAAAAGTGTATTTAGTTGATCAAAGAAATGAAATGGCCCATTATTTAATTCATTCATTCCCTCTAAAACAACCTAATTTCATTCTATCCATACCCCATGTTTTTATTTCATTCTATTCACCCTTTCACCCACATCACCTCCGCCACCCTCCCTCCACCACCAACACCCATCACCACCATCGCCTCCGCCGCCAACCACCACCATTGCTGTCTACCGTTGCCGTTACTGCCACCATTGCCACCAACCATCGCCATCAATGCTAGTGGCCCACCACCACCCCCGACCTCCGCCACCATCAACCATCGCCCACGCCGCTCACCACCACCACCCGCCGCTCACCGTCACTGCTACCCACCACCGTAACTGCCACCACCACCTGCCACCCTCACCACCACCACCACCACCCACCTCCAACCACCATTTTCTCCCGTCACCCACTATCACCCGCCACCACCATGCACCATCACCACCCACCAATGCCACGACCGCCACCTACCTCCCACCACCATCGCGACTCACTACCATTTTAATTTTATTTTTCTTTTTTTCCTATCCATCAAACACAAAGTAATTATTTAATTTCATTCCCACGTGATAACCAAACATGTCATTATAATAGTAATAACTCATTCCATTCCTTTGTCTATTCCATTACGTCGTTCATTCCATTATTTTATATTAAACATACCCTAATTCTTGTCATCCCATTTTGACAAGTCAACATACATTCAAATTACCTAGTTCATTGGTTTTTATTTTAAATTTAAAATTAAAGAGTGAATATTATTTGTAAGATAAATTAAGAAATCGTAAGTAAAATTGCCGTCTTATTTTTAATACGTAATAAACTTTCACTATTATATCTGAAAACCAAAAGTTCACACATGTTTTTGGGGAAACTTTTTATTTTCTCTGTAACAGTAAATTAACACGAAGTTTGGAACACAACAAACGAAACTAACAACAATTGCTATTTCCTGGCCAAATCAAACAAGTGAAAAATCAAGATGAAAAAAAAGGTGATTGCTCGATTCCTCGTAATCCCCACGTAGTTTACAGACCACCGAACCAACTTCAAATATTTTTTTGGATAATGTCATAAGCGAGAATTGTACCCATTTATGCATTCCAAGAGTAAATATTGACTTTTTTTGAACCCAACAATTCCACTTCTTAAAGAACGAGATGGAAGAAATGGATGTATCGGACAATAACATTTTCATCGAGTTCACCAAAAATTTATAGGAAGACTTGTTGGACCAGACCCATAGATCGGACTACTTTTAAAGCCTCAACCATACAATTTTTATCCTTTTCATTCTTGAACAAATTAGGGAAAGTAATCCTATTCTCAAGGTTACTTATGACGTATGTGAATTGTTCACCACAAAAGACATAGTAATTAAACCCACCAACTTCCAACTCTGATAACTATTAAGCCTAAATGGTCAAATGCTCTAAAGCATCTACATGATAGCTGATGTGTGGATAAAAGATGTTTTTAATGTTTAAATATCGTGTGTTTTAGTTGTTTATATTTATCGAACATGATTATTTTGATTGGCTTTATTGTGTATGGTCTGGGTGCTCGGAGCTTAAAGGAACAAATTTGGAGCATTTAAGATGATAAAGAATCAAGTTATTGATGAAGGAAGAAACCAGGGGGGTCGGAATGACTCACAAGCATCAAGAAAATGGAAAACGAAGATTTGGGTGTCACCTCCACCGTAGCTTATGGTGGGGGCTAGGAAAAAAATCACCGTAAAGCAGGGAACAGTTGCCGTAAGGGTTGGGTCCACCCTAGCTTACAGCGGACTGCCGTAGCTTACGGTAGTTACGACGTACAATGTCATTTTTGGTGATTTTCTATATATATAAGGTTGTTTTAATCCTAGGTTGAGATATCTTCAAACCCTAGCTGTTTAGTGTGATTTTGGAGGTATTCCACACCAAACTAACACCTCTCAATCATCAATTCTTCTATGGATTCAAGATTCCGACCAACAACTAAAGTGCTTGTGATGTAGAGGTAAGACTAAACCATTCATGACCACTTCAGGTGTAGGGTTTGCATATGAATAGTTTATTTTATGATTGTTACTAGTATTGGGATTTATTTTTTATTAATATTTTTTTTTGGTTGTTCAACCTATATGTTTGTTCGAAGCTGTTAAACATTTGTTTTTCTTGGATTTACATTTATCATCAATTATTTTGTTTGTGTTTATCAACATTTAGGATTAAATTATTATTGTCATTGAAACGTTAACCTTAATCATTAATAGGTGCTAGATTTTATATTAACGAAATGGTAATTAGGTAGACCGCGTTAAGATGTGTCAATTCGTCGGATTAGGTTTTGTGAATCATCATAAGCAAACTAATGTGTCTAGTGAGAATGCATGATTTCATCATGATCTTGAGCTATTGCAGGATCTAGTCTTTGACATAGTCAAACACGAACAATTAGGTATGTGTTTATGTGTGTTTTTAGAGTGTAGCTGGACAGAGTAACGGTGCACAAGTTATCAAAATAATAAAATTATTAATTTAGAATAATTTACAGGACTATATATAGACCCCTACTCAATCGCTAAAAATACATTAGCGAATGAGTCACATTCGCTATGCCATTCGCTAAACAATCCTTAGAGAATGGCCTCTATACATTAGCACTCATACGCTAACATTCCGTAGCGTATGACGAAACCAAAAATGGTTCATCTGCTAACATTCCCTAGCGAATGACCTTTACAATAATGACAAAACTAGTCCCATGACTTATTACTAATACCAAAACAATAAACAAAGACTGAGACAACAACTAATGTATCAACAATCTCCCCCTCGTCTTGAGCTTTGTTCGTCTTTATTTCTTGAATCTTATGGCCTTCTAGTCAGCATCGAAATGAATCACAAAAGCAAAACATGTACTCACAACCCGTGGGAATTGCAATGCGAGCTCGCTATCCTTGTTGTATGCCCAACTGATCTAATTTTTGAATATGACATGGATATCAGACTTAGACAGGTTGACAAGTGGCATTGGACCCAAACCTCTTATAAACGTAATTCGATCACCCGAGCCCGACACGATTACAACTTCACTGGTTTTATCATCATAATACCACCGATTGAATTCCTTATAAAAGTCTGTGGCATGACTTATGGAGGGACTTTCTTCAGAGTGCGCATGACTTAACTTTCGAAATAAACTTTCTCCACCCGGTACGACGATCAATCTCTTCTATATATTGTTATCTGGGGTACGAAGAACTTAAAACCACAGTGAACTTTGTGAACCAAGTGTCGATAGAACCAATCAATAAGCTCGTTCTTTCCATAGTTTATAAAAGATCGGTAGGCTAGTGTACGCACATCCCAACGTAGCATAGAGAGATTATCAGTGAAATGATCAAAATACTGTATCGCGTTCTCCCATTTCTCAATGCAGACTTTCTTGTCAGGATCGAACATCCTTGATACGATATCGCCTTTATCGTTTTGACACTTATGAACTTTTTCATTTGGTTTTCAGATAACTTGGCCTTTGACTGGATGCACTATTGCTTCTGAGCGTGTCTCGCAGTCTCTAACCACTTGTTCAACTTCTTCGCATTGTATTCAAATAAACCATCTGAAGTTCTTCTTGGTGTCGCTGGTTTAGGTTTTTTCTCTTTTTCTTTCTCTTTCTCTATGCGTTCTTCGATAAGGAATCCCCTCGTAAGAATTATTCTTTGTATACAAGTCGGGATATTCCTCGGCCGTGATGTCCTCCATTTCTACATCATCGAAATGAGTATCCCTAGCTGGTATACCCTGATCAACTCTAACATCCTCAACTTTAACATCCACCTATTTCTCCAAACACCTCCACATCCTCCTTATTCGGATTCAATAATATGGTGATTTGTTCTTTTGTTAGATAATGATGAACAAACTCGCATTCTTCGATCTCATCTGCATTCACAAACTCTGTACAACCTCGTTCCCATCAACAAATAAAACTGTATTCACCTTTAGCATGTTCACGGGCTCCACATCAGTAGAATCTTTGTAAACAATCAACTCTTTCCCGCTTGACTCCCATTGAGCAGACGTTAGACCAGATGTAGAATACCTGGTTGCTGATCGAATTGGCCCGCCTCAGGATCATCATTGTGATCACGATCTTTCAACTTCTTCAACATATCTTATTTGCACCGAAGTTGAAGTATCATATCATCTTGTTTCTTGATCGTCTCCCCCCCCGTCAGCAACAACTAGGGATTTTAATTCATCATTATCTTTGTTAAAATACCATAGCCCTCTCATCATCTTCAATTGATCAGCTCGCATCTCTTCTTGGAATAGACGATCATCTTTCATCTGTG
Organism: Bidens hawaiensis; assembly: GCF_021521415.1. Lineage (NCBI taxonomy): Eukaryota > Viridiplantae > Streptophyta > Magnoliopsida > Asterales > Asteraceae > Bidens > Bidens hawaiensis. The sequence continues at coordinate 1,319,862 of NW_027491306.1, forward strand.
TAGCTTGTAAGTGTACCAGGTTCATAAGATCAAATATTTAATGTTGAATTGGCAAGTTGTAAAATCTAGGAGGAAGTGGAATCAAAGGACCCTATGGTCTCACAAATGACATAACATGAGTAGATACCATCTGTGCAGGCCTCCCAATGGTACCAACTAACACCGCGAGACTCGTTATTGCAGTAGTTTATATCGGAGGAGGAAGAGGAGTGTGTATATGTTGTAGTCTATATCTGTTGTAGTCTCGGCATTAGGATCAGAAGATGCAGTAGTAACCAAAGTAACCACTAGAGTACTCTGAATTTTAGCAGCAGGTGGAGGAGGAGCAGTAGTAGGAATAGCTTTAGACACAACTGTTCTGAGTCTTGTATAGTAACCCCGGTACCCCTTCTTCTTAGACTCACTATTAGCAACAACTTTGCCTTTTGCTTTTCATTGATGAGCCTCATCGCCACTCTTGCTTTAGCATAGTGCCCCCTAGTGGAGTGCTTGTACGATGAGCTATTAGTTCAATGGCTAGAGCATGGCGCTGATAATTGTGCCATTGTGCGCTGGTTAGGAGAGCCATTAACCACATGGATAGTTCAATATACTCATCGGCGCCTAACCCATGGATTTCGATCATCCAAGGTACATTAGCATTAGTACTCCTTTTGTTATAACCGAGGTTTATAACCAAACTTCTCCCAGGAGGATATGGGGAGATTATGGTTAGATCCACCGTAGATCCAACTTTCGGCTCACTCGTGGGATTCGAGTAGTCCAATGAGGGACCACCATGGTTTCTCTTTTCTCTAGAATACATACATCTTTTATAAGTGTATGGACAACTATCTCGAGCAGAGGTTTAGGTTTGTCCTCAATGGGAAAATAAAATGGAGCACTTAACAACACATCTTCACAAATTAAGAATTACGAGATCACCTCTTTCGTTCCGGGTGACTGAGGGATCAAACGATTGAAACCTTTTTTATGCTTTTTCCTTGAGATGGAGAAAGTTAAAATCAAATGAGATGTGGCTATTTATCTATCTCTTGACTCAAAATGGTAGCATGTTGATGTGTTGTAAAACACATTTACTTTCCGCACCTTTTATCTACGTTATTATATTATATTTTATGTATTTTAGCTTGTTTTATATAGGTTTTAAGTAGTTTTAATTATCTTGTAGGCTAAGGGTTAAAGAATGAAAAATTCGGACTTTTCGAGGAGCTTACGGGTCTTTTACGCATACGATTTCAAGACAAAACTCAAAGCCCGGCCCGATTACATGTTGGAAAAGCCCAAGTCTTACAATAATATTATAATATAAAAAAATAAAAACCCTATGGCAGCCCAATAATTCCGATCGGAATTGACAGCAGGAGGAAGGAATAGAAAAACTTTTGTGCGACTAGGGTTTGGAGCTTGTGACGACCAAGGAAGGAAGAAGAGGCAAGGACCAAGGCTCAGGATCATTCACCATCAGTTCTTACAGGCACGAGCAGCCCGGAATCAACCTCATATCCTTTCTTTTACACATTGTTCATCAACTTTAATTTTCTTGTTCAATTGTTAACTAGTTTTGCAATTGCTTGAGAGATTGACTTGTTTATGATTAGAATGGATTATTGAATGATTGTTATGATGATTGGTATGAGTTATTTGGTGATTTTATTAATTATTAGCTGCTGTCCAAATATGATTAGAGGCTAAACTTGTTGTTCTACCTAGGAATGATGATTATTGTTAGTGTTTGATGAGTTTATGGATTGTTTGATTGATAGACTTGCATTGCTAGTGTAAAGTTTGATTTAGACATGAAATAGGTTGTGTTTAAGGGCTGGAAATTTTGGGTAATTCATTGCTTAAACTCCATGCGTTGGTTGATTAGTTTTGTATTGATTGATCGATGCTTGTTTAATTCTAGACTTTGTGTTTAGGGTTTGTTTGCGGTAGGTACAACCGTAGGGTTTTGTTGCATGAATTTGTGGTTAAAGTACAACGGTTAGGCACCTTCTTAGAGACCAAGAGGTGATAAGAAGTTAGGGTTGTCTCATTGCCTTTGCATGCTAGAATTAGAATTGCGCGATAGCGAGTTCGTTTCTTGTCCGGTTTAGGTGTTTTGAGCGACTAGTTGATCTATTTGGTTTTAAGTTGAATTGTTCCTTAATCCTTAGTTGTGTAGTATTCAATACCATTAGGGTCGAGTATTGGTGAGACCGAGAGGTGAGTCAACATTAGAACACGTTAACAATTGTTTGCCGGTTTGGTCGTTTTAGCCGATTAAGAGTAGTTAGGGTTGACCAAGAGGTAATCCAGTGAGCCTGAGCGATCCTTAGTCGTGTCATCTTTAGGAACCGGTGTCTAGATATCATCCAATTCATTTGCTTGTTAAACTTACAATTTGATTCAAACCTAGCTAGACGTTTTTCTCCATCCAAAGTCAACACAGTTAGTTTGTCGTTAAGTTTTCCATTAAAAATCAAAAATCAATTAAATATTATTCTTAGGTAGGTCTTGTCTAGGTTTAGTGATCACTAGTGTCCTTACGTGTCCTCGTGTTCGATACTCGGACTTCCTAGGTCTATACTACTTGCGACCGATACACTTGCAGGTTGTGTGTGGTTAGGAAATTCGTTTTAATTTTAAAGCTTAGTTGTGAGGGTCATTCTTTTAGACATATCCGACGCACATCAAGTTTTTGGCGCCATTGCCGGGGACACGGTTTTTAGGCGCTTTGAGAGCGACCCGAGTTAGGATTTACCTTGTGTGCTACTTGTAATTATTTTTGTTTTGCTTTGCTTATTTGTTAGAATAGATTAGCTAATTTTATTTCTTTTTATAGTTGTATGCGGCATACTCGATCTCGTGGACCACCCGACACTGAAGCATTTCTCGAGCCAGAGAGAGTTTCGTGAGAGACGTCGCACCGTTTCACCATCATCCATTTCCTCATCTGTTGACTTCTACGATAGGGATAGGATTATGGGCGACAATCCACCACCGAGGAGGACAGTTGCAGACCGGGCCCGTCAGGCCAATGCTGGCGCGAGATCCAGCATCGCACCACCCGTTATTGGAGTTACTACGAACTGGCAGATTCTGTCAAACATTCTGAATACCATTTCTCATTCTACTCAGTTTCACGGGTTGCTTCACGAGAACCCGCATTCTCATCTAACTCGCATCGTGCGTATCTGCGACACTTTCCATCTTGCTGGCGTATCCGAAGGTGCCGTTAAGCTCTGCGTTTTTCCGTTCTCACTCATTGATCATGCGAATCTGTGGCTCGAGTCTCTCCCACAGGGCTCTATAGCTACTTGGGCTGCCATGCAGACCCAATTTCTTGATAAATACGATCCTCCGGCTAAGGCCGCTCGTTTGCGTAACCAGATTCATTCTTTTCAGATGAAGGACACTAAGAGTTTCTACGAGGCATGGGAGCATTTTAAAAATTTGTTAGCGTTGTGCTCGAACCACGGCTTGCAAGATTGGGCAGTTGTCAAGAAGTTTTATAATGTAGTGACGTACGCGACGCAGAACATGCTTGACACGGCGGCGAGAGGAAATCTGTTGACGAAGAAGGACCCAGATGAGTGTATCGCTTTGTTTAACGGGTTAGCTATGAGTGGATACCAGAGACCACCCGCCAGAGGAGGTAACACCGTCGATTCCATATCACGAGGCATGCATTCGGTGGACACGAACAGCGCACTTACGACACAGGTCGAGGCGTTGGCGAAGATTGTGAAGGACTTGCAGACGAAGAGCAAGTTGTGCGAGATATGCAGAGGAGGGCATGATACCGTTCAGTGCCCAGTCAGTTCGCAGGAGGAGGCCGTAGACTTTATAGGAAATCCAAACCCAAATCAAAATTCTTTCAATTCTTATAATTCGGGATGGAGAGGCAATCAGAACTCCAACTGGAGGAGCGGCAATCAGTCCGGTTTTCAGTAGCGTCAGAGTCTATTCCAGAATGAGGGTGATGAAGCGAGCAGTGGGGAGAAGAAGCCCACTTTAGTGGAGATGATGGCGCAGCAGACGCAGATGTTGTCACAGCTTATGACGCGAGAGGATTCCCGTCATAAAGAGACCCAGGAAAAGCTTCGCGAGCACGAGTCATTCATGAGGAATCAGGGAGCGTCGATTCAGAATCTCGAGCGGCCGATGGGAGAGATAGCTAGTCAATTGAACGACAGGCCGCATGGTACGCTACCGAGTAATACCAAGATGAACCCGAAGGGATTCACGCAAGCTGTGACGACGAGGAGCGGTGCAGGGGCATGAGATGAGCCCGTGATTCAGCAGAGGTATAGAGGAGGAGTTGTCGAGGAGCCTGCAGTAGTTGTAGAGGAGCAGGTGGATGAGGAGATTCAGACGGAGTCTCTGCCGGCCAAGGTGCATCAGAGGAGCAGCCCAGGGAGTTCAGAACAGGCCGAGAGACAGAAGTTACCGAGCGAGCCACCGAGAGTCTACAAACCTAGAGTGCCATACCCTGGGAGACTCCGCAGAGATAAAGATGGGGAGCAGAACTCCAAATTCCTTGATCTTTTAAAGTAGCTTCACCTTAATATTCCATTCCTTGAGGCACTGACTCAGATGCCGAAACATGCGAAGTTTCTTAAGGATATTCTCTCGAATAAGGAGAAGTTAGCTGAGGTCGCTTCCATCCCTTTGAGTGCTAGTTGTTCTGCTGTCTTACAGAGGACGTTACCAGAGAAGATGTCCGATCCAAGGAGATTCACGATTCCTTGCATCTTGAGTGATGATACGGTGATTCATGCGCTGGCTGATCTCGGTGCCAGTATTAATCTTATGTCGTATTCCGTGTACAGTAAGCTGGGTTTAGGCGAACCGAGGCCTACCAGGAGGAGTATCCAACTTGCTGATCGTTCTGTGAAATACCCTCAAGGGGTGGTCGAGAACATACTTGTTCGTGTCGACAAGTTCATCTTCCCGGTGGACTTTGTCATTCTGGACATGAACGATGATGATAGTGTACCGCTTATCTTAGGCTGACCATTCCTTGCCACTGCACATGCGTTGATCGACGTCTGCGAGGGTAAGTTGATCTTGAGAGTTGGGGATGAAAACGTCACCTTTGACGTTCGACAGTCACTTAAACACCCCAAGTCTGCTGATGACTCCTTGTACTTTATTGATACCATCATAGAGCATGTTAGGGAGTTTTTTAGTGAGATCTATGGAGGATCTGCCTCCGACACTTAGATTCTCGATAGGTACATTCTGGAGATTGAGATGGTTGCCATGACTGATCAGTCAACGGAAGATGACACCGAGTCACATACCCCTGAGTCTGAAGTGTCTGCTGGGATCGTTCGAGACGATCCGATGGACCGACCTTCCGTCGAGAGCCTCCCTCCTTCTTTAGAGCTTAAGGATTTACCCGCCCATTTGGAGTATGTATTTTTGGACAAGGAGAGGAAGTTGCCGGTTATTATTGCATCTGCTTTGACGGAGGTCGAGAAAGAGAAGTTGGTGAGGGTGCCGAGAGAGCACAAAGAGGCCATTGCAAGGAAGATTATTGACATTAAGGGTATCAACCCTTCGTTCTGCACTCATTGAATCCTCATGGAGGATAATTATAGGACTTTCGTTCAGCCGCAGCGGCGGCTTAATCCGAAGATGCAGGAGGTCGTGAAGAAGGAGATTATCAAACTCCTTGATACGGGGATCATTTTCCCCATTTCTGATAGTTCATGGGTTAGTCCAGTCCAAGTGGTTCCTAAAAAGGGTGGCATGACTGTCGTCACCAATGAGAGGAACAAGCTCATTTCCACTAGGACTGTGACCGGTTGGAGAGTCTGCATGATTACAGCAGACTGAATGATGCCACGAGGAAAGACCACTTTCCTTTACCTTTCATTGATCAGATGTTGGAGCGTTTGGCAGGTCAGCAATATTAATGCTTCTTGGATGGTTTCTCAGGGTACTTTCAGATTCCGATTGCTCCCGATGACCAGGAGAAAACCACGTTTACCTGCCCATACGGCACGTTTGCCTATAGACGTATGCCGTTCGGACTGTGTAACGCTCCAGCCACATTTCAGAGGTGCATGGTGGCTATATTTCATGATATGATCGAGGACTCCATGGAGGTGTTCATGGATGATTTTTCTGTGTTTGGGAGCTCTTTTGATCATTGTCTTTCCAACCTTGAGAGGATGTTGGCCCGATGCGTTGACACCATCCTAGTCCTTAACTGGGAGAAATGTCACTTCATGGTACGCAAGGGCATTGTTTTGGGGAATCGTATTTCGAGTGCGGGGATAGAGGTCGACCGAGCGAAGGTCGAGACCATTTCTAATCTTCCCACCCACTTTTGTGAGATCCATCCGTAGTTTCTTGGGTCACGCCGGGTTCTACCGTCGGTTCATCAAAGATTTTTCTAAGATCGCGATACCAATGACCAAACTTCTGGAGAAGGATGCCCCGTTTGTGTTTTCTGAGCAGTGTATTGAGGAGTTTGATCTTTTCAAAGACAAACTCGTTAACACCCCGATCATGATTGCTCCCGACTGGTCGCTTCCTTTCGAGTTGATGTGTGATGCGAGCGACTTTGCAGTTGGAGCAGTTCTTGGACAGCGGAAGGATAAGCACTTCCATCCAATTTACTATGCTAGCCGGACCTTGAATGGTGCACAGGAGAGTTACACTACCACCGAGAAAGAGCTTTTAGCTGTGGTGTTTGCATTCGATAAATTCAGGTCCTATCTAGTTCTGTCCAAGACGATTGTGTACACGGATCATTCAGCCATTCATTATCTCTTTAGAAAACAGGATGCTAAGCCGCGTCTTATCCGATGGATCCTGTTGCTTCAAGAGTTTGATATTGAAATCCGTGATAAAAGGGGGCCGAGAATGTGGCGGCCGATCATCTTTCGCGTCTTGAGGGAGCTGAGTTAGGAGAGCTGGGGGTCAGGATTAATGACCACTTTCCGACATAGAGTCTCATGTTGTTTCAGCTCAGGATGAGGGTTTTCCATGGTTCACCGACTTCGCGAACTATCTTTCGAACGGGTACTACCCGAAGATATCTTACCAGCAAAAGAAGAAATTCTTTGCTGATGTTAAGTTTTACCTTTAGGACGACCCGTATCTTTTTCGTATAGGTGCTGACCAGTTGATCAGGAGGTGTGTTGATGTTCAGGAGGGATGGCAGATTTTGAGCCATTGCCATGTTGGACCGACAGGAGGTCACCACGGTGCGAGTTTGACAGCGAAGAAGGTCTTTGATTGTGGTTTTTATTGGCCTTTGATTTTTAAGGATGCGCAAGCGTTTGTTAGTAGTTGTGATCGTTGCCAGCGTGTCGGCAACACTTCGTCGCGAAATGAAATGCCCCAGAATGCTATTCAGGTTTGTGAGGTTTTTGATGTATGGGGCATTGATTTCATGGGACCGTTTCCATCTTCGCGTGGGAACAAATACATACTCATGGCTGTGGATTATGTTTCAAAATGGGTTGAGGCATTGGTCAGTGATAGAGGTACTCACTTATGCAATGTGCAGATGGAGAAGGCGTTGCGACGCTATGGGGTCACCCATCGGCTTGCAACCGCCTACCACCCACAGACTAGTGGGCAGGTAGAAGTGAGTAATCGGGGGATCAAACGTATTCTTGAGAAAACGGTTGGTTCGAATCATCGGGATTGGTCCGACAAGTTGGATGATGCGTTGTGGGCCTTCCGTACAGCCTACAAAATTCCGACCGGTTCCACACCATTTCGGATGATTTATGGGAAGGCCTGCCACCTGTCTGTTGAGTTAGAGCAACGTGCTTCGTGGGCCCTACAGAGGGTCAATTTTGATATGTCCGCCACGGAGAGCACTCGTTTCCACCAGTTGCACGAGTTAGAGGAGCTAAAGGATCACGCCTATGCACAATCGTTTAGGTACAAGGAGCGGACGAAGGAACTGTATGATAGGAAATTGAAGGGGAACAAGAAGTTCAAGTGTGGGGATTCGGTCTTATTGTATAATTCCCGATTGAGGTTATTCCTGGGAAAGTTGAAATCCTGATGGTCGGTACCGTTCACGGTCACTGAGGTCTTCCCGTAGATACTATTGAGATAGAGGATAAAAGCGGGAAGTTTAAGGTGAACAGTCATAGACTGAAGCACTACATTGGCGAGCCGATGGCTGATCAGACTGTCAAGGTATTCTACCTTGACTCGCTCTCCGAGACGTAGACGTCCTGGATGCATAACTCGGGAGACTGCCCGAGTTGTAGAGTTTGTATTTTTGTTATTTGTTTGTGCTATCTGTTTTATATGTTTTTATCTATTTCAGGATGTTCCAAAATGAAATCGCTCGTACTCAATCTCCATTCGATTCGGTCGATTTAAGGGGTGTTCTAGTGTGAAAAAAATAATTCATAAAAACCAAAAACACAAAAATACGTTTACTCCTTTATATTTTTGTTTTCTGTTTTGTACGCTGCTACATGCGAGCGAGTTTGAGTTCTTGCAGGTTATATTATGCGCATAGTAGCTATGATGGCGTTTTGGAACATGTTCTCCCGAGGTTGCGGCCACAAATGAAATGCTATACGGTCGCTTGGTTACTACTCAGCTATTGAAGATTCTGCACACAAACCAAGGGAGTAACCCGTTCTTTGTTTTATTCTTGTATACTATATTTTTATTTTCTGTTTTATTTTATTTTATTTTATTTCTTTTCCTTGTTCTCATCAAGGACGATTTCGTTCTAAGTGTGGGGATGAGGTTTATTTTACTTAGTTGTAGAAAAATTTTTGAAAAAAAAAATTAAAAAATTTGAAAACTAAAAGAAAATAGTCCCTTGAAATTTGTTTTCTCTACGTTAAACAGGAAATGATATTATTATCGAGTAGTGTTTGTTTCATAACTTCTTGGTGTTTTCAAAATATATATATAATAAATAAGAACAGTGCCCATTAGACCCGCACGTAGTGTTTTGTAACCGAACGGTTTAGACTCAGTAATCGATGTGCATGTAAGCTCAGCCTCCAAGAATGAAAGGGCGGTTTGGTTGTTGACTTAACTACATAAAATGGGATGAAAAGGCGGGTCATACTCAAGCCTTATGTTTAGTTTGATCGTAAAAATTAAAAATTTTATAAAAATTAGAATAGAATAATCATACGATGCTTGGGTAGGTTTAACATTAATGTATGCCAAAGTAGCCTGTGATATAAACATAAATTTTATGCTTCTAGTTTTAGTGGTTAACACTTCATAGGCATATGGTTTTATAACCTTAAATCCTTTATTGATGGGATGCTCCGGGGGACGGACACCATGGGTCTTTATGCGATTTATCATCTGGGTATTCATATCTCCTAAGTGGATTTATGAATATTAAAAGAGGTCAAAGAGCAAACCCGCAGTTTATCTACCAAACATAAGTCAATAAACATGATCACCTCGTACTTCAAAGTACAAATACACTACTGACTTGATCATCCACGCTGTCAGTCATATGGGGTCCCCTTGCTTGCGCCCTATTACCATTAAGAAACGGACCACAAGGGACACGCCATATGTAAGCCCTACAAATGAATTTGTGCATACTCACCCTTGGAGATGGACTTTGGGGTATTGCTTGATAACGGGGGTATGCCATGTAGTGGGGAACACTTAATAGTTAGCTACTTAAACATACATTAATCATATCTAATGGCTGCTAGGTAGACCTTAATACTTAAACTTAGGTGGATAAACAATACCCTTGATTGTCTTTAGCTATTCTTTAAATTGGTACATCATGTTTTGATCAACTAGATATAAGGTTTAAGTCAAATTGGGGTGGCTCAGGTCCGCTATGGTTCTTAACTATGGGTCCCACTTAGTCATTCAAACTGATAAAATTGTCGCGCCTTATTTGCCTAGGTAAGTATTGGGGGGCATGGGTTTAAGTGGACCGCAATACCGGCAATCGGCCTGATCTACTTATTAGGTGAAAGTTGGAAGAAATATTTGGGTAACGGGTCACTTGTACTAATACTTTAAAATAATAAAAATAATAATAAATAAATAAATAAAACCAAGAGTGGTCGGTTAAACTCGGTTATGATCCTGTGTAGAACTCTTTTTCAGGGATGAAAAAGTCTTAAGTGTGGGATATTTGATGTGTTGTAAAACACACTTACTTTCCGCACCATTTATCTACGTTATTATATTATATTTTATGTATTTTAGCTTGTTTTATATAGGTTTTACATAGTTTTAGTTATCTTGTAGGCTAAGGGTTAAAGAATGAAGAAACCGGACTTTTCGAGGAGCTTACGGGTCTTTTACATAGTTTTAATTATCTAGTTGATCTATTTGGTTTAAGTTGAATTGTTCCTCTATCCTTGATTGTGTAGTATTCATTACCATTAGGGTCGAGTGTTGGTGAGACCGAGAGGTGAGTCAACATTAGAACACGTTAACAACTGTTTACCGGTTTGGTCGATTTAGCCGATTAAGAGTAGTTAGGGTTTGTTGAGTGAGACCGAGAGGTAATCCAGTGAGCCTGAGCGATCCTTAGTCGTGTCATCTTTAGGAACCGATGTCTAGATATCATCCAATCCATTTGCTTGTTCAACTTACAATTTGATTCAAACCTAGGTAGATGTTTTTCTCCATCCAAAGTCAACATAGTTAGTTTGTCGTTAAGTTTTCTATTTTTGGTAACTTTTGTCAGTCAGTCTGGTTAGTCCAGTTAAGTCATTAAAAATCAAAAATCAATTAAATATTATTCTTAGGTAGGTCTTGTCTAGGTTTAGTGATCACTAGTGTCCTTACGTGTCCTCGTGTTCGATACTCGGACTTCCTAGGTCTATACTACTTGCGACCGGTACACTTGCCGGTTGTGTGTGGTTATGATTTTCGTTTTAATTTTAAAGCTTAGTTGTGAGGGTCATTCTTTTAGACATATCCGACGCACATCACATGTTTGTAAAAAGGATCTTAGAGTGTGTAGGGTTGGGCATGGAGGGTCTCTTAACGCGTTCTTTTTTTCTTAACAAAGTTCTTTCACAAAGACTTTCCATAGTAAGGAAAATGGGAGGGGGGATGCACACTTGGAGAGCGCAGTACAATGGAGAGTTGTATGTTGCATTTGGGAATGATGAATCACTCCCAAAAAGATATCTATGATTCTCTCCCAATTTGTTGGACTGAAAGGGAATGGTACTTTCCCAGTTGGTTAAGAAGCTCAACGATAATAAGATTTTATCTCACTAGGTCATTAGAAGAAAGGCGGGGAAAGGTGATGATACTTTTTTTTTCTAGAAAGATGTTTGTATTGGAGAATCTAGCTTGCGGGCCCGTTTTCCTAGATTTCTCAAGTAAGAGATTAAAAAAGATTGTTGTTTAAATGAAAGATTGGTTAATTCGATTTGAACTTAGGAATGAAGATATAGTTTAAAATGAGGTGCGAAGTACGTAAGAAAAATATCAATTCGGTTCTTACTTCTTTAGTGCTATCCAGTTCTAAGGATAAGTGGAAATGAGATTAGGATTCAAATGACTCATTTTTAGTGAAAGTTGTTTGTATGTACCTTGATCGGAGTTGGAACAAATTTGTGCCTAGAAAACTAAATATTCTAGTTTGGCGTCTACTTTTGGATCGTATTCCTACTAGACAAAATCTTAGTCTCAAAAGTATAGACATTCCTTCTATCCTCTGTCCTGTTTGCTCGAAGTCAGTGAAGACTTTGGACCATGTGTTTGTAGGTTTTCATCAAGCTGGAAGGATTTGGGACACGATTAGTATGTAGTTGGATATTTTGTATTTCCTTCTAATAGGTCCAAAAAGTATTATATGGATTGGTTGCATTCCGCTAGACGGTTAAAAAGAAAAATGATCGATGTTGTCGAGGCAATTGCTTTTACTACCTGATGGTTCATTTAGAGAGCTCAGAGTGAGGATATTTTTTGTCTCTTGTGAAGATAATAGAGATTATACTTTTTATTCGATTGTTTTAGGTTTTTATTTATTTATAATTTTCATCTCGTAATTGTAAGTTTCATTTGAATCGAGTAAAATGACATAGACACCCTACTCTCTATTGTAATTGTTTTGTCCTCTTGGTTAGACATTTATAATCGGGAGGGATGTTATTTAAGTTGGCTTTTAAAAGAAAATTAAGGTGAAAAGTAATCTCTATTTCGTTTTAACGAGCTGTTTTTATGTGCCACGTGTGTATATATTCGATGTGTTTTTACACTCTATTATAGTTTATATATTGTTAAAACTAGTTTTTATCTCCCCATATTATGAGGTTGTTTACATTTTTCGTTTATAATATTTTCGTTTCTAATATTGTGAATATAATTTTTTTGGATTTTAATTTATTTATTGTAAGAAGTTAATAATATACTTGAACCTATTTTGATTAATTTATGTTGGGTTGTGTTTATTTTTGAATAAAATGTTGAATGAATTATCTACTTAATTTTTACATTTGTTTGTTTATGATCATTTGTTATAATTTGGATATTATTTTGTGAACTTTTTCATTTAATTTAAACTTAAAAGAAAAAAAGAATCGCTAATATAACTAAATCCATATTGAGAAATTAAATCAGGGTTTGATACGGGGTTTGTTTTACATTATTCGTTTATAATATTTATATATTTTTTTGGATTTTAATTTTATTTATTGTAAGGAAATTAATAATAAACTTAGAATTTGAAGATGAAAGGGTTTCACAAATAAATGAAATGTTATAACCCGTTTAAAGGTTATCTAGGTTTGGTAAAATTGTTTCTTAATTATATAATATCTTTTTTAAAACAAATCGGATATTAATTTTTAGTATATCTCTAATTTATAGGATTTTCATATCAAATATTTCGTGAGATTAATTTTTAATTATTGAGATGCTATAACCCGTTTAATGGCTATTTGGGTTTGGTTAGACCCATACCCTTAAATTCGGGTTAAATGTATGAGAAATCATCATTTACGAATAAATCAATCTGGTGCTATAAAAGAAAATACGGATGTTTCGTTTATATATTTTTAAGATAACAATAATAGATAGTAAAAATCTTCACAAAACGGTAAAACCATAATAAACTGCTTGTAGCCTTAGCAGATTCAAATCGTTTAGTGAATGTGCTGTAAAAAATAGTTGAAGGTTTATAATATCATGCCTAACGTATTTTATAGGATTTTCATATTAAATATTTGGTTAGATTAATTTTTAATTTAATGAGATGCTATAACCTGTTTAATGGCTATCTGAGTTTGGTGAGACTCATACCCATAAATTCAGGTCAAATGTATGAGAAATTACCATTTACAACTAAAACAATCTGATGTCTTGAAAAAGAATAGAAAGGTTTCGTTTATATATATTTAAGATAGCATATAATGGATAGTAAAAATCTTCACGAAACGGTAAAACCATAATAAACTGCTTGTGGCCTTAGCAGATTCAAATCGTTTAGTGAATGTGTTGTAAAAAATAGTAGAAGGTTTAAATATCATGCTAGACGTATGTTAGTTGAGGGCGGTTGAGGGTTTTAGTATCATGAATTGAGTGTAGATATAGCATCTATGCGTATCGTTTTGGGTGGTCAGTGTCTATTTAACTAAGTATTACAATTTTAATTGTTAAAAATAAGATATAATAACTAGATTAAACTATTTTAAATGCCGATTTGGATATTCGATTTTTTTATATTTTTAATGCCATTATTTATTTAAATTTAAAGTAAAAGAACCAAACAAAAAACCAAGTTTTGTTTGTGAATATCTTGAAACTTGTAAGCAGAAAGGTGGGGGAGTGGGAGGTATTTAAATAGAAGCATAGCCCACACCTTTCCCCCATGCATTTGTTCATCTTCTCCATCTTTTCATCCCATTTTAAATTGTCTTCAAATATTCTCCATCTTTAAGATATCTATCAAAACAAAATGTCCACAAGAAGATCAAGACAATCAATGGCTAATTCAAGAATCAGGGACGATCAAATCAACGATCTTGTTTCCAAGTTGCAACAACTTCTACCTGAAATCCGGAGTCACCGCTCAGATAAGGTATTCATATTATCCTGATCATTATATATACTTGTAAGATCTGAGTGGTAACTTACATAAGATTGAACCATAAAGGGACTATTCTCGCAACTCAAAACCATATTAGTTTCAATGCATCTTTTTAACAATTTGGTCAGCTCGATTAAATTGTTTTCAAAAGCAGGACCAAAGATTGCATGTTTTAATGGTGTTTGTAGGAATGCAGTGATGTACATGTGAAAGAGCTAGTTATGCTACTTTTAGAATTAAGTAAGTGAGTGAAACATTTCAGAAACCAAAAGCCCATCTACGTACAATGTGTGCCGCGAGGCAGAGTTGAGGCCAGGGGCTGCAAAGCATACAAAAACTTGTTAGATTTTTCCTAGGCCTAACACACTTTGAGGTCAAGTCACATATGTATACAAGATGGATCTTTTGTAATGTTTTATAGTAACGTCGCATACGCATATTAGTTATCTTTCAAAAAGGAATTTTTTGTGTTTTAAGATCCACGTCCGTACAAACTAAGTGTTTTTAGAAGAGTAACAAAAATAATAGTAATAAAATTAGCAACAATAATTAAAAGTGATAATAAAAATAATAATGATAATGGATGTAATTTATAGTCTATGTATGTCTTGCAATAATTGTTTAGAGAACTAACTATATTTTAACACTGAATGACTACAGGTATCAGCTTCAAAAGTGCTTACAGACACATGCAACTACATCAGAAGCTTGCATCGAGATATTGATAGTTTAAGTGAACGCCTCTCTGAGTTGCTCGAGAACACCGACCCTAAGGCTTCCGTCATTAGGAGTTTACTTATGCAGTGACTAATAGGCAATCATCTTCTACACAAATAACCAATTTTCTCCCTTTTTTCCCCCATATTGTACCGTTGTACTATATAACTTTTAGGGTCTTTTGTGTCTTATGTTATATCACAAGATGAGTTTTTAGAGTTTGCTTAAATGAGCATCAAGTTATGCAATAACACATTTTTTTTTGGAGATCTTCCAGTGTGGCAATTGAAACAAACGTTAGTATAGAATGTATAGCGTCCAAGTTATTATTCCAGAAAAAACAATAAAAGAAGCATTACACTAAATGTAACGTTTTTTATAATATAATGTTTATAATAGACTTCATTTTATTCATAAGTTTTGTTGCCTACTTGGGTCGTTATGGTACAGATATCCACATTGGTATTATGGTATACCTTGCTCATAAGTCATGTGGCCCATACAACACATCCATATGTATAGTGAACTTTGTATTAAAATCGGCCTCACTATATTTTAGTGGAGAGAACTGCAGTTTTTAGTCCTTCTGATTTGTTTTAATTTCCTATTTTAGTTAAAAAGTTAAAATTATTATTTCCGTACCTAGAGTTCCATTTTCATTGCAATTCCCGTCCATCTCGTTAACATATTTTGCACTGAAATAACATATTTTAACAAACCACAGGTACAAAATTTGCGATGATACTCTTGGGACGAAAGTAGCAAATTTTAAACTTTCATACTGAAATAGCTAATTTGAACTAACCAGGGAAAAAAAGAGCACATTTAAGTTTAACACAACTAAAAGCTAACCTATATCCAAGGTCGACCTAGCTAGACCAACTAAAGGGTGTGCAATCTTAGAACGCCCATGCTTTTGATTGGGCCATGCGTCAGCCTTTGGTTAGGCCACATAAAAAAGACTTATGTTTTTAATATAACGATTTAGCAGTTAACATTTGCTGCTGTAACGAAACCAAACAATATTTAATCGAATGTGAGGTTAGTCGGTGATGATTTTTTTTTTTGTTTAGTCATGTAATAGATTTACCGTTGGATATAGATTCGGTACCGTAATATGTTAATTTGAACTTAACTGATACCGACCAAATTCGCTTCGACTTGCCACCGCAGCACCCGGGTTTTACGAACCATGCAGTTTTGTTAGTTTAACAAATGTAACCGATGCTTACTGAAAGAAGCGTAATCGATACTGACGGAACTTGTGTCTATTCGTCGCCGCAACGCTGGGTTTACCACCGAATAAACTTCGCTTAAGTATGTTATTTTTTTTTATCATAAGTTAATCAAGTGTCACTACTATTTTGGGTGTTCTCAAATTTATTTTTTGTGTTTAGTGTAGGGGTGAGCAAGATAAAGGTCAGACCCTTGAAACCCTTTTACCCGACTCGTAAAACCCTTAATTAGACCCGAATATATAATAAGGGTCGGTAAAGGGTATTTAAATTTCTCCTTTAAGGGTAAAAGGGTTTCAAGGGTCCGACCCTTTTTCAGACCCTTTACCCGTTTACTAGTTTCTATATACATCAGATTCGTGATTAATCTGAAATGTATGAGAGATTCGTGATTAATCTGAAATGTATGAGAGGTTTGTATTTTATTTATGATTCATCATAAATTTTCCAACTACTAAGAAAAATAAAAATAAAAGGCCATACTACTGATTGGAAACATATAATGTATATATGAAAA
This sequence comes from Bidens hawaiensis, assembly GCF_021521415.1. Taxonomy (NCBI): domain Eukaryota; kingdom Viridiplantae; phylum Streptophyta; class Magnoliopsida; order Asterales; family Asteraceae; genus Bidens; species Bidens hawaiensis. Next base: position 1,336,357 of record NW_027491306.1, read on the forward strand.
TCACTGAATTGTTCTCTACATGAAATTTGTGAATGTGAATATTATTTGCATCGGTTCAAATGGTTGATAAACTTTCAAAGTTAGAATTTACTGTGTTATTAAATGAAAATAAAATGGTTCTAGGATTTATATATTAAAGTCATATATGATATATGCAACTAGTAAATGCAGAAGATGAGTTGCGGTTACTGGTTTAAAGGGTAAAGGGTTGGACCCTTGAAAACCTTATTTATACCCGACCCTTTTATTGTTTAGAGGGTAGGGTCTCGGGTCCACATTTCTTCCTAAAACGGTAAAGGGTCTGGGTAGGGTATTAGGTAAAAGGGTAGGGTCTTACCCTTTGAACAGTCCTAGTTTAGTGTCAGTAATGTAACGAATCTAACCGATAACGACAAAATTTGTGTGACTTTGATAAAGAGTTATACGTGTGATGATACAATTTTTGACGTTCACAAATTTAATTTTTAATTTAGTACCGGTGCGGTAACCAATTCAGCCAATACCAATCAAATTAGCGTCACTGCGACATGATAGGTTCATCACATAGTTTAATTTAAAATACTAACCTTCAAAGTTGTCACCCAAAGCGGTCTCTTAAACCTTTTTTTTTTCTATAATTTTACAAATGGTCCATCTTTTAATATTTCAGCTATTGAGATTTTCCTTTTTGTTAAAATTAATATAATAACCTTCAAAATTTTGGAAAGTTCTCATATATCTCTTATAAAACTTAAGAAAGATTATATATATAGAATAGGTTAGGTACCCGTGTACAATACGGGTTTAACAAATTTTATTTTATAAGTTTAAAAACATTCGAAATATTTGAAGAAACAATTTGGTATTAAATATAAAAGGTAGAAACATACGTTGTAGTTAAAAAAATTACTAACACATTAATCATAAAACATCTAAAATATTATATGATCGTATACAATATAAATGATGCGTCTATTCATGTGATGAGTGAAAAAAAAGAGACAAAAAGTGGTAAATTACAGTAACTAAGGACGAAATTAAGTTACAATCAAATTTGACTAAGTGAAACATAAATCACAAATCTCAAAATATCTCTTTGTACACAACATTAGATGTCCTATTTGTAAGTTTATCACCTGTGTCCAATATTAATAATTTGACGCCGTCTCTGCTCTTTACTCTTGATAGTGTCACATACAACTGTCCATGGTTGAAAACCGGATGCTTTAAATACAAACCAACTTTTGATAGTGACTATCCTTGGCTTTTGTTAATCGTCATTGCAAAACATAACGAAATTGGAAATTGTCTTCTCTGAAACTTGAAAGGAATCTTTTTGTTTGTAGGTATCATATTTACTCTATGAATATATGTGCGAATACCAATATTACCCCCGGATATTATTTCAGCTTCTACGGCATGTTTTTTAAAAGATATGACTCGTAGCCTAGTACCATTACACAAACCAATTTGATGGTTAATGTTTCGAAGTAACATAACAGGAACACCTACCTTTAAGACCAATCTACGGATTTGGCGATCCACAAATTTTAAGATCGTTCAACATGCCAAGTGAGTATAAATTAGCTTACAATGGATCAACGAAGTTTTCTGTTGGACAAATACTATTCGAGCTAAGATACTCTTAGCTCATCTCCAGGGAAAAGTGAGAGCAATCGATCATTAATGTCTTGGACATCTTCATTGGTAGGTGCAAGTATTGCTCTTTCACGAAAGAATTCAATATTTTCGATATTTTGTAGAATTGAAGGATAAACAAAGTCAATTAAACTTTGAATCAGATTAGACGAGTCAATGATCAAAAGATCATGAGGTATGTCTATTGTTGCTTCCCCATCATTTTAACCACCGACATTTCCCTCACCTATATCCAGCAACCATTTAGCAAACTGTTTTGTCTGCTTCATATCAGATGTTTGAGCTCCGATGGTTAACCAATGTTTTTTTGTTAACCGAAGAGGTTTACATTTACCCCAAATATAGGAAGAACATAAAGATGCATTTGCAATTTGCTGTCTACTTCCGTTTGTAATCACAGGAAGAACTTGTCTAAAATCACCACAAAAACAATAACTTTACCTCCAAATGGGATTCCCGAATTGATAGAAGTATTATGAGTTAATATGTCTACCATTTTTCTATCAAGAGCTTCAACTGCATGTTTATGTATCATTGGTACTTCATCCCATATAATCAATTTCATTTCCTTTAGTAAATGTGCATCATCATTGCCTGATTTTATGCTGCAAGTTGAGTCCTCATTAAGATTTATAGAAATATGAAATCTAGAGTGTGCTGTTCTACCTCCTGACAACAACAATGATGCAATACCAATTGAAGAAACATTCAATACAATTTGACCTTTAGATCGTATTGCCACATATAGTATCTTCCACAAAAATGTCTTCCCTGTTCCACCATAGCCGTAAAGAAAAAACACACCTCCTTTGTTAGCTTCAATTAGGTTCATGATTTCATCAAACACTCTTCATTGTTCATTTGTCAATGAACTTATAAGGCTGTGAGACTCATTTTGTAAAGTGTTTATGTCATAAGAGGGTTCGTCAACAATTATACGATTGTTTGAAGAAGCTATAAAATCGTTATTTGGATACAACATAGTTTGAAATCTACGTAAGCTTGAGTTATTTCGAAGTAGGTACTTCTCAATCTCACACAAAGTTAAGTTCTTAATTTGATTTTCTGGAAGTGATAAATCTGCAAAATTGTATAAATAAAATATAAACAATATTATATGAAGAACGTATATGAACAAAACAAAAAAACAAAAAAGCCAATTCACTAAGCATGCTACAAATTGAAAAGTTATAATTAATATCCATTTGAAATTATAACATGGTGCATATATTTTAGTAATGAATAACAAAATTGAATACCTGGAATATTCAATATTCTTTGTTGTGTGTAAATAATGCCATTTGATAGATATTCCCATGTTTTTTTCCCACACAAAATAAGGTCTAGAAAGAGAGCTGAACAATAACATTGATCCAAATAAAGCATGAAGATAATAACCAGAACCTGATGCACCCGCCTCTTTAAATGCTTCGATATATTCCATGTCATCATCAAGTAGTCCACGCGCATAACAAGCATCTCTAAATGTAGAAAATGTCTGGCCATCTACCATCCTAATATCTTCAAAAGATTTTGGTCCTTTAACTTTGTTTAGAAGAATTCTTAAGAAATACGCCTCACCGAGAGACGGGGAAACTTGATGAATTCTTCCAATTGAAAAACCCTGCTTTCGTCGTTCCCACATTCGTTGTTCAAGTTTCCAAAAAAACTTAGTAGGAAATTCAACATAAGTAAGGCTTGGTGCTTCTGCATTAATTTAGTTACACAACATCCAGGCTGAAAACATTAAAGAAGAAACTGATGGTTTGTTAAGCACATTATCAATATCATCATCGGGCCAGTACATAACCTATTGTTGACCAGGAAGATGGAAAGGAAGCCTAATTACTAAAGAAGAGTTGCAGTGTAGTTCAAATGCAAATATCCTCCATGATGCTTCACATGCAGAAAGGTATCGACAATCGTAATATTCTCTAATTTCATCTCTTGCTTGATCTTAATCATCTTGATTGTCAACGTCTATAACTGCAACTGTAGCCATGTCAAGACCTTTGTTAATATATTTGAATAAATACTTTATATATGCAGTCTGATTGCACCACTCAACATTAATATGTGCTTGATATCTTTTCAGAAGCGTTTTATTATATGGCATGACAATTCTGTTGTCTAAGTCCACAACAGACTTTTTAACTGTGCGTCCAAAATCTCTTCTTCTATATATAGGATACCCATTTGAATCAATAGAATTGTGAGGCGTAAACTTTTTAGGGGAGTTTTTAAAACACCTTCTATTAATCATGCATGAATAGTTCATATTATCATAACAACAAGAACCATGCATCATGAATTCACTCACAAAGCAATATAATTCAGGATTTTCCTTCTTGTTTGGAATCTCGACCAAAATTGATGTGTCAATATGATCAACGGTAGGAAGCTTGTGATCAGCATGCATGAATAAACATATATGGGCATGAGCCAACCCACGTTTTTGAAACTCCATGGTATAAACAAATACATAAAAATGAATATTATTAATTTTATATATTAAATGAAAATAAAATAAAATAAGACTTTGTTTAACAAATATTATTATATTAAATAAATAAGAAAAGTAAATCACCTGCTTGAACCTTTCTCAGTAATTCGTCATTTTTTAAGTCTTTGATGATTGCATCAAGCTTAACTTTAAATAATCTACACATGATGTCAGGCCTGTCTTCAGGATTAATGGTGGTATTATTTAGGAGTCTTTTAACTTCAGGCCGTTTAGGATTGCATTTTATAGTTATGAAAAAATCTGGATATCCATACCACCTACAAATAGCCATGGCATCTAAGTAGTTTTGCATCATGTACCAAGAATCTTCGGTAAAAGATGACGGTAATATCACACGTTGACCAATGCTGGACATGTCTTGGTCGTCGGTGTTTTTTAAGTTATGAAGATTCTCGTATGACTCACATCTACGAACCCATTTGTTGTTTATGTATGTAGTTGAGTCTTTCGGTTTCAATCATTGTGTATATATCAACTAATTGTTGTTGATAAAGTCTTCTTCCATTCAGAGGCAATGGAAAGTATTTGGCCTATCTTGAATTCTATAGGCCAAAAATTCTCTCATGGTGCAGTTTGGCAGTTTGCCTTTTTGTAATCTTCTAAAATCTCTATGAGGGATGTCAACCCTGTAACAATCATCACCGTAAGGATAGAGAAGTGGATATTGAATTGGAGCATATGAAGGATGCGGTTCACTTATATGCTTTAGACTTCTTGTTTGAGTTTCAACAATAATGTCTCGAGGCTCAATATTACCTATATAACCAACAATCAGCGCAACAACTTTAGAAGAACTCGGTAAGTTGTATGTTCTTCCATCTTGTTTTCTTTTTCCAATAAGACGCAACTTAAAATAAGCATGAGGATTTCTTGAAAACGATCTCTTGCCATCCTACAAGATTTCACTAGCTCATTATAAGAATCTAAGATACGCTGTAGATCCTTTATTATCTTAAGATCTAGCAAGTTGGAACCTCTTGTAGATTGTTTTTTTGATTCGCTGGTAGGAATAAGAATATTTGTTTGTCTATTAAAAAAATCAATGAGGTCAAATGTGTAAAAATAGTTAATTAAAGGTGTTAATACATACCTAAATAAGCTTTGTCTATTTGAGACTTCATTTTCTGTATTATATATGTATAGTTGTGAAAACTATGGTTTTGATCTATTCTCCAGCAGAAGACTTCCAATAGAATGGTAATTCTGTCTGCTAATCCTAAACACGAATGGAGCGTTACCTCTATTAATGGAGGAATCAACCTTTCCGCCCATTGATGTAAACGTGAACATATAATTTTAGCATTGAATGCTCTTTAAGAAAAACTTACTTTTAGGACCAACATTGCTAAATAAATCTTTGTAAGCTGGTGGAGCATCTTTAAATTTAGGTAGCTCAACCTTACCATAACCACAACATAGGAAATAAATTGTTTTTCCTTCTTTTTGTTTTCCTCTTCCATCCTCTTTTTTCCACAATTTTGAAACGGCATAATTCACATATGAGATTTTGATCACCATGATCCAAGTAATCTATTAAATTAAGTGGTGGTCAAGAAATGTGTCTGCATAATAGTTATTAATTTGAATAGTTGTATTATAAATACATACATAAATGCCTTTGAATGGGTATTTAACCAAAATTTCTACATCAACTTCTTCATCTGACGTCAAGTCAAGCATAGGTACAGGATTTGTAATCCGCGACATACTTACTAATTTACGCTTTCTTGATGATAACTTTGTTAAAGAAGTCGATGTATAATTCGTGGATGTCTTGATAGGTGAAGAAATATAAACTCGACGGGTATCACATAATGAGGTAGACATGTTGTTTTTGGAAGTAGATTCCCTGGGAAAAAAATAAGATTTAAAAAATTTAACATGAGTAAGTTGATAATAATTGATAATATTGTTTATGTTTAAATATTAAGAATTACAAATAAACGGGTATCTTGCCATTATTGATATCACCGAATGAAGTTGGATTCTTTGTAGTTGTATGAAAAGTATTCAAACTTCTTTGATTTGTAAACATTGTATTTGGTGTCACATTTTCATTGCCCTGTGCAATTAATCTTGAATTTTTTGACGACGAAAATGGTTTATTAGACTTTTGTTTCTTAGGAGCAATATTAGATCCTGCTATCTAGAAGTAGCTTTCTTGATTTCCTTGCCTCTGAAGCATTTATCTTAAGAAAGTCGGTTGAAGATAAAGTAGTTCTTTGCATGTCCCCTACAAAAAGAAAATAATTGTAAAAATGATGTTCTACGCGGACAAATTTAAATTTTCTGAATTATAAAAGTGAACGTTATATAATACAAATGGAAATCTTACAATTTGAAGCATGACCAGTGACGGGCGATTTAGAGGATGATGCACTTTAAGGGGTGCTTCTATTAGATATTTCCTTGTATAATAGAGTGCAAATATAAGTATAAGCAACAGATTTACAAAGTAAAAAACAACTATTTAAGGTTATTTATTGAATATATAATATCGTTAAATTCAAATGTTTTGTAATATGAGTAGTTTTAAAATTACATATACAATTTAATTGACAATTTACAGTTATATATATATTACAAAATATAAAAGTCTTATATCTAATACGAAACTATAATTGTTATATATATATATATATATATATATATATATATATTTACAAAATAAAATTGTGTTTGTTCTTTAAATCTATTGTAGTTAAGGATAGATTTTTGTTTTTTAAGGATAAAACGTGTATAAATGACTTGAAAAAAAAAGATGTGAAAAATTAAACCAATTCTCTGTTTAGGCGGATTGAAACTTATAAGAGTGTGATCAAGGAATTACTTGAATAATATTGGATTTCCTGTTATGTAGATCTAGTTTCCTGAATTTTAGCGCTTCTAAAGCATCTGCATAACAAACGTTGTTTACATAAGCTGTAAGAATTAAAAAAAAAAGATTACAATAAACATATTATTAGATGATGAATTAAGTTAAAATGAGTAACAAATAAATTTATTTATCATTAGAAATGTTAGATAAAGCAGTTCTTTGCATGTCGCCTACAAAAATATGGTAAAATGTTGTTGTACATGGACAAATATGAAATTTAACGAATTACAAAAGTAAGGGTTATATAATACAAAATGGAAATCTTACCATTTGAAGCATCACTGGTGACTAACGCTTTTGAGGAAGATGCAATTTAAGGGGTTTTTCTTTTAAACATTTTCTTGTATATCTACAAGGTGCAAATATATTTAAATTCAACAATATGTTGAAATGAGTAAAGACTATTATCAAAAATGTTAAGAAATACGTTAGTGTTATTTTTAATATATCTAATTATGCATTACCATAATTTATATGTTCATATTCAACATGAATGTCTTACTTACCCTTGTTCAGCGGGTCATGCATAGTAATGTCATGACTCCAAGATCAGCAAATATAGTTTTTAAAGGATTGGGTTTTGCGATTCAAAAAGGGGTAGCGGCGCAGCTTGTTGCCCGCTTGCCTTCTGTTTCGATGTAATCCAATAAACAATTAATACGGCAATTATTGTTTTTAATGTCAAAAAAAAAATCTATAAAGTATTTCTTTGTATTTGAATAAAGTTATTCGTTTTTAATTTCATTATTTGGATCACTGGCTTGGAAAATATACTCATGCTTTTTATTAAGTTCTATGATTGATGTATTTTTTATGTATAGGGAAGAATACAAACGTGGGGGAGCAGGTCAGGTTGATGAAATTACATGGTATCCTTTTTTTAGAGGCAGCAAAAAGGGTTGCTTCCTCATGTTTGTATTAATATTTTCTATGACCTATTCTTAGATAAATTGTTTGAAATTTTCACCTATACTTATATTAATATTTTCTATGACTCATAAATATTTGATATGCTTGCTCACGAGGGGACTGAGGAATTGGGTAATGAAGGGGGGAAACTGTGGTTTATGATAAGTTGTTGACTAAGGATGGGTCAAAGGATGAGAAAATGACAAACGATGTAATGAATCAGTGGAAAAAGAACATGAGGATAAGGTAAATGCAAATCCAAAATATTAGTCTGTTTTCGAGATATGTAAATAGTTACTGTTTTACATGATATTATAAACAGTCTTATATTAAAATAGTAGCCCAATTCTTACAAGTAAAAGAGTACGGGATACACTTTGGGCTTTTGACCGAGTTCTATATATTTGAAAACATCTCGGAAGTGTAAATTTTATTTGTTTCTCTATGTGCATCCCAACATTTGTCAAAGCCTTTATATTTAGAGGTGTGTTGTCAAAGTTGTGTAACTTATTCTACCATATAATACATGCTTATATAAAATTTTAAACATATTATTTGTATTTCACATTATGTAGTTTGATTAAAATTTTTTATGACAACCCCTAGTACCTAACCTAGTTTTTAACATATCTAAGTATGCATTACTATAATTTATATGTTCGAATTCAACATGAATGTCTTACTTATTTAATCTATAAAGTATTTACTATGAAATCTAAAACATGACTAAATAAAGATAAATGAGTTAAAATGTTACTACGTGAAAGTAATAAAGTTATGTATATTACAACATAAAATCGTTATTGTGTTTTTTCTAGACAAATTTGTTGTAGTTAAAGATAAAGTTTTGTTTATGTTTTTACCTATATGAACAAAATTTTAAATATTATATAAATGATGTAAGATAAAAAAAGCAATCGTGAAACGAAACTCATGAACGGTTTTGACGGTTTTTAATTGAATCATGGACAGCTCTGTTGTAAATAATGAGTAAGGAATTACTTTCTTGAATGCCGAACACCCGGTAGAGAAGAGCCTTGTTGAACATCTTGTTTCTTTGGAATTCACAGAATTAGTTAGTATGGTAAACAAAATGTACGTTTAAATATATGCACCATATTTTTCTTATGATATTTATTAAATTAGTTGAATATAATTAGGATGTGAAATGATAATATACTAAAATTACAATTATAATACATATTAACGGTTGGTATTTAAAAACGTTGAAAGTCAATTGAAATAGTAGTTGGTGTATTTAGGTGATATTATTAAATTAGTTGAGTATAATTAGGATGTAAATGTTAACATACTAAAAGTATAATATATATATATATATATATATATATATATATATATATATATATATAAATTAAGTGAAATATTTTTGAAAATAAAGTGATGCTCAATTTACCTCAACATTAATTCAAATTGGGAATAGTATTTAGGTGATATTTTAATTGAAATTTTAATTAATTGAGTAACGAAATCCATTTTGAATTTGAACATTCTATTTTTATGTATCTAAATTGGAAAATATATAGTATTGTAACGTCCGTTAATTTCGGTTAGTGATGAAGTTATGTAGAGTTTGTATAATTTTCGGGTTTGATCCGGCATGCTTCGAGGACCTACTTGTCATTCCCGTAAGTTTAATTAATTAAATTTTCATCCTAGTTGCTACATACTTCAAACTTTAGGGGCCAGAGTGTAACTTTTATAATATTATAACAAACCCTAGCCCCTCTTCCCTTGCTTGCCTATCGCACAGAAGCAGCAGCTCAAGACTTGCTATTTTTATTTTTTCCAGCCAACATTAAGGTGTAAAAATTCAATTCAAGGTTAGTCCTACACCCATACTAGTCTTTTACACCCTAATTCATCTTTATATCTCGCGTATTGATCGATAAATCACTTGTTTTAGGCTTACCGGGTGGCTGTTCATTTGAGCAGTTTCGGAGCTGTTGTGATTGAGGTTTTTGCTCCATAATCTTCCTAGGTATGTCCAATATAACATACTTTAAAATCGTGTGCATTGGTGTTCGTTGGATTAGTCAATTAGTGGTAGATTGAAAACTAGTATTCGGTTGTCTAGATTGTTGAATTGTTGCGTTTAACGCGAAGTTTGAAGGAGCTAACAACCAATTAAGTTCGGGTAGCTTCGGTTTGAAATACGGGCTGTTGGAAAATTATTTTTTTAAGTATTGGGGCTGAATTGGTTGTCGATTACTCATAGGGGTCGGTACAACGCGAATTCGCGTTTATTGGATAGTTGGTGCGTTGTGCTTGAGAATTACAGACCCATCCAACTCGTGTAGCGTCGTGTGGACTTGTTGGCTGTGATTTTATTAAATTTGGTCCACACGGGGCTGAGTTGGTTGCTAAGAGCATAAACAACCTATAAACGCGCATATTCGTCTTATCTAGCAACCTCCGGGGGTAGTTTGGGAATTCTTTATTCCTAGGAGTATCTAAGGGTCGTTTTGGTAAACACAAGGCCCGTGGGCTATTGTAATTGAACTTGGTGAGGTCAAGGCTTTGGTAACTCGAACCATGTTAGAACGCCTCGTAAGATAAACGAGTCCTTTCGGTATCGTTAGTAATTATTGTGTGTAATCCGACAGGCGTGTGAGTTGTGGGAATACTTAGGGGTTCTCTAGCTCGTCGTGGTTGTGTGTCTTGTATCAGGTGAGTTCATGATGCCCTTTTTGACTCTTTTCATGTTTTGTGCTAGTATACACACATAACTGATTTTACTCATTAAACCGTTTAAATGATACCTCGTAGGCTTACTTTTATTATTGAGTACCTTGGGATGACTACTATATATGTATATGCATATGTTACTTTACGGCCTATGACTAGTAGTATTAGTTTTGGTGTGAATGATGAACTAGGCCGGGCTAAACTATACGACTCAGGTTCTTAAATCCCATGGCGGGTTCTTAAAACCCGTGGGGGGAGGCTAGTGTGGCATGCTCATCATTATAATTGGTTCCTTGAGTGCATGGTGAGCTTAGCCGGGCCAAACTATACGACTCGGGTTCTTAAATCCCGTGGCGGGTTCTTAAATCTCGTGGGGGTGGAGGCTCATGTGGCATTATCATCATGATGAAGGGTTCTTAAAATCCCGTAGTATATACTTAGGCCGTACGCGTGTTAGACTGTGATTACATTAACAGCTTATTATATCTAGATGTACTTATCGTTTGTGCATTTGCCTATTATTCCTATGCGGTTTTATACTCATAATGTTGGAATGACTTGTTCATATAATTTAATAAAACTTGAGCTCACTCAGCTTTAGCTGACTTTGTGTGTATGTTAGTTTGAGTTTCAGGTTAAGGAGAGGATGTTTACAACTTGGACGTGCTCTAGACTACTCAGACGGTTGGAGGCATATCTAGTCAGGAAAATTTATAATGCAAATTGTTTCCTTTTAATTATTACTAAACACATTCAAATTTAATTTTTGGGCATATTTCCCGGTTTTGGGAATTTGTTTTTGACACTTATGATTTTCCGCTGATTATATATTTTGAATTGGTTTCACAATAAAATGAATTGCTTTGGGTTTGAAATTTTTGTAAAGTTTTGGATATGATTACCAACTGTAGGATTCCCGGGATTCGGGGTCTTACAAGTATTCTGAAAAATAATTATTGAATGGGGCGTATGCTCATCCAAATTTTCACCGACATAAATATAAATTTAATATGTTTACGAAAAAAGATTCTTTATTATTTTTTTTGAGTGTCGAATTTGTTTTAAAAGTTCTTCTTTTCTTATCTAAATTAAGCATAGAGGTAGTTTTAATTCATATGCGTGATTAGAAATTTAGAATTATATTTTAATAAAAAAATTTTAATAGTCATTGGAATTTTTTTATAGTAATTATACTTTATTGAAGTGAAATATTATTTGTCTATAATACTAATTTGAAATTTTGCAAAACATATGTGCTATATGTAACGCCCGTTAAACTTCGTGAATAAGAAAGTAAGCCTTGTAGAGTTTTTGCATTAACCGAGACCCGATTTGGCATCTTAAATGACCTTCTAGTCATCCTCGAAAGTCATTTTAATTAACCTTTTGGCTCAAGACATCTCGTTTTACAAGCTCAGGGACCAGAGTGTAAATTTATTATATTGAAAACCCTAACTCTCTCTCTCTTCTCTCTTGGCCGATCTGGATTTTTGCAGCCCTCCCCCTCATGATTTTCATCATCTCCAGGCTATCCCAAGTGATATCCATCTAATTCAAGGTCGTTCCAAGCCTAATATAACTCTTTTTCACCATTAAACCTTTTGTTGAACACGTTAGGGTTGAGTTTTGATTATAACAGTTTCTGACAGATTCGTACTCGTTTATTGTTCGGTCTTTAACTCGATGAAAATTTATTATTTTTGATCTATTCTTGTTTCTATGATGTTCTAATTTGAGTCTAGTTTCTAGAAAGGTATAATATGTAATTTTTGGTCGAGATTTGAATGGTTTTTATGATTTTATAAGATCGAGTATCAAAGCTGATTCGGGATGACGGATTCTGGTCTGTCTTTCCGACATCATAACTCTTTTTCGACAAGTCCAAATTGGTTGGTTCCACTTCTGGAACTTAATATTTTGAGTTAGGATTCAAACCCAATTGAAATCGTTTAATATTTTTTGGTAATGATTTTTATAAAAATAAAATCATTTTGTTGCGCACTGAAATAGCTGAACGTACCTTTCTGTGTTGGAGGAATTTTTATGATTTTTTTGTGCATTGGAAAAATGTAACAAAAATATTTTTAAAAGCCTAAGACATTTATTAAACACTGTTAAAAATTTCATAATTTATTTCTATGGTTCCTATGTAATAAAATGCATCTTCGCATGCTAAAATCTGCATGTTATACTCGTTATTGATCGATACGTTCGTTTTAGGCTTAACCGGTGGCTGACCAATTGTTTTCTTGTCGGGGCTTTTTGAAGTGAGGTATTGCTCCGTCATCTTCCTAGGTATGTCACATGTGTTATACTTTAGTATCGTGGGCTATGAAGCTCGTTTGATTGATCAATTGTCGATAGATTGAAAAACTAGGATTTCGTTTGTCTAGTTTGTTAAACTGTTGCGTTTAGCGCGAGGTTTGAAGGAATTAACAACCAATTCAGTTTGTGTAGCTTCGGTTTTATAAATGGGCTGTGGAAAAGTTATTTTTTTAAGTATTGGGGCTGAATTTGGTTGTCGGTCACTCAGACGGGTCGGTACAACACAAATTCACGTTTATTGGTAGTTTGTGCGTTGTACTTGCGAATTACCGACCCGTCCAACTCATGTAGTGTCGTGTGGACTTTTTGGCTGTGATTTTATTTAATTTGATCCACACGGGGCTGAGTTGGTTTCTCTGTGCGTAAAAAACTCATAAACGCGCATATTTGTCTCATCTAGCAACTTCTGGGGGTAAATTGGGAATCCTTGGTTCCCCTGGATTATGTAAGGATGGTTTTGGTAAATACAAGGCCCCGAGGGCTGTTGTAATTGAATTTTGTGAGGTCGAGGCTTTAGGTAAATCAAACCATGTTAGAACGCCTCGTAGGATAAACAAGTCGATTCGGTACCGTTAGTAATTATTGTTTGTAATCCGACAGAGTTTGAGTTGTAGGATAAACGCCTCGTAAGATAAACGAGTCGATTCGGTACCTCTAGCTCGTTGTGATTGTGTGCCTCTTGTCAGGTGAGTTCATGATGCCCTTTTTTACCTTTTTATGTTTTGGTCTAGCATACATGCCCTGTTACAATTTTACCCGATTTTACTCGTTTAAACTATTTGGATGGTATTACATAGCCTTATTCGTACTTGTGGATTTATGAAACAATGTGTGAATGATATTCTATGCCTTAGGATATTTTAGACTCGTTGTGGTCGTATATTCCTTAAGGTTATACATATTACTTGTGGTCTAGGCTCGAGGTTGTTATTAGGCCTAGTATTAATTCCTAGATTATCAATTATTTATGGATTGAATGTGATGATATTGTTTGGTTGAATATTTGAATTAGATGTTTGTAAGTGTGTATGTGAATGTGTATGTGTTGGTAAACTGTGACCGGGTAAAATATATTACTTGGGGAAGACCCGGGGTGAGGAGGCCCGTGTTGCATGTTTATGTCCCGGCGGGTCAAATTTATTACTTGGGGAAGACCCGGGGTGAGGAGGCCCGCCGTTCTGCTAAACCGTGGTCGGGTCAAATATATTACTTGTGGAAGGCCCGGGGTGAGGAGGCTCGTATAACGTGTTTAGGTTTGTAGAACCGTGACCGAGTCAAATATATTACTTGGGGAAGACCCGGGGTGAGGAGACTCGTGTTGCATGATTTTTGTTTTATTAAACTGTGACCGAGTCAAATATATTACTTGGGGATGACCCGGGGTGAGGAGGCTCGTGTTGCATGATTTTGTTGGTTTTTGTTAAACCGCGGACGGGTCAAATATATTACTCGGGGAAGACCCGGGGTGAGGAGGCTGCGTTGCGTGTTTGACCAAGAGAAAAGTATTTATCTAATTACTTATGATTTTCTCCAAATTTTTTTTATATTTATTAAATAAATCTGGTTTATGGATGTTACTTATAAAACTTGAACTCACTCAGCTCAAGCTGACTTTGTGTGTATGTTAGATTGATTTTCAGGTTAAGAGGAGGATGCTTACCACTTGGACGTGCTAGATACTACTCGGAGGGTTGAAGGCATTTCTAGAAGAGAACTTTAAAATAAAACAAACACTTTACTTTATATTCGGTTTTGGGATTTTAATACTTAACTTTTTCCATTGTTTATCGTTTGGTATTTTTCCCGGTTTTGGGGAATTTTTGATACTTATGAATCACTGTTTATTACTCTGAATTGATTTTAATAAGATGGACTTGTTTGGGTTTTTAATTTTTTGTGAATTTTGGGATATGATGGCCAACTGTAGGATTCCCGGGATTCGGGGTCTTACACTATATAAAAATAGCATTTCATTTCATACAATATCAAATGTTGAAATAAAATCAATCATACCATTTCATCAATAAAAAGCAATCTCCATAAAGTCAGACAAAAAGAAAATCACCAACACAATCAAAACAGAAAATGTAAAGAAGCATAAACTCAGCAAACAATGCAACAAGACAATAAAAAAGGAAACTTTTGTAACGATAAAAGAACCAACTTCTACTTCTCGCTTTTTGGAATCAACAGCATCTCATTCCAAGTTGCATTAGGCACATCCTTTGTGTGAATCTTCTATTGCTTACTTGATGACAGAGCAAATGAGCCGTCAATGTCGTATACATTTTCAAGGTTACGCTTCCGATAAACACTAGCAGTCGTGCCCATACTTTCATTGCTATTGGAAATCGGGGTTCCATTGTCAGTGGTACATGAAATATAATCCTATATAATAAAAATAATAGATAAAGGAATTATAAGTTCAATATTGTTAGTTTGATTTAAGTAGAAAGCGAAAAAATAAATAACTAAAATAAGTAGATAACCTTCAAAGTAACAACCGTCTGTAATGGCAACTCAGAATTACTTGGGTTCACAAAATCAGAAATCATCAGCTTGCATTTTGCATATAAAGTAACATGTTTTATGTGCACAATTTTGACCGGTTTATTATATAAATGAAGAAATTGAGAAAGTACCTGATTATTATAGAAATTCTTTTCGAGTTTAGAAATAATTTCTAACTTTTGGATCTTCAGCCAGTTTTGTAATTGAAAATTATTCAGCATTGTTATTAAGATTATAGTTCTTGATCTCGATCCTAAAGGCGGACTTTCTTTCTAATAAAACGTTGAAAGTAGCAGGGAGCGTTAAAAATTCAGCCAACTGTGGAAAGCATCAAATGTATTTATTTCAAATATTAATAGTTATAGAATTTCACTATTATAGTAATGTTAATATAAACGATTGAAAAAAGACAAAAAAGTGTACCTGTTCGTGTTCATCCAGCACGTCTTTAGCAATTCGTCCTATAAGCTTGAAAGCCTCCCATTCAAACACTTTAAGAGCTACAGTCCATGTGCAATCCTAGACTCTTATGGGGATCTTGTGTCTAAAAAAATGATTAAAATAAATTAAAAATATAAAGCATGGCGAATATTGTAAATAAAATGTTAAAAGAATTGAGAACCTAATCATAGGAGATGATACTATAGTCTGAGTGCAATTATCATTGACACAATTGTACTGCTTCTTCACTTCAAAATCAGATGGATTTGGTCCATTATCAATTCTGACAGTTTTGGTTTGAACTCCATTTTTCCATAAATCAAAACTGCGATAATTCCATGATTTTTCATTGCATCCAGCTTTGATCTTACCAATAACAATAAGAGATTTAACCTACCCAGAATTAATAGAATTTTAATAATGGTATTTTTATGAATCTAAAAACAAATAATTTTAGAAAATGTAGCATACCTCTTTTATTTCATTAATTGCACGAATGTTGATGAAATCAATTTCATTAAGAAATTCTTCTTTCATTGATGAGACCATAGAGGTACCAACGGACCGATGAGAGGATGCTTCTTCACCAATGTTAGACAGAAAGCTAGTGCGATGAAACATTATTTGATAAATATAGTAGCTAACTTTGAATAACAAAATAAGAAAGCAAGATATATTTTTTAAATTAAAGGTAATATAGATAGTCATTATTTAAAAATTGTAGTTGAATATTAATGTACCTTTTCTTAAATTCAAGGATTTCATCAATTGACGAATTCATAAACAATAAACATTAGAAACAGTCCTCTTATCTGTAATCGAAACAGAAATTTGTTACTTCTATGAAGTACAATGAAATAATGACATAATTTGTTATCTACGCCCGTATATCTGTAGATTTTCGAATTGAAGAATAAGGAAAACATGAGCTTCTTGCTTCTTTTCCATGTAGTTTAACATTTGCTGACAATATTCCTCCCACAAGGTTAATATGATATGTCTACCTTTGTAAAATTGTCGATATGGATAACATAAATATAGATAAGTTCAAAAGAATGAAAACAATAAAATTAAATTTGAGTAGCTTACTCCAGATCTTATAATTTGATATCCATCTTAATTGCTTCTTTGCCACCTCTTACCGGTTTCTTCTCCACCTCATAGCATTTGTAGATATATCCAATAATGTCTGGTTTGAAATAAAGTTAGAGCGTTAAGATTTTAATGTATGCTAAACAGTTAAGGGTAATAATAATAAATAAAATAATACGGTATCTAACCGAGTCTAGGGTACTGAAGTAGGGGGGTCTTCTGAAATGGAACGAAAACCGGTGAATTCAAAACCATACTTGGAGCCTTGGAAGGTGGTGCATTTTTTTAAGTCTGTTTGCCAAAGAAAAGAAATTTTCTGGCCATTCTCTACATACTTGATTTTTGCCTCATTGTCGGCCAGTGTGGGCCTAAAAATGAAGTAGCACTCATTTTCTCGGAGATGTTCTTCAAACTTAGGAAAGTAAGTTTTGAACACACTTGTCTGCGTCTTCTTCCCTGAAAGTTTATCTAGTTGTGATTGCTAAATATTAAAAAAGTAAAAAAATGTTGTTAAATATTTACCTCCTCATCCATTATAATTATTTCAATTGACCAAATTTCGCTAGAGTTCTTGTTGTTTGGTTTTCTCCATAGTCTAAGAACTCTAACTTTAATTGTATAGTTTGTCTTAGTAGTCTCAAGTTCTCCCAGGTTGATCAAATTTTTTGGCTCAATGTTTCTGTGTATTAGAGACATTGATAAAACAATTATGTAACTTGTTGTGTTATGTGTTTAATAAGATACAACAAAGTATGATTAACAATGTAAGTAAACAAAAAACTTAGATTTTAGAATGCTGGTGGTTAAGAAAGTGGGTTGCACAAAAGGAGAGAAGTCGATCTTATATATAATTAAATCATTGAATGATTTTAATGGTATTTTGGAAACAGATTATATTGGGCATAAATCAATCAATTTAACGAATTAGATTGATTATAAATCAATCAGTTTAGCATATTATATTGAGCTTAAATCATTCAATATAACATATTACATATTTAAAATAAATTTCATAATTAAACTGACTTGTCAAAAAATCTGGAGTTAGCCTTAATAAGATGAAATTTAAATTTTTAAACTTAAAAGAGTTTGTCAAATAATGTGCAATGTAAATTTGATTCGGCAAGATTAAAATCAAATAATTTCCTTGGTTAAATTCAAACCAAATCAAAATAAAACGTACATGTTAAATGAAATGAATAATAAAATTTTGTATTAATCCATTGGAAAGTTATAATGACCTTTTGAAAAACCTAAGTGCATACGTGGTTGACCAATACAACATGAACACATGCATTGTTTACTCTGTAAATTATATGATTGACATAATCACGAATTTATTTATAGGTTATATATATACTTATTTATTTATGAATATATGTATCATATTTACTATATGAATGCATGTGCAAGTGCCAATATCATTTATTATATTCATTAACTAACTTTGAATAACAAAATAAGAAGGTATAAGCAAGACATATTTTTATAAATTAAAGGTAATATAGATTGTCACTATTTTATACTTGTAGTTGAATAATAATATACTTTTTCTTAAATTCAAGAATTTCATCAATTGGTGAATTAATAAGCAATCATGCCATATAATAATAATAATAATAATAATAATAATAAACTTAAATTTTATGAACGTAAAAACGAAAATAACTTTTAAATAAACAAACTATTAGGCTATTAGCTAATTTGTAAATGTATGCAATCTTTACCTGCTATGCATCTGTCTATCCAAGGTAGCATGCGCTCCATAGCATCCTTAATCTGAGAACTTGTAATTGTGGTTTTCACTACATCATCAAGAGCCATACGCATGTCTACTCCCAAAAATCTAGAAACATCAAAAACATGTTTTTAGTTAAAGGAATATCGGTTTTAAATAATCCCAAATATGCCCTATTGGTAAATTTCAGTTCCAACTTTACACTTGCCTGCTGACAGTCCCAACTATTGATTTAATTGTTTTTAACAGGCCGCGACTAACGGATGACTAACTCCGTTAGTCTAATGCTTACGTGGCACGCCTAGTTGTCAAAAAGATCTACGTGGCAACATTACGTGGCATATGATGTTGAGTAGGTTGCCTTGTTGGACTCTTTGCAACCCACCACCCCTCCTACCATCGCCGGAACACATGACCATCACACACTTCACTTTTTAGACTTGCTCCGGGACACACAACCACCCCTACAACTATCGCTGGAACACAACCCACCACCCGCCGTTGTACCTATGTCTTCGGTGGCAACAACTACTTTCCCGACTGCTAATTGGGCTGGTGTTCGATTCCTGCCGCCACCAAACCCTAGCACCACAACCACATTCGCATCAATCAGAATCAATAGTTCAAAAGGCCTAATTTAATTCCTTAACAAAGAGCCCTAATTATATCATACCCTTACAATGCCGGAATGCATATTCAGATCTCCGCCACCACCATCACCGAAGACACAAATCGTTCCAGCTAAGCTACGAAGTGCGAAATTGGCAAACAACATAGTCCGATCTGTTACAAACCTGCTATCTCTAGGCTCACCATCACCAGGTAAACCCCTTCAGATCTGTTTGGCAAAATAATAGTGTCAAAGCCTAGTACAACGCTCCAAATATGCTTGGCTCGCCATTAATCGCAAGTTGTAGTGATGGTGGTGGATTTGTTAGGGTGGTGGAGGATGGCTGAATGGAGGAAGATGGTGGTGGCCGGAATATTGGAGACGATGGTTGGTTGTGGTGGGAAAGAAAAGCTTGGGAATTAGGGATATTATTATTATTATTATTATTATTATTATTGTTATTATGCTTGGTTGCCACGTAAGCTGCCACGTAATCAAGTCTTTGACAACCAGGCATGTCACGTAAGCATTAGACTAATGGAGGTAGTCATCTGTTAGTCGCGGCTCGTTAAAAACAAATACACCAATAGTACAATAATAATAAGCACTGAATAAAAATCAAAGCAGATAAAATAATACAATAATAATAAGCACGAGCCAAGTTCTGAAGAAGACAATACAAGTCCTGGTGCCAGATAGCCTGTTGTCTGTTGTACGGTTCAGAAACTTCCAACAAACAGAAGGCAGATTGCACAAGCTGAACTCTTAGTTCATCTAATGCTGATTGAAATAGTATAGAGTCTATAAACAATAGAGTTCATCACAGTTATCGTCATACTGGTAAACATATCGGCTAAGTTATCATATTAAATCATATAATGATTTTTAATCGTAATCTTGCAAAAGAAAAACATCAATTCCTTGAATAAATACTAAGCAAATTCCTATTTAAACACTAAGAACAAATAAAAAAAAGAAAGAAAACATTGATTCCTTTGAATAACATAATCAATTCGTAGCAGGAAATTAATGATCGATTCTCTAACATGAAAACATAACAGAAATTTAACAAACATTTGAACTAATAAATGCAAAATTAAGGCAGATTAAACATAGAAGCAAAATTATATGAAAGAAAACGTGTAAAAAGTCCTTTAAGATATTTAGGAACGAATTTAGTACTTAACTGCCAGAGCAAGATATAACAAACCTATTTACTGATCGTAATTGAAGAATACAGTGTAAGATATGATCAAAAAACAAGAATAAGATGGTCGGATCTGATCGATTAAGAAGAATACGGTGGCCGGATCATCGAGACATGAATGATAATATGATATTATGATAAGAATCGCATGAATGAAGATAAGAGACAATGTATTTTGGGAAGGATGATTTAGGGTTTGTATGATACACAGGTATTCAACGGTAGTTTGGTTAATAGATATGAATCGAGCCGGTTACATGAAATGGGTTTCTAAATTGACTGTGGTGGGCGGCAGAAATGGGAGACAAAGAATGTTGTAAATGGAAGACACATGGCATGAATAAACGTTTATTTATTTACTAGTATGGATATGTTGTGAAACAAGCCTAATAGCCAAAGAATATGGGAAACAGATGTAGGGAGAGAGGGAGAGATTTTATTATTCAGGTGTATAATACAATGAGATACAATGGGATATTATATATGGATGGGAAAACTTAGAGAAGACGTCAAATCTATTTTTGGGGTTGATAACCATAATAATAATTATTCATATCACTCACCCTTGGTTATCAACTTCATACACTTCAGGATGCTACTTCATTAAAAATCTTGCTAAGGAAACCCATAAGGACAAAACCATAGCTAAGGGAAAAAGAGTACAGCGTATTGTCTCCCCTTATTTATATATCCTTTAAAATAGTTCGTAAAAATCTTCTATGAAAGTTTCCCGAAACTTTTGTAATCAATCATTTTCGTCTTGGTCCCTTGATATGCTAATCCTTAAGTTGAACAAGGTTATATGATCTTCATCTAAGACTTCGGTGCTTCCTCTCGTAAATGAATACCAAAATTACTATGAGTGTGTTATCACTCTATCTGCAAGACTAACCAAACTGGAATGTATTCTTTAACCCATTCAATGTCTCATATATGGACACATGCTTATAAATATAAATAAATTAAAGATATAGAAACCATGCATAGTTAGCAATAAATATTAATGTGCATATGCATTTAATTATGATACTTCTGAACCATTGATGTTTCATATCGTGATAGGAAATGAAATAGAGAGTCATTGTTGGACATCCTTTAACAAACTTAAAGAATGAATCTTGTATTTGGTAAAATGTCTCAACATCTTTTACATATACTTTGATGGATTGATAAATATATAATTACACATATACTCGAACTGCAGGTAGAGCAATAACCAAATCTTGTCAAGGTCCTTAAAAAATTCTCCTTTTAAAAATTCGCCAGTTTCTCTCGATGATGTGTACATCATCACTGTAAACTGTGATTTTATAAACTTTTAAGAGTGAAATTCTGATAAAAGTATGGCTGATTATATTCAACTTATCTCCCTCTTTATCAAAATATCTCTTGATTTGTACGACACTCAGTATTTATATTTTAGTCCACACGTACCAGGCATAACTCCATGCTTTTTCCAACCCATCATGGACTTCTTTCTATCTTAACAAATTATGCATGTGCATTCATTTTTCCATGAATTTTGCTGCATAAACTTGCTCATTAACACATCATTTTTGTATCACATATCAAAAATCCATATTGTACAGTTTCTTTGCTTAGTGAGATATTGTACACATTAGGTACAATATCTTCCATGTATGTTTATTGATATATACGGATTCCATCGTTATGATGTTTCAATTAGTCTTTCAAGCTTTCAACTACATTGGAAACTCTTTAGGAGTTCCATTTATATTCAACATCTTCAATAATTGTAACGTATCGAAATATGATTCCGTACACAACACTCATTGTGTTCTCGAGAACTTACTTTACATGATTTTAATGATTTAAATCCTTCAAGGATTTTCACATATACTTCCAATATCAAATGTAATATAGAATTTATTAGACGCATGTCAATTTTCTCTTTGTATTACTAGACTAATAAAATATTGGAAAGTCATTGCTTTCACCAATGGAGTATACATCTCCTCATAATCAATCATAGGTCTTCGCAAAAACTCTTGTGTCACCAAATTTTACTTTTATATCGTTTAATTTGATTTTCAAATGACTCGCATAAAGACCTTCTTGTATCCAACATATTTGACAACTTCAGTTGTATGGACTGCTCTGAGAATTTTAAGCCTGCCTTACTTGCGTCTTTAAATTTTGGTCAATCATATATAAGTTTTCATTCATAGGCAGATATTAAATCTTGATCCTCATCATCATTATTTCAAGCGCTAATTATATAAAAGTATAACGACGTCGACTTTATTTCGACTTCATATATTTTGTAGACATGATAGAATATAATTTACTGAGAGCTCTTTGTTTCAGGTACCTAAGGTTCTTCAAGAACCATCACGTCTAATGTCTTTCAAGAGACCTTTTTACTGTACCTCGACTTGATCATCTTCATTACTTACTCCAAATTTTGAGGGAATATTACTTTTGGAACTGATTAGTCTATCACGCTTCATGCATACGTTAGACTCATTATCAATATGTGATTATCCTTCTTGGACAATAATATTTAACTTGGTTAGTCACTCTATTTAGGTCAGTGAACATGTCTGGTAACTGATTCAATAATCTTTGTAAATGAATTATTTTTTGAACTTTTTTTCACATAATTAACTTTGAGGATCAGTAATAATTCATTCATACTCATTTACTTTTCCGACTGCTTTGATCTTCCCCCTAATGCTGGGAATATTGATCCACAGAAGTGAAACCAATGAGCTGTAAACAAATATCTCGTAATGGCTCTTCATATATTTAATTATAAATATCACTTTTATGCCCAAATTTCTTTAAGGTCCCATCTTTGTGCATTGTGGTGGATCAATCTCAAAATATACAACACAACAAAAAGTCGTTGATGGGGAACATTTGGTTCTAACCAAAAAACTAATTTAAATGGGCAGTAAATGTTATAACTTGTTAGCTTGATGTGAATTAGATTCAAGACATGTAATATCATATGTACTCAAATACAAAAATTGAACCTTTGCTCTCGTAATCGTTGTCTTTGCAACCAATTATAGACGTTGAATAATTGTCTTCAAGAAAAACAATTTATATAAGAACATAATCTTTATGATTGATGTTCAACACTTTTCTTAGTGATCATTAAGTGAATCCTTATTACCAAAACTGTAACGTCCGTTAATTTCCGATAAAAAGGTTTAACCTTGTAGTGTTGTGTACACCTTCTGGGCTTGACCCGGCATTCTCCCGAGAGCTCCTTGCCACCCTCGTAAACGTATCTTGTTTAACTTTCTTACAAGTTCACCCATTGTTAAAGTAGAGGGACTAGGATGTATTATTGTTATTATATTAAAATAAATAAATAAATAAACCTAAACACTAACCTAACCCTTACACCGATCGGCGCCCCCCTCCCCCTCTCTTCTCGATTTCCGTGCAAGACCAGCCCATCTCCAGCCATCCAAACTTCAATTCCAAATGTCTACAACTCTTTTTCACCTTAATTCCTCCATATGGCACGCTTATTCGTCGAAATTCGGTTGTTTTTAGGCTTGTCGGGTGGCTGTCCAATTTGCACCAAAATCTTCCTAGGTATGTCCTATATAACATACTAAAATTTCATGGTCAGTGGAATTGGTTAGGTCAGCCAATTGTTAATAGTTTGAAAACTAGGATTCGGTTGACTAGTTTGCGAGTTGTTGTGTTTAACGCGTTGTTTGAGGGAATTGACAACCAATTCGAATGTTGTAGACTCAACATGATATGTTGGCTGTGAAAACTTGATTTTTTGAGTATTTGGGTTGAATTGGTTGTCGGTTACTTAAACGGGTCGGTACGGCGCAAATTCGCGTTTATTGGTAGTTTGTGCATCGTGCTTGCGAATTACCGATCCATCCAACTCGTGTAGCGTCGTGTGGACTTGTTGGCTGTGATTTTACTAAATTTGGTCCACACGGGGCTGAGTTGATAGCTAAGTGCATAAACAACCCGTTAACGCGCGTATTCGATAAAACCAACAACTTTCGGGTGTAGTTTGGAAATCCTTTGTCTCCGGAATTAACTAAGGGTGGTTTTGATAAATACATGGCCTCGGGGGCTGATGTAATTGAATTTGGTAACATCAAGACTCTAGGTCAATCAAATCAAGTCAGAACGTCTCGTAGGATAAACGAGTTGGTACGTTTAGTTAGTAATCTTTGTGTACAATCCGACAGGCTTGTAAACTGTGGATTGGCTTTGAAGTTCTCAAACTCTGTGGTGTTTGTGTGGCTCGTTTTAGGTGAGTTCATGATGCCCTTTTTACTCTCTTTACGTTTTGGGCTAGCATATACACCGAAATACAAATTTTATACGAGCGGGTTTTAAAATCCCGTGGTGAAGAGGCCCGTTGTATGTTGAGCCATGATCGGGTCAAATATATTACTCGGGTTGTACCCGTGGTGGAGAGGCCCGTATCACGTGCTTGGATGTGCAAGCTATGACCGAGTCAAATATATTACTCGGGTTTTCAAGTCCCGTGGTGGAGAGGCTCGTGTCACATGCTTAGGTCTTACCGCATCCGGGTCAAATATATTACTCGAGTCTTGACTCGTGGTGGAGAGGCCCGTGTACGTGTGTTCGACGATGAATGTATTATTTGGTGAATTATATTAATTATTTTATTATTATCCTCTCTATTGTTTAGAATTATAAGTTTTGAAATAAAGTATGAAATATTGTTTATGAAAACCTGAACCCACTCAGCTCCAACTGACTTTGTGTGTATGTAAGTTTGACTTTCAAGTTAAGGATTTGAGGTTACCGCTTGGACGTGCTGGAGACTACTCGGAAGGTTGAAGGCATTTCTGGTCAAGGATTTCAAATAAAACGGATATTTTATTTACATTCGATTTTGGACACTTGTAACCGTGTTTGGGACTTTTAAATACTTACACTTTTCCGCTGTTATTTACTCTGAACTTGTTCTAAATAAAACGAATCGATTGGTTTTAAATTTTTGTGAATTTGTGGACGTGATTACCAACTGTAGGATTCCCGGGATTTGGGGTCTTACAAAAACAAATATCAAATCTGGAATAATGCACTTGTTATCTCACTATATAAGCCAAAATTCTCACAAACTTTAAGTGGTGAATTTGATAAACATTTACACAATGCATCGATTTGATAAAACTAAACGATTTCATCACTTCAACAATTTGTAGGGATTCACACCCTACTTTAGTTGGTAATAAGTAATTTTACTTGAGATCAAACTTTACATATTCAATTATCATAAAGAATCGTCTGATTCTTCAATAAATTTCACATCATTTACTCGGTGTGGTCTAAGCGGTCATGCCATTAGATAATCGTATCCATAAACTTCTTAAGTGATCATGTGATTTCACTTTTATATTGGCATAATTTGTTCTCATATTTAATCAATATATTTGCCACTTCTAGTGGTGATTTGTGAGTGAAAGAACGCGCTTTTAAGTGTTTAATATATCATATGTTTTAGTTGTTTGTATCTATCAAACACAAGTACTTTAAGTGACTTTATGTTTATAGGTGCTCGAAACTTAAAGGAACTAATTTGGAGCACTTAGGATGGCAAGGAATTGAGTTATGGGCAAAAGGAAGCAATCGGGGGAGTTCAGAAGAGATTCGTGCATGTTAAAGTAAAACAGGCATATTCGGGGCTAGAAAATGAGTTACGTAACTCATAATATATGAGTTTTGGGTTTATCGAGGAGAAGAGAATGAATATGGAATAAAAATCATGGTATGACAGCAGATTCTATCCGTAACCTACGGCCCCGCCATAAGCTACGGTGACCAGGCCGTAAGTAGCTTACGGCCTGGTCTGACGGGAAATCCGATTTTTCCTGTTTTTCTTCCATATATGCCAGGTTAAACCCTAGTTTGATTATCCTTCATACCCTAGCCACCTTGGACGATTTTGGGGCTTTGATTCATCATCTTAATCCCTTATAATCACTAATTCTTCCATGGTTTCATCCTTCCAATCCATACTCGAGTTAATCATGATGCCGAGGCAAGAGTAAATCATTCATGACCACTTCATGTAAGGCCCCAAATCCCGGAATCCTACAGTTGGTAATCAAATCCAAAATTCACAAAAATTTTAAAACCAAAGCAATTAGTTTTATTAAAAACCATTTCGGAGTACTAAACATCGGAAATTCATAAGCATCTAAAATTCCCAAAACCGGGAATTAGGTTCCAAACAATAAGTAGCGGAAAAAGGTTAACTATTTAAAAAATCCCAAACCCGGGTACAAGTGCCCAAAAATCAAATGTATATAAAATGTATGTTTTATTTCGAAATCTCTGACTAGGAATGCCTTCAACCGTCCGAGTAGTCTCCAGTACGTCCAAGCGGTAATCTCGAGTCCTTAACCTGCAACTCAAACTAAAATACACACAAAGTCAGCTTGAGCTGAGTGAGTTCAAGTTTATATAATCAACGTTTATAATTCAGTTTAAATTTCAAAGGTACAAAAATCTTGAAAATCATAATTAAATAAATACATATTTTTCCCTTTGAAGTATTTATGCTAACACGGGCCTCTCCACCACCGGTCGTAACTCAAGTAATATATTGGACCCGGTAGCAGAAAACAGTACGTAATACGGGCCTCCCCACCACGAGTCGTAACTCGAGTAATATATTGGACCCTATTACAGAAAATCCATGCAATATGGGCCTCTCCACCATAGGTTTCCCCGAGTAATATATTGGACCCACCTGATTGCGGGTTTTGCAAGAGACGGGCCTCTCAACCACATATCACAAGTCACGAAGCCAAGGATCCGAGTCATATATTTGACCTGTCCAAATCATGAATATGCAACACGGGCCTCTCCACCATGAGTTTCAAGAACCCGAGTAATATATTGGACCCGACCACAATCCATACAAACACACACACCCAAAGGCACGCTTACACGTAAGTTCATCAAGCACACACATCAATGGGCATATATACATAGAGCTTAATCATGATGGACTAATAATAATCAACAAGTATAGGCCATAGGGTAATACGTATAAGTCATTCCAGTAAACCAATACAAGTAAGTCTACCCGTATTCAAACAATACTAGGTCTAATAACATACTTTAGCCTAGACCCTAAGTAATATACATATAACCTTAAGGAATATATGACCATAAATGGGTTTAAAATATCATAAGTTATAGAATATAATGTACACATGGTTTCATAAATATACAAATACGGATAAGACTATGCAAAACCATCCAAATAGTTTAAAAGAGTATAATCGGGTAAAATTGTAATACGGTGTGTATGTCAGCCCAAAACGTAAAAAAGAGTAGAAAAGGGCATCATGAACTCACTTGGCACGATGTACAAAATCAACAATGAGCTAGAGAATCCCTAAGTACTCCCACAAATCAGACGCCTGCCGGATTACAAACAATAATTACTAACGGGCCGTGCCGACTCGCTTATCATACGAGGCGTCCTAACATGGTTTAATTGGCCTAAAGCCTCAACCTTATCAAGTTTGATTACCACAGCCCCCAGGGCCTTGTATTTACCAAAACCACCATTAGATAATCCCGGTGACAAAGGATTCCCAAATTGCCCTCGGAAGTTGCTAGTTGAATCGGTTATGCGCGTTTATGAGTTGTTTATGCACTTAGCAACCAACTCATCCCCGTGTGGACCAAATTCAACACAATCACAGCCAACAAGTCCACACGACAACTCACGAGTTGAATGGGTTGGTAATTCACATGAACAACGCACAAACTACCAATTAAACGCGAATGTGCATTGTACCGACCCGTTTGAGCATCCGACAACCAATTCAGCTCCATTAACAAAAATATTAAGTTTTCCATAGCCCGTATAACATACCGAGGCTACACAATCTGAATTGGTTGTTACTTCCCTCAAACAACGCGCTAAACGTAACAATTAAAAATCTAGACAAACGAAATCCTAGTTTTAAATCTATCGACAATTGATCAATCAAATGAGCTTCATAGCTCACGATACTAACAAATAGGATATACCTAGGAAGATGACGGAGCAAAACCTCACTTTAAACAGCCCCGACAAGAAAACAATTGGACAGCCATCGGTTAAGCCCAAAACGAACGTATCGATCAATAATGAGTATAACATGCAAATTTTAGCATGCAAAGATGTATTTTATTACATAGGAAAATCAAAGAAATAAATTAAGAAATTATTACCAGAGTTGCGTAAATGTCTTAGGTTTATAAAAATATTTTTATTATATTTTTCTAGTGCACACAAAAAATCATAAAAATTCCTTCAACATAGAAATGTATGTGCAGCTATTTCAGTGCGCAACAAAAGTATTTTATTTGTTTAAAAATCATTACCAGACCAAATTAAACGATTCCAATTGGGTTGTAATATTAACTCAAAATGAAGTTCCAGAAGTGGACTCAACCAATTTGGATTTGTAGAAAAAGAGTTATGATGTCGGGAAGACAGAACAGAATCTGTCACCGCACATCAGCTTCGACATACGTTTTTATAAAATCATAAAAATCATTCAAATCTCGTCCAAAAGTTACAAATTATACCTTTATGAAACTAGACCCAAAGTAGAATATCTTGGGATAAAGAATAGATCAAAAAAATCAATTTTCATCAACTTACAGACCAAACAATAAACGAGTACGAATCTGTCAGAAACTGTTTTAATCAAAACTCAAACCGTAACGTGTTTATGACATCTATAGGGTTCAATAAGGGGTTTAAATGTTTGATGGTGAAAAAGACTTGCATTGGTATATTACTAACCTTGAATTGGAGTTTTTACACCATGGAGTTGGCTGGAAAAAAGAAAAAGAAGGCTGGAGCTACTGCTGTGTTCTAGGATTGGACAGGAGGGGTGGGGGGGTTAGGGTTTTATGTTATAATTAATAAATTTACAGACTAGCCCCTCTACTTTGAAAATAGTGATAACTTGGATGAAAGGTTAATTGGTTAGACTTACGAGTATGACAAGGAGGTCCCCGAAATATGCCGGATAAATCTCGAAAATTATACAAACTCTACAAATGTCTTATGCCGATAAACAAAAATGTCGGGTGTTACACACTAATCTAACACTTTAAGTTATAAGAGGCGATGTTTTGAGAAAAGGGATGGATAAATGGACTTTTAAAACGTATTACAAGGCTCTAAATTAGAAAGATGAAACCCTGGCTTTTGAACAAACCTTTGTAAACGATCGAGCCGATTAACGAAATTTATGGGCGTTACACTTCAGGTGTAGAGTTTGCATATGAACTATCTTTTGGTTGATTGAATCTATATGTTTAATGGAATTGATTAAACAATTGTTTTTCTAGGACATGCGTTTATCATCAATTATTTGGTTCATGTTCATCAACATGTAGGATTAAGTTCTTATCGTTATTGAACCATATATGTTAAGTTTTATATTAACAAACTAGTAATTAGGTAGACCGCTTTCAGTTGTGTCAATTCTTCGAATTAGGTTCTGTGAATTATCACAACCAAACTACTATGTCTAGTGATTATTTATCTATTCTAATTAACGAATTATGTCTATGTAAGTTCCCAATTGGTATAAATTATCATCAGTCAGTTTATTGCATATCCCGAACCTGGAGTTTTGTCACTGTTTCTCAAAATGTTTTACAACCAGATCAATTTAAACTGCTTGGCATCGTCTGGCTACCTAGTTTATTAATTAAAGAGTCATGAGTCACACTTGCACTTTCCACTGATTCAGTGTGGAGACGACATTACTTACCCGCACGAGTTATATGTATTTAAGCTTAATAAATACTTGTCTTGTATTAGAGCACGACATCTACCTCACAATGGTGCCGTTACCCAGGAAAGTGTGTGAGTGTGTGTGTGTGTGTGTATGTGTGTGTATATGAGATAATAAAAGACAGAAACACACTTAACTTTGGATGTGTCGGTAGGCTCAGCTTTTATGAAAGGACAGTTTGATTGTTGACTTAATTGAACCACATAATTGCTTGATTTTAGTGGGAAACATGTTAGGGCTTTGTTTGCTTAGCTAAGCCTGTGAAATGACTGGGATAAAAGTTTGGGCCATACTCAAGCCTTTTGTTAGTTTGATCGCCAAAAGTTAAATTTTCTAAAATATGAAAAGACTATTGTACGATGCTTGGATAGGCTTAACACTAGAGTATGCTAGATGGCTTGTGATATAAAATTAAATGAAAATACTTCTAGTTTAAGTGGTTAGCGTGTCACGGCATATGGTTTTATGACTTTAAATCCTGTATTGATACGATGCTTCAGGGTTCTGAAATTTTTGGTCTTTATGCGGTTTTTCATCTAGGTATTTGTATTACCTAAGTGGTTTACAAATATTAAATTGAGCTAAAAAGCTAAATCCGTGGTTACTACTATCAAAACAGCAAAAGCTACAAAGCCAATGCAAATAACTTATTCAAAATAGTGATAAAAAAAGTCATAAATGATCATTAGGTACTTCACCTTACACTTAAAAAAAATTGAGTTGATGACTCCCATGTTAATTATGCGTTGGTCTCCCTTGCACATTCCATACCAATAAGAAATAACCTACTTGAGATTTAACGTATGTAAACCTATAGATTAAATCATGCATATTCACCTAAGATGATGTGCTCCATGGTGTTGCTTGATAATGGGGTATGCCATTTAGCGGGGACCACTTGTTAGGTAATTACTTAATTGTACCAAACTATATCTAATGGCCATTCTGGTAGACTTTGATGCTTGAGTTTAGGTAGACAACAATATCCTTGATTGTCTTAGCTATTACATACGGGCTTGAAAATTGATACTTTTTTTTTGCAAAATTTTGATCAGCTGATTTTAAGGTTTAAGTCAAGCTGGGGTGGTCTGGCTTGGTGAAACCATAATGAAGCGTGTTAAGGTGGATTCAGGGCTTTATAGTGTGAGTCCTACTTAATCATATAAACTAATGAATTGTCACACCTTATTCGTCTCAGTAAGTATTAGGACATGGGTTTAATCAGAAAAAAATACCAGTGATCGCAGTTTTTATGTTAGTCTGTCATTAATTAAAATAACCTAAGTGTTTTGTAAAGACAGTTTCTAATTCTGATTCCATTTTAAATCTTTTTAGGGACGAAAAAGGATAAGTGTGGGGATGTGATGTGTGAGTGAAAGAACGTGCTTTTAAGTGTTTAATATCGTGTGTTTTAGTTGTTTATATCTATCAAACACGAGTACTTTGAGTGGTTTTATGTTTATAGGTGCTCGAAGCTTAAAGGAACTAATTTGGAGCACTTAGGATGGCAAGGAATTGAGTTATGGGCAAAAAGGAAACAATCGGGGGAGTTCGGAAGTGATTTGTGCGTGCTTAAAGTAAAACAGGCATATACGTGCTAGAAAATGAGTTGTGAAACCCATAATATATGAATTTTGGGTTTCTCGAGGAGAAGAGTATTAATATGGAATAAAAATCACCGTATGGTAGTAGATTCTACCCGTAGCCTACGGCCCCGCCGTAAGCTACGGTGACCAGGCCGTAGCTTACGGCCTGGTCTGATGGGAAACCCGATTTTTCTTATTTTTCTTCCATATATAAGCCAGGTTAAACCCTAGTTCGATTATCCTTCATACCCTAGCCACCTTGGACTATTTTGGGGCTTTGATTCATCATCTTAACACCTTCCAATCACCAATTCTTTCATGGTTTCATCCTTCCAATCCATACTCGAGTTAATTGTGATGTAGAGGCAAGGATAAATAATTCGTGACCAATTCAGGTGTAGGGTTTGCATATGAACTGATTTTTTTATAAACATTACATGTATTGGGATAAGTTTTGATTAATTTTTTGGTTGATTGAATCTATTTGTTTATTGGAATCGATGAAACAGTTTTTTTTTTCTAGGGACTTTTGTTTATCATCAATTATTTGGTTCGTGTTTATCAATATTTAGGATTAAGTTCTTATTGTCATTGAACCATTTTCCATTAATCATTGATATGTGTTAAGTTTTATATTAACGAACTGGTAATTAGGTAGACCGCGTTCAGTTGTGTCAATTCTTTGGATTCGGTTCTGTGAATCATCACAACCAAACTACTGTGTCTAGTGATTATTTATCTATTCCAAAGAATGAATTATGTATATGTGAGTTCCCAATTTGTATAAATTATCGTCAGCCAGTTTATTGCATATTCCGAATCTGAAGTGTTGTCACTATTTTCTCAAATTGTTTTACAACCAAATAAGTTTAAACTGCTTGACATCGTCTATCTGCCTAGTTTATTAATTAAAGGGTCATGAGTCAAACTTACACTTTCCACTGATTCCCTTTGGAGACGACATTACTTACCCGTACTAGTTATAGGTATTTAAGCTTAATAAATACTTGTTTTTTATTAGAGCACGATATCTGCATCAGGTTGCCGACCTCATGATTCACATAAATATTTTAAAAATTCTCATGGTCGATCTAATTATTAATATGACCATGATTACAGTTTCCTTAATTATGTTCGTGATCTTCATATATGTCGTGATCATTTTTATAGTCACACTCACCTCAATGAACGGATTAGAACCAAACAAATTTCAAGGTTTTTCATTATTTCATCAAACAACATGTGTTAAGTCGCTTTGAACCCTCATACTCATATAATACTAGCAAAGTGCCCGCGCAATGCGGCGACGAACCACACTTAAAGGTTGTTGTTAACGAGCTAATATGAGCCTAACCAAGGCTACTTAGAACTGGACTTGAACTTCATTCCAAGATGGGACGGCTAGGCTCTAGATTAAACTTGAGATGGCTTGCTCGACTCAATTTGGCACAACATTACAATGTATTATCTTAAATGCCAAACATATAACTTAATTATGTTAATGGGTTAAAACTTAAACTTAAACTTAAACAAAGAGTTATATGTCACTTACTCAGTCTATTAATTATTACAAGGACTTAACTTCCATTTATAGAGTAGATGGTCTATCCCTTATTATTCTCCATTCATCAGGGACATAGAAACAATAATTAATGTTTAACATTAAACAAAAAGAAAATTATTTATAAGATTCTTAATGTGTTTTAACACTCGTAATTACTTAAACTATTGAATTTTATGTATATTTATATTTTTGTCCTCCCTATATGAGAACCTAAATTAAGCACAATTCTCACTTTTAAAACAATGATAAATTTTCTATATGACATTATTATATAAAAAAATAAACCATAAAATCAGGCGTTTAAAAAAACTATATATGTATTTTTTTTCTAGAAAAACAAACTACACTTTTTTTTTTGCTATACTTTTTTTTCCAAAAAAAATAAATTATTGTTTCTCGATGCATTGTGCGTATAATATGCGTGATTATAGTCATGAGTAATTACTAAAAAATATGTTGCATTATTATTATATATGGTGTGTAATTATTTTTGCACGTGCGTAATTATGTATGTGCATAATTACAAATATAGATTGCATAATTATACAAATTGCGTGATTATGTACGTGTCAAAACGGGATGGTGCTATTTTTTCAAACGGGTTAGAATGAGGTGACGTTATTTTCAAAACTTGTCAGAATGGGCTGATATGACACGCACAACCCGGTGTCAGTATGCGCATAACCCGACATGGAACGCTTAATTGGCCCACTATGCGCGTAACCCGACATGTGAACACGTAATAGGCCCGCTACGTGAATAAGCCAACATTGGAATTCACACAAACCCAAATCGGTTGCGTAAAATGGCATCCAATTTGTAACCAATGTCGATACAAATGTAACCCGACATCGGCCGCATAACCAGTACCGGTACGAGTGTAACGTGATGAAGTTATACACGCATAACTCGTCATCGGACTCGCAATCGAAGTCGGTACGCTGGTAACCAACACTTGCACGCGCGAAATTTAATTTTGGCACGCGTGTAATGCGAAATCCGACATGTAATCAATGTTGATATGCATGCAACCTAACATCGAACACTTAACCAGCGTCGTTGTTACCCGACGACTTTACACGCTCCGACCAGAACTCGGTTGATAGTCCTAATTCGTATTCGTGTAACATGTGAATTTTTTTAAAATCACAAAGTGTAGCAATACTATACTCAAATTAAAGAGAATAAAATTCTCGTTTTTATGGTGTAGTTTTTTTAAAAACATATTGACGTATGAAATAGTTATAGCCGTTTAAAAATCACGAGGGGTAGTTGGTTTAGCTTAAGGGACCAAGAATGTAATTATTGTTTAAATAGTTAAAAGATGAGTAAAGTTGATGGGCCAAAGATACAAGTATTGTTAAAAGGACATTTTTGTCCCCAAAAACAATTTAAGACATGCATTGAGAATTGTAAATTTAACAACGTTTGTTGGACCTCTTAAAAATTTAAGAGGCCCTTCACTCCTATAATATATATAGTATAGAATATTGTTACTTAAAGAGCATATTCTAGGTGCGGAAATAATCTTTTTAGTAACATAATGAGAAATAGTTACATGATCGGCTTATGTGAGATTTATTGGTCTTAAATCATGCGACCTTCTATAAATGTATAATGAGATTTACAGAGTATAACATTTCTGGTATTATATCTAAGTATAAGTATATAATCTATATTATATTAGATTTGACATCAAAATTCGATAATTTTAACTTGAAATTAAAAAAACAAAAAACCTCTTTTGAAATAGCAACAGAAGATCCGTTTACCTTTTCTTTTGAATACTAATTAATCAGCTCATTCTAAGTCAAGTATATCACCACTAACTTTTGAACCCGTGTATTACACGGAATTTATTACGTCTATTACACCCCCGCAGTCGAAGCGGGAGGAGAATGAATGCTGAGACAGGACCGGAAGTCTTCAAAAATAACCCGCGGAAGACCTTTGTAAAAACATCAGCTATCTGATATGAAGACGACACATGTAGAATGCGTACGTGACCCCGCTGTACTTATTCACGGACGAAGTGGATGTCTAGCTTGGTGTGCTTCGTTCGTTGATGTTGTATGGGATTACCCAAGAGGTAGATGGCACTAGCATTGTCACAATATACTAAAGTATGACGAGATAATGGTCGATGTAGTTCCAACAAAAGATTTTGAAGCCAACATATTTCGGCAACCACATTAGCGACACCCCAATATTCTGCCTCGTCACTCGATGTAGAGACAGTCGGTTGGCGTTTATAGGACCAGGAAATCAGATTAAACCCGTAGTAGACACAATAACCAGAAGGGGAGCGTATGGTGTACGGACACCCGGCCCGGTCAGCATCAATGTAAGCAAGTAGCGAGGGATTCACGGATTTACCAAGAGTGAGCCTGAGGTGCAACGTACCTTTAATATACCTAAGGATACGCTTTTGAGCATACCAATTTGCACTCATGGGTACATGCATATGCATACAAATTTGTTGTACCGCATAACTGATGTCGGAATGTGTAAATGTGAGATATTGGAGTGCCTCAGCCATGCTCCGGTAGAGCGTCGGATCATCAAAAAAATGTACCTGAGATTGCACTCAACTTACCAATAGTGTCAACCGGGTAGCAATGGGTTTGCATCCCAGCTCGTTGGATGATATCTCGAGCGTAATTACTCTGAGAAAGAAACATAGTACAGCCTGTATAGTGACCGAAATCCAAGAAAGAAACTTAGTTGGCGAAGATTCTTCATAGAAAACCCGGTTGCCAGATTGGCTATTAACCGCTTACGAAGATTTTTCTGAGGACGTGGTTAGAAGAATGTCATCAACATATAATAACAGATAGGCCGAATCGGTTTACAAGTGTAAAATAAACAAAGAATTGTCAAACCCACTTTGTTGAAAACCCAAACTCATAACATAATCCCTGAACTGTTGATACCAAGTCCGTGGTGCTTGTTTTAACCCATAGAGAGACTTCTTAAGAAGACATGCCTGATACGGGCAGGTTGGGTTATGAAACCCCATAGGCTGATACATATAGACAGTCTCATCTAATTTCCCGTGTAAGAATGCATTGGTACTTCTAACTGATGCACAGACCACGACCGAGCTAATGAAATAGATAAGACTATACAGATGGTTGCCGGTTTAACTACCGGGCTAAAAGTCTCCCTGTAATCTATACCAACCTGTTGTATACGACCATCACAAACCAATTGAGCCTTATAACCTTAAAGTGTACCATCCGAATTGAACTTATGTTTAAACAAACACATACTACGAATAACATTCATTTGTGGGTGACGTGGAACCAATTCCCAATTAGGTAAGGCAGTAGATGGCTGACCTGTGTGATTAGGTGGGCAGAGGCATCTATGTTTTGAGGAAAGGAGATAGGGGAGACCGAGATTGAGTGGGGGCTGGGTATGTTGTGAGAAGCGGAAGATGTTGACTGGACTAATGTGGGAGCGTCCTGGGCATGGGAGATAGGAGTAGTATTTGGGCCAGGGGAGTTGAGATTTGAAATGGGTGGTGGGGTTGGTGA
This sequence comes from Bidens hawaiensis, assembly GCF_021521415.1. Taxonomy (NCBI): domain Eukaryota; kingdom Viridiplantae; phylum Streptophyta; class Magnoliopsida; order Asterales; family Asteraceae; genus Bidens; species Bidens hawaiensis. The sequence goes on from NW_027491306.1 coordinate 1,373,428, forward strand.
TAGAGTGATTTCTGCCAAGGGCAAATTGGTTTCGAACGTGGGAGTGGAAGTGTGAGATGGGTCAATATGTGACCAAATATGAGAATGAGGATGGGTAGCAATGTTTTAAAAACCGGTTCGAACCGGCCGGTTGAACCGGTTAAACCGGATTTTGTACAGGGCCCGGTATTTTAAGCCCAATATTTTTGGACGGTTTACTAAAACTTCGAACCGACCGGTATTCCTAAAACATCGGTTTAAACCATTAACCCGGTTTTAGCCCAAGAGACTTTTTACCATTTACGGCCCATATTTAAAAAATAATTCTTTTAATCTAGCGATTATAACTTAAATGAGTAAAGACGATTTCCATTCAGCCTTTCTGGTCTAATAATTTTGCATGTGTACGTGATGTTTAACAATGGTTCATGACTCTTCATTTTATTATTTTAATAATAATGACGCATATCTGTTGAGATTTTGGATATTCCTTTTTTTTTTTCAAATCAAGCACTTTTGAATTATATTTTTATAGGATTAAATTTTGGACTTTTTTTTTATTATAAAATCACGTAATTTTGATTATTTTTTGAGTTAAAGTTGCATTTACATTAAATAACAAGGCAAATATTCACCTCGGTTGAACCTCCCGGCACAATCCGGTTAAACCGGTTGTACCATTTTTTAGCCTAATTTGGTACAAGTAAAAAACCGGTTTTTAACACATTGATGGGTAGAAAGAAAATCATAAGAGTGTGGAGAGGAAGATGGTGAGGTGGAATAGTTCTGAGCAAAAGGAAATATGGTTTCGTCAAAGACATGTCGGGAAAAAATAATTTGATTCATTTGTGAATTGAAGCATTGGTATCCATGATGGTTTGATGGGTAGCCAAGGAAATACATGGTGATGAACGGCGTGCGAGTTTATGAGTTAGGGTGGACTGGTGTAAGGGATAGCATAGCGAGCCATAGGCCCGTAGATGATTGTAAGCGGGATGCCGATTATAAAGAAGTTTGGTAGGAGTTTTAAAATTATATAATTTACTAGGGAGGATATTTAAGAGGTAAGCGGCAACCTCTAGGGCATGGTGTCAAAAAGATGAAGGAAGGAAAGCATGAGAAAGGAGAGTTCGAATGATGTTATTAATGGATCATATTTTACGTTCGACTTTCCCATTTTGAGACAAGGTGTGAGGGTAGATAAGTAGAAAATCATGCCGTTTATGTCACAAAATTGTTTAAACAATGAGTTTATGTATTTGGTTCTATTGTCGCATTGAAACGTTTTAAATTATCCCTCAAATTGAGCTTTAATTAGTTTCGAGAATGTATTAAAGATGGTATAAACAGTAGACTTTTTTGCCAGTGGAAAAGTCCACACGAAATATGTCCAATCATCCAGGTATAGTATATACTAGTGATGACCACTGACGCTAATAACTGGTGATGTCCAAAGGTCGCTATGGATAATATCAAATGGGAAATTAATACAAGTATTCGAAGGAAAAAAAAGGTAATTTAATACTTTTTCCTAGCACACATGACTGACAAATTGTCTTATTCATCTTATTAAAAGAAATAGCATTAGGTTGTCTTTAAAGAATGCAATAAAGACGGTCCGTGATGATCGAGCCATTGATGCTATAATTGATGAAAGAGAGCTACAAAAATTTATGGAGAAGTGTAGTGTGTAGACTTCAGTGGAAGTACAGAATAAATATCAGCGCTATTGTTGTATCGAAGGATAGGGATCCGGGTTATGAAATCCTTCACAAGAAAACCAAGAGGGTTAAATTCAATCGAAAAATCCAATTATCAATGGTAAGACGACGAACAAAAAGTAAGTATTGAATGAGTTTTGGTGCGAAAAGGATATTGTTTAATTTGAGGGGTGGGTAAGGTAGGGGTAGGTATTGATTGCCTTATCTAGTTACCGGAATGGTTGTACCATTTTCAACTGTAATATTATGAAAACTGCCATTATTAAAACAAGATTGGAAATTACCTGGATTATTGGTCATGTGAGATGTTGCCCCGGTATCCATGAGCTACTGATCCGGCGTGTTAAAAGGCATAGTGTAAAGGGCTTGCTCGATGTTTGTAGGAGTGTATGCGGCTGCATGGGCCTGATTGGGCCTTGGTTCAAGCAGACCAGCTGCAGGAGATCCATTAGCAAAACTGTTGGGCCTAGGTGTGGTGGTGGGATAAGGACAGGGTAGGCTGGGCCATTGGGTTGGGTGTGGATGATAATTTTGTTTGGCTGCCCAAGGAGGTTGTGTATTTCAAGCAGGGTCCCATAGGTGTTTGCATATGGTCAATATGGGTTTTGTTGAAAGCCCCTGCCACAACCAAACGAATAACATCCTCGACCATCGCGGCCTCCACGATTACAGCCACCACGGCCTCGTCCCCTTTCCAAGACGTCAATGCGATAATTAGTTTACGAGTTGGGAGTGTTTTCAGGTTTGTTGGCGGTTGCTGAAAGGAGATGCCGGCGGTAATGGTCACGGCTGCAACTTGGAGGTTTTTCCGAGTTTCTTCACGCATGAGCCTGGAACGTGCCGCATAGAAAGATGGTAGCGATTTCATGTTTTGTAAAAACATTTGAATCCCTTCGTATTGTTCGTTAAGACCAGTGATTAGTTGTATGATGAGGTCGGTATCTTCTACCGGGGCGTCGACATTAGAAAGTTAATCGGCGAGAACTTTTAATTCTTGACAATAAGCGTTCATATTCGGGATGTTGTCAAGACGGGTAGTGGCAAACCTGTTTTTAAGATATCTACGAGGGCTGTCTATGCGGCGTAAGCCATTGTGATTTTCCTCAAGATGGTGGAGAGAAGGTCGATGGAGATGGTTCCATAGATCCATTGAAGGACTACTGAGTCAAGTCTTTCCCATGAATCAATAGCGGGTGGTGGAGGCGGTGGTGGTGGTATAGTTTTCGGATCAGATTCTTTACCAGGAGGAGGACGCAGCTTGAATGGATTGGGTGGGAGAGGTGAGATGGTCATAGACCAGGTAGGCTTTGCAATGAATTATGAATAGCTCGAACCATGTGGTGTATTGAGCGGACTCCATCTCTAGTGTGATAGGGATGAAGTTTTTGATGTTGGTGATGGTAACAGCCGGACGAAGCTTATTTTTCATGGTGATGGACATGAGGAAGAAGGAAGAACCAGGATCGGTGAGGGATAGTAGCAATAACCATGAGAGAGAGAGAGAGGGCTAGGGTTATGCTAGGTATGATACCGTGATAGAACACAATATTTTCTGCTTGATCTCTATCTTCTCATTAGTCCTCATTATATAATACAATTACAATCTTTTGGGAATCTTCTGAATGAAGATAAAGATCTCAACAATATAAGCTATAGATAGGGAAATAAATATATTATCAAAACCAATATTATGTTAAGAACTGCGAGAATCACTTAGGTGCTGTTTGTTTTTTCAGCGGCAAAATGTCTGTATTCTGCGAATCATATCTGCAGACATCTGTAGAAGAGTTGAACCAAACCTCTGCAGCCTGTAAGAAGAAGTTTGATTGTTTTTTAACGTCTATAGACTGTTAAAATAAACTGGTGGTGGTGTACGAAATATGGTAGTGGGTGGTGGTGGACGGTGATAGTGGTAGTGGACGGTGGGGGGGGGGGGGGTGGACGATGGTGGTAGACGGTGATGTTAGGTGGTGGTGGCGGACGGTGGGAGGTGGTGGTGATGGACGGTGGTGGCGGAGGATGGTTGATGGTGGGTTGTGGTAGTGGTGGACGGCGATGGTGGGTTGTGGTAGTGGTGGACGGCGATGGTGGGTGGTGGTGGGTAGATGGTGGTGGTATCGGACGATGGGTGGTGGGTGGCGGTGGTGGTGGTGGGGGCGGTGAGTGGTGGACAATGGGTGCTGATAGGTGGGTGATGTTTAACCCTTTGCAGACCTTAGAATATCTTAGAAGTTGATGGACCGAGTCTGCACCAAGAATAGTTTGTGCAGACATTTTTCAATGAAACATTTTCTAAAAAACAAACAATGTGCAAATTGTAATGTTTGCTCATGGTTTGCGTGGCGCAGACAAAAGAGCATATGTAAACCTTTTTTAAAAAAACAAACTTAACCTTAAAACACTTGTACAACTAACTTTGTTGAGAGGGGGTAGGCGGTTAAACCACCTTATGCATTACAATAAAAGTAGTGTCTATAAGTGTATTATATATGTTAGTTTTGTTGTTTTCGACGTAGTTCCAAGTTGAGAACCGTGATAAACGTATAAACATTAATATCTATTTCTTTAACTATGCATAGGCTAGTTGTTAAACACACCATCTCATTTACAACTATAGACAAACACAAATTAACGTAGATATTAATCTTCATTCTAAAAGTATTCCGTACAATATTTGTACCAAAACACACGAAACTGGAAAGATTCTTCAGTGATCTTCTTTGATATGCTTAAAAGGAATTGCAATGATGAGGCTCAATGATTCTTCTTCTATAGAGTTGGAGGGGCGTAAAATGAAACAGGAGTGACGGCTAGGAAATTATTCATTTACATTTGCTTACTTTTGTTCTCAATTTTGCTCCCATTGATGATTATAAGCAAAGTAGAAAAACACGCCTTTATTGTGAGCAAACCCAAGTGTAAGTCCATAGTGATTGTGAGTAAGAATGTCATTGGCAATCAAAGTAAATTTATGAGCGTCACCAATTTAAATGTCGGGCGTTATTAAGTATTATCACACTTTGAGTCCTAACTCATATAGTCTAATTCGCCAATAATAACTTAAAGTAGAAAAAGAATGACGATTTTTAAAGAGTCAAATATATGACGAATAAATCTCTTTATATTCATTTATTATGTTCATTAAAAATATTTGGCTGCAAGCCTGCAATCACCAATCACCATTTTATCTTAGCTCAATTTTCTTCAACATACATCACCTTTGCCAATATTTTACAGGAGTTTATGAATTAATTACACTCTAATCTATATTATTGATAATTTTAAGGCAGTAATCATAAAAAAAACAATAAAAAATCCAGTGCAACCCTAACTATATCCATCATACCTCATGCTCTCTGTTAGCTTCCGGAGAAGTAGATTTACTCCTTGAGCTAGAATTTGGCAAAGAATTCGAACCCGCAACTTGAGAATTTATCACTGTTGCCGCCACAGATTTGTTGTAGAAGGTTGACGAACATCTATTTTCACTTGATGTTGTAGGGAAACTCGAAAACACTGGAAATGTATCTCCAAGTTTCACAATCTGGCCTGATTTGTCACTTCCGGCTTGACTTCCCACCGCACCACCACTTATTATTGATGTCAATGCAGCCCTTAAAACTGACTGGAAATTGGGGTCTGCTGTGATTACTCTAGTTGCAGCTTCAATGGTGTCTGGCTGTAGAGAATTTTGATTAGTGGTTGGAGTAGTCATTATAGTCTTGTTTTGCATGAAAGAATGATAAATGTTTTCTTGAGGTTGTGTTGATCCAAAGTTGAAGGACCCTGTTTGATTTTTCGCATAGTTTAGGGACCCGTTGCTCCATGAAATTGGCAATGCATTAGATTCCAAAGAGCTAAAATTCAGGTTTGTGGTTGAATATCTTGGAGGGAAAGCGGTTGTCACAGGTGGTGATCGGTAGTTGTGTGGTGATGATGTCGAAAACGTGTTTGAAGTGAGATCAAGTGTGACAGTTGGGCAAGAGGGAGAGGGGGATATAGAAGAATGTGGTAAGTAAACCGACTTTAGTTTTGAGTTCTCGTTGAGATAAAAGTTTAGCCCTTGAGAAGTGGTGTTAGGGTTAGGGTTTGAGCTTGATCCAGAGGTTGAGGAGCCCGATGTTAACATACTGGCGGCTGCGGATGTGGTGGACGCCATAGCAGTGGCAGATGCCGGAAGGGGATGGTTGTGTGTTCCTTCGTATGTAGTCATCAGTATTGACATATCTTGAGGGCATCTTTGTACCTACACAAGATAAGTGTTTTAGATACAAATTCAATAACTAAGCACTTAAAGTAGTTGCACAAGTTTTCACCAATCTTAACAGGTTATGTTGTTAAAATTCTACCTGTTTTCTCACTGGGCAATTTGTAGAGACAGTGCAACGATAATATGCCCGTGGGCAAGGATTTCCCTTTGCGATCTTTTGTCCATATTTTCTCCATTGGCATCCGTCATTCATCTAATAATTAAAACCCTAATTGTAAGTACTAATTAATATAAGTTAAGCATAGGCCCTTGTTAAAACATATGTCTTGGAAGTTAATTACCGTTGGTGTTTCACAACGAACTCTAACAGAAACCCTAGTTTTCTTGGCAGGGTTTTGTTGTGAAACTTCAGGATCATCTCCAATTCTCTTTGGACTTTGAGGTTTCTGTGGTGTCCAAGTCTCCCCGCTTTCATCTTTAACTTCTTCCAAGCTATTATCTTGGCCCGGGTTAACTGAAGATTCCGCTTGTGTCGTGGATGGCATTTCAAAGTTTCCACACTCAAGCCCAAGACCTAATCCTTTTGCATTTTTGGTAAGAGGTGTTGAACATCTCTTATGTTTCTTGGTCGGGTCGGTGGATGATGTTCTTCCAAGACTGAGGGAAACAAGCTCAGACTCGTCGTTTATCTGCGGTTGGTTGTGATCAACTTTGGTGAACGTGGTTGAGGCTTCTTGTTGTTGATGGAGAATATCTTGAAACTTCTTTTGGAGGGTTTGGTATTCCTTCATGATCTGCTCCAAGTGCGTCTTTAGCCTTTGATTTTCTTCCCTCACCTCGCCTATTTCGGCTTCAGTTAACTCAAATTGCTTCTCATCCTGTGTTAGTTCGAACTTGTTAATATTAGCTACATATTTCATATAAACTTAAACATATGTAATGGTGAGTTGATTAGACTACAAAATTCACGATGACAAAAATCTAATGCAAAACTTATAATAAATTTTGCGATGGAAATCAATCGGTCACTAGTTTCGTGACAAGTTTTGTCCATGCTTATAAGTCTATTGCTAAAATTAATTCATATAAGTTAATTAAAGAAGTGAGATTAGGTATAATTTTATGTGCTTAAACGGATTCCTTTGATTGAATTGAATTGATGAGTTCACATGGTTAAAGACCAAAAGTTCACACGACACAAATCTAAATCTACAATTTGACCACGTAAAAGTCTCAACATATTTTTAATTAGTTTAGTAAATAAAATAAAGAGATCTTGAATATGTTCATTGTTCCTTCCACAAGATGAACCATATATCGAGTGTTGAAAATAAAAAATATCTAATATGAGAAATTTACTTGGTCAAGAAATTAAAGATATCGATATGAAATTTATGCAAATCATTTTTGTGGTTGATAGCAAAACAAGATCCGAGATGTTTAGTAGCCGTAGAAGATATTTTTTTTATTACGGAAGTTCTTAACGTTTTATCTACTTTAAATCTTAAAGAAGAATATATATAAGAAAGAATCAAATAAATAAGGAAAATTTAGCTTCATTCTTTGAAAACTCAAGTTTCTCTCCTTTATGAAAGGGATTAACACTATTATGGCATGTAGACCAAAAATTATAAGTTCCAATATTAAAATTAATTTGCTATATATGCAAACAAATCTATTAGGAAAACTAAAAGAGAAGAGGAGAAAGATTTGTCATAAAGAACACACTCATCTTCACATAAAAAAAAATACAGGAAGTTCTTTGGAGAAACTAGAATAGAAATATATGACGATCTCCAACACTTCAGACGTGAAGAGGATCCTTATCAGGTGAAGCGGGCTCGAGGAGATTTAGCGTTTGCAGTTGGTCTAACAGAATAAAGCTTCTCTATTTCAGTTCAAATAGCAAGTATTCAAAATTAAGCAAGACAATTATCATTGTTTCTCTAGTTCATGAATTTTATATAGACCAACCTCTTGTTCACTATTACGGTAATCATCTCCCGTGACTTCCTGCTTGATTTGGGTTGTTTTCGTTAGATCAACTTCCATGGCGGCTAGCTTCTGTGTCAAAAGTATTCTACTCCTGCTTGTGAATGAATTTAATATAGCTATAAATGAGAGGGACATCTGTTCTTATAATGAGGGGGGCATCAATGTTTGACTTGTATGTATATACGTTTTCTTCTCTTCAATATTTCCACAATTATCAAATATGATAAAATGTCAATGCCCCAGTTGCATGCCGTCACATACAAATTATTTTATTACTAGTGTCATTTTTTAATTTATATAGAAGACCTATTTATTTCTCTAAATTGAATATATATATATATAATTTTTCAAAAGGAACATTAGATCGAGAACTGCATAATAAACATCTACACATTATTTTTAACTGTAATTAATACATGAGATGGCTTTGTAAAGCATAGAAAAATGAACAACTAATTCGTCAACTGACTTCGATTACACAACGAAAACTTGTTGATAACAAGGCAGCATCGTCGGTGTCTTTCTTTGGGAAGGGGGTGGAGTCAGTAACTGGCTGATTGAACTAGATGAGGGATGGGCTCTTTGGTTTGGCGGTTCAGTCTAATATTACTTCTAATGAATAAGTTATTATTGTTTTTCTTTTTTTAGAAAAAAGTTGAAAAAAAATTAGCTTTCATTCACTTAATGGACCATCCGTGTTACTCACTAAAAATATCTGTATAATTTCTGACGGTTAGAAACCAAATATGCAAGACTGTAAATCAGAGTATCGTCTCTGTAATTAACTATAATTTTTATTTTATATTAAATAAAAAATATATAATGTGAGAATCTAATCTAACTAATATATTAAAAGGAATACATGTTACACATGGCTTTCAAATATGTCGTCCACATGGGATGCCAACTAAATAATTTTCATTTATACATATTCCATAACTAATTTTTTAATTACCATTCATTCAATTTAATTATTTTTTATGTTAAATGATATTGCAATTAATACATTTATTACTATTTAATGTTTATTAATTACCTCAATTAAACCAATTATTACTTTGTTAAAATTATATTATTAACAATTTCTAATTAACTCAATTAACTTATTACCTCAGAAAATATGGCTAGTTTTAATAGCTTGATTAATTGGTATAATTTTTTTTAACAAAGATATTACAGATTTACGGGTCAAAAGTGTCTGGCATAAGTTAACTTCATTTTGGTATAAAAATTGAAGCATAATTGAAAAGAAGTTATAGCAGTTTGATATATTTTAGGTTGAAGGATACGGTTTGTTATCAAACAATTCATAATATTTCACAAATAATTTGCCCTTATACTATTTTTATGGTTACCTTAAAGTTTATATTTTTAGCAATTGTGATTAACCCATAATGGACAAACAAATCCGCTCATAGTCGGTAAAGGACATAACCAATGGTATTGTGACTAATGTCGTTTCTCTATATGTGATTGAGCATGCTTGACTAATTTCAACAAAAAGATGGTCATGGTTATTTTATGTGTGTGTAAGATTCAACATCTTGTTTTACATGACTCTTAAAAGCAAATGCAAAAGTCATAATGTTACATAAAAATTTATATATAGAAACAAAGATAAATTTATTGTTCATGTCATCTTAGTTTTTATGTTAATTTAAAAAGACGGATCACACTCATATTTAGTTCAGGTCAATAGTTTTTTAGTAAAATTAATTCGGCTCGAAACAGGTTATGAACGAAAACTGTTCGGTTCGAAACAAGTTGTTTTAAAAGAATATCAATTGGTTAGGTCAAAGCATGCGTGTCAAAAAGGGTTATGATTCGAATAAACTCAGGTCGAATCGTGTTGTTTTTAATCATAGTATTTTCTAACTTAAAAATAATTAACCAGAGCCATACCTGAAATCGTTGATTGTATGATGAATATGAAGAACAGTCGTTGATTAAGTCTTTGTTTGGATCTGGTTCTTGGTTTGATTAATGTAATGAGAGGTCGTATGTTTTAAGCATAAAGATAGGAAGCATTTAGGGAATTAAAAATCAGATTTAAAAATATGTTATTGTTTACCATCATGCCCCTATATGTTCTATTGAATCTAACGTCCCAAATCACTTCTTACACTTTTTAGAAAAAAACCACTTCTTATTCTAACCTCTCTCTCTCTCTCTCTCTCTCTCTCTATATATATATATATATATATATATATATATCCAAACTGTAAGAATCGTAGTAGCTAACACAACCCATTCTACATAAAAATGTATTACCTAGTATCATCATATTCGGGCATGAGAGGACCACAAGCAAAATAAAATATATTTTGAAAAAGGGTCTCAAAATGTTAATTCGCTTTGGGCCCCCAAAATAGTTGTGCCGGCCCTGGTATAAATATTTCATTTGGCCAATGAATTTTGGTAGAAAAATTGTTATTCTAAGCAGGTGCTTATCTATACAATTCAGAAGTATATAAATCCCACTTTTCAATGATAATACTATTTTTTATTATGTTTCTTGTTCGGACCTAACCCCAAGCCGCGACCGAGCAAAAAATTCTATTTGATGTTTGGTTGAGAAACATCTGAACGCCGTAAAAATGAGACCCCATTAAATAAATTCTTGGTCTGCCACTGACGTTGAATAAGGTGACAAAACTTGGTTACGTTATAAAAACCAAGCTATATCATATTAAATTCAGTTACCGGTTTTAAAATTTGGAATCTGATCTCAGAATGAGTTTGAGTCGAAACGGGTTATTTTAAATGATAGTATTATCTAACTTAAAAGTCAAATTCATTATTCATGCATTTTTAGTTTTATGTTAATTTGAACGAGCGGTTCTGGTTCATATATGGTTCAAAATAGTTTGTTGAAACAACCGGTATTTTCAAACCTGATGAAAACTTTTTCCATTGAATTATTTCCTTTATGAACAATTTATTTTTAAATCCTTCGTCACTATTATAATTAATATAATATATAATTTAATTTATGAGAAATTGTTATACCATGCTAAATTATTTGGCATTATGATTTTTTTAAATAATTATAATTGTTTTATATGTTTGATTTTATTTATAACCTGTATCAAATATTTAAATATTGGTTTATTAACATTATATCATTTTTTAGCCCATGTAATACACAGGTTATTAACCTAGTAAAGAATAGAGAACTTGAAGAACTCCACTTCAACGTTTAGGTCTTTGAGATTATCGCAAGAATCGGGCCTATTTGTTGACTGCCAATCCATTTTTATTATCCATTTGTCTCTAGCCAATTAGCACCTAAACATCACATGGTTGAAATTTCTACATACAGAAAACAAATAATAATTAAAAGTTCAATGATCGGTTACGTCACTCGTTTTGAAATTCCATGGTCCCTGAGTTTCGGCTAGATAAGTTAAAAACAGCCTCATTTTTCATTCTTTGATATTTGCTTTTGACTTCTTTTTATAAAAATCATTTGCATCTCTTTTCTTTCTTTTCATGGGGAGCGGCGCCCACATATACCCAGTTTTCACGTAGAGTACCCGATCGGTAAACACATCGGGTATTTGAGTGCAAAATCAGGTATAGGCTTTGGGGTACTAGCACCCCTTGAGAAACAGGTCGTTGCCCCCTATTTTTAGACCTTTTGAACTGGGAAAAGTAAAAAAGAAAAAAAGAATTAATTCATCATTTACCATTTTACACTCACAACCTAAAATACAAACAATATTCTATATATTCAACACCCAAACTAACAATCTTCATGGAGAATTCAAATATTCAACAAACCAAAAAATCATCTACATCCTGAGCAGGTTCGAACACGAAAGGACACTATTCTATTGTGAGGATCCGACTCTAACGTATGTGGCGGTTTGACCGCTAGAAGAAGCGGTAGAGAACATGGTTCTGTCGTTCAAGACGGTTCGAGCTCAAGTTATGGCAATCTCGATCATAAGTGAAATGACATGGTACATGTTAGTGCTATTAGTTGCATTATCTTGATAGTCAAAAAAAAAATTGGTGTTGTAGGGGCAAACCCATACTATGTAGGTCGGGTACCGGAACCTGAGCATTTTTTTTAAAGTTCTTAGAAATGAAGTGTTAAATTTTTTATGGACCTCATAAGAATTAACAAGTGGAAGCTATAATATTAATACTAAGTTGTTAACTCTATTGTAGTAAATCCCTTGTGATGTAATTACTAATGAGGCTCAAGTTCATGCCTTAGAGCATTCTCATCCAACCTCTCATATTATGTGAGGGATGTTTTTATAATTTAGAGAGTGATTCAGGGTGTTGTCAGTGAAGAGTTTTTATATTTTAGAAAAATTAGTGATTTTTCTATATATTTGAAAAGTTATTGTTCATCCACTATAATTTTTTAATATATTTTGAAAGTGGTTGTGAGTGAAGGAAAGAGAAAATGTAATAATAAAAGGTATAAAAAGTATTATTTAATTGAAATGGAGAGAGATAATAAAGTGAGTTTTAGTGTAATTTTTTGTTTGAAGATAAGGAATAGGATGAGAATGCTTACTAAGCATGTTTTTTGCTTTCCTTTTTCTTTTTAAATTCCAATTAATATCAGTTTTTTTGCTGAATTAATTTCAGAAGTCCTCATCTTTTGATTCACGTTTTTTTTTACTCTAAAACATAGATGGATTTCATATCAACGGTGAATTGGGGGAAAAAATAGGTATTACTGTGTATGAAACATTGTTTGATCCTCTGTTGATTTTCTTACGTCGTGGGATTCTTGATATTTTTGAGTGTAAATCAGGGCCGGCCCTTGGCAACCAAAGCCCTAGCTTTGGGGCACCAGAATTTTAAGGCCCCTAATTTTTACTACTATGTTAATTCTCTCGTTTGACAGTCTGGTAACCTGGTTGCATAGAAACAAACACTTATTTGTTGAGCTTACACCAAAAAATGCGATTTTGGATTGCTTTTTTTTATTATTGTTGTAAACCATGATTTTGGATTGGATGTTATTATCTTTCTGCCTTGCAATATTGTGTGTATGTGGTAGGTTCTTATGTACATAAACTTTTTGATAAAATGTTTAAGTGAATACATATTCTTTTGGATTTACTGTGTGACAAAATTTTTTGTCTTAAGCAATTGTTTAATTTATTCTTATTTCATCATTTCTTTTTCTTAATTTATCTATCTATATATATATATATATATATATATATATATATATAGGGGAGATTTCTTTTGAGAACCACACTGAGTTTTAAGAACTCGAAAGAACTCAACGTAACAATTTTTTTTTTTTGAATTTTTTACGCACCGAGTCCACTTTTTACATATGTGTAACGGATGTTAAAATTAGTGTAATCACTATAAATCTTTATTCTCTCTCCTACTTAATTTTTTAATCAAATATAATCTCAACCACATAATCTAATCTATTTAATTAAATGCGTGGTTGAAAATTGAGTTCTTAAGTTCTTAAAACTTAACAAGGTTCTCAAATTATCTCTCCCCTTATATATATATATATATATATATATATATATATATATATATATATATATATATATATGGTGGAGTTATAATAAGAAGTGTAGTGTGTCTAAATAATGTAAGAAGTAATATGGTGGGTTAGATTTAGTGATCTGATGGTCTAGATGGAAAGTGTGTTTTTTAGGCGGTGTGTTTTTATTTTAATATCTGCTTTATAAAACTCCAGGCGTATAATCGCCAATCCAATCTTAAAACACACCATCAAGAACATAACAAGATATATAATAGTGTGTTTTAAATCGAAATAATCAAAATTAAAAAAAAAAACACCAGATGTTAATCAAAAGTTAAAGCACAACACCAAGAAAAGCAAGAACAAAAACACACTTTTATTAGCAAAAAACACACCAGTATTAAACCCACGATAACATGTACATTCAGATTACAAAGAACAGCCTTACTCTAACCATCCCCCCCTCCAAACACCCATTAAATACACACACTCCCAACTCTCTTTCAATATTCTTTCAATCAACCAGCCACCATCGCCGTCACTGTTCAACCAGCCACACTATCAGAAATCCAGTCGCGCCGGTAACCAGAAAACCACCACATCAAATATAATAAACGCAGATATCAACTGAACAGTTTTAAAACATTCAAACATAATAATGAATTTTAATTTGGAATCGAAACACTAAAAAGACATCAATTGATTAATTAGACAAAATTTATAATCAATTTGGAATCTGGGCTTTATATTGGGATCAAACCACGGGTGGAAAATCGGAACCGGAATCAGATTTGGATATGGTGATATTGAATATGGAAAACTGTCCTTGTTGCGTCACCATCGCCATCTCCGGCGCCGCTGCAAAGCCGCCGTTTAACCAGCCACCCCAACCCTAGCCGCCGACGCCTTGCCCATTGGATGCATAAACTGTCCTTGCTGCATCGCCATCGCCATCTCCAGCGCCGCCGCGCCGCAAAGCTCCACACCTGTCCGAAATTCGGCCCCGCCGGTAATATTGAATCTAAAGAACACACAATTTGGATTTGGATGTGGTGACATTGAATCATTGAATCTGGAAAACTATGATTATAGATCTTAATCAACTGATGAAGGATAATAATTAACCGGAGCCATACCTGAAATCGTTGATTGTATGATGAATATGAAGAACAGTCGTTGATTAAGTCTTTGTTTGGATCTGGTTCTTGGTTTGATTAATGTAATGAGAGGTCGTATGTTTTAAGCATAAAGATAAGAAGCATTTAGGGAATTAAAAATCAGATTTAAAAATATGTTTTTGTTTACCATCATGCCCCTATATGTTCTATTGAATCTAACGTCCCAAATCACTTCTTACACTTTTTTGAAAAAAACCACTTCTTATTCTAACCTCTCTCTCTCTCTCTATATATATATATATCCGAACTGTAAGAATCGTAGTAGCTAACACAACCCATTCTACATAAATATGTATTACCTAGTATCATCATATTCGGGCATGAGAGGACCGCAAGCAAAATAAAATATATTTTGAAAAAGGGTCTCAAAATGTTAATTCGCTTTGGGCCCCCAAAATAGTTGTGCCGACCCTGGTATAAATATTTCATTTGGCCAATGAATTTTGGTAGAAAAATTGTTATTCTAAGCAGGTGCTTATCTATACAATTCAGAAGTATATAAATCCCACTTTTCAATTATAATACTGTTTTTTATTATGTTTCTTGTTCGGACCTAACCCCAAGCCGCGACCGAGCAAAAAATTCTATTTGATGTTTGGTTGAGAAATATCTGAACGCCGTAAAAATGAGACCCCATTAAATAAATTCTTGGTCTACCACTGACGTTGAATAAGGTGACAAAACTTGGTTACGTTATAAAAACCAAGCTATATCATATTAAATTCAGTTACCGGTTTTAAAATTTGGAATCTGGTTTGTTTATTACACCACTCAAATTCTAATTCATCACTTTCGGTCTCTTCCAATCTACATGGAATTTAAATAGAGATTTGAATCATGGGGGTTTTCAAGATAATCAAATGCAAACAAAAACAAACATACCCAGTAGAAAAACAAACATACCTGGTAGAATTGTATGTGCCTATGTGTGTGTCCATGTGTATGATTGAGTATATGGATGTGTACGTGTATGCACGCATATTCGATTGTGTGTATGTGAATGTGTGTGATATGTGATATATATATATATATGGGTAAAGGTCTCTTAAAACTGGATCTTACATAAGCGAACGGATTTGCCCTTGATAAACGACCGCGACGGGTGCGGTAAAATCAAACGATCGAACAAATAATATAAAGATAATATGGATAGTGAACGATTTCGTAATTGATAATAAAACATGAGATATAATAAACGAACCGATCCCACCCAAGGTAAGCTCCCCTTGGGTGGTTGATTACACCATAGACAACACACACATAAATAAAAACAATAAAGTCCTATTTATAGCAAAATCACAAATAATCTAGAAGCTTTCTCCCCGTTGAAGATAAACGCGTGCACCGAAGCTCTCGTCTCGGATCCGGGTTGCTTGCCAACTTTAACCGAATGATTGACCAAAATATATTTAACGAGTTTCGCCACATTGATATCGCAAGTTACAATTTTTTGGCCTTACAATCACCCCCCTTGACTTGTGATATCAATTGTTTAACCGTGTCACAAATCTTTACGAATCACCAGATAAAAACCTAAGCCTCTTTGTTTTAATTCACCTCCTCAAGGTATGACCAACCTAATTTCATTAATGAAGGAGTTTTCGCTTCTTTATCTATTCCTCTCAGATCTTAAGCTATATAGGCATGAGATGAGCTCGAATATCCACAAATCTATTTCGAATTAAGTGATTACACGATTGAACGACAAAACTTATTATTTCCTCTTCAAATACAAATCAAATTTGTTCAAAGTTCACCGCACAGATGCAACTTCCCGAACATCTTGGAAAAAATATAAATAATAAGTTTTGAACACTCGATCAAACTATGGAAAAAGGCCGATCAATTTTAACTTACATTCGTCAACCCGAAAAATAACCAATTCTTGGCCCAAAAATATGTCATGACCTGAGATCCATTACAGCTGGCCACCCAGTGCCAAACAAGGCCCAACTCCGACCTAGTGGTCCAGATTCAAGTGGCCCATATCTAAAATTTGGAAAGCTAAAAGCCCAAAATTTTAAAATTATTGTAGGCCAATCAGCATACGGTCCCAATAACCACACAACCTTCACTGTTGAAAATTTAGAATCCAGTCTTAGGGTGGCCTAGCATGATGGACTAATTGTTGGGCCAACATGCAAATTAGGTCACGATGGAATCTTGGAACCTTAGTGTCAGAAAAGACAACCGCCAACAAGAATTTGTCTTAGCAGCCAACAATCCTAGTTGTTCACGAAGTTGCCATCATCAACATGCGACCACACGCCATCCACAACCACAAACCGCCGCAAGAGTCACCGGTGACTCCAACTGATCAGAAAACATTGGTATAAGCATCCAAATCCACCAAAATTGAAGCCACACTAGGAATTGACAACAACCCAACAGCTTAATGCCCAAATCAACCAAACAACCGTCACTAGCCGCCAACTAACCTGAAATCACCGCCGGCGAAAAAGCCTAGGCTCGTCGGAATTTCGGCGCATCACAGAAACCTATCCATCATGGTTGGGATTCACCGAAAACACACCCTTTTTCAAGTTAGTTTAACCCCACGATCGGACCAGGTTACGATACAATCGTCACATGTTGTTGATGTGAACCGCAACCATTTGCGACCGCCGAAGAATCGGTTTTATGGCGGTGGTTTGGCCACTAATGCTATACCCTTCATCTCTTTTCATAAAAACCACCAATAAGCATCATAAAAATCTTCAAATAAATCTCTAGACGGGGTTGAGAATCCGAATCTACACACAAGACGAACTTCGAGCATCTTTATTTCCCCAAATCTTCACACTTTATTTCCAAACATCAAACTTTATTTCCAAAACTTCAACAGATCTTCAAAAACTTCAACAAATTAACGTCTCGGTTCGGGTAATCGCGGAATTAGAACCCGAATATCAAGAACAAAGTTGAATCAATTGATTCAATCCGCCCTGATACAACTTGTAGGTCTCCTAAAACCGGATCTGACATATAATATAAAGATAATATGGATAGTGAACGATTCCGTAATTGTTAATAAAACATGAGATATATTAAACGAGCCGATCCCACCTAAGGTGAGCTCCCTTTGGGTAGTTGATTTCACCATAGAACACACACACATAAATAGAAACAACAAAGTCCTATTTATAGCATAAACTGCAACACCCCGGCTAAAGCGGAAACGCCTGAGTGTGACATACAGATTGTTCAAAACACATGTGACACTATTAAGTGACAATATTATTATTAATTGATTTAAACATCATATACACAAGTTTGCAAACAAATAATACAAGGAAAAATACAACTAAACATTTTATCCATTTGTTTAAATAGCCTAAGTCTAGTGTCTTCTCCAAGTATCATCCTCTAAGAACAATAACAAGTAAATCAAATGAATTTCAAACTATTTAACAGACTTAAAATCACATATTTTTGTGAGTTTGAGCAGGGAATCATACTATTTGGCAACTTTGTATTCGTATAGTTCCACGTAACACGTGTCTATTTTTGTATTTTTAATTCAATATATATGTGGACCGGGTATTCTAACACGTTCTTATACAAGCTTAATATATGCATTTTCATTTTATTTTATTTTTTTGCAATGTCAACACATAATTAAAAAAAACGAAAATAACCGAACTGAAAAACCAAAAAAACCGAAAACCGAACGGTTTGTATATTCAAATAACCGATTACTTCGGTTTCAGTTTGGGTTTCGCCTAATAATCGAACCGAACCAAATCGTGCTCAGCCCTAAATCACTTTACCTGTATCATATGTATAAAATAATGTTAACTATAGGAATAGTTGGTGAGTTCACACAGTTTTATATAATACATAAAAATCAACAATTCATGGACAAGTGATAAACGAGCAAGTAAAGTCCTTTCTAGTTGGTATCAACCAACGGTCCTTTCAAGTTGGTAACAACCAACGTACTCGGATAATGAGGCCATTTTCCACTCGATACACTGGACCTGAGTGAAAGGGGGAACGTATGATCATACTTATTGAGGCTACCACGTGCAAGTAAATTCGAGCAAGTAATCAAATAACACACAAGTCCATATAGTGAATTTTAGTTTGTAATCAAAATCATAATACTTGAATTTTGTAATAGATACATACGCAACCCCAAAATATGAAAAAGTGTAAAAAGGGGTTGTGAAAAAACTCACAAAAAAGTCTTATTTATAGCATAAACACAAATAATCTAGAATATTTCTCCCTGTTGAAGATAAACGCGTGCACCAAATCTCTTGTCTTGGATCCGGATTGCTCGCCAACTTTAATTGAATGATTGACCAAAGTATATTTAACGAGTTTCGCCACATTGATATCGCAAGTCACAATTTTTTGGCCTTTGGTAGGGGGTATGTGTTATTTACCTGAATTTTCAAGTATATACTTATGTATTTGTATGTTTATTAGCATACTTGTTTGTATATGTGCATATTTATATGTATATGTATGTTTATTTGCGTATTTGTATGTGTATTTAATTTTTCGTATCTTTATTTGTGTATTCGTATATATGTGTACGTGTATGAATGATTATTTGTGTATTCTATGTGTATGTATATTTATGTGTATTTGTATGTATATCTGTGTATCTATACATTTGCATGCATGCTTATTTTTGTATTTGTATTTGTTACTTTTATGTATCTTTGTGTATATGTAATTATGTATTACATTGTGTTTACTGGTTCTTATATAACAAGTTTAGCAGTGTGGGTTAACCTTCATACTTTACTCGTTGCCTTTGATTTCTTTGCAATATTTGCATCCATAACACTATAACACTTATAACATTTTTCTAAGATTTAAAACCACCATAAACTCTAGATATTTTGAGTTGGTTCATGATCCTTATTTTGGAAAACACGAGAGTAGACTGTAAGGTGCTGTTTGTTTTCTCATAGATAAAATTTCCGTAGTCTGCGGACCACATCTGCAGACATCTATAGAAGAAGAGATGGACCAAACCTCTACAGTCTACAAGAAGAAGATTGTTATTTTTTAACGTCTGTAGATTGCTAAAATAAACTGGTGGTGTTGTACAAACTATGATAGTGGGTGGTGGTGGTGCTGGATGGTGATAGTGGTAGTGGTGAGTGGTGGTGGCGGACGGTGGGGTGGTGGTGGACGGTGGTGGTGGATGGTGGCGTTGGTGGTGGTGGTAGAAGGCGGTGGTGGTAGAAGGAGGTGGTGGGTGGTGGACATTGGTGGTAGACGGTGGTGGATGGTGGGTGGTAGACGGTGGCGGTGGTGGTGGCGGACGGTGTGGGTGGATGGTGGTGGTGGCATACGGTGGGTGATGGTGGTGACGGACGGTGGGTGGTGGCACATGGTGGTGGTGGGTGGTGGCAGATGGTGATGGTGGTATACGGTGGGTGGTGGTGGTGGTGATGGTGGACAATGGTGTTGGTAGGGTGTGATGTTTTAACCCTCTACAGACCTTAGAAGATCTCAGAAGTGGATGGACAAAGTCTACACCAAAAAGAGCTTGTGCAGACATTTTTTTAATTAAATGTCTTCGAGAAAACAAACAGTCTGCAGATGGCAATGTCTGCTCGTGGTATGCGCGACGCAGCTATAAGAGCTTGGGCAGAACTTTTTCAGAAAAACAAGCAGCACCTAAGTTACGACCCGATTATGTTATTTAGTCTTTTGTATTATTTCGTTTTGTTATCGATTGTATATTATGTTTTCCTTTCTTAGTTTATGTATGTTTGAACCCAAGGCTTTGTATACAAAAGCCCATTGGGCCGTAATAATAGAAGGGTTGCATGGCATACCCTTTACTATAAATAGTAGAGGTATCATACACAAGTCTTTTTGAAAAACCTAATCCATCAACTAACTCTCTCTCTCTCTCTCTCTCTCTCTCTCTCTCTCTCAAACTTACCTTAAATAGCAAATAACTTAACACCAGTAAGATCCGAGATCTTGGTTTGTTGTAAACAATTTCTGCTAAGTTTACAACCGAAAATGATTCGAGAACACGTGAAATCCATTCTAGGGGCCTACAGCAAGTGATTTAAGTTTCTTTACATCAGCTTTTGTCTTCTAACAACTTATCCCTAGAAAAGTGGATATGAATATAGATAAAGTATAATCGTTGGCTTCTCCCTATACATGTTTAGGTTATATCGCAAGACATGTCCATCACAAGAGATGTGCTAAAACATACCTGAGACAACAGGTATGTTTGGCAAAAAGTTTTTAGCTACAAGCTTTAAAGAAAAATGTCATATTTAATAAAAAGTCTTGTTTGGTTAGAGTAGCTTGAAACTTTTAGGTTAGGAGGAAAAACTTGAAGTTAAAACCTCCAACTACTAGCGTTTGAGAAAAAAGCTTGCAGCTTTTATATTTGAAATTTTACAAGTTTGGTATTTGAACTTTCAACAACTTTTGTAATTTATATAATAGTTACACATTTAACCCTTATTCAAAACCAATTACCCCCATGATTTTTTAAGAGACCATAACTTTTTCGCACGTTAATGTTTTTTTTTTAATCACATCATAAAAACGAGCATTTTATTTTCTTTAATTTGAGTATGATATTGCTATACTTCTTTAACTTTAAAAAAATTAACATATTTCGTGATTACCAGTTAGGATCGACAACAAGTCGAGTTAGGCGAGCTCGGGTAATGTGTAAGACCAAATTGGGGTCGGAACGAGTCGATACAAAAAGGGTTAATTTTTGGTTCGTGCGATATGGTTTTGAGTCTAAAGGGGACATGTCAGAACATGTTTCAGATTAAAACAGTGTTGGGTCGGAATGAGATTCAGATCAAAACATGTTGGTTTAAAAAATTATCTATTTGAAATTACTGTATATTTCAGGTGAATCATTCAGGTTATGTGTGTGTAACATTTCGGGTTTTCCATACTCATATTTGTATTTGTTTATTGGGTTACAAACATTATTCGGATCTTTCTTGTTAATAAAATTATGCATTTATTAGTGGAATAATTATTTTCACCTTAGTTTATAATTCCTTAACTTTCATTAGTGCCAAATAGCCCTTAGAAACTCTTAAAATCGCTTCAAACGGCTTAAAAATGCGTTTTTGGAACCACAGGGACTAAAACCATCAAAAGTTGAAAGTCTGGTGAAGTTGCATCTTCACGCGGCGCGAAGATGCAAGCCTTGCATCTTAGCGCGGCGCGAAGATGCAGCCAGATCAGCCAGATTCGTTTAAGATCTTCGTTTAATGCTAAATCTTTCCTAAATTAACCCTAAATCACGAAATTTGAGCCACAAGTTATTGTATTTAGTGTGTAATGATGTCTAGGTTCATACTCGGTAATTTGGTTAATATATCGATGATTTAAAGACCTGATTTCATTCTTAATTGTATGATTCGGTTACCAAAATCGACCCGTTTTTTGTCCAACAAGTTGATTAAGCCCCTATATAAACACATCATAACTCCAAACCCTAAATTTTACTGCAACTAAGTATTCCCAGCCGTCACCTGCCCTCAACCAACGTTTTCTTGCTCGTTAAAGTGAAGATTCGTTAGCTGCAGTTGACTTTGACATTTATTAAGCCTTTTACCTCGATTTCTTTCTAATACAAACACCATCCGGGTAAGTTGTTAACTGATCAAACGTTCATTTATACGCACTTGTCGATAACCCTCAATTAAGTTCTGAGATTGAGGAGTATTGACGGGTCAATTCGAGTCAAACCCGTTTAAGGGCAAAATAGTCAATAATTTTGACTATCCGTTTTCTCATACTTTTGGTAGGATTCAACATTCGGTCCATTAGACTTTTATTCTCGTAACAAAATTTTAAGGCTACTGACCAAAACCCGACTTCTAATTCGCTGCTCGGATTCTGGTCAGTACCAGCTCGCTTAAATCTTAAATATAACATAACTTGAGTTCTAAACGTCCGTTTGGGTTGATTCCAATGGCAACGAGTTTTTTTTATTTATATTATCATATCTTGAAGTATCAGGTTCTGATCATTAATCTTGTTCGACGTATAGTGGACCACTGTCTTAATCTTTAGTTCGTTATCTTAATTATTAATCACTTGCCTTTAATCTAAGGTGAGTTTTATCATTCCCCTATTTTACTCAATTTTCACAACGTTTTGGGGACATATGCGTATATCATACTATATATATATATATATATATCAAAAAATAGCAAACATGTAATTGTGTGTGATTAATCAAATATACTTGTTATATGCTTACTTGTTTATGTGCGCATTCGTTTGGCATATCCCCTTGTGGAGGGTTCTCATTGACCACCGCCCGATTCGCTTGGCAATGGTTTAATCGACAACCTATTTGCTCATGGTTTGATTTCATTACCACATTTATTACGTTCTGCTTATTTCTCTTATTTATTATATTAAACATTATTTTATTGCAAAACTGGTGGTAAACTCACTCAACATGTGTTGTTGACAAACTCTGTTTTCTACGCATGTGCAGGTTGCTTGAAGTTGAACTATGGACACTTAGAAAGACCTTAGGGTTTTATTGCAGACAAACATGAATTTAAATTGTTGTATATATTTACTTGAATTGTTTTGTTGTATTTGAATATTGTGTGCACATTTGAAATAAAATAATTAAATAGGTATTGTCACATTTATATTATGATAGTATCTTCGAGCTGTGAGCAATCGGATCACGCCCCGGCATTTCCGCCTTAGGTTGGGGTGTGATGGTGTGCATTGTCATTAAATGAACCATGTGCCGAAACTGATTATGCGGTTGATGTCAGGTTGCACTCCCATTCCGTGGCACTGTGCGGGCACCCAACTAGTTTTATTAAAAAGTTCTAGCTACTCTGCCAAACACCTAAATATATCTAAAAAGCTACAGCTTTTAGCTATTAGCCACCAGCTTCCTGCTAACAACCACCATCTATTTTTAACCAAACATACCCAAGATCGTTACAAAAGATGTGATAAAACCGAGTCTGAAACAAGATACTATTACGAGAGATGTACTAAAACCGAGCCTAAACAATATATCTGAGTGCACATATTGAATCTTCAATCGATCTTGAGACAAGTTTGTCACTAGATAGTTTTTAATTAATGTAATTTTTAAAAGACAAAATAGCAAAAGAGTCCTTTATGTATAATCGTTTATGCAATAGACGTCCTTTGGCAAAAGAAATGACAAAAAACATACTTTATATGTCAAATCCTTTTCATATTAGGTCCTTTGTTACTAATCCCGGTTAACTTTTCTCGTTAAATCTAATCATGTGCAAAACACACATGGGTAGTTTGGTAATTTTACAATTTATTTGGTAGCTAAAACTAAAAAAAATATAAATTGAAAAACTAAACTAAAATTCAACATCATCAACTATTCTTAATCTTATATTCAACAAAAATTGATGCTTTATGTTTCCTTTCTCAGCCTTCAAACCCAACCACCTGCCACCACCACATCCAGCCACCGCCACATCTTTGTCTATACCTTATTTCCCATCCACAACCAAAACCAAGCATCACCGCTACCCCCTCCCAACTCTCCGGCGGTTGCTCAAATCCGGCGACCACCAATCACCACCACAACTTCAAGTGCCAGCGGCCACCAATCACTATCACTATGGCCGCCACTGCCAAGACCATAGTCGTCTTTCCTTCTCTCCATATCCAGCAAACCTTAAACAACAAAACCCTTAAAAACAAAACCCTAATTTTTTATTTCCCCCAAATTACATCTCACAATTTCTTCTGTATTTGATGTTCGTTCGATTAAGTCTTCTGCTACTGGTTGTCGAAGTTTGTAGATAAGGGGTTGGGTGGGGTGGTGGTCGCTGGTGATGTTATTGTTGTAGAAGAAGGGAACGATGGTGGTGGCTAGAGTTTACTGATGAAGCCCTAAATTCCAATTGTCAGTGACGATGGCGGTGATCCAGTGAATCATCATAAACGTCCACATGGTGGTCGCAATGTATCAGGATTGAATCTACATCTTCCTTGCTGAAATCGAGGTTCGGAGTCTAGTGGCAGTGGTGGAGCTAAAGTCTTTTCGCTTGCTTGGCTTGAATGCCGGTCAATTTCGTGACTGACGCGATGTTTAATGACGAATAACTCCTTTTTATGACCTGGTGGTTGTTGGTGGTGGTGGATGGTCAGATTTGAGGTCGGAGGTTTGGGGCGCCAATGTGAGAGCGGTGGTGTTGATTGTTTGGTTATCTTGCCGAAACTATCCTGTTGTAATTTTTTTATTTTTTTTATTTTTTTAATTTTTTAATATATATTTTTTAATTATTAAATAAATATGTAAAATTACAAAACTATCCTCATGTGCATTATGACAATTGGCAAAAATTAAAACTGATGTAACCGTGAATATGTAATAAAATAATTATATAAATAAAATATTTTTGTTTAAAGTTCAAATTGGCAAAGTTGTGAGAAATATATTACTAAATGTTCTAAAAAGTTTAAACTTGTCGCGTAGCGAACACTACGCGAAATGACTGCTGGCAACAATTTAAAACTGAAAGGATTCCAAACGTTCCAGGAACAATTTGAAAACTTAAAACTTTTATGAAAATGCTACTAATAAGCTATAAACTTATTTTTAGAAGGCTCGAATCGCGAAAATTATAAAGCAAGTAATCCAGAGCCAATGGTGGACATTGTAAGAACCCGACACCAACTATTTTCAGAAAAATAGTTTCTTTAGCTTATGGTGTCAATAATTTGATTTCGTTTAAAGTCTGACAAAAATTACTGAAAACGGGATTCGAATGATTATCTAAAACTCGCAATACGTTAAACTAAAAATTAGAACTTTGTTTAAAACCCACCAAAAACCACCTAATCCTTCCACCTAGGACCGTCCAAACCGCTCGACGCTCGAACTCGCTCGCCGCTCGCTCGGAAAATGCTCGCTCGTTTTTTCACTCGATTGTAAACGAGCTGCTCTGCTCAGTTCGGTTTGTAAACAAGCCAAGCAACGAGCAAAGGTCTGTTCGGTTTGGTTCGGCTCAAATGTTTTTTAATTTATTTTATATATAATTATATATGAACAAATATATAAATATATAGACAACACACATAAAATATAAGTATACAATTTTTTAACCCTTTTAAATTTTTCTTATTCCGTCAATTTTATAGTTTTATTAGTTCAATTCAAGTTTTCAGAATATTAAAAGTTTGTTTACATGTTCATTATATCTCACTTCAAACTTCTTTCTCCTAAAATTTACAACATATTATACGTTTTTTAAAAAACTTCTAAATGCTCGGTTCGATTTTGGCTTGTTTCGTTTTTCGCTCAATTCGAATTTCAGCTGTTTGGTTCGGTTCAGTTGTAAACGAGCCAAGCAACGAGCAAGCCTTTGCTCAGATCGACTCGGCTCGTGAACAGCCTACCACCTTCCTCTCCTTAGACACCCAACTCACCATCACATCTCTTTACATCCAATCATATCAAGACATCAACCACTTAAATGTAATGATTATAACCTAATAAGATTAAGTTGGTGTACATTATATCTTCCTAACACATTTCAATCTAAAACACCCAACTCACCATCCTACTCTCCCTCCTACCTCCATATAACCACGACACCATCTTCCCCATTCATCATCTTCAATTTCAAATTTTACTCTAATCTTTAACACAAGAACACACTCAACCATGGGAGAAAGCTTGTAGGAAGCAAGAAGCAAGGCTAGGAAACTAGAAAGAACATCAAAACACCCACACACAAGATCTCTTTTCATCATCTCCTTAGGTTCTTCAAAATCCAAGGTAAGATATGTAGTTAATTTTGGTTAATAAAGTTTGATTAGGTAATTTTTCACACAAATAGGTTATAATCAACCTTAGAAACAAAAATTAGTGAACTCATGTGTGTGTGTGTGAATGAGCCGTGAGTGTGTGTGTGTGTGAGAGAGAGAGAGAGGAGTGTTAAACACTCCCATACATGCATACACTCATGTTAATAAGCTTGCTTAGATTATTGAAATTGATTATGACACTTGAATTTGATGATAATCTTACTTGATTTGGAGATTTAGGCAGTATATGGGTTATTTTGAAGTTGAAAAATAAGTGGGTTTTGATGTTAAAATGGATTTTTGATTTAACTAATGTTCAAACTTTGACAATGGTTGCTTGAAGTAGTCATAATACGAAATGTGAATAATTGATAATAGTTGATTACATAGGTTACTTTAAGTGGAATTATATGAAGAATGATGATGATGACTTAAATCTTTGAACTATTTGATGGGCATGACAATTGATAAATGATTGTTCATAGATTGAAACCTACAAATTAGGGTTTATTTGAATACTTTGGATAAATTGATGCTTGTCAAAAATGTTAATGTAACTTGGAAATTGATATTGATGATGGGTTTCATACTAGAATTTCATAACTTGCTAGTTCTAAGACAATATTCTAAGTTAGATTATTGTAGATTTTTGAATATTACTAATAATGGAAACTTTTTGATAAATGCATAGTTGATTTTGATTTTGACAATGGATGCTTAGCATACATGAACTTGAGAGATTGTTGAATATCGATTATGATTATGATAGAAGACACAATGCTAGTATTTGTTGAATTTTTGTAGAATTATATATTGAATACTTACTATAGATAGAAACTTTAATTGTTAAGCATTTAGTACATCTCTAGTTGATTGAATAATGATATGATACTTGAACAATATGCAATTAAATTAAATACATGATGAACTAGTTCAACAAATAGGAATAAAATTTTGTTTTATAGGTGCTACTTGCGTAGTATTAAATAACCGAATCACATTGTTATAACTAGTCAATTACGATTTGAGCACATTAGCTAGTAAATTGATTAAACTTGTATCTTTGTGTTATATGATCAAACCTGGAAATAACATGAATTATAAGTTAGGATATAAGTATTTGGTGCATAAAATGTTTGGTGTGATTCCTTTGGTTTAATTTGCTTGTCGGCAATTTTAACGGTCGAAAAATCGATTTTTAAACGCAAATCGACATGACATTTAGGGACTATATTAGAACAGCCCCTAAATTCATAAAATATTTGTTCAAAAGGAGGACAAAACTTGATCCTAAACGGTTCGTGTCGCGAAAACGACACGAAAACGTTAAAATTTGTCATTTTAAGAAAATAATAACTAAAATGAAAAATAAAGTATTTTTATAAAAGAACTTATAAAAAATTAACTATTTTATATAAAAAGTGTCTTCAAAAATTTAGATTATAAAATTTCACACAAAAAGTTAACCAGTTCGCAGTTAAACGCAAAACCGACAAAACCGACCAAAACCGATAAAAACTGACAAACGACATCATAATTATAACATGAATAAAACTTATAATGTTAAAATATTCCAGCAACTAAAACTCTATTCTTATAAAAACAAACAATATTAAAATAATATAATTATTAGTATATCCTAAATAGGATAATCATTAGTTGATGTTACTTATTTATCTTTTAAATTGTTAGACAAATAGAGATATAAGACAGGAGTATTAAATGATTGAATGATTGTGCGATAACCTATATTTAGACATAAACGAAATAAAAAGTCGCCAACAAGTCATTTTGAAACCAAACTATTAAAAGAAACTAGAAAGTTGTGAGAAATATTTTAAGTTGTAAAAACAACTTAAAGGATATATTTAATATAAGTGTATTATATAATTATAGGACACGAGTCTTTTTGGACAATCACTAAACGAGCTACAAATTGTGAGTTTCTCTTAAATCCCCTCTTTTTAAAATAATTTACAAATGTTTTTGGGGGAAAGACATATTTAAATTAAACGCATTTTTATTTTACAAACTGTGTTAAAGTCGGATGATTCAATTTGACTAAATAACTGTTAACCAAATTAATAAGGGCATAGAAATATTGGTAGATCTATCGGGGTGACGCCCCCCACTTCAAGTTGCGTTAGGTTAAAAGTGGGAATATTTTGAGTTTGGTAGGTTTCGGGCTATCATTTTGATAGTCATACACGTATTGTATTCTTTGCTCGTTTACAACTAATACGATTTGTTTAAGAAATAAAATGTTAGGTTTCATAAAAAAATTGATTCCATCATCGTTGAACAGTGAGAATTTGAGATGTCGTGTTGACAAACGTTTTTAATATGCCTTTCAGGTAAGTGATGGCTTCGTGTCGGGGAGAGAATAGCGGTGTGGTGTTTGAATATGTAAAGTAAAACTGGGATATGTAATAAAAGTCGTGTCTAAGGCACGTGTAACTTTTATCTTTGAATAAAAGTCTAACTTTTTGTTTGAAAATAATTGCTTTGTTATGATTGGCTAAACGGCATCTGTCACAACCCGAACGACTTGGTCAAAGTCATCCGTTGTTTATATTAAGGTTTGGGGTGTGACATGCATGACACATGATCAAATTTAACGAGAAAAATTAACGGAGTTAGTGCCAAAGAACATAACGTGAAAGAGAGTTGAACCATAAAGTATGTATTCTGCCATTTATTTTGCCAAATAACGTCCATTAAAAAAACGATCAAACATAAAGGACGTATTTTGTTATTATGTTTTTTTAAAATTTTAGATTTTGATCTAATTTCCATGATTTGGATTAAATTTCAGATTTGGTACTAATTTTCATAATTTGTATTAACTTTCATAATTTATATTATATTTCCAGATTTTGTATTAATTTCCAAAATATGTATTTTATTTGGATTAAATATTATTTCTAGAAAATACAAAACTTTCTAGAAAATACAAAACTTTCTGTGTTTTATTTGGAAATAAATTAACTACGACAGACTCATCTGGTCCATTGGAAAAGACTTGTCAGCCACCGTGGTGGTACCTGTCGGTAATCCTTCGCTAAATATTCTATCAGCAATTGTTGGAATGGAGAGGGATAGAATCATATAGATAAGAACATTGAAACTAGAATAATTAACACAAAAAGAATATTGCATAAAAGCCAGAGAGAAGTGATTACCTCATTGTGTTACATACGACGCCTTATATACGCAGATTCTAAGTACCTAACTAATGGTGACTTAATGGTAACTGCCTGCCAACATTGTAAGTTTAACCGCCTACTAATTAACTATATCATAGTGGGAATTTAATTTATAATACAAATAATACAATTAAACATTATTAATATTTAGCTCGCTGCTTTTAAAACTGATTCCTTGGTAGGCCGACAGTAAACAAATTATGCATGCCTATATTGTCAATGGTCATTCCACTTACAGATTCTCATTGGTAAGTTACCTTAACCGTGGAATTTTCAACAGAACTAACCATCATTGATACTTATTATGATTTAATAATATTGAATTTGTCTTTTGGAGCGGTGGCCCTATTATCCTAAAGAGTAGACCTTTGGGGAATGGATAATGAGGGGTTCATTCATTTTGCCTCAACTTTGTCACGACAGCATTTTTTTTTTACTTGGTAGATGATGGAAATCTCTAGGTAATCAAAGCTTGGTGTCTTATACCATGCGTAGTTAAAACTAGACACATCCAAATATTTTGTGTCATGTGGTGTATAGTTAGTTTTTGGGCATTTTGTAAAAAGTGGGTGTAGTAAGAAAATGCTCCCAAAAACACCTCTCTCTACCTCTCTCTCACAAGACCCTCAAAACTCATGCCACACCAACGTTATATAACAAAAACCGGTATCAAAAAATCACCCAAAAATGCCCCCGGGGGGGGGGGGTTCCCTGCCATTTTGTGTCACACCCTGATCCAGGGCCTGGGTGTAACGCCCGTTAGTTGGTATATGTTTTGAAAATATATCAGAGTTGCATGTTTGTTTTAGCGGAAGTCTTTTAAAAATATAATATTCATTTATAAAATGTCGGGTTAGATTACCCATTGAATATTGTATAAAATATTAGCGGAAGTCTTTTCAGATAAAATATTAATATATTAAAAACTTGGAGTTGAATACCCGCTTTGATATTGCAAATACCTGTCATTTCAAAATATAATTCTTTATAATTTTCTGAATAAAATATCTGAGCCATCAGACCACATCTAATGACTATGTCTCCAATCTTCTATCAGTCTTGCCCGTCATTTCTATTCTTTACAGTTTCCCTGAAATGTGGGGGGAAAATACATCAGCACACAGCCGGTGAATGACGTTGACTCAAATACCATTGTGAATATCAATAATAATACCTTTGTGACAATACTCATTAGGCACCCAACTCAATTGGGTTAAAATTACCCTAAGTACATGTACAATTAATCATATACACAATATCATTTCTCTGAATAGTCCCGGAGACTTTCAGAGGCGTGTGTGAAGATATGCATGGCCCCGGGACACTCCGAGTCACCATGTATGAATGGATCCAGACACATGTATACTCTTAATCTGAGTATGCCCGTTTCTTATTATTGTAACACAAAGTTTTAAGGATTCGTAAGTCCCATGCAAACAGTTCAGACTCTAAAAGAGTTGTAAAAGTTTAAGGTTTATTCACCTTTTATGATTGTAATCAGTTTCTGACATTGATTCTTGTATATTGATCAGTTTCGGTTACTGACCCCTGTCTGTAAATCAGTTTCTGTTACTGATTCCTGTTCTGTTTACAGCTTTCAGATTGATTGATTGATTGTTATCTCGGACCTATAGTACGAGATTAACATTTGTATAAATATCTAGATCAACGATCTAGCTTCAGACCCCGTAGTCTGTTTTTGTATTGCTGTAACCTTGACAATTTATTTGTTTGTATAAAACATGTGGACCTTTAGTCCTTTTGTTTGTTTATCAGGTTTCTTCTTCAGGAAGAAACATTTATATCAGGTTTCTTCTTCAAGAAGAAACATTACTTTAACTATAACCTATGTGAATGAATAGTATGTTTCTTAATCATTAAGAAATACTATTTTAACTATTCCCTAAGCATGTAAATGATTACGTTTCTTAGTCATGAAGAAACAATAGTTAACTATAACCCTTGCTTATGAAAACCTATATTATGTTTAACAGTGATCAAGGTTCGGGCTATACTCCCGACTATGGTCAAAGCTATTATAATAATAATATAATAATATTTAAACAGAACCCCTACCTCACACGGGTATTTGGAGTTAACTGCCTATGACTGATCGAGCGGCACTTCTACTCTACTTCACGTTCTAGAGCTCAGACTGTCAGAGTTTTGGAGCTTGGCACGTTCCATGAGACCGGCACGCAAACCGAGTCTTAGTGTGTGTGAGAAAGTGTGTTTGAGGTGTGAGTTGTGAATGTCGTGGCCCCTCCCTTTAATAGCCGAAATTGGGTACCATCGCGTAGCGCGATGGTCTCTTAACATAGGGCATCGCGTAGCGCGATGTCGGGGAATGACGTGTGGCTGCTGACTCAGCCCTAGCATCTGCCACGTGTCATTTCGTCAAGACACATGTTACAGCGTCATCATAGACCGTCGTGTAGTGCGATGGTCTTGTTCCTGGGCTCATCGCGTAGCGCGATGGGTTCCAGAATTCAGATTTTTTTTAGTCCCTCGACTTTGATAACTTTCTCGCTTCTTGATCATACTTCCATTTCCATAAATACTAAAGTATCCTTATGCGGCTCGAGACAATGCGAGCATGCGAAGTGCAAAGTGCGCCATAAAACGCCACATTACGCGCATCGCCCAGGTCCAGGTCCGTGTCCATGCGCGTGCGCGTCGGGTGCTTTGCATCCTCCGCTTGGACTATGGAGAGTGGTTAGTCACATTAAAACATTTCTATGGAAACTTGCTTTCTTATAAAGAGCTTCCATTTCTTTTCTTGTTTCCATGTGGGATGAAAGTTCTCTTCCATATTTATATCCATGGGAAATGCTTCCATTTTCTTCCATCTTTCCATGTGGGATGGAAATTTTCTCATTTTCTTAAGATAAGATGCTTTCTTTTTCTTATCTCATTTTTCCCATTACTTGTCTTTGAAATTATTTTTATCCTTCAACTTTCAAAGTTGACATATTTAAACCAAAATAAATATGGGTTTTTTCCGAGATGTTACATCCTCCCCACCTTGAAATGAATCTCGTCCTCGAGGTTCGCTTGTCTTTGGTTTGAATGTTCTTATTTCGTTAATCTGTGATTAGATTCTATCTAATCTGATTCTCTTGTTTAACTCTCAATGCAAATGATGAAATTTTCGGACCTGTTGCTAACTTTACATCTCGATTGATGTAATTAGTTAATAGTTCAGAATATCATAAGTAATTGTAAATTGCTAAACACAGTGGCCAGTTGTGTTTAATTATTTATCTTACCTTTTGTATTCTAAACATTTACCAATGTTAGCTTTATTACATCCTGGATTCGATCTGTCGAATTAATTCCATTTCTTGTTCCTGATTATGTGTTTTCCTTGTATCATAACAGTACCTTTGTACTTTTGAGCAATCATATCTGATATGCTATATAATCATATTTCTTTGAACATTCTCGAACTCTTTTTCTTTGACTTTTTGATCAATCCCTGTCGATTATTCCATTAATAGTATTTTTCGAATATCTTGCGCTCGAGCAGAGATTTCTTTCAATGATATGCTATCTTTGCATATTTTGATATCTCGTAACATCAGTGATATCCAGAATCCTTTCCCTGAGTACGCAATTAACCTATATTTGTAATAGGTTGCATAAATATCTAGATGGTATTTGTTAATTAATTAGCATACTTTAAGTCTGTTTCAGTTCAGCAAACTAGTGGCAGCAGACTCGCGGTCTAATCAGCAAACTTTTAAGTTTGATTTAGTTCAGCAGACTCTTGGTCTAATCAACAGACTTTAAGTCTGATTCAGTTTAGCAGACTCTTAGGTTTGACTTAACCTTAATAGAGTTCTATAATATACTTTTGATTACATATGACGTTTAATATGGCACGCCTTGGCCTAATAGAGATAGTCCATCCAACTGGATGAATCTGTCAGGTGATACATCAAATCAGTATGTTATCAGTTTTGAATGTCAGCTTTAAATTCAGATACTCAATTGTCTTTTCTTTTTGAGATGTTGAATATGAGCATTCTTGTATATTGACAAGATCTATATGCTAATATTTCTTTTATAATT
Organism: Bidens hawaiensis; assembly: GCF_021521415.1. Classification (NCBI taxonomy): domain Eukaryota; kingdom Viridiplantae; phylum Streptophyta; class Magnoliopsida; order Asterales; family Asteraceae; genus Bidens; species Bidens hawaiensis. Next base: position 1,407,078 of record NW_027491306.1, read on the forward strand.
TAGGGAATTAAAAACCCTTTCTCGATTTACAAAACTTTTCATTTCAAGACGAGTTACAACTTAATGTACAGAAGTTAACTATTCTATCTGACATTCTTTTAATATCATCCGTTCTTGTCTTGATTGTTGTCAGATTTATGATTTTCTTCTGACATTAGTGTCAATCCTGATTAGTTTTTCTTTTCGGGCAATGTGTTTTGAAGTGGCCCGTTTCTCCACATATGAAACATACTCCTAGTTTCTTCTTGCATTCTTGTATTGTATGTCGACATTTCCAGAATGTTTTCTTCCACAAGTATTACAGGTGGGTTTTGGAGTATTTCCTTCTTTTTCTATCTTCTCGAATTCTCTCGATTTCTTGATTTCTTTTTCTTCTTTCTTTTCCTCCTATTGGTTTCTTATCATATTATTGATCAAGTATCCGGCTACTTATATGGCCGACTCAATTATTTGTGGCATATTAGCTCTTACCAAGTCTCTTATTTCTCTTGGTAATCCATATATATAACGAGTTATCTTATTATATTCTGGAGTAACCAGATGTGGAACTAGTCGGCAATATTCAAGGAAATTAGTATTATATTACCTGAGATTTGTTCCAACAACTTTATGATTCCATAACTTGGTTTGAATCTGGTACATCTCATGGAGTGAACAGTATTTCTTTATAACGAGATCTTTGAATTCTTCCCAGCTTAGATTGTACATTGTTTCTCGTCCCTTATTCCAGATTAGGGTATTCCACCATTCAAGAGCTTCTCCCTTGAAAATTTGAGAAGAATATTGGATAGCTTCTTCGTTAGTACACTTGCTAATGTAAACAATTGCTTCTTGCTCTTCTAGCCATCTTAAAGCGGCTATAGCATCCTTGTCTCCATAAAATTCCTTAGGTTTATAAGCTTGGAAATTTTTAAAATTGCATCCTGTTTGAAACTTTAACTTCTTTCGAGGTTTGTCTCTTAAATCATTCTCAGATGCAGAGCTATCATAAGCTTCTTCTTCTTTTGAATGAACAGATTTACTTTGGCTTTTCTTATCAGATTTTGGTTGACTTTGATTGATAGAATTGTCCTTGATAGCTTCTTGAATCATCTTCTGGATTTCATTTTTATATTGGGCAGGAAGTTCCTTCTTTTCATTGTTAACATTCTCTTTGCTTCCAACTTTATTGGAAGGATTGTTCTGAGAGTTTGCACTTCCTTCTCTTGACATACTATAATAAAATTTTAAAGATAAGTTCAATATTTGGGGAATTCAAAACATATCTTTTATTTATCATATTATAGTTTACAAAAGTGCATAACATTATTTATAGTTACACTTGTTACAACTATTACGGTTCTTATTATTTATTTCTTCTAGCGGACAATCAATTTCTTGATCTTGCTGTCCTTTTCGGGATTCCCGGTTGTTTCCTTTTCTTTTCTTTTCTTTTTCCTTTTTCCTTTTTTTCTTCAATCTCTATATCGTTGAGCATTGACTCGGCTATTCTTGTAACATCAACTCCGTAACATGTTGAGTCATCTCTGATATACATTCCTTCATAATCTGTGCTCTGGCATTCATTTTGAGGATTGGCAAAGTAAGGATCTTGATTTATAGGGTAATTGAAATATTCCTGCCCCTGAGGATTTTCTTCCGGATCAGTCATCATTCCTTTTCCCTTTGACTTTATTGATTTCCGGGATCTACTTGATCTTGTTCCCTACACATCTAGTCTTCGAATGATATGGGCTAGCGGGATGTTGGAATCGAAGGAATCTGAATTTTCCTCTATTGAGGTCTGATATGAGTCTTCACTACTAGATATAAGGATTGGGAGTAAGGTTGTCCCTATACACCCTTTTCCTTTACCTGACCGAGGTTGAAATGATCCTTGGCTGGATTGACGATCAAACATCAGTACTATGTTAGATTGGGAATATGATTGTGTTCCTATCTTATCCGTAACAGTTTAATTATTCAGTGATTGTATTTTAGATACTTTTTAATTAAGAACCTATTTTGTTTGAATCAATACCCGTGTAGGATTAAATCCTATCTGTATCATGTTTAATCATTCAATAATTATATCAGTTGATATTCTAAATTAAATATAAATGCTTTCGGTATAACTTATTTATGATCAAAACCTAGGTATAGAGTATACCTAATTCGCTAAGACCGATGTCTCTGATACCAACCTGTCACACCCCGATTCAGGGCATGGGTGTGACGCCCGTTAGTTGGTATATGTTTTAAAAATATATCAGAGTTGCGGGTTTGTTTTAGCGAAAGTCTTTTAAAAATATAATATTCATTTATAAAATGTCGGGTTATATTACCCATTGAATATTGTATAAAATATTAGCGGAAGTCTTTTCAGATCAAATATTAATATATTAAAAACTTGGGAGTTGAATACCCGTTTTGATATTGCAAATACCTGTCATTTCAATATATAATTCGTTATAATTTTCTGAATAAAATATTTAAGCCATCGGATCACCTCTAATGACTATGTCTTCAATCTTCTATCAGTCTTGCCTGTCAGATCTATTCCTTACAGTTTTCCTGAAATGTGGGGGAAAAATACGTCAGCACACAGTCGGTGAATGACGCTGACTCAAATACCATTGTGAATATCAATAATAATACCTTTGTGACAATACTCATTAGGCACCCAACTCAATTTAGTTAAAATTACCCTAAGTACATGTACAATTAATCATATACACAATATCATTTCTCTGAACAGTCCCGGAGACTTTCAGAGGCGTGTTTGAAGATATGCATGGCCCCGGGGAAACTCCGAGTCACCATGTATGTATGGATCCAGACACATGTATACTCTTAATCTGATTATGCCGTTTCTTATTATTGTAACACAAAGTTTTAAGGATTCATAAATCCAATGCAAACAGTTCAGACTCTAAAAGAGTTGTAAAATTTTGGGGCGTATTCACCTTTTATGATTGTAATCAATTTCTGACATTGATTCCTGTATGTTGATCAGTTTCGGTTACTGGCACCATGTCTGTAAATCAGTTTTTGTTACTGATTCATGTTCTGTTTTCAGTTTTCAGATTTATTGATTGATTGTTATCTCGGACCTATAGTACAAGATTATCATTTGTATAAATATCTAGATCAACGATCTAGCTTCAGACCCCGTAGTCTGTTTTGTATAGCTGTAACCTTGACAATTTATTTGTTTGTATAAAACATGTGGACCTTTAGTCCTTTTGTTTGTTTATCAGGTTTCTTATTTAGGAAGAAACATTTATATCAGGTTTCTTCTTCAAGAAGAAACATTACTTTAACTATAACCTGTGTGAATGAATAGTATGTTTCGAAATCATTAAGAAGTACTATTTTAACTATTCCCTTTGCATGTAAATGATTACGTTTCTTAGTCATGAAGAAACAATAGTTAACTATAACCCTTGCTTATGAAAACCTATATTATGTTTAACAGTGATCAAGGTTCGAGCTATACTCCCGACTATGGTCTAAGCTATTATAATAATAATATAATAATATTTAAACAGAATCCTTACCTCACATGGGTATTTGAAGTTAACTGCCTATGACTGATAGAGCGGCACTTCTACTCTACTTCACGTTCTAGAGCTTAGACTGTCAGAGCTTCGGAGCTTGGCACGTTCCACGAGACTGGCACGCAAACCGAGGCGGTATGAGAAAGTGTGTTTGAGGTGTGAGTTGTGAATGCTGGGACCCCTCCCTTTTATAGCCGAAATTGGGTACCATCGCATAGCGCGATGGTCCCTTAACTTAGGGCATCGCGTAGCGCGATGTCAGGGAATGACGCGTGGCTGTTGACTCAGCCCTAGTGTCTGCCACATGTCATTTCGTCGCGACACATAGACCATCACGTAGCGCGATGGTCTTGTTCCTGGGCTCATCGTGTAGCGCCATGGGTTCCAGAATTCAGATTTTTATTTTTAGTCCCTCGTCTTTGATAACTTGTCACTTCTTGATCATACTTCCATTTCCATAAATACTAAAGTATCCTTATGCGGCTCACGGCGATGCAAGCGTGCGAAGTGCAAAGTACGCCATCAAAACTTCACATTACGCGCATTGCCCGGGTCCGGTTCTGTGTCCATGCTCGTGCGCGTCGGGTGCTTCGCACCCTCCGTTAGGACTATGGAGAGTGGTTAGTCAAATTAAAGCATTTCTATGGAAACTTACTTTCTTATAAAGAGCTTCCATTTTTTTTCTTGTTTCCATGTGGGATGAAAGTTCCCTTCCATATTTATATCCATGGGAAATGCTTCCATTTTCTTCCATCTTTCCATGTGTGATGAAAATTTTCTCATTTTCTTAAGATAAGATGCTTTCTTTTTCTTATCTCATTTTTCCCATTACTTGTCTTTGAAATTATTTTTAATCCTTCAACTTTAAAAGTTGACATATTTAACCCAAAATAAATATGGGTTTTTTTCCAAGATGTTACATTTTGGCTCCAAAACACCACCATAACTCTACGACTACGGATGGTCTTAGTAGATTAATTAGTCAAACAAACACATTCGAATGGTTTTGTGGTAAAGCAAACAAAAAAAATTATATGAACTTCTAAGTATATACAATGGATCATTGATCGTTGCTCGACTTCCTCACTCGTGTTACAACTCAAAATTTCATCATGCACTCAAAAAGACCTAAGTATGAAATCTGCACGAATGTATCATCCCCACAAAAGTTCTACATAAATGGAAGTCTCTAGGATTTGCACTACACACCCTTTTCACATTCACCGAATAATTGCCTGGGAGTAAAGTTGAGTCCTCTCGAATGGTGGAAGACAAATTGGTGATCTATACATATTGAGTGTATGTAGGATATCTGTCTCATATGTTGTCTTCCTAAACGTGTCATGCAAGTTGTTGACTCGAAGACTCTGAATTGTAAATAATCCCGATCATATAACATGTGCTGACTGTTAGAGATCCTAGCTTTTGAAAGACCCTAAAGAAGCATCTAACAAGGTAAGTATAAAAGCATATATGTAATATATAAATGTGATGCATGAGTTACGGTCATGCATTAGGTGTATAATATTAAAGATTTTTTTGTTCTGAGCGACTAAATGTTGTGGTTTATAAAGATTGAATCCTTAACCGTCTATTCTACACCCTAACCAGTAACCACCTTATCACCCTATTAAAATGGAAACGGCAAATTATTAAAGAATGCTTGAAATGGTTTTAGGTTAACATCAAAAGAATTATTATATAATAAAATAATTATTTTAAAACTGATCTGTGAAATAGTTTAAAGCTGATCCTAAGAAAATTAGTTGTTCTGAATAACAAAATAATTAATTTAAAACTTGACAATTCCTTTTCTTAATAACTGGTTCAAAGTACGTCGCCGAGAAATTAAAAGTTACTGAATTGTATGTATATCAAGAAAACTTCATACCAAGTATGAAAGTTTCACATAAGAATAAACTTGCAGACATTTTATTTTCAAGAAATGGTCATTAATTCAGCCTCCCGAAACAAAAAACGACAATTGTCAACCCAAATTTGTAGATATGATTCTTTTTAAAGGGCAAAGAAGCAAACCCATCTAATTCTGTTTCTACACAGTTGTACACCATTAACGTATTCGAACTCTCAACCTCAGTATACGCATCATGATATATTACTAGACCACAAGTCATTATAATTGGTGTTGTAGATGTGTAAAAAGTTTGATTAACATATTTATTATAAACATTAGTAAACTTATGATATTTAACATATATATAATTTCCCGAAGAGTTAATTGCAAAAATGGGAGTTAATTGCAAATATGGTCCCTGCGGTAGAACCCAAACACAGGTTGCTATCCCGTGGTGTCATTTTTGCAGATATGGGCTCTATGGTTGCACTTTTATTTCACTTTTGGTTTTCTGTTTGTTTGACCATTTGTTTAACTATTAAATCCGGTGGTAAAGTCGTAATAATAATAGTAATAATCATCATCATCATCATAATAGAGATTGATTATGAAAATGAAATCCTAGTTTGTTTATGATGCAGATCTTCCCTTCCCACGCACTCCATTCTTCCCCAATCCTTAATCAAATCCAACAACTCCTACTAACAACTTGACCTAATTGACATCCCAACCACATTCCAATTCTTCCAACAAATGCCCACCCATTCATGTATTATGTTAGCTATCAATTGAGAATAGAGAGAATTCATAGAAGAAGGAATTATCCACAATCATAGATAACCTCATTCAATCATCCATATCTAAGTAGTGATACAACGATCTTAACTAACTCACTAACTACCGTCTCCAACTAACTATTACAATGTTACACTTTCAGACATTTGACTATTTTACAATGACTAAATGACCCTTTGACTTATACTTTTGATACTAACAAAGCTCTCCTCACTAAAAGATTCTTGTCCTCAAGAATTAAAGAATGGAAATCTCAACCTATACCTTTGATACTAACAAAGCTCCCTCGCTAAAGCATTCTTGTCCTCAAGAATTAAAGGAAGGAAATCTCAACCGAAATTCATCTTCAAACTCCCAAGTGGCTTCATCAAGATGAACACCATGCCAATGGACCAATACCTAATAAGCCATTTTGTTACCTTTGCAAGCCAACCTTCTATCAGCAATTGCACGAGGTTGAAACAAAAATCTAGGACTTGCATGTAGTGGAATAGTTGGTACATGCTGACCATGGGCTTTCTTCAGCAAGGACACATGAAAAGCAGGATGTATGTGAGAATCTTAAGGCAAATCCAACTTATAAGCTACTGCATCAATTTTTTCTAAGATCAAAAAAAGACCATAAAACTTAGGACCAAGCTTTGAGATACTTCTAAGTTTTTTAAGAAGTTTGCATTAAAGGTCTCAACTTTAGATAGACCCAATCTCCACTAGCAAAACTTCGCTCACTTCTGTTTCGATCAGCATACTGTTTCGTTATGTTGCGAGCATCAGTTAAAGTTTGTTTAAGACTAGTAATCATAGACTCCCTGTTCCTATGCAATATCTCAACTGTTTCAACCTTAGTGTCATTAGGAATATAAAGGATATGTAAAGGAGGAGGATACCCATATAATGCCTGAAAATGAGTAGTTTTAATTGATGAATGATAGGTGGTGTTATACCATCACTCAGCTAAACTCAGCCACTTCAACCATTGGGTAGGGGTCTGCATACACATACATCGGAGATAGGTTTCCAAGCAGCTGTTCAACACCTCAGTCTGATCGTCACTCTAAGGGTGATATGTAGTAGAATATGCCAAATGAATGCCTTGCAGTTTCATAAATTCTTTCAAAAATTGACTGACAAAAAGTGGATCACGGTCAGATACAATGGTAAGAGTGTTACCATGTAATTTGAAGATACTATCCAAAAAAAAAATTGAGCTATTTGAATTGCAATAAAAGGGTGGGCTAAATGGGTAAAATGGCATATTTAGTTAACTGGTCAATAATGACCAAAATGGTGTCTTTACCCTGGACCTCAGATAAGCCAAAAATAAAGTCCATAGAAATGTAAGTGAATATATGAGCAGGGATGGGTAGGGGCTGCAATAAACCAGGGGTAGCAGTAGGCCATCCGTAGCTTGTTGGCATTGTTATCATTCTTTCACAAACTTGAATACTTCTTTAGAACAACCCTTCCAGTAGCAAAAAAATTTTCCACAAAGTAGGCACATAATCTGAGTGACCCCCTACTGCAGAAGAATGAAATAAGGTCAAAATATCTTTCTTCAACTGGCCATCAATACCAATCCACAATTTATTCTTCCTTCTTAACAGATTATCCTTCCAAGTAACATTAGGAACCAGTTGACCTTGAACTAGCTTGTGAATAATGGATTGAAGAAGTGCATCATGTTCCCAAGATGCTTGAATTCTCTTCAATAATAGAGGGTCAATAGAACTCATACAAAATTCAAATAATGCCAACCCTTGCATTCTAGATAGACCATCAGCAACCACATTATCAGTCCCCTTCTTATACAATATCTTATAGTTGTATCCCATTAACTTGGCTAACAAAGTCTGTTGTAATGGTGTAGTAATCTTTTGAGTCAATAAGAACTTCAAGCTCTTATGATCAGTTTTGATTAAGAACTTTTTAGTAATCAAATAATGGTGCCATTGTTTAACAACCATTATGATTGCTAAAAGCTCTTTTTCATAATATGAAAGATTAAGTTGTCTAATAGAAAATACCTTACTGATAAAAGCAATAGGATGACCTTCTTGCATAAAAACTGCACCCATTCCCTTTGAAGAAGCATCAGTTTCAATTATAAATGACTTTGTAAAATCAAGCAAAGCCAATACTGGTGCAGAAGTTAAGACAAACTTTAACTGATCAAAGGCCTATTGTGCTTTGTTGGACTAAATAAATAATTCAGCCTTTTTGAGTAATTCAGTTAATGGTCTTGTGCAAACTCCAAAAGCCTTGATAAACCTTATGTAATAGCTGGCCAATCCCAAAAAAACCTCTTAATTGATTAAGATTCCGTAGTATTGGCCATTCCTTTATGGCTATAATTTTCTTAGGATCAGTCTGCACCCCTTGACCTGAAATGATATGACCCAAATATTCAATTGTAGCACCTCCAAAGGAATATTTGGACTACTTGGCCATCAAAGAATGAGCTCTCATGAGTTTCAAAACTTGTTCAAGATCATTCACATGTTGGGTCATGGTGGGACTGTAGACTAATATATCATAAAAGAAAACCAATGTAGTTTTTCTTAGTAATGGTTTGATTGTTTCATTCATTAATGATTGGAATGTTTCAGGAGCATTGGTCAACCCAAAGGGCATGACTACAAACTCAAACAGCACTTGATGGGTTCTAAAGGTTGTTTTATGAATGTCCCTGGTATAACGTTTAATATACATTAATCCCGTGTATCTTTTATATAATATTTAGGATTGTTTGATTAATTACTATTATTCCATAGTTGCCTATTGTTTGTCATTATGATAGGTTGCTATTAGGTCAATTACTTTATGTTCTTGATTATTTTATGATTGATTTGCAATAAGATCATAGGAATAATAGTTATTAATTAAATAAACCTAAGTGTACTGCTAACCTAAATCTGTAAAGTGCTAGGTTATTGGTAGGTCTTTATTATTTGATCCTGCTAGATTTAGTTCTTCGTAAGGAGTCTGTCTAGGTTTGATTATTTAATTATTGTCTATTAAATCAATTAAATATTTTTAGCTTCCTTTGATTTCCGCGCTGTAAGGTAGGATTTCGTATAAAGGAACTAAGCAATAAATAATTAGGTGACCGTAAGGAAACTGGATTTTTAATACTGGTGTGCGTTAAAAATTATTAGAAACCCATAGGTGTCTCTTGAGAAGGGTCAGGGGTCCTGTTCGGGTTTACTCTTAGGTATCTATTTTACGATCCCAGTACATAACTAAATATTTTCCCGGTTAAATTACAACTGAAATTTAGGGGATTCTAGCCTAGGTAGTTATCTCGTCATCATCTGAATTAAGTCTACGGTTAAGTTGTTTTTAAGTCTTTAGTTTTATTAATTAGTTTAATTTTAGTTTTTAGTAAACCCCCCTTTTAAGAAATAATAAATAAATAGTCATGTTTGTATAATTTAGCTAATTAGCGTAATTAAAAGAGTCTCGTGGGTTCAATATCCGAACTTACTTAGCTGTACTAGAGTCGATCGATTCACTTGCCGGTTAGTAGTTTAGTTAAGTTTAAGAGTCTAGAATTTATTACTTAGTGTCTAGATTAGCGTAATTTAGTTAGTAATTGTTAGACTACTTTTAACATTAAGAAATAAATTCTAGACTCTTAAACTTAACTAAACTACTAACCGGCAAGTGAACCGGCCGACTCTAGTACAGCTAAGTAAGTCCGGATATCAAACCCACGAGACTCTTTTAATTACGCTAACTAGCTAAATTAGACTCAAGTACAAACATGACTATTTATTTATTATTTCTTAAAAGGGGGGTTTACTAAAAACTAAAATTAAACTAATTAATAAAACTAAAGACTTAAAAACGACTTAACCCTAGACTTAATTCAGATGATGACAAGATAACTAACTAGGCTAGAATCCCCTAAATTTCAGTTGTTATTTAACCGGGAAAATATTTAGTTATGGACTGGGATCGTAAAATAGATACCTAAGAGTAAACCCGAACAGGACCCCTGTACACCTATGGGTTTCTAATAAGTTTTAACGCACACCATTATTAAAAATCAAGTTTCCTTACGATCACCTAATTATTTATAACTTAGTTCCTTTATACAAAATCCTACCTTACAGCGCGGAAATCAAAGGCAGCTAAAAATATTTAATTGATTTAATAGACAATAATTAAATAATCAAACCTAGACGGACTCCTTACGAAGAACTAAATCTAGCAGGATCAAATAATAAAGACCTACCAATAACCTAGCACTTTACAGATTTAGGTTAGCAGTACACTTAGGTTTATTTAATTAATAATTATTATTCCTATGATCTTATTGCAAATCAATCATAAAATAATCAAGAACATAAAGTAATTGACCTAATAGCAACCTATCATAATGACAAACAATAATCAAGCCAACTATGAAATAATAGCAATTAATCAAACAATCTTAAATATCCATACGCATCAATTTAATATAATTAAATATTTTACTAAATCATAAAACCATAACGATAAATAAATCCCAAATCAAAACACAACGTCAAAGTAGGTTCATCATAAGCCTATGCAGTCTATAATGTTTAGCCTAGCATCATAAAATTAAACAAAACAATAATAGACGAAATCATGGCGAAAATAAATAAGAACAGAAAAATAAAGGCGATAAAACCCGGAGTCTTCGTCCTTGAATATTAAGCACATCGTCGGCTGATTCCTTGACTCCAAAGATGCCGAAAACTGACCTCGGACGCCTCAGAACTCACCAAATTCGTTTGAAACTTCAGGAAGGGTGAGTTTAGGGGTCTTTAAATAGGCAATGGGTGTCCAAAAATACAAAAGTCGGTGCAAAAAGCTGGAAACTTCTGGAATACACCCGCCGTGCCGCGCGACGGCCCTCTCCCTCTTGGCCGCGCGGCACTCCGGCCTAGGGGGGTCACCTGGTCCGGTTTGGTCTAGTTCACTCCTGGTTCGGTCCGGTTCTTTTCCTGATGCTTCAGTTCGCCGGTTTAGCTCGTTTTTTATCGTTTTTCGCCCTCTTTAACCACGAACAAGTCCCGGGACCTACATTTATTCAAATAAGTTAGTAGCATACAAATCCTAACAAAATCCAAACATAAACTAATAAAATATTATATAAAAGATACACGGGATTAATGTATATTAAACGTTATATCAAATATCCCCACACTTAACCTTTTTTCATCCCTAAAAAAGTCTCATTGCAATGGGATCAGAATCGGAAAAATACAGTCTTAAAAACATATAAGGTTATCTTAAAGCTCAGATAAACGTAAAAACCAAGATTGCCGATATTGTTGTCCACTTAAACACAGCCACCAGCCTATCAAGCCCCCACGCGCATTAAGCATTTAAGTTCATGTGATATCAAAAACTTATGGGTCTCACAGTCCCTCTCATCTATTCTTATTTAACGATAACTAGCTCTCAAATGCAGTTAAACACAATAGCCCCCCCCCCTAATTCTTCCAGTATATCTTTAATTAATGGAATAGGGAATCTGTTTTTAGTAGTAACTTCATTTAGTTGCCTGTAGTGTCACACCCCAACTTAAGACGGAAATGCCGGGGCGTGATCAGATTGCTCACAGCTCGAAGATACTATGATAAATAAAAGGTGACAATATCTATTAAGTGAATTATTTCCAAATACAGTGCACAAATATTCAAAACACAAATAAGTAACTTAACACAGACAATACAATCAAGATTTAAATAATAATTGTCTTCATTTAAATCCTAAGGTCTTTTTAAGTGTCCATACTTCAAACTTCAATTCAATGGCAACCTGCATATGCGTAGAAAACAGAGTTTGTCAACAACACATGTTGAGTGAGTTTATCAACAGTTTTTGATACTAAAAATAATGTTAATATAATAAATAAAAGAAATAAGCAAAGCATAATAAATGCGGTAAATAAATCATACCATGAGCAAATAAGTTGTCGATTAACCATTGCCAAGCGAATCGAACGCTGGTAAATCAACCATGAGCAAATAATAAGACCATTGCCAAGCGAATCGGGCGCGGGTGAATAATAATGAGAACCCTATACAAGGGGATATGCTGGAGCTCTCCAAATTTGAATGCGCACAAAAGCAAGTAAGCACATAACAAGTATATATTTGATTAATCACACACAATTACACGTTTGCTAATTTATATATATATATATATATATATATATATGTATAATATGAGATACGCATATGTCCTCCGAAACGTTTAGAAAGCTTAGTAAAATAGGGGAATGATAAAACTCACCTTAATTCGAAGGCAAGTAAATAAATTAATGTTAAGCGAGTTAATAATTAAGCGAGTCGTCCTCTACGCGTCGAACGAGATAAACAATCAGAGCCTGAAACTTTAAGATATGATAATATAAGTGAAACGAACTCGATGCCACTGGAATCGATCTAAACGGACGACTAGAACTCCGGTTATGAGAAATTAAACGTTTAATCGAGCTGGTACTGACCAGAATCCGAATAGCGAAGTGGAAGTCGGGTTTTGGTCAGTATCCTTAAAATTTCATTATAAAAATAAAAGTCTTCTGGACCGAATGTTGGTTCTGACTAGAAGCATGAGAAATTGATAGGTCAAAGTTGTTGACTATTATGCTCTTAAACGGGTTTGAGTCCAATTGACCACCGAGACTCCCTCAATCGGAAAAATTGATTGAGAGCTTTTGTTCTACAGATAAAAATCTACAATATTGAAGAAAACAACTTACCCGAACGATTAATGGAACTAGAGACAATCGAGGTCAAGGGGTCTTGAAGCTTGAAAGTCAACGAAGCAATACGAACTTGATAAATTCTTGAAGGAACCAACAATGGAGAAAGGAATTTCGTGGATTGTAGCTATGGGGGCTGTTATTGAAGTAATAATTTAGGGTTTTATGATATGTCTTATTTAAATATTAAGGGTTAAAACTTGTTTATTAGGAAATAGCTATTTTAGAAAACCGAATCATCAATTAATGACAAAATCGGGTATAATAACTTAAAGATTTCGGTTTGGACAGCAACAAAATGAAATTGAAATTTTTTATAACATTAGTTGACATATCTTGGAGCTTAAGTTTCATTAATTTAATTGATATTAGGAAAGAATTAGCAAAACTAGTCCCTGTAGTTCCCGAAAATGCGATTTTTAGTCGTTTTAAGCGATTTTAAAGGTTTTTAAGGGCTATTTGGCATAATTGAAAGTTATGAAATTTTAAAATAAGTTAAACCAAGTTAAATACCATAAATACAAGTTTTAAATAGTTCGAAAAATCCGAAATACGTTCCCGAATCGGTTTAAACAAATACGAAAAATCCGAGATGTTACATGTAGTCAACACAGAATCTCCAACTACCATCTTTCTTTTTCACTAGAATCACTGGGGGGAGGCAAAAGCACTATGGCTATTCTCGATTGTACCATCATCCAACAACTTTTAGGTTAATTTTTCTAAAACATCCTTTTGACCAGCATGATATCTATAAGCCCTTAGATTGATTGTGACATTTTCATCTTTTAGCAAATTTAGATGGTCACAATTTCTTTTAGGAGGTAATGCAGCAGATACCTCAAAGATATCTTGAAATAGTAAAGTATCCAACTGGCTGCTAGGGGTAATATTGGAAATAGTAGTGTCATGTTGAAAAGAACTACTACCTGCGCCTGCAAGCTGTATAATTGTGCAGAAACCACTGCTTGGACCAACAGACTTTCTAATTTTTCAGAAGAACATAGCTGCATACATTTAGAATCAATGCCTTTTAGCTCAAACATTTGATCAGCCACTTTAAACTTCATAGTTAACTTTTTAAAATTCCACATAATGTTATTGAGAGTTTGCAGCCATTGCACCCCCAAAACCATGTCATAATTACTTAGAGAAATTAATATGACATTAGTTGTAAACCAATTACCTTGCATACACCATTTAAAATTTTCACATAAATGAGCGCAAGGTAGCTTGTTGCCATAAGCTATTGTGATGCTTAATTCACCGACGGATTTAACAGGATATTTCATCTTAATAGACAAATCCCCAGTAAGGAAATTATGAGTTGATCCTGAGTTTATAAGGATCTGGAGGGGTTTAGTACCAATTGATCCTTTTACTTTCATAGTAGAAAAATAATTTACCCCCATGATGGCATTTAAAGAAATATGTAAGGCCCCGAACCCCGGGAACCCCACAATTGGTAATCATCCAAACACTCGTAAAATTTAATAAACTTAAAAACCATTTCTTCCATTAAAACAAACGTATCAGAGTATAAATTTTGCGGAAAACATGAAAAATGTAATAAGTTCCCGAAACTCGGGAATTTTGCCCAAAATCCAAAGTAAGTATAACTTTTATAAATTTCCTTGAAATAAAACATTCATAATAATTCTTCCTTCCAGTATGCCCTTCACCATCCAAGTAGCTCCGGCACGTCCAAGCGATAAGGCATCCTCTTCCGAATCCTGAAACTTACACTAACATACACACAAAGTCAGCTTGAGCTGAGTGAGTTCAAGTTTTAAGTAAAAGATATCAGTAGTAAAATCATGATAGTCATATCAAAGGTTTTCTAAAAGTAAAAGGGTACATCCATCTAATCATCATTACCGAACTTAAACATCCTCATACATACATATACAAAATGTATATGTAAACATCCATTCAATAACATCCCTATATACATAACAGTATATATATATATATATATCATCCACGTATAACATCAGGGTCGAGCAAACGTACAACCCAAACACGTAACATCAGTGTATGCAAACACAAAGTAGGCATACACAACATCAGTAGTCGAAACGACTACAACATCGCCAAATAGAGGCCAAGAAATAATGTATATACACATATATATATTTAACATCCCAATGCTTCCCAGATACTAGCAAACATATATAAAATCTTTTTAAAACATTTCATCAAGTAAGAAAACATTTAGGTGCGCATGCTAGCCCAAAAGTAAAATGAGTAAAAAGGGCATCATGAACTCACCTGAGATCGATCGAATACTTGCCACGAGCTAGGAAGTTCCTAAGGGCAAAATCACAAGCAAGGGCCTGTAAATTATACATAACGCGTTACTAAACTAGGCTGTAGGAACACTCTAGCCTAATGGGCCGTACAAGCCCAACACTTGGCCCAAGGCCCAACAACTTGGCCCAAGGCCCAACAACTTGGCCCAAGGCCCAATACTTGGCCCAAGGCCCGACAACTTGGCCCAAGGCCCAACACTTAGCCCAAGGCCCTACAACTTGGCCCAAGGCCCAACACTTGGCCCAAGGCCCGACAACTTGGCCCAAGGCCCAATACTTGGCCCATGGCCCAAAGATAGTCAAATCGGGTCGAATGCGCATGAAATAATCCTTAAAACCATTTGTTAACCAAATCAGCCCCGAATGGACCAAATTCCGTCTTAAACCTTTTCATTCATCATAATTATGTCACCCGAGTTGATAGGGTTGACGGTTCCCTTTTACAACACTTACTTTAACATTTAAACGAAAATTCGCGCACCGCCGACTCGATTGACGAAGCACTAACCCCGACAGGCCCGTGCATCAAAAATATAATTTTCCCACAGCCCTTGGACTCCCCTAGGGCCATGAAAACTGATTCGGTTGGTCATCCAACCGATTAACGCATCAAACTCAACAATTCTAGACAACCGAACATAACAATCAAACTACAACTAGTTGATCAACTTAACGAACACCTAAGAACATGATCTTTGAGTATGATATACGGGACATACCTAGGAAGATTGTGGTGCAAAAAGTCACTTCAAACAGCCCCGACAAGAACACAATTGAACATCCCCCGGTTAAGCCTAAAACGAACTTATCGATCAATAACGAGTAAAACGTGTAGATTTTAGCATGCGAAGATGCATTTAATTACATAGGATAACCTTTGAAATAAATTATTAAATTTTTACCAGACTTTAATAAATGTCTTAGGTTTATAAAAATATTTTTATTATATTTTTATATTGGACAAAAAAATCATAAAAATTCCTCCAACACAGAAAGGTATGTGCAGCTATTTCAGCGCGCAACAAAATGGTTTTATTTTTATAAAATTCATTACCAAACCAAATTAAATGATTCCAATTGGGTTTGGTTCCTAACTCAAAATACTAACTTCCAGAAGTGGAACCAAACAATTTGGATCTGTCGAAAAAAGGTTATGACATCGGGAAGACAGACCAGAATCCGTCATCTCGCATCAGCTTTGACACTTGATTTTATAAATTCATAAAAACCATTCAAATCTCGTCCAAAAATTACGTATTATACCTTTCTGGAAACTAGACTCAGAGTAGAACATCATGGAATCAAGAATCGATCAAAAACAGTGGATTAACATCCCGTTACAGACCATAAAATAAACGTATACTAATCTGTCAGCAAGCTGTTATCATCAAAACTCAATCTTAACGACCAATAAACGCGTTAATATGATCAATTAATGTGTAAAAGATATGGGGAATCATAAAACCGACCTTGAATTGAAGTTTTCACGGCGGAAACATGGCGGGGCAGAAGAAAAACGAGCAGGGGGGGTTCTTAGCTGCGATCGGCTGCACCTAGGGTTATGAGTTAGGGTTTTTCATTCTTTTATGATATAAAATAAGAAGTTTCATTCTAGCCCCTCAAGTATAAAGTGTGTAGCAACTTGGGTGGAAAGTTACATAATTTTAACGTATCGGGATGACGTAAAGCCTCCGAGGAAAGTCGGATAAATCCCGAGAGATGTACATACTTTACATGCTTTAAATCACTTATCTGAAATTAACGGGCGTTACAAAATACATAGATCTTGTAGTTCTTTCCTTAGGACTTCTACACGGTCATTATACCTTTCTTCCTCCATTTCTACTATTTCAATAGAGAATAACTGCCTGTTTTTACAAATGTGATTCGGAGTATAGTTTTCAGTACATCCAAAACATTCACTCTTGGCCCCTTTTTATTCAATTTCTTTATATCTTAACTTTCTAGCATTAGGAATCTTATACTTCAAAGATGGAGCAGGTAATAGGGGTAGGTTCACACCACCACCACTTCTATTACCAAAATCTTTGGTTTTAGGTAGATGAAGAATAGGATGGTTTAAAAAGATCTAACAAGTTTTGCTAGGAATATATTATTATTATTATTATTATTATTATTATTATTATTATTATTATTATTATGAACTCTAGCCAGCATATAGGCTTCTGGTAGATTTCTTGGCCTAACCAACTTCATAGGGTTTCCAAGTTTAAGTTTAATGGCTCTTAGAAACATGCTTACAGCATACTCATCACAAATTTCAACTCTTATCAATGCTAAATCAAACTCTTTACAAAATTCATCAAGAGGTTGAGTAGTTTGTTTCAAATATGTTAAAGAACCCATATCATACTGATTAAGGCCTAAACCAAATCTTGAACCTATAAATCCTGTATCCTCATCAACATGCCTTTAATACTACCACTCTAGATCTAACAAATGATTGATGCTAAAGTAAAGCTGCATTCTATAAATGAACTACAGCATAACGAACCTTAAGGGTTTCAGGAGTGGCATCGATTTCAAAGAAGTGTTCCACTCTGCACAACCATCCTTCTATGTTTTCTTCAACAAACTTCAGAAAATCTATCTTGGTCAGGCGATTATGGCTGTTATGGAAAGGATGTAGATGTGAATTGTCAGGTTGTTGATTAACACCAGCGACATGGTTCTGATGACTATTGTTTTGATTATTGCTCAACGCCTGGATACTCTGAACGATTTTATTCATTTGATTTTCCATTTTTGTCTTCATCGAGGCTATATTCTTGGCGTTCTTCGTGATAGCTGATTCCATTCGATTCAAGACTACATCATGTTCTTGTACTCGTTGATCCATTGACATATTACGAGTAGTCATGGCAGATTGAAACAGAATCGAAATTTGTGCAAAATTGATTGAAATTGGGTAAAATTGAATTGATCGAAACCCTTTGACTATTTAACAATGACTAAATGACCCTTTGACTTATAATTTTGATACTAACAAAGCTCCCCTCGCTAAAACATTCTTGTCTTCAAGAATTAAAGGAGGAAATCTCAACCTATACTTTTGATACTAACAAATTAACCCCATAACCCTCATCACCTCTTACCTCTAATCCACTTCACCTACACTTTCATGGTCGAAACCCTAACCCTTTCACTCTCACTCTGTGCCAGATCCTTCACCCTCCGCCGTTCAATCTTCTCTTCTACAAAACCCTCTTCGCACTCATCTGGATTCTCGTCTTCACCTCTTTCTTCATCTGATAACGTATTTTCCTTGATGTAACACCTCCACCAAACCCTAACTCCACCACTCCACAACCTTCTGCTCTCTTCGCCGCCGCTGACGTCTCCGCCGCTGGCACTTTGACGGCAACAACTAATTCCCTACCACCGAGTTCAACTCTATTTCACCTCACAATGATTCCAAGCTTTACATGGTAATTGGGCAGTGCATCGAATGGGAAGCTGATTTTGGTCAATTTTATTTTTGGTGTTACCGGAAAGGGGTTTTTGCTATAATGGTGCTCACCGTCGGAGGTCTAAAAGAGGTTGATTTAAAAGGTAGTCGTCAGAGATGGGATTCACTCAACTACCAAACACCGTCAGAATTGTTTGGTAAAGTGGGAGGTGGAGATGGGGAAAACGGGTTGCCAGAAAAGGACGTGACGAGTTTACCTTAGCTCGAAAAACGTAATTAGATTGTTATTATGGTAGGTTTTTGTTTCCTGAGTTTTGAAGGAGAAGAAGTTTATAGGGTTCTAAAGTGCAAAGTGCAAGGTTTTTCATTTATAGTCAACCACTGGTAATAACGTAATTGCACACTTTGGTTAACGCCATTACTTGATAGTGGACCAAAAGTGAAATAAAAGTATCACCATAGAGCCCATATCTGCAAAAATGGCACCACGGGTTGCAACCTGCGTTTGGGGTTCCACCACAGGGACCATATTTGCAATTAACTCTTTCCCAAATTAATTTCATTATAATTTACCATGTCTGAGTACTCCATGTCTCCTCGAGTATTCTCCGCCTAGACTGAACACTCACAACTCACCAGTCGACCGACCTGAGAGCGCCTAACAACTTTTGCAACCATGAGTTAACTAAATTTTTCTAGTAAAATATGGCAATCAGTAAAATAGTTAAAGACTTAAACCAAAATAATAAAATGATGAATAATTTGTCAACATGTAACTTAAATAATAATACTTGCGTATTCTTAATTTCTTATAATAAAATGGCACTACGGGGTTGTAACATACGTTTGGGGTTCCACAACATGGACCATATTTGAAATTAACTCTTTTCCAAATTAATTTCATTATAATTTACCATGTCCGAGTGCTCCCTGTCTCCTCGAGTATTCTCCGCCTAGACCGAATACTTACAACTCACCAGTCGATCGACCTGAGAACACCTAGCGACTTCTGCAACCATGAGTTAACTATTTTTTTCCAATAAAATATGGCAATCAGTAAAATAGTTAAACCAAAATAATAAAATGATGATTAATTTGTCTAACATGTAACTTAAATAATAATACTTGCATTGTAAATCCTGTTTCTTCTTGTTTATAATTGAAGCAGACCTTTCTCCTTGGACCATGAGCGTTGACATTTTCTTTTTCAAACAAGGACTGCATTAATAAACTTCAACGAAAGGTCGAAGGAGCTGAGATGCCGAAATACGTGTTCAAATGCTGATCCCATTTCAACAACCACCTACTCCATAAATTTTAAGAGCTAGTGGCAAATTATATATATATGCTATAACCACTATCACGTTCTTGCAAACATTATAAAATCATTACAATATTACATATATGTGTATTTACATTTATTGCTACAAAGAAAATGAATGAAAAATATTTATAGCCTGATTGAATAAACAAATGTGATGATCACCAAATCACAATGAACGACGTCATAAAAATTAATATGCACGAAATACATAATAAGAAGACACAATTACATGTATAGATGGCGTATCAAGGTTTGTGTAAACTAACACCATTTGGTGTCAAGGTTTTAAGCTTTAACTTTATAACGAGTTTAGGTATTAACATTAATCTCTACTAACTTTTCTATCAAAATTAATGGTATTTCACTTTTTTCAAGGACTAAACATGTAACTTAATTGGCTGAGGGACTAAGTATATAATTTACTTAAAAAGTATACTATTTATAATTAATTATTTATTTTTGTTTTATATTTATAAAGTATTATCGAAACAAATTAACATATTTAAAACAATATTTATTCGGTCGGGAAAAGTCGGCCGTTGATAAAACCCGAACGTTGCATCAGAGAGTCAACGCGACCCTGGCGGGTGAAACGGATTGTTCCGATGGCAAGTCGGCATGAATTCGGTTGTATCGACTATGTTCGTTATAGTATAAACAATGTTGGTATAATCCAAGAGTTGAAAATCCCAAAATAATTTCGACAAACTGACATGTAAAAAATAAAATATTTAAACCAACGTTTTATTCGGTCATTAAAACCTAGTTGTTGGTAAAATCCGAGCGTTACTGAATGTAGGCTTTACGACGGTGAGTTGGTAAAACGAGTGTTGATGAAACCCGACTATTAATGCAGCAATGAGTCGACGCAAATTCGGTTTACGTTACGTTCGTTACAGTACCGGAACTTAAACAAAAAAGTTGGTAAAACTCAGGCGTTAGTAAAACCCGAGCGTTGCCGGTTCTGGGCATTGCGGCGGTGAGTCGACCCTTGGGCGTTGTGGCAGTGAATCGATGCAAATCTGGTCGGTTTAGGTTACGTTCGTTACAGTATCAGAAAAATAAAACCAAAAATAAAATAAAATAAAATAAGGTGACGTGGTCGATCCACTGTTTGTTTGCCACTTGGACCAATGGTAGCTTTGCGTCACCAAAGTTTTTATATATTATAGAGTAATAATATTAATAATTGGTTTTTTAATATCTAATTTTAGTCATTTTGTCAAAACTTAACAGAAAACTAACATAACATATGTTAATGTTAATACCCAAACTCGTTACAAAACTAAAAGCTTAAAACCTAAACCAGTTATTGTAAAACCTTCGTACATAAATGTATGGCTTTACTCAAACCTCAGGCAGATGGTGTAATTGACTAATTGTGTCTAATAAGAAAAAGGAAAATATAGTCTTTTATGTTTGGAAATTTGTCAAGTATGAGAAACAAAAGAAGGAACCAAGTTGACTGCAAGGAATAAATAAATTTATAGCTTGAAAGAAAATTCATGACAGGTCTTCCCGGGTGTCCAAAGTGATCGTGCCATGACTTAGAAACTAGAGAAGTGAGGAAGGCAGACTCGAGGGCACTGGTTGTAAACGGATATAGTGGACCGGAACTATTTTGGTGCGTCAAAAGTCAAAACATCCCCAGTCAAGGTAACCCTCCACAGATGTGACTGACAGATCGAAACGTGACTTTTAATAATTTGAGGGGCAAAAAGGATATTTTTGAAGGTGCTTAGTTGGGTGTGGGTCGATCCGAGAATTGGTACATGGTTTCCATCACCGACCAATATAGAATTAATTGAACAAAAAGAGAGTTCGAATATGTTATCTCAGCGAGGTGAGATGTGGCCCCGGTATCCATATACCATTGATTATCATTGCCCGGGTTCAAATTCATAGCTTGAAACACGCCACTTATGTTCACTGGATCCATCACAATGAAACCTGTGGAAGATGCCTTCGTATATCATTGCCCTTGGATTTTTAACTAACTTTAAGAGTCTTTCTATATTAATATATTCTTAACACTTAGCACTTTAATAAGCATACCTGCACTAAACTAGAATAATCATATATAATTAAGATTTGTGTAACCTTTTCAACGTGTTACTCAAATCAAAATGTGGAACCTTAATCAAAATGGTCTATTATGCTAAATTTTACTAGTCGTCATGATGTTAAAACATTATTATTGTGGTAAGGCCATGGGAGGTGGAACCCATGAACCACGCGTAGGATGAGGTTGCACTAAGCCACAACGTGGAGTCTTGGAACAACGCCTACAAGAGGTTGGTCCACGTGCGACCGGTTAGCCAGCATGGTGCTAGTGAGGTTGGTCCACGTGCGACTGGTTAGCCAGCATGGTGCTAGTGACCTGCCGTGTGCGTGTTGGCTCTTTTGGGCTGGAATTCACGGCCCATCATAAGCAATAGGCTCAGTTTCATCAATTGGGCTGGTATGAATCTGGCCCACTACATTAAGTTTTATTAAAATTTATTTTTATTTTGGTTTGTTAAACCTTTTATAAACTAAAATTTTTTGATTACTTGACTTGCTATATAAGTTTATAAATCATATTTTAATTATAAATAGTATTACGTAATGTTTTTTTTATCTCAAGTTTCTATTATATTTTCTAATAATTATTTAAAAAAAAAAAAGTAACGACATTCATGAATTATCAGGTGACACTTTCCACAAAACCATGCGCCACTTTTGTAGCTTTGTGTGAAAATGAAGCGACACCTACGTGACGGTTTCCACACACCATGAACCACACCATCATACCCAATAGCCTAACTAATCTTACCTCTAGGAATATCAACAAAATATCAACAATCTACTAATTTACTAGTCACATAAACATTAATTGAAATAGAGTAAAGTGCAAAAATCTTTCTTGATGTTTGGTCATTTTTGTTATTTTCGTCCAAAAGTTTATTTTTGCATTGAAATCTTGAGGTTTCTCGGTTGTTGCCAATATAGTCCAAATTGTTAACTTAGTTTATTTTTTTCGTTAATTCAAGGGGTATATCCGTCTTTTTGGTTTGTTTAATATTTTATTAGTTTTTATTCTTTTAACAATAAATTATTAAGCATTTAAGGCACCCACCCTAAAGGTGCACAAAAAACCCAAACCTGAAACCGATCCGGAAAAAAAAAACTAAAACCAGTATTTTTTATACCTGGGTTTTTAATACCCAAACCCGTACTCGACCCTACCCGTAGGATACAGATAGGATATGCATATAAGTACCAAAACCTGAAACCGATTCGGGCCCGATTTTTACCCGGTAATACCCAAAAACCGGAACCGAGTTTTCCAATACCCGAAACCGGGTTTTCCAATACCCGATCTATACCCGGAAAATACCTGAAAATATCCGATAAATACCCCTAAAAAATGCAACTCCCTTAAAAAATCCAATCTATACCCGAAAATAGGTTTTTTCAATACCTGGAAATAGGGTATTCATATATCCGGTTTTAAAATATCTGGTTCTATACCAACCAGAACCCGATAAATAGGGTATGGTTTTTATAGGCAATATCCGGACCCGACCCGGGTATTGCAATACCCGATTTTCCAATACTCGGTCATACCCGAACTCGATTTCATTCCCGAACCCGGGTATTTGAAAAACCCGCACCTCTACCCCACCCATGGTCTACTTCCCAACCCCACCCCCCCCCTCCCCCTTCTCTCTCTCCCTCTCTCTCTAACCAACCCCACCTTCACACACTCACCTGCAACAAATTCACACCACCGTTAATCAAACTCTCCAAAAATGGTTTCCTAATCCACAGACTCGCCACTAAAGAAGGTTTAGGTCTATTTGGCAAGATTTGCGAATCTCAGGGAATTGATTTCAGTCTCGAATCGAGGGAAACCCTAACCGTCGCTGACTTGTGCCGTGGTTGACTTTTATTAACTATCCTACTAGGGGTATCTGATTCGGAGCATCAAATCGGGTCGGGTGTTGGGTTCAACGTAAGTTGCAGGTGGTGATCGATACGCCTCTTCCTCTTTGGTTGTAAGGTCTGATGGTGAACTTGCAAATCTGAATGGATGCCAGAATACCGCTTAAACCACCACCGCCGCCGCCGCCGGCCTCCATCACCACCGCTGCAAAAACAAAATTGATTTTATGATGAAGATCGAACCAATTTCAGAGATGATGCGATGTTCTTGTCATCATCATAGGCAGCGGCGGCGTTGCAGGTATAGCACCGGCGATGCTGCTCGTTTTCTTAAGTTTGAAGATCGTTTTGTGATTTGCCACGCCGATCGGGATGCTACGGTCCTTACATAAATGCCGAGGCTGTGAGAGTTTGTACTTATGTGTCAGAAATGTAGGAGTCATATTGATTGAAACTTTATTGAATCTAGATGAAGAAACGGTGGCTAATGAGCTGAGATTTCGAATGGAGATAAAAGAAGAATATATGGAAGCATTGTTAAAGGATTAAAAAAAACTAATAAAATATTTAATAAACTGAAAAGACGGATCTACCCCTTAAATAAACGGAGTTAACAATTTGGATTATATTGGCAACAACCGATAAACCCAAACCTACTATATATCTTTGGGAGGTTTGTATAATTAATAAACCCAAAATAAAAGAATGGTGTTTACGTGATATTCAAATGCATCAAACGGATAATCAACATGTTGGTAAAAGATTTTCTGTTTCAAAAGTGGAGAGGGTTAAGACAAATAAGATGTAGATTTAAAAAAGAGATAAAAAAAACATTTCTAAGCATCACAATACAAGATATAAGATGTTAAGTAGGGTCGTCTCTAAGAATTTAAATGTCCTGGCAGAGCCGAAATAAAAAGGTCCATAGCCTCTATGAGTAACGAAATATATAAGCCTATTTTTTTAAACGGCGCTTAACGTTATAACAATAAACATAGAAAATATATTATTAAAATCAAATACCGTAATAACTAACGACTAATCAATTATTTGTGAAGCTCTCTTAACGTTGGGAAAAAAAACATACCTTAGCCCTTGGTGGCTGGCTTGGTCAACCGCGGAGGAGCCTAGTGGTCAACGATGAACCAACAGTGGTGGTTGGTTGGGTTGGTCATTGTTCAGGATTTCTTCAGCATTAGTAAAGAAAGGAGCCAAAGAAAAATTTCGACCGCCCGCTGCTTCTTTTATTTTGTATTAGATTTTTATTTTATTTTTTTAGTTTTTAGTTCGGGCCCAATTATTTAAACTTGATTAAATGGATTATGAATAAAAATATGTTTTGGTCCAATAATTATAAGATGGTAAAAATCAAATCATATCTTATAAGTTTTATATTTTTTAATATATATAAACAAATATATAAAAATATTTTGACCCAAAAAATTACGAGTCGTCGACGGTTCAACCGATACCAACCAGGGCCGGCTCAACGAATGTAGAAGCCTAAATCAAAACAAAATTTTGTGGCATTTTCATCACAACTGTTAAGAAAAAAAATTAGCTTATTACAAGTTTTGAACTCATAACCTATACATTAGTAACAACCAATCCTACCATCACATCAATACATTACTTTAAGTTTACTTTTCCCTTTATAATATATTTATATATGAAGTTTTTTTGAACTTGAAGGCTTAATTAGGTGTGAGTCTAAAGCCTTAACTTATTTTCGCTATTCCACGGGCCACCCTTAACACCAACCCCAGCCGGCCTGCTGTTGTGTTTCATAAAGATGTTTCATACTTTCAGTGAACATGTTATTGATGACGTAAAAAATATAAATATCCCACTTGGGGAGTGAGATCCTATGTAACTACTTTTAAATATTTCATTTACATTTTTCTTTGTTAATCTAATAAATCCATCGTCTCTAATGTCTGAAAGTCAAACATATGATCTATGGCACCTGTATGAATAAAGGTCCTTTGTTCACTCACCATATTAAATAATCCAAATTTATATTATATAAAATATATAAATTATGGGTAAATTATCTCTTTTTTTAAGTAATTTACAACTTATAATGCATAATGCACACATTATATAGCATGTAAGATAAGGACAAACTTGTCTATTAAAAACTATACCTATAAATAGTTACAACATTACCCCCTCAACATTACTCAACTTTTATAAATTTAAGAAATAGTTACAACTTTGGACCTTCATCCTTACCAATGTATTTCATTTAAATTTAATTGTTAGCCAACTTCCTACCAACGATTTTCCAGCGGCCGTAACTTTTTCATATGTTAATGTTTTTTTAAGAAAAAGTTACACCATAAAAATGAGCATTTTATTGTCTTTAATTTGGGTATGCTATTACTATAGTTTATTCCAATTAAAATTAGGATGTTATATATGGGTGTTCACAATTTGGTTTTAATAGCTTCGAAGTTAAGTAATAAGTCAAACCGTCGGTTCATATTTTTTCATTGAAAACTAAAACTGAATCGTTGAAAATTCAAATGGAATCGTTACTAATGGTTTGGTTTCACACATTGAGCTTCAATAATAAGTTTACCGACCGCCCCCAGTTTTATAAGCCCAATTTTTAGTATCAAGTATAAACCAAACCGTTTGCTATGTTTTGAATATTCTGAAACCAGCTGATCAAAAGTGATGATTGGTTTACACGTTTTTAAGGTTTTAAAGGAACCTTGAACATCCGTAATTTTTACATGATTACTAGAATTTTCATTTCCCGCGGCATCGCACGACCATCCGTCTATACTATATATAATGTAGCACTCATGGGCAAATTAAGAAACTAGGTTTTTAAGTAATTTACAATATTCAAAGCTTTATGTACACCCTATAAAGCATGTAGCATAGGGGCAAAATTATCCACTACAAAATATGTTTTACGTAAATTCAATTTGTTATAAAATAGTTACGAAATTGGCACTTAAACTTTACTAACCTTTTGTAAATTTAACAAATTGTTACAACTTTTACCCCTCATATTTACTCATGTATTTGGCAGGTTTATATATTTTCTCATTTTTCTTCTATATCTATAAATATATTACGTTTAAGGAAAAATAGAGTTTACCGATGCATCGTACTTATTTTTGTCGACGTTTCCATATAAAATTTATTCAACACCGAGGTACGGTTTATAATGTACAAGTCACTAAATCATTAATGTACAATTCAAATATGTAACTATAAATCAATAAAATGTTTAAACACATAAATATGCATTAAAGTACAACCCATGGTCTATTTTAGTTTATAAATTCTGAAATTACAAATTCAATCCTCCATTTATACAACCCACATTACGAAAACAAAGCAATAAAATCAACTCATATTAGTGTTGTACGCATTTGTAACGGCTTCACAAAAAGTATGAAGACCAAACTTAAACCGTGGGCATAACTGTTAGCAACGGGTTTTGGTCGAAAACCAAAAACGACCGGCCAAAAGTTAATGAAAAAAATCAACCGTGAAATCAAGCTATTGACCAGCTTGAACGGTTTTACGATTTAAAATCAAACAACGAACACCCATAAACTTGTTACATGATTACCAAGGTATGTGTTTTCCGCTGCATCGTGCGGACACCCGCCTAGTATAATATAATTAATACAAAATTAAAACATGAGTTATGCTAAATGCCTAAACAGCTTCTTGGCACATCAATATGACTTTCACTTTTGACATTTTAACTCTTAAACTGAATCAAAGTATGTGACTTTCAACTCACAGCCACACTATTGAACTAGTTGAAATTTTCCATTTGTAAAATATAATGTAAAAATAAAACGTAACAAATCTAACTGGGTATCTCGCCTAAGAATCTAAGACGTTACGTGATACATTCGGTACGTGGAACCATGAACGTTATTGTCGACTAAATTTATTTAATTATTTATGTTTGGTGTATATATATACAATGTTAATTGGATATGTAGCTGAATATTTTGTAAATAATAATTATCATACTACGAAAATAAACCTTATATGATATAGACGAATTTACAAATAATTAATGAAAAAATGAAAACTAGTTTACATGAGCTTATAAAAGGGGAGTGCTGGCATGGGAGTCTGGTTCTGGTACATGAGGGACCTCCATATAAATTAACTCACATTTTAAGAGCATCCGTATCCATAAACAAATTCAAACCTCCGTATTATTGTCACATTATGCTCTAATTATTTCTTTAAAAAATCCCCACTTTTTACTCTACCCATAAACCAATAAAAACCCCCACCTCATCTTCCACATCATTACTTACTTTTACTATTATTTAATATTTAATAAATTACTTTTACAATGGGTCCTGCTAGTGACACCCCGCACCTCATTAATACGTCGCGTATAGAGCTATACGCGGCGTATTATGGTACGATTTGACGTCCTAGCCTGGCTCGTGTCAGAGGGTTGTCGTATCGTACCCTATACGCCGCGTATAGACCTATATGCGGCGTATTGTATTTTGTATATTATTGGAGCCCGGCTCCCTCTCCATCCTTTCTATTTTTTTTTTTTCACCCTCACCCTCACCCTCACCCTCACCCTCACCCTCACCCTCACACTCTTCATTCAACCAACAACAACAACCATTTATTTCTGGAGTCGGACGAGGAGGAGCCGGAACGCCGCTAACGGTCAGTCGGATTTAAACCAGGTTTCGTTTTATCTTTATTTAGTACATGTTAGGACATAGTTTTACATGTTAAAACAGAGATTTGGTGACTGGTTTAGTTTTGTTATGTGATATTAAGAGAGACGCTTTACACTTTACAGGGACTTTTGAAAAAGTAAACTATATTTAATTGTAATTTGGATTCCGTTATGATAACGATTTGAAATTTGTCTAGGCACCGACAGTTATACTACACCATGCCTACTATATAGACACCACCTATATGAGCCTGAACTGTTTTACGGTAACCCTAGTTCGTCGGGTCTTCCAAACTTAAACTAGGTTTCCCGTATTGTTATCGTTATTGGTAAATTTTTTATTATAGTATTACTATTAAAATATTAATATTATTATTAAAATATTATTGTTAATAAAATAAAATATTATTATTGTATTTATTAAAATATTATTATTATTATTAATAAAATAACATTATTCTAAACATATAATTATTATTATTAAAATATCAGTTTTTATATTATTATTAGTATTAAAATATTATTATTATTAGGTACCTGATGTACGTCAGAGATTTAGATACGGGTGTCAGGCGCCGACACAAGACGTTCGAAGGTACGTTCTTAGAGTGTATAATATAATATAATATAATATAATATAATATAATATAATATAATATTATATTATATTATATTATATTATATTATATCATATCAAACGGGTTCAGGTTATGTTAGTGGGTTTTTCTAGAAAAGCCCACCAATTTTGTCTTATTATGGTTTTTTTTTCTTTTTCTTTTGTTATTATTAATGTTATTTGTGATTATTATTATTATTTACTTATAAATAATATATTATTATTCGAAAATTCGGAAAAGGGCGTTCAGTTGCATGGCTTATTTGTGAAAATTGACAATGCGAAACGAACTTTCAATTTATTGGTTGTTGTTGTTATGGACAACTTGATCAGTTACAGTGACTGCCTTGGGAAAAACTGGCATTTCCAAACGAACTTTCAATTTCTTGGCTGCTTTCGTTATCGACATCTCACATCTGGTTCTTCGATTTCTTCAAACTCCAACTGTCTTGATCGTCGGTCACCGGCGGCAACCGTAGTTGTGTTCACTCAAACACATATAAGTCGTCACTAAGCTTAAGCTTAGGCTTATTACTGTTTTTATGTTTAGTTAGGGGTATTCTAAGTTGATCATCTTGCGTATATTAAAGAATTATCGGCTTATACATATACATACATATATATAGTAGATGTGCGATATAAGAATTCATTGCTCCGACATAACCAACACCAGATCGAGATATTAGTTTGAATCTCTCGGATCCGCGGTATCCGCTAACGGCAGCGATAACGGGAGCCCATACTTTGGACAGAGTAGTTGAAATTCGGTCATTGCTCCAACATAACGAGCACCAGATTAAGTTATTAGTTAGGACTTACCGGAACCGGTTGGCACGTATGCTGACGTGGATTTAGGCTCGGTGTTGACGCTGATATTAGCACGTTTGCTTACAGCTTTCGTTATCACCGGCATAATACACAATGAAAGCACAAACTCAAACAACAATCCTTACAATAGCAATTTTCTTCATTCTTTTCTCTACTTTCACTCAAGAGAGTACTAAACATGAAGAAGAGATACGCTATCGTCCATAGATGAACCTAATCAAAAGAAAAGTTTTTTCGCGAAGCTCATATCTGTTATTCTAGGGAGATCTAAAAAGAAGTCATCCGAAAAAAGAGAGGATCCTCGGGGGCGTCCCAAAAAACCAGATCCCCCGAGGCACAGCTCATACACCCCCGCTCCAGATCTCCCCGGACATAGCTCCTACACCCTCGCTCCAAATCTCCCTAGACACAGCTCCTACACCCCATCCTCGTCACAGGGGCCCAGCCAAGAAACCCCCACCCCATCCTCGTTGTCCCAGTCAGCGTCGCGGTTTAAAATTCCTTGGGGCGACCTAAGACATCGAAGCCTACGGAAACTCACCTCGGGTTTCCTTTGATGGTTTCGCCGGCGCAAGTACCGACGATACAAATGTTTAAGAGCCTCATTCCTAGCTGGGCACAGCCGTTCGTCTCAGACATCAAAGATGTACGCCCAGACGGTAACTGCGGTTTCCGAGCAATGTCCGTGGGTTTGGGGAGGCATGAGAAATGCTGGTCGGATGTTAGGCGGGCAATGCTGATCGAGCTGGAAACGAACGTAGGGTGGTGGAGGGCGATGTTCAAGAAAGAGTATGACATATTGTACGACTGGTTCATTCCGGCCTTCCATACTCCAGCACGGTCAAACTGGCGCCGCCGAGTCATTAGTTTAGCGTACCCGGTCACGTGCACGTGGCTGCTCAAACATACGGGTGTGTGTTAGTCAACATACACGGCAATTAAACCGAATGTTACTTCCTGTTGAGACTCGGTCCTGGCTTGATTCCGGATCCAGCGGTTATAGGCATCGCAAACTATGGAGGTGAGCACTAGATACATATCAAACTGGTAGGAGATTTCCCAATGCCTACGCTGCAACGTAATCGGGTAAGAAATGTCGTACCAGCGACACTCGAATGGAAAACACGGTACGGACAACGTTTGAAGGAGTACGAATCGATACGCCAGGGTTGGAAAAGGAAACCCTCTAACATAGATCTAGACAGCTTATAGAAGACAATGTACATAATATATAAATAACAAGTTAATAATAATATTAATAACTAATAATAATAAATAGAAATACTAATAATAATAAATAAATAATAATATTAACAACGTTATATAATAAATAAAAATAATAATAACTAATAAATTGTAAATAATAAATAATAATAAATAAGTAACAAATAAATAATAATATTAATAACTAATAATAATAAATAATAAATAAATAAATAACAAATAAACAATAATATTAAATAATAATATAAATACGCATAATACGTCGCGTATAGATCTATACACGGCGTATTATATCCTTATATCTGCCCGTCTGCTCAGCTGCCCCTTTATTTCAAATTTCGAACTCCTTCATCCGAGCATCCGAACACCAGTCTATATTGGACTGACACCACACCACATGACACGAGCCTAGGAGATATGACCCGCCACCGACACGACATGGAGGTAATTTTTTAATATTATGTTGATGATGATGATTATGTTAAGATGATGATGATGATGATGATGATGTGATGATGATGATATGGTTAAAACCATCGGGCGGAGTTCGGCCGTGATATGACCGGAGTCCGGCCGTCGGTTTACAGTGAATGTCAGCGGCGGCCTATACTGATATATATTTTTTTAATTTATTATTAATATTGTTATTATTTATTTTTTTATTGTTAGTATTATTTATTATTATTATTTATTAATATTAATATTACTATTATTATTGTTATTATTTATTATTATTGTTATCCCATTATTTATTATGTATTAATATTATCATTAGTATTATTATTATTAACATTTATTATTTGTATTTATTATTAATTAATATTATTATTATTATTATTGTTATTATTCATTATTATTATTATTATTATTATTATTTATTTGTTAGTATTATAGTTTGGGGACGACGAGATTGAGGTGGAGCTCAAGCAGTAGGAGTAGGAAATAGGGCGGGGCCGAGGCCACGGAAGGGGCCGTGGCTGGGGCCGGGGACCCCACCGGGTAACGACGTGCTGGTCACCTACCCTCATTTGCAGTTCACTGAGGGTTCTGACCCCCACACACGATACAGTTGAGTACGTCGGACAGGATACACCCTGGAGCCGGTACTTCAGTATGCCTCTATCAGGGCACCGGGAGCTGACACTGGAGGTTTACTCTAAGATAAACATTACGTATGTTTACTCCACATTATTATGTTTTTTATATATTATATTATTGCAGGCCCCGTGCGTCTGTTACGCCAGAGATTCAGATGAGGGTGCCAGGCGCCGATACGACACAGTCGGAGGTTTCCTTCCGCATGTTCGGGCAGGACGTCCATCTATCCATGGAGGAGTTCGCGGTTGCTCTGAGCTTATACACCGCGCAGGAGGAACGCAGTCCGATATACACGGGGAGCATCCACCATATGCCGGGCGACGACCTGCGGGTATGGTGGAGGGCCATCCGCGATCATCCGTTCGGGGAGAGGCCCTTGGACACCATATGCCGAGCGACGACCTGCGGGTATTGTTAGTTATTGACTGGGATCGTGAAATAGACATTTAAAAGAAAACCCGAGCAGGACCCCTGACTCTTCTTAAGAGACACCTATGCGTTTCTAACAAGTTTTAACGCACACCAGTATTAAAAATCAAGTTTCCTTACGGTCACCTAATTAATTATGACTTAGTTCCTTTATAACGAAATCCTACCTTACAGCGCGGAAATCAAAGGCAATTTACTATATTTAATTGATTTGATAAACAATAATAAATAATCAACCCTAGACGGACTCCTTACGACAAACTAAATGTAGCAAGATTAAATAGTAAAGACTTATCAATAACCTAGCACTTTACAGATTTTAGGTTAACAGCACACTTAGGTTTATTTGACGATATTATTCCTATGACCTTATCATGACATCAATCATAAAATAATCAAAAACATGAAGTAATTGACCTAATAGCAATCCTATCATATGACAAACAATAATCAAGGAAAATTATGGAATAAAACTTATCAAACAATCGTAAGCATTCATACGCATCAATCAAATATAAATAAATCTTTTACTAAACCATAAAAACCATAACGTAAAACAATCCCAAAGCCAAATCAAAGCATCAAAGTAGGTTCATCTTAAGCCTAGATAGTTCATGCAATTTAGCCTAGCATTTTAGGTTTAAACAAAACAAGCAAGTAAGAATTCATGGCGATAAAATAATGAAAACGAAAAAAACAAAAGATAAAACCCGTGTTCTTCGTCTTCAACTAATACGCGCAAAACCAGCTGATTCTTCGACTTCAAAGCTGCCAAAATCTGCTCTCGGACTCCTCGGAACTCACCAAAATCGTCTGGAACTTCAGGGTATGTTTAAGGGTGAGTTTAGAGGTCTTTAAATAAGCAACAGATGTCCAAAAATACGTAAGTCAGCCAAGAAACGGAATGTTCTAGAATTTAAGCTCGCCGCGCCGCGCGACGGTTTCTTCTCCCTTGGTCGCGCTGCGCTTCGGCCTAGGGGGGGTCGTCTGATCTGGTCTGGTCTGGTTCACTCTTGGTTCGGTCTGGTTCGTTTCCTGATCTGTTGGTTCACCAGTTCGGCTTGTTTTTGATCGTTTTTCACCCTCTTTAACCACGAACAAGTTCCGAGACCTATATTTATTCAAATATGTTAGTAGTATACAAATCCTAACTGTCACACCCGGCCCTGAGCGGCGGAAACAGCCGGGCGCGCGCGAGTGGGGATTGATAATTAAGCACGGGCCATTGCAAACATTCAAAGATTTCATTGCGCATGAAATGTTTAATACAAATACATTACATTGTTTAAAAATTACATAAAACATCCAAGTATAAAAACTGTTGAAGATTTCCATGCCATATCCCCTTGCGCGGCGGGAACAACCACGCGCATCGA
This sequence comes from Bidens hawaiensis, assembly GCF_021521415.1. NCBI lineage: Eukaryota > Viridiplantae > Streptophyta > Magnoliopsida > Asterales > Asteraceae > Bidens > Bidens hawaiensis. The sequence goes on from NW_027491306.1 coordinate 1,441,269, forward strand.
AGGGATAGAACTAAAATCTTCCAATAAGCTAGTTTTAGATGTTCAGCGTGAGGTGCTCTAAGTGTGACTCCATGCGCTACCTAATTATCTCCTGAAAGACACGTAAAAACATTTGAATCAGTATAAACTGAGTGAGTTCACAAGTTTTAGTAACTTGATAAATCGTATTGCATCATAATCTTGATACAAATCATTCTGAAACATAATTCTGATAGCGTCATTAAAACACATGCTTGGTAAAACATGGTTCTATCAACATATTCTGATAAAATCGTTCCGCGGGTTACGCGCGAACATTTCTGGGAACTGTGCTCGTCTATGCAAAGTGGCGCTGCCACTACGAGCTAAAATAAGTAATACCGTCCCGCGGGTTACGCGCGAACGTTTCAGGAAAATGTGCTCGTCCATGCAAAGTGGCGCTGCCACTACGAGCTAATCAATAATTCCGTCCCGCGGGTTACGCGCGAACGTTGTGCCGGAAAACAAGGCGCTCGTCCATGCAAAGAGGCGCGACCCCTACGAGCGGGCTCAAACCCATAGTACTGCCCCATGACCATACTAGGCACTCGTCCATGCAAAGAGGTGCGACCCCTACGAGTGGGTGGATCAAACCAGCAGTCCCTACCCTTAGAGTTCCAATGGTAAAGTGATCACTTACTCGAGTTCTAGCGCACACACATCGAAAACCTTAGATAACCGTTCGCATTGCTCATCATGAAATATAATTTAAACACATAATCGCTTGCATAGCTTGTAAGTATACCATGATAAAACATTATTTAAATACGTGTCCCTTGCCCCGAAAACAGTTTAAAAACAGTGAAAACAGCGAGAATAGGGGCTGTGAGACTCACCTGTGGTTCTTGTTAAGGGATTAATCGAGATTCGGGTTTTCTTGGTGTTGGCCTCGGAATCGAAGGTCTAGAATACGATTAAATAACAAGTATATATATTAAGATCAAGAAATAGGAGAATATAAGGGTTGGATAGTAGATCTCAAGGTTATATTCTCGGCTTACCTAGTAACAGGATCGGAGCTGAAAACAACGGATGCTTGGGAGAGGATTAGTGCAAGTTTGTAGTTCTTTGAAGTGTGTTTTGGGTGATAACTTAGGTTACATATTTATAGGCAAACTCGAGGGAACACAATCCCTTGCTTTAGGGGATTGTAATCTTTTCATATCTAGGGGTAATGATGATAAAGTATGGAAATTATTATTATTTATTTAAAAGTGGAGTAGTGGATAAAAGATTTTGATTTGATTTGGTCAGGGCATGCAGGTCTGGGGTTGGTGAGAATAGGGTGGCTGATAGTTGACTTTTCGTGTCACAGTGCTTTTTCAGGTACTTTTGTTAGTGTACAGTAAAAAAGTGGAAAATCTCTGAAACACGCTACTGTTTCCTTTTGGGCGGGAGTAATCTCCTTACAACTGGAGAATAGACTAAGTGTTCTGCGCGTATTACTTTGTGCGCATAGCTTTCTGCGTGAAGGACATTTCTTTGCTGCGGGTAGGTGCGTGACCTTCTCGCAGTCAGGGATATTGAGTTTCATTTGTAGATTCTCCAGGTGGTCTTGGTATTTCAACATAGTGATCAGTTATGTTGAAGTCAATTCCATCTTGGAGCTTCAGACAAACTAGCTCTCAATGTTCCCGCCATGCGGGGAGGTTAGTTCCCTTCCGCACGCGCATAAACGATTTAGGGTGCACCCGCCTTAGCATCATGCGTGACGGTCAACCCATTAGACATCATAACGTTAAGGTACATGAAAACATAAAGCCAAAACATTCGCGCATGGCGCATATAACATATGCTCACGCTGGTTCTTAACATGGTGCGCTCGCGCAGGGCGCACATAACAAATGCACGCGCTGACTATCATGGCGCGCTCGCGCAGGGCGCACATAACAAATGCACGCGCTGACTATCATGGCGCGCTCGCGCAGGGCGCACATAACAAATGCACGCGCTGACTATCATGGCGCGCTCGATATTTACAATCACCTAATTATTAGGTTGATTACTTAGTTTATAGGATTGAGAAATTTACCGGGTGTCACATTCTCCCCCTGTTAAGCGAATTTCGTCCCGAAATTTAGGAGACGCTGCTGGCAGAAGCCATGTTCTGAAAGAGGTGTGGGTATTTCTGGTGCATTTGATCTTCTCTTTCCCAAGTGAATTCAGGCCCACGCTTTGAGTTCCATTGAACCTTTACTAACTTGATTCGACTTCTGCGCAACTTTTGTTCTTTCCAATCGGTTACGGCTATAGGATCTTCTACGAAGTGCAGTTGTTTGTCGATGTGAATCTCTTCCAACGGTAAAATCAACGTTTCATCAGATAAACACTTTTTGAGGTTGGACACATGAAACGTATCATGAACTCCACTGAGTTCGGCGGGTAAACGGAGTTTATAAGCAACCGGACCGATCCTTTCCAGGATCTCAAATGGTCCAATGTAGCGCGGATTCAACTTTCCTCGCTTGCCGAAACGGGGGACTCCTTTCCATGGAGAGACTTTCAACAGTACTCTATCCCCTACTTGAAACTCCAATGGTTTTCTTCGCACATCTGCGTAGCTCTTCTGTCTGTCGCGCGCTGTCTTAAGGCGATCCCTTATCTGAAAAATCTTGTCTGTTGTTTCTTGGATCAATTCTGGACCAGTCATTTGCTTGTCACCCACTTCAGCCCAGCACAGTGGGGATCTACACTTGCGCCCGTACAAAGCTTCGAACGGCGCAGCCTTGATACTTGTGTGATAACTGTTGTTGTAAGAAAATTCAACCAATGGGAGATGAGTATCCCAGCTACCACCGAAATCGATTGCGCATGCGCGCAGCATATCTTCCAATGTCTGGATTGTTCGCTCGCTTTGCCCATCCGTTTGAGGATGATAAGCTGTACTCATATCAAGGCGAGTACCTAGAGCTCCTTGTAACGATCTCCAAAATCTTGAGGTGAACCGACTATCTCTATCAGAAATGATGGACACTGGGACTCCATGTTTTGAAACTACTTCTCGAATATACAATCGGGCTAACTTTTCCATCTTATCGGTTTCCTTGATCGGCAGGAAGTGCGCTGACTTAGTTAGCCGATCTACAATAACCCAGATCGTGTCATAACCCCCAGGTGTCCTTGGCAGTTTGGTGATGAAGTCCATAGAGATTTGTTCCCACTTCCACATGGGAATTTCTGGCTGCTGAAGTAACCCCGACGGCTTCTGATATTCAGCCTTTACTTTTGAACACGTCAGGCACTTACTGACATACGTCGCGATGGCGCCTTTAAGATTGGGCCACCAATACAGCGCTTTAACATCTTGGTACATCTTGTCTGCGCCAGGATGTACGGAATACCGTGTCTTGTGAGCTTCGTTTAGTACTTGCTCGCGCAATCCTCCCTTGAGAGGGACCCATATGCGGTTAGCGAAATATAGATTGCCGTTCTCTTTAAGTTCCAAACTCTTAATCATACCCCCAAGGCATTCGTTTTTAACAAACTCTGGTTTCAAGGCTTCTTGCTGAGCGTCTCGGATGCGGGTAGAGAGATCTGTGCGAATGGTCAGCCTTAGAGCCTTGACTCGTAGTGTTTCTATTCGCTCCTTCCTACTTAGCGCGTCTGCTACCACATTCGCCTTTCCAGGGTGATACTTTATTTCACAATCATAATCGTTCAACAATTCAACCCATCTTCGTTGCCTCATGTTTAAATCCTTTTGATCAAATATATGTTGAAGGCTCTTGTGATCCGTAAAGATTACACACTTTGTACCATAGAGGTAATGGCGCCAAATCTTTAGCGCGAAGACAACCGCTCCAAGTTCCAGATCATGCGTTGTGTAGTTCTTTTCATTGGTCTTGAGTTGGCGCGAGGCATATGCTATGACTTTGTCTCGCTGCATAAGGACACATCCGAGTCCTTGATGTGAAGCGTCGCAGTAAACGACGATGTCGTCCGTCCCCTCGGGCAGAGACAAAATTGGCGCACTACATAACTTCTGTTTCAACATTTGAAACGCTGCTTCCTGATTTTCGCCCCAAACAAACTTCTTGTCTTTCTGAGTTAGCGCGGTCAGAGGTAGAGCTATCTTGGAGAAGTTCTCAATGAAGCGTCGATAGTAGCCAGCTAGTCCTAGGAATTGCCTCACCTCAGTTGGGGTTTTTGGCGCTTCCCAGTTTTCGATGGCCTTGACTTTGGAAGGATCAACGTGTATTCCTTTCTCGTTTACAACGTGACCGAGAAAGTGAACTTCTCTAAGCCAAAACTCGCACTTGGAAAACTTTGCATACAACTTTTCTTTCCTCAACAATTCCAAAATCAATCTCAGGTGTTGCTGATGCTCGGCCTTGGTCCGAGAATAAATCAGAATATCATCTATAAATACAATCACAAACTTGTCCAAGTATGGTTTGCACACGCGGTTCATCAGATCCATGAATACAGCCGGCGCATTAGTTAGCCCGAAAGGCATCACTAAGAACTCATAATGGCCGTATCTAGTTCGGAAGGCTGTTTTCGACACATCTTCCTCATGGACCCTAAGTTGGTGGTATCCGGACCGTAGATCTATCTTCGAATAATAACTGGATCCTTGCAACTGGTCAAATAAGTCGTCAATCCTCGGTAAGGGGTACCGATTCTTGACTGTCAGCTTGTTCAGTTCCCTGTAGTCAATACACATTCTGAACGAACCATCCTTCTTCTTAACAAACAGTACTGGAGCTCCCCAAGGTGAAAAGCTTGGGCGTATGAAACCCTTATCCAATAGTTCCTGTAACTGATTGGATAGCTCTTGCATCTCAGATGGAGCTAATCGATAAGGCGCTCGAGCTACTGGCGCAGCTCCTGGGACCAAATCAATACGAAACTCGACTTGTCGCGGCGGCGGCAATCAGGGCAAATCTTCAGGAAAAACTTCTGGAAATTCGCGCACTACTAGTAAGTCTTCAATTCTTCGCTCATCTCCTTTCTTCTCTACGACATGCGCCAGGAAGGCGTAGCACCCTTTCCTTAGGCACTTACGCGCCTTTAGGCACGAAATCAGTTTCGTCGCAACTCCCCTTCTTTCCCCTTGAATTACCAAGGTTTCTCCGTTCAACAGTGGGACCCGAACCTGCTTCTCATGGCAAATAACTTCCGCGTGGTTCTCGACTAACCAATCCATACCTATCACAATGTCAAAACTTCCCAAGTCTATTGGCAACAAGTTAATATTGAACCCGTGACCTCCCATGACTATTACACATTGTTCAGTTCTTTCGTTTGCGCATAACTGCCTACCATTGGCTAGTTCTATAGTATAAGGTGTGTCTAGCCTACTGGTTGCTAGGCCTAGGGAGTCTTTAAACTCAGCGGATATAAAACTTAGGTCAGCACCAGTATCAAATAAGACAGATGCAAAATGTCCGCTAAGCAAAAACGTACCGGTTACCACATTCGGCTCTTCTTTAGCTTCGCCTGCGCCGATCACAAAAGCTCTTCCGCGAGCTTGGTTTCCCTTTTGCGGGCAATCCCGACTAAAATGCCCTGGCTTCCCGCATGCGTAGCAGTTGTCGCTCGCTCCAGCTTCTCTGATACGGCAATTCATCGTCTTGTGCCCTGGTCTGCCACATTTGGCACATTCGATTCTTGCGCATTCACCCTATACTTGCATTTGTTGCACCATGGGCGAGGCCCGCTGTATCCTCTCCTTGATGGCTCCGCGGCTTGGATCGCGTAAGCCCTTAAGCTCTCCTGCTTCTTGAACGGTGGCTGCTTGGAGTCGGACCCTCGGTGGTGAGAGTTCCACTTCCTCTTGGGATCAGAGGTTCGCTGTTCGATTCCGCGCGTAGTTAACATACCCGCACGGACCGTATCCCTTGTAAGGGTGATGGCCCGCGCTACCGCCTCATCAAAGGTTGGAGGCGCTGCGGCGTTGAGCGGAACCCTAACAACAGGAGGTAGCCCAAAGATATACCTCTCGATCTTCTTTTCCTCCGTGTTTGCCATGTCTGGCACCAACTGGCAAAGCTCGTTGAACCGGTTGTTGTAGGCGTCGATATCCGTTCCTACCATGGTGTGGTTCCAGAATTCCTGTTGTAGGTTCTGAATTTCTGCGCGAGAGCAGAACTTTCTCATCAACATTTCCTTCAGTTCCTCCCAGGTCTTGTGAAGAGCAACTTCTCGCCCCAAGGTTTTCACTTGAAGCTTCCACCAAGACGAAGCTGCTTCTTGGAACATGCAGGTCGCGTAAAGGACCTTCTGGTTCTCACTACATCCGCTAATGGAGAGAACTGTCTCCATCTTGTCAATCCAGTTGTAGAGCCCAATGGCCCCTTCGATACCCTTGAATGGCCAAGGCTTACAGGCCATGAATGTCTTGTAGGAGCATCCTTTGTCCAAGGCTCCTGATTCGGGTTCTGGGGTCTCATTCTGACGACCCTGACTTGATTCGGCCTTGCTGGCCTCATGTGTTGCGATTGCTTGTGCGATTATTTCCGCGAGTTCTTCGGGTGTCATGGTAATTCCCTTGGCTTTAGTTGGAGGCATTCTCGCTTTAAAAGAGTGAAAACATATCAATCTTAGCGCATGTATTCTGAGCACATAATGTTTATCATTATTTACTAGACACTGTGTGACCCGTGTTCCTAAGTGTGTGTATAGTTTCTTTTGAAAATATTTTCTTTGAAAAATATTTCATGCGATTTCCCCCAACGGTTATAGTCTAGGTTAAAACTTCTTTTCCTAGTTCGCTATAACCAGCGCTCTGATACCAATCTGTCACACCCGGCCCTGAGCGGCGGAAACAGCCGGGCGCGCGCGAGTGGGGATTGATAATTAAGCACGGGCCATTGCAAACATTCAAAGATTTCATTGCGCATGAAATGTTTAATACAAATACATTACATTGTTTAAAAATTACATAAAACATCCAAGTATAAAAACTGTTGAAGATTTCCATGCCATATCCCCTTGCGCGGCGGGAACAACCACGCGCATCGAAGGGATAGAACTAAAATCTTCCAATAAGCTAGTTTTAGATGTTCAGCGTGAGGTGCTCTAAGTGTGACTCCATGCGCTACCTAATTATCTCCTGAAAGACACGTAAAAACATTTGAATCAGTATAAACTGAGTGAGTTCACAAGTTTTAGTAACTTGATAAATCGTATTGCATCATAATCTTGATACAAATCATTCTGAAACATAATTCTGATAGCGTCATTAAAACACATGCTTGGTAAAACATGGTTCTATCAACATATTCTGATAAAATCGTTCCGCGGGTTACGCGCGAACATTTCTGGGAACTGTGCTCGTCTATGCAAAGTGGCGCTGCCACTACGAGCTAAAATAAGTAATACCGTCCCGCGGGTTACGCGCGAACGTTTCAGGAAAATGTGCTCGTCCATGCAAAGTGGCGCTGCCACTACGAGCTAATCAATAATTCCGTCCCGCGGGTTACGCGCGAACGTTGTGCCGGAAAACAAGGCGCTCGTCCATGCAAAGAGGCGCGACCCCTACGAGCGGGCTCAAACCCATAGTACTGCCCCATGACCATACTAGGCACTCGTCCATGCAAAGAGGTGCGACCCCTACGAGTGGGTGGATCAAACCAGCAGTCCCTACCCTTAGAGTTCCAATGGTAAAGTGATCACTTACTCGAGTTCTAGCGCACACACATCGAAAACCTTAGATAACCGTTCGCATTGCTCATCATGAAATATAATTTAAACACATAATCGCTTGCATAGCTTGTAAGTATACCATGATAAAACATTATTTAAATACGTGTCCCTCGCCCCGAAAACAGTTTAAAAACAGTGAAAACAGCGAGAATAGGGGCTGTGAGACTCACCTGTGGTTCTTGTTAAGGGATTAATCGAGATTCGGGTTTTCTTGGTGTTGGCCTCGGAATCGAAGGTCTAGAATACGATTAAATAACAAGTATATATATTAAGATCAAGAAATAGGAGAATATAAGGGTTGGATAGTAGATCTCAAGGTTATATTCTCGGCTTACCTAGTAACAGGATCGGAGCTGAAAACAACGGATGCTTGGGAGAGGATTAGTGCAAGTTTGTAGTTCTTTGAAGTGTGTTTTGGGTGATAACTTAGGTTACATATTTATAGGCAAACTCGAGGGAACACAATCCCTTGCTTTAGGGGATTGTAATCTTTTCATATCTAGGGGTAATGATGATAAAGTATGGAAATTATTATTATTTATTTAAAAGTGGAGTAGTGGATAAAAGATTTTGATTTGATTTGGTCAGGGCATGCAGGTCTGGGGTTGGTGAGAATAGGGTGGCTGATAGTTGACTTTTCGTGTCACAGTGCTTTTTCAGGTACTTTTGTTAGTGTACAGTAAAAAAGTGGAAAATCTCTGAAACACGCTACTGTTTCCTTTTGGGCGGGAGTAATCTCCTTACAACTGGAGAATAGACTAAGTGTTCTGCGCGTATTACTTTGTGCGCATAGCTTTCTGCGTGAAGGACATTTCTTTGCTGCGGGTAGGTGCGTGACCTTCTCGCAGTCAGGGATATTGAGTTTCATTTGTAGATTCTCCAGGTGGTCTTGGTATTTCAACATAGTGATCAGTTATGTTGAAGTCAATTCCATCTTGGAGCTTCAGACAAACTAGCTCTCAATGTTCCCGCCATGCGGGGAGGTTAGTTCCCTTCCGCACGCGCATAAACGATTTAGGGTGCACCCGCCTTAGCATCATGCGTGACGGTCAACCCATTAGACATCATAACGTTAAGGTACATGAAAACATAAAGCCAAAACATTCGCGCATGGCGCATATAACATATGCTCACGCTGGTTCTTAACATGGTGCGCTCGCGCAGGGCGCACATAACAAATGCACGCGCTGACTATCATGGCGCGCTCGCGCAGGGCGCACATAACAAATGCACGCGCTGACTATCATGGCGCGCTCGCGCAGGGCGCACATAACAAATGCACGCGCTGACTATCATGGCGCGCTCGCGCAGGGCGCACATAACAAATGCACGCGCTGACTATCATGGCGCGCTCGATATTTACAATCACCTAATTATTAGGTTGATTACTTAGTTTATAGGATTGAGAAATTTACCGGGTGTCACACTAACAAAAACCCAACATAAACTAATAAAATATTAAATAAAATGTACACGGGATTAATGTATATTAAACGTTATATCAATTAATAAAAAGTTTAGGAGTTTCTTTTGGTAATTAATAGTAATTAATGTTAAGCTACAAATGATTATACATTTATTTTTATTTTTTAATTTGATTTTATCTTCAAGCAATTTATAAAACAAAACCATCCTACTCGTATTATAAAAATATATATATATTAACCATCATAAAAACAACTAGCTACACAAATCATAGTATTAACCTACACATACAAAAACTAGTTTATATTATCACCTACACTGATCAAAATTTTATATATGCACATAACTAGTTCATGTTAACCTACACAAATTATAATATTAACCTAAATATACAAATTTACTTTATGTTATAGCCTACCCATTTGTATTTACCTACACAGATCACAATATTAACCTTCACAAACAAACTTGTTCATGATATCACATACAATTAATAGTATTAACCTAAACTTGTAAAATATTCGCAATGTAGGAACACATCATGTTTTTTCTATAATTTTAATTATTTTATAATCTATCTTTTATGTGTAGGCAAATACGAGTTATGTGTAGATGAATACTATTAATACGTAGGTGAAAATAAAATAAGCTAGCAAGCTGTGTAGGTGAATATGAATTATGTGTAGGTGATATTAGTTATGTGTTGGTGAAAATAAAAAAAAACAAAATTAGTGTAGGAGAAAATAACTTATGTTGGCAAATACGAGTTACATTTTGATAAAAATAAAAATAACTAACAATTTGTATAATTGAATAAGCTATGTGTAGATTATTATGTTACTTGTTTAGGTGATCAATTTATTACAATTCACCCACATATACATTTTTTATATGTAGGTAAAAGATAATTAAATAAATCTTATGAAACCGTTAATGTAAAAAAAAATTCTCTCGATGATATTTCATTAAAACTATTCTAGAGTATGCTTATGTAAAAACCAATTTATCTTTTCTAAAATTTGTAATTTTTTACAAGAATTAATGTGAAGAATATTTTAGGAGTAATTAGGGGAATTGATGCTTTGAATAAATCTAAGATAATTAATGATTGAGATCGACTTTTCGCATTTTTCGCTATAATATCACTTCTCGCATGATCCATCCCCTGTGTGTGTATAATTACTAATAAAAATATCCATTCTTCTACTCAAAAGTTAAAGGAAAAATCTTATAGAATAGTAACCAACTTTTAAAAGTGTTTCAATTAGATCGCTGATGCATATTTTTTCCAAAGTTAAATGGCTTACTCAGACTATTTACATAAGATTTTATCACAATTAAATATTATTACACCATTCATTTGCTTTCCTAATCTTTGTTATATTTGATTTTTTGTATCATATGTTATATACACTAATTACTTATAATATAATACCATCATTTCATAACCCAGTTCAAAACACCAAATTCAAACGAGAAAACATTCATAACGACATCATTTCATAACCCTATATACACATACTTAACACATATTATAATAATCTTTCACGAACTTAAAACATAAACCACACTTACTAAATAAACACCAAACTATACTCTTCACGGTCACATCAAACGCATCGAACCGTCAAACTCCAATGATCAAGTAGCCGCACTACCCTGAAGCAGACCATCGCGTATCTGAGTAGCCACATCGCGAACTGCTCCCGGACCATGAGGAATGAACACAGCAGATGATTTGGATGCAGCCCCAATTTCCTTCATGGTGTCAAAATACTGAGTCACTAGAACCATGTCCATCACGTCCTTAGCCGTGGTCCCGGGCACATTCACCGAGAAACCCAACACACTGTCTCGTAACCCGTCCACAATGGCTTGTCGCTGGCGTGCAATACCCAAACCCGAAAGGTATTTTGACTCAGCCTCACCCTCGGCTCGCTTGATTTGTAGAATTTTTTCCGCCTCGGCTTTTTCAGTAGCTGCCATCCTTAGCCTTGCAGCTGTAAAACAGACAGGTTAGATTGGTTTCCATCAAAAAAGTCGGTTTGGTTCGGGTCAAAATTGGGTTGACCAGAAACAACTTTGTCCAAACGTTAGGTTTCTTATAAACAAAAGTTATATTATTGATTTATTTAAATTTATTAATATATGACATAGGAGGTTTTGTTTTGAAAATACATTTGGGTGTCCTAAACTTGATTTATTACAAAGAAAAGTTATATGACAAAGGATTATTAATTTATTTCAGCAACACTTTTTCTTTGATAAAATATGACAAAGGAGGTTTTGTGTTAAAAATGCATTTTGGGTGACTTTTGGCCCGTTTGACCAATTTCCTTTTGTGTTAAAACGCATGTGTAAATATGAAAACTTTACCTGCGTTGATCTCATTCATTGCTTTCTTCACACGCTCATCTGGTACTATATCAACAATCAGTGTTTGGACAATCTCAAAACCATAAGCAGACATTGCCTGCAATTAAAGTTCAAACAACCAACTCAAGATTCTGTTATTCATATTGTCATATACATAAAATGAATGTCTCAATTGATTTGATAACTTACCTTTTCAAGTTCTTCTTCAACCGCCTTAGCAATATCATTCTTTTGCTCAAACGCATCATCAAGATTAAGCTTTGGAACACTAGCTCTTATAACTAGAAGTTGAGCATAAAAAGTTCATGTTAGGGTACAACATAAAATAAAAGAAATATGATTAATTATAAAGGTTTTTACCATCAAAAACATAGGCCTGGATCTGAGCCTTTGTGTTGCTGAGTTTGTAGTAGGCATCACTAGCCTTATCAGACAGAGCACGATACTGCACTGATGCCACAACATTCACAAAGACATTGTCCTGAAAAACAACATAACTTGTTTTCATTACAACCAGTTATGTTTTAAAGCTTGAAAACCAATAATAACATGCAAGTAATTGGTCGCTTGTTGAACCAAAAAAATGCATGTTTCTGTAAAAATTTCATTCATACATGTATTCGAACATCGAGAACTCGAAATCATTCAACACTTATTTACTCAAATTTGTGTTAACATCTTGTAATGATATTCAAACAACTAGATTCTTTAAGTCACAAATTTAGCTTCAAGTAATCTTATATTTGTTCATCGATCACTATTACTCGACAGTCGATTAGGTAAGTTCCAAGATTTTTCATTGCCCCCCTAGCATATCTAGTAACAGATGATCGCATACACAACATTATTAATCATATAAAGATAAAGAATTGACCTTAGTTTTGGTCTCACACTTGACATCCAACTGCTGAACCCGGAGCGTAAGATGTCCGACAAGCCGACTTCCGAAAATCCAAGGCACACAGTGACAACCAGGCTCAAGCACATCGTCAAACTTGCCAAACTTCTCCTTGATAGCGACGGTGGATTGATCAACTTGTTCCAAGCAGAGTAGGTTTCCCATGATGCTCACTGAAACCAAATCAAAAACACACAGTAAGCAAGCAGTGTGTTTGTTCACAGAGGCATTTCATCAAACACCTTGTCTATACAAATATCAAAAACAGCAATACATGATTTTAGTATGAAATTGACCAAATTAACATTCTTGAAAACTAAATTTCAAAGCATATACTTGACGATTAAGATAAAACTGAAGTTTACAGCTTAAAATCATGAAAACCCTAAAACCCAAAATTAAGAGAGGAAGATGGTTTACCGGATGATGGGTGGATGGATGGTGCAGCAGAATAGGAATAGCGTGGTGCAGAAGATATTATTTATAGGTGCATAATATCATCTCATTGGTAAAGTGGTCCTTTGTAATTATGGGGACATTTCACCTTTATTTGTTAGAAAATATAAAGGGGTAGCGGCGTGGCTTGTTGCCCGCTTGCCTTCTGTGTCGATATAATCCAATAAACAATCATATACTATAGAAGCAATTTGCTTATAAATTTTTTGGAAAAAAAAAATGTTAGAAAATACTTATTTTGTGGGTCCATTTTTGTATTTTACAAGATTTTATCCATCTGTTTAACTTAATTTTCGTACATGGTTAAAAAGGTTTTAAAATATGCATGTGTCATGTTTTAAGATTAAATGAAACAATTACTTGATGTAAAAATATATTTTAAAATAAGTTAATATTTTCGTGTTTTCCTTTGATTTAGATTTAAAAAAAAAAAACCTACGGTACAATTAGATAATAAAAAAATGTTATGATTTACGACTAAATGAACATTAAATGGTAATGCAACATTTAAAAGCTAAGAACCAAGAATCAGGTCCAACTTTACTATATGGATGGCCGATGGGCCATCTATTCTATTTACTTTAATAATTTATTAGGATAATAATCCGTGTTATACGCGGGTGAAAAACATATCAACAAACAATATAAAATATAAACTACGCATTCAGTCAACACAAATATTTGACATAAGTTTTTTACCTCAGACAATGTTGTAAAACTCCCGAGTAGGCGGCCGAGTACTCCCCGATTACTCCCCGCCTCGGCCTAGTATTCCTTAGATATTTTCCAAGTAATCCCCGACTACTCCCGAGTACTCGCAACTCCCCAATCAACCGCCTAGGATCGCCTAACGACTTTTACAACATTGCCCTCAGATGTTACAAAAGATGTTAAACTATATCTATAACATAAAAAAAATAATTTATAAATAAACAATGCAATGAAAAAGAAATAATATAACATAAATGAACCATTAGACCTGAAAAAAATAAAAAACACATATTAGTAAAAGATTTTGTAATATTAATTAAAAACTAAGTTTACAAATACATACCTACTTTAAACTGTATCACATTAAGTTTTCGAAAATCTCTTTGTAAACAGCTTTATTTTATTTTTTTTAAATGTTCCTAATTGATCTAAAGGACGTTTTTTTCTTTTTTCTTTTAGAGTGTTTTTTATAAATAATTTTCAGAGATATCTATATTTTTATAGCATTTTTAATGTCATTTTTTAATAAATAAATAAATAAAACTTAAAGAACATTCGGTTTAATCACTATTCACCGGCTCTTCTTCTTTCCTCAAGAGTAAATTAAATCATTGAGAAGGTGGTTATTAATTAGAGTAAATAGACTTAATCATGGAGTTAATTGCATTAATTTGAATAAATAGATTTAATTGTATAATTAATTGATTTAAATTGGAATGCTTATTTTAATTTAGTGGATTAAAAATAATTGTGAATATGTGGAAATTATTGATATGGAATTATGATTACATGAAATCCTATGTGAATAGGCTAGAATAAGAACATGCGAAGAAAATCATCTTGCTTTAATATATTAGTAAGATTAGCATTTCACTTTCTTACATCTCTCCTACTTTATGTCATATGAAGTTTTTTTGTTATCAGATAATTGAATCATATGTTTCATTCACCTTCTTAATTTTTTTTTTTTGGCTTCTCTATTTATGATTTGGTTCTTCATTTGTAAATAAACCAATGTTGTAAAAGTCGTTAGGCGGTCTTAGGCGGTCGATTAGGGAGTTGTGAGTAATCGGGGATTACTCAGAAAATACCTAAGGAGTACTCGGCCGAGGCGGGGAGTACTCGATCTAGGCGGGAAGTACTCGGCCGCCTACTCGGGAGTTTTACAACATTGATAATAAACAAAAATAAATTTTACAAAAGAATTATTTGTTTACAAAATCAAAATTATAATAAGGATTTATGTTGTAGAAATTAATTGAAAGTTATTCTGTGTGTACTATTTCCGTCCTTCGTCAAAAGCTTTTTTAAAAATTTTAAATAAATTAAATACATGAAAATAAAATTAAAATTGGTTTTTGGTTCAATGTTATTGGGCATGGGTATGAAATGTATGATGACTAAGACTTGGATTCTTGAGTTCTTAGGTTCAAATTTTGAGTTAAATGGGTTAGTAGTGAGTTTTTTTTTATGGTGTTCATGAGGGAATTAGGTCATGAATTATCAAAATTAGTATAAATGATTGGCATCCCATCTCAAGCTTGTTCAAATATTTCGAATAGTTCCAAACACGGTTTATCCAAAAAGAAGTAAAAGTAGACATGGGAAAAGTAGATCGGTAAAATATTAATAAGTAGAGAGTATACACCCAAACTGTAATTACGTTAGAAAGTAACAAAAAATGGTTAAGTGACGTAAAAATATATTTAAAAATGATTATTTTCTTGTTCCCTTTGAATCTTTGATTTTATGTTATATATTGGATTTTTTATATATATACGTAGGTTTAAATAGAAACTATTACATAATTAAGACGTTATATGAATAAAAATATGACTGAGTGAACACTAAGGGTCTGTTTAGTATAAGGTAATGGAATAGAATGAACAAAGGAATATAATGGGTTATTACCATTTCAATGAATGATTACTTTGCGTTGTTTGGTAGGTAGGAAAAAAAGAAAAAAAAATAAAATGGTAGTGAGTGGCGGTGGTGGTGGGAGGTTGGAGGTGGTCGTGGCATTGGTGGGTGGTGATGGTGGTTGATGGTGGCGGGTGGTGGTGGGCGATAGGAAATAATAGTGGTTGGAGGTGGGTGGGTGGGTGGTGGTGGTGGTGAGGGGCGAGGGCGATGGTTGATGGTGGCGACGTGCGGGTGGCGGTGGTGGACGGCTGGCACTGATGGCAGCGGTTGGTGACGGTAACAACAGCGTTGGGCAACAATGGTGGTGGTTGGTGGCAACGGCGGTGGTCGTTGGTGGTGGTGGTGGGTGGTGGGTGGTGGGAGGGTGGTGGAGGTGATGTAGGGTGAAAAGGGGAATGGAATGGAAAAAAAAACATGGGGTATGGATGGAATGAAATTGAGGTATTTTAAAGGAAATAAAATGGACTAGGTAACGGATCATTCCATTCATTTGATCAACCAAACACACTTTTCTCCATTCCCTCATAATGAGTTATTTCATTCCATCCTCCATTCTTGCATACCAAACGCTACTTAAGTTTTAAGTCATTAAGTGTAATGTTTGAAAACTTTTAAACAAATTAAAACCTAATCTAATTACAATACTACACGGATCATATATATTATTATTAACTTTATTTTAATCTATCTACTCTAATACAAGCCTACCAATTTTGCCACTTGTCAATTTCAAAGCCATCCTTACCTTTTTTTTCAATCAATTTCAATATATGGTTCTTATCTTTTAAGTTATTTCAATTTATGAATTCAAGTTTATTTTTATAAAATGTAAATCCTAATAGATTCATTCATTAACACTAATGGTGAAATGAGAAAATAAGGAAATTAGAGAGAATAAAGGTGCATCATTGTCAAAGAAATTGTTTTTAAACTAGCAGTGCATAAATTGGTTTCGAATTTGAATTTAAAATTTTCTCTATGCATTTGAACTCAGGAAAATGTGAATTTTTTTAATTTTCTCCAAACATTTTGTATAAATATTGCAAACATAGAGAATACATATTGTATATATTTTGGTGTTTAGCATTATATCATTGAAGTTGAATACTATAATTATAATCCATATATATAACGATTTACTATGAACTATCTATCATTTATTTATATGGCTTTTTTGTATAGTATAAAGGTTTTAGCATAAGAATATTGATATTTAGTTTTCAATATTTCCTTCCATAACTCAGGCCAAAATGTTTAAAAAATATATATATTGTGACTTGATTTATATATTTTTTTATACATTTAGATATATTTTATTTAGCATGTCTTATAAGACAAATTACTTAATTCAAAGCATTCAAAATTTAAAACCAAAAAAATTTGTTTCAATCTCATTCCACTATTCTCGCTTTCCAAAAATCATTTAGGATATTGAAATATAGAATATCATTTTTATTAGTTATTTACGTAATTTTAATATTACATTAGCTTATTAATTTCATTTTTATACAAATACAATGAATTGGTGTTATGTGGGTGTTACCTATTAGTTAATACATAATTAAAGTGCTTATTATGGTTTATATTCATAATAATAAAGTTATACACAAAATATAAAAAAAACAGTTATAACATTTTTTATTAAAATATTTTATAAAAAATCATTAAGATTCACACTTTAATTATAATGTAACTTAATAGAAATATTTATTAAACGTCATTTGCCATACTTTCATAAAATCCGAAATCTTTACTTCTTTTTTTATACAAGTTGATAACACACACACACACACACTAGGTTTTATCTTTCGTATTACGGGGGTTATTTTACATTTTTTATTTTTTGGATTTTAATTTTCTTTATTATAAGAAAGTTAATAATATACTTATAGTTTGATGATGAAATAGGTTCACAAATAAATGATATGTTATAAACCGTTTAAAACATATCTGAATTTGGTGACCCATGACCCACTTATTTTTTTTACTATAAATCTGTTTCTTAATTATAAATAATATATATATTTTTTTAAAAAATCGGATAGTAATTTTTAGTATATCCCTATTTTATAGGATTTTCATACCTAATATTTGGTAAGATTAATTTTTTAATTTATGAGATGTTATAACTCGTTTAAAAGCTATCTGGGTTTGGTGAGACCCATACCCGTGAATTCGGGTCAAATGCATGAGAAACATATATTCACAAATAAAGCAGAGAGCAACCAGAGAGCTTTTAAAGGTTTTGTTTATATATATATATATTAATTAAATATTCCAACAACTTCCTATAATATTAACTAATAACACAGGATTAGTATTCAAAATTTAAACATTTCTTAAATAATACTTTCAACTATTATAAATAATAATCATTACCTTCACTTTATGCAACCTTAATTTTTTTAATATTCTGCTAACTCAGAATAATCACTGTTATTTGAGCATGACTTTTTGTTATTTTTCTGGTAATTATATTCATATTAAATGAAACAAATCATTTTGTTATATTTTAGGTTTATATGTTGCTTGATTATACAAATGTTAATTGTAAATTATAAAATCAATTAAAATTTTGTCATAAACAAAATATTAATGAAACCAAATTTATCATAATCAATCAATTTCAAATTCTAAATGTTTTAAAGATGATTATATCATCAAAGTTCAGGTAATCTGGTTTTTGGGATAATCATGTTTTTTATATTATGTGTATGATTTTTTTGTTAGTTTCATGGATATATTATCATT
The DNA here is from genome assembly GCF_021521415.1 of Bidens hawaiensis. Classification (NCBI taxonomy): domain Eukaryota; kingdom Viridiplantae; phylum Streptophyta; class Magnoliopsida; order Asterales; family Asteraceae; genus Bidens; species Bidens hawaiensis. The sequence goes on from NW_027491306.1 coordinate 1,459,477, forward strand.
TATCAAGGGTTGGTATGTACTTGAAGAACCTTATTTGTCGCATGGACAACTATACATGACTATATCAAGAGTTAGCAAACCTATATGTTACCTTATCAAGAGTTACAAACAAACAAGGACTAAAAATTTGGATTTTTAATAAATGACGTATACCTCCCAATGCAATCACAAATGTAGTGTACAATGAAGTTTTTATTTATTTATAGCATATTTGTGTAATTGTAGTTATGTAATTTATGTAATATTAATGTAAATTGTAATTGTATTAACAATATATGATCATTTTATTAATTGTATTTTACTTAATGTTTAAAATTTAAATTTTTTAATCAATTACTTGTATAATGCACGGACCTCAAACTAGTAGATTATAAATTGACATATTCTTTTCTTGTATCTATTTTACTCTAGTAATGATACGTTTGATGTTTTGAGAAACCCAATATGATATTTTAAAGTATTTAAGTTATTATATGAAAAATCATTTTTCAGAGGAACAGATAAAATTGCCTTTTAGTGATTTTGCTTATTTTGTTTGTTTCATATTTTGATAGAGACGTGCGAATATTTATTCGAGATAGAGACGTGTAACTGTTAGCTATTTTCCGGAAATTCTAGTCGTACGGTTTTTTATTATTGTGTATGTAATATAACCTTTTTGTAAATTAGGTATGAAGAACATCAAATTATTATTTATTTGGAAACCAAACTACCAAATATTTTAATGAAAAGTATTATTTAAAGATAAATCAAGTAAAATTATATATAAACCAATTGTTACAAAGTCCAAATTTTGGTGTTTATGCGTCGTAACTCGTAATTCTATTTCACAAAGTAATTAGTTTTGGGTTTAAGTCTCACTTGAGAGTTAAGACAAAAAAATAGAATGCTCAAATTGGGTCGGGGGTATTCTCACCTATTTGTGGGTTTCCTTCTAAAGGTGAAATGAAGATGTCGAGTGGACCAATGGCCAGTTAGTAATCGAAATTGTTCGTTCAAAAAAAATTATTAATATTTTGAACAAATAACTTTATTTAGTTAAATACTTAACATAAAATGTAATCCACTTCAAACTTTTGGGCTCGTGCTATTTTCTATTTTTTTACTTTTCTTACATATAGTTGTAATAACATTTGTTCTTTTCTAGAATTAGTTTCTCATTTTAGGTTGAATATTTATGAATTATGTCTTCGGGTTCCCAATAATTTCTAATTTAAGTGGTTGAGGTAATACGTTTAAATACTACAATTTAAAAAGGAGTGTCTTAGTTTCAAGTTGATAAAAAATCAGGGGTTCGAGATTGAAATGGAAATGAATATTAATTAGTGGGTCACTCATCCAAATGATCGTTTTATAAAAACATGTCACAGGGTTGGTGACCCGGTGACAAAGATAATTTCTTAAACACCGAAAGGTTATTGTTTTGAGTCTCGAAAAGCAAAACAAGTTTGTCTTAAAAAAAAAATTAACAGTTACACAATTTAATCGGTATCTAATTAAACTAGTGCTTAAGTTTGGCGTAATAAATAGGGTTAAAATCATTCAAAAGTAATTAAATATTTAAAATTTATACTATTGAAATGACAACAAGAAAGAAAGAGTGTCAGGTATAGTTTCATTGTCTCGTATAACCCCTATATGATTCGTATATGCTTATGTCTCGTATAGCCCCTATATAACTTGTTTAGGTATTTTTTTTTAAATTTTTTACTTATAAAAATATAAAATATAGAAAATAAGCTGATATGGTTATAAGATTAAGTACACATTATTTAAAAGCACGTATTTTGTTACATACAAATTAAACAACGTATGAATAACATGAGTGTTTGGGGTACTGACTTTTTTTCGATACATGTCTCTCGAAATGGCGGTACCCCGAAACACTCGTTTGTAGGTTGTTTAATTGATATACTTATAAATTATATGTTTTTATTTTATAACCATGTCAATTGTTATTACATATATTTTGTATTTTTTAACTTAAAAGGTCATATAGGGGCTATACGAGCCAGGAAGCCTATATGGCTTGTATAGGGTCTACACGACTTGTGTAGACTGCAAAAGGCCGTCATATTATTCCTTCCGTGCATTTGCCAGTCATGCAATGTCTATACGAGCCGTATAGGGTTGTAATGATACCATGAGGGTGGCCCTTGAATATAAATATAATATCCCTTAAATAAATACTATTGAAAAGACAAAAAAGAAATTATGCTCTGCCAAAATTTGATGTCTTTGTTGGATAAGGTTCTTTGCACGACGACAGAAAGTACGGAAGCTTATTTGTAAACCCTTCATTAGGGAGAGAGGTGTGGAAACCGGTTTGAAACTTAAAACTGATTTGGGTTGAAATCGGTTTAGTTTGATTAATAAAAGTTATAATTGGTTTATGATTAGTTTCGGTTCGGGTTGAAACCGGTTTCTTGACTAGGTTTTGGTTGGTTTCGGTTCGAGTTTTGACCGATTTTGGCTGGTTTCGGTTCGGTTAACCGGTTTGGAACCAGTTTTTATGGAGAAAATTACAAACCGGTTTCAAACAGTTCCAAACATGTTTCTACATAATCGATTTCAAACTGATTCGGTTTCGATTTGATTTTCAGATCGATTTGATTAAGAGCATTCCCAGCCCATTCCCTACCTTATATCCATATATATCATATAATTACATTAAAAATCACTGTTTTTTTTCCTCTCCTGTTTAATTAAATAATACTTTTTATACCTTTATCATTATCTTTTCTCTTTCCTTCACTTACAACCACATTTAGAAAATATTAAAAAATTATACAGTATGAACAGTGAATCCCCAAATTTAACTTTCCCCTATAACATTTTCTCTCTCCTCTACTTACAACCACTCATAACCATATTATATAATTTACAAATTCTCCTCACATACTTTTAGAAAACGGGCTGAGAATGCTTTAATAGGTTTATTTGCCCACCTCAACTAGGGAACACTCCATTTTTGGGAAGAATGACAACATGTGAAGTTAGTAGCGGATGGACGGTCCCAAGTAATTTGAGGTGGTTACTCCTCTATCCCCCAATCGCAAATTTTATGCAATCTCTTTTCTATTTTATTCCTTCTCTTAATTTTTTTTATTTATATCTTCTAAAACCTGTTTATCTTATTTTGTTGATTACTTTACTTTATATTTATTTATTATATTGAGCTATAAATAATTCAAAAGCAACATAATCATTAAGGCCTATTTGGTTCACCAGAATAATACCTTTGAATCAGTCAGAAAACCTCTTATATAATAAGCTTCAAAATGATGTTAAATATAAATTTTACCCATTTGTCCCTTCATATATGTTTATAACCCTCAATCTGTCACTCACGCACAACCTCCTCAGTCCACCACCACCTCCTCGACCACCAATCACCATTTTATTGGTATATTCAGCACTTGCTAACTCAGACTTTCTTAACCGTACAGACCTTTTACTGATTCATACACACCACTATATTAGTGTATTCAGCACTTACTATTTCATAGGTTACCAAGCAACTTTTTAGTTATTAAAGTTGTTTACAAACTATTTAGCTTAGTGGTATCAAGAAGTTAGATAGGTTTTTATCTTTCTAAAACGACAATGGTTCAAATTCCGTGAGTACAAAAAATACGTAAATAAATTCGCCATTCAAAAAATGGTTATTAAACTTGTTTCCATTTGCCAAATCATTATTTCTTAACTTAGAGTAAATATAATCATACAAGCATTTACACACACGCAACAATATATATGAACATAAGCAAATAAATTGATCTTTAGAGTCTTCATCTTTGTCCTTAACTTCACATGTACTCTAAATCTTAAGAATCGATGTTTTTTGATTGACATACATCGGGACACGTCATTCTAAATAAGTTTTTGAAGTTAATATCGTGCGTTATAATATAAATAAGTGGGCTTTCCTTAAAGAATTTAGTTGCAATATCAATGACCCACCAAACAAGGTAAGACTTCGTGGTGTCATCCATAGACGAAACATTGTGTAATATATCTCTCACAACTAACAACATTGTCAAACAAATGGATATAATCACCTAACAATCAAAATAATATTTGTAGTTGATTGTTGTTTTCGACATTGTAACATTAATTTAAGTCAACCATCTACATGTTATGAAAATCTAAACATACAATCAAAAACTGCTATTACTATTATTTAGGACTAGTAACTCGATGTGTTTTTTTTTAAGTTACTACGGCCCTCAAATCAACATGACTCGCGATTTTAGGCGTTGTGTTTACCGGGTCGATTTTCGAATTATTCAAGTTAAAAATTTTTAAAATGTTTTCAAATTCGAAAAACTTATAAGCTTATTCTAGTTCGGGTTTATATAAATAACTAAATTTAAAATCATATAAAAGAATCACAAATTCATAGATAAAATTTTATAAAAGTTTAAATGGATTAATAATAATAATAATAACAACAATAATAATAGTTTTATATTTTTCAAATTTAAGTTTTCAAGTCATTTCATATCGAGACTCCTAACTTCAAATTCAATTAAAAAATTGAACTCACAATTCAGTTCGATAAGGGCCCGCTCAATTAATCGGAAGCAAAATATAATTGTTTACCATACTTGTTGTTAAACTTATAGATCACGTCATACATTATTTTTAGTTGGTTCTTGATATTTGATCAATAACCAATAAATAGAAGGTCGAACAAAAGGAGCAAAAATAATCGACATAAATAAATATAAACCGATACACTTATTAGGTAGATTATTCGTCAGTATATGTCAAGTGTTGAAGTGACATATAAATAAAAAAGAATACACTTTTAACCTATGAGAGGGAAAGGTTGACGTGTCAGTATGGCCACACATCCACATAAACAACTAAGAATTTTTCATCTCGGGTCTGGTATCTCTCCCGAGCGTCTTACGTATTTAAAAGAAGTTAAAAGTAATTTTACTTTTTTATCATTCTAAAATTAAGATATTATTTGATGGTGATGTGCAATTTATAATGAATATACATTAAATTATTAGGTATTTTGATCGCTATCAAACATTGTTAAGATCAATTAGAGAAGCGATAATATCTTGGTCGATAGCTGCTATATTTAAATATTAATAGAATATTTCAAATGTGACGAGATCTTATAAAATTTAGACTTTATATAAATAATATATTTTTGTCAAGTCAGATTAAGAATATTCTTGCTAATTATATTTGTCAAATCACACAAAAACCCTCCAAGAATCAATAAGACGTGGACCATTAATCACCGTTTATTTAAAACAACGTTTCTAACATAATTAAAATAAATAGACCTCAAACAAAACATTTTCACAACACTCATAACTCATCTACCCATTTTAAAAGAAAAGACGGCCAGGAAAAGAGCTCGTAAACCTATTAAAGAATTTAAATTTTGATCAATGAATTATGAACCACAAGTATGTGGGTATATGGTCAACTAAAACATTTATATATGTTAAAAAGACAATTGTTCATATACTAATATTTTGCTTAAAAATTGTAAACTTCATTTAAGTTTCGGTGTTTTATTGGATAAAATTTGAGTTTAAAATGATTATTATTTCAGTCATATCATGTAGCAATAAACTATACTAAAAATATGGATACATATATTGACTAATGACTTTAATAAATGTCACAAATAAGATTGAATCAGCAATATTGTTTTCCTTGGCAATTTCTTGTGCCAGACCGCCAAAATGTCACATTGCACCTACGTTTGTTTTGAATAAACCAAGGGACCACTTGTACCTTATAAGAGAATGTATATTTATTTTGTTTTATATTTGAACTAGCTTTTGAACCTGTGTATTACACGGAATTTATTAAATAATAAAAAATAAATAAGGTTGAAAATAAAATATATAGTACACAAAATATGAAGTCTAGAATCTCAAATTTCAAAATTTTAAAAAATCTTTATTGTTTTAACCCATGGCCCATGGATATGTATGATAAATAATATAAGAAATTAGAGAATTAACAAAGAAATTAGAACTCATTTACCAAAATTATTTTGACTCATGGTCCATGGATAGATATGAAGCATGAGATGAGAGATTAGAGAATTATAAAGGAAACTATAACCCATTTGCCAAAATGGTTTTGCCCAATCATCCTTGGATAGATAGGATGAGTGAGAAGAGAGAATAGACCAAGAATGAATATGAAATTGCCACATCATCCTCATTATTATTTTTAATAGTATAATTAGATTAGATTTACATCTATGATTGTATCTATAATATGTGCACATAAATTGATTTTATTTATATCACAAAATGATCTTTTCAAAAAAAAAATTAATGAACTTAATAAAAAAAATAATAATAACGCAAGTGTAAAAACATACCTGAGAACGCTCCATCTATTGAAAATTTCATTCTTAGTATCATATATGTATAATTGAAAGAATTTTGATTATTAACGAATTTCAGAGAAAACTTCTTATACAATAATAATTCTGAGCTACACCATGAAAAAGATTTTGATAAGTTTGAGAGACATATTGACTTTGCCATAATAAAAACACATAAAATAACACATTAACTCGTTCAGTGAATGTTTTGCTTCGCTTGAGCATAATTTTGTATGAAATGCTTCACATACAACATTCTTATCAGCATTAAAGAAAAACCAATGCTAACACAAATGTTTCAAATTTGATTAAAATACTAACTTTCATTGATTTTAGAAAAATGGATCAACTATTAAGCATATATTTATAATTTAATGATTAAAAAAATTGTTTTATAAAATAAAAGCATATTCGAATTTTTTTATTTACAATATTCAACATTATACATAATATAATATGTTACTGATAACATTTGAAATTATATTCTTTTTAATCTTTAACAAACATGTTTGTTGTTGATTTTTGGATTTCACCTAGTATGTTTTGGAATATATTCTAGCAACGTATAGTAGTATTGTAAGACCCCGTATCCCGGGAATCCTACAGTTGGTAATCACATCCACAAATTCATAAAAATTTAAAACCAAACGATTCTTTGTATTTAAAACAAGTTCAGAGTAAATAACAGCGGAAAAGTTTAAGTATTAAAAATCCCAAAACACGGGTATAGGTGTCCAAAATTAATTGTAAATAAAATAATCGTTTTATTTGAAATCTTCATCTCATTAAAATCGTTTCAGAGTAGTAAACAGCGGAATAGATAATATCAAAATTCCCAAAACCAGGGAAAGTGACCAAAATTAAAATTTAAATACTTATGGTAATAATTTAAAAGAAACAGTTTGCGTTATTAATTCTTCGACTAGATGTGCCTTCAACCGTCCGAGTAGTCTCTAGCACGTCCAAGCGGAAATCTCTAATCTTCAACCTGAAAGTCAATCTAACATACACACAAAGTCAGCTTGAGCTGAGTGAGTTCAAGTTTTCATAAACAATAATTCATACTTTATTTCAAAGCTATAGTTATAAACAATATAGAAGGTATAAATAAAATAAATTATATATAATTCACCAAGTAATACAATCATCGTCGAACACACGTACACGGGCCTCTCCACCACGAGTCAAGACTCGAGTAATATATTTGACCCGGACGCGGTAAGACCTAAGCATGTGACACGAGCCTCTCCACCACGAGTCAAACCCGAGTAATATATTTGACTAGGTCACAGCTTATATATCCAAGCACGAGATACGGGCCTCCTCACCCCGGGTCTTCCCCAAGTAATATATTTGACCCGATCCCGGCTCATACATCCAAGCACGTGATACAGGCCTCCTCACCCCGGGTCTTCCCCAAGTAATATATTTGACCCGATCACGGCTCAACATCAGGGTCGAGCAAACGTACAACCCAAACACGTAACATCAGTGCATGCAAACACAAAGTAGGCATACACAACATCAGTAGTCGAAACGACTACAACATCGCCAAATATAGGCCAAGCAATCATGTATATACATATACATATACATATACATATACATATACATATACATATACATATACATATACATATACATATATATATACATATACATATAGATATATATATATATATATATATATCCCCTGACACAAATAGACGCCTCACAAGTTCCATAGAGATTACTTCTCAATACGATTTCTTTCAAATTCATTAAAATTTCATGTACTGATTCTTGAATACCCATTATGGTAGAATATTTGTGTGAGATTTTCTTAGATTTTGCGCGTGTGATACATGTTCCTTCGATTTCTCCAAGCAAAGCTCTTCGCATCGTAATGCCTGTTGTGTCTGCTTGACCTTTCATAAGTGGAGACAGAATAAAGCGCCCATATAAAAGACGCTTACTGTCTGCTGCTGATTCAACACACTTCCACTGTAGTGTCCGAGTAGATACTGTTATTTTCTCTCGAACCATAATAATATTATTTGATCTGATCATTGAATCATTTATTTCTCTTGTTTCTCTTGCTATTGAAATCTCTTCAATTTTTTCTACACACGTCTTTTTTTCGGGGGTCTACAGCCATTATGTGGCATAGGGGTTACATCCCGTACGAAAGTTAATATATATATATATATATATATATATATATATATATATATTTAACATCCCATGGCCTACAATATGCTAGCAAGCCTATATAAATTCGTTTAAAAACATTTCAAGAGTTTAAATATCAAAACGGGATTATAAAACATTCCAAGAGTTTAAATATAAAAATGAGATTATAAAACATTCCAAGAGTTTAACTATAAAAACTGGATTATAAAACATTCCAAGAGTTTAAAATATAATACGGGATACGAACAGTTAGGCCATCATCAACACTAAGTATTCGTACTTAGACATCTATATACATCCATATATTTATATCCCTATAAATACCGTCCAACTAATAACATCAGGGTCGAGCACACGTACAACCCAAACACGTAACATCAGTGCATGTAAACACAAAGCAGGCATACACACATCAGTAGTCGAAACGACTACAACATCGCCAAATATAGGCCAAACAATAATTTATATATATATATATATACATACTATAACATTCCAAGGCCAACTATATACTAGCAAGCCTATATAAAATAGTTTAAACGTTTCATCAGGAAAAATCGTTTAATACTAGGAATTAATACTAGGCCTAATAGCAACCTCGAGCCTAGACCACAAGTAATTTTAAAACCCGAGTAATAAATTTGACCCGGCCGTGATTACCATGCATACACACATCAATAAGCCTACTCACATCATTCTTAGTCTCGAGGAACTAAATATCATCACACAACCGTAGGCTATAAGGTAACACATACTCATACATACATACATACCTCCATACATTCATACACATATATATATATGTATGTATATATCTATATATATATATATCATCCCAAGACATTCCAGATTACAAGTAAGCCTATGGGCCATAAGGTAAAATATATTAATCCGTCCAATGCATGAACTAATTAAATAGGTCTACTCGCATTCAATTACTACCAAGCCTATTAACATCATTGAGTCTAGACCATATTCAGGTATATAACCTTAAGGAATATAAGACCATAAACGAGTCTACAATATCCTAAGGCATAAAATATAGTTCACAAATAGTTTCATAAATGCACAAATATGAATAAGGCCATGTAATACCATCCAAATAGTTGTAACGAGTAAAATCGTTTAAAATTGTATTTCGGTGTGTATGCTAGCCCAAAACGTAAAAGAGTAAAAAGGGCATCATGAACTCACCTGAATCAACCGAACACCTGCAATGAGCTAGGAAATCCCTAAGTGCACAATCACAAGCAAGGGCCTGTAAATTATACACAACGCGTAACTAAACTAGACTGTAACAACACTCTAGCCTAATGGGCCGTTCAGGCCCAACACTCCGGCCCAAGACCCAACAACTAGGCCCAAGGCCCAATACTTGGCCCAAGGCCCAACACTTGGCCCAAGGCCCCTAAAACCTTTCAACTAACCAAAACCACCGGTTAAGCCTAAAACGAACTTGGTGATTAATAATGAGTAAAACGTGTAGATTTTAGCATGCGAAGATGCATTTAATTACATAGGATAACCTTTGAATTAAATTATTAAATTTTTTACAAGACTTTAATAAATGTCTCAGGTTTATAAAAATATTTTTATTATATTTTTCTATTAGACAAAAAAATCATAAAAATTCTTCCAACATAGAAAGGTATGTGCAGCTATTTCAGCGCGCAACAAAATGGTTTTATTTTTATAAAATTCATTACCGAACCAAATTAAACGATTCCAATTTTGTTTGGTTCCTAACTCAAAACACTAACTTCCAGAAGTGGAACCAACCAATTTGGACTTGTCGAAAAAAGGTTATGACGTCGGGAAGATAGACCAGAATCCGTCATCCCGCATCAGCTTTGACACTCGATTTTATAAATTCATAAAAACTATTCAGATCTCGTCCAAAAATTACGTATTATACCTTTCTGGAAACTAGACTCAAAGTAGAACATCATGGAATCAAGAATCGATCAAAAAAAGTGGATTAACATCGCGTTACAGACCTTACAATAAACGTATACGAATCTGTCAGCAAGCTGTTATCATCAAAACTCAATCTTAACAACCAATAAGTGCGCCATAAGGATGAATTAAGGTGAAAAAGAGTTGTATACGTATAATACCGACCTAGAATTGAAGTTTGGACGGCCGGACGGTGGCTGATTGCACGCAAAACGAGGTGGAAAGGGGGGTGCTGCTGCTGCCGATCGCAGGACATGGGAGCTAGGGTTTTAGGTTTTGATTATAATATAAAATGTTACGTTCTGGCCCTTCCAAGTTGAAAATTACGACACTTGAATAAAGCTTAAGTAATCCCACTTATGGGTATGACAAGGAGGTCCCCGAAGTAAGCTGGTTCGTACCCGATAAATATACAAACTCTACAACGTGCATGCCGATAAACGAAAAATGTCGGGTGCTACATACTAGTATAATACTTTAAGCCGTAAGAGGGGATGTTTTGGGAAAAAAAAGGATGGACAAACGGACTTTTAAAACGTATTACAAGGCTCTAAATTAGAAAGATGAAACCCCGGCTTTTTGACCAACATTTATAAACGATCGAGCCGATTAACGAAATTTACGGGCGTTACTAGTATAATATGTAAATATTTATTTTTATAAAAACTTATAGAAATAATATAAATAGAGTTTAAAGGAAAATAAATAATTTAATTATGTCATAGATATAATATAAATGGAATGTAAAAGAAAAGTGAATAATTATTGATAAATGACAAAGTTATTAGCTTAGGAGGGAAAAAAGTTGTAAGGTTTAAACCAAAAAGCAACACGTGTCACAATTATTTTTTTATTAGAATAGGTAGATATGTGCTTAAAATATATGACAATCTATCTATAATCTATAATATATATAAACGAAACCTTTAAAAGCTTTCTGGTTGCTTCCTAAATTCTCTCAAGCCACCAGATTGCTTTATTTGTAAATGGAGGCTTCTTATGGATTTGACCTGAATTCACGGGTATGGGTCTCACCAAACCCAGATTGCTCTTAAACGGATTATAACATCTCATTAAATTAAAAATTAATCTTACAAAATATTTGATATGAAAATCCTATAAAAAGGGGATAAACTAAAATTAATATCCGATTTTTTTAAACAAAAGATATTATTTATAATTAAGAAACAATTTTATAGTAAAAAAAATAAGCGAGTCAAGGGTCACCAAATCCAGATAGCTTTTAAAAGGGTTATAACATATAATTATTTGCGAAACCCGTTTATCATCAAACCCTAAGTATATTATTAAGTTTTATTACAATAAAGAAAATTAAAATCCAAACAATAAATATTAGAACACAAAAAATGTAAAACAACCCTGTAATACAGGGACTAAAACCTAGTTATGTATATTTCACTCCATTTCTCTATTAATCATATAAATTACGTTCATTTAATTATCAAAGAATAATAAACAATTTGTTTAATATACATAAAATTTATTTAACAAAAAGTATATGGAGAAATGCAAGAGGAATTAAACAAATTATTTATTAGTCTTTAATGTGATTTATATAATCAATAGATTGAGCACACATAATTGTCTTTGTATATATATTTTTTTAGTGACTAATAAATAAAGCATGGTTATTTGGGGTAACCCAATGCCAAAATGTGATCTCATACGTCAGCGATCGCAGACACAACTGAGTAGCCCAAACCCACCATCTTCTATTCTATGTAAAACCCGTCATTTGAAGACCCATTGTAGTAAAATTCTGTTGAGATCGGATTCGATATTGAGACTTTGAAGCATCAATACCAAATCTTATATTAAACGCATATAGAAATATCTAACAGAGAAAAGTATAAGGGGCTATTTGGCAAGTGTTGAACCAGTAAAATGTCTGAATGGTTAAGTAACTATGAACTATTAAGTGCTGAACTAATAATTGTTGTTTGATTGGACCTCTGAATGATAGAACAAAATGACTATGTTACACATTTGAATACTTTGTGATGAATAAAATATATTTGTTTGATTAGAGCTCTAAATAACTGTATATACTGTATGATGAATAATTATATAAGGAAAATACAAAATATTATAGAAAACCTAAATTATACATAAATCCTTCAAAATCCATGAAAACATACTAAAATCCATATACAATTTTAATCATTTGAAATTAGTTGTGTGGCAAGTACAGTCCGGGCTATACATAGCTAATGTCTTATAGTCCTCAAAGAGTCAAACCCGTTTGTTATTGCATGTATCCCATCTTTGCGGAACCTAAAACTGAATAGTAGATGAATAAAAAGATTTATTCAAAGTAACATCTCCACTTTATTTAAACACAAACGAGTCAAAGATTTAATCAAGTGTGTTCCACTAACGTGACCCTTAATTTCTCACAACGGGTGTTACTAGTTATCTAAAATATACCACTTGTTTTAACATTAAGTAATGGATCTAAATCCAACTTAAGTATGCTATTTACAAACAACTCCACACGCGTATTCATTATTCAACAAGACCTAGCATAATCAGTTTATCCATTTGACTCGCATGTACAGAGCATGCATAAGGTCATTATTTAACGATTTCAATACTCGAACACGCTCCAATATGTATAGCAAACCATTAGCAATTATTACTTCAAACTTAAGGTATAGGTATCAAAGCATTCGACATGAATAAATATTTTATAAAACTTTATATTTGTGCAGTTATATTCTGTGCAGCGGTGATTGTCGACTAATTTGACCCACTAAAAGACCATATCTTTCTTTATTTTAAAATTTTGCAGAAACTAGACTCAAAAAGGTTTCCAAATAAAAAAGAACCACCTTAATCAGACATTCGGTTGATTTTATACGAAATTACAAAGATATCTAAAATTCTGCACAGTTTTGAAAATTCAGCATCAAAACCGTATGACTCGACTTGATCTTTAGCCTTTTTTTAATCCAACCAAAGACCACTTTTAGCATCCAATTATTATCAGCATATATCAAGTTACTACTTCCCATGTTTTAAATCTTTTTGGGCATTTATCCTACTAAAGAATCAACCTTTACGATCAAATTTTAAATCATGGAACTCATTAAGTGATTTTCCCTACTTCTATGGTGAAGAAACACTAGTTTAATCCTCGCTCTAATCGCTTAGTCCTTAAGGTTGAGGTGAAGTACTTCCCACGGGGGTTAATGTCTAATATCATGTGTTTTAGCTATTTATATATCGAACACGTTTATTTTGAGATCTTTTATGATTGCAGGTGTGTTGTTGCTAAATGGAGCTTAATGGAAGCTATTGGGATGATACTTTAAAGTTAAAATGAAGATGAACGAGGCGGATAGTCAAGAGATGGAGGAAAAATGAAGAAGATCAGACAGGTCGCAAGTTGCACCGTTGCGGCCCTGTCTGATGAGGAGGGCCGCAAGTACTAGTGCTGATAAGGCAATTTTGGAGGAGGAGGCCGCAAGTTGCGGTCCTGTGAGCACAAATTACTGCCTAGTTCGTAAAAACACACATATTTTAGGTTTTTGCCTCCATATATAAATATAACCTTAAGGTTACGAAAAAAGGTCTTCTTCCAGCCGTTTTGGGGTATCAGGAAGCCATTTTCCATCATCTAACACCACCAATCACCACAATCTTCTATGGTTTCATCCTTCCAACCCATACTTGACCTAATCATGATGTAGAGGCAAGGCTAAACCACTTGTGACCACTTCAGGTGTAGGGTTTGCATATGAACTAAATATTTTATGATTGTCACCAGTATTGGGATTTAGTTTTGATTAGTCTTTTGGTTAATTGAATCTATATGTTTGTTTGAATTGGTTAAACAGTTGTTTTTCTAGGATTTACGTTTATGATCAATTATTTGGTTTGTGTTCATAAACATTTAGGATTAAGTTCTTATCGTCATTGAGCCATTTCGTTACTCATTTATAGATGATAGGTTTTATACTAACAAATAGGTAATTAGGTAGACCACGTTCAGTTGTGTCAATTCGTCGGATTAAGTTTTGTGAATCATCATAACCAAACTAATGTGTCTAGTAATTATTTTCATGTTCTAATAAACGAATTATGTCTATGTGACTCCCCAATTGGTATAAGTTTAATCAGTCAGTTCATTGCATTACCTGAACCTGAAGTGTGTCACTGTTTTCTCTAATTGTTTTACAACCAAATCAATACTTAATCTGCTTGACATCGTTTGTCCGCCTTAGGTTAATTAATTAGTGAACAATGAACTATAGTAGCACTTTCCACTGATTCCCTGTGGATTTGACACCTTACTTTCCCTAGCTAGTAAATGAGATATAAATGTATAAAAGTTCATAAAAATAAGGCTTATTTTTTCGGGAGTTTAAGTTATATTTTACAAAATATAGTTAAAGAAAGTAAGCATAACATGAAATGGGTTTTACATAAAATCGGGCCTTTGATGTTAAGTTTTACTCAACCTTTGTTAAGTTTTACATAGGGGAGTTGGTTTAGTGCTATTGTGCACGATCCTGCTAATGTAAGCATCAAGATTCGACTTTTAAGATTTGTTCGATTTAGTCGGTTCGGGACTTGATGAAGTATCAAATCCAGATCCAACTTACCAAACATTTTAAATATACGAATAAGTTCAATAAAATCAATAGCTTAAACAAGTTTGAGGATTTTTTAATCCATTAAAGTCCCAAATTCGGGTTTAAGCGAGTGTAAGTCGGCCCGATCTCGGTATAAAACCAAGTTTGGTTATAACATACCGTAATCTTAGAAATATAGATAATATAAACTGAAACATGAGTTAAAAAGGTTTGGAAAGATTTTTTGGTGGTTTGAACGATGATTAGCACGTTAAGACGAGTAGTTCGACTTTTACTCTGTTTTTATTAGAAACTTGGTTTAAGCCAAGGTTTGTTCTAACAATTTCAAGATGTTAAGTAATATGAGTAATATAAGATAAAACATAACTAAAAAGATAAGTAGATTTTTTGGTGGTTTGAACATTAACTAACTCGTTAAGACGAGTGTTCGGTTTTACTTGGTTTTTACCCGAAACTTAGGTTCAAGTCAAGATTTGTTCTACGCTTCCATATCAACCATATAATAATTAAAATACAAAGAAAAATGCAGATCTAAAGTGTTTCATGCAATATGCTTGTTTAAAAGTTAAATGAAGTGCTTAAATGAGTGTTCGGTTTTGGTCTTGTCCTTTACTCGGTATGAGACCGAGGATGGTTACCACATGTTCAAAACCATAAAACTAAAATAAAGTAAAATTTTCAGATCCAAACTCAAGTAAGAAAGTTAAGCGAGTAAACTTCCTGAAAACGACCAAACGGGCCAGAAAATACATAAATGTGAGTTTAAATGCCCTAAAACCTTAAGTAAAGATGGAAAAGGTTTTCTGAATATAAAATAGCTTAGAAAAACTGAAAATGTCAAAAAATTATATACCCGAAAAGGATTGAAATGTAAGATTCGGTTCTGTTGACTTTTAAAGTCAAACTTAAGCAAAACTAGCTAGAATAACTTGCAGGATCAAATGTAACAGTCCAGCTATCGCCACACCATAATATTGTCTGTTTTGGCCAGGACGTACAACCATCGCCTCACGGATTTTCTTTTGGTTGCCCAGGTGAAGACTTCTCAAGAGGGTACCCATCCTGATACTACTTCTACTAGAGCACGCTTAACTGTGGAGTTCTCCTCTCAACCACTACAATTAAGTGTCCAAAACGCGTTATGATGGGGAAGGTATCCACCTCCTTATAAAGAAGGCTTAGTTATCCTCCCCAACCGATGTGGGATGTCACAATCCATCCCCCTTAGGGGTCCAGTGTTCTCGCGGGACCTGGCACCACTGGTCCAGACCTGGCTCTGATACCATTTGTAACAGCCCAGCTACCGCCGCACCATAATATTGTCCGCTTTGGCCGGGACGTACCACCATTGCCTCACGGATTTGCTTTTGGTTGCCCAGGTGAAGACTTCCCAAGAGGTCACCCATCCTGATACTATTTCCACCAGAGCACGCTTAACTGTGGAGTTCTCCTCTCATCCACTATCATTAAGTGCCCAATACGCGTTATGATGGGGAAGGTATCCACCTTCTTATAAAGAAGGCTTAGTTATCCTCCCCAACCGATGTAGGATGTCACATCAAAACACTTTGGGAGAAGAAGATGAAAATGAGTAGGTGAAATGGCTGAGATTATCTGGGTATTTATGGGAAAAGATTAGGGTTTGAAGGATTGGATAAAAGCGTGGTCCGGTGGATAAACCGGTACATTTTGATGCTTTATTTAAAAATGAGTTTTGAATTAAATAAGTTATTACCAATGATAAAAACATGTTGGGAGAGTTAGAATAATTATGGGTCGAGTCTTGGTTGGTTTGGATGGTCACAACACAAGTTCGGGCCTTAAACGAGCTTAAACGAACCGAAAACGTTAAAAAAACTAAATTTGCTGAAATGGACAATGGGCTAGGCCACACAGCGGGCTGTGGCCAGACCTATGTGCAATCGGCCAAACTTTGTTTTTTGGAATTTTAGTCCCTGTAGTTCGTTTTAGGTCGTTTTAAGCATAAAATAAGCGTTTTAAACACCGTAAAAAACTTTCGAACAAAACGACAAGTATGAAACATGATTACAACATAAAATTCATTAGTTTATTAATAATCAAAGACCCGAAAGGTCAAACGGGTTGGGTTTACAACATAAAACAAATACAAACTTGATCCAAAGACGATAAATGTCACAAAATTATGTTACACGATTACAATCATAAAACGAGTCGAAACTGAAACGAGTCCTATTGCACAATCTATTTAAATGTTTGACTAAACCCCACCAAATGAATTACTATTTATACTAAATCCATAGTGTCGCTACAGATCAAATTTCACACCCCAACCTAAGGCAGAAATGCCGGGGCGTTATCCGATTGCTCACAGCTCGAAGATACTATCATAATATAAATGTGACAATATCTATTTAATTATTTTATTTCAAATGTGCACACAATATTCACATACAACAAAATAATTCAAATAAATATATATAACAATTTAAATTCATGTTTTTCTTTATTAAACCCTAAGGTCTTTCTAAATGTCCATACTTCAATTTCAATTCAATAGCAACCTGCATATGCGTAGAAAACAGAGTTTGTTAACAACACATGTTAAGTGAGTTTACCATCAGTTTTGCAATAAAATAAAGTTCAATATAATAAATAAAAGAAATAAGCATAACATGATAAATGCGGTAAATGAATCAAACCATGAGTAAATAAGTTGTCGATTAAACAATTGCCAAGCAAATCGGGTGTTGGTAATCAACAATGAGCAAGTAATAATAAGACCGTTGCCAAGCGAATCGGGCGATGGTCAATGAGAACCCTCCACAAGGGGATATGTCAGACGAATGCATATAAACAAGTAAGCACATAACAAGTATATTTGATTAATCACACACAATTACACGTTTGCTATTTTTGATATATAAATATATATAGTATGATATACGCATATATCCCCAAAACGTTGTGAAAATTAAGTAAAATAGGGGAATGACAAAACTCACCTTAGATTAAAGGCAAGTGATTAATAAATAAGATAAACGAACTAAAGATTAAGCGAGTCGTCCACTATGCGTCGAGCGAGATTAATGATCATAACCTGAAAATTTGAGATATGATAATACAAGTAAAAACGAACTTAATGCCACTAGAATCAATCTAAACGGACGTATAGAACTCAAGTTAGGTTATATTTAAGATTTAAGCGAGCTGGTACTGACCAGAATCCAAACAGCAAGTCAGAAGTCGGGTTTTGGTCAGTAGCCTTAAAATTTCGTTACAAGAATAAAAGTATTCTAGACCGAACGTTGAATCCGACCAGAAGTATGAGAAAACTGATAGTCAAAGTTATTGACTATTTTGCCCCTAAACGGGTTTGACTCGAATTGACCCGTCAATACTCCTTAATCTCAGAACCTGATTGAGGTGAGCCTAATACCTACCGCGAGGCGGTTACCTCCGCATAATCACCTCACTGGAAAGAAGCAATTAAGAATGAGATAGATTCTATATTGCAAAATCATACTTGGCAGTTAGTAGATCTTCCGCTGGGTTGTAAACCCCTTGGATATCGTTGGATATTCAAAAGGAAGATGAAATTCGATGGAAGTATTGATAAATACAAGGCAAGGTTAGTGATCAAAGGGTATAGACAAAAGGAAGGTTTAGACTATTTTGATACTTACTCGCCGATCACGCGAATAACCTCAATAAGGTTGGTTCTTGCAATCGCGGCCTTACAAAATTTGGAAATTCACCAAATGGATGTAAAAACCGCATTTCTGAATGGCAATTTAGATGAAGAGATTTACATGGAGCAACCTGAGGGTTTCTCTGTCCCAGGGAAATAGGGCAAAGTATGTAAACTCGTCAAGTCATTGTATGGCTTGAAGCAAGCACCAAAACAGTGGCACTTAAAGTTTGACCATGTCATGCTTGACAATGGTTTCAAAATAAATGAGTGTGACAAATGTGTCTATGTAAAAGACACGCCTAGTGGTTACGTGATTTTATGCCTTCATGTAGATGACATGCTCATCACTGGGAGTAATGAGAACATGATTAAATCTACAAAAGACATGTTGAAAGCAAGGTTTGACATGAATGATTTGGGTCTTGCGGATGTGATTCTTGGGGTACAAATCAATAGAGCCCAAAATGGTCTTATCTTGAGTCAATCTCACTATGTGGATAAAATTCTTGAGAAATTCAATAAGGATGACACGCGTGTCGCGTCAACTCCAATTGATACGACCCACCATCTATCTAAAAATAGAGGCGAGGGTGTTGCTCAGTTAGAGTACTCAAGAATTATTGGTAGTCTAATGTATCTTATGACATGTACTCTACCCGATCTAGCTTATGCCGTGAGTAGGCTAAGTAGATATACTAGTAATCCGAGCGTGGAACATTGGAAAAGTATAACACGGGTTCTAAGGTACTTAAGATACACAAGAGACTATGGACTCCATTATAATCGAGATCCAGCTGTGATCAAAGGATACAGTGATGCAAATTGGATTTCGGATATAAAAGATTCTAAATCAACAAGTGGATATGTATTCACACTTGGTGGTGCAGCTATTACTTAGAAGTCTTCTAAGCAAACGGTTATAGCTAGATTCACGATGGAATCGGAGTTTATCGCCTTGGATAAATGTGGTGAAGAGGCGGAATGGCTACGTCAATTTGTGGAAGATATTCCAATATGGCCAAAGCCTTTGTCGGCTATTTGCATACATTGTGACAGTCAATCAGCGACTGGTAGAGCCCATAGCATGATATACAATGGCAAACCAAGGCATATTCAACATAGACATAACACGGTACAAAAACTACTCACAACGGGTGTTATCACGATTGACTAGGTGAAGTCAAAAGATAACATTGCAGACCCGTTAACAAAAGGCTTAAGCAAAGATTTAGTTAACAAGTCGTCAAAAGGAATGGGACTAAAGCCCGTGGGAAAATGGGACATGAGGGAAACCTAACCTAGTTGACTGGAGATCCTAAGATCTAGGCTCAATAGGACAACTTAATCATGAAACCAAGGGTGGTCACCGTGGGGGAGTACCCCAAACCAAACTAAAGGGTGTTGCGTGCGCGCGCATCCCAGTCCATTTCAATCAATGACACACGTTGTAAGGATAAGCATAATAATGGTTAATGATTTATGGATATCAACAAACCTATTGCTTTTAATGATTCGAGCGAGAATCACCTATGTGAGAGAGAACTAGGGTCGGTTTGAATGGATTTTGGGGCAAAAATCCTAGAGCTCTCGCAGAACCAGGCTAGTGTCCAAGACCATAATAAGACACGACAATGAAGGGTTGGCCAGATCAGGGAGAATGTTGTGTGAAGTGTATTGTTGTTTACATAAATGGGGGTATGTTCAAAGACATCATGTCTACACACCCCTAGGAGACTAAGTATGCTTCACAAAAGAAGGTTCAAAGGGTAACACCTACCTATCCTGCAATGCTCAACCGTTGAATTGAATCTACGAAACTTGCATGTTGGATTGATCTCAATGTGAAAATGAATGAGTTTTGTTTTCACATGTGGGGGATTGTTGGAAAATGTGTGGAAATGAATGAGTTTTATTTTCACATGTGGGGGATTGTTGGAAAACTTTTTGTGTAAATAAAATATTTTTAATTTTGAATTCTTTTATATTATATGATTAGTTGAAACACCTTTGATTTAATCAAGACCATTCAACATGTCATTAAGTTTTGGTCAAAACTTAAATGCATTGGTTAATGTTGATTGGAGTGTTTCAATTTTTTCATTAATGATGGTTGAATGGTTTCAATCTTCTACTAGTATAAATACCAAGGGAGCTCTTTGGTTGAAGACACACCAAATAACACATTCTCTCTTGTGTTTTGTACAACTTTCTCCCTAAAGAATTTCAACACTCTTGATCATCTTCATCATTTTGTTTAAGGTATTATTCGGGTGCTAGAGCCCTCCCCGGCTGTACATATTGCTTAAGTCGTTGTACCCTGGGAAACAAAACGGGGAGAGACCCGGAATTTGTTTTAAGGGCCCTGTGTAAAACACGATCCTCGGCCACAAAGACCACGACACCATTCTTCTTCTACACCTTTCTTGCATTATTTTATTTCAATTGTATTGTAATTTTGATTTTTTCAGTGTAATTCGTATTGTAATTTACTTGCTTTCCTAGATAGGTTTGATTCCTTGTATTGTAATCATTTTATTAAAAGTGTTTTATTTTTATACGTGATCGGATTCCTACATATCAATAGGTGATAAATATGTTTGATGAGCTCTATCGACCGATGTGTTCCTAATATCCTCTTCACTTGCACTGTTAAAAGGGTGAGATCAGGGGCGATTATTTGCATTATTTAGAAGTGTCAAAGTGGCGATTAGGCATTCTTTTATGAATTGCTTGGCCTTTACCTGCGCCGGTTTGAAACTTGTTGGCCGCTTTTTTTTTCCAAACTATAGCTTTCAAAATGATACCTTAACTATTAACTATTTGTAAAATTAGTCATCAACTATCTTTTGCACTCATTTCCAACCTTCAAAAACCATATTGATCAATAAACTATAAATTGTCAGCAAAATTGGATTACCACTAGTTCGAATTTTTTTTGAAGAATAACCATAAATTTTTATCTAGATCTGTAACATTCGTTTATTTTTGGACCCGATAACCCGGCCCATTTAAAACTCTTATTATTATTATCCGGACTAAGGTATTTTTTAATAAAATCAATAATTTATTAATCCTTGCGGTCATTGATTATTTATTTTCACTTCCCGACATTCGGTGTCGGTATCATTTATTTTATAAAAGCATATAACTATCAATAATGTACAATAATCACCCCTAACTATGTTTTGCCATAACTGACCTAAATATCTAACTCTAGGGACCAAATTGTAAAATTTTAAAATATATTTTGTTATTTCTTTTTTTCCCCTTCTCCTTCTTCCCGTCGGCCACGAAACACCCCCACGCTTTCTTTTTTTTATCCGTCAATTAAGCCAGAATCCACGGAATTGACATCGTGTACATGGGAATAGATCAATCACGTGTCAAACATTGTTTAATTATGTTAATTAACACCTAATATGCAGCGATTTTATTAACCTTGGAGCCATGGCTGACCTAAACCCAATTACCTTATAAATACGCGAATGTAATTAAATTAAACATCACCACACCTTCCTCGCAATATTCCGAATCTAAACCCTAACATAATTGCATCAGACACTTCTGCTAAAATCGTTTTTGCATTCAAGTTGAGCCATGAACCCTAAGCCATCGTTTTCCTTTAATTCGTATCAATAACCGGTAATTGTGATATGCATTGAGTTCGTTTTAATCTAGAAATCAATAACCCCAAACCAATTTTGATTAACATTGAACAAATAAACCAAATTGGATTCTTGGGTTTGTTCTTGTAACACCGTGAAAATACCCCATCTAGTTTTGGGCCAAAATGTAAATTTTAGAAGGTAAAGGGCTAAAAATGTCAAATCTGGAAGTAGAGGGACTGAAAATAGAAATTCTGAAACTTATGCATATTCGCGTATTGCGAAGATGCAAAGCAGAACATCTTCGCGTATCACGAAGTTGCTGGCACACATTTCAACGTTATCCAGTGACGCGGTTACACGTGGCAGCACCCGGTTAGCATGCAAAATTGCGGCGCCGTACATGCAGCTTCGCGTATCGCGAATCGCCTTAGGCTGCATCTTCGTGTATCGCGAAGACGCAAAATTTCGGCTATAAATAGGGCAGCTACAAATTCAGTCATTTTCATCCCATTTTCACACTCTTTTCACACACATAACCTAGGAAATCGTGCCAAGAGATTTCCGGGGCTCCGAGGGCTGTTCTCTCGAAGAAACGAGGTGTTGTTACGCTGCTGAACGAGTTGCTGATCTTGTAAACAAAGCACAAGCCGAAGTGCTGCTGATTTCTTAAGTTCTTAAGTTCCGCCTAGCCGATTAAGGTTAAGTTACTTTACTAGTTACTTTAAATACATAGATATAACTTAGTTAAGAGTATAGTTGTTAAACTGTTAATATTTTCCAAGTAATGTTTTATTAAGCAAAAACGTTGCTTCCACGTGAAGTAATGTTACCAAAACTATTATTTTGACGGGCACCTAGTAACTGGAAGGGGGGTATCATTAGTAGACTCTTCTTGTCTAAGGAAAGCAATTTGTATACATCCTAATCAACCGCGGGACCTGTTTGCTTACATGGAGAAGTTTGCCAACGTGATATCCTTTATTAGGCCAAAGCGTGCTATTCCAAAAGTCATATGTAAATCCAAAGTATTTTCATATAACGACTATAACTATACTAAGGTTAGGTCAGACCTAAGAGTCTGCTGATCAAACCTCGAGTCTGCTGAACTGAATCAGACTTCAAGTCTGCTGATCAGACCTCGATTCAGCTAAACTGAAACAGACTTAAAGTCTGTTGAATAATACCAACTAGATACTTATGCATACCTATTATGAATATAGGTTGATAGCATACTGAAGCCAAGGATTTTGATATCCCGACTGATAATATAAAGTGAACACGTTAACCTTTTACTATCGGAACTGATTTTACCCTTGTATTAGACTGGTTGTTTATTACAAAGAGTCTGATAAATGCTTGCATGAGATAAAATCTCTAAAATCGTTATAATACAAAATAGATAATAAAAAGCAACTCAGACCGAATACACATGTGTCTGGATCCAAACATAACTGGTAATTAGCATACAAAACCAAGTCAGTCATAACCAGTTCTCCATAAGGGTTACATAGCCTAGGGGAAGGTTGACTCCGAACAGGGGCTATGTACTAGGGAAACCTTTGAATTGTGTGTGTAGGGCAGTGGTACAAATCCTGGGAATGGACAGGCATTCCTGCTGAGATTGTGAACAGAAAACTATATTTGTATTTAACGACTGTTATAAACTGTTTTATCGAGTCAACGTTTCACCAGCATATAGCTGACGTGTTTTTCCCACCCTTACAGGTAATTAGATGACAATAGATGGTATACAAGGATTGGAGTCATAGAGGATCGCTCGAGATTGCTTATTTTTTAATACTTATAAATCCTTGTATTAATAATATCACTGTTTGTAAAACTGCAACTCGGGTGTTTAATTCCCAAGTAATTTTGATAATGTAAATTAATATCTTAAATATTTAAATACTTCCGCTAAAATGAACCCGCTACTCTAATATATTTACAAAACAGGTACCAACTGTTGGTCACAACTCTAGGCCTTGGATCGGGGTGTGACAGGTTGGTATCAGAGCCATCGGTTTCAGCGAATTAGGTATTAACAAAAATTAGTACCTAATCTTTAACCATTTATCTAAATAAGTAGAGATAAGTTATGATTGGTAGTCTACCTATCCCTAAGTTTATATATATGCAGATGTCGTATACAAATTATTACGGACAAAAACGTCGGGTTGCAAGGAGGTAAAATCCTGTCCCCGATGCCGAGCCGTTTGATTGATCTAGCACAAATTTTGGTCCTAAGTGGCCAACTGTATCGGTGAACCCGACTGAACCGGTGTACGCAAACCCGACTGATCTGAATAACTTTAATAACCCGATGAATCCAAATCCGTTGAATCAAATGAACCAATACCCTGTTGATCAAATCGATCCTTACCTGGCTTACGGAAGCCAACCAGTATATGCTCCGGGAAGCCCCGAAATTCCAATTGAAAACGAGATACGGGAGGAGGCCCGTATCATCGAGGAGTTCTATACAACGAGTATTTCCGATGAAGAAATGCAGGCGTATGTAGCAAATCCTCACCTGTCTCCAAGGGAAACCGCTTATCTTTTCCCTTCTGCATCCGCACCAGTAGGATATCCTAACCCTCCTAACTCAGTAATGGACGAACTAAGAAACGAGAGGGTTAAAAAGAAAAAGATAAGCAACAAGATCATCAAGAAGTGTGACAAAATGAAGAGCCTAGTTAAGAAATGGGCCAAGGATTAGGATTATATAAATAATGTTGTTTAAACATGTTGTATTTTTCTATCCTTCTGTACTGTTATGAATAAAAACCTGTGTTTTGTGTTTTAAATCCATGTATTTATGTGATTCACAGAATGTCTGAACAACAAGAAACCCGAGTAAGTCGAGGGAGTCAAGCTAACAAAGCAAAGACCCCTGAAAATAATAATAATTCAATCCCGGAAGAATATATTGGAGGCATACGTGATATGATAAAAGAAACGGTTTCCCCGCTAATCAAGGAAGCTGTAACTCCTCTAATAAAAATGGTGCAAGACCATACAACAAATTCAAAGAGTTTGGCCAAAACAAAATCAGTAAAACAAACGCAGCCAAGCCATAGTGTATCGGTACATTCAAAAAGAAAGGAAACTGAAAAGACAAAAGATGAGAAGGAAAAGAAACAAGAAGGCTATGAAAGTTCCACTGCTAAACACGTCCTAAGCAAAACAAAACAAAAAGAACAAAGTTAGCACGGGACGTACCTTCAAAGATTTTCAAGTGTATAAACCAAAAGAATTCTATGGGGATAATGGGGGAAATAATAATGCTCCGTTGGATTGAGGAGATGGAATCCATAGTAATTATAAGTAAATGCACTGAAGAAGAAAGTATCCAGTACTCTTCTCAGATGTTCAAAGGAGAGGCGCTGGAGTGGTGGAATACGTTAATTGAGATCAAGGGGAGAAGTAACATGTATAACTTATAATGGAGGACTTTTAAAGAGTTAATCAGGCAAAGGTTCTGTCCCATTCATGAGGTAGATCAAATCCAAACTAAGCTTTAGAATCATAAAGTCATTGGTACGAATATCAAGGAATATAACACTAAATTCCTTGAGTATTGCCTACTTGTACCGCACTTGGTTACACCAGAATATAACAAGGTGACGCGGTATATTTATGGGTTACCAAAAGAAATTCGTGATCATGTAAGATCACACATGCCTGCTACCATCAAGTCTGGAATTAGCAGGGTATTTAATGGAAAGCATGATCAGAAACAAGGATGAAGAAAAGAAGAGTTTGATAGAGAAAAAGAGAGAGAATGATGAGAAGAGAAGGTTTGAAAAAGGGAAAGAAAGGTCGAATGTGTTTAATCGGCCGATGTGTAAAAATTGTGGTAAGAAGCACGAGGGCTGATGTGTAAAAATTATGGTAAGAAGCACTAGGGGAAGGTTGACTCCGAACAGCGGCTATGTACTCGGGGAACCTTTGAATTGTGTGTGTAGGGCAGTGGTACAAATCCCGGGAATGGACAGGCATTCCTGCTGAGATTGTGAATAGAAAACTATATTTGTATTTAACGATTGTTATAAACTGTTTTATCGAGTCAACGTTTCATCAGCATATAGCTGACGTGTTTTTCCCACCCTTGCAGATAATTAGATGACAATAGATGGTATACAAGGATTGGAGTCATAGAGGATCGCTCGAGATGACTCGTTTTTGAATACTTATAAATCCTTGTATTAATAATATCATTGTTTGTAAAACTGCAACTCGGATGTTTAATTCCCGAGTAATTTTGATAACGTAAATTAATATCTTAAATATTTAAAGACTTCCGCTAAAATGAACCCACTACTCTGATATATTTACAAAACATGTACCAACTGTTGGTCACACCTCTAGGCCCTGGATCGGGGTGTGACAGTTCTTGTTTTGGGGTTTATTTAGATAACTGGATATGTATTTTATTTCTTGTTTCCTACACAGGTTAGACACCAGCCCCGTTGGCTGGTGCACCCATGTGTAAGTTCGAACCAGCCTGGGGCGCAAGTTCGAGCCTCCCCAGGCTCGGTTTTGTAAGTTTTATTTTCTTTTATGGTTTTCGGGATTCACGATTCCTGAAGACATGGTTGTCATGTGATCACCTCGATCGAATGATATTGATGTCTTAGATATGGGACTTAATGTATCTACCATACCGTTTGAGACGTGTTTTATCTCGAAAGCAACTGAGAAAGATACGATTCTCTGGCACAGGTGTATGGGACAAATCCACATTTGCAAGATGAATCATTTGATTATGAATAACTTGGTGGATTGCGTGTCCATCAAGAACTTCAAGCTGAATGACCATTGTATTGCCTGTAAGAAGGAAAAATAGAAAAAGAAGTTTCACCCGAGTAAAATGCTGAATTCGATTGATACTCCACTTGAACGGTTTCATATGGACTTGTTTGGTCCTGTGAATTATCCGAGTATCACGGGAGACCTCTACTGTTTTGTAGTGACTGATGATTACTCGAGGTATTCGTGGGTCTTATTTATGAATACGAAAGACCAAACGTCGGTTTTGATATAGAATCTTATCACGAAGATCGAATCACTTTACAAACATAAAGTGAGACGAATTCGTAGTAATAATGGTACGGAATTCAAGACAACCTGCTTGATTTCTTTTGTATTCAATGGGGAATACATCGGGAATTTAGTGCTCCATATGTACCGCAATAGAATGGTGTTTTAGAACATAAGAATCGGACGTTAATCGAAGCGGCTAGGAAAATATTAGTGGACTCAAAGCTTCCGGGTCTAGTTCTGGAATGAAGTTGTGAACACCGCATGCTATACATTGAACAGAGTCCTCACAGTTAAAAAGTTCAAGAAAAAAAGCTACGAAGTTCTTAATAACCAAAAGCCGAATCTAAAGTATTTGGAACCATTTGGGAGCCTGTGCACTGTATTGAAGAAAGATGCTGGAAAGTTTGAAGAAAAAGCATTCGAGGGTTATTTTGTTGGGTACACTTCACCCAAGAAACGAGTGTTTAATATTTCTTCGGGGTGTGTGGAAGAGTGGCATCACGTTGATTGTCAAAGCTACACCACATCTCCTACCGGCAAAGGGCCCCACAGGATGCTTGACTACGATTCTTTATTTAACTCGTTAACTCAATCGGTTGAGGTGGAAACCGAAGACTTGGTTTGTGCATACTTAGAAGGTTAATTCATTTCCAAACCAAGTGCTTTTTCTCATTATATACCGATGTATCTATTCAACCGGAAACATCGAATGATGTTCCAGATTCTTCCGATGACGCTGAGTTTGTTAACTCGTTTTCTATACCTTTGGATGATTCTCAAAGCATTCACGAGACTATTCAAGTTGAAGATTCATCACAAACAATTTCTTTAGATACAGGCGAGGAAAACATCATTAATCTTGGTGATAACGCATTAGTTCCTACAAATCCTTTGTTAAGGGTTCTTGCTAATCACCCACATGAACAGATTATTGGTAATGTAAACGACAGGATGAGAACGCGACGACAGGTCGCTAATGTATGCGATGATGTTAATGTATCTCCTGATGTTAATGTATTTGAGGATGTTGTGATGTGTGCTTATGCGGATATGCATGCAATGTGTATTCTCAACATTGCCAAATACACCCGCTTTCTATTTTAGACAGAACCTACCAGTGTCACAATGGCTATAGCAGTTTGTGAGACTGGGTGTATGGGATTTAATTGATAAACCCGAGAGAGTCAAGAAAGCGATTCTGACTAAATGGGTTCACAAGTGTAAGAAAGATGATCGTGGTGTGATCGTGCAGAATAAGGCATGGTGAGTCATCTTGGGGTACAATCAGTAAGAAGATATAGATTACACTGAAGTGTATTCTCCAGTAGCACGACTGGAAGCCATACATATCTTTTTGGCCTATGCAGCTTTCAAGAACTTCAAAGTGTATCAGATGGATGTGAAATCCACTTTCCTGAATGGTGAAATACACGAGGAGGTGTACGTGAAACATCTTCTCGGTTTTGAAGATCCAGACTATCCCGAGCGTGTTTAACGATTAAACAAGGCTCTATATAGTTTACAGCAGGCCCGAGAGCCCGGTACAGGACACTTGCTGACCATCTTTTGGATAGTGGCTTCAAACGGGGGACTATGGACTGTACATTATTCTATAAGAATATTTGTTACGATTTGTTCCTAGTTCAGATTTACGTGGACGATATCATTTTTGGCTCAACGAACGACAAACTGTGTAAGGAGTTCGAGAGTACAAAGCAGACCAAATTCAAGATGAGTTCGATGGGGGAGATGAAATTCTTCTTGGGGTTGCAGGTTCATCAGTCTGATTCGGGAATATTCATTCATCAGACAAAATATGTGAACGATGTCTTGTGCCGATTCAAGATAACTGCCTGAAATGTCCCCTCGACACCTCTACCCATGGGTCACAATTTATCAGCGGATGAATTAGAGGATACAGTTGATCCGACCCTATATCGAACGATGATTGATTCTTTCATGTACTTAACTGCATCTCGACCTGACATTATGTTTGCTGTTTGTCTTTGTGCCAGGTATCAGTCGAGTCCCTGAGTGAATCATTTGGCGACGGGTAAGCTTATCATGCACCATCTGAGGTAATCCAGACATTGGGTTATGGCATCACAAGGATGATAGTTTTGATTTGACGGCTTACACCAACTCGGACTACGGAGGGTGCAAGATCAACTTCAAGTCAACAATAGTAGGATGACAATTTTAGGGAAACCGGCTTGTTTTCTGGAAATGTTAGAAGCAGACAATAGTCTCAACTTCAACAGCCAAAGTTGAATATGTGGCGGCCTCAAGTTGCTACTCACAGGTTTTGTGGATCCGGCAACATTTGCGGGATTACGGTTTGAAGTTTCTTACTACGCCTATTTACATTGATAATTCAGCTGCTACAAGTATCACCAAAAATCCCGTTCAACATTCGAAAACGAAGCACATCGAAATCCAATATCGTTTTATCCGTAATTGCGACGTGTCACACCCCGGCCCAGAGCCTAGGCATGACTACCCGGTTGGTATTCCTGTTTTGTAAATATATCAGAGTAGCGGGTTTATTTTAGCGGAAGTCTTTAATAAAATATTAATTTACATTTCAAAATTCTTGGGAATTAAATACCCAAGTTTTTAGTTACAAAACAGTGTTATTATTATTACAACGATTTATAATGAAAATTGAGCCATCCCGAGCAATTTTTTTTTATCTTTTTGACTCTAAATCCTTGTTTATCATTCATCATCACCTAATTACCTGCATTGGTTGGAAAAACACGTCAACTATATGCTGGTGAAACGTTGAATCGATAAAATGGTTTATAACAGTCGTTAAATACAAATATAATTTTCTGTTTCACATAGGGGTGTTCACGGTTCGGTTTGAAACCGCGAAACCGTCCAAACCGGTCAATGGTTTGGTCTTACAGCCGGTTTTTTTTCTTAACTATCGGTCGGTCGGTTTTGAAAACTTCAAACCGTAGCGAACGGTTTGGTTTTCGGTTTATACCGCAAACCAACCGGACCAAACCGTATGATTTAATTATATATAGTTTTCTATCCAATATTATTTACATATATTATTAGAAATAATTAAGTTATATTTGTTTAGACTGTATATAAATATGCATACAATAATATAAAATATACTACTAAAGAAGAAATAAAATGAAACTGTGTGGTGGTTTGACAATTTCATTTTCTATCCAATATGCTATTAATCTATATTGGTAATAGGCTTGCATAAGTACCTAGATGGTGTTTCTTGATTAATCAGCAGACTTTAAGTGTGATTTAGTTCAGCAGACTCGAGGTCTGATCTGCAGACCTTAAGTCTGACCTAACCTTAGAAGAGTTATAGTCATTTTACGAAAATATACTTTGTATTTACATATGACATTTGGTATGGCATGCTTTGGCCTAATAGAGTCTATCACGTTGGTAAACTTCTCCAGGTAGGTAAACTGGTCCCGCGGTTGGTTGGGATTTTTACGAATTATTCACCTTAGGCAAGAAGAGTCTGCTAATGATATCCTCCCTCCAGTTACTACATGCCTTTCAAAATATAGTTTTGATAACATTACTTGTGGAAGGAACATTATTATATTCAATAAACCATTATTTGGAAAAAAAGTATGTTTAACGACAATACCTGTAACTAGGTTCTAAGTAACTACGTAATAAAATAACTTAAACATAATCCTACCTTAAGAATCTAGTCGAGAACTAAGGACTAGAAGATATCAACAGCTCTTGGACAGTACTTCGTTTGTTAAGACAGCGGGTTGTTAGCAGCGTTTCAGAACCTTGTTTCTTGATCAAAACAAGCCCTCGGAACGTCGGAAAAACCTTGGCATGCACTCCTAGGTTAACTATGTGAGAAAGAGAGTGAAATGGGATTTATGAGGCTTGAACCCGTAGCTGCCCTTTTATAGTCGATTTTTGCCAACCATCGCATATCGCGATGGTCTTGTAGTGGTGACCATCGTTTAGCGCGACGCTACAATTAATAAGATCATGCCACGTGTTGACACGTGGTTGGACACATGGATCTGATTACTGAACATGGTCTTCGCGTAGCACGATGGACTATTTAGTTTGGCCTTCGCGTATTGTGCCGCCCCTCTTTTTCTTGATTTTGATGAACCCCTTTGCGTAGCGCGATGGTGTTATTCATATTCCAATTCGTAGCGCGATGACTCTAAGAATTTAGAAAATTTATTTTCAACCTTCTAACTTTTAGAATTTACATTTTTAGCCCAAACTTAGATGAGGTATTTTCACGGTGTGACACTATGAAAAGAAACTCATAAGTATTGATAAAATTCACACGGATTTTCAGAAAGTTGATCTTTATACCAAAGCAGTTGACAAAACACGTTTTAAATTCTTACTTGGTATAAACGGTTTAAAAACTTTGACAGAAGTTCAATCACTTGGTTAAATCATCTTTATTTTGTACCGTTTCTTTTTTCTTTTTAATTTTCTATTATTTATTATGTTTTAGGGGGAGAACTTGAGAAAAATACAAAAATATTGAGTTTTTAGTATGTACAGATAAAATTCAAAATCCAAAAATATTCAAATATTAAAAATTCAAAAACATTGAAAAACTGCTCCTCGAAATGAGTACTTGAAGCATAAAGGGAAAATGATAGTACATTGACATGACGGCTCTAGCACATGAATAAATTAGGCAGAAAAATTTCCGTAAGACCAGCTATATGATTGACAGACTATATAGTTACTGATAAGATATAAACATAAAGATTGCCAAATCTAGTGGTACAACATCTAGACGCTTGATTCTATATCTGATTTGAAATCAAAAGGTTTACACGAATACTGTGTGCGCATACGTAGATTTAGCTAAGAAATTAGCTTATTTTTCTTTTTATTTTGCAAAGAAATTCAACTTTATTTTTTCTTTATTTTTGTTTAAATTTTGAATCATCTTCTACGCGATAAGATTATCAGAAATGAGGATTATAATTTGAATATTCTACTTTATTTTCTTGGTGTTCGTATAAAGTCTTAGACTTTCTTTGCGCGATAATACGGGATTATCTGAATTGATTGTTAAGGCTTTATACAACTTCAACTTATTTTTATTTTCTTATTTTCTTAAAATGGAACCCTTATCTGCATGTGGTAATACCGATCTTAAGGAAAATTTTAACCTTCTGCTTTATTTTTTAATTGATCTTAGTTTTGCATGAGTCACAGTTAATCAAATTCTATAATCAAGAGAAAAACGTATATGTGAAAATTCACTGTATAAGAGATAGAAAGTTATGTCTGATAGGTGGGGTCCACATATGATTTGCGCGTAATTTAATCGCAATTATATCGTAAAATTACTGGAAAGTCTGTGTAAAGTTTAAGAAGGCAATTATATCTGTAATCATTGTTGGATTATGTGCATAATAAGGTCGAAATTGAAGTGCAGCTTAGAACGTCATAAGTCAATATGATTCCATGCTTGAATTCACAAAAATATGTACTGCTTTATTGCTTTTACTCTCATTGCTGTTACATTTTCTTATATCATTTTTGTTTTTGTTTGAAAAATGAAAAATAAAAAAGATTTTAAGTGTGTTTTGATATAAATTTTCAAAAAATCAAAAAGATTTTATTTCTTCTTTATTTTTGATTTACCAAGCGTGCGACTTATTCAAGATGAAATGAAAAAGATTTTACCACGATTTAAGTTAAAACGTGCTTAAAGTATTGAAATTTTAAATTATATCCGCTTAATTAAAGATTTGAAGATCAATGATTGATCGGTTAACGTAAATAATATTAAAGTATTTTCATTTTGAAACCCTAATTGGTTTTAAATGATTATTTAATTCATTGGAATGAAACTTCCTTCATTTGTTAAATGTAATGCTTCATTCATTACTACAGTGTAACGAATGGATGGACATACGTTGAATGCCATAACGAATGTGCTCATTCGTTATGGATACACATTCGCTTCGGCTATCTGATGACAAATGTATTCATTCGTATACTGTTATAACGAATTACAAGTTAATTTAACCTATTCGTTCATTCAAACGAATGACTAATTTAACTTATTCGTTAAATCTAACGAATTACTAGGCTATTTGTTAAATATTTTAATGAATGAATGGGTCATTCGTGTGATCTTAACAAATAACCCTTTTAAAGTAACAAATGAATACGTCATTCGTTAGTTTAAAAACACGAATTGCATTGGGATTCGTGTAATCATTGAAGTCATTTATAAACCCTGGGAGACGAATGACATTCCATTCATCTTCACTATTTCATCAATTACTTAACGAAACTCTGCCAAAATTTTTACAAACTCTTACCCTTCCATAACCGAGTTCTAACTTTTCATGTATTAATCTACAGGTATTGGCGACCACATGTATATCAATTTTACTTGATTTGGACCAGTATTCAGTGATTAATTAACGAAATAATAAACTGACACGACATGACAATTATAAACCATAAAACTGATTGTAATATGATAATTAGATGTTGTCTGAGTCTTTAGTTTACTATCGATGCTCATATAATGTTTAATTGAAGGTTATATGTTGGTTTAGATCAATTTTAGATGAATAATAGAATCGTCTTTGACTTTCTATTATTCATATTTGATTTTTACTTTGACTGGGCAAGTCAAAAGGATAATGTAATGTATCGTTCGTTAATCTCAAATAAATATCATGCCAATCATTATTTGGATAACAAATAAGATGTTAAGGTAACGAATGAAAGTTCTTATTCGTTAATGTAACGAATGAAATCATTATTCGTTAAAGTAGCAAATGTCCTTTCTTATTCGTTAAAGTAACGAATGACTTTCCATATTTGTTAAGGTAACAAATGTTACTTATTCGTTAAAGTAACGAATGCATGTATACGTTAAAGTAAATCTAATTAATGAATGTGCTATTCGTTATACAGAAGGTTAAAATTGGAATTTTTAGATATTAATGTATTTATTTTTCACAGGGTGGCAGATGAAAATGTTCCAGCTCCCGTACTTGAGCAACAACCTGAACCTGTTGCTAATTTGGTTGAACAACAAGCTGATCCCGTGGGATAAGAAGCATAATATTTATGCTTTTCTCGAGGATAACCTCTTTGGATCAGATAAGCTGGGAGATATTATCAGCTAACTAAAGCGATCAAGGATCTACATGGCTATCTCCACAAACACAGTTGTACATCAACGCATTATACTAGCTTTCTGAGATACCGCAAGATATGTTGATGCTTGAGGGGGGAGAACCAGATAGAAGCTGAGATTCAAGGGAAACCGATAGTAAGCTATGTGCCCGTGATTAGGGATGTGTTGGGTTTTATGGATACGGTGGATGACCGTTGTGAGTTCGATATGCGGTTAGCAATCCTCCCTTGAGAGGGACCCATATGCGGTTAGCAAAATACCGAGTGTCGTTCTCTTTGAGCTCCAAATCCTTAATCATACCCCCAAGGGATTCGTTTTTAACAAACTCTGGTTTCAAGGCTTCTTGCTGAGCGTCTCGGATGCGGGTAGAGAGATCTGTGTGAATGGTTAGCCTTAGAGCCTTGACTCGTAGCGTTTTTATTCGCTCCTTCCTACTTAGCGCGTCTGCTACTACATTCGCCTTTCCAGGGTGGTACTTAATTTCACAATCATAATCATTCAACAACTCCACCCATCTTCGTTGCCTCATGTTTAAATCCTTTTGATCAAATATATGTTGAAGGCTCTTGTGATCCGTAAAGATTATACACTTTGTACCATAGAGGTAATGGCGCCAAATCTTTAGCGCGAAGACAACCGCTCCAAGTTCCAGATCATGCGTTGTGTAGTTCTTTTCATTGGTCTTGAGTTGGCGCGAGGCATACGCTATGACTTTGTCTCGCTGCATAAGGACACATCCGAGTCCCTGATGTGAAGCGTCGCAGTAAACGACGATGTCATCCGTCCCCTCGGGTAAAGACAAAATTGGCGCACTACATAACTTCTGTTTTAACATCTGAAATGCTGTTTCCTGATTTTCGCCCCAAACAAACTTCTTGTCTTTCTGAGTTAGCGCGGTCAGTGGTAGAGCTATCTTGGAGAAGTTCTCAATGAAGCGTCGATAGTAGCCAGCTAGTC
The DNA here is from genome assembly GCF_021521415.1 of Bidens hawaiensis. Lineage (NCBI taxonomy): Eukaryota > Viridiplantae > Streptophyta > Magnoliopsida > Asterales > Asteraceae > Bidens > Bidens hawaiensis. The sequence goes on from NW_027491306.1 coordinate 1,495,040, forward strand.
CTACGAATTGCCTCACCTCCGTTGGGGTTTTTGGCGCTTCCCAGTTTTCGATGGCCTCGACTTTGGAAGGATCAACGTGTATTCCTTTCTCGTTTACAACGTGACCGAGAAAATGAACTTCTCTAAGCCAAAACTCGCACTTGGAAAACTTCGCATACAACTTTTCTTTCCTCAACAATTCCAAAATCAATCTTAAGTGTTGCTCATGCTCGGCCTTGGTCCGAGAGTAAATCAGAATATCATCTATAAACACAATCACAAACTTGTCCAAGTATGGTTTGCACACGCGGTTCATCAGATCCATGAACACAGCCGGCGCATTAGTTAGCCCGAAAGGCATCACTAAGAACTCATAATGGCCGTATCTAGTTCGGAAGGCTGTTTTCGGCACATCTTCCTCATGGACCCTAAGTTGGTGGTATCCTGACCGTAGATCTATCTTCGAATAATAACTGGATCCCTGCAACTGGTCAAATAAGTCGTCAATCCTCGGTAAGGGGTACCGATTCTTGACTGTCAGCTTGTTCAGTTCCCTATAGTCAATACACATCCGGAAAGAACCATCCTTCTTCTTAACAAACAGTACTGGAGCTCCCCAAGGTGAAAAGCTTGGGCGTATGAAACCCTTATCCAATAGTTCCTGTAACTGATTGGATAGCTCTTGCATCTCAGATGGAGCTAATCGATAAGGCGCTCGAGCTACTGGCGCAGCTCCTGGGACTAAATCAATACGAAATTCGACTTGTCGCGGCGGCGGTAATCCGGGCAAATCTTCAGGGAAAACTTCTGGAAATTCGCGCACTACTGGTAAGTCTTCAATTCTTCGCTCATCTCCTTTCTTCTCTACTACATGCGCCAGGAAGGCGTAGCACCCTTTCCTTAGGCACTTGCGCGCTTTTAGGCACGAAATTAGTTTCGTCGCGACTCCCCTTCTTTCCCCTTGAATCACCAAGGTTTCTCCGTTCAACAGTGGGACCCGAACCTGCTTCTCATGGCAAATAACTTCCGCGTGGTTCTCGACTAACCAATCCATACCTATCACAATGTCAAAACTTCCCAAGTCTATTGGCAATAAGTTAATATTGAACCCGTGACCTCCCATGACTATTACACATTGTTTGGTTCTTTCGTTCGCGCATAACTGCCTACCATTGGCTAGTTCTATAGTATAAGGCGTGTCTAGCCTACTGCTTGCTAGGCCTAGGGAGTTTTTAAACTCGGCGGATACAAAACTTAGGTCAGCGCCAGTATCAAATAAGACAGATGCAAAATGGCCGTTAAGCAAAAACGTACCGGTTACCACATTCGGCTCTTCTTTAGCTTCGCCTGCGCCGATCACAAAAGCTCTCCCGCGAGCTTGGTTTCCCCTTTGCGGGCAATCCCGACTAAAATGCCCTGGCTTCCCGCATGCGTAGCAGTTGTCGCTTGCTCCCGCTTCTCTGACACGGCAATTCATCGTCTTGTGCCCTGGTCTGCCACATTTGGCGCATTCGATTCTTGCGCATTCACCCTCGTGGTGATACTTGCATTTCTTGCACCATGGGCGAGGCCCGTTGTATCCTTTCCTTGATGGCTCCGCGGCTTGGATCGCGTAAGCCCTTACGCTCTCCTGCTTCTTGAACGGTGGTTGCTTGGAGTCGGACCCTCGGTGGTGAGAGTTCCACTTTCTCTTGGGATCAGAGGTTCGCTGCTCGATTCCGCGCGTAGTTAACATACCCGCACGGACCGTATCCCTTGTAAGGGTGATGGCCCGCGCTACCGCCTCATCAAAGGTTGGAGGCGCTGCGGCGTTGAGCGGAACCCTAACAACAGGAGGTAACCCAAAGATATACCTCTCGATCTTCTTTTCCTCCGTGTTTGCCATGTCTGGCACCAACTGGCAAAGCTCGTTGAACCGGTTGTTGTAGGCGTCGATATCCGTTCCTACCATGGTGTGGTTCCAGAATTCCTGCTGCAGACTCTGGATTTCTGCGCGAGAGCAGAACTTTCTCATCATCATCTCCTTCAGCTCCCCCCAGGTTTTGTGAAGAGCAACTTCTCGCCCCAAGGTCTTCACTTGAAGCTTCCACCAAGATGAAGCTGTTTCTTGGAACATGCAGGTCGCGTAAAGGACCTTCTGGTTCTCACTACATCCGCTAATGGAGAGAACTGTCTCCATCTTGTCAATCCAGTTGTAGAGCCCAATGGCCCCTTCGGTACCCTTGAATGGCCAAGGCTTACAGGCCATGAATGTCTTGTAGGAGCATCCTTTGTCCAAGGCTCCTGATTCGGGTTCTGGGGTCTCATTCTGACGACCCTGACTTGATTCGGCCTTGCTGGCCTCATGTGTCGCAATTGCCTGCGCGATTATTTCCGCGAGTTCCTCGGGTGTCATGGTAATTCCCTTGGCTTTAGTTGGAGGCATTCTCGCTTTAAAAGAGAATGAAAATATATTAAACTTAGCGCATTTACTCTGAGCACATAATGTTCTTTATCTTTATTCACTAGACACTGTGTGACCCGTGTTCCTAAGTGTGTGTATAGTTTCTTTTGAAAATATTTTCTTTGAAAAATATTTCATGCGATTCCCCAACGGTTATAGTCTAGGTTAAAACTTCTTTTCCTAGTTCGCTATAACCAGTGCTCTGATACCAATCTGTCACACCCGGCCCTGAGCGGCGGAAACAGCCGGGCGCGCGCGAGAGGGGATTGATAATTAAGCACGGGCCATTGCAAACATTCAAAGTAAGATTTTCATTGCGCATGAAAAGTTTAATACAAATACATTACATTTTAAAAATCACATAAAAACATCAAAGTATAAAAACTGTTGAAGATTTCCACGCCATATCCCTTTGTAAGGCGGGAACAACCACGCGCATCGAAGGGATAGAACTAAAATCTTTCAAAAAGCTAGTTTTAGATGTTCAGCGTGAGGTGCTCTAAGTGTGACTCCATGCGCTACCTAGTTATTTCCTGAAAGACACGTAAAACATTTGAATCAGTATAAACTGAGTGAGTTCACAAGTTTTAGTAACTTGATAAATCATATCGCGTCATAAACATAATAGCATCATTGAAACACATGCTTAGTAAAACAGTTCTGAAAACATAATCTGATAAAAATCGTTCCGCGGTTTACACGCGAACATTTCTGGGAACTGTGCTCGTCTGTGTAAGTGGCGCTGCCACTACGAGCGAAACAAGTAATACCGTCCCGCGGGTTACGCGCGGACACATCTGAAAAACCGTGCTCGTCTGTGTAAGTGGCGCTGCCACTACGAGCGAATAATACCATCCCGCGGGTTACGCGCAGACGTTGTGCCGGAAAACAAGGCGCTCGTCCATGCAAAGAGGCGCGACCCCTACGAGCGGGCTCAAACCCATAGTACTGCCCCATGACCATACTAGGCACTCGTCCATGCAAAGAGGTGCGACCCCTACGAGTGGGTGGATCAAACCAGCAGTCCCTACCCTTAGAGTTCCAATGGTAAAGTGATCACTTACTCGAGTTTTAGCGCACATACATCGTAAACCTTAGATAACCGTTCGCATTGCTCATTATGAAATATAATTTAAACACATAATCGCTTGCATAGCTTGTAAGTATACCATGATAAAACATTATTTAAGTACGTGTCCCTCGCCCCGAAAACAGTTTAAAAACAGTGAAAACAGCGAGGATAGGGGCTGTGAGACTCACCTGTGGTTCTTGTTAAGGGATTAATCGAGATTCGGGTTTTCTTGGTGTTGGCCTCGGAATTGAAGGTCTAGAATGCGATTAAATAACAAGAAGTATATATATTAAGATCAAGAATTAGGAGAATATAAGGGTTGGAAAGCAGATCTCAAGGTTATATTCTTGGCTTACCTGGTAACAGGATCGGAAACGAAAACAACGGATGCTTGGGAGATGATTAGTGCAAGTTGCAGTTCTTAAGAGAGAAGTTTGAAGTGTGTTTTGGGTGATAGTTTAGGTTACATATTTATAGGCAAACTCAAGGGAACACAATCCCTTGCTTTAGGGGATTGTAATCTTTTCATATCTAGGTGTAATGATGATGAGGTATGGAAATTATTATTATTTATTTAAAAGTGGAGTAGTGGATAAAAGATTTTGATTTGATTTGGTCAGGACATGCAGGTCTGGGGTTGGTGAGAATAGGGTGGCTGACAGTTGACTTTTCATGTTACAGTGTGCTTTTTCAGGTACTTTTGTCCGTGTACAGTAAAAAGTGGAAAATCTCTGAAACACGCTACTGTTTCCTTTTGGGCGGGAGTAATCTCCTTACGTCTGGAGAATAGACTAAGTGTTCTGTGCGTATCACTTTGTGCGCATAGCTTTCTGCGTGAAGGACATTTCTTTGCTGCGGGTAGGTGCGTAACCTTCTCGCAGTTAGGACATTGAGTTTCATTTGTAGATTCTCCAGGTGGCCTTGGTATTTCAACATAGTGATCAGTTATGTTGAAGTCAATTCCATCTTGGAGCTTCAGACAAACTAGCTCTCAATGTTCCCGCCATGCGGGGAGGTTAGTTCCCTTCCGCACGCGCATAAACGATTTAGGATGCACCCGCCTTAGCATCATGCGGGATGGTCAACCCATTAGACAACATAACGTTAAGGTACATGAAAACATAAAGCCAAAACATTCGCGCATGGCGCATATAACATATGCCCACGCTGGTTCTTAACATGGTGCGCTCGCGCAGGTCGCACATAACAAATGCACGCGCTGACTAACATGGCGCGCTCGCGCATGGCGCACATAACAAATGCACGCGCTGGTTCTAACATGGCGCGCTCGCGCAAGGCGCATATAACATAATTACCTAATATTTAGGTTGATTACTTGGTTTAAGGGATTGGGAATTTACCGGGTGTCACATTCTCCCCCTGTTAAACGAATTTCGTCCCGAAATTTAGGAGACGTTGCTGGCAGAAGCCATGCTCTGAAAGAGGTGTGGGTATTTCATGCGCATCTGGTCTTCTCTTTCCCAAGTGAATTCAGGCCCACGCCTCGAGTTCCATTGAACCTTTACTAACTTGATTTTGCTTCTGCGTAACTTTTGTTCTTTCCAATCGGTTACTGCTATGGGTTCTTCTACGAAGTGCAGTTGTTTGTCGATGTGAATCTCTTCCAACGGCAAAATCAACGTTTCGTCAGATAAGCACTTTTTGAGGTTGGACACATGAAACGTATCATGAACTCCACTGAGTTCGGCGGGTAAACGGAGTTTATAAGCAACCGGACCGATCCTTTCCAGGATCTCAAATGGTCCAATGTAGCGCGGATTTAACTTTCCTCGCTTGCCGAAACGGGGGACTCCTTTCCATGGAGAGACTTTCAACAGTACTCTATCCCCTACTTGAAACTCCAATGGTTTTCTTCGCACATCTGCGTAGCTCTTCTGTCTGTCGCGCGCTGTCTTAAGGCGATCCCTTATCTGAAAAATCTTGTCTGTTGTTTCTTGGATCAATTCTGGACCAGTCATTTGCTTGTCACCCACTTCAGCCCAGCACAGTGGGGATCTACACTTGCGCCCATACAAAGCTTCAAACGGCGCAGCCTTGAGGCTTGTGTGATAACTGTTGTTGTAAGAAAATTCAACCAATGGGAGATGAGTATCCCAGCTACCTCCGAAATCGATTGCGCACGCGCGCAGCATATCTTCCAACGTCTGGATTGTTCGCTCGCTTTGCCCATCCGTTTGAGGATGATATGCCGTACTCATGTCAAGACGAGTACCTAGAGCTCCTTGTAACGATCTCCAAAACCTTGATGTGAACCGACTATCTCTATCAGAAATGATGGACACTGGGACTCCATGTTTTGAAACTACTTCTCGAATATACAATCGGGCTAACTTTTCCATCTTATCGGTTTCCTTGATCGGCAGGAAGTGCGCTGACTTAGTTAGCCGATCCACAATAACCCAGATCGTGTCGTAACCCCCAGGTGTCCTTGGCAATTTGGTGATGAAGTCCATAGAGATTTGTTCCCACTTCCACATGGGAATTTCTGGCTGTTGAAGCAACCCTGATGGTTTCTGGTATTCAGCCTTTACCTTCGAACACGTCAGGCACTTACTGACATACGTCGCGATGGCGCCTTTAAGATTGGGCCACCAATACAGCGCTTTAACATCTTGGTACATCTTGTCTGCGCCAGGATGTACGGAATACCGCGTCTTGTGAGCTTCGTTTAATACTTGCTCGCGCAATCCTCCCTTGAGAGGGACCCATATGCGGTTAGCAAAATACCGAGTGTCGTTCTCTTTGAGCTCCAAATCCTTAATCATACCCCCAAGGGATTCGTTTTTAACAAACTCTGGTTTCAAGGCTTCTTGCTGAGCGTCTCGGATGCGGGTAGAGAGATCTGTGTGAATGGTTAGCCTTAGAGCCTTGACTCGTAGCGTTTTTATTCGCTCCTTCCTACTTAGCGCGTCTGCTACTACATTCGCCTTTCCAGGGTGGTACTTAATTTCACAATCATAATCATTCAACAACTCCACCCATCTTCGTTGCCTCATGTTTAAATCCTTTTGATCAAATATATGTTGAAGGCTCTTGTGATCCGTAAAGATTATACACTTTGTACCATAGAGGTAATGGCGCCAAATCTTTAGCGCGAAGACAACCGCTCCAAGTTCCAGATCATGCGTTGTGTAGTTCTTTTCATTGGTCTTGAGTTGGCGCGAGGCATACGCTATGACTTTGTCTCGCTGCATAAGGACACATCCGAGTCCCTGATGTGAAGCGTCGCAGTAAACGACGATGTCATCCGTCCCCTCGGGTAAAGACAAAATTGGCGCACTACATAACTTCTGTTTTAACATCTGAAATGCTGTTTCCTGATTTTCGCCCCAAACAAACTTCTTGTCTTTCTGAGTTAGCGCGGTCAGTGGTAGAGCTATCTTGGAGAAGTTCTCAATGAAGCGTCGATAGTAGCCAGCTAGTCCTAGGAATTGCCTCACCTCCGTTGGGGTTTTTGGCGCTTCCCAGTTTTCGATGGCCTCGACTTTGGAAGGATCAACGTGTATTCCTTTCTCGTTTACAACGTGACCGAGAAAATGAACTTCTCTAAGCCAAAACTCGCACTTGGAAAACTTCGCATACAACTTTTCTTTCCTCAACAATTCCAAAATCAATCTTAGGTGTTGCTCATGCTCGGCCTTGGTCCGAGAGTAAATCAGAATATCATCTATAAACACAATCACAAACTTGTCCAAGTATGGTTTGCACACGCGGTTCATCAGATCCATGAACACAGCCGGCGCATTAGTTAGCCCGAAAGGCATCACTAAGAACTCATAATGGCCGTATCTAGTTCGGAAGGCTGTTTTCGGCACATCTTCCTCATGGACCCTAAGTTGGTGGTATCTTGACCGTAGATCTATCTTCGAATAATAACTGGATCCCTGCAACTGGTCAAATAAGTCGTCAATCCTCGGTAAGGGGTACCGATTCTTGACTGTCAGCTTGTTCAGCTCCCTATAGTCAATACACATCCGGAAAGAACCATCCTTCTTCTTAACAAACAGTACTGGAGCTCCCCAAGGTGAAAAGCTTGGGCGTATGAAACCCTTATCCAATAGTTCCTGTAACTGATTGGATAGCTCTTGCATCTCAGATGGAGCTAATCGATAAGGCGCTCGAGCTACTGGCGCAGCTCCTGGGACTAAATCAATACGAAATTCGACTTGTCGCGGCGGCGGTAATCCGGGCAAATCTTCAGGGAAAACTTCTGGAAATTCGCGCACTACTGGTAAGTCTTCAATTCTTCGCTCATCTCCTTTCTTCTCTACTACATGCGCCAGGAAGGCGTAGCACCCTTTCCTTAGGCACTTGCGTGCTTTTAGGCACGAAATTAGTTTCGTCGCGACTCCCCTTCTTTCCCCTTGAATCACCAAGGTTTCTCCGTTCAACAGTGGGACCCGAACCTGCTTCTCATGGCAAATAACTTCCGCGTGGTTCTCGACTAACCAATCCATACCTATCACAATGTCAAAACTTCCCAAGTCTATTGGCAATAAGTTAATATTGAACCCGTGACCTCCCATGACTATTACACATTGTTTGGTTCTTTCGTTCGCGCATAACTGCCTACCATTGGCTAGTTCTATAGTATAAGGCGTGTCTAGCCTACTGCTTGCTAGGCCTAGGGAGTTTTTAAACTCGGCGGATACAAAACTTAGGTCAGCGCCAGTATCAAATAAGACAGATGCAAAATGGCCGTTAAGCAAAAACGTACCGGCTACCACATTCGGCTCTTCTTTAGCTTCGCCTGCGCCGATCACAAAAGCTCTCCCGCGAGCTTGGTTTCCCCTTTGCGGGCAATCCCGACTAAAATGCCCTGGCTTCCCGCATGCGTAGCAGTTGTCGCTTGCTCCCGCTTCTCTGACACGGCAATTCATCGTCTTGTGCCCTGGTCTGCCACATTTGGCGCATTCGATTCTTGCGCATTCACCCTCGTGGTGATACTTGCATTTCTTGCACCATGGGCGAGGCCCGTTGTATCCTTTCCTTGATGGCTCCGCGGCTTGGATCGCGTAAGCCCTTACGCTCTCCTGCTTCTTGAACGGTGGTTGCTTGGAGTCGGACCCTCGGTGGTGAGAGTTCCACTTTCTCTTGGGATCAGAGGTTCGCTGCTCGATTCCGCGCGTAGTTAACATACCCGCACGGACCGTATCCCTTGTAAGGGTGATGGCCCGCGCTACCGCCTCATCAAAGGTTGGAGGCGCTGCGGCGTTGAGCGGAACCCTAACAACAGGAGGTAACCCAAAGATATACCTCTCGATCTTCTTTTCCTCCGTGTTTGCCATGTCTGGCACCAACTGGCAAAGCTCGTTGAACCGGTTGTTGTAGGCGTCGATATCCGTTCCTACCATGGTGTGGTTCCAGAATTCCTGCTGCAGACTCTGGATTTCTGCGCGAGAGCAGAACTTTCTCATCATCATCTCCTTCAGCTCCCCCCAGGTTTTGTGAAGAGCAACTTCTCGCCCCAAGGTCTTCACTTGAAGCTTCCACCAAGATGAAGCTGTTTCTTGGAACATGCAGGTCGCGTAAAGGACCTTCTGGTTCTCACTACATCCGCTAATGGAGAGAACTGTCTCCATCTTGTCAATCCAGTTGTAGAGCCCAATGGCCCCTTCGGTACCCTTGAATGGCCAAGGCTTACAGGCCATGAATGTCTTGTAGGAGCATCCTTTGTCCAAGGCTCCTGATTCGGGTTCTGGGGTCTCATTCTGACGACCCTGACTTGATTCGGCCTTGCTGGCCTCATGTGTCGCAATTGCCTGCGCGATTATTTTCGCGAGTTCCTCGGGTGTCATGGTAATTCCCTTGGCTTTAGTTGGAGGCATTCTCGCTTTAAAAGAGAATGAAAATATATTAAACTTAGCGCATTTACTCTGAGCACATAATGTTCTTTATCTTTATTCACTAGACACTGTGTGACCCGTGTTCCTAAGTGTGTGTATAGTTTCTTTTGAAAATATTTTCTTTGAAAAATATTTCATGCGATTCCCCAACGGTTATAGTCTAGGTTAAAACTTCTTTTCCTAGTTCGCTATAACCAGTGCTCTGATACCAATCTGTCACACCCGGCCCTGAGCGGCGGAAACAGCCGGGCGCGCTAGTGGGGATTGATAATTAAGCACGGGCCATTGCAAACATTCAAAGTAAGATTTTCTTTGCGCATGAAAAGTTTAATACAAATACATTACATTTTAAAAATCACATAAAAACATCCAAGTATAAAAACTGTTGAAGATTTCCACGCCATATCCCTTTGTAAGGCGGGAACAACCACGCGCATCGAAGGGATAGAACAAAAATCTTCCAAAAAGCTAGTTTTAGATGTTCAGCGTGAGGTGCTCTAAGTGTGACTCCATGCGCTACCTAGTTATTTCCTGAAAGACACGTAAAACATTTGAATCAGTATAAACTGAGTGAGTTCACAAGTTTTAGTAACTTGATAAATCATATCGCGTCATAAACATAATAGCATCATTGAAACACATGCTTAGTAAAACAGTTCTGAAAACATAATCTGATAAAAATCGTTCCGCGGTTTACACGCGAACATTTCTGGGAACTGTGCTCGTCTGTGTAAGTGGCGCTGCCACTACGAGCGAAACAAGTAATACCGTCCCGCGGGTTACGCGCGGACACATCTGAAAAACCGTGCTCGTCTGTGTAAGTGGCGCTGCCACTACGAGCGAATAATACCATCCCGCGGGTTACGCGCAGACGTTGTGCCGGAAAACAAGGCGCTCGTCCATGCAAAGAGGCGCGACCCCTACGAGCGGGCTCAAACCCATAGTACTGCCCCATGACCATACTAGGCACTCGTCCATGCAAAGAGGTGCGACCCCTACGAGTGGGTGGATCAAACCAGCAGTCCCTACCCTTAGAGTTCCAATGGTAAAGTGATCACTTACTCGAGTTTTAGCGCACATACATCGTAAACCTTAGATAACCGTTCGCATTGCTCATTATGAAATATAATTTAAACACATAATCGCTTGCATAGCTTGTAAGTATACCATGATAAAACATTATTTAAGTACGTGTCCCTCGCCCCGAAAACAGTTTAAAAACAGTGAAAACAGCGAGGATAGGGGCTGTGAGACTCACCTGTGGTTCTTGTTAAGGGATTAATCGAGATTCGGGTTTTCTTGGTGTTGGCCTCGGAATTGAAGGTCTAGAATGCGATTAAATAACAAGAAGTATATATATTAAGATCAAGAATTAGGAGAATATAAGGGTTGGAAAGCAGATCTCAAGGTTATATTCTTGGCTTACCTGGTAACAGGATCGGAAACGAAAACAACGGATGCTTGGGAGATGATTAGTGCAAGTTGCAGTTCTTAAGAGAGAAGTTTGAAGTGTGTTTTGGGTGATAGTTTAGGTTACATATTTATAGGCAAACTCAAGGGAACACAATCCCTTGCTTTAGGGGATTGTAATCTTTTCATATCTAGGTGTAATGATGATGAGGTATGGAAATTATTATTATTTATTTAAAAGTGGAGTAGTGGATAAAAGATTTTGATTTGATTTGGTCAGGACATGCAGGTCTGGGGTTGGTGAGAATAGGGTGGCTGACAGTTGACTTTTCATGTTACAGTGTGCTTTTTCAGGTACTTTTGTCCGTGTACAGTAAAAAGTGGAAAATCTCTGAAACACGCTACTGTTTCCTTTTGGGCGGGAGTAATCTCCTTACGTCTGGAGAATAGACTAAGTGTTCTGTGCGTATCACTTTGTGCGCATAGCTTTCTGCGTGAAGGACATTTCTTTGCTGCGGGTAGGTGCGTAACCTTCTCGCAGTTAGGACATTGAGTTTCATTTGTAGATTCTCCAGGTGGCCTTGGTATTTCAACATAGTGATCAGTTATGTTGAAGTCAATTCCATCTTGGAGCTTCAGACAAACTAGCTCTCAATGTTCCCGCCATGCGGGGAGGTTAGTTCCCTTCCGCACGCGCATAAACGATTTAGGATGCACCCGCCTTAGCATCATGCGGGATGGTCAACCCATTTGACAACATAACGTTAAGGTACATGAAAACATAAAGCCAAAACATTCGCGCATGGCGCATATAACATATGCCCACGCTGGTTCTTAACATGGTGCGCTCGCGCAGGTCGCACATAACAAATGCACGCGCTGACTAACATGGCGCGCTCGCGCATGGCGCACATAACAAATGCACGCGCTGGTTCTAACATGGCGCGCTCGCGCAAGGCGCATATAACATAATTACCTAATATTTAGGTTGATTACTTGGTTTAAGGGATTGGGAATTTACCGGGTGTCACATTCTCCCCCTGTTAAACGAATTTCGTCCCGAAATTTAGGAGACGTTGCTGGCAGAAGCCATGCTCTGAAAGAGGTGTGGGTATTTCATGCGCATCTGGTCTTCTCTTTCCCAAGTGAATTCAGGCCCACGCCTCGAGTTCCATTGAACCTTTACTAACTTGATTTTGCTTCTGCGTAACTTTTGTTCTTTCCAATCGGTTACTGCTATGGGTTCTTCTACGAAGTGCAGTTGTTTGTCGATGTGAATCTCTTCCAACGGCAAAATCAACGTTTCGTCAGATAAGCACTTTTTGAGGTTGGACACATGAAACGTATCATGAACTCCACTGAGTTCGGCGGGTAAACGGAGTTTATAAGCAACCGGACCGATCCTTTCCAGGATCTCAAATGGTCCAATGTAGCGCGGATTTAACTTTCCTCGCTTGCCGAAACGGGGGACTCCTTTCCATGGAGAGACTTTCAACAGTACTCTATCCCCTACTTGAAACTCCAATGGTTTTCTTCGCACATCTGCGTAGCTCTTCTGTCTGTCGCGCGCTGTCTTAAGGCGATCCCTTATCTGAAAAATCTTGTCTGTTGTTTCTTGGATCAATTCTGGACCAGTCATTTGCTTGTCACCCACTTCAGCCCAGCACAGTGGGGATCTACACTTGCGCCCATACAAAGCTTCAAACGGCGCAGCCTTGAGGCTTGTGTGATAACTGTTGTTGTAAGAAAATTCAACCAATGGGAGATGAGTATCCCAGCTACCTCCGAAATCGATTGCGCACGCGCGCAGCATATCTTCCAACGTCTGGATTGTTCGCTCGCTTTGCCCATCCGTTTGAGGATGATATGCCGTACTCATGTCAAGACGAGTACCTAGAGCTCCTTGTAACGATCTCCAAAACCTTGATGTGAACCGACTATCTCTATCAGAAATGATGGACACTGGGACTCCATGTTTTGAAACTACTTCTCGAATATACAATCGGGCTAACTTTTCCATCTTATCGGTTTCCTTGATCGGCAGGAAGTGCGCTGACTTAGTTAGCCGATCCACAATAACCCAGATCGTGTCGTAACCCCCAGGTGTCCTTGGCAATTTGGTGATGAAGTCCATAGAGATTTGTTCCCACTTCCACATGGGAATTTCTGGCTGTTGAAGCAACCCTGATGGTTTCTGGTATTCAGCCTTTACCTTCGAACACGTCAGGCACTTACTGACATACGTCGCGATGGCGCCTTTAAGATTGGGCCACCAATACAGCGCTTTAACATCTTGGTACATCTTGTCTGCGCCAGGATGTACGGAATACCGCGTCTTGTGAGCTTCGTTTAATACTTGCTCGCGCAATCCTCCCTTGAGAGGGACCCATATGCGGTTAGCAAAATACCGAGTGTCGTTCTCTTTGAGCTCCAAATCCTTAATCATACCCCCAAGGGATTCGTTTTTAACAAACTCTGGTTTCAAGGCTTCTTGCTGAGCGTCTCGGATGCGGGTAGAGAGATCTGTGTGAATGGTTAGCCTTAGAGCCTTGACTCGTAGCGTTTTTATTCGCTCCTTCCTACTTAGCGCGTCTGCTACTACATTCGCCTTTCCAGGGTGGTACTTAATTTCACAATCATAATCATTCAACAACTCCACCCATCTTCGTTGCCTCATGTTTAAATCCTTTTGATCAAATATATGTTGAAGGCTCTTGTGATCCGTAAAGATTATACACTTTGTACCATAGAGGTAATGGCGCCAAATCTTTAGCGCGAAGACAACCGCTCCAAGTTCCAGATCATGCGTTGTGTAGTTCTTTTCATTGGTCTTGAGTTGGCGCGAGGCATACGCTATGACTTTGTCTCGCTGCATAAGGACACATCCGAGTCCCTGATGTGAAGCGTCGCAGTAAACGACGATGTCATCCGTCCCCTCGGGTAAAGACAAAATTGGCGCACTACATAACTTCTGTTTTAACATCTGAAATGCTGTTTCCTGATTTTCGCCCCAAACAAACTTCTTGTCTTTCTGAGTTAGCGCGGTCAGTGGTAGAGCTATCTTGGAGAAGTTCTCAATGAAGCGTCGATAGTAGCCAGCTAGTCCTAGGAATTGCCTCACCTCCGTTGGGGTTTTTGGCGCTTCCCAGTTTTCGATGGCCTCGACTTTGGAAGGATCAACGTGTATTCCTTTCTCGTTTACAACGTGGCCGAGAAAATGAACTTCTCTAAGCCAAAACTCGCACTTGGAAAACTTCGCATACAACTTTTCTTTCCTCAACAATTCCAAAATCAATCTTAGGTGTTGCTCATGCTCGGCCTTGGTCCGAGAGTAAATCAGAATATCATCTATAAACACAATCACAAACTTGTCCAAGTATGGTTTGCACACGCGGTTCATCAGATCCATGAACACAGCCGGCGCATTAGTTAGCCCGAAAGGCATCACTAAGAACTCATAATGGCCGTATCTAGTTCGGAAGGCTGTTTTCGGCACATCTTCCTCATGGACCCTAAGTTGGTGGTATCTTGACCGTAGATCTATCTTCGAATAATAACTGGATCCCTGCAACTGGTCAAATAAGTCGTCAATCCTCGGTAAGGGGTACCGATTCTTGACTGTCAGCTTGTTCAGCTCCCTATAGTCAATACACATCCGGAAAGAACCATCCTTCTTCTTAACAAACAGTACTGGAGCTCCCCAAGGTGAAAAGCTTGGGCGTATGAAACCCTTATCCAATAGTTCCTGTAACTGATTGGATAGCTCTTGCATCTCAGATGGAGCTAATCGATAAGGCGCTCGAGCTACTGGCGCAGCTCCTGGGACTAAATCAATACGAAATTCGACTTGTCGCGGCGGCGGTAATCCGGGCAAATCTTCAGGGAAAACTTCTGGAAATTCGCGCACTACTGGTAAGTCTTCAATTCTTCGCTCATCTCCTTTCTTCTCTACTACATGCGCCAGGAAGGCGTAGCACCCTTTCCTTAGGCACTTGCGCGCTTTTAGGCACGAAATTAGTTTCGTCGCGACTCCCCTTCTTTCCCCTTGAATCACCAAGGTTTCTCCGTTCAACAGTGGGACCCGAACCTGCTTCTCATGGCAAATAACTTCCGCGTGGTTCTCGACTAACCAATCCATACCTATCACAATGTCAAAACTTCCCAAGTCTATTGGCAATAAGTTAATATTGAACCCGTGACCTCCCATGACTATTACACATTGTTTGGTTCTTTCGTTTGCGCATAACTGCCTACCATTGGCTAGTTCTATAGTATAAGGCGTGTCTAGCCTACTGCTTGCTAGGCCTAGGGAGTTTTTAAACTCGGCGGATACAAAACTTAGGTCAGCGCCAGTATCAAATAAGACAGATGCAAAATGGCCGTTAAGCAAAAACGTACCGGTTACCACATTCGGCTCTTCTTTAGCTTCGCCTGCGCCGATCACAAAAGCTCTCCCGCGAGCTTGGTTTCCCCTTTGCGGGCAATCCCGACTAAAATGCCCTGGCTTCCCGCATGCGTAGCAGTTGTCGCTTGCTCCCGCTTCTCTGACACGGCAATTCATCGTCTTGTGCCCTGGTCTGCCACATTTGGCGCATTCGATTCTTGCGCATTCACCCTCGTGGTGATACTTGCATTTCTTGCACCATGGGCGAGGCCCGTTGTATCCTTTCCTTGATGGCTCCGCGGCTTGGATCGCGTAAGCCCTTACGCTCTCCTGCTTCTTGAACGGTGGTTGCTTGGAGTCGGACCCTCGGTGGTGAGAGTTCCACTTTCTCTTGGGATCAGAGGTTCGCTGCTCGATTCCGCGCGTAGTTAACATACCCGCACGGACCGTATCCCTTGTAAGGGTGATGGCCCGCGCTACCGCCTCATCAAAGGTTGGAGGCGCTGCGGCGTTGAGCGGAACCCTAACAACAGGAGGTAACCCAAAGATATACCTCTCGATCTTCTTTTCCTCCGTGTTTGCCATGTCTGGCACCAACTGGCAAAGCTCGTTGAACCGGTTGTTGTAGGCGTCGATATCCGTTCCTACCATGGTGTGGTTCCAGAATTCCTGCTGCAGACTCTGGATTTCTGCGCGAGAGCAGAACTTTCTCATCATCATCTCCTTCAGCTCCCCCCAGGTTTTGTGAAGAGCAACTTCTCGCCCCAAGGTCTTCACTTGAAGCTTCCACCAAGATGAAGCTGTTTCTTGGAACATGCAGGTCGCGTAAAGGACCTTCTGGTTCTCACTACATCCGCTAATGGAGAGAACTGTCTCCATCTTGTCAATCCAGTTGTAGAGCCCAATGGCCCCTTCGGTACCCTTGAATGGCCAAGGCTTACAGGCCATGAATGTCTTGTAGGAGCATCCTTTGTCCAAGGCTCCTGATTCGGGTTCTGGGGTCTCATTCTGACGACCCTGACTTGATTCGGCCTTGCTGGCCTCATGTGTCGCAATTGCCTGCGCGATTATTTCCGCGAGTTCCTCGGGTGTCATGGTAATTCCCTTGGCTTTAGTTGGAGGCATTCTCGCTTTAAAAGAGAATGAAAATATATTAAACTTAGCGCATTTACTCTGAGCACATAATGTTCTTTATCTTTATTCACTAGACACTGTGTGACCCGTGTTCCTAAGTGTGTGTATAGTTTCTTTTGAAAATATTTTCTTTGAAAAATATTTCATGCGATTCCCCAACGGTTATAGTCTAGGTTAAAACTTCTTTTCCTAGTTCGCTATAACCAGTGCTCTGATACCAATCTGTCACACCCGGCCCTGAGCGGCGGAAACAGCCGGGCGCGCTAGTGGGGATTGATAATTAAGCACGGGCCATTGCAAACATTCAAAGTAAGATTTTCATTGCGCATGAAAAGTTTAATACAAATACATTACATTTTAAAAATCACATAAAAACATCCAAGTATAAAAACTGTTGAAGATTTCCACGCCATATCCCTTTGTAAGGCGGGAACAACCACGCGCATCGAAGGGATAGAACAAAAATCTTCCAAAAAGCTAGTTTTAGATGTTCAGCGTGAGGTGCTCTAAGTGTGACTCCATGCGCTACCTAGTTATTTCCTGAAAGACACGTAAAACATTTGAATCAGTATAAACTGAGTGAGTTCACAAGTTTTAGTAACTTGATAAATCATATCGCGTCATAAACATAATAGCATCATTGAAACACATGCTTAGTAAAACAGTTCTGAAAACATAATCTGATAAAAATCGTTCCGCGGTTTACACGCGAACATTTCTGGGAACTGTGCTCGTCTGTGTAAGTGGCGCTGCCACTACGAGCGAAACAAGTAATACCGTCCCGCGGGTTACGCGCGGACACATCTGAAAAACCGTGCTCGTCTGTGTAAGTGGCGCTGCCACTACGAGCGAATAATACCATCCCGCGGGTTACGCGCAGACGTTGTGCCGGAAAACAAGGCGCTCGTCCATGCAAAGAGGCGCGACCCCTACGAGCGGGCTCAAACCCATAGTACTGCCCCATGACCATACTAGGCACTCGTCCATGCAAAGAGGTGCGACCCCTACGAGTGGGTGGATCAAACCAGCAGTCCCTACCCTTAGAGTTCCAATGGTAAAGTGATCACTTACTCGAGTTTTAGCGCACATACATCGTAAACCTTAGATAACCGTTCGCATTGCTCATTATGAAATATAATTTAAACACATAATCGCTTGCATAGCTTGTAAGTATACCATGATAAAACATTATTTAAGTACGTGTCCCTCGCCCCGAAAACAGTTTAAAAACAGTGAAAACAGCGAGGATAGGGGCTGTGAGACTCACCTGTGGTTCTTGTTAAGGGATTAATCGAGATTCGGGTTTTCTTGGTGTTGGCCTCGGAATTGAAGGTCTAGAATGCGATTAAATAACAAGAAGTATATATATTAAGATCAAGAATTAGGAGAATATAAGGGTTGGAAAGCAGATCTCAAGGTTATATTCTTGGCTTACCTGGTAACAGGATCGGAAACGAAAACAACGGATGCTTGGGAGATGATTAGTGCAAGTTGCAGTTCTTAAGAGAGAAGTTTGAAGTGTGTTTTGGGTGATAGTTTAGGTTACATATTTATAGGCAAACTCAAGGGAACACAATCCCTTGCTTTAGGGGATTGTAATCTTTTCATATCTAGGTGTAATGATGATGAGGTATGGAAATTATTATTATTTATTTAAAAGTGGAGTAGTGGATAAAAGATTTTGATTTGATTTGGTCAGGACATGCAGGTCTGGGGTTGGTGAGAATAGGGTGGCTGACAGTTGACTTTTCATGTTACAGTGTGCTTTTTCAGGTACTTTTGTCCGTGTACAGTAAAAAGTGGAAAATCTCTGAAACACGCTACTGTTTCCTTTTGGGCGGGAGTAATCTCCTTACGTCTGGAGAATAGACTAAGTGTTCTGTGCGTATCACTTTGTGCGCATAGCTTTCTGCGTTAAGGACATTTCTTTGCTGCGGGTAGGTGCGTAACCTTCTCGCAGTTAGGACATTGAGTTTCATTTGTAGATTCTCCAGGTGGCCTTGGTATTTCAACATAGTGATCAGTTATGTTGAAGTCAATTCCATCTTGGAGCTTCAGACAAACTAGCTCTCAATGTTCCCGCCATGCGGGGAGGTTAGTTCCCTTCCGCACGCGCATAAACGATTTAGGATGCACCCGCCTTAGCATCATGCGGGATGGTCAACCCATTAGACAACATAACGTTAAGGTACATGAAAACATAAAGCCAAAACATTCGCGCATGGCGCATATAACATATGCCCACGCTGGTTCTTAACATGGTGCGCTCGCGCAGGTCGCACATAACAAATGCACGCGCTGACTAACATGGCGCGCTCGCGCAGGGCGCACATAACAAATGCACGCGCTGGTTCTAACATGGCGCGCTCGCGCAAGGCGCATATAACATAATTACCTAATATTTAGGTTGATTACTTGGTTTAAGGGATTGGGAATTTACCGGGTGTCACATACAGGCGAGGAGAACATCATTAATCTTGGTGATAACGCATTAGTTCCTACAAATCCTTTGTTAAGGGTTCTTGCTAATCACCCACATGAACAGATTATTGGTAATGTAAACGACAGGATGAGAACGCGACGACAGGTCGCTAATGTATGCGATGATGTTAATGTATCTCCTGATGTTAATGTATTTGAGGATGTTGTGATGTGTGCTTATGCGGATATGCATGCAATGTGTATTCTCAACATTGCCAAATACACCCGCTTTCTATTTTAGACAGAACCTACCAGTGTCACAATGGCTATAGCAGTTTGTGAGACTGGGTGTATGGGATTTAATTGATAAACCCGAGAGAGTCAAGAAAGCGATTCTGACTAAATGGGTTCACAAGTGTAAGAAAGATGATCGTGGTGTGATCGTGCAGAATAAGGCATGGTGAGTCATCTTGGGGTACAATCAGTAAGAAGATATAGATTACACTGAAGTGTATTCTCCAGTAGCACGACTGGAAGCCATACATATCTTTTTGGCCTATGCAGCTTTCAAGAACTTCAAAGTGTATCAGATGGATGTGAAATCCACTTTCCTGAATGGTGAAATACACGAGGAGGTGTACGTGAAACATCTTCTCGGTTTTGAAGATCCAGACTATCCCGAGCGTGTTTAACGATTAAACAAGGCTCTATATAGTTTACACCAGGCCCGAGAGCCCGGTACAGGACACTTGCTGACCATCTTTTGGATAGTGGCTTCAAACGGGGGACTATGGACTGTACATTATTCTATAAGAATATTTGTTACGATTTGTTCCTAGTTCAGATTTACGTGGACGATATCATTTTTGGCTCAACGAACGACAAACTGTGTAAGGAGTTCGAGAGTACAAAGCAGACCAAATTCAAGATGAGTTCGATGGGGGAGATGAACTTCTTCTTGGGGTTGCAGGTTCATCAGTCTGATTCGGGAATATTCATTCATCAGACAAAATATGTGAACGATGTCTTGTGCCGATTCAAGATAACTGCCTGAAATGTCCCCTCGACACCTCTACCCGTGGGTCACAATTTATCAGCGGATGAATTAGAGGATACAGTTGATCCGACCCTATATCGAACGATGATTGATTCTTTCATGTACTTAACTGCATCTCGACCTGACATTATGTTTGCTGTTTGTCTTTGTGCCAGGTATCAGTCGAGTCCCTGAGTGAATCATTTGGCGACGGGTAAGCTTATCATGCACCATCTGAGGTAATCCAGACATTGGGTTATGGCATCACAAGGATGATAGTTTTGATTTGACGGCTTACACCAACTCGGACTACGGAGGGTGCAAGATCAACTTCAAGTCAACAATAGTAGGATGACAATTTTAGGGAAACCGGCTTGTTTTCTGGAAATGTTAGAAGCAGACAATAGTCTCAACTTCAACAGCCAAAGTTGAATATGTGGCGGCCTCAAGTTGCTACTCACAGGTTTTGTGGATCCGGCAACATTTGCGGGATTACGGTTTGAAGTTTCTTACTACGCCTATTTACATTGATAATTCAGCTGCTACAAGTATCACCAAAAATCCCGTTCAACATTCGAAAACGAAGCACATCGAAATCCAATATCGTTTTATCCGTAATTGCGACGTGTCACACCCCGGCCCAGAGCCTAGGCATGACTACCCGGTTGGTATTCCTGTTTTGTAAATATATCAGAGTAGCGGGTTTATTTTAGCGGAAGTCTTTAATAAAATATTAATTTACATTTCAAAATTCTTGGGAATTAAATACCCAAGTTTTCAGTTACAAAACAGTGTTATTATTATTACAACCATTTATAATGAAAATTGAGCCATCCCGAGCAATTTTTTTTTTATCTTTTTGACTCTAAATCCTTGTTTATCATTCATCATCACCTAATTACCTGCATTGGTTGGAAAAACACGTCAACTATATGCTGGTGAAACGTTGAATCGATAAAATGGTTTATAACAGTCGTTAAATACAAATATAATTTTCTGTTTCACATAGGGGTGTTCACGGTTCGGTTTGAAACCGCGAAACCGTCCAAACCGGTCAATGGTTTGGTCTTACGGCCGGTTTTTTTTCTTAACTATCGGTCGGTCGGTTTTGAAAACTTCAAACCGTAGCGAACGGTTTGGTTTTCGGTTTATACCGCAAACCAACCGGACCAAACCGTATGATTTAATTATATATAGTTTTCTATCCAATATTATTTACATATATTATTAGAAATAATTAAGTTATATTTGTTTAGACTGTATATAAATATGCATACAATAATATAAAATATACTACTAAAGAAGAAATAAAATGAAACTGTGTGGTGGTTTGACAATTTCATTTTCTATCCAATATGCTATTAATCTATATTGGTAATAGGCTTGCATAAGTACCTAGATGGTGTTTCTTGATTAATCAGCAGACTTTAAGTGTGATTTAGTTCAGCAGACTCGAGGTCTGATCTGCAGACCTTAAGTCTGACCTAACCTAAGAAGAGTTATAGTCATTTTACGAAAATATACTTTGTATTTACATATGACATTTGGTATGGCATGCTTTGGCCTAATAGAGTCTATCACGTTGGTAAACTTCTCCAGGTAGGTAAACTGGTCCCGCGGTTGGTTGGGATTTTTACGAATTATTCACCTTAGGCAAGAAGAGTCTGCTAATGATATCCTCCCTCCAGTTACTACATGCCCTTCAAAATATAGTTTTGATAACATTACTTGTGGAAGGAACATTATTATATTCAATAAACCATTATTTGGAAAAAAAGTATGTTTAACGACAATACCTGTAACTAGGTTCTAAGTAACTACGTAATAAAATAACTTAAACATAATCCTACCTTAAGAATCTAGTCGAGAACTAAGGACTAGAAGATATCAACAGCTCTTGGACAGTACTTCGTTTGTTAAGACAGCGGGTTGTTAGCAGCGTTTCAGAACCTTGTTTCTTGATCAAAACAAGCCCTCGGAACGTCGGAAAAACCTTGGCATGCACTCCTAGGTTAACTATGTGAGAAAGAGAGTGAAATGGGATTTATGAGGCTTGAACCCGTAGCTGCCCTTTTATAGTCGATTTTTGCCAACCATCGCATATCGCGATGGTCTTGTAGTGGTGACCATCGTTTAGCGCGACGCTACAATTAATAAGATCATGCCACGTGTTGACACGTGGTTGGACACATGGATCTGATTACTGAACATGGTCTTCGCGTAGCACGATGGACTATTTAGTTTGGCCTTCGCGTATTGTGCCGCCCCTCTTTTTCTTGATTTTGATGAACCCCTTTGCGTAGCGCGATGGTGTTATTCATATTCCAATTCGTAGCGCGATGACTCTAAGAATTTAGAAAATTTATTTTCAACCTTCTAACTTTTAGAATTTACATTTTTAGCCCAAACTTAGATGAGGTATTTTCACGGTGTGACACTATGAAAAGAAACTCATAAGTATTGATAAAATTCACACGGATTTTCAGAAAGTTGATCTTTATACCAAAGCAGTTGACAAAACACGTTTTAAATTCTTACTTGGTATAAACGGTTTAAAAACTTTGACAGAAGTTCAATCACTTGGTTAAATCATCTTTATTTTGTACCGTTTCTTTTTTCTTTTTAATTTTCTATTATTTATTATGTTTTAGGGGGAGAACTTGAGAAAAATACAAAAATATTGAGTTTTCAGTATGTACAGATAAAATTCAAAATCCAAAAATATTCAAATATTAAAAATTCAAAAACATTGAAAAACTGCTCCTCGAAATGAGTACTTGAAGCATAAAGGGAAAATGATAGTACATTGACATGACGGCTCTAGCACATGAATAAATTAGGCAGAAAAATTTCCGTAAGACCAGCTATATGATTGACAGACTATATAGTTACTGATAAGATATAAACATAAAGATTGCCAAATCTAGTGGTACAACATCTAGACGCTTGATTCTATATCTGATTTGAAATCAAAAGGTTTACACGAATACTGTGTGCGCATACGTAGATTTAGCTAAGAAATTAGCTTATTTTTCTTTTTATTTTGCAAAGAAATTCAACTTTATTTTTTCTTTATTTTTGTTTAAATTTTGAATCATCTTCTACGCGATAAGATTATCAGAAATGAGGATTATAATTTGAATATTCTACTTTATTTTCTTGGTGTTCGTATAAAGTCTTAGACTTTCTTTGCGCGATAATACGGGATTATCTGAATTGATTGTTAAGGCTTTATACAACTTCAACTTATTTTTATTTTCTTATTTTCTTAAAATGGAACCCTTATCTGCATGTGGTAATACCGATCTTAAGGAAAATTTTAACCTTCTGCTTTATTTTTTAATTGATCTTAGTTTTGCATGAGTCACAGTTAATCAAATTCTATAATCAAGAGAAAAACGTATATGTGAAAATTCACTGTATAAGAGATAGAAAGTTATGTCTGATAGGTGGGGTCCACATATGATTTGCGCGTAATTTAATCGCAATTATATCGTAAAATTACTGGAAAGTCTGTGTAAAGTTTAAGAAGGCAATTATATCTGTAATCATTGTTGGATTATGTGCATAATAAGGTCGAAATTGAAGTGCAGCTTAGAACGTCATAAGTCAATATGATTCCATGCTTGAATTCACAAAAATATGTACTGCTTTATTGCTTTTACTCTCATTGCTGTTACATTTTCTTATATCATTTTTGTTTTTGTTTGAAAAATGAAAAATAAAAAAGATTTTAAGTGTGTTTTGATATAAATTTTCAAAAAATCAAAAAGATTTTATTTCTTCTTTATTTTTGATTTACCAAGCGTGCGACTTATTCAAGATGAAATGAAAAAGATTTTACCACGATTTAAGTTAAAACGTGCTTAAAGTATTGAAATTTTAAATTATATCCGCTTAATTAAAGATTTGAAGATCAATGATTGATCGGTTAACGTAAATAATATTAAAGTATTTTCATTTTGAAACCCTAATTGGTTTTAAATGATTATTTAATTCATTGGAATGAAACTTCCTTCATTTGTTAAATGTAATGCTTCATTCATTACTACAGTGTAACGAATGGATGGACATACGTTGAATGCCATAACGAATGTGCTCATTCGTTATGGATACACATTCGCTTCGGCTATCTGATGACAAATGTATTCATTCGTATACTGTTATAACGAATTACAAGTTAATTTAACCTATTCGTTCATTCAAACGAATGACTAATTTAACTTATTCGTTAAATCTAACGAATTACTAGGCTATTTGTTAAATATTTTAATGAATGAATGGGTCATTCGTGTGATCTTAACAAATAACCCTTTTAAAGTAACAAATGAATACGTCATTCGTTAGTTTAAAAACACGAATTGCATTGGGATTCGTGTAATCATTGAAGTCATTTATAAACCCTGGGAGACGAATGACATTCCATTCATCTTCACTATTTCATCAATTACTTAACGAAACTCTGCCAAAATTTTTACAAACTCTTACCCTTCCATAACCGAGTTCTAACTTTTCATGTATTAATCTACAGGTATTGGCGACCACATGTATATCAATTTTACTTGATTTGGACCAGTATTCAGTGATTAATTAACGAAATAATAAACTGACACGACATGACAATTATAAACCATAAAACTGATTGTAATATGATAATTAGATGTTGTCTGAGTCTTTAGTTTACTATCGATGCTCATATAATGTTTAATTGAAGGTTATATGTTGGTTTAGATCAATTTTAGATGAATAATAGAATCGTCTTTGACTTTCTATTATTCATATTTGATTTTTACTTTGACTGGGCAAGTCAAAAGGATAATGTAATGTATCGTTCGTTAATCTCTAATAAATATCATGCCAATCATTATTTGGATAACAAATCAGATGTTAAGGTAACGAATGAAAGTTCTTATTCGTTAATGTAACGAATGAAATCATTATTCGTTAAAGTAGCAAATGTCCTTTCTTATTCGTTAAAGTAACGAATGACTTTCCATATTTGTTAAGGTAACAAATGTTACTTATTCGTTAAAGTAACGAATGCATGTATACGTTAAAGTAAATCTAATTAATGAATGTGCTATTCGTTATACAGAAGGTTAAAATTGGAATTTTTAGATATTAATGTATTTATTTTTCACAGGGTGGCAGATGAAAATGTTCCAGCTCCCGTACTTGAGCAACAACCTGAACCTGTTGCTAATTTGGTTGAACAACAAGCTGATCCCGTGGGATAAGAAGCATAATATTTATGCTTTTCTCGAGGATAACCTCTTTGGATCAGATAAGCTGGGAGATATTATCAGCTAACTAAAGCGATCAAGGATCTACATGGCTATCTCCACAAACACAGTTGTACATCAACGCATTATACTAGCTTTCTGAGATACCGCAAGATATGTTGATGCTTGAGGGGGGAGAACCAGATAGAAGCTGAGATTCAAGGGAAACCGATAGTAAGCTATGTGCCCGTGATTAGGGATGTGTTGGGTTTTATGGATACGGTGGATGACCGTTGTGAGTTCGATAGGTCGTTGATTAGAGGTTTGTTTGGATGTGTGAGGTACAAGGGGGATTTGAATAGGTCTATGTATAGCAAGGCGTATTTATGTGAACAATATAAGTACTTATTACATGTGCTTATACATTGCCTTGGTGGTAAAAAAGGAGAGTATGATTACTTATGCTTCTCGAGCATGTGAATCAGGATACGATGCTGATGATCAGGACGAACAAAGATGATATTATGTTCTCGAGCATATGAATCAAGATATGATGCTGAGGATCAGGATATACCGTGGACAACCGTCACATGATAGACCACGATACAAGCGGTTGATCGGACACTTAGTCAAAATTGACTACGTAGCTCCACCTAATGATCGTTGGTCTCATGACGATTCTGATTCGAAGTGTGAAGGTGGTGATGGTGGTGCGGGTGGTAATGATGATGGTGGTGAGGGTCCGAGTAGTTCTTATGCTCGTAAGAGGAAAGGAAAAGCACCAATGATCGAGAAAACTGAGAAATCGAAGAAGCTGAGGGTTAGACGGGGATCTGGTATTGAGATACCAAGTGAGCCTTCGAATCCTAATGTTATCATGTCTCTACCTATTACTGTTCCTACTTCTGTGATTCCTACTTCTTCACTGATTCCTATGATAACTACTCCTCCATTTTCTCCTACTATTACACTGGTGACAGCTACTTCTATTGATTCAAGATTTGGGGCTATACCACAGACAGTTTTATCTACTATGCCGAGCCCGTAAGTTCAGATGATGGCACCAGCTAGTCCTTTTGTGATGATGCAACGACCTGAGCATTCCTATATGACATTTAATCATCCTCAGGGCCTGTTACAACTTGTTCCCCCGAACTACTTCCAAATGTCGCCTCAAGGTCAGATGTTCCAGCTTCTGAATCTGATTCACTTACAACAAAATCAGATGGTTGGGAACAAGGAATTTCAAGAGCAGATGAGGCTAAAGCAGCGGAATATGTATCGACATATCCAATTCATTCAGAAAGAAAACAAGGATTTAAAAGCCCTTGTTGCTACTCAGGGGGGGAGGTTGAACAAGCAAGATGAGATCACTCTCAAGCTTACATGTAAAGAAGACGAGTTAAGGAAGTTGGAGGGAGATGATCAGGATCTAGATGATGACGTGGGTGGTGGTAGTGTTGACAAGCAACTGGGCGGTGGTACGTCGTCGTCGGGTAAATCTGCTGAGGCTGGTGGAAGTGGTGGAAATAATTTGCAGATCATACCATACAAGGACTACACGAATGTAAAGCCGGCCAACATGATTATGGCTAATATGATTTTGTTTGTTGACATGGTTGGGATTGTTATGACTATGGTTAATGCGGATGAGATTGAAAAGGGCGAATTTGTTATCACTTGTTATCCAAAGAACAAATCGCTTTGCTTCTAGGTCTGAATGAGAACGAGGTTGAAGAATTGGGGAAGACGGTTGATGTGGAAATCGAGTTTGAACCGAACGCAAATTTTGGTATTACATGAGGGAATAAGACATTTAATTATGATGAGGTTGAGGTGGAAGACGTGACTGTAGAGGAATATCTAGAAATGTACACGACGAACAATTCTGATGACGGAATTCCGTTCTTTACGACTGAATATTTCGAAGCTGTAGAAGAGTGTTTAAGGCAAGACCAGGATAAGCGAGATAAGGGTAACGATAAGGTGGTTGAGAAGAAAAAGAAGAGTATTTCTGATGGTATGTTTAGGCAAAACGTTCAATGCATGAACAAGATGATCGAGACTCTAAGCTACAACGAACGTGAAGAAATCCGACAAGCGAAAGTCCGAGCATCTGCATACCAAATGAAGAAGTATGTAAGCCTGAGATATGTTATAGGTAATATTGTTTCGTGGTTATACAACTCGGAGCTTAAGGTATGTATGGTAAAATGGGAACACGGTATGTATTATTTTAGACGTAACGTTGACATGTTGTCCATGCCACGATGGGATTTGAGAACATTGGCTAAACGACCATTTATTAATCGAGGTAACAATCAATGGGCCAATTGATTCTACCAACATCTGTTACATGAAACACGTTGCGAATGCAAATTCTTCAAGCCTTAGGTGCCGACACACAAGTGTATAGATGAACTTGATCCTCGCACCGGCTGAAGAAAAATAGTGTTACTAGTCAACCCGCCAATGACGATGAAGAAAGTATGTATAAAGATCTTTCCTCAGAGTCTGTTTACAATGTTTAATCGGTGGTACTATGTTAACCGGACTGGTGAAGCGGTTAATGTATTGGAATCGGGGATGGAGACTGAGTTTATACGAGTTATCGATCTGATGTGGTTTCTTAACTTATCGGAGTCCAACAACGATGAACTTCATCATAACCAGATTCGATGGGCCGAGGTTAAAGATAATGATCTTGCAATGCAGTTTTAGTGGGTTGTACGAGTTTGTTATGCATTCAAGATTCACAGCTGCACTTACTGGAAGACCCGAAGATGTATTGGATAAAGTATTTTAAAGACTATAAAGAGCTCGAGACGAGGGGGAGTTTGTTAGTACACAGTTTTACATCTTGGTCTTTGTAAAGTATTATTATATTAGAATTTAATGTATAGGGGTAGTTTTGGTAATTGTATGCCCATTCTTTAACCTGTGTAGGGCACATTCGTTAAGTATTAATGAATGTGACCCATTCGCTAAATGTAACCTCATTCATTTAAGTTTGTTTAATGAATGAGAAGAACGAATGCGGGCCATTCATGTCACTTAATGTTCTCTGTAACGAATGAGAGTCATTTGTTAAGAGATGTTTAACGAATGACTCCATCTCCTATTTATACCCCTGTAATAGTATTCTAAAGCAATCAAAGTTGGTTTTAATTGAATCTATATCGTTATGCTCAGGATTCTCTCCAGACACACACACTTACACTTCGTTTTCATAATCGTATACTTGAATCAATCACTTGTCGCCACTTCCAAAATAAACCAATCGAGTATCACCACGACCCAAAATTTCCTACTGTGGCCATTGTTGCCACAGTCGTATTCGACTCTTTCACCTGCCACCAACCCCACCCCACTCCGACCATTCGTCTACGCCATAAACACCATTATGACATGGTGTTAGGGAGGTGGTTGCATTGATTATGGTGATAATTTTTGAGTTTAGGAGATTGTGGTTGGAGCGCTGACAGGGGTGGAGTGGCCTATGATGACTAGCGGTAGAGATGAGGGTGGCATATGCGAAGGCAACAAATAGTCAGAGGATCCTTTTCATTTGTTTAAATTCCTTCATGTTTTGGGTGGGTTTGGGACCTACCTCTTTAAGTCCCCCCCAGTCCATTGTTGTTCTCAAACGACAATGTTGAGAATAATTATGGACTGATGGAGTAGTGGGCCTGGTTTGACGAAGTCTCCCGTTGCAATTTCCCCCTGCGGGGGTTACTGAAGGCCTCGATTGGTGGACATCTTTCTAGCGGAAGGTTATTGAAAGCGTTCCTTAGGCGCAAGCCTTTTTAGCGGAGGGTTATTGTAAACCTTCCTTAGGCGGGAGCCTTTTTGGCAGAAGGTTATTGAAAATATTCCTTTGGAGGAAGCCCTTTTGATGGAAGGCTATTGAAAACCTTCCTTAAGCGCAAGCTTTTTGGCACAGGGTTATTGAAAACCTTCCTTAGGCGGAAGGTTATTGAAAACCTTCCTTAGGAGGAAACCTTTTGGCGGAAGGATATTTAAAATCTTCCTAAGGTGGACTATACTTGTGTGCCTTTTTAAGTTTCCACTTGCTGACCTGTCTTGACATGTGGATATAGGTGGGAACATTCACAATTGTTAATGGAAATGTTAAGGGTGCGTGGATGATGGGACATAGAGGTGACGGTTACGTTCTTGCAGGTAACTTTTTCGTGTGTGTCAGGTGCAAGGGCGAGAATCCCGGTGACGTGCACAACTGTAACACACCTGACAATTTGTTCCTTATACATGGTGCCTTTGGTTAGACCATAAGTTTCTCTTTCCTCGGTGGCTACCCCATCATATTAATTGCGATGGGTATATAAAGAGGACTTGCCCTTCATTTTCTCACTATTCCTTCCTTCTTCTCTAGCCTTTCTTCTTCTATCAAGAGATTTCCGGCACATATTCATCTTTCTCGACGAATATTTTCCTAAAATCCTTCGATGTTTTTAAGTTCTTATTCCTTGTTTTTCCCCATCACTGGTTCTTCTCAACATGAGAAGAAAACGGGGCAGAAGAAGCCTCTTACCATGGAGTTTGTTGGCTATCGGATGTCTCGTTTTGACTTCAACGAGATGGTCCAGGATTATTGGATCAAACCTATGTTCGAGCCGGAGTTGCCGGCTCCCAGAAAGACAGTGAAGGAGTTTCCTCCTGGAAAGATTTCTGTCTACAAGGAGTTCTTCACGATTGGCAACTTTTTGTTGCTCATCACTCGGTTCCGGTTTGAGGTTCTGGATGCCTTTGGGTTGCACCTGACCCAAGTTCATCCACTCGGGATGGTGCGCCTTCGCCATTTCGATTTTACTTGTCACTGTTTGGGATAGACCCTTCAGCTGACAAGTTGGTTACATTCTACAACTGGCGGAACTCTCAGGGTTGGTACAATCTATACATCCGGTTGGGAGCGAATGTGATTGCTGAGAAGCCGCCCTAGAGCTTGCATGACTAGAAGAGCATCTTCTTCTATATCACTGTACGTGTGGTCCCCTACGCGATGTGCTTGGTGAAATGGAAGGAGGAGCGCAAACCAGTTTCGTATTCCAACACGAAATTGAATAATACTTTGAAAGACAATTTGTCTCCGCTCCGTATGTATCCCGAGCGAGTGCTGGTGCTCTTTGGGATGAGTCGCATCTGGGAGGATGCGATGAAGGTGTCAATCATCAAGAACGACGGGCAAGGTAACATTCTGTCTTTCGCACTAAAGGTTTTATTCCCTTATACTCTAACTTTGCATACTTATCTGTTCTCTGTATTGCAGAGGTAGAAGACCTGCTGTTCTTGTTGCAGCCGGCACCCGAGGGTGTGAAGACCCTGTTCCGGCGGCCGTTGGGTACGTGGAGGAGCCAATCTTGACAAAGACGGTGAATAATTTTGTTTTTCCATCCCCCACAGATCAGGCATTGCCTCCGCCACCTTCTACCTTCGCGAAACCTAAATATGGTATCTGATTTCTTAAGCATTTATAATAGTTGCGAGTCATACGCGTCTTATTTGTAGTAAGCGATCCCATGTTGTGTGCCAGTCTTCCCGCGAACCTAAGGAATCTCAAGGCAGTGGCGAGAAGAGGGCTGTCTCCTCTAAGGGTGCTAAGTAGAGGTCCTTAGAGGATGACGATGATGATGACATCATCGTTTCTAATGTTCCATTTGGCTTACTGCGTGCTTCCTACACCACAGTTCCTGCCAAGACTGGAACTGTTGTGGATACAAGGCTACTCCCTTACGCCAGCACTGAAACCATTATAGACACCAAGTTGCCTTCAGTCTTTCAACCTAGAACTGTTGGTGACATAAAGTGTCCACAGTTTCATCTGGCGGGGCTGCCGTGAGTGCGAAGGCATTCACTGTTCCACACGATTTGGTGCCCTCGACGAGGGAATAGGAAGAAGAAGAGGAAGAGGTTTCTCTATTCAAAAAAACATCGTCTTGGAGGTTTCATCAAGTTTCCTGGTCTTAGTATTTCACTAGGTACAAAAACATCATTTCATCTTCAATTACTAGAGTTTGTTCTTATCCTTTTTTTCTGTCACAGAGGTGCGAAAGATGCTTCTGGAGAAGAAGAAGAAACAAATGGAAGAGGCTGCAGAGAAGAACGTTCAGAAGACAAATGATGACAAGCTAGTCTTTTCGCCAATGAATACGTGTGTGGGCGGCTCGTCGGAGGCATTGCCTAAAGTTACCTTGGTGGTGAGTTTGCCAATGACTACGAATGTGGTGACTCGGTTGCTGGCGGAACTCTCAAGATTGGTACAATCTTTACGCCCGATTGGGAGCTAAGGCGATCTCTTGGGAGGCGTCCTAGAGCTTGCATGACTGGAAGAGCATCTTCTTCTATGTCACTATGCCCGTGTCCCCCACGCGATGCACTTTGCGAAAGGGAAGGAGTTGGTGAAGCCCCAATCAGTTCCGTATTCCAACACGAACTTGAATAATACTTTGAAAGGCAGCCTGTCTCCGCTCCATATGTATCCCGAGCTAACGTTGGTGCTCTTTGGGATGAGTCACATCTGGGAGGATGTGATGAAGGTGCCGATCATCATGAATGGCGGGCAATGTAATATTCTGTCTTTTGAACTAAAGGTTTATTCCCTTATACTCTAACTTTACATACTTATATGCTCTCGATTTTGCAGAGGTGGAAGACCCACTGTTGTGTTTCAGCCGGCGTCTGATGGTGTGAAGATCCTGTTCCGACGGCCGTTGGGTCCACAGGAGGAGCCGATCTTAACCAAGACGGTGAATAATTTTGTTTTTCCAGCTCCTGCGGATCAGTCGTTGCCTCCGCCACCTTCTAGCTTCGCGAACCCTAATGAGGGGTTTCCGATTTTTTAAGCATTTATAGTAGTTACGAGTCATATTAATGCATCTTATTTGCAATACGATCCCATTTTGTGCACATGTCTTCCCGCGGACCTAAGGAATATCAAGGCGGTGGTGAGAAGAGAGCTGTCTCCTCCAAGGGCGCCAAGAATAGGTTCTTGGAGGATGACGATAACGATGACATCATCATTTCTGATGTTCTATTTGGCTTGCCACGTGCTTCCTCCACCACACTTCCTACCAAGACTGGAACTGTTGTGGATAAAAAGCTACTCCCAACCACCGAAGCTGAAACCGTTGTGGACACCAAGTTGTCTTCAGTCTTTCAGGCTGGAACTGTTAGTGACACAAAGTTGTCCGCAGTTTCATCTGGTGGAACCGCCATGGGTGCGAAGGTGTTCTTTGTTCCACAATATGCGGCGCCCTTGACGAGGGAGTAGGAAGAAGCAGAGGTTCCCCTATTCAAAAAAACCTCGTCTTGGAGGTTTCGTCAAGTTTCCTGGTCGTAGCAGTTCACCCGGTACAAAAACATCATTTCATTTTCAATTACTAGAATTTGTGTAAAGCCCATTAATTTTCGATTCAAGGATTCGAAGCTTGTAAAGTATTTATGTATCTCGGGATTTAACCAACTTTTCTCGGAAACTTTCTCGTCATCCCGGTACGTTAAATCATTTAACTTTTCTTTCAAGATGCCATATCATTCAATTTGGAGGGGCTAGGATGAAAATATTTTATATTATAACAAAACACAAAACCCTAATCCCCTTCCCCTCTCTTGCAGCCGATCGGCATAGTGCAGCGCCCCCCTTTGCGAATTTCTTCTGTGCAGCCAAGATTAAGCCATAAAACTTCAATTCAAGGTTAGTCTAACGTCCGTGCAAGTCTTTTTCACCATTAAACCTGTTATCAAACACGTTAGGGTTGAGTTTTGATAATAACAGTTTGCTGACAGATTCGTATATGTTTATTGTAGGGTTTGTAACGTGATGATAATCCATTGATTTTGATCGATTCTTGTTTCCATGATGTTCTACTTTGATTCTAGTTTCCAGAAAGGTATAATATGTAATTTTTGGAAGAGATTTGAATAGTTTTTATGAATTTATAAGATCGGGTGTCAAAGCTGATGCGGGCTGACGGATTCTGGTCTGTCTTCCTGACATCATAACTCTTTTTCAACAAGTCCAAATCAGTTGGTTCCACTTCTGGAACTTAATATTTTTAGTTAAGAATCAAACCAAATTGGAATTGTTTAATTTGGTTCGGTAATGAATTTTATAAAAATAATACCATTTTGTTGCGCACTGAAATAGCTGCACATACCTTGCTGTGTTGGAGGAATTTTTATAATTTTTGTCTCTGCTAGAAAAATATAATAAAAATATTTTTATAAACCTTAGAAATTTATTAAAGGTCTGGTAAAAATTTAATAATTTATTTCGAAGGTTATCCTATGTAATTAAATGCATCTTCGCATGCTAAAATCTGCACGTTTTACTTGTTATTGATCGATAAGTTCGTTTTAGGCTTAACCGGTGGATGTTCAATTGTGTTCTTGTCGGGGCTGTTTGAAGTGATTTTTTGCACCACAATCTTCCTAGGTATGTCCCGTATATCATACTTAAGTATTGTGTTCATTGGTGTTCGATAGATTGGTCAACTAGTTATCGTTTGAAAGATTGTGTTCGGTTGACTAGAATTGTAGTTGGATGCGTTTAACGCGAGGGTTGAAGTGATTAACGACCAATTCAGCTCGGGGACATTTGGTTTGATGTACGGGCTGTTGAAAAATCATTTTTATAAGTTATGGGGTTGAATTGGTTGTCGGTTACTCCAACGGGTCGGTACAACGCGCAATTTCGTTCATTGAGTAGTTGGTGCGTTGTACTTGCGAGTTACCGATCCATTTGACTCATGTAGCGTCGTGTGGACTTGTTGGCTGTGATTTTATCATGTTGGGTCGACACGGGGCTGAGTTGAATGTTAATGGCCTAAACGACTCTTAAACGCGCGTATCGGTATCACCTAGTGTTTCCGGTGGTTATTTGGGAATTCTTTATTCCCGGGAGTATCTAAGGGTCGTTTTGGTGAATGTGAGGCCTCGGGGGCTGTTGTGATTTAGTTTGATGGGGTTGAGGCTTTAGGTGACCCGAACCCCGTTAGAACGTCTCGTAGGATAAACGAGTCATCTTGATGTCATTAGTATTGATTGAATGTAAACCGGCAGGTGTTTGAGTCTTGGGATTACTTAGGGATTCTCTAGCTCGTGGTGAATCCGTGTATCGTGTCAGGTGAGTTCATGATGCCCCTTTTTACTCTTTTAAGATTTTGGGCTAGCATGCACACCTAAGCGAATTGTTTGATGAAACATTTAAACTATTTTATATAGGCTTGCTAGTAGATAGTTGGCCTTGGGATGTTATAGTATGTATGTATATATATTATTGTATGGCCAATATTTGGTGATGTTGTAGACGTTATCGACTACGGATGTTACATATGCCTACTTTGTGTTTGCATACGTTGATGAGATGTTACGTGTTTGGGTTGTACGTTTTCTCGACCCTGATGTTATTACTGGATGTTATATATATATATATATATTTATATATATAGGGATGCACTTATAGAGATGTTTATATATATGTATGTATGTATGTATGTATGTATGTATGTATGTATGTATGTATGTATGTATGTATGTATGTATGTATGTATGTATGTATGTATATATATATATATAAGGATGATTATTTACTAAAGATGATGGCCTAACTGATGTATCCCGTTTACAGTTTAAAACCTTTGGAATGACTATTATGATTATTATGATTGATGTTATTTATTAAAACTTGAACTCACTCAGCTCAAGCTGACTTTGTGTGCATGTTATTGTAAGTTTCAGTTTAGGATGTGGATGCATTTACGCTTGGACGTGCACGAAGCTACTTGGACGGTGGAGGGCATGCTTAGTCGGATGTTTCAATAATAATAAACGTTTTTTTTTAACATTTATATATTTAAATTGGTTTTGGGCATAACTCCCGGGTTTTGGGAACTTATTTTATTATTTATGTTTTCCGCTGAATTATACTCTGAGATGCTTATTTTAATTAAACGAACTGTTTTCAAGTTTAAGTATTTTTACAAATGTTTTGTATGAATACCAACTGTAGGATTCCCGGGATTCGGGGACTTACAATTTGTTCTTATAGTTTTTTTTTGTCACAGAGGCTCGAAAGCTGCTTTTGGAGAAGAAGAAACAAATGGAAGAGGCTACGTAGAAGAAAGTTCAGAAGACACATGTTGATACGCAAGTCTCTTGGCCAATGAAGACGAGTGTGGGCGGCTCGTCGGAGGCATGCCTAAAGTTCCCTTGGTGATGAGTTTGCCTATGACGACGAAAGTGGTGACTCCGTCTGAGGCCGAGACCATACCTACGGTGCAACCTGTAACGGCGGAGTTGGTTACTCCTCCTGAGGTCAAGACCATGACACGAGCATCCCAACTCAGGATGGCGACCGGGGTTAAGTCGCCTAAGTTTTAAATAGAGCAACCCGCGAGGGGGGAAGTGGAACATACCTTCTCCCCTAACTTTGTAATGACGTCACCGAGTAAATCCGTGTTAAAGGCCCATGTCCTTGACGGGGATGAGCTTGTCCAACCCCTTCCGTTTGCGATTGAGGTGATTATGACCAGCAATTTCTTGAAGACCTCAGAGGTGAAGATGGCACAGGCGCTAGTGGAAGTGGCGTTGGGTGTGAACCAAAGTGATTCCATCGAGTCTAACCAACTGTATCTGCCTCGATGGAATATCACTCTTGGTGTAAATTTTGAAAACCCGTCAGTCGACGCAGATTTTTTAGAACAATGTTTCCCTCCCGAGGAACTCGTAACATGCAAGTTTCAACCGTGTGACATCCTATCCTCTAGTGCTGGCTACAATGCTGTCAGGGGCCTCTCTAGCCTGGCAGAGCTGATTCGCCAGAACCGGTTCCTTCATGCTGAGAAGATTGAGTCTGACTCCGCCAAGAGGGAGATGGAACTTGCGGTGAAGAACTGCGAGGTGGTAGCCTGGAAGGAGAGCCTAGAAGCGTTTGAGCAGCGCCATGCTCTGGCTGCTCCCAAGTAAAATCAAAAGAAGGCGGGGGCAGAAAGCGGACACTAGCAACTTGAGATGGAGGCGGTGGTCCAGAAGGTGACACTGGCAAGCTTGCCAAAGCTTTGGCGGCTCGGAGCAAACCATTTAAACTCTTACTGCTCAGGGCACCATTCTTGCAAGTGACCTCGAATGGCTGCTGAAACATGCCATTCGCAAGGTTAGTTTATGCTGCTTTTTTATTTTTATTTCAATGGTTGGTTTCTTCTAACTTTTGTTTCGATTGCGCAGGTTTCCCAGCGCATCATCAATAATGAGTCCAAGACAAAGAGCGTTGGGCGCCTTGTGACGGCAACGCAGTAGGTGGGAAACAAGGTAGGGTTCCAAGAGACGCTTACACCTATACAAGATCAAATTCCCCTGGAGCTCTACACTCTCCACAATGTTGACGTTGAAACAGATTATCGGGCCGTGGAGGTGGAGTATGATGCATTTTCGTTCAAAATTTTGTCCGTCGTCGCCCAGCTTGCTGAGGAAGACAATGGCATGCAAAATTTGAGATAACTATTGGAGCCATCTTGGGCTAGCACTTCAGGGGTTGGCGACGACAATGCTGCTGAGAGGGATCCGGTGGAAAGAGAGCAGGAAGAAGAGAATGTTGACTATGAGGCTTCTCCCCGCCAGGATTAGGTTGTACATAAGTAGATTAGGGCGTATGTAAATATTTATAATTATTTTAGCGAATGTTGGCATCCGCATTCGTAAATATATATTTATCAATGAAATGAAATATTTTTATCATTCCTTGCATTAGTTTCCTTGATTTATTAGCTAATTTATTGGCGCCAATTTAATTTGTCAACAACGGAGTATCGTTTTCATTAATAACATGGTGGCCCTTGGTCTAATTTTACATAAAATAAAATTGATTTACATGTAACATCTTCGGAATTGCGTCGCGTTCCAAGTTCGCAGAACTGGTTCACCATCGAGTTGGTTCAACGCATATGCGCCCTTGCCTAGGACCTTAGCGAATTGATAAGGCCCTTCCCAATTTGGTGATAACTTGTCCGGCGCTTGAGCGTTGGATGCCTCGTTGTTACGGAAGACATAATATCCAGTGTTGAACTCGCAGATCTTAACTTTGGAGTTGTAATATCTTTGGAGTTGGCACTTGTAATTGTGCTCGTGCATTGCATCCAATTCTCTTCGTTTTTCCAGGAGCATTATATCAATGCCACTGCTCATCGTTGTTTTCTCCCGCAGATAAGATGTGCGGGGAAGGTATACCTATCTCCATCGAGACTATAGCCTATGTGCCATAAGTGAGACTAAATGGTGTTTCGGCATTGATTGTGTTCCTTTGTGTGATGAGGGACCATAGGATATGTGCGATATGGTCTATCCAACCGTATCTATATCGGTTTAATCGCTGCTTGATTACATCGATGATGCTGCGATTGGTGCGCTCAACTTCCCCGTTACCTTGTGCGTGGCATATGTAAAAATTTGAGAGATTTGGCTTCTATCGACTTGGTGAAGTAGTCAATCGTGACTATAAAAATTTCACCCGATCCGAAGCTTATTAGAATGGCCCTGTTATGTCAATGACCCATTTCTGAAATGGTCACATGTTGGGTCGTAGTATTTGGTTTATGCTTGTAGTATTGGACTTAGTTTTGGGCTTTTAATATGTATTGGGCCTAGTTGGTAGACATATATATAGAACATGTGTTAACAAAGTAGGGTTGTTCGTTCATTGTTATTCAACCCGTGTAAGTTATCAAGGGCTTAAGCACCCAACGTATAATATACGTGTGTTTTGAAGCTTTTCTGTTTGTTTTACCTGTGTTATTGTGTGTTGCATAGAATCGGCTTGAGATTAGTTTCCGCCTAATCATTAAGTATATTGATATCATATTGAAAGATTAGTGACGAGACTTACAATTGGTATCAGAACCTATAGACCAATTCTAGGCTCGGTTATTGGTGATATCAAAGGATTCTACAGGTGATTTACGGGTGTTCTTCTTTGTTGAAGATTTCTGAAGCTTGAAGAAGATTGTTCATCGTGTTCTTCGGCTGGTGAAAGTTAAGTTCGGAATAGATTTTGGTATATCTCATATTTAATTTGAATCCCATAATTCTCGGGATTTAGTTAAATATTTAAGATTTACCATATCTTTAACTATTTTGAAGTTCTCAGGAAGAACTCAAGGTTCACGGTCAACATTCAATGTTTTCAGGAGTATTTACAAGTTTTCGGGTTGAATTCGTCGTTCTCGGGCAACCCAGTGTGTGCTATCAGATTTTGTTAATAGTTCTCAGTTAGCATTTTGAGTTCTCGGAAGAATTTTGCTGTTTTCGGTCATCTTCTCAAGTTTTCGGTTAAGGATATTATGGATCAATCAGATGTTATTGCGTCTTCAAATGCCACCCTTCATCAAGAACTTGACTCTATTATAGGAACCACCACTCGTGTACCACGACTATTGAAATCAGAAGGGTTTGCTGAGTGGAAATTCATATTTGAGAAGTACGTAAAAGCAAAAGATGCAAAATTGTGGAGAAGCATAGTTAGAGGTCCTCAGTTTATTACGTATTAGAGAGAGGGTTCCCAAGAAGTGGAGACAAAGCCAGTTGAGTCATATACAGATGCTGATTTTGACACTGTTTAGCAAGATGAGAAGGCTCTGGCCACCCTGACCATGGCACTTTCACCTGAAATTGCCCTGGGATTTAGAGAGTTAAAATCTGCTAAAGCACTCTAGGAGGCCCTCATTGAAGTGGTCGAAGGAAATGAGGACCTGAGGAGAAGTAGGCAAGATCTCCTAAGACAACAATTCAACATGTTCAACCATGTCTTGGGAGAGTCTCTTGAGAAACAGCTTCACCGGTTCTTCTCGTTGATCACTAAGATTAGGTCTGCAAATATAAACCTTACATCTGCTGAGATTAACAACAAGTTGGTCAATTCTTTACCACAGAGCTGGGATTTAAATGTGGCCATCATCAACAAGACTAAGGATTTGGCTAGACTGACTCTCTCTGAGGTAATGGCGATTATCAAGGCTTGTGACATGGACGACAAGCAGCGTGCTATAAATCATGCTAGTACCTACAATACCGCTGGTTATGGTGTTGCAGCCAACAATGCTCTTGTTTCACAAGACAATTTTCACTATTCAAGTGTCAGTCAGCTCAACCGCAGCAGTCTCAGCAGACTTTCTCCATGTTCAGGTCATCTCAAGGTCAACCCATTCCACAGCTTGCACCAGCTGCTAACATTTTCTTCCCACAACCCACTCCTACACCGAAATCACAAGTTCCCGCGACCACCTGCAGCCAGTTTTTTATTCAAACCCCTATTATTTCCAAAGAGACTCAAGAGAACATTGCGTTAATGGCAGGTTTTATGAGCTGCTAAAATGCCTCTCTTGCTGGAGACCTGGTACAACCCGTTGTGGCTGCT
The DNA here is from genome assembly GCF_021521415.1 of Bidens hawaiensis. Taxonomy (NCBI): domain Eukaryota; kingdom Viridiplantae; phylum Streptophyta; class Magnoliopsida; order Asterales; family Asteraceae; genus Bidens; species Bidens hawaiensis. The sequence goes on from NW_027491306.1 coordinate 1,534,430, forward strand.
GAGCTGGATCAGATACATCCTGATGATGTGGAGGAGATGGATATTTCATGGCAAATTTCCATGGCCATTTTTAGAGCCAAGAAGTTCACCAAGAGGACAGGTAGGAACAACTGGAATGTGCCTGCTAATCAAAAAGTGGGATTCAGCAAAAGTTCTCTAAGGTGCTAAAACTATCATGAGCCGGGTCATTTTGCTCGTGAATGTACTAATCCGACCAAGGAAGGAAATCGAGAGAGAGCGATGGTTCCGGTGCATGGTGGAAGAGAAGAAAATGTGGCTAGTTCAAGCACGGGTGAGAGAGGTTTGGTGGTTCCGAATTTCTTTTGGGAGGATCAAATGGCAGCACTGAATTTAAGCAATGAAGTTGCAAATTTTGCTGAGGTGGACGTTGATGAAGAGGAGAATGGAGCTGAAGAGCAAGTCAGGGATCCTCAGCATGCTTTCATGGCTTTCACCTCCACCAAACAAACCGAGGTAAGTCCTGTGCTTTGTTTTCAATCGTGCATTGATAAAGTAGGCTTGTATAAAATACATAACAGTAACTTGATTAGGGAAATGGAGGGTGTAAAACATGAAAACTCAACACTTAAGAAACTTGAACAGGCGTTAAAAGATAAAATAGAGTCACAAAAACAAGATTTTTCCAAACTGCAATCCTATTTTAGCATCAAATGCTGTCACCATATAGATGCTAAAAGGAAAATCGCTGAACTAACTTGCCGAGTTAGAAGCATCGTAATTGGAGATAGTAAAACTAACAAAAAATTATGAAAATGCTGAATTCAATTTTAAAAAATTTGATGTCTTAGTGTTGTCGTTGAGTCAATGATAGAGAATCAATTGAAATGGAAAGAAAATAAGGGTGTGGGTATTGGATATAACATGGTTCCCCTTCCATACAACAATAGTTATACTAGTCTTCCTCTTACCAAGTAAGAGGAAGAAAAAGAAAAATGTATGCAGTATGGTAAGTCAACTGCAAATGGCAAGGGTATTGTTGATACAGACTCGGCAACTGAATCAACCTCAGGGGTGAACGATTCTAACATGTCTAGCTCGTGTGCAGATGAAGTAGTAATTGAGGACTGGACTGAGGAAGATGATGAATCACCTATTGACTCTTCTGTTTCTTTAAATTTACATGTTTTGTCTGTTTTAAACAACAATGCTGCTGATGTGTGTGTGGGCTCTGGTTTTAAGAGCAAAAACAATCATTTGGTTACTTTTTCTAGAACTTCAAAAGGCAGTGATCTTTTCCTTAATAAAACTGATGATCTTAAAAAACAAAATAAACATTTGTCACCTAAGTTTGTGAAAGAAAGGAATTCTTGTAATGTTAAATGTGAAGTTTCTAATGATATGTCCAAAGATGGAAGAGCGAGCACACACAACAGAGCAAGACCGGGAATCGGCCACATTGACTTCTATGTTAAAAGGCAAACCTGTTTCAACTGTGGCATTCCTGGTCACATTGCTAGAAATTGCTCTCGTCTGCCGTGCATTCCATATTATAGACGCCATCAGAGAACCATATCTCATAGTGCCTACAAAAATTTTCATTCAAATAATTCAAGGCATTATGACACAAGGCGCTCTGAAGGCAATTGCAAAAGAGTAAAGGCTGACAGGTCAAGTTTTCATCAGACCAAGCCCATTGTGACCCAAAGACGGAAAGGAAACACGGATTCGGTTCCAAGACCAAAGTAGGCCTCTGAACCAAGAACGTTTACCAAGGTAAAGTCAAACGTGTCTCCTGTCCGCAAACCAGATACCAAGTCAACCACTTGTGTAAATCACAATTTTTTCAAACCAAAATACAAATGGTTGCCCAAGTCTCTATTAACAAAGTCCTCAACATTTTTAGATTCGATTTTTGATAATGATGAGGATATGTCATGGCAACCCATAACACGTTTAACCAAGTCAGGTTTACCTAAAACCACTATGGACTGAGCACCCAAAACTAACTAATCTCACACATTGTGAAGGAACAACAATGGAGGAATATTATCAGACCATGGTTTGTTGATAGTGGCTGTTCCAGACACATGACAGGGGACATATCTCAGTTGAGTGACATTCAATTATTTAACGGCGGAATGTTTCCTTTTCGGGAGGAGAGAAGGGAAAGATTACTCAGAAGGGTACCGTGAGCAATGGAGTTTTGAATTTAAAAATGTTAACTATGTTCGAGAACTAAAACACAGTCTACTCACCGTATCACAGATCTGTGATAAGGGTTTTTCTACACACTTCACCAACAAAGAATGCTTGATTATGAAACCTAGTATTGTCGTACTAGAGGAATGGGTTCTAGTCAGATCTTAGAGAAAAGAATGTTCATGACGAAATTACATGCTTGTTCTCGAAAGTGTCAGAACATAATGTCATGCTTTGGCATTATTGTCTTGGTCATGCCAATATTAAAAACCTGAATTGTCTTGCAAAGAACAACATTGTACGAGGCTTGCCAGTTAAAGATTTTATGACGATTGAGAAGTGTATGGCTTGTGCGTTGGGCAAGCATCATCGAAAAACACACAAGCCAAAGATGATAAATACCATTTCAAGTGTCTTTCAATTGCTTCATATGGACCTGTTCGGTCCAGTTCACGTCTTGAGTCTATCTCGAAGTAATCATTGCCTGGTCATCATCGATGACTACTCTCGTTTCAGTTGGGTGTTTTTCTTATCAAATAAAGGTGAAACAGCTGACTTGATCAAGAAGTTCGTGGTGCTTATGGAAAATCAGTTGAATTTGAAGCTCAAGAGAATTCGTTGTGACAATGGCATGGAGTTCAAGAACTCTACACTGAATCACTTTTGTGCCGAAAAGGGAATCTTTCGTCAGTATAGCTCAACTCGTACCCCACAGCAGAACGGTGATGCTGAAAGAAGGAATCGTACTTTGATCAAAGCTGCAAGAACGATGTTATGTGATTCAAAGTTACCATTATTCTCCTGGCCTGAAGCGATCAACAATGCCTGCTACATTCAAAATAGGGTGTTGATCAACAAATCTCAGATGAAAACTCCGTACGAAATTGTTTATGGTCACAAGCCCACAGTCGCACACTTTCGAGCCTTCGGGTGTCTGTGCACCTTGTTGAATCTTGAGTTAACTCCTAAATTTGAAGCCAAGGCAGATGATTGTTATTTCGTTGGTTATGCTGGTCAAACTGCCTACATAGTCTATAACAAGGCATCTAGACAGATTGTAGAGTCATATGATGTGCGCTGGTTGGAAGAAAATGAGACAGATGCTCATGTGGGACCTAACTGGCTGTTTGACTACGACACTCTGTTCAAGCCATTAAATCTAATTCCTGTGATTGATTCTAATAATTCAGGAGGTTGAACTACTGCTGTTGTTGATGATGAAGAAGATTTTTCTACCAATACTCAAGAGTTTCCTATGTTGAGTGTGGACCCGTCTGAACCCTCAGACACCACTCAGCCGTCATCAGAAGATCTGAAAGAGTCTGTCACTGAGACTATATCCTCATAAGAACCCTCTTCAGCAGAGACGCCACCAGTTGAGGGGGAGAGCGACATTTGTCAGATATTTGGTAGCACTCTATTCTCGGATGCCATTCCTAACGAGTATGTTGATAGTACCTCATACTTTCACAGTACAGTAGCATCAGGATGGAGGAACCCTCTCTCTGAAGCTCTCGAAGAACCAACCAATTTACCAGCAAACTGTTCTGTTCCCGATCACTCCATTCCATGAAGAATTCAACGGGATCACCCAATTGACAGTATTATTGGTCCCCTTGAAACTGGCGTTTCAACCAGAAGTTAGACTGGAACAATTAAAAATTGCTTATATTCTTGCTTCATTTCACAAATTGAGCCCAAGACAGTTGACATGGCTCTGCAAGAACCAAGCTGGGTTGACGTTATGCATGAGGAACTCAATCAGTTTGAGAAACTCAAGGTCTAGAAGCTGGTTGAACTGCCTGCTGGAAAGAAGTCGCTTGATACGAGATGGGTTTTTCGCAATAGGCAGGATATCTCGGGAATCATTGTTAGAAACAAGGCAAGCCTTGTGGTTCGTGGCTTTTGCCAAGTTGAGGGTTTGGACTATACTGAGGTGTACGCTCCAGTGGCTCATCTTGAGGCCATTTGGATTTTCTTGGCATATGAATCGTACATGGGTTTCACAGTCTATCAGATGGATGTCAAGACAACATTTTTATATGGTGAGATAAAGGAAGAAATTTATGTGGATCAGCCATCGGGTTGATTTCAAGTATCAGTCGTATGTCTATAAGTTGGACAAGGCCCTCTATGGCCTTCATCAAGCTCCTCGAGCATGGTATGCAACGTTGACTGCTCATCTATTGGAGCACGGGTATATGCGTGGAACCATTGATTAGAAACTGTTTATAAAGACTGTTGGAAAGGATCTGATCCTGGTTCAGATTTATGTGGACGACATCATATTCGGTTCTACCAGCACAGCTCTATGTTCTGAGTTTGAGGAAGTGATGAAGAAAAGGTTTGAGATGAGCTTGTTTGGGGGGGGGGGGGGGATGACAATGTTTCTGGGTTTGCAAGTTCGTCAGAGCTCGACAAGCATTCTTCTACATTAAGGGAAATACGTCAAGGATATGTTGGCAAAATTTGAGTTTCAAGACTCCAAAAGTGCGACGACTCCTATGGCTGAAAGACCTCTTCTTTCTTCAGATCCTGATGGGAAACCCGTAGATCAAACGTACTATCGGTCGATGATCAGGTCCCTAATGTATCTTACTACCAGTCGCCCTGACATCATGTTCGCAGTCTGTCAGTGTGCCCGTTTCCAGGCTAATCCTAAACTCTCTCATTTAATTGTTGTTAAACGAATTTTTAGATTTCTGAAAGGGCAACCGAAGCTTGGTCTTTGGTATCCCAAGAATTCAGAATTTGATTTGTATGCTTTTGCTGACAGAAATTATGGAGGTGATGATATTGACAGGAAATCGACGTTTGCTGAGTGTCAATTTTTGGGAGATCGGCTCATTTCATGGCAATGCAAGAAACAACAAACGGTGTCCACAAACACTACTGAGGCTGAATATGTTGCTGCTTCTGCTTGCTGTTCTTAGGTCATATGGATGCAACGTCAATTGCTGGACTACGGTTTGGATTTCTTAATACTCCTATTTTCTGTGATAATGATGCTGCGATTGCCATTGTTAAATATCCGGTTCAGCATTCTAAAACCAAGCACATTGATATCAAAATTCATTTTATTCGCGACTGTTACGATCGGAAGTTGATTCATCTTGAACAAGTCCACACTGTTTATGCTCTTGAACTCAAGGAAAACAGCGTAGGTAAACTCGTGGCCCTTAGGATCTATGAGTCTTAATCCAGCACCAGAAGCTTCTTCGTTTGAGGCTCCGTCTATCTAAAGCCTCCAAACGTTTTCATTTTCTTATGTTGCAGGAAGTTCTAATTCCCCGCGGCATTCTTCTTCACGTGCGGCGGGTACTTTCACGATGAAGTCAACCAACACCTGCCCCTTGATCGCGGGTCTTGTCATGTACTCTATTGCGTGTACTCCCAACTCTATAGCCCATTTTGCAAGTCTTCCTGAGAGTTCAGGATTGCACAAAACATTACAAAGCTTGTAATCAGTTAGAACATTGATAGGGTTACCTTGGAAGTATCTGAGCAGGTGCCGTGAAGCCTAAACCAGCGTGAGTACCAGCTTCTCAAGAGTCAAGTATCTACTCTCTGCGTCTGTTAGTGTGCAGCTGACATAGTAAATGGGCGTTTGTACTTTGTCCATGTCTACCATTAGTACAGCGCCGAACACCCGTATGACAAACTGAAAATTTTTCTTACTTTTTCAGGCTCTCATCACGACTTGACTCAATTTTCGGGACGAAAATTCTTTAACATGGGAATGATGTGACAATCGTCAATTTCAGGTTAACCTCGTTAACTCAACTCCGTCAATTCAAACTTTAAGATCGTTGAATCTTTAACGCACACTTCATTACATTTAAACTAGGGTTTAAATGACGCTTAACACTTACTACATGTGTAGTCTTTCGGGATTTGCACCGAAACGCAAACGAGTTAACGCAAACGATTGACAAATAAACGACAAACGTCAAGACATTAATTATATGATTATTATGTGTTAGGATTATGTGCTATGTGATAATAGTATGGTCATGTTATCTTAATTGTTCAAGTATGATGGAATATTCTAGAGAAAAACAACAATTGGAAGTTTAGGGACTAGAATGTAACTTGTTTGCTTATAAATATAACTTAAACTCTAAACCCTAATTATTATTATTATCAAAACCCGATCGGCCCTAGCTCCCCTTCTATCCCACGGCTGCCGTCCACCTTCAAGCTCACAACCACCATCAATTCAAGCCCTTGATCCAAGAACTAGGTGCTAGGAAGGTATACTTGATCACCTCTTACCTCCTTGTTGTGTAATTTTTATGTTTGATGGGTTGTATGAAAACCCTAGGTTGGCCGATTTCTTGCATGTATATGATTGTGATGATTCTTGTTAATTGGATGATAGATTGATAACTAGTTTGATAGTATTGCATGTTAATTGTTGTGTCCTTGATTGGGAGTGTAAGTAAAACCCTAAGCTTGTATGTATGTGGGATTGATATGCATGGATAGTAATTATAGTATCTAGGGGGTTATATGGATGCATGATAGTTCATAGGTTGTGATTATGTTGAGTTTTGATGTGAACAGATTCTGGACAGAATGTATATACGATGTTTAACTGACTGTAACGAAGTGTAAACGTGGAAATTGATTGAGATTGTGGGTACTGCAGTAAACTAGGTTGAGTCTAGTTTCTATGAAGTATAAATTCGTAATTTTTGGATAAGTGGAAGTATACTTTTATGATTTTACAAAAACGTGATGCAAAGCTGAGCTGTTAGACCTGCTGTTAGGTTATGTTGTAAATGTTATATCTCATGAACCACGAGACCAATTGGGTTGGTTCCACTTCTGGAAGTTGACTCACTGAGTTAGGAACCAAACCCAAGTGGTCTTGCATTTATTGGATTTTTCGTTTAACGGGAATTGCAAATAACATTCTGATGTGCATGAATCTGGCTGATAAAAGTTAGCTGTAATGTTTTGATCATTGTGAACAATCTATATGGAATAAAAATAAGATAAAATATGTTCTGGAAACCTAAGACATGTATGTTTCTGTGGTAATTTTTGGTGAATTAAGTGGGACGTTATAATCGGTGAACTAGTACAATCTTTCGAGTAGAAATTCTGTCATAACGAAACTAGCTGCTGAGTTGTATAGGAATGCATGAAATATGATAGTTTCTATATAATTGTTGTAATTTTGACCAAAATACCCTTGCGGGGAAATAGTTGCTAGTTGATTGCCATGAATTGACCAAATTACCCTTGCGGGAAATATTGGTTAGTTAGTCTTTGTTTGTTGACCAAATTGCCCTTACGGGAATTATTGCTAGTAAGTAGGTTATTAACACATGACACGGAAGTAATTGCTCACTCATATGTCGTATCACGATTGTACTTGTAGAGTCATACACAATACACAAACGAAACACGAAACATGTTACGTGCATAGGTATTATGTGCCGAGTCTAGAGACTCGTTAAACGTTCCGATACTTAGAAAATCTCCTTGTTGTTTTAGAACGCTAGAGAGTTTTCTACGACGCGCATCACTCGGTGATCTAGATCGGATATTCTTCGCAAACAGTGAGTTCACTTACCCCACTCTTAAACTGCTTTCAAATGTTTTTCCACTTGGGGGAGATAACATACTCCGATAAACATATTTTCTGAGATAAACGCATATGAAAGATTTTGTTATAAATTATATATCACTTGTAAAGGCTAAGCGGCATTTGTAACAACTTGAAGTCCCACACATCGGACCGGTTAATATTTGGAATAGCGAGTCACTTTTGGGTAGTACTACTGGGTTTGACAAACCCCACCCGACGTTATAGCTCAACTGGAGGTTGAGTGGGTGTAAATTTGGGCTAACACATACCATGGTCTGGATGACCTGGTGACGGGCACTTGATAAACAGTCAGCTTCGGTCGCGAACCACTTAGCAATACTTGTTGTATAGATTAGCTACCTATCGATATATAATTTAACATAACACTATCTGGTAATGCAACACTTAAACGTTGTAACATGGTTACACGCTCAAACGTCGTAACGAGGTTACGCAATACTTAAACGTTGTAACGTGGTTACACACTCAAACGCCGTAACGAGGTTACGCAACATTTAAACGTCGTAACGAGGTTACGCAAAACGCTAAACAATTTATCTTATCTTACTTGTGAACTCACCAACCTTGTGTTGACACTTTTAGTATGTTATTCTCAGGTAGCCGAGGCGGGCGCGCGGTTTAGGAGCATGCATTATTGAAAACACTTTTATTCTGCAAATTTAAACTTAAACAGTTACTTTTGGTTTTTAAGTCGTCCTGCGTGACGCAACTTTTGAATTAAGGTTTTACGCTTCCGCATTTACTTTCATTTAAACGTTTTTCTTTGGTTTGGTTATAACTAATGATTCCGATCCTGCCAGTTCACACCCTCTGACGGTAAAACTCCGTTAGTGGATTTTGAGGGTGTGACAACCCGAAGCGGAGAGGTATAGCGTAAGCGACTCTTTCGGGATTGGTGTGGTCATTGTGGAAAGTTCAATTATGTGGGACTTAATTTCTTGAAAGGCATATTCCGCTTTTGAGGTCTAGCGTAACTGCGTCTTCTTAAGGCAAGTGCGGAGACTAGACAAGAAGGTGAACGATTTGTTGGCGTGGTTTGCTAGGAATCTGTTCATCGCCACAAGTTGCTCGCTTAGCGTTTGCACCTATTTTAAGGTGGCAGGTGATGGCTTTTTGATAATGGCTGCCACCTTTTCTAGATTTGCTTAGAAACCATCCTTGATGACAATAACGCCTAGGAATTTACCTTCTTCCATTCCGAAGGAGCATTTTCCCAGGTTCAGCTTCATGCTATTTCGACGGAGTGTGCTGAACGTCTCTTCGATGTCCTTAATCAGTGAGCGTTCATCCGCACTTTTAATGACTAAGTCGTCCATATGCACTTCCAAGTTTCTCATAATTTGATCTTTGAACTCCCAATCCATTAAGCGTTGATAGGTAGATCCCTCGTTCTTAATTCCGAATGGTATCATTTTGTAAAAATATGTACTTATAGTACGGAATGAGATTTTATCCTGATCGATGGCAGCCATGTGGATCTGAAGGTACCCCTTATAGGCGTCCAGAAAGCACTTGTAGCGGAATGGGACCAGCACATCCATCTTCACCGAGAGTGGGAAACAACCATTGGGACATGCTTGATTTAAATCTTTGAAGCCTATACACATACGCCATTGGCCATTTGACTTCAGTACCATTGCTATGTTTACCACCCACGTTTGATACTGGATTACACGCACGATACCTGTAAGTCCCGTGATGGATCTTTCAATATGATATCAATATACTTAACAGTTAGGCGGAAACTAACCACTAAGTTGATTCTGTGAAAACAACCAAGAACACACCAAACACAATAAAGAGGCTTCAACACACACGTATATTATACTTCGGGTGCTTAAGCCCTTAACAACTTACACGGGTAGAAAAATAACAATGAACGAACAACTAACCCTGCAATGGTAAACATACATCCTATATATAGTCTACCAACTAGGCCCAATACAAACTAAAGCCCACCGAGATCAAATGATCTCAATTTACATATAATTGCCCAACTACGCCCAAAAATAAAGCATAAACCATAGATATAGCCCAACAATCTCCCCCTTTGTTTATTGCTTGATTTTAGTCGTGCTCGAGAATATCTTCAAAAATCTGTTCTTGAGTTTGTTGAGCAGCATTAGATGGGCCTTGAGCTATCTAAGCTTCAATGGTAATGGGCTCAGCAACAGTTGGTTGAGTAGTTGGTATCACATCACTAGCCAGCACACCCGGTCTTGGATCTTTCTTTCGTCTACATGGAATGAAATCGGTGACTGGCTCTTTCTTCAGGATCATCTTCAACTTGTGTCACAGTGACTTGAGGAGGCTTCAATGTAGTCAACTGGAGTGTTTTCTTGAACACTTTGAACTCATTAACTTGTTCAGCAGTAGGTACTGACTGTTTGATGTGCTGAAAGCGGTCTATAAAAACTTAACCTAATCTAGACACTCTAGTTTTAAATTTATAAATCTAGACTATCCTAATGCTAGACCACTAGACATGCAAGTGTACCTATCAACTGTAGTAAAGCCTAATGAAGTCTGGATATTAAACCCAAAGGACACTAGCGACACCAAAACTAGGCCCTGACTAATTAACTTAATTAAATAGATTTAAATGATTTTTGTGTTTTTTATTTATTAATTATAAACTAAATAACTAAAACTAACACTAACTGACTTTAACTTGATTACCTACTCAAAGATTGGAGAAGCACTACCTAGGTTTAGAATCCAACTTGTGAATCTTGGATCTCTCTCGGCTATGGAAACTATGATGGAACCGGGATCTTAAAATACGACACCTTTAGACAACCTAGTGGATCCCTGATCATTCTCCGGGTGTCACCTAAAAGGAAACACTAAGGGGCGTTTAAACTTACCGATTAGTTGGATTGCCTGTCAGTCTCTCCAACAATACTAAAGTACCCTAAAAGATAGATTACATGTCAGTCTCACTATCTCAATACACCCTAAAGTGCATGGGTAACCTAAGAACAATCGATAAGACACGGAATTACAATGAAACTAGGGGAATCTAGGAAACCTTCTGTCAGAGCGTTCTAGCCTAAACGCCTAATCCCAAGGACAATCCGACTATCTATTACCTCTCAGTCTCTAGATAGGTAGAATATAAAATCTTAATAAATCACCAACCAATGTTCCTATGGATTACTACGTCTAGTAAAACCATAAAATAATCACAAACACACAGTAAGCGACCTAAATATGCGTCTATAACTGAAAGACTTTCAACATGACACATACGGAACAAAGATCAATAATAAATTAAAATTATATATACAAACACATCTAATCAATTATAAAAAGATTCTTTACTTTAATATTAATCCAACATTAAAATTCAAAAGCCAAGAAAAAACCTCAAATCACAAAGTAGTCATAAGAAACCTAGGTAGCTAGGGTTTTAGCCAACAACCATACTCAAGAGTAAAACATAATAATGAGGTTCAAATACTGAATTAATAATGAAAATAATAAATTTAAACAGAGAAAATAGTGTAATGAACGAGTAGGTGTTGAGCCCCAACGCTCTCTAGTTAAACCAATACGCGCTCTTCTCCTTCTTGTGTCCCAGCCAATCTGCCTTTTTTCCTCTCTTGCGGCTGCTGTGCGCCACCCTCCAATCAAACCTAGGGGTCACGCTGTCCAAAAATAACCCCTGTCCGCCGTAGGGTTTTTCCCAGCCTCTTAAAATATCTTGTGGTTCTTTCTTTTATTTTTTTATGGGCCCCTTGAGCTATTTTTAAATGATGCGTGACCCATAAGGCCACAAATTCTCATTCCTTAATGGTACTGTTCAAATCAAACGCGAAGTGCTCCATTAACATATGTATTAATTGAGACATAAATCAATTATTTACACTAACCATAATTCATTTATTTGAATTCATCTCAATATACTATTAACATATGTATTTTTAATTTAAGATAGTGAATATTATTGGTAATAAAAATAGTAATTGAAACATTTACTCGTTGGTCTCAAGTTTAGTAAAAGTGCTCCATTTTAGCTCGTTGTCTCTTGAAACCATTAAACTCACACATGAACTAAATAATAATAATATTCAATAAAAACTTGGCTCAAAAGCACTTAAAAGTATAGGGAATATTCATATATATATATATATTTGACCATATCACTGTTGTACCTGGTGTTTAGTCTCCATAGGTTGTGATGGAGAACTATCCGACTCATCATCATCGGACAATGTCTCAAAGGCGGTAACGTTCCTTTGAGCAGGAACCACATGTTCCTCAGCTACAGCTGCACCAGCAGCATCAACATCTGCCTCGATCTCAGCAAATCTTCCAAACTTAACCAATGGATGAAGACCTTGATAAACCACTTTGACTTCCTTCCAAACTTAATCAAATTTGTAAACAAAACCTTTTGATCTTCTGAGATACCCATTTGGGCCGAGAACCTGGATGGGCCGAGAACACCATTAACACAAACAACTTGGGCCAAATTGAATGGCCCAAGAACCATAACTAGCAACCGTTCAATTTCATGATCTAAAAGCAATCCCGATTCATGTGAAAAATGATTTCTTAAAGCATTTGTTTCGACACGAGTAAACATGAGGTAAAAATTAAAAAGTAGAAAATAGAAAATAAAATTAGAACAAAACCTAAACAAAAACAATTTAACCACCCGGCCTTCAGAAAATTTAACATATGTTGGGATCAAATTTCAGCTGTATTAAGCAAGCAACTTTTTTTATGAAAAGAGCCGAACAAGAAATCATATTGATTAAGAGGCTTTCATAATGATTCATTTTCAGCATTATTATGACATAGTGAAAGGTTGATGGCAAGTAATTAGAGACTTAGCATGATTTTCATTGCGCCAGTGATATGCTTAGATTTAATTAGGCATAAAGCATATATGGACATCACTTATGGACTTATGACACCCCTTATCTCTTCTCAAAGCTTATTTGGCTTTCCCCATATCACCCCAATTTGCCTCCAACCCCCTAGTGCTTGATCAAAGAATTTTCTCTATAAAAAATAAATTTTGAGCTTTAAGGTTGAACGTTGGACTTACATGCTATCCGTACCTAAATTAAAAAATAAAAGTAGAAAATAAAATAACTAAAAAAAAAAAATTTAACCACCCGGCCTTTAGAAAATTTAACATATGTTGGGATCAAATTTCAGCTGTATTAAGCAAGCAACTTTCTTTTATGAAAAGATCCGAATATGAAATTATATTGATTAAGAGGCTTTCATAATGATTCATTTTCAGCATTATTATGACATAGTGAAAGGTTGATGGCAAGTAATTAGAGACTTAGCAAGATTTTCATTGCGCCAGTGATATGCTTAGATTCAATTAGGCATAAAGCTTATATGGACATCACTTATGGACTTATGACACCCCTTATCTCTTCTCAAAGCTTATTTGGCTTTCCCCAGATCACCCCAATTTGCCTCCAACCCCCTAGTGCTTGATCAAAGAATTTTCTCTATACAAAATAAATTTTGAGCTTTAAGGTTGAACGTTGGACTTAAATGCCATTCGGACTTACAAGCCTTTCATTCAGGGTGTTTAAGACTTATTTGTATGCCCCACCCCTGTAGTTCCCTGGGACCCCTTTAAGCTTTTAGAAAACAAAGTTTTGAATGTCAACGATTAATAAATTAACTTAATTATACTGAGGGTTATTTTTCTTAACATGCTTCATATTTTTGGCGATCAAGACACTAACGGGCTCGTGTATATAACTTTTCTGCCTTTCATTCGGAGAGATGTATCTAGGGACATGCAAACATCTTCAAAATGACTCTCCACAATAAGTTTAGTAGATTTAGTTTATATCACTTCAAACTTTTACTTATCATGAAAAGCTACCATACACATCAATGACTAATCAAGAGTCTTTTTAGCCTAATAACTTCACACGTTAGGCACACATAATCAATTTATCTATCATTTCTCAAAGGTTGGATCAATTTTCATTTGAAAATATTTTAAGCTTCTAGTAAGCTTTAGCTGAATAATATCACTTCCCAGATGATAACTTCGAAAACAATTTTAAATTCAGTCACCCCAGTCACCATTAGTTTTCAGGTGAATGGCTATCCCATGTGTCTACAGGTAGACGATGGGACCAAACATATAATAATATATGTCCCTCAAACTTAGGTAGCCGACATAATTTTCAGTGAAAGAACTTAAACCGATAGGTAAATTTTTTTTTATTTTTTATTTTATATATGTTCAGTCGCCCCTGTCACTTTCAGTCCTAAGGTTAATGACTATCCCGTGAGTCAAGAATTGATAACGGGACCAAACATATGAAATATGTCCGTTGAACTTGAGTAACCGACGTAATTTTAAGCAACAGAACAGAACAATTTTTTTTAATGACGCACACTCTTTTTGTATTTTTTTTCTCCCCCTAAATTTGTACATAAATCATGATCAGAAAAAAAAATTTTATGTACAAATTTATACCTAAAAAAAAAATTAGTCATCAAAACGCAGCATCTTAAGAAACACTACAAGCACATTAAATCTGGCTGTTCTGACCGGTTTTGTAAATAGGTCCGCCACATTATTGTCAGTGTGGACTTGTCCAAGATGAATCAATTTCCGGTCGTAACAGTCATGAATAAAATGATTTTTGATATCAATGTGCTTGGTTTTAGAATGCTGAACCGGGTTTTTAACAATGGCAATTATCACAGAAAATAGGAGTGTCAAGAAATTCCAAACCGTAATCTAGTAATTGATGTTGCATCTAGATAACCCTTCTGAGTAATCTTCCCATTCTCTAATCCCGCAAAGGAAACATATCCTCCATTAAAAATCTTAATGTCGCTCAGTTGAGATATGTCTCCTGTCATGTGCCTAGAACAGCCATTATCAACAAACCACGGTCTGATAATATTCCTCCATAGTTGTTCCTACACGATGTGCGAGATTAGTTAGTTTTGGGTACCCAGTCCATGGTCGTTCTAGGTAAACCTGACTTGTTCAACCGTGTCACGGGTTGCCATGACATGTCTTCCTAATTATCGAAAATCGAACAGGAAGGCTTTGAAGACTTTGTTACCGGAGACTTGGGCAACCATTTGTATTTTGGTTTGAAAACTTTGTGATTTACACAAACGGTTGACTTTGTCTCCTGTTTGCGGATGGGAGCCACGTTTGGCTTTGGCCTTTTAAAAGTTTTCGGTTCTGTGGCCCATTTGGGCCTCAGAGCCGAAACCGTGTTTCCATACCGCTTTTGAACCATAATAGGCCTGGTCTGATGATAATTTGACCTGTAAGCCTTGTCTCTCCTCCAATCACCGTCAGAGGGCTTTGCCTTAAAATACCTCGTTTTATGTGAGTTAAAGTTCTTGTAGGTATTTTGAGGCATGGTCCTCTGATGGCATCTGTAATATGGAACATAAGGGAGACAAGAACAATTTCTAGCAATGTGACTGGGAATGCCACAATTGAAACAGGTTTGTTTCTTAACATAAAATTCATTGTGGCCGATTCCCGATCTCGCTCTGTTGTGTGAGCTTGTTTTTCAATTTCTGGATTTATCATTAAGAACTTCACATTTAACATCACAAGACCCTTTTTCCTTCACAAATTTTGTTGACAAATGTTTATTTTTGTTTTTAATTTCACCACTTTAATTAAAGGACATATCACTGCCTTTTGAAGTTCTAGAAAAAGAAACCAAACAATTCTTTTTGCTCTTGAAAACAGAGCCCACACACACATTAGCAGCATTGTTATTCAAAACAGACAAAACAGGCTAATTCAAAGAAACAGATGAGTCAACGGGTGATTCATCATCTTCCTCAGTCCAGTCCTCAATTATGACTTTATCTGAACACGAACTAGACACATTAGAATCGTTCACCCCTGAGGTTGATTAAGTTTACGAATATGTATCAACCTTACCTGTTGCAGTTGGCTTGCCATACTGCATACATTTCTCCTTTACTTCCTCTTCCTTGGTAAGGGGAAGACTTGAGTAGTTATTATTGTACAGGGGTGGTACCATGTTATAGCCTAGACCTACACCTTTATGTTCTTTCCATTTTAACTATTTCTCTATCAACGACTCAACAACAACACTAGAGACATCAAATTTTTCTAAAATTGAATTCAACATTTTCGAATTTATTTGTCAATTTGACTATCTCCAGTCTAGATGCTTCTAACTCGGCGGTTAGTTCAGCTATTTTGGTTTTGGCATCTAGATGGTGACAATACTTTATGCTAAAATCTGATTGAAGTTTAGAGAAATCTTGTTTTTGTGCCTCTAGTTTATCAATTAAAGTTTTATCTAGTTTCTTTAGTGTTGAGTTTTCATGTTTGGCATTTTCAATTTCTTTTATTAGATTACTATTATGCATTTTGTACAGGCCTACCTTATCAATGCAAGGTTGAGAACAGAGTACAGTACTTACCTCAGTAGGTTTGGTGGAGGTGAAGGCCATAAACGCATGCTGAAGTTCCATCACCTGCTCTTCAGCTTCATTCTCCTCTTCATCAGCATCCATCTCAACCAAATTTGCAACTACATTTCTCAAACTCAGTGCTGTCATCTGATCCTCCCAGGAGAAGTTCTGAACCGCCAGACCCCGCTCACTCGCATTCGAACTAGTCACATTCTCTTCTCTTTCACTACTCGCCGGGACCATTGCTCTTTCTCTATTTCCTTCTTTAACCGGGTTTGTGCATTCATGATTGAAATGACCCAGCTCATGAGAGTTGTAGCACCTTAGAGATTTCTAGTTGAAACCCACTTTCTGATTTTTAGGAAAATTGCAATTGTTCCTGCTTGTTCTTTTGGTGAATTTCTTGGCCCTGAAAACAGCCATGGGTATTTGCCATGAAATATCCATCTCCTCCACATCATCAGGATGATCTGATCCAGCTCAGCAGCAACCACTGGTTGCAGCAAGTCTCTAGCAAGAAAAGCATTATAGCAGTTCATAAAACCTGCCATTAGGGCTATATTCTCTTGAGTCTCCTTTGAAATAATGGGAATTTGAGTGTGAGACTGGCTGGAGGTGGCCATAGAGGCCTGTGATTTCGGTGTAGTAGTCTGTTGCGGAAAGAAAATAGGGGTAGCTGGTGTAGAATGAGGAGAGGGTTGACTTTGTGAAGATCTAAACATGGAAAAAGTCTGTTGAGGCTGCTGTGGTTGAGGTCGGTGACTCTTGAATAAAGAGAAGTTCTCTTGAGAGACTAGTGCATTATTTGCTGGAGTGCCATAACCTGCAGTGTTGTAAGTACTAACATGATTAATGGCACGTTGCTTGTCATCCATGTCACAAGCCTTGATGATAGCCATAACCTCCAACAGAGTTAATTTGGACAGATCCTTGGTCTTCTTAATGATAGCCACATTCAAGTCCCAGCTCTGAGGCGGTGAGTTAACCAGCTTGTTGTTGATCTCGGCAGAAGTGAGATTTATATTTGCAGATCTAATCTCCGTGATCAACGAGATGAACCGGTGAAGTTGTTTCTCCAAAGATTCTCTTAACACATGATTGAACATGTTAAACTGTTGTCTTAGGAGATCTTACCTACTTCTCCTCATGTCCTCATTACCCTCAAACACTTCAATGAGAGCCTCCCAGAGTCCTTTGGCAAAGTTCAACTCTCTAAATCCCAAGGCAATTTCAGGTGAAAGTGCCATGGTCAAGGTAGCTAAAGCCTTCTCATCTTCCTCAACAAGGTCAAAGTCAGCATTTGTATATAACTCAACTGGCTTTGTCTCAATTTCTTCGGAGCCTTCTCTTTGATAGGTAATAACCTAAGGACCTTTAATTATGCTTCTCCACATTTTCGCATCCTTCGCTTTCACATACTTCTCAAACCTAAACTTCCACTCAGCAAAACCATCTGATATCAGTAAACGAGGCACACGAGTAGTAGTTCCCATGATGGAGTCAAGCTCTTGATGGAGTGTTGCATTTGAAGACGTACTGACACCTGATTGATCCATAGTATCCTTGACCGAAAACTAAATGGAAGGACCGAAAACTACAGATTTCACCCGAGAACACGGAATGTTGACCGAGAACTGCCAACAGTATCCGAAGACACACAAAGTTGCCCGAGAACGATGAAATCACCCCGAAAACTTGTAAATCTTCCTGAAAACCTTGAATGTTGACTGTGAATCTTGAAATCTTCCCGAGAAC
The DNA here is from genome assembly GCF_021521415.1 of Bidens hawaiensis. NCBI lineage: Eukaryota > Viridiplantae > Streptophyta > Magnoliopsida > Asterales > Asteraceae > Bidens > Bidens hawaiensis. Next base: position 1,552,389 of record NW_027491306.1, read on the forward strand.
TTCAAAATCAACCAGAGAACTAAGTATAGTTCAAGATATGGTAAATCTTGAATATTTAACTAAATCCCGAGAATGATGGGATTTAAATTAAATATGAGATATACCAAAATCTACTCCAAACACAGTTTTCACCAGCCGAAGAACACGAAGAACACCCTTCTTCGAGATCCAGAAACCTTCAACACAATAAACCTTCATAGATCAACATCAGAATCCTTGATATCACTAATAACCGAGCCTAGAATAGGTCTATAGGCTCTGATACCAATTGTAAGTCCCGTGATGGATCTTTCAATGTGATATCAATATACTTAACAGTTAGGCGGAAACTAACCACTAAGTTGATTTTGTGAAAACAACCAAGAACACACTAAACACGATAAAGAGGCTTCAAAACACACGTATATTATACGTCGAGTGCTTAAACCCTTAACAACTTACACGGGTAGAAAAATAACAATGAACAAACAACTAACCCTACAATGGTAAACATACATCCTATATATAGTCTACCAACTAGGCCCAATACAAACTAAAGCCCACCGAGATCAAATGATCTCGGTTTACATATAATAGCCCAACTAAGCCCAAAAATAAAGCATAAACCTTAAATATACCCCAACAATACCCGTGTCCAGCAGTTCTGGGACCTGCTTTTGTTTGATTAGGTCCCATCTTTCTTTGCTTGTATACAACCGGGACGAAATCCAGGTTAACCTTAACCAGGTGCTCGGCTTTAGATCTTGGGACCCCTGTCATGTCGGCAGGTGTCCAAGCGAGCACGTCGGTGCTGTTGATAAAGAGCCGTTTCAATGCCTGACCGGTGGGACCAAACAACATAGGGCTAATGGTAACCGTTTGTTCAGGGTATTTTCCTTTGAGAACCCACTTTTCTGTCTCCATCTGAGGGTAGTTTTTGGCATTTTGGCGGGAGGAGTTTTCCTTTACATGACTTGGTGATGTATAAGAATTTATACATCTTTTCGGCACTAAAATATCTCCAAATAAGCGTAATATCGGCAATTATATTAGAAAAATAACCACTAATGTTTATAATCTCTATCTATAGGTAAATATAACCCTAAGGAATTAAACAAGTTGATATACGAAGACATACAGAGATAAATAGTGAAAACAGACTGGCCATGCCTAGAGCATACGAAGTAAAGACAAAAATCAAGAAGCCAAAACATGGCCATGTTGACACCAACACACCAATGATATCAAGAACAAGAGGAAAAGACAAAATAGAAGGTTTAGAAGCTCATCACGGCCGTGCCTTTCCAAAACACGCCCATGTTTACAGTACAAGAGAAAAGGGTAAAATTTGGACTGTTGTGGACTCACCATGGCCGTGCCCAACTCAACACGACTGTGTTAACCTTTGTTGTACGATCTGAAACAGAGCACTTAATGCAACAAGACAAAAAAAGTCACCATGGCCGTGTTTTGACTTCCAAATCAGCCTATAAATTGAATGATCATCTTCCAAATTGAATACACCTTCCAACCTCATTTACTCCACTTCAGCCACCTCTTTTCACCACCATTAATAAGGGAATTATCCCATCCATCTAACCCTTGAAGATTAAGAAGATTAAGCTCTTGAAAGGAGTCATTAACATCAAAGATTATTCATCCAAATTGGTTAGATTGTTTCAAGTTGATCATGCTTGTATCTAATACTTTGATTGTTAACATTGTGTTTATTATTGGCTAAACTTTCATAGTATCATCTTGGTTTATAATGAATCTTAAATGAAGTATAATAATGATAGTTAAACATGTGATCGGTTATTAATAAGTAAAGGTTATGTTTTAATTATCACTTGATGAGGAATGTTAAAGTACTCTTAAAAGATACCCCAAGTGCCAAGCTTGACGTTAAGCTGAGAAATTGCTAGTTTTGTGAGGCCTTGGCGAACCTTAATAAAGACACCAAGTTCTGAGCTTGATGACAAGCCGGGGAACCGCCACTCTTGTGTGGACTTAGTTAATGAGTTAAGAATCTTTAGAAGGGCTGCCAAGTTCTGAGCTGATGATAAGCCAAGGATTTGACATTCTTGTATGGGCTTGGTTGGAGAAAAAACGTAAATCCTAATATTGACATGAACCAAGTGAAGTATTAGTGGTAATCACTCATTTTAAAATGGGAAAGCTTGAAATTATTTTGAAAACAAATTGTTAACATTCATCCACTAAAATCGACTAATTACTTGTTAAGTGAGTGCGCAACATAACCTATTTTAAACAACTCTTAGGTGGTTATTACATGAGTTATATAATTGTTCAAGAGTTGTATGGATTAATAATTGGTAATTTAAGGTTAAACCTTTGCAACTCAAGTAATCTTAATTGATATTTTATGTATAATACCAAAGTTATTTTTTTACTAAAGTATCAAGGACAATTCACTTAGTAATTTATGAGATTGTCTCATCTTTAAGGTGAGTTATCTTATAAATATTTATCATAAACCACTTGCTTACATAAAATGATATTTTAGTGGAGATCATGAAGTATGCATATCTCTTTCTTTAATTATCATGGAATAACATGACTTAGGAATAAGGTGTTATTCCCACATTTAATCACCATAGCAAGCTCACGTCACATGCTTACTAACCAATTATTAAACTAAGTTAAGAGGAGTTTGAACCAAGATGACACACCTTTATCTTTGATCTTCAATCTAAAAAATATAAAAACTAAAAAATATTGTCTTCTAATTTATGTCTTTAATTTATTTTAAAATTTTTCTTGTCAAATCAAAACCAATATGATATTCACTCCCGGTTGAAATAAATACAACAATTTAGTAGTAAAATAAAAAAAGTGTGTCTCTAGATTAATACTTGGTTCTTACTTATACTTTACTACATATACGATAGGTACATTTGTCTATTTTTGTGTGGTTTAGTTAAGATAATAATCATTTTTATAAATTTAAAACTAGACATTGTGTGAAATAAAACCCTTGAAAAACTTAACAACTTTTTCGTACAACAAACAACGCAAATCAAGTTTTTGGCACCGCTATCTCGGACACACGTTGAATTTTTACAAACAATCCACGTCTATAAAAATAGAACAAAAATATTTTTCTATCTTCTTTACCTTAGCTTAGTTTTAGTTAGGCCATTAGATTCTTTTTAATTCTCTAAGTAGTGTATATCCTCTACATCTACTCCCGAACTCATTTCCACACCTTCCGAACCTGAACGCCACTTTCACCTACTAACACGCTCTCGGGCATGAAAAGCAACCGATGGAATTAAGGACGAATTGGAGGAAGGTACATTAAATGAGGAGAACCAAGAGGAGCCGATGATGACAGAACTAAACAACGAGCCATGGCAAGGCAACACTCTTCGACTATGGCAATAGCATTGCACCACAAGAAATTCTTCTAAACTTCGAAATCAAATCTAGCATTATTCATATGATTGAAAACTCTGTCCAATTTCATGGACTTCTTGACGAAGATACTTTGTCTAATATTTCCCGATTTCTTCAAATATGTGAAACTTTTAAAATCCAAAATTGCTTTGAAGATCAAATTAAAGTTATACTCTTCCCATTTTTGCTCCGTGGCCCCACCTTGGAATGGATTGAATCTTTACCATCTGGTGCCATCACCAATTGGGATCAAATGGTGGAGCAATTCCTTCTAAAGTACTTTCCACCTAACAAAACTACCAAGTATCGCGCCAGCATCATCGGATTCCGGACAGATGATAACGAGTCACTACACGCAGCATGGGAGAGATACAAGAGCCTTCTTCGACAATGTCTGCAGCATGGAATATTATCTAAGATTTATCTAAAACTTTTGAAAGAGAGCGTTAACCCTGACCATTATGACTCAGAAGGAGAGACAATTTGAGTGGGGGCAGACCAAGAGGAGGCGTTTCAAACCTTAAAGCAAAAGTTGTGTCAAGCACCAATTCTAGCACTCTTGGAAGGAATTGAAAATATTATGGAATACTGTGATGCATCACATCAAGGTCTTGGATGCGTTCTGATGCAAGAAGACTAGGTGATAGCGATGCGTCATGACAGCTAAAGGTGCACGAGAAGAATTACACCACCTGTGATCTAGAATTGGGAGCTATGGTGCTTGCTCTTAGATTTGGAGACACTACTTATATGGAACAATGTGTGTTATTTTTACGGATCACTAGAATTTGCATCACATTTTCGATCAGAAGGAATTAAATATGAGGCAAAGAAGATGGGTGGAACTTTTTAACGATTACGACTATGGAATACGTTATCATCTTGGAAAAGCAAGTGTAGTCATTGATGCCCTTAGTCGGACGGAAAGAGTAAAGCCACCAGGAGTGCGAGCTTTAGGCATGATCATCCAAGCAAGTCTGAAAGAGCAGATGATAGAAGCACAAGAAGAAGCAGTACAACGTAACGATTTGAAGAATGAATTGTTGTGTGGAGCAGAAAGGAAAATGGAACCAAAGGAAGATGGATCCCTGTACTTTATGGAGAGGTTACGGGTTACCGATATGGAAGAGTTAAGGAAGTTAATATGAGATTAGGCTCATAAGTCAAGGTACTCAATACACCCTGGAGCTGATAAGATGTACAAAGACCTGAGAGAATTTTATTGGTGACCAGGAATGAAGAAAGATATAGCGACCTATGTTGCCTAACCTAGGCCAAAGTTAAAGCTGAGCACCAGAAACCATCAGGATTATTGCAACAACCAGTGATCCCATAATGAAAATGGGATGAGATAGCTATCGATTTCATCACCAAATTGCCAAGGACGTCAGGTGGACATGATTCGATATGGGTGATTATAGATCGACTAAAAAAGTGTGCAAATTTCTTACAAATTCGAGAAGATTACAACACTGAGAGGTTAGCTAGATTGTATATTAAAGAAATAGTGATAAGGCATGGAGTGCCTTTGTCTATAGTATTGGATAGAGATGGTCAATTCAGCTATGCGATTTGAAAGGCATTACAAAAGGCACTTGGGACTCGATTGGACATGAGTACTGCCTACCGTCCACAGACAGATCGCCAAAGTGAACAAACCATTCAGACATTCGAAGATATGTTGAGATCATGTGTGATTGATTTCGGAGGAAATTGGTATACTCTTTTGCCGTTGATTGAGTTTTCCTATAATAACAACTACCACACTAGTATACAATGTGCGCCATTTGAAGCGATATATGGTCGAAAGTGTAGATCACTAGTATGTTGGACAGAGGTCGAAGTGCATCAGATAACCGGACTAGAAATGATTCAAGAAACTATGGATAAAATTGCACTCATAAGGGACAAGATTAAAGCAGCTCAATATTGACAGAAAAGCTATGCCGACAATAGGAGAAGACCATTAGAGTTTCAATTCGGTAATAAAGTGTTGATAAAAGTATCGCCTTGGAAAGGTGTGCTACGCTTTGGAAAGAAAGGGAAGTTAGCGCCACGTTATGTTGGACCATTCGAAGTCCTGGAAAGAATCGGTACCGTGGCTTATAAACTCAAGCTACCTCAAGCTTAGTGGAGTACACGACGTGTTTCACATCTCTAACTTAAAGATGTGTTTAGCAGATGAGGCCCTACATGTGCCGTTAGAAGATATTCACATTGATCCCCAACTGCAATTCGTTAAAGAGCCCATAGAGATTGTGGATCGGGGTGTCAAGCAACTCAAAAGGATAGAATTCCTATAGTTAAGGTCCGTTAGAGCTCGAGATGAGGACTTGAGTTCACATGGGAGTGTGAAGATCAGATGAAGGATAAGTACCCCTCATCTCCTTCCAAAGAAACACGTTAAGAAACCGCATGTTAGCAGGATTTTGGGACGAAATCCTCTTAACTAGGGGAGACTGTGACATTCCTCAACCTAGGGTTTCTAGATGTTATGTGAAAAGCATATGATTATTAACTCTTGTATAATTTATTGAAAGTTTATTGAATGAAATAACGAATTAAGAGTTAATGTGTGCTTTAATGAACATGTGAATATACGATTGTGTGATTTAGATTGAAAATATGGATTAATGGTTAAAGAATTAACCATGATCGTGTGAAAAGAATGTGTTAATGAGTTGCAGGAATGCACACTCTTATGAAAGGTTGGAATGAAGAATATATGCTATAGAAAGAGTTTCACTTGTGAGAACGAGATAACATGAGCGATATGATTGTTGGAATATCGTATGCTACCATAGCTTAGAGAGAAATAAATTAAATTAAATGAAATGAAAGGTATTAGTAAGCAATCAGCCATGATTGATTTATGTAATTAATTGTATTTATGTTTCCTAGTCAGAATCCTAAAATCATGGAGTAATTGTTGTAATATTTTTTATATATTCTAATGACAATCACAACCAAGAATATGGTTGATTTTACCAATTATTCACATGGTATCAACTATCTAACTCTTCAATCTCTAAATTCTTTCAAAACCCTAATATTTTTCTGGGACACGTCTTTTCTTCAAGTCTCCTGTTCAATAACGCTCACGATATCACCCTCTCTATGAGCACCCTGCTTCACCTTCTCAACATCAAACTAATATCCACCAATTACCTGCTATGAAGGGATCACATGCTTCCTCTCTTCACTTATCAAAAGTCATTAGATCATATTGATGGCACCACTTCTCAGCTACCATCTACAATCATAGCAGATGAAAAATCTATTCCAAACCCAAACTTTTCTTCTTGGTACGAGACTGATCAGCATGCCATTATACTTCTCAACTCTTCTCTCACAGAAGAAGCAGCTGCTGAAAGTTTAGGGCTTTCAGCTGCTCGAGAAATTTGGGTTGCTCTTGTGACATCCTATAGCAACTCTTCCATGGAAGGTGTGCATTCTTTGCATGACACACTCCGGCACACAACAAAAGGTATGTCTTCCGTTGCTGAATACGGTCGGAAGTTTAAGGGTATGTGTGACAAACGTCACCATTTTTATATGGTCTTGGTGCCTCATTCGAAACATTCTCCATTACTATTCGAGCCTTCAAACCCGCACCAAGTTTTCGAGATTTATTATCGCAGGTCGAGAGTCATGAACTTTTCTTGTAATCTCTCTATGGAAATATGACACCACCAGTCGCTTTTCATGCTCAACAAAACCGTGGTAGATCTGGCGGTTACAATAGTGGCCGAGGTCACAATGGTTACAATAGTGGTTGAGGTCACAACGGTTACAACAATGGGCGGGGTCACAATGGTTACAATGGTGGCCAAGGTCGTTCTCAAGGTCGTAGATCCCCACATTGTCAACTTTGTAAAACGTATGGACATTTTTCCACCTCATGCCCAAATTTATCACAGTTTGCAACTCAAACATCCACTTCTGATGAGTCTTTGACCAAAGCTTCCCACGCTCAATGCCATGTCAATTATAATACGCCGGATTGGAGCGTTGATTCCCGAGAAACAGATCACATGACTCCTTATTGTGCTTCCTTAAATCAGTCAACACCATATCAAGGTAACACACGGGTTCTATTTGAAAATGGTAAAAGTCTTCCGATTACTCATACGGGCACATCTAATATTTCTAACCATCTTTCGTTACAAGATGTACTTGTTGTTCCCAATCTTACAAAGAAATTATATCCGTTAGCAAACTAACGACCGATAACCCGGTTGATGTTCTTTTATCTCAACCTTTCTTTCATACTCAGGATCAGGAAACCAAAAGAGTGCTCGCTAGAGGAAGTTGTGAAAATGGTCTTTACGTGCTCAAAGAAGTCCCTCAAGCTTTGGTTGCCATGTCTGGAATTTCAAAGCGGGCTTCTTATGAATTATGGTGTGCTCGTTTAGGCCATGTATCATTTGATATTATTTCTATTTTAAATAAGTTAGGTTCATTATCTGTTACTTCGGTTTTTCCTAAACCTAATATTTGCACCCCTTGTCAACTTGCAAAAGGGCAAAGACTTTCTTTTGATCTTAATTTTAAATGTTCCTCGGAACCTTTGGATCTTATACATTGTGATTTGTGGGGTCTGACACCCAATGGTCCTAAGGATGGTTATTGGTATTATGTGGTATTTATTGATGATTATTCGAGATTCACGTGGTTTTATCCACTCTAAGTCCAAAACAGGTTTCTATATGGTTTTATCGGCATTTATTAATTCAGTTCAAACACAATGCTCTCGGAAAATCAAAGAATTTCGAAGCGATGGTGGAACGGAGTTTGTCAATCATACCGTTCGTAAGATCTTTGAAGAGAATGGTACTTTTCATCGGTTTTTGTGTCCTTATACCCCTCAACAAAATGGGCGAGCGAAACGAAAACATAGGCATATCGTTGGAACCGGGCTTGCAATGCTATTTAACGCTCATACTATGGCTTTTTATTGAATTCATACATTCACCTCAGCCACTTTTATTATTAATCGTTTGCCCACTCCATTATTAAAGAACAAGTCACCATTTCAATTAATTTTTTCTCAAGATCCGACATATGCAAATTTTCGTGCTTTTGGTTTTCAACCTAACACAAGCTTGCACCAAGAAGTATTTCATGTGTGTTTATTGGATATAGTCCTCAATATAAAGGGTACCGTTGCCTCGATTCGACAACTTCTCGTATTTATGTTACTCGGCATGCACGAGTTTTTCCCTTTAGTGGTTCCTCAGACACCACTAGCCTATACAAATTGGATATTACTAGCTTTTTTGGAAGAATGTATAGACGCACCTATTATTACACTCCACCCGCCACCATCTTACACTCCCACAGTAGCCGAACCCAAATCTGTTAATTTTTCCACTCCTCTTCCTTGTTCTTTATGCAGGTCCAACACTCAAGACCCAAGCCCACATTCCACACCAATTTTACCTTCAGACACAATTTTACCTTCAGCCCATAACCCCACTCCTACAAGCCCAATCACTGAAACTTTCAGCCTAGAATCACATCACCCCCAGCCCACTAAACCACCTCAAAGCACCACACCATTACACTCAATCAACCCAGCTATCTCAACTACACTTCCCACTACATCAGTTCAACCAATGACCACTCGTTCCAAAGCGGGAATTTTTAAACCTAAGCATCAAGCGTGCCATGCTTCCCTTACAGCCCATTCTCTTCATGTTACCTTAACCGCAACAACTGAGCCATGTGGGTTCAAATCTGCAGCTAAACATCCTGAATAGATGGTTGCTATGCATGAGGAAATTGAGGCATTAAACTATAATAGCACACGGGCGTTGGTTCCACATCCATCTTTCACCAACATAGTCGGATCAAAATAGGTTTATCATGTTAAACATCATTCCGATGACTCCATTGAACGATACAAAGCCTGTTTGGTTGCACGGGGATATACGCAAATACCGGGCCTTGATTATTCTCACACATTTAGTCCAGTAGTTAAAGCTTCCACCGTTTGAGTTGTTCTATCTATTGCAGTTTTGAACAATTGGAAGTTGCATGAACTGGATGTTAAGAATGCCTTCTTGAATGGCAATCTTAAGGAGATCGTTTTTATGGAACAACCACCGGGTTTCGTCAATCCTCAGTTTCCTAACCATGCTTGTAAACTTTCTAAAGCTTTGTATGGTTTAAAACAAGCTCCGCGGGCATGGTTTCAGCGGTTGAGCACGTTTCTTTTGTCTTATGGATTTACGTGTAGTCGAGCCAATACTTCCCTATTTGTATTACGGCATGACTCATGCATCACGTATTTGCTTGTTTATGTTGACGATCTTATTCTTACGGGAAATAATGAATCAGCTATAGTTGCTTTTATATCTCGACTCAACCGGGAGTTTGTTGTTAAAGATCTTGGTGATCCTAACTATTTTTTGGGGCTAGAGGTTGCTTACACAGATAACGGGTTATTTCTCACTATATCCAAATTTGCTACGGATATTCTTAAGTGGGCTAGTTTATATGATTCTAAACCCGCTTATATGATTCTAAACCTGATACTACTCCGTTATCCCCACATGAGTCCTTTACTACAGATGGAGAACCTTACTCGGATTCCACTCAGTATCGATCTTTAGTTGGAGCACTTCAGTGCTTGATGATTGCACGACCTGATCTATCCTATGCTGTCAATCAAGTATGTCAATTTCTCCAGGCCCCAACAATTGATCATTTTCTGTCGTTAAACGGTCCTTCGATACGTCAAAGGTACTCTTTCGTATGGGCTCCACTTTACTCGGCCTATGAAATCCTCTTTAGTTGGATACTTGAATGCCGATTGGGCTCATTGTCTTGAAATACGTCGCTCCACCTATGGGTATTCCATTTTTCATGGAGGCAATCTAGTGGAGTGCGATGAAACAGCCAACCGTGTCTCGATATAGCTGTGAATCAGACCTTCGAGCTATGGCTAACACGGCCACGGAAATCATATAGATTACCCATATGTTACGGGAACTCAATGCTTTACCACCAGATCGCCTGACTCTTCTTTCTAACAACAAAAGTGCCTTATTTATGACCCAAAATCCGGTTTCTCATAAATGTGCCAAGCATATTGATCTCGATTATCACTTTGTTAGGGTGCTTGTACCTACCAATCTTTCAGGTGGCGGATAATTTCACGAGAAGCCTTCCGCGCGCTCCATTTGAAACATTCCATGCTATGTAGAGTATTGGCCCGCCAGCGTTCTGATTGAAGGGGGGGGGGGGTATTAGCAAGTAATCAGTCATGATTGATTTATGTAATTAATTGTATTTATGTTTCCTAGTCGGACTCCTAAAATCTTGGAGTAATTGTTGTAATATCTTTTATATATTCTAATGAGAATCCCAACCAAGAATATGGTTGATTTTACCGATTATTCACAAAAGGATTCATTACAAGCCCTATCGTGACATAAACCCTACAATAACCTATCTATCTTAATGGCCAATTTCCTGGAAAGTAGTAACTACCTAAGCCACAGAAGATGCTTTTTGACCAATAGCTACATAAACGCATATTACATTTTGGCCTTGTTGATTTAGAATTGATATTATAGGTTTCTATATCATATACTTTTCCGAATATTTTATGAAGTTTTATTTCCAATTCAAATTCAATCGAAAATAGAGACAAATGTAAATTTTGCTTATTAATTACTTTTTTTTGCTTATTGATTACTTTTCTTTATTTATTATTAGAAAGAATCTATTTTTTTATGTTAATTTAAAAATGAAGTGCTGAAACGGTCTATAAAATCCTAACATAACTTAGACACTCTAGTTTTAAATTTATAAATCTACACTCTCCTAAAGCTAGACCACTAGACAGGCAAGTGTACCTATCGACTGTTGTAAAGCCTAATAAAGTCCGGATATCGAACCCACAGGATACTAGCGACACCTAAACTAGACTCTGACTAAATTAAACTAAACTTAATTAATTGATTTTTGTGTTTTTTATTATTAAATATAAATTAAAAAATGCTTAAACTAAAACTGACACGAAAACTTGACACGAACAAATTGGACTGGAACTTATATAGGGGAAACAACTACCTAGGTAAGGAATCCTACCAGTCAACTCGTAAATCTCGGAATTGGATTTATGATCGGTAACCGGATTCTAAAAATATGAAGCTTAAGGCATAACTAAAGCATGCTAGATCACCTCCCGGTCTCACCAACAATACCTAAGAACCTTAAATATCATGTAAAGCTCAACGGTTTAATGGTTCGGATCACCTTCCGGTCTCACCTTACCTAACTAAGCTAAGGTACCCAAAGACTAAATCACCTCCCGGTCTCTTTAATCACAATATACCCTAAGGCGTAAAGGGGTATTCTTATTAAATTCGGTTATAATTCGGATCTGTAAGAATCTAAAGAAGTCTAGGGCAACACACTCCCGTGCAATCACTACCCAAACCCGCAAAAGACCAAAAGAGACGAAACTTAATTACCTCCCGGTTTCTCAAGTGGCAGAATATAAGGTATATCTAAACTATCAATTACCGTTCCTATGGTAAACGTTAACAATAAACCATAAACTAGTTGTAAACACACAGTAAACAACCTAATACGCATCCATACATGGAAGACGTTCACAAAGACGCATATGGAACAATAAATTGATTATAAATTAATACCAAATACGCATATGCATCACAACCAAGTATAATAAAAACTTTACCAAAGCAAAAACAATCAATAAATAATCCAAAACCGAAAATAAAATGATCCTAAAAAGTATTCATCCAAAACCAGGCAGTATAACAGTCTAGTCGCTCATAATAATTGATGAAACAAAAATAATATAATAATCATGGTTCATCGTAAAACAAATAATATTAATTGAGCTACCTGCCTGTGAGCTTAAATTAATTCACGTGCTAGCCTACTTGCTTTTTAATTCTTTTTTCTTCTTGTTGACTTTTGCATTGTGAGATTTATTCCAGCAGCTTGGCTGCTTGCTTTTCTTTTGCTTCTTGCTCCGAACGGTGGCCGCCAACAGGGGCGGTGCCCTCCTAGGGTCCGTCTGTGATGCGGCGGTCGTGTTAAACAAACCCTCGTTTTCTTTTTATATATTACTTTAATCTTATTTGTTCTTCAAGTTACTTCCTATTTCCCTTGGGCCTTGATCTTTTACGTTTAATAGCATTCCAAACTCCATTCCTTGTTTTTGGGCTGTCAATTCTACCATTTACTTCTCTTTAATATTAAAATATAAATCTAGCCCAACTAAATAATCAGGAAACATATGTGAATGGATTAAGAGTACTATCATTATACATATATTTCTCTTTTTTTTGAAAGTTATAATAATAATCATGACAAATAAAATTTGTTTGACGTTTTACTCGTTTTCAAGTTTAGTAAAAAGTATTTTATTTTGCTCGTTGACACTTTATACCTTAAAATATTAATATGAATCAATTATACGAATTCTATGATAAAAACAACTCTAAACTTACTCAAAAGTGTATGAAATATTTATATTAAATTTAGCCCATATCAAATATCCCCACACTTAAACCTTTTTCGTCCCTGAAAAAGCTATTTTGCAATGGAATCATAATTCGAAACTGATATTCAAAACATATATGTTATCTTTTAAGCACAGATAAACGCAAAAATGGTGATTGCCGATAATGTTGTCCACTTAAACCCAGCCACCAGCCTATCAAGCCCCCATCATATTTAACGATTAAGTTCAAGCGATATCAATAAACCTATGAGTGTCACACCAAAAGAGTTACAGATCCACTTACCACCTATCTTATGCATAATCAAGACATTTAAAAACCGGGTTGAAGCAGACTGGTTCAACCTATCACCGTAAGCTAAAAGCCCTTTAATGGTAAGAACAAAAATATACTTAGATGAAATTATGAATGATAGGTCAAGTGAGGTCGTATGAGCATGCCCTAAATATTATTGGACTTTGTCCTATATATTCCCTAAGAAAATATTTATCAACTAAAAACCTTGAGCCCCAATAGTGTGTCCTCAAAGTCACCATCCCCTTGGTAACACGTAAGCTCTCGGTCTTGTCTAGTAGGTGCCTTTTGGCCTCTTTTTCTATTTTTTTTCTTTTTTCTTTTTAATGAGAATGCTTCTTTAGCATTTTGCATTGTATATAACTTTCTCAATTTTTTTTTCAGATTGTACTTTTTTTTTTTATGTTGTGCACTTAGGCATCTTTCATCCTAAGATATATAACTATTTTCTAAACTCGTATAAAAAATGGACATTGTGGGGCGCCACTACTCGTTATTTACTTTCATAAAACAGAGTGACGTGCTAAATTTAAGTGCATTTAATTCTCACCACCTCAAGGTAGTTATATTACGGTAATACTTTTATGCCTTTTTGAATTTTCAGCTTCACTATCCCCCCTTAAGATGAGAACCCACAAAGTTTATGATCATTAGGTATATTAATAATATTCAAGGGAAACTTTTCAAAGCTAGTTAGGCCTACCGACACATCCCAAGCTTAGTGCGTTATCTTTTATTTAATATCATATACATTAGTTGTTTTAAAAAAGCCAATCTCAAATTTTTCTATCATTTTCCATTATTTGCAAAAATTTTCGTTAAATATTCAGGACATTTTTTAAAAGTAATTTTTTTCTTCCATTTTTTTTGGATAAAAAAGTCAGTTTCCCATCCCCGCACTTAAATGTCACATTGTCCTCAATGAGACAGGAAAAAGACAAAAATATAAAGCAAACATTCAAATATAAGTAAAGTAGAACAGACTCCCCTGGTAAATATGACGACATTGCCTCGCGAGTCGTGTCCCGTGCCCTCAATTTTGAGCGTGAACAGAAGCATAGCTCAATAAAGTCATCTCTGACGAACGAAAGCAGTAATCCATAAGTGAGCGGCAACAACATCCCCACACTTGAATCAAACCATGTATCATCAATCAGCTAATGACATCCCTAGAGCAGCAACCTGAAAGCAAACCAAGAAACCAGCAACACAAGAAAGCAAGAAACCCTAAAAGTAAAAACAAAAACAAAAAGAAAAAAGTAAAAACAAAACATGCTACCGGGTTGCCTCCCGGGAAGCGCTAAGTTTACAGAAGAGTCTTCAGCCGGACTCGCTCCTGAAATCTTAATCAGGAGGTTTTTCTTTTATCCAACCCCGGTCTAACCCGTTTAGTTCCACCCGACCAACATTTTTAAGCAAATAACACATAGTGAAACTAACAAGTAATTTAAAACAATCAAACTGGTCAGACCACCAATACTTAAACTTACCCTGTTGGTGCATTGTGCCAGTAGTTCATTTGTCTCGAGTTTATCGTGTCTGTAATCATTACGATGTTTGTTTTGTCTTGATAAACTAGTTAGTTTGGTTTGGTTTTGGCGAACTTCTGTTATGGCGAAGTTAGGGACAACTTCGCCTAGGGTGTTAGGCGAAGTTGTCGTGATATATTAACTTAACTTGCGTCATTAGTTGCTAAGGTTTTTGGAGTGTTCGTCTTGTAAGCCGCAGTAGGGTTTCGGTGTGATTGACATTCACCTCTAGTAGAAAAGTAACCTTTGTCTTACGTGTTACGTGTTCCTTTACGTGTCTCTCGTTTAAAACCCTCGTATCGTATACGTAGGGGATTCCGCCCCCTCGTGTTACGAGATAATCCTGTGTTGATTTGGCTGGGAACCTACAATCGGTATCAGAGCGTTTGCTCGTGATTGTGTGGTTCGGGATTATCACACTTGTGTTAAACGAACTCCGCTAGACTTTTCGCGGAATCGTTTCACGTAAAACACCGTCTGTTCAGTCCATTCCTACATTACATTGTCCCTGTCGCACTCCATACTACCTTTTAATCATTCGAAACAAGAAAAACACTGCTCAAAATCAGATCTCGCGACCTGCGAAGTTGCCGTCACCTGTAGCTAGGGTTTCAGCGAAGTTATAACTGGCGAAGTTATTTGGTGAAGTTATTCTTTGGCGAAGTTGTTCTTTGGTGAAGTTATTCTTTGGTGAAGTTGTGAATTGGCGAAGTTACTTAGTGAAGTTATTTGGTGAAGTTGTGCATTGGCGAAGTTACTTGGTGAAGTTGTAGTCTGGTGAAGTTGTTCTTTGGCGAAGTTGGTCTTTGGCGAAGTTATTCCTTGGTGAAGTTATACTTTCTTCGTCTTCACGAAATACCGTTTCATTTGGTTCCAGCTCCTGTTTCGGTTTAAAAATGACGTCAATAAACATCCCTGAACTGGTGAATATGGAAGTTGAAGCTGGGTCAGCGACTAAAGCTAAAAAGTTACTTAAAGGCACTGATTTTGTTGTGTGGAAAGACAAATTTGAGCAGTATGTGAAATATCAAGATGCAAAGATGTGGGTATGCATTCAGGATGGTTATATCCCTCCAACAACTGAGTTTGAAGGACGTGAGCAACTGAAAAAATATAATAAGATGGAGGATGATGAGAAGAAGATGTAAGAGGCAGAAAGTAAGGCACTAGCTGCAATCACCATGGCACTACCTCAGGAAATTCTTCATACTTTCCGAAAGTACAAGACGGCTAGAGAATTGTGGGAAGCATTGGAGAGCCGCTATGAAGGTAACGTTGGAATTCGAAACTCCAAGATAAAGTTAAAAAACTCAGTTCTCGGTATTCAAGTATTTTAAGAATGAATCGCTTGATGACATCATTACAAGATACTATCACTTGATGACCGAATTGGACAACTACTCCATAAGGTATTCTGAGAGTGAGTTTGTGGAAAAACTTCTTGATGCTCTTCCATCAAGATGAGAGATGTACACAGTTCTGATGAAAGAAGATAAAGAATTTGATAGTTTTGATTTAGAGAAGGTGGTTAACAAGTTACGTAATTATGAACTTAAAATGTTACGAAAAGACGCCTACTGATCAGGTTCAGGATCCGGGAATGTATGGTGCAAAAGGCTCTACAAACTCAAGCTCTAAAACAGATTCGACCACCTATTACTCAGGCGGGGAACCAATTTCTATGCAAGATGGTCATGTTATGATGAATATGGATGGAGATATATGCTTTGTAGCAAGTGGAAGTGGTTCTTCAAAATCTCAATCTTCAGTCAGTAATTCTTCTACTAGTGCTTCAAATGTAAATTACTCAAAGATGCCTATGAGTGTAAAATCTGCTGAACAACAATTTGCCCTTTATGCCTCTTTCATTGCGTCTTATGAAAATTACATCAAGGGAAAGATAGTTGACCCAGCAACCTTGGATGAGGACTATGATTAGATAGATGCTGATGACATGGAAGAAATGGATCTGCAGTGGCAAATGGAGATGATAGTAAGAAGGGTAAAACGGTTTATGAAGAAGACTGGACGAAAATTCGTGGGAGAGAGACCGGGATTTGACAAGTCAAAGGTTCGTTGCTACAACTGTCAACAGAATGGACACTTTGCGAGAGAGTGCCCAAATGAGAGAGTTGAACGGGGTCAGAACAGGCCTACTCAGCAGAATGGGAATTGAAGTGAAATAAAAGTCATGGTTTCTCAACAGAATGGTGGATATAATTGGAACATCAAAGTTGAGGAGGTGATTGAGCAAGCCCATCTGGTGAATATCGTGAGTGAAAAAAGTGACAGGAAGTAGTGGAGGATCAAGCATACGAGGCAGAAGTGAATGATCAGCTCTCAGAGGTATGTTCTGAACCTCATTGTGAACAATGTGAAAAACTGTCTGATCACTTAAATGCTTTAACTGATCAGTATGTAAGTTTGGAAAAAGAATTAAAAATTATAAAAGAAGAACATCATTACTCTAAACAAAGGGAAAACAGTTACTCAGTCAAAATTAATGCTGGTGAAAAAGACATAAGATGCCTTAAGGCAACATTAGCTGAGAAAATCCAAGTAATCGATCTAAGTTATGAAGTTGTGGAAGAAAAAACCAAAATTATTGCTGAAAAGGACAAACAGATAGCTGATTATCAAGTGAAAGTGGTGGAACTAAACAGAAAACTTGAACAGTTTAGGAACTCTTCAATGATGCTTAATCATGTCCTAAGTGTTCAACGTTCTCCTAACGATAAAGGAGGAATTGGATACAATGAAGTTCCACCACCTTTTAACAATAACTACACTTATAATCCTTGTAATCAGCCACCTGTCTTTGTTAAACCTGATCAGACAGTAACGGGAAATGTCAGCTCCATCGACTCACCCGTTAGAGTTCAATCATGCAACACCAACGTTAAATTAAGCAATCATGAGAATCTCAATAAAGATGTTAATGAATCGATTCAGACAGAATCGTCAGTTGTGGATCAAGACTCCACGCATAAGGAGTCTGTGAACATTCGCAAAGTGGATGATGAAGTTGTGTTACTCAGAAGGGGGGAGAGTGATACTTTTAGCAAAACGAAATCTTCTTTAAACCCATTCGTTCCCCCTTATGTGAAACAAACTGTCAGTGAAGTAACTTCATCCTCTGCTGCAACTTCTGAAAAGAATGTTCGGATAGACACAGATTGTCCAAAGAAAATTAATTGTCCGAATAAAAGTTGTTTTCGATGTAACAAGGTAGGTCACTTTGTCAAGGGTTTCGGTGTGATTGACATTCACCTCTAGTAGAAAAGTAACCTTTGTCTTACGTGTTACGTGTTCCTTTACGTGTCTCTCGTTTAAAACCCTCGTATCGTATACGTAGGGGATTCCGCCCCCTCGTGTTACGAGATAATCCTGTGTTGATTTGGCTGGGAACCTACAATCGGTATCAGAGCGTTTGCTCGTGATTGTGTGGTTCGGGATTATCACACTTGTGTTAAACGAACTCCGCTAGACTTTTCGCGGAATCGTTTCACGTAAAACACCGTCTGTTCAGTCCATTCCTACATTACATTGTCCCTGTCGCACTCCATACTACCTTTTAATCATTCGAAACAAGAAAAACACTGCTCAAAATCAGATCTCGCGACCTGCGAAGTTGCCGTCACCTGTAGCTAGGGTTTCAGCGAAGTTATAACTGGCGAAGTTATTTGGTGAAGTTATTCTTTGGCGAAGTTGTTCTTTGGTGAAGTTATTCTTTGGTGAAGTTGTGAATTGGCGAAGTTACTTAGTGAAGTTATTTGGTGAAGTTGTGCATTGGCGAAGTTACTTGGTGAAGTTGTAGTCTGGTGAAGTTGTTCTTTGGCGAAGTTGGTCTTTGGCGAAGTTATTCCTTGGTGAAGTTATACTTTCTTCGTCTTCACGAAATACCGTTTCATTTGGTTCCAGCTCCTGTTTCGGTTTAAAAATGACGTCAATAAACATCCCTGAACTGGTGAATATGGAAGTTGAAGCTGGGTCAGCGACTAAAGCTAAAAAGTTACTTAAAGGCACTGATTTTGTTGTGTGGAAAGACAAATTTGAGCAGTATGTGAAATATCAAGATGCAAAGATGTGGGTATGCATTCAGGATGGTTATATCCCTCCAACAACTGAGTTTGAAGGACGTGAGCAACTGAAAAAATATAATAAGATGGAGGATGATGAGAAGAAGATGTAAGAGGCAGAAAGTAAGGCACTAGCTGCAATCACCATGGCACTACCTCAGGAAATTCTTCATACTTTCCGAAAGTACAAGACGGCTAGAGAATTGTGGGAAGCATTGGAGAGCCGCTATGAAGGTAACGTTGGAATTCGAAACTCCAAGATAAAGTTAAAAAACTCAGTTCTCGGTATTCAAGTATTTTAAGAATGAATCGCTTGATGACATCATTACAAGATACTATCACTTGATGACCGAATTGGACAACTACTCCATAAGGTATTCTGAGAGTGAGTTTGTGGAAAAACTTCTTGATGCTCTTCCATCAAGATGAGAGATGTACACAGTTCTGATGAAAGAAGATAAAGAATTTGATAGTTTTGATTTAGAGAAGGTGGTTAACAAGTTACGTAATTATGAACTTAAAATGTTACGAAAAGACGCCTACTGATCAGGTTCAGGATCCGGGAATGTATGGTGCAAAAGGCTCTACAAACTCAAGCTCTAAAACAGATTCGACCACCTATTACTCAGGCGGGGAACCAATTTCTATGCAAGATGGTCATGTTATGATGAATATGGATGGAGATATATGCTTTGTAGCAAGTGGAAGTGGTTCTTCAAAATCTCAATCTTCAGTCAGTAATTCTTCTACTAGTGCTTCAAATGTAAATTACTCAAAGATGCCTATGAGTGTAAAATCTGCTGAACAACAATTTGCCCTTTATGCCTCTTTCATTGCGTCTTATGAAAATTACATCAAGGGAAAGATAGTTGACCCAGCAACCTTGGATGAGGACTATGATTAGATAGATGCTGATGACATGGAAGAAATGGATCTGCAGTGGCAAATGGAGATGATAGTAAGAAGGGTAAAACGGTTTATGAAGAAGACTGGACGAAAATTCGTGGGAGAGAGACCGGGATTTGACAAGTCAAAGGTTCGTTGCTACAACTGTCAACAGAATGGACACTTTGCGAGAGAGTGCCCAAATGAGAGAGTTGAACGGGGTCAGAACAGGCCTACTCAGCAGAATGGGAATTGAAGTGAAATAAAAGTCATGGTTTCTCAACAGAATGGTGGATATAATTGGAACATCAAAGTTGAGGAGGTGATTGAGCAAGCCCATCTGGTGAATATCGTGAGTGAAAAAAGTGACAGGAAGTAGTGGAGGATCAAGCATACGAGGCAGAAGTGAATGATCAGCTCTCAGAGGTATGTTCTGAACCTCATTGTGAACAATGTGAAAAACTGTCTGATCACTTAAATGCTTTAACTGATCAGTATGTAAGTTTGGAAAAAGAATTAAAAATTATAAAAGAAGAACATCATTACTCTAAACAAAGGGAAAACAGTTACTCAGTCAAAATTAATGCTGGTGAAAAAGACATAAGATGCCTTAAGGCAACATTAGCTGAGAAAATCCAAGTAATCGATCTAAGTTATGAAGTTGTGGAAGAAAAAACCAAAATTATTGCTGAAAAGGACAAACAGATAGCTGATTATCAAGTGAAAGTGGTGGAACTAAACAGAAAACTTGAACAGTTTAGGAACTCTTCAATGATGCTTAATCATGTCCTAAGTGTTCAACGTTCTCCTAACGATAAAGGAGGAATTGGATACAATGAAGTTCCACCACCTTTTAACAATAACTACACTTATAATCCTTGTAATCAGCCACCTGTCTTTGTTAAACCTGATCAGACAGTAACGGGAAATGTCAGCTCCATCGACTCACCCGTTAGAGTTCAATCATGCAACACCAACGTTAAATTAAGCAATCATGAGAATCTCAATAAAGATGTTAATGAATCGATTCAGACAGAATCGTCAGTTGTGGATCAAGACTCCACGCATAAGGAGTCTGTGAACATTCGCAAAGTGGATGATGAAGTTGTGTTACTCAGAAGGGGGGAGAGTGATACTTTTAGCAAAACGAAATCTTCTTTAAACCCATTCGTTCCCCCTTATGTGAAACAAACTGTCAGTGAAGTAACTTCATCCTCTGCTGCAACTTCTGAAAAGAATGTTCGGATAGACACAGATTGTCCAAAGAAAATTAATTGTCCGAATAAAAGTTGTTTTCGATGTAACAAGGTAGGTCACTTTGTCAGCAACTGTTCGCTGAAGAGGAAGAAATCTAAAAATTTGAGGCCAACCAAAGCTGAAAAATGGAACGAACACTAAAACTGGTACGGGTAAAAATTCTAATGCCTCCAACTTTAATCGTTGGACAAATTTAAGATTTCAAAGAAACCAACCTCGTTTTTTCCCAGTTAATCATAGAATGGGTAACTTCGAATCCATTAACGATAGAAAATCAAGGATGTATGGATGGCTTTATAATCAGTTTTCTAGAAATCTTCCATTCAGATCAAATGAAAACCTCCCTCAAGGGAACTTTGGGCAACCAAGGAGTTGGATGCCGTTTGACAAGTTTGACCAACCCAAGACCAGAAGGGCTTGGGTCCCCCGCTTTTAATTTTTTTCTTTAACTGTGCAGGAACAGTCGAACAGGGCTGTGAACAACATGTGGGTTGTCGACAGTGGGTGTTCCCGGCACATGACTAGTAACAAGAAATTGTTACGTGATTTGAAAGCTGTACAAGGTGGAAGAGTTAGTTTTGCAGGAGAAAGTGGAGGAAGAATTTATGGAGTTGGTACTGTTACTAATGGGAAAATCAAGTTGGAGAAGGTCAATTTTGTGGAAGAGTTAAAGCACAATCTTCTGAGCGTCTCTCAGATCTGTGACAAAGACTACACTGTGCACTTTATAAAGGATGAAGCACTCGTACTTCATCCTGGTTTCAAGATTCCTGAAACCTGGATTGTGATGAAAGCTCCAAGAGAGAAGAATACATACGTGATGGACATGAGGTCCACCAAGATGGAGACAGAAGAATCATGCCTCTTGTCAAATGCAACAGAAACTGAGTCGGAATTGTGGCACCGAAGGATGGGTCATATCCATCTACGTAAGATGAACTACATTGTCAAGAATGAGCTGGTACTTGGGGTTCCATTAAAGAATTTCAACTTTGAAGACCAGTGTCTGTCATGCAAGAAAGGAAAGCAGCACAAGAAATCACATCACTCCAAATTGGTTAACTCAATTGCCACACCTTTGGATTTGCTTCACATGGATCTGTTTGGTCCTATCAATGTTAAAAGCCTGGGTGGAACATCCTATTGCTTGGTTGTGACTGATGATTACTCACGTTTCTCATGGGTTTATTTTCTGAAAGCTAAAGATGAAACAGTGCAGTTGGTAATTAACTTGATTACCAAAGTGGAAAACATTGTTGGGGGAAAAGTCAAGTTCATCAGAAGCGATAACGGAACAGAGTTCAAGAACTATCAAATGGAGATGTTTTGTCTGCAGAAAGGGATAGAGCATCAGTTTAGTGCACCATATACTCCGCAACAGAATGGAGTAGCTGAAAGGAAGAACAGAACTTTAATTGAGGGGGCCAGGACTATGCTGGCAGATGCTAAACTTCCCGTGGTGTTCTGGGCTGGGGCTGTTGCCACGGCTTGCTATATCCTTAATCGTGTTTTAACTGTCAAAAGATTACATAAAACTTGTTATGAATTAATGCATGGTCGAAAGCCAAATTTGAAAGGTCTGGAACCTTTTGGGTCCCCATGTTCGATCTTAAAGACTAACTCAAAATTTGGTGAGAAAGCTGATGAAGGTATTCTTGTTGGCTACGTAGTTGGGTCACCCAACAGAAGAGTCTTTAATCTATCGAACAATAAGGTTGAGGTGGTCTGTAACACTGACATTACAAGTTACAAATCACCAAAGCCTAGCACGGGACCAGCAGAGGCTTTCGATTATGATACATTATTCAAATCTTTTAATTTACCTTCTTTTGATTTTGCAGATACAGAAGAAAGAATGGCAACTTAGATGCTACTCGATGAAGATGAGGCATTTCTGCATCGTCCACAGCTCAATGAACCTCATGCTGTTTCAAGTGGTGATGACTTTATCAATCCGTTTCACACTCAACACAATTCAAATGAAATCTCTCCAAATCTTGGAGAAGACTTAGCGGTTGTCCTGTCCAAACCACCAGAATCCACAAGGATCATCCCCTGGAGAATGTAATCGGTAGTCCTTCCAATGGAGTACGAACAAGAAGGAGCTTGGAAGAAAACACATGTGTGTATGCAAGCATTAAAGACACCGGTATTATGAATGAATGCTTGTATGCTTGCTTTATCAGTCAGATTGAACCAAAGAACTATCATATGGCATTAAAGGATAGCTCGTGGGTAGAAGCCATGCAGGAAGAATTGGCTCAGCTTAACAAAATGGAAGTATGGTGTTTGGTTGAAAAGCCACGAGATGTGAATGCAATCGGTATGAAGTGGGTATTCAAATGCAAGAGAGATGAGAAAGGGGTAATCGTCCGAAACAAGGCAAGATTAGTAGTCAAAGGATTTAATCAACAAGAAGGGATCGACTACAATGAGGTGTTTGCTCATGTGGCAAGACTGGAAGCTATTCGACTTTTCTTGGCCTTTGCTGCACACAAAGATATGAAAGTGTTTCAGCTGGATGTTAAAAGTGCTTTCCTAAACGGCTAGGTCGATGAAGTGGTGTATGTCAAGCAACCTCCGGGATTTTCTGATCCAGACTTTCCAGATTATGTGTACAAGCTTAGTAAAGCATTATATGGCCTACATCAGGCTCCATGAGCTTGGTACGCAACTTTATCTGATTATTTGCTGGAAAATGGGTTTGTGAGAGGAAAGATAGACAGTACGTTGTTTGTCAAGTGGAATGGGAAAGAATTTCTTCTCGTTCAGGTCTATGTGGACGATATCATCTTCGGAGCCTCAAAGATTTCTATGTGCCAGGAGTTTGAAGCGGTTATGAAGAAAAGGTTTGAGATGAGCGCCATGGGTGAACTAACTTTCTTTTTGGGCTTACAGGTAGATCAGATGAAGGATGGCATGTTCATTCATCAAACTAAATATGTTCACGACGTGCTTAAACGTTTTAAGATGGAAGAAAGCAACCCGTTTGACACTCCGATTTGTGTCAACCATAAACTAGGTGCTGATTCCGACAGTGATGAAGATGTGGATCCCACTCAGTATCGAGCGATTGTAGGTTCTTTGATGTATTTAACTGCTTCCATACCTGACATCATGTTTGCAGTTTGTCTTTGTGCTCGTTTTCAGGCAAACCCAAAGGAGTCGCACATGAAAGGAGTGATGAGGATTTTGCGGTATCTTAAAGGGAAGCCTAAACTGGGTCTCTGGTATCCAAAAGGAGGAGAACTGGATCTGGTAGCATACACAGACTCAGATTATGGAGGATGCAACCAGAACAGGAAGTCAACTACTGGTGGCTGTCAATTTCTAGGAGGAAGATAGGTGTCGTGGCAATGCAAGAAGCAGACTTCTGTAGCCATATCCACCTGTGAAGTAGAATACATGGCTGCATCAAACTGCTGCTCCCAGGTTTTATGGATACAACAACAAATGCGAGATTATGGTCTGAATTTCACTCAAACTCCTATTTGCATTGATAACACTGCTGCTATCTCAGTAACTAACAATCCCGTGAAACACAGTAAAACAAAATATATTGACATTCGTCATCATTTCATACGGGATTGTGCTGAGAAGAAACTAATCTTGCTTGAAAAAGTTGATTCACTGGATAATTTTGCTGATCTTTTTACGAAAGCTATTGACTGGTCCCGTTTTCAAAACCTTATTGAGCTTAATGGGATGATCAATCCCGAGTAACTATGTTTTCCATTTGTCTTAGAAAAAAAAAATTACTATCGCTGAGAATTATGTCAGTTGCTCAAGGTTGAAGGACATATTCTTAAATATGTTTGGTCCTTGTATCTACGTGTAGATTCAAAGGATAGCCATTAACCTAATAACTGAAAGCCACTGGGGCGGTTGTGATGAGTTTTTATTCCTTCGCTGAAAATTATGTCGGTTACACTCAGTTGGCGGGACACATATTTGTATGTGTTTGGTCCTGCTAATCTACTGGATTTTCGGGATAGCCATTAACCCAAAGAATTAGAAGTGATCGGGGCGTCTGAATATAAAATTTCTTTTAGGGAAATGATATACTTTTTCAGTCTAAAGCTTCTCTTGAAGCTTCAAAATTGATGTTAAATTGAAAATTGATCCAACCTACAGAAAATGATAGATGAACTGATTTTTTGTGCCTAACGGGTGAAGTTATTAGGCTTAAAAGACTTTAGAACAGTCATTGGTTGGTACGGTAGCTTTCCATGGTGCGTAAAAGTTAATGTGATACAATGTTGGTACATGATGTCAGTAGTTCAGTGTCTAGTGTCTGTAATCGAGTCGTTTTGATTTGTGTTTGTATGTAAGCGAAGTTAGCTCACAAGTTCGCTGATACAGGCGAACTTGTGAACTAAGCGAAGTTAGTGACAACTTTGCCTGAACATGCCAGGCGAAGTTGTCGTGTTATATATTGATTAGGTTACGGCTTAATCAATAACATTAGGAGGGATTCAATCAGTGTATTCAGTTTACGTGTAACGAGTCCAGTATTAGTGATACATATCACGTGTTTAAGGTTGCAGTATAACGAGTATTTGTTTATTGTAACGTGTGTTTAATCGTATCGTCTTCTACACTCGTAACGTCTTACGTAGGGATTCCGTACCTACGTAAAACGAGATATCTCGTGTAGATCCGGCTGGGAACCTACAATTGGTATCAGAGCCTTAGGCTCTTATGCTATGGTTCGAGATCTGCGTTTTGGTGTTTCTGGCACGTTTCTGTTGCGTTTCTGGCCGATCAGCGCCGCAGGCGAAGTTGTAACAACTTCTGCCATAGGCGAAGTTAGAATAACTTCGCCATAGGCGAAGTTATAACAACTTCGCCTACTGGCCCAAGCCCAAGCCCGTGAAGTTGTGATTATATATATCGGCTGTGTCTTGTTTAGGTTGGTAATCCAGAAAGTTGAGTGAGTTTAGTGATCAGTTTATTTGTCTAGAGAGAAACCAAGAGTGAGAGTTGTGTGGGACGACCCGAGGTAGAGCTCACCTCGGGTCGGCCGTCATTTGTTTTCATGTTTGGTATGTAAGTGTTTCGGTTATTATATAAAAGATCTGCAGATGTGTTTATCCCATTCGTGTGTTTGTTCGTGTGTTTTTATGTGTGTAATCGTGTTCTTCGTCTTCTACACCATTAAACGAGCCTAGGAGGATTCCGCACTCCTAGACCTCGTGTGGATCTCGTATCGATCGGCGACGCCCCGGGGGGACCTACAAGTGGTATCAGAGCCTTAGGCTCTTATGCCTATGGCGAAGTTGTCCTAACTTCGTACATCGTATCCGCTGATCAGAATTGCATAGCGACGGTCACAAAATGCACCAACAGACTCCCCTTTGACCGTTGCTCTCAATTCTAACAAACACAAAAGATCATCTGTTACAAAACATGCAGCAACAGACTCCCTCTTAACTGATGATCTTCTGTTTGTTCTTCAACCAGCCGTGTCTGAAACTGTCTTGTAGCTTCACAAATCTACCAATCACCCAGCGTCTTCCATATCCGATCTCCCCTTCAGTGTAAGCTTCTCCGACTATATAGATTGAGGTCTTTGAAATGCATGCATCCCCGTGCCTAATTAATCATCTCAAACAATCACGTGAGTCCTTCTGACTTCACAACACGTGAAGTTCTTCTAACTTCACCAACACGTGAAGTTGGGCTCCCTCCACAACTTCACCAACACGTCGGCATACGATAAGGTTTAATCTTCAACTACTCAACAACAAGTGATCAATTTCATCACAAAACCACCTTGACAGAATCTAACACACATGACCATTAATTAATCCGAAGCATCTTCAATCACCATGGATAACGATCAAGAACATATAACACTTTAATTCCCGATTAAATCCAACTTGTTCCAGAATTTTCACTTTAATAAATAAGCATCACGTTTTAGGATCCAATTCTCGAACGCCTTGAAAATAACATAAATAATATGCTCTGACCGCAATCCAGTAATGACGAAAACCTTCAGTTCAATTTGACTTTCTTCAGTTGGTCAACCTCGAACAACAACAATTTTATTGCCCACAAACACCCAAATATGTGTCAATATCCAGTCTCAATCAATATCCCATTCACAAACTCAACTCCAAATCCAGAGTTGACACATATTTGTTCACACGTAAGACCCAGAGATAACAAGTTTCACTCGTTGACGGAACAACGTCTTCGGTTTCACTCGTTGACGGAACAACGTCTTCCATATCCGTATCAATCGGGAGATGAAATTATTTTTCAAGTCTACTACTTCGTAAGAAGTTCCTTTACTATGTTTAACAGAAAATTGATCCAACCTTGGAAAGTGATAGATATACTGATTCTGTGTGCTTAACTAGTGAAGTTATTAGGCCTAAAAGACTTTAGAACAGTCATTGTATGTCATGGTAGCTTTTTATGGTGCGTAAAAGTAGAAGTGATACTAACTAAATCTACTCGATTTTACGTGGAAACTTCTTAACAATTGTGCATGTCTCCATATATATCTTTCCGAATGATAGGCAGAAAAGCGATTACCCAGTCATACACGAGCCCGTGAGTGTTCTGGTTCCCGTGAAGATAGCGTGTCAAGAAACTGCAGTGATCCAGATTCGGGACTTGCAGTAGTTTATCTGAAGTTTGTGTAAATACTTAAAAAAAAAAAAATTAGTTATTGAGACATTATAGAGTTCATAATGATAAGACTTCTCAATCAAGATGCAAGATAGAGAACGAGATTAAGAGTCCAAAGATCGAAGAGTTCCTACTATTTAATCAGACA
The DNA here is from genome assembly GCF_021521415.1 of Bidens hawaiensis. Taxonomy (NCBI): domain Eukaryota; kingdom Viridiplantae; phylum Streptophyta; class Magnoliopsida; order Asterales; family Asteraceae; genus Bidens; species Bidens hawaiensis. Next base: position 1,580,131 of record NW_027491306.1, read on the forward strand.
CTACGGGTCGAGGTCAACTCGGGGTGACTTGGGGAAAGGCAAATACGCTTTTGAGAATAGATAGGAGGCATCATAATCTCTGAGTTGTTGCCCACTTAAGTTTTGAGCTTAATTGAACCGAACCCATATCACAGAAACGATGAAAACCATTTTAAGTTAATTACCTGCTTACAACCTGTCTCTTTATGTCATAATAAAGCTGAACACGGATCTGTGTGACAGTCACGTAGTTAGTATGATTCCTGTTCGGATCTTTTCTAAAACATGGTAGTCCCTATCGAGACTGAAATTTGATCCCGTGTACTTTAAATTTTAAAATTTTTCTACTTATGTAGTTGTATGATTTTATATCTGGTTACTTGGTCTGGATCGTATCATTTAACACATTAAAGGTTGTTTTAAAACTTAATTGCAAATTGTTCAAATTATGGGGTTTGTTTTGAAATTTTTTTTAATTCCAGCGAAGTTGAACATAACTTCGCCATTTATAGGCGAAGTTATCCATAACTTCGCCGGAACAACTCTGACCCTATATAAAGGAATTCATAGGTCAAACTGGTCCATTATTTTCCAAAACTCCAGCGAACTTATCTATCAAATCCCTAGGCGAACTTATCGTATACCTGGGCGAACTTCATCTCGTTCTTTCTGTATTCAATTTTCTCAAGTTCTAATCCGTGTTTAAAGGTGTGTAGGGTAATCGAATCGATTAATCATGTTCATTAACGTTTATCATCGGTCGATTCGACCCGTTTCACGTCCTCGTTTTTCGAACCCTTAACAACCTATTTTCAAACGTATCTTTACGTGTTCATAATCAATCTAATCGTCTAAATCGTCATTAAATCAAGTTTTATGAGATCCGCAAGCTCAAAATTGACCAAATCACGTCCTTCGATAAACCTAACTGATGCCGTTTCATATTCGGCGAAGTTACAGTTTAGGCGAAGTTGTCCGTAACTTCGCCTGAGGTTTAATTTCGCCTGATAATTATTTTTGAAACAGTTTATGAGGCGATGTTGTGGTTAGGCGAAGTTACCATTAACTTCGCCTGGACTTTTTTACTTAACAGTTAACAGACAAAGTTAAAGTTGAAGCGAAGTTGTTTCCTAACTTTGCCCCACCTTTAACTTCGCCTATACTGAAAAGATCACAACTTCGCTCTTGGTACCAGGCGAACTTGTGATTTGCTTTGTCGCTTATCTAACTTAGTCTGTTTGGTGCAGATATGGCTGCTATAGGTGGTGTAGGCGGTGATGACGGTGGTGATAACCAAAGACAGTTCTTCCCGGGTCACAACATGTATATAACATTAGACCCGGAGGCGAGCGGAGTTGATGATTTCCGCGAAATCATCACATTCCTACTACGCTCGCGTATATTCCACGCGATTACGACAACACTGCCAATATCCTTGCCAAACATTGAGGATTTTTGGCAGACCGTGGAATATGATTGTAGGGTCGAGCCCCCGGTGATGCGAGCAACAGTCAACAATCACATTGTTCAGTTCTCATCTGAACAAATCCGGGTGGCTTTACGTTTTGGAGATGAGACAAGAGATGACCCGACAGATTTTGTAGCTCCTTTCTGTGATGGAGCGTTTTTTAGGATGGGATACTCAGGTCCCTTGGGAGATACCCAGAGAAGGAAGGGATTTTTGCTTGACCAGTGGCGCTTTCTCATGCATGTCATGATTGTTTGCATGTCAGGAAGAAAGGCGGGCACTGATGGCATGGGCGCGACCATGCAGTTGGCTATGACTGCTCTGACTTATAACAAGCGTTACAGCTTTAGTCAGATGGTCTTCTACGAGATCGATCGACAACGAAGAGCGGTGGCGCGTGAGAGATTTATCATGTATCCAAGATTTCTCCAAATGATCTTGGATCATGTTGCTCCAACGCTACCTCAGCGCCGCCCAATCCGATACGTAGAAAGTGTGAGTAAAAGGATCTTTGCCCAATGCAGATCCTCCAGTGCGAGGAGCAAACCTGAGCTCCGTCCTCGACATACTCCACTATTCGGGTACTTAATCAACCCGGGGTATGTGCCTGCTCGTGGGGACGAGTTTCGGGACCCGGCACCACAACAGGCAGGAGCACCTCAAGCTATACCTGCTGCTCCTGTTGTGTTACCGGAGGAGAACATAGATCTTGACGCAGAGTTTGGCGGTCAGGGATTTTTTGACATGGAAAGCGTTAATCCAGAGGAGAATGTACAGGTCTCGGTTGAACAAGCTTCGGGTGTGAATGTTACTAGGGCAGCTACAACGGTGTCTGACTCAGATTCTGATGATGAATTGACCGAAGCGAGACGGATTTTGGTAACACATGAACGGACTCATGGGAAAAGAAAGAGAGCTGATGATGATAGTGAGTCAGACTATGAAGAAGAAGTTCAACAGTTGATCCGGAGATCAAGAAGGGAACGGATAGGTGCAGGATCGGGAGCCGGTGAGAGCTCGAGGGTGGTACGTTTCACCCCACCCGCACTGTCCGGTATGACAATGGTTCCCTCATCATTACAGGTTACAAGGCCAAGCACCACGGACATTCCCGTGGTGGCTACCTCATCCTCATTTGGCCTCCCACTCACTTCATTTAAACTATCGGCTCCGGAGATTGTCTCGTTGCCACCTCCAACTCTTACTCCAACGGAGGTTGTGGCACATTTTATTGAGTCGATGGTTGTGGCCACTGCAGGGTTATCGGTGACGATACCACCTGCGGTTACGTCTACTTCTGAGGTCCCGGATACATCGGCAATCCCTCTTCAATACACTCACGATATATCTCATATGAGGTTTGATTTCGATGCAACCCTATCAGACTCTGAACGAATAGCAGCACTTGAACGGGTCGTGGCAGAGCAGTCAAGGATTAATCTTATCCAGACCCAGGCTATTCAACGCCTAGTTGCAGAGAATCAGATGCAGTCGTCCCTGCTGGTAGAACATGGAAAAATCATAGATGCTCTGAAGGAGTTCTTGGCATCTCAGGGGGAGACGAGCTGTAAAGGCGATGAGTTGAGGACCAAGAGGAGAAATGATCAAGACGATGATCCCAATGCATCGAAAGGTGCAGGTGGTGAGTTGCCAAGAACTGTACAAGCTCTTGGGACTTCCACAACTCAGGGGGAGTCGACAACTGCAGCTGGTGGTGATGATGTGGTGGTAGTGGAGGTTGAGGAGATGGATGATGACTTTATGTGTGATGATGATGTATTACCGAGTGATGAGATAGAGAAGATTGGTGAACAGATTGTGATTGATGATGAGATAGAAGAGGGAGAGATAGTAGAAGAGAATGTAGAGCATGAGATTCCAGAAGTCGATAACGCAGATATGAGTAAAGAGATGGGAAATGATGAGACTGAATGGGAAGAGCAGCCTAGATGGAAAGAAGGCTATGTTCAGTGGTTCGTCAAAACGAAGAAACCAGCGGTCCCTACTATGTTTAAGAAGACTTACAATATTAGAGGCTATGCTGAAGCGAGAAAAGGGATTATTTGCTGGATATACGATGAGCAGTTGAGGCTCTTCGTGATTAAGAGATATGATGGTATTCAGTACTTCAAAAGAATGTTGAGATCGTTGAACACACTGCCAGAATGTGAAGTGAAAGACTTAGCCAGATTGGGATTGATAAATTGAAGTGATGATAATATGGCTAGAGTCATCGGGAAGATAGTATGGAAGGAGAGTATAAAGGAAAAGAAGTTTGAGCTGCTGAAACCACAGAAGGGTAAACTTATCAAAGATAAAGATAGAGGGTTGAGAGCAGATGGCAAGCCTTGGATGATTATGAAGTATAAACCGATCCGGTGTTTGAAAGAAGTGCCGATGAAACAAATGCCCAAGGATGTGCTCAAAGAGTTGAAGTGGTGGTATGTAGATTGTGAGACAGCTGAAGCAGTGATGGAAGACGAAGATGAACAAGAGCTGCTGAGAGTCTATGATCCGATGCATCTAGTTAACCTGTCTCGAGCTGATCTGCAGGTGCTGAATGAGAAGAAAATCTTTTATATTCCTGCTTGGAAAGACGAAGCGAGGAAATATCAAAGAGTTGTGTCGGTATGTGTACGAGAAGGAGTGAATGCTTAAAGATGACGATTCAAGATTGTTGAAGATTACAAGACACGTGTTTGAAGATAAAGAGATGAAGCTACTGCCAAGGGGGAGTCTGTTGGTATATGTACCAGTAGTTCAGTGTCTAGTGTCTGTAATCGAGTCGTTTGGATTTGTGTTTGTATGTAAGCGAAGTTAGCTCACAAGTTCGCTGATACAGGCGAACTTGTGAACTAAGCGAAGTTAGCGACAACTTCGCCTGAACATGCCAGGCGAAGTTGTCGTGTTATATATTGATTAGGTTACGGCTTAATCAATAACATTAGGAGGGATTCAATCAGTGTATTCAGTTTACGTGTAACGAGTCCAGTATTACTGATACATATCACGTGTTTAAGGTTGCAATATAACGACTATTTGTTTATTGTAACATGTGTTTAATCGTATCATCTTCTACACTCGTAACATCTTACGTAGGGATTCCGTACCTACGTAAAACAAGATATCTCGTGTAGATCCGGCTGGGAACCTACATACAAATTAAATCTGCTCGATTTACTGTGGAGAGTCATTTTAAAATGTGCATGTCTCCACATATATCTCTCCGAATGATAGGCAGAAAAGTGATTACCCAGTCATACACTAGCCCGTTAGTGTCTTGATCCCCGCGTATATTGTGTTATCCTTCTGCAGTGATCCAGATTCGGGACTTGCAGGTGTTTGTTATAGTTCTAAAAAAAAAAGGGGATTATTATGTCTCATTGCCTTTGAAATTCACAAAGTCTAAAACAACATGGATGAGGCAACAACTGAGTCTTGTGCAAGATGTACATTGTTTAAATCAGACACTACAGGTCAAAGTCAACTCGGGGTGATCTGGGGAAAGCCAAATACGCCTTGAGAATAGATAGGAGGCATCACAATTCCTTAAGTGATGTCCATCTAAATTTTGAGCCTAATTGGACCTAATCCGTATCACTGGAGCAATGAGAATCATGCTAAGTTTTATACCTGCCTTCAACCTGTTTCTCTATGTCATAATAATGCTGAACATGGATCTTTGTGACAGCCTCTTAATCAGTATAATTCCATGTTCAGATCTTTTCTTAAACATGCTGGGTTCTCTACAGACTGAAATTTGATCCCGTCAATGCGATTTTTCTTATGTTTATTTGATATTATTTTATACGTTTGTCTTCTGTGAATAACATAAACTCTTCAACGACTAGTGGCTGAGAACCAAATTCAGTCATCTCTTCTTATTGAACATGGTAAACTTTTTGATACGCTTAAACAGTTCTTAGCATCTCAGGGGAAGACCAGTTGCAAAGGGGATGAGTTGAGAACCAAGAGGAGTGAGGACAGAGATGATGATCCCAATGCTTCGAAAGATGCAGGTGGTGAGCTGCCAAGAACTGAACAAACTCTTGGAGCTTCCACATCTTAGGGGGAGTCTACTGGTCCATCTGGCAGTGCAAGTGGTGAGAGGTTGTGGTGGATGATGAGGCTACTGATCCATCTGGCAGTGCAAGTGGTGAAACTGTTGTGGTATGAGGAAGATATGGATGAACATGTGTTGCCTCTTAGTGAGATTGAAAAGCTTGGTGAACAGATTGAGATTGACAGTGGCTTAGAGGAAGGTGAGATACCTGATGATAGTGTTGAACATGATATTCCAAGTCAAGAACGTGTGGGTCAATATGATAATATGTCGGGTGATTCTAAGTGGGAGGAATAGCCACGGTGGAAAGAAGAATATGCTCATTGGTTTAACAAAACAAAGAAGCCAGTGGTACCAACGATGTTCAAAAAGAGTTATAATATTAAAGGGTATGCTGAATCGAAAAAAGGTATTATCTGTTGGTTGTATGATGATCAACTAAAAGTATTTGTGGTGAAAAGATATGATGGGATTCAGTATTTTGCTAAGAAGTTGAGATCATTCAATACGTTACCTGAGTGTGAGGTGAAGGACTTGGCTCGTTTAAGGTTGATTAATAGGAGTGGGGACAACTTTGCTAGTTGGGTTGGTAAAATAGTGTGGAGTGAAGTTGTTAAGGAGAAAAAGTTTGAGTTGTTGAAGCCTCAAAAGGGGAAGCTGGTTGAAGATACAGATCGAGGAATGCGGGCTGATGGCAAGCCCTGGATGGTGATGAAGTACAAACCGATTCATTGTATGAAAGAAGTTCCAATGAAGACTATGCCTCAAGATGTGTTAAAAGATCTTAAATGGTGGTATGTTGATTGCCAAACTGCTGAAGCCGTGATGGAAGATCAAAATGAACAGGAGATCTTAAGGGTGTATGATCCTATGCACTTGGTTAATTTGTCTCAAGCTGATTTGCAGGTACTAAACGAAAAGAAGATTTTTTATATTCCTGCTTGGAAAGATGAAGCGAAGAAATATCAAAGGGTGGTCTCAGTTTGTGTGAGACAAGGTGTACATGCTTGAAGATGGAAGGTACGGCTTTTTGGATTACATTACGAGACGAAGATATAAGAGAAATGAAGCTACTGCCAAGGGGGAGTCTGTTGGTGCATTGTGCCAGTAGTTCATTTGTCTCGAGTTTATCGTGTCTGTAATCATTACGATGTTTGTTTTGTCTTGATAAACTAGTTAGTTTGGTTTGGTTTTGGCGAACTTCTGTTATGGCGAAGTTAGGGACAACTTCGCCTGGGGTGTTAGGTGAAGTTGTCGTGATATATTAACCTAACTTGCGCCGTTAGTTGCTAAGGCTTTTGGAGTGTTCGTCTTGTAAGCCGCAGTAGGGTTTCGGTGTGATTGGCATTCACCTCTAATAGAAAAGTAACCTTTGTCTTACATGTTACGTGTTCCTTTACGTGTATCTCGTCTAAACACTCGTGTCGTATACGTAGGGGATTTCGCACCCTCGTGTTACGAGATAATCCTGTGTTGATCCGGCTGGGAACCGACATACCCGGACCGAACCTAATACGTGGCATATAATGAGGAAAATGGTTATTCTTGCATTTTAGTGATGTCCTATAATTCTTAATGAACCATTTTTGAACCCTTAAAACGTGCTGATCCAAGCATTTTCGCACCCTCTTCTGTGGCTTTGCCGATTTCGGTTGCTATCCACTATCTAGTTCCTCCACATACTCGCTAACCTTCATATGATGTGGCGAATCAACTACCTCCATATTCCGATCCTCTTCATTTGCCACTTCCTCTTCTTTTCCGTTTGGTGCATTCTTGATCTCCATTGTTGGCTTTCCCATGATTAGTGTCTCTAAGTAGATAAGATCGCCAACAGGGTCAAATTCTCCATCTTCTTCATAAACGGGTAAACCCACCAACTCATCACCAAACTCATCCTCCCAAGATGGTGCATGCTGTAGGTTCCCAGCCGGATCAACACGGAATATCTCGTTCTACGTAGGTGCGGAATCCCTACGTAAGACGATACGAGCGTAGAAGACGATACACGTTAACACGATCAAACACACGTTACAATAAACAAAGACACGTTGTATTGCAACTGGAAACATGTGATTCACTGATCACCGATTACACAAAACTCGTAAACTCTAATGATAACTCAAAACTATTAAACTATTCTGCCGTAACCTAGACTATTTAACAGTCGACAACTTCGCCTAACATGTTTAGGCGAAGTTGTCCCTAACTTCGCTTATTCCACAAGTTCGCCTATATCAGCGAACTTGTGAGCTAACTTCGCTTAATACAAAATACAAATCCAACTAACTCGATTACAGACACTAGACACTGAACTACTGACATCATGTACCAACAGACTCCCCCTTGGCAGTAGCTTCATCTTTCTATCTTCAAACACGTGTCTTGTAATCCCAAAAATCTTGTATCTTTCATATTCAAGCATGAACGCCTTCTCGTACACAAACCGAAACAACTCTTTGATACTTCTTTGCTTCTTCTTTCCAAGAAGGAATATAAAATATCTTTTTCTCGTTTAGCACCTGCAGATCAGCTTGAGACAAATTCACCAAGTGCATTGGATCATACACTCTCAGCAGCTCTTGTTCATCTTCATCCTCCATTACTGCTTCAGCAGTTTCACAATCAACATACCACCACTTCAGATCTTTGAGCACATCCTTGGGCATTTGTTTCATCGGCACTTCTTTTAGACACCGGATCGGCTTATACTTCATGATCATCCAAGGCTTGCCATTTGCTCTCATTCCTCTGTCTTTGTCTTCAACAAGTTTTCCTTTCTGTGGTTTCAACAGCTCGAACTTTTTCTCCTTTATACTTTCCTTCCAGACAATCTTCCCAATGACCCTAGCCATGTTATTATCACTCCTGTTTATCAACCCCAACCTGGCTAAGTCCTTCACTTCACACTCAGGAAATGTATTCAACGATCTCAACAGCCTCTTGAAATACTGAACCCCATCATACCTTTTAATCACAAAGAGCCTCAACTGCTCATCATATAACCAGCATATAATCCCCTTTTTCGATTCAGCATAACCCCTGATGTTGTAACTTTTCTTGAACATAGTAGGGACCGCCGGTTTCTTAGTCTTTACGAACCACTGAGCGTAGCCTTCTTTCCATCTTGGCTGCTCCTCCCATTCCGTCTCATCGCTTCCCATATCTTGACCCATATATGCCTTATCAACTTCCGGAATCTCGTGCTCAATGTTCTCCTCTACAATCTCTCCCTCTTTAATCTCACTGTCTATGACAATTTCAGCACCAATCTTCTCTATCTCTTCAAACGGTAACACATCATCATCACCTATAACATCATCATCCATCATCTCAGCATCCACGACCACCACCTCATCACCCCCTGAACCGCCAGCTGCACTTGTTGACTCCCCCTGAGATATGGAAGTCCCAAGAGCTTGTTCAGTTCTTGGCAACTCTCCACCTGCACCTTTCGATGCATTGGGATCATCGTCTCGATCATTACGCTTCTTAGTCCTCAGCTCATCACCCTTACAGCTCATCTCCCCCTGAGATGCCAAGAACTGTTTCAAAGCATCAATTATTTTTCCATGTTCGATCAGCAGGGACGACTGTATCTGATTCTCTGCAACGAGGCGCTGAATAGCATGGGTCTGGATAAGATTTACCCTTGATTGTTCTGCCACGACCCTTTCAAGCGCTGCTATTCGTTCCGAGTCGGATAAGGTTGCATCGAAATCAAGCCTCAGATGTGATATATCTTGAGTGTACTGAGGAGGGATTTCCAATGTAACCGGGACCTCAGAAGTAGGCGTAAACGTAACCGCAGGTGGTATCGTAACTGACAACCCTGCAGTAGCAACAACTGTCGACTCAATAAATCTTGCGACGACCTCCAATGGAGTAAGAGTTGGAGATGGCAAGGACACAATCTCCGGAGTCGAGAGTTGGAATGTAGTGGGTGGTAGGCCGAATGAGGATGAGGTAGCCACCACGGGAACGTCCATGGCGCTTGGCCTTGTAACTGGTAATGATGTCGGAACCATGGTCATACCGGACAGTGCGGGTGGAGTGAAACGTACCACCCTTGAGCTCTCACCAACTCCTGAACCTGCACCTGTCCGTTCCCTTCTCGATCTACGAACCAACTGATGTAAATCTTCTTCAAAATCTGAATCACTGTCATCATCGTCTCTCTTTCTCTTCCCTTGAACCCTTTCTTGTGTTACTAAAATCCGTCTCGCTTCAGCCACATCATCATCTGACGAAACAGAATCAGCCACCGTCGGAGCTGCCCTAGCCACATTCACACTAGAAACCCGGGCTACCGATACCTGTACATTTTCTTCAGGATCAACACGCTCCATATCAAAAAATCCTTGACCGCCAAACGCTTCATCAAGGTCTACATTTTCCTCCGGTGACACAACAGGAGCAACAAGTATAGCTTGTTGTACCTCAGGTGGTTGAGTTGCTCCAGCCTGTTGTGGTTGAGGATCCCGAAACTCGTCCCCACGAGCTGGAACATACTCTGGGTTGATTAAGTACCCGAATAATGGAGTATGTCGAGGACGGAGCTCAGGCTTGCTTCTTGCACTCGATGATCTACACTGAGCGAAGATCCTCTTGCTTACACTTTCCACATATCTAATTGGGCGGCGCTGAGGTAACGTGGGAGCAACATGATTCAAGATCATTTGAAGGAATCTTGGATACATCAGAAATTTCTCACGCGCCACCGCTCTTCTTTGACGGTCTATCTCGTAGAATACCATCTGACTAAAGCTATAACGCTTATTGTAAGTCAGTGCAATCATCGCCGACTGCATGGTGGCACCCATTCCATCTGTACCAGCCTTTCTCCCAGACATACACACGGTCATCACGTGCATGAGAAAGCGCCACTGGTCTAGCAAGAACCCCTTGCGTCTCTGAGTATCCCCCAAAGGACCAGAATATCCCATCCTCAGAAACGCACCATCTCGGAATGGAGCTACAAAGTCTGTAGGATCGTCTCGCGTTTCATCCCCAAATTGTAAAGCCACCCTGATCTGTTCAGACGAGAACTGAACTATCTGATTGTTAACCGTTGCACGCATAACCAGGGGCTCGACTTGACAGTCATATTCCACTGTCTGCCAGAAATTCTCAATGTTTGGCAAAGATATCGGCAGTGTTGTGGTAATCGCGTGGAATATACGCGAGCGGAGTAGAAACGTGATGATCTCGCGGAAATCATCTACACCGCTCACATCCAGGTCCAAAGTGATGTACATGTTATGCCCCGAGAAAAACTGTCGGTTGTTGTCTCCACCTTCATCACCACCTGCACCACCTGCTCCAGCTACAGCTGCCATTTCTGCAACAAAAACAGACTAAGTTAGAGAAACGTCGAGGCAAATCACATGTTCGCCTGTTACCATGAGCGAAGTTGTGATTTATTCTGTATAGGCGAAGTTAGAGGTGGGGCGAAGTTGAGAACAACTTCGCCTCAACTTGAACTTCGCCTGATAAATGTTAAGTTAAAAGGGCCAGGCGAAGTTAATGATAACTTCGCCTAACCACAACTTCGCCTCATATACTATTACATAATTAATTGTCAGGCGAAGTTAAACCTCAGGCGAAGTTAAGGATAACTTCGCCTAAACTGTAAGTTCGCCTGAATCTGAATCAGCAACAGTTAGACGTTCAATACGAAGTGATTTCGGTCAATTTGGAGATTGCGGATCTCGTAAAACATGTTTTTAAGACGATCTAGACGATCAAGTTGATTACGACCACGTAATAACAGGTTTGAAAATCGGGTGTTGAGGTTTCGAAAGACCGAGGGCACGAAACGGGTCGAAACGACTTTTGATTTACATCAATGACAGTGATTATACGATACAACAACCCTACACACCATTAAATCGGATTAGAACTGAGGAAAAATAACACAGATGATTCGATGCAATAAGTTCGCTTAGGGTTACAGGAAGATAAGTTCGCCGGATTTTGAAAATAATAACAAGTCTGACCTAAAATTTCCTATATATAGGGTCAAAGTTATACAGGCGAAGTTATGGATAACTTCGCCTATTGCAGGCGAAGTTATGGATAAGTTCGCCGGTATTACACTTTACAAAACAAACCCCTATAATTTGAACAATTTGCAATTAAGTTTTACATCCTTTAAAGCGTTAAATGATACGATCAAGACCAAGTAACCAGGTATTAAATCATACAACTACATAAGTAGAAAAAATTTTAAAAATAAAGTACACGGGATCAAATTTCAGTCTTGACAGGGACTACCACGTTTTAGAAAAGATCCGAACAAGAGTCATACTAATTACGTGACTGTCACACAGATCCATGTTCAGCTGTATTATGACATAAAGAAACAGGTTGTAAGCAGGTAAATAACTTAAAATGGTTTTCATCGCTTCTGTGATACGGGTTAGGTTCAATTAAGCTCAAAATTTAAATGGGCAACACATTAGAGATTGTGATGTCTCCTATCTATTCTCAAAGCGTATTTGGCTTTCCCCAAGTCACCCCGAGTTGACCTCGACCCGTAGTGTCTGATTAAATAGTAAGTACTCTTCGATCTTTAAACTCTTCTTCCCGTTCTCTTTCTTGCATCTTGATTGAGAAGTATTAACATTATAAGCTCTAGAATGTCACAGTTTTTTTTTTTTTTTTTTTTTTTTTTTTTTTTTTTTTTTTTTAATAACAAGATTTACACAGTTTCAGAGACGTAAACAACTGCAAATCCCGAATCTGGATCACTGCAGTTTCTTGACACGCTATTTTCACGGGAATCAGAACACTCACGGGCTCGTGTATGACTGGGTAATCGCTTTTCTGCCTATCATTCGGAAAGATATATATGGAGACATACACAACTCTTAAGGAGTTTCCACGTAAAATCGAGGAGATTTAGTTAGTATCACTTCTACTTTTACGCACCATAAAAAGCTACCATGACATCCAATGACTGTTCTAAAGTCTTTTAGGCCTAATAACTTCACTAGTTAAGCACACATAATCAGTTTATCTATCACTTTCCAAGGTTGGATCAATTTTCTGTTAAACATAGTAAAGGAACTTCTTACGAAGTAGTAGACTTGAAAAATAATTTCATCTCCCTAAAAAAATCTTTTAACTTCTATCACCCCGATCAAGTCGAAGTCTTCAGGTAAACGGCTATCCTGAAGATCCAATGGATCAGCTGGACCGACCACATACAAGTATGTGTCCCTCTAACTAAGTATGAACGACTAATTTTCAGCGAAAGAATTAAAAATACATCATAAACCGCCCCGGTCACTTTCAGTCATCTGGTTAATGGCTATCCTTATATTCTACAAGTAGAAATGAGGACCAAACATATCCGAAGATATGTCCTTCAAACTGAGGCAACCGACATAATTCTAAGCGATAGTGACCTTTTTTTTTTTAAACAAAAACGAAAAACACAGTTACTCGGGATTGATCATCCCATTCAGCTCAACAAGGTTTTGAAAACGAGTTTTGTCAAACGCTTTAGTAAACAAGTCAGCGACATTATCTAACGTATCAACCTTTTCGAGCACAATCAATTTCTTCTCAACACAATCCCGTATAAAATGATGACGGATGTCAATGTGTTTAGTTTTGCTATGCTTGACGGGATTGTTAGTTACTGAGGTAGCAGCAGTGTTATCTATGCAAATAGGAGTATGAGTGAAATTCAGACCATAATCGCGCAATTGCTGTTGTATCCAAAGAACCTGGGAGCAGCAGTTCGATGCTGCCATGTATTCTGCTTCACAGGTAGAAATGGCGACTGAGGTCTGCTTCTTGCACTGCCATGACACTAATCTGCCTCCAAGAAACTGACATCCACCTGTTGTTGACTTCCGATTCTGATTGCATCCTCCATAATCAGAATCTGTGTAGGCGACTAACTCCAAGTCTCCTCCTTTCGTGTACCACAACCCTAGCTTAGGCTTGCCTTTGAGATATCGCAATATGACGGCTTCAAATTCCTGACACATGGCGACTTTTGATGCAGCAAAGATGATGTCGTCCACGTAGACTTGCACCAGAAGAAAGTCGCTTCCTTTTCTCTTAAAGAATAGTGTGCTATCGATCTTTCCCCTTTCAAATTCATTCTCAAGCAACTAATCGGATAGAGATGCGTACCAGGCACGAGGGGCCTGATGTAGCCCATATAGCGCTTTACTTAGCTTGAACACGTGATCAGGAAAGTCTGGGTCAGGAAAACCCGGAGGTTGCTCAACGTACAGAAATCATGCTTCTGGTATCTTGAAACCAGGATACAGTACGATCGCTTCATCTTTGGTAAAGTGCACAGTGTACTCTTTGTCACAGATCTGAGATACACTCAGCAGATTATGCTTCAGTTCTTCAACGAAATTCACCTTCTCTAACTTCATTTTGCCATTAGTCACTGTCCCAATTCCAGTAATCCTTCCACCACTCTCTCCAGCAAAACTAACTCTTCCTCCCTGAACAGGTTTCCACTCGTGTAACAAATTCTTGTTACCCGTCATGTGCCGGGAACAGCCGCTATCCACAACCCATAGATTGTTTGCAGCCCTGTTCAACTGTTCCTGCACGATCAAAGCAAAGGATTAAAATCTGGGGACCCAAGACCTATTGGTCTTGGGTCGATACATCTCGTACTTTGGCTGTCCAAAGTTAGTATTAGAATGATTTCTGTAAGTCCTAAAAGGATACAGTCTAGTAGATTGACTATGAGGCCATCCAAACCTTCGTGAATTAAATAAATTATTACTAAAGATTTGGTTGTTAACAGGGAAAAACTGAGATCGATTTCTTTGAAAAGCAGGATTAGTCCAATGTCTGAACTTTGATGAGTTTTCATTTTTACCATTATAGTAAGAACTGTTAGTTCTATTCTCAGTTTTCGAAGGCCTCATACCTCTGAATCTCTGCTTCAGAGGGCAATCAGCAATCAGGTGTCCTATTTGATTGCATCTTAAACAACTCCTGTGTTCAACTTTCGTATCAATAGTTGTTTTAGATGTTGAGGCTGCATTACTCCCCGTTTGTCTAACATATGGTGGGACATACGGGTTTAGTGGAGAATTCTTTTTAGTTGGTTTATTTTCCTCTCCACGTTTTAGTAACACTTCCTCTACTTTTGTCTCACTCGACTCGGATGTCATGTCCGAATTTGATGAGACAGGACTAGGAACAGAAATCTTAACATTAGAAACAGGCTTACTCGTTTCGCCTTTACTAACTTCTGGATCTTTAATCGTAACCTTAACAGGAACTGTCTGACCAATTTCAACATCAACAGATTTCTGATTACTAGGATCATAAGTGTAGTTATGATTATAAGGTGGTGGAACGTCATGATATCCAATTCCTCCCCTTTTAACTGGGGAACTTTGATCACTTACGAGGTGATCAAGTATAGCGGAGGAATTTCTAAATTGCTCAAGTTTTCTATTTAGTTCCACCACTTTCACCTGGTGATCAGCTATCTGTTTATCCCTTTCAGCTATTAGTTTGGTTTTCTCTTCTAACACCTCATAGCTAAGATCAATTACTTGTATTTTCTCAGCTAAACTGGCTTTAAGACTTCTAATATCTTTCTCACTAGCTTTTATTTTTACCTTGTAACTGTTTTCTCTAGCTTTAGTGTAATGATGATCTTCTTTTAATGTTTTAAATTGAGCATCCAAACTAACAAACTGATCAGTTATTGTTGTCAATTGTTCAGACAGATTTTCACATTTCGTACAAGGGAGTTTAGTACTTACCTCGGAGAGCTGATCTGTCACTTCTGCCATGTAAGCTTGATTTTCTCCAGTCACTTTCTCACTTCCTGCAGTTTCGATGTTCGCCAAATTGGCCTGTTCGAACACTTCCTCAACATGCCGATTCCAATTATATTCCCCGTTCTGTCTGGATATCATCGCCCTATTCTCACTACTTCCACCACTCTGTTGTGTAGACCTGTTCTGACTACGTTCAACTCTGTCATTTGTGCATTCTTTAGCAAAGTGGCCATTCTGTTGACAGTTGTAACACCGAACCTTTGACTTATCAAAACCTGGTCTTTCACCAACAAACTTTCTACCAGTCTTCTTCATAAACCTTTTAACCCTTCTCACAATCATCGCCATCTGCCACTGCAGATCCATCTCTTCCAGATCATCAACATCGATCTGATCATAGTCTTCGTCTAAAGTTGCAGGGTCAACAATCTTACCTTTAATGTAGTTTTCGTACGAAGCAATGAAAGATGCATAGAGAGCAAACTGCTGTTCAGCAGATTTAACACTCATGGGCATCTTAGAGTAGTTGATGTTCGGAACACTTGAAGAAAAACTACACTTTGTTGTTTGAGATTTAGAAGAATTTGTTCCACCAGCTACGAAACACACATCACCGTCCATGTTGAGAGAAACATGACCATCATGAGTTGAGTTAGAGCTCGAGTCTCCCTTTGAGTAGTAAGCAGATGATTCTGACTTCGAACTTGAACTTGAATTAACTTTTGCACCATACATTCCCGGATCCTGAACCTGATCAGTTGGTGTCTCTTTTCGAACCATGTTAAGTTCAAAAGTTCGTAGTTTGTTGACTGCTGTTTCCAAGTCATAGTCGGCAAACTCTTTATCTTCTCTCATCAAGACAGTGTACATCTCCCATTTCGGTGGGAGAGCATCAAGAAGTTTTTCTACAATCTCCTCTTCTTTGTAAGCAATGGAATAATTGCTGAGTTCGGTCATCAGGTGATAATATCTCGTGATGATATCATCAAGTGATTCATTCTTCCAATACTTGAACACCGAGAATTGGGTTTTGAGTAGTTTAATCTTGGATGCACGTATCCCCACATTACCTTCAAATCGGTTTTCAAGTGCTTCCCATAACTCTCTAGCGGTTTTATACTTCCTGAAGGTGTGAAGAATCTCTTGTGGAAGAGCCATTGTTATCGCAGCATGAGCTTTGCTTTCAGCCTCATACATCTTCTTTTTTTCCTCTTCCATCTTGTTGTATTTCTTAATTTGTTCACGACCCTCATACAAAGCAGTTGGTGGAATGTATCCATCTTGAATCCACACCCACATCTTAGCATCTTGATATTTAACATACTGCTCAAACCGATCTTTCCACGCCACGAAATCGGTACCCTTAAGCATTTTCGGTGCCTTAGTAGCTGAACCCGCTTCCACCTCCATTTTTACCAGTTCCGTAATATTTATGGAAGTCATCTTTCACGAAACGAAAACACAATGAAACCCGAAAAAATAAAAATTTTATTCTGAACAAAACTGTAGGTGAAGTTAAAGTTAACTTCGCTTAAGTCTTATCTTCGCTTGATTTCTCAACTTCGCCTGATTAAGTTAAGCGAACTTATGAGGTAGGCGAAGTTGTGGATAACTTCGCTTGAGATAAGCGAACTTGTGAGGTAGGCGAAGTTGTGGATAACTTCGCTTGAGATAAGCGAACTTGTGAGGTAGGCGAAGTTGTGGATAACTTCGCTTAACCTTATATCTTCGCCTAAACCCTACAAACAGTAGCGGCAACTTCGCCTGATGAACACGATGATTTTGCAGGTTTGATTTTGACGTTTTGCGAGGTATGCGAAGGTGTAATGGGTTGTTTATGATGGTGGGAGGTGAGTAGGACACAAAAATTCGGTAAACTCGTCCCGCGAATAGTCGAACGGAACGATTTCTACACCCGCGTGATAATCCCGAACCACACAATCACGAGCAAAAGCTCTGATACCAATTGTAAGTCCCCCCGGGGCGTCTCCGATCGATACGAGATCCGCACGAGGTCTAGGAGTGCGGAATCCTCCTAAACTCGTTTAATGGTGTAGAAGACGAAGAACATAATTACACACAAACACATACACGAACAAACTCACGAATGGGATAAACACATCTGCAGATCTTTTATATCATAACCAAACCATGTTACAAAACGAACAAAAACAAAGACACGGCCGACCCGAGGTGAGCTCTACCTCGGGCCGTCCCACACGACTCTGCCTCTCTGTTTCTCTCTAGCCACTTGAACTGAACACACAATACTCTAATTTTCTGGATTCTCAAACCTAAACAAGACACATATATATATAGACAAAACAACTTCGCGGGCTTGTGCTTGGGCCAGTAGGCGAAGTTGTTATAACTTCGCCTATGGTGAAGTTGTTCTAACTTCGCCTATGGCAGAAGTTGTTACAACTTCGCCTATGGCGAAGTTGTTATAACTTCGCCTATGGTGAAGTTGTTCAAACTTCGTACTTCGTTTCCGCTGATCAGAATTGCATAGCGACGGTCACAAAATGCACCAACAGACTCCCCTTTAACCGTTGCTCTCAATTCTAACAAACACAAAAGATCATCTATTACAAAACATGCACCAACAGACTCCCTCTTAACAGATGATCTTCTGTTTGCCCTTCAACCAGCCGTGTCTGAAACTGTCTTGTAGCTTCACAAATCTACCAATCACCCAGCGTCTTCCATATCAGATTTCCCCTTCAGTGTAAGCTTCTCCGACTATATAGATTGAGGTCTTTGAAATGCATGCATCCCCGTGCCTAATTGATCATCTCAACCAATCACGTGAGTCCTTCTGACTTCACCAACACGTGAAGTTCTTCTAACTTCACCAACACGTGAAGTTGGGCTCCCTCCACAACTTCACCAACACGTCGGCATACGATAAGGTTTAATCTTCAACTACTTAACATCAAGTGATCAATTTCATCACAAAACTACCTTGACAGAATCTAACACACATGACCATTAATTAATCCGAAGCATCTTCAATCACCAGGGATAACGATCAAGAACATAAACACTTTAATTCCCGATTAAATCCAACTTGTTCCAGAATTTTCACTTTAATAAATAAGCATCACGTTTCAGGATCCAATTCTCGAACGCCTTGAAAATAACATAAATAATATGCTCTGACCGCAATCCAGTAATGACAAAAACCTTCAGTTCAATTTGACTTTCTTCAGTTGGTCAACTTCGCCTAAAAGTCAACTTCGCCCCTCCTTAACTTCGCTTGTCCATAACTTCGCCTGTCCATAACTTCGCCTGACTGATAACTTCGCCTAAACCCTAAAATTTAAGCGACAACTTCGCCTGACCCCCATAACTTCGCCTGCGTCGGCTGTTCGGCCAAAAACGCATCAGAAACGTGCCAGAAACACCAAAACGCAGATCTCGAACCATAGCATAAGAGCCTAAGGCTCTGATACCAATTGTACGTTTCCAGCCGGATCAACACGGAATATCTCGTTCTACGTAGGTGCGGAATCCCTACGTAAGACGATACGAGCGTAGAAGACGATACACGTTAACACGATCAAACACACGTTACAATAAACAAAGACACGTTGTATTGCAACTGGAAACACGTGATTCACTGATCACCGATTACACAAAACTCGTAAACTCTAATGATAACTCAAAACTATTAAACTATTCTGCCGTAACCTAGACTATTTAACAGTCGACAACGTCGCCTAACATGTTTAGGCGAAGTTGTCCCTAACTTCGCTTATTCCACAAGTTCGCCTATATCAGCGAACTTGTGAGCTAACTTCGCTTAATACAAAATACAAATCCAACTAACTCGATTACAGACACTAGACACTGAACTACTGACATCATGTACCAACACATGCTCCTCCTCTGCGTCATCTTCCATCTGGTCAAGTGGCTGCTCAACAACATTTTCACTTAAGGATGCAGTACAATCAGGTAGCTCCAACAACATTTCTTTTATCGCGCCGTCATCATCATCACTCCAGAAGTCATTAATAGGATACTGATCGATAGATTTAACTTCTTGCTGAACCTGAGGTGGGACTGGCTCGTCCATTATCGTCTCTGGTTCTAAAGTGATATCCTCATACACAACGTCATCGTCTTCATAAACGGCTTGCTGCTCCTTGTAAGAAAAATTCTCAATTTGATATTCAGCACTTAACTCCTCTAACCTAGCTTCTATTGCCTCTAATTTTGGAGTCTGTTTATTTCTATCAGCTTATCAAGCCTGGCTTCAATTTCCTCTAATTTTTGGAGTCTGTTTATTTCTATCAACTTATCAAGCCTAGCTTCTATTGCCTCTAGTTTTCGAATTGTTTCCCGTTCCTCTACTTCAGCTCTTTCCAACATCATCTCTTTCCAACATCTTCTATATAAAATTCTCCTAAACTGACTCGATCTATTTAACATATTAACTAGACTCGATAAAATAAAACGATAACTAACTTATTCAAAAGACGACCAAACACGCTAAATCAATGATACGGACTCACAAGACACACCACAACTCAAGACACAAAAATACAAATAAGACCAATTAATCATTTAAGTTCAATCAAAGGTAGTTACGCTATCGCCTAAGTATCCCCGGCAACGGTGCCAAAAACTTGATGTGCTGAAACGGTCTATAAAAACCTAACCTAACTTAGAAACTCTAGTTTTAAATTTATAAATCTACACTCTCCTAAAGCTAGACCACTAGACAGGCAAGTGTACCTATCGACTGTAGTAAAGCCTAATAAAGTCCGGATATCGAACCCACAAGACACTAGCGACACCTAAACTAGACTCTGACTAAATTAAACTAAACTTAATTAATTGATTTTTGTGTTTTTTTATTATTAAATATAAATTAAAAAATGCTTAAACTAAAACTGACACGAAAACTTGACACGAACAAATTGGACTGGAACTTATATAGGGGAAACAACTACCTAGGTAAGGAATTCTACCAGTCAACTCGTAAACTCTCGGAATTGGATTTATGATCGGTAACCGGATTCTAAAAATATGAAACTTAAGGCATAACTAAAGCATGCTAGATCACCTCCCGGTCTCACCAACAATACCTAAGAACCTTAAATATCATGTAAAGCTCAACGGTTTAATGGATCGGATCACCTCCCGGTCTCACCTTACCTAACTATGCTAAGGTACCCAAAGACTAAATCACCTCCCGGTCTCTTTAATCACAATATACCCTAAGGCGTAAAGGGGTATTCTTATTAAATTCGGTTATAATTCGGATCTGTAAGAATCTAAAGAAGTCTAGGGCAACTCACTCCCATACAATCACTACCCAAACCCACAAAAGACCAAAACAGACGACACTTAATTACCTCCCAGTCTCTCAAGTGGCAGAATATAAGGTATCTCTAAACTATCAATTACCGTTCCTATGGTAAACGTTAACAATAAACCATAAACTAGTTGTAAACACACAGTAAACAACCTAATACGCATCCATACATGAAAGACGTTCACAAAGACGCATATGGAACAATAAATAGATTATAAATTAATACCAAATAGTCATATGCATCACAACCAAGTATAATAAAAACTTTACCAAAGCAAAAACAATCAATAAATAATCCAAAACCGAAAATAAAACGAGCCTAAAAAGTATTCATCCAAACCTAGACAGTATAAACAGTCTAGCCGCTCATAATAATTGATGAAACAAAAATAATATAATAATCACGGTTCATCGTAAAACAAATAATATTAATTGAGCTACCTGCCTGTGAGCTTAACTTAATTCATGTGCTAGCCTACTTGCTTTTTAATTCTTTTTTCTTCTTGTTGACTTTTGCACCGTGAGATTTTTTCCAGCAGCTTGGCTGCTAGCTTTTCTTTTGCTTCTTGCTCCGAACAGCGGCCGCCAACAGGGGTGGTGCCCCCCTAGGGTCCGTCTGTGATGCGGCGGTCGTGTTGAACAAACCCTCCTTTTCTTTTTATATATTACTTTAATCTTATTTGTTCTTCAAGTTACTTCCTATTTCCCATGGGCGCTGATCTTTTACTTTTAATAGCATTCCAAACTCCATTCCTCGTTTTTGTGCTGGCAATTATACCATTTACTTCTCTTTAATATTAAAATATAAATCCAGCCCAACTAAATAATTAGGAAACATACGTGAATGGATTAAGTGTACTAACATTATACATATATTTCTCTTTTTTTTTAAGTTATAATAATAATCATGACAAATAAAATTTGTTTGACATTTTACTCGTTCTCAAGTTTAGTAAAAAGTATTTTATTTTGCTCGTTGACACTTTAAACCTTAAAATATTAATATGAACCAATTAGACGAATTCCATAATAAAAACAACTCTAACCTTACTCAAAAGTGTATGAAATATTTATAATATTTATATTAAATTTAGCCCGTATAAGCCAACTTATTAATTTAACAATCCAAATTATAGTGTAAACTAGCATTGGTTTTTAACTAAAGAAAGCCTACCTTTGTGACTGGTTGTAGAGAGATCGGTTTTGTGAATGGACCCTCTCATAATGGAAGTTTACCCTGGATATAATTAGTCCTCTAAACATTCATTCAAGGCTAGAATGTTAAGAACTTAGTGACTGGATATTTGTTGTATTGAAGCTATAAGAGTGACTAGGAAGCATACCATTAACCATTTTGTAAAACCCTAATTAATCATAACACCTTTATCCTACTTTTCTCCTTGATTTTGGCTGAAATATTCCAGCCATCTTGAGCAGGTTTTAAGGCACCAAACACAAGAAGATATGACCAATTTAGATAGGGTATAACCATAGTTTGGGAGCAGCTCAAAAATCGGGTCTAGTTCCCCTATATATAGCCGATTTGGTGAGTCAACCAAGCCAAAGAAAGCATGAGCATGCAAGGGTCTTGTACGTACGTGCTTAGCCTTAAATGGTTTAGATATTGGACACAACATAACATGCTTATAAATCAGCTAAGAGGCTTCCCCATGTATCCCACTCCAAACCGTTAATTTTAAACAAGAAAGAAAAAGTGAAGAAGGAATCTATTAAAACAAGGAGTGTGCAGGTATACAAGCCATAAAAGGATCTTATAAACTCCCTTGAGACACCCTAATACCTGCACATTACCCTTCCTTGAACCCTTGATAAGTCACATCCTTGTACAAGATTAAACATACACACTTATACTCACACCAGGATAGTCTTGAATTATGAGTGCAAGAAAGCACAAGTAACCAGCTATAACGAGGAACATTGGATCACCATTTAGATCCACCAATAGGATGAGAATACAAGGATCAAGAACCTCTATAAATACCAGCCCTCAACCATTCCAAAATCACAAAACTCTAGCACCCTTGTTACACTTAAAACCGAAAATATGATGGTCGCACCAACAGCAGCGAATTAGACAAGGAAAGGAGAGTTAAAAGAGGCTAGGAGGTGTGTATAAGTTGTGTCATTCATCCTCTACAAGTTCCTCAACTAGTGGTAAGTCTTACCTCTCTTGTAGTGTTAGAAACTAGACTAAAACGAGTTGTATGGCCAGCATAACACAACCGAACCAAGGGAGGGTTTAGGGTTCGGTTATGGGTTAAGGATGATAAGGAACTACTTAAATGTTATATACCAATGATCTTATGATTTGAGCATGATAAATTAGTTGATTGATGGCCATGTAACCCTAGGAAAGATTAACTAAAACCTTAATTCTAGAGAGAGAAAGATGGAAGTCTTGTGTATTGCCATAAGTCTAATCTTACCCACATATACTTAATGATGCTAATAAGATCTGGTCATGATAGTATTTAAACTATAAATTGGGAAAGCTTAAGTTGTTTATAGATGAACTAAACCTATGAGTAAATAAACCTCATTTTGAATTATTAGGAACTTTAATGCATGCTGAATTTTTGTATAATTAAAAGATCAATAGTTGCTGGAATATTTTTGTAAGAAAAGATCACGTTTCATTCAAAAGAAAGGCTAACAAGTATATCTAAAATTGTTTTAAGAAATACTTAAGGAGTGTAATAGAATATGGTCTTGAAAGAAGGAAAACAAAATGATTAAGTGATAGTTAGGGGCTGTCCAAATCTGATTCCCAACTCTTACTAGCTTAATATGTTTTAATGGATAAAGTGTGTAACTTGAAATGAACTCCAAACCATAATAATAAAGTTAGGTCAACTTCTAGGGAAAGCCTAACACCATATGAAATTACTAATGGTTAAATTGAGAGGAATGTGTTGTCACATAAAATGAAGTATGTACATAAGACTAGTATTTGTTAAATTGAGAGGAATGTGTTGTCACATAAACTGAAGTATGTACATAAGACTAGTATGGTCTAGATTGTGAGAAGTATATATGACACTAGAGTAGTGTTACAAAAAAATGGAAAATCTTATTGGGGAACCATTATAATGTAGGGATTGTGTTGGAAGCACCTTAAGGATTGTTGAAGAGTTATGCAAGAACCCTCAATCTTGAAGGTGTGTTCTTGTGGTCCCTTTTTATGTTTTACATGTTTTGGGGAGAAATATGCTTAAATATATTGATTTGAAATACTTGAATATTAAAATGTACGATGCTGATGTTTATTCTTGAGATGATTGCATAAGTTTGATTTATTGCTTAAGTCCCCTTATTTGTTGATTATGTAACCTTTGACTCTTTGTTGATATGAGCCGGTGTCAAGTGGGATAGTACTATCGGGGACGTCCACCCCATTCACGGTTGGTAGCGCCAACTATGTATATGTGCATGCTATTTGTCATTTTGTGTGTATGTGCTAACGTTCCGCGATAAACGTTAGAGCTAAACGGGCCTGGAAAGGCTTTGGCGGGGGCAGAGACGAATCGGCTAAGTTACGGGCTTATGCTAGAATGAGATGTACTAATGCATATAGCATAACATCATGATAAGTTATTTGTATGAAAGAAAGAAATTTTGTTTACTGTGTCAAAACCCACGAGCTCACCAACTATTTTTAGTTGACGTTTTCAAGCATATTTTTTAGGTAATGCCTAAGGACTATGCACTTACTTGATATTTTGGAAACCATGGAGATTATATGGATTGTCTATAAGCTTTTTTCATATTAAATACTATCTCCGCATGTTAGACTATGAAATAATTTGGTTATTGTATTATGACAATATGACTTGGATTATGAATGCATTAAGTGTTTTGTATGTGAATCATATGTTCATGGATCTAACAACTGAACGCCCTGCTATTCCGCCTTGGCGGGGCGTTACATTCTTAAAGGAAGTTCTGTCAAACAAGAGGAAGTTAGAAGAGCTATCCCATGCGATACTCAATGAAGAATGCTCCGCCATTCTCCAAAACAAGCTTCCAAAGGAAATTACTGACCCAAGAAGTTTCACTATCCTCTGTTTGATAGGAAACTTGTTTGTCAGCAACGCCTTAGCTGACTTAGGAGCTAGCATCAACCTAACGGTTTATAGGTTTTCTCTAAGTTATGACTTGGAGAACCCATTCCAACTCGTATGAGCATTTAGCTAGCCGATAGATCAGTAAAATGCCCAAGAGGCATAGTTAAAAACATATTAGTCAAAACCGATATGTTTGCCAACTTGTATAGACGAAGACACTTCTGTATCCCTTATCTTAGGAAGACCATTCTTGCAACCGCTAGAGCACTCATTGATTTTTGCACCGGCAAACTCACTCTCAAGGTAGAGGATGAAGAGGTAGCTTTTGACATAGGAGAACTTATGAAACATCCGCAGTACACAATGATTCTGCATACTTCCTGGATTTGTGTGAATCAATAGTGAGCTGTCATCTAAGGAAAATAATTGAAAAATAAGCATGCGATACGCAACTGATTGAGGAGATGGCACCCGCCGTCAATTCAAATGATCAGGTTGTTGAAAAGGAGGAAGAAGAATAGAGCAACACAGAGGAAACCTTTGAAGAAGTAGATAGGGATCTAGAACCAAAAACCAAACCTTCTACTGAAGATCCGCATACTTTAGAACTTAAATAATTACCAAAACACCTAGAGTACGCTTTCCTTGAAGGCAATTCTCATTTACCTGTTATCATTTCTTCCGACCTTTCAAGCGATGAGAAAGAAAGATTACCCGAAGTTCTCAAATCTCATAAGAAAGACATCGCTAGGAATATCATGGACATCAAAGGCCTTAGCCCATCATTTTGTACGCACAAGATTCTAACAGAAGAAAACTTCAAACCTGCAGTGCAGCACCAGAGACGACTAAATCCAAACATGCAAGACATGATGAAAAAGGAAGTATTCAAACTGCTTGATGCGGGATTGATTTACCCTATTTCTGATTCTACTTGGGTAAGTCCTGTTCAAGTAGTACCGAAGAAAGGATGAATGACGGTAGTCACCAATGACAAGAATTAGCTGATTCCTATGAGAACCGTCACGGGATGGAGAGGTTACATCAACTATTGCATCTATCGGGAAATATGTACTATTGCTTTCTTGATGGATTATTTGGTTATTTTCAAATTTCAATCTCTCTTGAACACTAGGGGAAAACAACATTCACACGTCCCTATGGCACATTTGTTACCGGTAAATGCCCTTTGGACTATGTAATGCTCCAGCTACTTTTTAGCGTTGTATGGTAGCTATTTTTCATGATATGATTGAGGATTCAATGGAAGTTTTCATGGACAACTTCTCCATCTTTGGCAATTATTTCAATCTATGTCTCAAAAACCTTAAAAGGATGTTACCAAGATGTAAGGAAGCCAACCCTGTGCTGAACTGGGGAAAATGTCACTTTATGGTTAAAGAAGGTATTATTGTCGGTTACAAGATATCTCAAGTAGGATTAGAGGTGGATAGGCCCAAGTAGAAATCATGTCCAAACTTTCATCGTGCAAATCTGTTAAAGCCATCCGAAGTTTCCTTGGCCATGCGGGTTTTTATCATCGTTTCATCAAAGACTTTTCAAAGATAGCACGACCAATTATACAAATTCTTGAAAAGGATGCTCCATTCATCTTCTCAGAAGGATGTTTGAATGCATTCCAAATTTTGAAGGACAAGCTTATAGATGCTCCAATTATGATAGCTCCAGACTAAACACAACCATTCGAACTCATTTGGCATGCAAGGGATTTCGTAGTTGGATCAGTCTTAGGACGAAGGAAATATAAGAACATTCATATGATCTACCATGCCAGCAAGACTCTCAATGATGCTCAAGAGATTGCATAACTACCAAGAAGGAGCTTTTAGCCTTATTCGTTTTCGACAAATTCCGTTCTTATTGAAGGTGGAGTAAAAGTTAGTTAGTTTTATATATTAATTAGTTATATTTAGCTTAATAAATGGATGAACATTGGTACTTCAAGCATTGTTATGTGTTTTCAGGAATTTGGAAGTTATGGAGCTTATCGAGGATATTCACGAGCTTGGAATGAAGACTTAGAAGTGAGAGATTGGAAGTGCACGCATCACGAGGCAGTAAAGAGAAGAAAATAATAAATTCTTAAATTTGCATCTTCGCGCGATGCAAAGAAGCAGGCCAGGGCAACTTCGCACGGCGCGAACTGACCTAAAACTGAAAAAATATATGTTTTGCCTTATATAAACCCATTAACCTTCCCATTCGGCATATCACAACTTCCAGAGGCAGAATAGGTTTTCTAAGACGACTTTCAGCTATCCCGAAGCTTCCGGTTCCATCTTTGATCATATGTTCATTAAGATTAGTGTTTTAATCGATATATCGATATTAAGCTAAAATCCCGTGTTCGTTCTAGGCTAGGGTTTTGTGTAATTCCTCTTAAGACCATATTTACTATGCTTAATGTTACGAACTTTATTTGAGTTATGGCTTTTATCTTGTTTAATTGATTGCTTGATTGAATAAACAATTTACGTCTTTGATTATTGATTAAATACATCACTTGTTTGGTTTATTCATCAACACTTAGTGTTTGCTCTTGTGTCATTGAACTATTAATCATCAACTATTGTCACCTAATTAGTTTTCATAAAATATAGATTGGTAATTAGGTAGATCAAGTTCAATTGTGTCAACAATTAGGTTAGGGCATCGTTTGTCATCACAATCAAACTACTAGGTCTTGTAATTACTGTACAATCAAGACAAGTGAATCTGGGATTAAGATGAAGAACACATTACCCGAACCTAGAATGAATGCTTTTTATTTATATTATTTATAAACCTTTTTAAGTAATCATTTAGTTTTAATTAAATCTTTTTCTCAAAATTGCTTGATATCGCCTGTCCGCCTTAGTTTAATAATTAATTTAGTAATATTAAATTAGCACTTTCCTTGAGTTCCTATGGAGACGACCTTGCTTACCCGTACTTATTATAGGTATTTAAGTCTTTAAAATTGATTGTTTTTTGTGGACCGCGACAGCCTACGTCAAAATGGCACCGTTGCCGGGGACTCTAGTTTAGTCTAGTTTAGTTTAGTTAAATTAGCTTAATTTAGTTTAATTTTGGTTTATTTCTTTTCTTCGTTGATTTTACGTGGGGTGTGCTTATTTGTTGTGTGCAGTTGATCTTTCAGGTTGATGCATACGAGATTTTCCCGAGATAAAGGGGTGTTGGAGTTTGACCCAGAGATCGAGAAAGCTACGAGAAGAAACCGAGCGAATCAAAGAAAAGGTGAAACCTCGAGGCCGAAAGTAGAAGACATGAATCATCAAGAAAATAACCCCTACCCGGTCCCGATTGTGTTTCAACCTGACAATCTTAACACACCACCTCATCAAGAACAACCCGTTCCACAACACATTCCAAAAAACCCACCACTCAATGACCCACCACCACTCCACCAACACTTTCATCAAAACCAAAACCGTAGAGCCCCGAGACAGTAACAGATGAGAGATGATCGTTCCGTGAGGTCTGAGCTGCCAAAACAATCGGGTCGAGTTTGAATATGAAAGGGTAGCTAATCGGCGGAGGTTGTTCGATGATTTTGATGAGTTCGAGGATGAAGAAGAAATGGAGGATGCTCAAGGGGGTCGGTATTACAAAAGACAACAACAACCCTCTCGAAACCGAACACCCAGACCCGTTCAACCATCGAGAAACCATCAAGCCCAAAGAAGACAAGAGATTCCCGAGCCGCAATTTCCCGAGTTCGAGTTTGATGATGGCGTCCTGAGGGAATTTTGTCACACCCCGTTAAGCGAATTGCGGAAGCGTAAAACGGAAATGCAACAGATACAACTGGTATCAAATACATTGTTCATAAAGAAACATTACTAACTAATTTACAATATATTACATCGTTCTAACATCTTTTACAAACTAGGTGATATAATCAAACCGGTTCTTCAATTACTTTACTTCTAACTCAAATGCCCATGACATCAATCACCAATCAGACACGTAACGCACAGGAAATTACTTCTCATATCTGATTACCTGAAAAGCATATTAAAACAGGTCAACTACGAATAGTTGGTGAGTTTCATAAGTTTTAACGAAATTAGTTCTGCGCACCATACAGTTATAGTTTGTATGTACACGCGTATATAAGAAAATGTATTTACATTTTATATATGTATATCTACGTCTTTGTATACTGATATGTATGTGTATAATTTTATGATAGAGTTTGAAACTACGATAAAATCATGACTGCTCATTCATACTTCGTGTCTTCATTTTCCAAATAAAATTAACCCCTGTGGCCCCCTTTCCGCCAACAACGGTTCCACGTAAAATCACCACTATGGTCCCTCTTCTGACCACAATGGTTTCACGTAAACTCAAACATTACACGTTGTATACACAAACAATTATTATTTTCTACACATAGAATTTCCTACACATATCCACATAGATGTATATATATATATGTACACAATACACACATACATATATATAGTATTTATCACGTATTACTAATCATTGTGGCCCCCTTTCCGCCCATAACATATATAATCATAATATTTTCTTAACACTCATGTCATAATCAAGTTATTTCGTTTAGTAAGTTGTAGCAGAACTTGGCTCATAGGCCATACTCAACTTTAGTTTATAAGTTGCAGCAGAACTTGGCTCATAGGCCATACTCAACTTTAGTTTATAAGTTGCAGCAGAACTTGGCTCATAGGCCATACTCAACTTTAGTTTAGTAAGTTGTAGTAGAACTTGGCTCATAGGCCATACTCAACTTTAGTTTAGTACTATTGTGGCCCCCCTTCACCCACAATAGCCCCATGGCCATTACAGACCACATTATTCCCAAATTAGTTATGTTTAACATAACATGACGTGTTTGTATAAACATATTATCACATGTAATTTCATTATGTTTTGTCATTCGTACTCTCTCCACTTAATATACCAATCAATGATAATAATCACCTTTCATCAGCACGTAGTTAATCATTATAGTTGTAGGGACTTTTCATATATACATGTTCAGATAATCTATATCTTGAACCGTTTTCTGGTAGATAATGTATATAAACACGCTTTTCACCCCAAAGGTTTGTAATAGTTTGAAAAGAGGGGTCATGAAACTCACGGTTTTGTAGGCACTTAGTGCGAGATCAGCTCGGGGTTCGTTTCCCTTGCTATCACTTAGTCGCTATAGTCCATATTATAATAATATTAATATTTTAATATTATTATAATCTCAGTACTAAACTGGGCTGTATAACTAATCTGGGTATAGCTGGAACGCCCAGAAAGTGGCAATAAGCGTAAGTTGTGTTGTTGTTCAATGTCTAATACTTAAAACCGAACTTGGCTCAGATTCCCGTTTTCCCAACTGGGCCAATTTGTTTGTTTACGCGTTCAGAAAACAGTTATGGGGAAATAAGCTTGGGTAAATGTATTGGTTAATAAAATGATTAAGTTATAAAAAAGAATCACATACTGGGGTACCGGATTAGCCTCGGGGCCCGTTTCCGTTTATTAAGTTTGAATTAAGAATAAACGCGCACAATCTATCCGAATTGTCCAGGTTTCTCATAGAAAAGTTCATTTTTACTTAATTAATCCAAAAATATGATTTTTGATCACTCTCGGTGTTTTGATATTCCCGCAGGTTCGTTAGTCGCGAACTTGCCGGTTTTTATAAAATTGAATTTGTTTAATCTTCAAATTAGCATAATTAATTAACCGTTAATCATCAAATTATGAAAATTTGGCCACTTATCAATTAAAATATGTAGATTTTTATAAAAATATTTCTGGAATTATTTACGGATTTATTAATTTATAAAAATTCATTTTATCAACTATATTTCGCCTGAAAATCGTCCGTTTATCCCAAACAATTTCCAAAAATTTCTGAATACTCAAATCATGTCTCAAAACAACCTGTATCAATTCCAGAATGTAAAAAGCTTGTTCAATATTCTTTTCGGCCCAAATTCGGCTACAAAAATTCGCACGAACGCATATGTACAAAACACCTTTAGACTTCTCCAAATGATCTCAAAATTGATATGTGATCAAAATACATCAAATCTGAGTTCCCAGAAAAATTTCAAAATTTTTGGAGCATTTTAACTATTTTTCCCCATTAAACGTCCCAATTCGGTAATAAATTCGTCAAATATTCTCGGATGGTCGAAAAATTACCAAATTTGAACAGGGACTCAACGACGTGGTCCCTTATGTCCCTGAAAAATTTCAAGGCCTAATAATATACACATCACAACCTTAACCTAAACAGCCCGTAATCGAGTAAATCGGTATTACCTTTGCGGTTTTGGTTCGTTTTTGCTCTCCTAATCCAATTTCCGGGTTCTTGTGCTTCTATATAAGCTAGTTACAGGTCCTATATCACAAACCAAGAAGGTTTCATCAATAGAACAGCCCTTTAACTTAGGTTTTCGGCTAGTGCACAAAAACGAACTTTTGAACCGTAAAAACGCCGTTTCAACCCTTTAATCCGTGTTTATGGCCAAAAAAAACTATCAAAACAGGTTCCTTACCATGTGTATGATCAAAACATGTTTATGGACCATTTCTAGGATTTTTACATGGTTAGGAATGATTTTTAGCAATTAAACCATGTTTATAGGATATTAAACTTGATTAAACATGTGTAAAAGTTGCTTAAATAAGTTACTTACCTTAGGGTTTGGTGTTTTTGGTGTAAGAACAGCAGGGAAGAAGTTAACTTTCTGGAAAATTTTGGACGTAAAATATCTAGATTATTATATATATATTAATTAACTAATAATAATGTTAAAGTTTTTTTTTTCAAATTTGGCGGGCTGGGCTTGTTGGGCCCCCTTTTTGGGCCCATTTGGCCCACTTTTCTTAATTTATGTGCCCGAACGTGAAATGCCGAGTCCAAATTTATTTCGGGTTCGGTTTTTGGCGACAAAAATATATCGGGTGCGACAAACGGAGCGAAAACGAGCGTTTTTTGGCTATTTTTGTGTAAATTTATAAAAACATACTATATGTTTGTAAAAATCAAAAATATTATGGATCGCTTAAAAAATTTCAAATAAGTGTTTGGTAAGTCTTTTTCGGCTTAACGGATGATACAATGCTTGGTTTGTAACTATCTTTCGCGTTTAAATCTATAGCGGGTAGTTAAACGAGCATGTTTTCGTTTAACTTGTTTGCTATCAAACTAAGACCATATTACTAATATTTTAGCTTATATTACACGTATAACACTTATAGATGGCCCCACGGGATATCTGGGTCATAACCCGACCCGTTTGGTTAATCGTTCGTTTGTTACGCAAAAAGCGTTTATTTGATTAATCGATAAATACGTACTGACATGTACCTTGTTTTGGCTCAAATGTCACAAATTTGTTCCACCGCCCGTTCGGGGAGTTCAAAACCACTTCATTCCACAAGTGGCCACGAACCCGCTCCCCATTGTGATCCCGGTTAGAGAAGGAAAAACGTTTTCAGTGAGACAAAACAACTTAACCAGGATGCCTACTTTTCATGGGAAAGCATCTGAAGAGCCATACCTACACTTAAGCGAATTTAATGCGATTTGTGCCACCATCTCAAGTCAAGGGTTCACTGCTGATGAAGTCAAGCTAGTGGTTTTTTAGTTCAGTCTCAAAGATCTAGCAAAACAGTGGTTTTTATCTCCACCGTCAGCAAGTATTTACATGTGGCAAGATTTGGCTCGGCAGTTTTTGGACGAGTACTAAACACCACAAAGAACGACCGAGGCCCGAACCTCCATTAGAAATTTTCAGCAATGGTCGGGCGAAACATTCCATGAAGCTTTCATGAGATTCAAGAGGTTATTGAGGACTTGTCCTCATCATGGGATAGCATTGTGGGAGTTGATTAAAGCATTTCATGACGGGTTGTCAAGTGACGATGTGCATGATCTTCAGTCAACCACAAATGGGTCGTTTTTGATGAATGATGAAAATGAAGATTTGCAACACTTAGAGCGGCATGAAATGAACTCGAAAAGACAAGATCAGTCGAACCGCATGGTTAAAAGGGCGGTTGTGAAAGCCGTGGATAGTGGAAAGTCGGATGACCGAATGGCCCGGTTGGAAAGAAAGCTAGATCAGTTGATGGGGGTAGGAGTGAAAGAGAAAGGTAAGCCGGGAAAGGCGTATCCAGTTTGCGAGGGTTGTGGAGGAATAGGCCATGTAGTGGCGACTTGTGGAGTTGTGATGGAAGACGAAGAAGAGAAAGAAGAGGATGTGAATTTTGTTCAGGGTGAGAAGTGGTACAATAATGGGAATATGCACTCAAACACCTATCACCCGGGCCTCCGAAACCACCCCAACTTCAGTTATGGAAACCCGAACACACAACAAAACCCGAATTTTCAAGGTAATTCCCAAAAAGCAAGTTATCAGTCAAATCAAAGGCAGTATGGGAATGAGAGGGGCAATGGTCAAAGCGGGTACAATCAAAAGGAGTTGGGGAGTTACAATAAGACTTATCAGAAGAATTATCAACAAGGTCAACAAAGTCAAGGGGCAACTCAAGGTCAAAGTTCTTCGCAAGATTCGGAAATTCTGACATTATTGAAAGATTTGAGTCGAAGAATGGATATTCAAGAAAAGTCAAACAATGCAAGAGATAAACAGATGAGCCAATTGGCAGAAGAGTTGGCCACCTTGAAGAAAGATCCGAAAAAATTACCAAATGATACCATGAAGTATCCGAGCAATTATGTCACACCCCGTTAACCGAATTGCGGAAGCGTAAAACGGAAATGCAACAGATACAACTGGTATCAAATACATTGTTCATAAAGAAACATTACTAACTAATTTACAATATATTATATCGTTCTAACATCTTTTACAAACTAGGTGATACAATCAAACCGGTTCTTCAATTACTTTACTTCTAACTCAAATGCCCATGACATCAATCACCAATCAGACACGTAACGCACAGGAAATTACTTCTCATATATGATTACCTAAAAAGCATGTTAAAACAGATCAACTACGAATAGCTGGTGAGTTTCATAAGTTTAACGAAATCAGTTCTGCGTACCACACAGTCATAGTTTGTATGTACGCGCGTATGTAAAAATGCGTATTTACGTTTGTATAAATATGTACAGCCATATCCTTGTGTGTGCAGATGCACACATGTAAGTTTATAATATAAATTCGAAATTTCGGTGAAATCGTGATTGTTTGTTCGTACTACCTGTTTCCAATTTCCGTGTTTAACCAACCACTGTGGACCCCCTTCCTCCCACAACGGTTCCACATAAACTCAACCACTATGGCCCCCCTTCCGCCCACAACGGTTCCACGTTAACATCAACCATTGTGGTCCCCCTTCCACCCACAATGATTCCACGTAAACTCAAACATTATATAGTGTACACGCAAATAATTAATATATTCTACTCATAGTATTTCCTACGGCTAATCACATAGCATGTATATAGACACATATACACATATAGTATTTATCACGTATCACCAAATACTGTGGCTCCCCATCCGCCCACAATACGCATAATCACATTATTTTCTTAACATTCATGTCATAATTAAGTTAGTTCGTTTAATAAGTTGCAGCAGAACTTGGCTCATAGGCCATACTCAACTTTAGTTTATAAGTTGCAGCAGAACTTGGCTCATAGGCCATACTCAACTTTAGTTTAGTAAGTTGCAGCAGAACTTGGCTCATAGGCCATACTCAACTTTAGTTTATAAGTTGCAGCAGAACTTGGCTCATAGGCCATACTCAACTTTAGTTTAATAAGTTGCAGCAGAACTTGGCTCATATGCCATACTCATCTTTAGTTTATAAGTTGCAGCAGAACTTGGCTCATAGGCCATAATCAACTTTAGTTTATAAGTTGCAGCAGAACTTGGCTCATAGGCCATACTCAACTTTAGTTTAGTAAGCTGCAGTAGAACTTGGCTCTTAGGCCATACTCAACTTTAGTTTATAAGTTGCAGCAGAACTTGGCTCATAGGCCATACTAAACTTTAGTTTAGTAAGTTGCAGCAGAACTTGGCTCAGAATCCCGTTTTCCCAGCTGGGCCAAGTTTTTCGTTTACGTGTTCAGAAAACAGTTATGGGAAAATAAGCTTGGGTAAATGTATTGGTTAATAAAATTATTAATTTATAAAGAAGGATCACATACTGGGGTCCCAGATTAGCCATGGGGCCCGTTTCCGTTTATTCAGTTTGATTTGAGAATAAACGCGCACAATCCACCCAGATTGTCCAGGTTTCTCATAGAAAAGTTTTTTTTACTTAATTAATTCGAAAATATGATTTTTGATTACTCTTGGTATTTTGATATTCCTGCAGGTTCGCTAGTCGCGAACTTGCCATTTTTATAAAAACTGAATTTGTTTAATCTTTAAATTAACATAATTAATTAACCGTTAATTATTAAATTATGAAAATTTAACCACTTATCAATTAAAATATGTATATTTTTATAAAAATATTTCTGGAATTATTTACTGATTTATTAATTTATAAAAATTCATTTTGTCAGCTATATTTCACCTGAAAATCGTCCGTTTACCCCAAAAAATTTCCAAAAATTCCACAAAAATTCCTGAATGCTGAAATCATATCCCAAATCAACCTGTATCAATTCCAGAATGTAAAAAGGTCGTGCGATATTCTTTTCGACCCAAATTCGGCTATAAAAATTCACACGAACGCATATACACAAAACACCTTTAGACTTCTCCAAATGATTCCAAAATTCATATGTGATCAAAATACTTCAAATATGAGTTCCAAGAAAAATTTCATAATTTTTGAAGTATTTTAGCTATTTTTCCCAAATAAATGTTCCAATTCGGTAATAAATTCGCCAAATATTCTCGGATGGTAGAAAAATTACCAAATTTAAAAAGGGACTTATTGACATGGTCCCTGATGTTCCTAAAAAATTTCAAGGACTAAAAATATGCACATCACAACCTTAACCTAAACAGCCCGTAAGCGAGTGTTTCGGCATTACCTTAGCGGGTTTGGCTCGTTTCCGACTTTCTAACCAAGTTTTCAGGTTCCTGTGCTTATATGAAAGCTAGATACAAGTCCTATATCACAAACCAAGTAATTTTTCATCAACATAAAAGCCCTTAACTTTGGGTTTCGGCTAGTGCACTAAAACGAACTTTTGAACCGTAAAAACACCGTTTCAACCCTTTAATCCGTGTTTATGGCCAAAGCATGTTTATGGACCATTTTTTGGGTTTTTACATGGTTAGGAATGATTTTTGGCAATCAAGCTATGTTTGTATGATATTAATCGAGTTTAAACGAGCCGAAAATCGATTATTTATGACATTTTTACCTAATTTCTTGCTGGTTCTTGATGGAGAGCTGCTTGTGTCCAGAATTCTAATGAAAATTATTTCACAAAATATCTTAAACTTGTTTAATATTTAAAGGAAAACCAAGGGTAAAAAAGTCTTTTTTGGCGGGCTGGGCTTGTTGGGCCCCCTTTTGGGCCAATTTGGCCCATTTTTCTCGATTTATGTGCCCGAACGTGAAATGCCGAGTCCAAATTTATTTCGGGTTTGGTTTTTGGTGACAAAAATATATCGGGTGCGACAAACGGAGCAAAAACGAGCGTTTTTCGGCTATTTTTGTGTAAATTTATAAAAACATACTATATGTTTGTAAAAATCAAAAATATTTTCACGGATCACTTAAAACATTTCCAATAAGTTTTGGTAAGTCTTTTTCGGCTTAACGGATGATACAATACTCGGTTTGTAACTATCTTTCGCGTTTAAATCTATAGCGGGTAGTTAAACGAGCATGTTTTCGTTTAACTTGTTTGCTATCGAACTAAGGCCATATTACTAATATTTTAGCTTGCATAGATCGTATATCACTTATAGACGGCACCCCGGGATATCCGGACCATAACCAGACACGTTTGGTTATTCGTTTGTTCTTTACGCAATAAACGGTTAAACGCTTATTCGAATTTGTAAGTACTAAGGTGTACTCGGTTTTGCCACGGATGTCACACATTAGAGTGGCAGTATGGTAAAAGCGTACACATGATAGCAATCATGTAAGACCCCGAATCCCGGGAATCCTACAGTTGGTATTCATACAAAATGCTTAGAAAAATACTTAAACTCGAAAACAATTCATCCCATTAAAATAACCAATTCAGAGTATAATTCAGCGGAAAATCATAATTAATAAAACAATTACCCAAAACCCGGGAATTATGCCTGAAACCAAGTTGAAATATATTTGATAAAACTTTTAAAAAGAAATGTTTAATATTTAAATCTTCCATCCAAGTAGCTTCATGCACGTCCAAGCGGTAAGGCATCCTCCTCTTAACCTGAAACTCACACTAACATGTCCACAAAGTCAGCTTGAGCTGAGTGAGTTCAAGTTTTAAAAAATAGCATCAATAATTAATAATCATAATAGTCATGCCAAGGATTTTAAAAATAAATGGGATACATCAGCTAGGCCATAATCATCAATAAATAATCATCCTCATATACACACACACACACACACACACATATATATATATATATAAACATCTTTATATTCACATCCCTATATATATATACAAACATCTTTATAATCACATCCCTATATATATATATATATCAACATCTTTATAATCACATCCCTATATATATATAAACATCCAAGTAATAACATCAGGGTCGAGCACACGTACAACCGGACCACGTAACATCTCATCCAACGTATGCAACACAAGGTAGTCATACGCAAACATCCTTAGTCGATAACGACTAATTAACATCAGGGTCGAGCACACGTACAACCCAAACACGTAACATCTCATCCAACGTATGCAAACACAAAGTAGGCATACGTAACATCCGTAGTCGATAACGACTACTAACATCGCCAAATATTGGCCATACAATAATACATACGTACATACGATAATATCATCTCAAGGCCTACCCTATACAATTAAGCCCATCCAAAATAATTTTAAATAATTCATTAAGTAAAATCGCTTAGGTGTGCATGCTAGCCCAAAATCTTAAAAGAGTAAAAAGGGGGCATCATGAACTCACCTGACACAAGACACGTATTCACCACGAGCTAGAAAATCCCTAAGAAATCCCAAAACTCAAAACACTTGTCGGTTTACGTACAAGCATTACAATCGACATCGAAATGCTCGTTTATTACGAGACGTTCTAACAAGGTTAGAGTTACCTAAAGCCTCGATCTCATCAAACTCAATCATAACAGCCCCCGGGGCCTTAAATTCACCAACACGACCCTTAGATACTCCCGGGAATAAAGAATTCCCAATTTACCCCCGGAAGCACTAGGTGACACTAACACGCGTGTTTAAAAGTCGTTTAGGCCATTAACATCCAACTCAGCCCCGTGTGGACCCAATATGATAAAATCACAGCCAACAAGTCCACACGACGCTACACGAGTCAAATGGGTTGGTAAATCGCAAGTGCAACGCACCAACTATTCAATAAACGCAATTGCGCGTTGTACCGACCCGTTTGAGTAACCAACAACCAATTCAGCCCCATAATTTATAAAAATGATTTTTCAACAGTCCCTACATCAAACCAAGTTCCCCCGAGCTGAATTGGTCGTTAATCACTTCAACCCTCGCGTTAAACGCATCAAACTACAATTCTAGTCAACAGAACACTAACAATCAAGCTACAACTAGTTGACCAATCTAACGAACACCAATGAACATGATTTTTAAGTATGATATACGGGACATACCTAGGAATATTGTGGTGCAAAACTCACTTCAAACAGCCCCGACAAGAACACAATTGAACATCCACCGGTTAAGCCTAAAACGAACTTATCGATCAATAACAAATACAAGTAAAACGTGCAGATTTTAGCATGCGAAGATGCATTTAATTACATAGGATAACCTTTGAAATAAATTATTAAATTTTTACCAGAGTTTAATAAATGTCTTAGGTTTATAAAAATATTTTTATTATATTTTTCTAGTGGACACAAAAATTATAAAATTCCTTCAACACAGCAAGGTACGTGCAGCTATTTCAGTGCGCAACAAAATGGTTTTATTTTTATAAAACTCATTACCGAACCAAATTAACGATTCCAATTAGGTTTGATTCTTAACTCAAAATATTAAGTTCCAGAAGTGAAACCAACTAATTTGGACTTGTTGAAAAAGAGTTATGATGTCGGGAAGACAGACCAGAATCCGTCATCCCGCATCAGCTTTGACACTCGATCTTATAAATTCATAAAAACATTCAAATTACGTCCAAAAATTACATATTATACCTTTCTGGAAATAGACTTAAAGTAGAACATCATGGAATCAAGAATAGATCAAAAAAAATGGATTATCATCGCGTTACAGACCCTTCAATAAACATATACGAATCTGTCAGCAAACTGTTATCATCAAAACTCAACCCTAACGTGTTCGATAATGGGTTTAATGGTGAAAAAGACTTGCATGGACGTTAGACTGACCTTGAATTGAAGTTTTACATCCTAATCTTGGCTGCAAAAAGAAAAATGAAGGCTTTGAGCTGCTGCCCTGGTTGCGATCGGCTGGAACAAAGAGGAGGGCTAGGGTTTTGTTAACATATTATAAAAGCTACACTCTAGCCCCTTGAGTTGAAAGGATGCAGCAAATATTTGATGAAAAGTAAGTTATTTTAACATACCGGGATGACGAGATTGTCCCCAAGAAAGGCCAGATAAACCCCGAGGGATGTACATACTTTACATGCTTTTAAATCATTGAACGGAAAATTAACGGGTGTTACAAGTCCACCCCCCTTACAATGGGATTCGTCCCCGAATCCCGATGCGACAGGAACAACTGCTGATAGAGTTTCATCATCTCACCTTCGGACTCATAAGTAGCCTTGGAACCCCTGCGGTGCCTCCACTGCACCTTCACCTGACTAACCACTTTATTTCTCTAACGTCTTTCCTGAAGGTCAAGTATAGCAACCGTTTCTTCAACGTAGTTCAATTTACTATCAACCTTAATGTCACCAAGAGGCACACGGGCCTCCTCATCTGCTAAACATCTCCTCAAATGGGACACGTGAAACGTAGGATGAACCCCCGCGAGCTCCTCGGGTAATTCCAATCTATACGCTACCTCACCAACACGGGACAATATACGGAACGGACCAATGAACCTCGGACTAAGCTTCCCCCTCTTACGAAAACGAATAATACCCTTCCAAGGAGAAACTTTCAACATAACCCGATCACCAGCCTCAAACACAATAGGCCTCCGCCTTTTGTCCGCATAGGACTTTTGACAATCCTGAGCGGCCTTCATAAAAGCCTTAATTTTACCGAGTTTCTCAGTCGTAGCCTCAACCACCTTTAAACTACCCAACTGTTTCTGACCAATGGAACCCCAACAGACCGGAGTCCTACACCTCCTACCATACAACTTCTAAAATGGTGGCACCCCACTCGGGGCGTGATAACTGTTATTATAAGAGAACTCGACTAACGGTAAATGACGATCCCAACTACCACCACAATCGATAACACAAGCCCGCAACATATCCTCGAGAGACTGAATGGTCCTCTCGGACTGACCATCCGTCTGCGGGTGATAAGCGATACTAATGAGGAGTTTGGTACCCATCTCCTCATGAAACTTCTTCCAAAACCTGGAGGTAAAACGCGTATCCCTATCCGAAACAATAGACACAGTCACCCCGTGCCTACAAACAATTTCACGAATAAAACATCGGGTTTAAGAATAAGCTGATAAGATTTTACATGAATGGGTTTCGGTCTCTCCTTCCGGCTCAACGCGTCGGCTACCACGTTAGACTTACCGGGGTGGCACATAATCTCCAGATCATAATCCTTAATCAATTCCAACCATCGACGCTGCTGCATATTCAGTTCCTTTTGTTCGAAGAAATACTTTAGGCTCTTATGATCGATACAGATAACACAAGGAACACCGTACAAATAATGCCTCCATAAGTTAAGTGCAAACACCACCGCTGCCAGTTCCAAATCGTGAGTAGGATAATTCGCCTCGTGAGGCTTTAACTGCCATGAGGCATAAGCGATGACTCGGCCTCACTGCATCAGAACACACCCAAGCCCCTGGTAAGAGGCATCAGAATAAACAACCAGATCGTCAGCGTCATCGGGTAACGCTAAAATCGGGGCATGCGTCAACCTGTTCTTTAATTCGAGAAAAGCCTCCTCCTGCTCGGTACCCCAAACAAACTTAACACTCTTCTTGGTCAACTTGGTCAATGACGAAGCAATTTTCGAAATGTCTGGAATGAAGCGGCGGTAATACCCCGCCAAGCCCAGAAAGCTATGGATTTCGGACGGAGACTTAAGAGATTCCCATTCGTTTACGGCTTCCACCTTTGCAGGGTCAACCAAAATACCACTCGGGTTAATAACATGACCCAAGAACTGAACCTCGTGTAACCAAAAAGAACACTTAGAAATTTTCGCATAAAACTTTTTCTTTCGCAGAGCTTCCAAAACTTCCGTGAGATGACCGGCGTGATCGGATTCGCTTTTGGAGTACACAAGAATGTTGTCGATGATCACAATAAACGAACGATCGAGCATCGGCCTACACACCCGGTTCATAAGATCCATGAACGCAACCGGTGCATTGGTCAAACCGAAAGACATCACGAGGAATTCATAATGCCCATATCGAGTGTGGAAGGCAATCTTAGGGATATCTTCCTCACGAATTTTCAACTGATGATACCCGGACCTAAGGTCGATCTTCGAGAACCAACTAGCTCCTTGGAGCTGATCAAATAAGTCGTCGACCCTTGGGAGAGGGTACCGCTTTTTAACAGGGAGTTTATTCAATTCACGGTAGTCAATGCACATCTGCATGCTACCGTCCTTCTTCTTAACGAATAGGATTGGGGCACCCCAAGGTGAGATGCTCGTTCGAAGGAAGCCCTTGTCGAGCAAGTCTTCCAATTAAGCCATAAGTTCTTTCATCTCATTAGGTGCTAGATGGTAAAGGGCTCGAGCAACGGGTTTGGTGCCCGGTACAAGTTATATCTGGAACTCGACCTCGTGATCCGGCGGCACATCTGACAAATCATCAGGAAATACATTCGGGAAATCCCGAAAAATAGGAACATCACCGACGGTAGCCACCGCGGTTTTCACGTTTATAACATACGCCAGATACGCCCCACACCCCCGCTGCATCAGCTTCCTCGCCTTAAGCATAGATATGAAATGTGGCGTCGCACCATTCCGATCACCGAAGACCGTAATTTGGGTCCCATCAGGGGCCCTCATACATACAAGTTTCTGACCACAAATGATCTGAGCATCAACACTTGCGAGCCAATCCATCCCAAGCACCACATCGAAACAGCCAAGCGGCATCAAGTACAACCGCACCGGAAATCTATACCCAGACAACTCGATGGAACAACCCTGAATAGCCCTAGACACGGAAACGGACTTTCCTACGACGACCTCAACTTCAAACACATCGACTACACGCTCAAGTAATTCATTCAACGTAGAACAGAAAGCGGTAGACACAAGACTTCTACTAGCACCCGAACCAATAAGATCGAAGCATGTAATTCATCAAGTAAAAAGGTATCTGGGATAACATTACGCTCCTACTTAGCTAAACAGTTGCACATACATCCTTGAAGGAGCGAGGAATTTAAATGGTCAAGTACCATGGAACCCAGAGTGACAGCATGCTACGCCTCAGCTAAACAATTACGCGCAAAGCGTTCGAGAGGATGGGAAATGAACAGGAGAATTTAAGGAATGAGATGAACTTTAAAGCTAACGGCACGAGAGTTAGCCATATCCTATCCCTACAAAGACGGAACCCAAACATAGTCAGACACAAGTAGTATGAGCTGAGTGAATTCAAGTTATAATAAATAACATCAATAATTAATAATCATAATAGTCATTCCAAGGATTTTAAAAATAAATGGGATACATTAGCTAGGCCATAATCATCAATAAATAATCATCCTCATATATATACACACACACATATATATATATATATAAACATCTTTATATTC
Organism: Bidens hawaiensis; assembly: GCF_021521415.1. Classification (NCBI taxonomy): domain Eukaryota; kingdom Viridiplantae; phylum Streptophyta; class Magnoliopsida; order Asterales; family Asteraceae; genus Bidens; species Bidens hawaiensis. The sequence goes on from NW_027491306.1 coordinate 1,622,941, forward strand.
ACATCCCTATATATATACAAACATCTTTATAATCACATCCCTATATATATATATAAATAAATATATATATATATATATATATATATAAACATCCAAGTAATAACATCAGGGTCGAGCACATGTACAACCCAACCACGTAACATCTCATCCAAGGTATGCAACACAAGGTAGTCATACGCAAACATCCTTAGTCGATAACGACTAATTAACATCAGTGTCGAACACACGTACAACCCAAACACGTAACATCTCATCCAACGTATGCAAACACAAAGTAGGCATACGTAACATCCGTAGTCGATAACGACTACTAACATCGCCAAATATTGGCCATACAATAATACATACGTACATACGATAATATCATCTCAAGGCTTACCCTATACAAGTAAGCCCATCTAAAATAATTTTAAACAATTCATCAAGCAAAATCGCTTAGGTGTGCATGCTAGCCCAAAATCTTAAAAGAGTAAAAAGGGGGCATCATGAAATCACCTAACACAAGACACGTACACGAGCTAGATAATCCCTAAGAAATCCCAAAACTCAAACACCTGTCGGTTTACATACAAGCATTACAATCGACATCGAAAGGACTCATTTATCCTACGAGAAGTTCTAACAAGGTTCGAGTTACCTAAAGCCTCGATCTCATCAAACTCAATCATAACAGCCCCCAGGGCCTTACATTCACCAACACGACCCTTAGATACTCCTGGGAATAAAGAATTCCCAATTTACCCCCGGAAGCACTAGGTGACACTAACACGCGCGTTTAAGAGTCGTTTAGGCTGTTAACATCCAAATCAGACCCGTGTGGACCCAATATGATAAAATCACAGCCAACAAGTCCACACGACGCTACACGAGTCAAATGGGTTGGTAACTCGCAAGTACAACGCACCAACTATTCAATAAACGCAATTGCGCGTTGTACCGACCCGTTTGAGTAATTGACAACCAATTCAGTCCCATAACTTATAAAAATGATTTTTCAAAAGTCCGTACATCAAACCAAGTTCCCCCGAGCTGAATTGGTCATTAATCACCTCAACCCTCGCGTTAAACGCATCAAACTACAATTCTAGTCAATAGAACACTAACAATCAAGCTACAACTAGTTGACCAATCTAACGAACACCAATGAACATGATTTTTAAGTATGATATACGGGACATACCTAGGAAGATTGTGGTGCAAAAACTCACTTCAAATAGCCCCGACAAGAACACAATTGAACATCCACCGGTTAAGCCTAAAACGAACTTATCGATCAATAACAAGTACAAGTAAAACGTGCAGATTTTAGCATGCGAAGATGCATTTAATTACATAGGATAACCTTTGAAATAAATTATTAAATTTTTACCAGACTTTAACAAATGTCTTAGGTTTATAAAAATATTTTTATTATATTTTTCTAGTGGACACAAAAATTATAAAAATTCCTTCAACACAGCAAGGTACGTGCAGCTATTTCAGTGCGCAACAAAATGGTTTTATTTTTATAAAACTCATTACCTAACCAAATTAAACGATTCCAATTGGGTTTGATTCTTAACTCAAAATATTAGTTTCAGAATTGGAACCAACTACTTTGGACTTGTTGAAAAAGAGTTATGATGTCGGGAAGATAGACCAGAATCCGTCATCCCGCATCAGCTTTGACACTCGATCTTATAAATTCATAAAAACATTCAAATCTCATCCAAAAAATACATATTATACCTTTCTGGAAATAGAATCAAAGTAGAACATCATGGAAACAAGAATCGATCAAAAACAATGGATTATCATCGCGTTACCGACCCTACAATAAACGTATACGAATCTGTCAGCAAACTGTTATCATCAAAACTCAACCCTAACGTGTTCGATAACGAGTTTAATGGTGAAAAAGACTTGGATGGACGTTAGACTGACCTTGAATTGAAGTTTTACATCCTAATCTTGGCTGCAAAAAGAAAAACGAAGGCTTTGAGCTGCTGCCCTGGTTGCGATCGGCTGGAACAAAGAGGAGGGCTAGGGTTTTGTTAACATATTATAAAAGTTGCACTCTAGCCCCTTGAGTTGAAAGGATGCAGCAAATCTTGAATGAAAAGTAAGTTATTTTAACATACCGGGATGACGAGAATGTCCCCGAGAAAAGCCAGATTAACCCCGAGGGATGTACATACTTTACATGCTTTTAAATCATTGAACCAAAAATTAACGGGTGTTACAAATCACCATTGAAGATCATGGGGTGAACGACACAGTTGAAGAATTTGAAACAGCGTCACCACTTATTCCCATTCAGATTGGTGAGTTTAAGACCCTCAAGGCGCTAGTTGATTAAGGTGCGAGTGTATGTGTTCTACTAGGGAGTGTTAATGACCGGTTTGAGTTTGGACCTTTACAAGAAGTTGACACCACATTGGTGTTAGCTGAGTTCACTCGAAGATGGCCCCGAGTGAAGTTGGTTGGAGTTGTAGTAAAGGTTGGTGATTTTTACTATCCTAAAGATTTTATTGTTCTTAATTATACACCGGTTGAGAATGAAGAAGAGCCGAGAGTGATATTGGGGAGACCGTTTTTGGCAACATCAAATGCTCAAATAAATTTCCAAGACTGAACAGTGTGCATGACCTTTGGTAACCGTAAGTTATTTTTGCATATCTTTTCAAATTCATTTGATTATTCTTGTGAAAATTGATCTTTTAGGTCAGGTGCTACAACCTGGTGTCTTCCTCATATAAGTGAGGATGACACCAAAGAAGAAAGTTTTGTGTTTGACAGGTCGAAGCGGGAGAGAGAAAAAGAGGAGCTAAATGCGGTAGAGATACGTGTTTCAGAGGTGGCAAAATCAGGTGATGATTTCAAACATGCAAGAAAAAAGGTGGTTCATGATGAGACAGGTAAGACAAGTAAGGAGAAATCGCCAAAGAAGGAGAAGGTGAGGAAGCCACCGGGGTTTGAAAATGAACAAAGAAGATTGGCAAGCTTCGGGCCAAGATGGAGTGTCATGGATAGTGTACCAATATGTTGGAGGAGTAAGAAGAACGAGGTGGAGGAAGGTAAGCACTCCATTTGACCACCATAACCAAGAAATCAAGTAATGGTCCGGCTTAAGACCTTAACAAAAACTTAGCGCTAACCGGGAGGGAACCCGGCCTTGTATTCAGGTACGTGTATATTCTTTTGTAGTTGAACTTTGTGGGTGTAGTTCACTATAAACCCTCACGAGACCATACTCATCCACTTGGGCTATCGGGGGGTTAAAAGAGCTTTTTGCATATGCTAAATGCAATCGTGATTCCTACGAAAGTGAGTTTGGTCTTCTAACATTTTTACTCGTTTAACAAATTTGGTTATGAATTTAATTAATCTCGGTTGGTAATTTAAAATTAATGGTTTTGCAAACGGTTTAAAAGACCTATATTTTTAACACTTGTGAGAAGCTTGCTTCTACATGTTTGAGAGTTTGCAAATTTTATTCTGAGAGTTGAAGAGGTAAGTTCACCGAGAGCATCACCGAGGGCACGAGAGTTGCACATGAGAGTTATATTTTCTATCAGGTGATTTCGTTTTCATAACTTTATTTGTTTTATTAGTTTTTGTGTTAAAAGTATAATTGTATAAATATATAACCACCATCACATTAGGCCCATTTTTTAAAATTGTCAAAATGAATTTTAATCCCGTCCCTATTTTATTAGTTACGTTTTAAACATTGAGGACAATGTTTGCCTCAAGTGCGGGGATGGGGGAGAAATTGAAAATTTAAAAGTTTAATGTTTCTTGAATTAAGATTTTTTGCACAATATTGGAAAATGATAAAAAATCGGGGATTATTTTTCAAAATTATTATATAATATGAGATAATAAAAGCGGGAACGCACTTAATTTGGGATGTGTCGGTAGGCCCAGCTGGTAGTGAAAGGCTTCTGAGAATGTAATAAATATACCTCTAAATTAATATCATGAAGTCTTGTGGGTTCTCATCCTAGGAAAATAGAAAAACTGAAATGCATAAGGTAATGGATAAGCACCAGTGTAGGATAAAGCCTTGTAAATCATCAAATTTAATTTTATTGGCATATTAAGCAATGAGCATGAAAAATATATATAATATTGAAAAGGATCCAATAATTTAATGTGTCTCCCTCTGGGATAGTGACTTGGAGATGACGTCTTTGGATGAGGATCAGAATAAAATAAAAAAAAATCCAACAACCTATGTGTTTTCTTTCGAGTTGGCAGCTTAACTGATAGGCCTCTAGGTGAGGATTAATAATTGTTAATGAATAAAGAACCAATAGCTTACATGCTTCTCACTGGGCTAGCAACCATGGTGGGAACATCCATGGTGAGGTCTAAATTATGATAAAAATGCAAAATGCTCAATTAATTCATACGTGTTGTCTACTAAATTAAATTTTGATAGTTACAAGTGTTTAGGTAACACTGGTAGAAATAATCTTTATGATTTTATCTGTGCTTTGACATGCCTGAAACAAATTAGGTGGATTTGTGATTTTAGGTGTGAGACCTTTAGACTGAATGTTAACTTGAACTTAAATTTAACATGATTAGAGGTCTGAATTATCGGCGGTTGGGCTTAAATATCGGCAATCGCGGTTTTTGTGTTCCTTGTGCTTAATTAAGATAATCTAAGAAGTATTTTGTAAGAATGATCTCTGATTCTGATTCCATTGCAAAGTCTTTTTTGGGACGAAAAAGGATAAGTTTTGGGATGTGATGGTTGGGTAAAAGTTAGTTAGTTTTATATATTAATTAGTTATATTTAGGTTAATAAATGGATGAACATTGGTACTTCAAGCATTGTTATGTGTTTTCAGGAATTTGGAAGTTATGGAGCTTATCGAGGATATTCACGAGCTTGGAATGAAGACTTAGAAGTGAGAGATTGGAAATGCATGCATCACAAGGCAGCAAAGAGAAGAAAATAATAAATTCTGAAATTTTGCATCTTCGCGCGACGCGAAGATGCATGCCAGGGCAACTTCGCGCTGCGCGAACCGGCCTAATACCGAAAAAATCTAGGTTTTGCCTTATATAAACCCATTAACCTTCCCATTTGGCATATCACGACTTCCAGAGGCAGAAGAGGTGTTCTAAGACGACTTTCAGCCATCCCGAAGCTTCCGGTTCCGTCTTTGATCATATGTTCATTAAGATAAGTGTTTTAATCGATATGTCGATGTTACGCTAAAATCCTGTGTTCGTTCTAGGCTAGGGTATTGTGTAATTCCTCTTAAGACCAGATTTACTATGCTTAATGTTATGAACTTGATTTGAGTTATGGCTTTTATCTTGTTTAATTGATTGCTTGATTGTTTAAAAAATTTATATCTTTGATTATTGATTAAGTACATCACTTGTTTGGTTTAGTCATCAACACTTAGGGTTAGCTCTTGTGTCATTGAGCTATTAATCATCAACGTTTGTCACCTAATTAGTTTTCATAAAATATAGATTGGTAATTAGGTAGATCGAGTTCGATTGTGTCAACAATTCGGTTAGGGCATCGTTTGTCATCACAATCAAACTACTAGGTCTAGTAATTACTGCGCAATCAAGACAAGTGAATCTGGGATTAAGTTGAAGAACACAATACCCGAACCTAGAATGAATGTTTTTATTAATATTATCTATAAACCTTTTTAAGTAATCATTTAGTTTTAATTAAATCTTTTTCTCAAAATTGCTTGATATCGTCTGTCCGCCTTAGTTTAATAATTAATTTAGTAATATTAAATTAGCACTTTCCTTGAGTTCCTGTGGAGACGACCTTACTTACCAGTACTTATTATATGTATTTAAGTCTTTAAAATTGATTGTTTGAGTAGACCGCGACAGACTACGCCACTTATCTATTCCTTTCAAAAACCATCGTCTACACTGATCATGCGGCTACTAAATACTTATTCACCAAACAAGATGCTAAACCTCGTCTGATCCGATGGATTTTTCTTCTTCAAGAATTTGACATCGAAATCAAGGACAAGACGGGTGTTGAAATTCTTGTAGCCATTTATCTTTCTCGTTTGGAATGCTCAGCTTCAAAAGAAATGATCAGGACCAAGATAAATGACAATTTTCTCCACGAATTCCTTATGCATATCCAAATGCGTTAAGGACATCATCCTTGGTTCACAAACATCTCAAACTACAAAGCCAGTGGAATTGTTCTCAAAGGAATGACCTATCAGCAGACTAAGAAATTCTTCTCTAGCATCAAATATTACTTTTGGGAGGATCTACTTATTCCGCATAGGAGCTGATCATATCATCTGAAGATGCGTGTATGGAGAAGAAGCACACAAGATCCTGAAACAATGTCATAAAGGACCATCAAGAGGTCATCATGGAGCATCGACAACTACAAAGAAGAATATTCGATGCCAGTTTCTATTGGCCTACCATATACCGAGTAGAACATGAAATGGTTCGCTCATGCGATGCATGCCACCGTGCTAGCAACATCTCATGTAGAGATGAAACACTACAAAGGTCAATCCAGGTCTACGGAGTATTTGATGTTTGGGGCATTGACTCATTGGACCATTTCCAACATCGTTTGGTCACCATTACATCCTAGCCGTAGTAGATTGCGTGTCAAAGTGGGTTGAAGCCCAAGATTTACCCACTAATGATGCTAGGATGGTGGTCAAATTTTGAATAAACTAATCTCTCGCTTCGGTACTCCCAAGGCACTTATAAGCGATCGAGGAACACACTTCTGCAGCACACAAATGAAAAAGGTCAAGATACGGAGTGCATCATCGACTCGCTACACCTTTTCACACACAGACAAGTGGCCAAATGGAAGTAACAAATTGGGGGTATAAAACGAATCTTGGAGAAAACTGTCAGTCATAATCGCAAAGACTGGTCGGAAAAATTAGATGACACTCTGTGGGCTTTCCGTACTACATACAAAACTCCTATAGGCACAACGCCGTTCAAATTAGTGAATGGAAAGGTATGTCATCTCTCAGTTGAGCTCTAACACAAAGCATATTGGGCACTTAAAACTTCCGACCTCGATCTGCAATCTGCTGGGAAGAACAAATTCATGCATCTGCACAAGTTGGACGAACTGAGGATGCAAGCTTATGACGATTAAAGGATTTACATAGAGCGGACGAAAAGACTTCATGATTCATGTCTAAAATAGGTGACTAGTACTCTTTTATCACTCTCACCTTCTTTTATTTCCTGGAAAATCGAAATCTAGATGGTCGTGACCTTTTACGGTTAATGAAGTTTTTGAGTATGGAACCGTTGAACTAGTACAAAAAGATGGACATAGCTTTAAGGTAAACCGACACAGACTTAAACTTTATTTAGGAAAATGATATGGGTTAAATTATATATAAATATTATAAGTATTTCTACACCTTTAATTGGTTGTGAGTTGTTTTTTTTATTAAATATTACTCTTAATTGGTTCATATTTAAACTTTAACGGTTTCAAAAGAATGACGAGTGAACACGATGCATTTTTATACTACTCATAGAATATTTGTTATCTTATAATTGCATCACTCGTGCTAGAAACTTATTTATTTTATTTGTTCGTACATGTTAAAGAATTAAAATGTCATGAGCTACAATAATAATTATATTAAATAATAATTATATTAAAACGAAAGGATATGGTGAAGTTAGAAATTGTATGCCATTTATCATGAATGTGTGATTTAAATGAACTTGTTCTAGTATTTGATAATAATTTTATTATATGCAGGTAGTTTTAACGTGGATTAAAAGTGGGCCCTTGTTCTAAAATAAAATATATGGACTATACCAGTCAAACAAAAGAAGATGGTGATCTCAATTAAAAAGTACGTGGGGCAAAGAGTTAAGGAAGCAGCCTTGCAAAGTGGGATCTAAAAGAAAATAATATGATGGGCTTTTGCTTTTTAACTGGATTAGGTCCATAATAAAATTAAACAAAAGTTTGTTTTAATGGTTGGGAATTATAAAAGGGACCTAGACACATAATTAAAACAGGGCTGGAATAGACGAAAGTCAACAGGGGTGATTGGGTGAAGGACGCCACCCTAGTGGTGGCGGCGGAATCGATCGGAAAAGAGAAAAAACAAACAAGCAAGCACACTAGTCAAGAAAAAGCATTCGGCCAAAAAGTCAGCCAACGGTGAAATCAAATTAAAGAAGCAATCAAGCACACAGCTCAATTAATTTAAGCTTACAGACAGGTAGCTCAACTATATTTATTTGTTTTACGATAAACCGTGACTTATATTTTATCTTTGTTTTATCAATTATTATGAGCGGCTAGTCTGTTATACTGCCTGGGTTTGGATGAATACCTTTTAGACTTGTTTTATTTTCAGTTTTGGATTGCTTATTGATTGGTTTTGCTATGGTAAAAGTTTTTATTATATTTGGTTGTGATGCACATGCGTATTTGGTATTAATTTATGATCAATTTATTGTTCCATATGCGTCTTTGTGAACGTCTTTCATGTATGGATGCGTATTAGGTTGTTTACTATGTGTTTACAACTAGTTTATGGTCTATTGTTAACATATTCCATAGGAACGGTAATTGAGAGTTTAGAGATACCTTATATTCTGCCACTTGAGAGAACGGGAGGTAATTAAGTGTCGTCTGTTTTGGTCTTTTGCGGGTTTGGGTAGTGATTGCACGGGAGTGAGTTGCCCTAGACTCCTTTAGATTCTTACAGATCTTAATTATAACCGAATTTAATAAGAATACCCCTTTACGCCTTAGGATATATTGTGATTAGAGAGACCGAGAGGTGATTTAATCTTTGGGCACCTTAGCGTAGTTAGGTAAGGTGAGACCGGGAGGTGATCCGAACCATTAAACCGTTGAGCTTACATGATATTTAGGGTTCTTAAGTATTGTTGGTGAGACCGGGAGGTGATCTAGCATGCTTTAGTTATTCCTTAAGTTTCATATTTTTAAAATTTGGTTTACCAATCATAAATCCAATTTCGAGAGTTTACGAGTTAACTAGTAGGATTCCTTACCTAGGTAGTTACTTCCCCCTATATAAGTTTCAACCCGATTTGTTCGTATCTAGTTTTCGTGTCAGTTTTAGTTCAAGTATTTTTTTTTAGTTTATAGTTAATAATTAAAACACAAAAATCAATTAAATCAATTTACTTAAGTATTAGTCAGAGTCTAGTTTAGGTGTCGCTAGTGTTCTATGGGTTCAATATCCGGACTTCATTAGGCTTTACTACAGTTGATAGGTACACTTGCATGTCTAGTGGTCTAGCATTAGGAGAGTCTAGATTTATAAATTTAAAACTAGAGTGTCTAAGTTAGGTTAGGTTTTTACAGACCGCGTTTCAGCACATCAGAAAACCCGTAGAAACCGCAATGGAGGTACTTCACCTCCGTCCACTGAATTAAACCAATATGACTGTGAGTCAAGTTATCGACTCTGACAAAAATTTAGCATGTTTAGGATTGTTTTTATTTTTACGATGTAGGGATAAGTTAAAAAAAATAGGAAAGCACGGCCGTGGCCAGTACAATTTCCTTGCAGTGATTGTTTCTGGCACTATTTTCGGCTTAGACTGTCCAGTTTCAAAGAAAAATTGCCAACATGGCCCGTGTTTTGCAAAGCCCGGCCATGCTAGAAGGTCCTGGCATATTTTAAATGTGCATCACCTCCTTGAGAGTTTTACATACCTTCTAACCACATTTTTCTCTAAACTTAACAGCCTCCAAAGATGCCAATGGAACACCCCAATGCCGAAAACCCGATCCCCACTCCACCGAAAAAGAAAAACATTAACATGGAAATGATTCTGCAACTTCAAGAGATGGCAAGAGAGCTAACCAACATGCGTGTTCAAAACGAACAGCGAGTCCTAACTCTAACTGAGACTGTGGAGGAAATGAAGACTGAGCTCCGCGACATCAATGAGCAGATCAAATCCAGCCCATCCGGCTATGATTCTTTCCACCACCACCTTTAGGTGGAAGTGACTCGTTTGGCGGAAACCTTTTTGGAGACCCTTTCTCCAGCCTCTTTTGAATTGCTTGTTGATGAGCCAAGGGATTGTACTTAGGACTAGTACTTAGAATCTATCGGGCTTAACCCAATTCCTGTTTGTTGTTTTCTTTATTTTTCTTTATTTTTATATGTTTTTATTTTACCTAATTTTTAGGAAGATAATGCAATCTTAGGACTTTATGGTTTGAAATTTATTTACGTTTTAGGGATAAGATTTATGCACACTTAACCGACCGTCCAAAACCACGACCGTTAAACGAGAGAAAATTCTAAAAATCATGGCAAGATACAAAGCACAGCCACGTTAAGCAGAACACGAGCCGTGGTCACCCTAGAATTTTTACAGCTCATCGTCTATGCAATCATACAATTTTCTGAAATCGGCATTTATTAAACTCATCTAACATGGCCGTGTTTATGTCACCAGACCATGTTTTGCCCTCCTCCACGTCTATAAATGGCTATCACTTACCATTCTTTTGACATAACCCTTTTCATACATTCCTTCAAAAAATAATAGAATTAACCATGGAGAGGAGAGGATGGAGGCCAAGTTATGGAAGACAAGGAGAGGTGCCTATAGATGTAGTTCGGGTACTCATGTGCCTACACAATAGAATAGATGAGTTAGTAGATATCAACATGGTGGCAGAACAAAGGAACCAAGAGCTACATGATAAAGTCAAAACATTGCGTTTCAAGCACTATCATTTAGACGAAGGATGGCTAAGTTAGAACACAACCTCTAGAAGCTTACAGTCGAGCTAGCTCACTTCAACCAGAACCAAGCTGAGAGGGAAACCCAAACCAACATCATGACAGGGCCAGCACACATGCATAACTTATTAGGAGGAGGATCGGGATTATTCAAGTAGTTCCCGTTAGGTTTAGGATTCTAGTTTGCCGTCATTTGATCCTTTCGTTCTTTTCATTTTAACATTCTTGTAATTTTTATCCCTATTATCATTGAAGTTTCATTTTCTTATGTTTAAATTAACATGCCTAACTCTTTCGGTCCGTAACGGTCGTTAAATAAGTCCCGAGTTTGAAAAATAGTTAAAAAAAATTAAAAAATTGGGTTCAGAACGGGTCAGCACGGTCGTGCCTTGCTGACGACGGTCATGTCGGGTCCTCTTGATCGGTTTTATCTTGAAATCACCCCTCTTTTTCACTTTTCACTACACCTCTCAAACCCTAGGCGATTTCCGACCATTTTCCACCCTATTCCACTGATTCCTTTCATTCAAACACCAAGGTATGTTAATTTATTCACTTTAATATCATACATGGGCTCGGTTATACCCACTTCACATTCAAATTGGGTACAAATCGAACCCTAGTTTAGGTTCCTCCAAAACTCAGGTTAGAGTATTCCAAATTAATATGTATAAACTTGTTTGCATAATGCGTAAGAGGATTTTGGTTTGTAAAGTTGATGTAAACAAATTTGAACATTGTTTTTGGTCCACTTTGTTTGATTTTTGGTTCGAGTCGGGTTTCACCCTATTGACCGACCCAAGTCCAACACCATTTGATAAGTTGGAAGAATCAGGTTGATACGCACGTTCGAGTCTTCAAAACCCCCGAATTCGTGCAACACACGGGCCTTGTTTTTCCTAGAACAATCGTGGTTAATCAGAAAGTCAACCAAAGAATCGCCCAAAGCAGCACAGGCCGTGCTTTGCTTAGCACAACCATGCCTTGCTTTTGGAACAAATTCTTAAAATTTTTATTTTCCATTTTCCTAATTCGTTTCGTTCCAATCAATTAGGATGGCTTACTTCAATGAGATTCACTGGTACCTAAGGTTTTTGGATAAAACCAATGAAGAGAGAATGGCGTTCAACCTTTTGCAAACAATTAAGCAAAGAGTGGAAAAGCCAATGATGTACGGTTGCTCTAAGACACTTCAAGAAGTGGATGAATACCATCGCATGATTGACATGGTCAATGGCCCTTAGCTAAGATGATTTTAGGTACATCCACCGTATTCTCAGTCACACCGTTACATCACGCACTAAGAGTACATGGGTCATTAGTCTTAGGGATCTTTGGGCTCTTTATTTGCATAAAAACAGGTGGGTATTGCAACATCATCTACATGATGTGTAAGATATTGGAGAATTGTGCGAGAAACATGGACATGAAGTTGTTCGAGAGAGGATGGATTGTCAGGCTCAATGAGGCATACGGTATGGACCTTCACGGCACAGAGGGCCCGGAGCCAATCCCCCTAGACTTACATATTTCATGACGATGGAAATGGTAGTACGGGTATGTGAAACTGTGAAGTATCGCATGGAGGATTCCCGTGGTAGGATTTGGGATCCACATGCTCCAAATGACAAGGATGATGATATGCCGTTAGCTCAGGTATGGTGTACACGTCGTCGGCCCGGCACACCACATACCGAATATGGTGTAGGCCCATCACAACCTGACTCATACTCTTTTACGGGCCCGCACCATTTGAATATCACCCGATTTGACCGCCTTGAGGGAGATGTGAGATACCTTAGGGAGCAGATGGACAGTCGCTGGCCACCAGAGGACTAGTAGGTATGGTGTGAGCTCATAAGGCCCACTGCACTTGTGACCACTGACCCACCCCTGTGACTTTATGGTTATTTTCTTGTGTTGACTTGTTATGGTTCTTGTTGGTCGTGTTTAAACAATTTTATTTTCGTTCTCCCCGTATGGATATTTTAGACATTTTACTATTATGATGGTGCCCATTTACGGGCGGTATGGGTAAATATATACCCATACTTATGTTCAAGTCTTTATATTTTGTGTATTATGTTTGTGGTTGTGTTTGTAGATTTTATGCAGGTAGGATTTGGTTTAGTGCTAAAACTTCCAAACAAGCTTACAGGGAGATAAGAAATGGCAAAAATTTTGTCTTGGCTCTTAGTTAAGTTAAATTCCTTTTTCGCCTCGTTTCCATTTATGCTTAAATCCTTACACATTGAGGACAATGTGATATTTAAGTGTGGGAAGGTGGTTTCACTTGTCCAAACCAAGTCTAAAAAGCGAAATTTTTGAGCAAATTTTTCAAAAATCTATTTGCAGCAGTAAAACCGTTAGCCTTTAAAATATTTTTGACAAACCAGGAAATTAATAGATAACGAGAAACATTTGAGCAAAATAAAACTACTTTAAAAAGTAATAAACCTAAAAATATGGTTTGTAATATTGAGACTAACTTTATGCAAAATATGGCGTTTTCACCAAATCCTTCCATTTGTGAGAATTAAGCCTTCATGCAGATATTCAGAAAATATTCATATATTGGATACTTTTGAGTGAGTCAAGTACTTCTTGCATATTAGAACTTGTCTTGAGAATTCTATTCGAGATCAGATGTAATGTTGCATAACAAGAAAGGTAATATATTTCCGACAAAAACAACAAACAACCATAGTCAAAGCAATACCAAAGCAAACCATACTCCAATCACCAAAACTTACCCAAAACCTACCAAATTACCCTTTTCACTAGTAGAATTCAGCATTAGTCTTTTATTGGTAGACCTTAAAAAACTGATATGCATTCTTTCGATTTCAATTAACTCTGCTGCCTACAATTCGTGAAACTTAGTCGTACCCCTCCAAACACCTTTGCCAAAATACCCTTCAAAACCTATCACCCACATACCAAAACCTATGGAAATATAATATCTTTTAATGTATGCAACACTTCACAAGCTGATGGAGAATTGATCTATTGAAAAGCATATTCTCTGTAAGTCGTCTCCTGGCTAAGAGTGATTATAAATACAACATTACATGTATGTACAGATATAAAACTGAGTGTTTGAACATTGCGAGCACGTGACGTTTTCCATAAGATGAAGCTCATAAAAGCAAACCATAGTTTTAAATATCACTACATATATTAATACGTTTTCCTCTTATGGACTACCGAGATTTTCTAAAATTTCTAGGGATGTTTAGTTTCGGTTTTCATGCTGTTTAAAGAACTTGTTCAGAGCTTACTTAAGGACAAGCAAGGTTTACGTGATGTAACGTCCTCGTTTCAATAAATGAATAAATATAATACTTCGGGTTTATTTTAGTTATCGTATCGTGTAGCGTTGTTAAATTAATTAAATAATATGTAGAGGTTGGATAAGGTTAAAAGGAATTAATGGACTTGAGAGTCATTAAGGCCTAAAAGCCTTTAGGTGTTGCCTATTTAAACCCTAAACCCTAATTCAATCCTTATCCTCATCATTTCACCATCATCCTCCCAATCATTGTCACATATATCCATACACACCAAAAAAAAATCTCCTATACACCAAACATTCCAAATCCAATCATCCATCCTAGATCTAGCTCAACCACACCAAAAAGGTAAACCTTATAACCATTTCCATTACGTTCTCTTTTCATTAAAAAAAATTATTAACAGACGAACTATCAAACTTAAAAGACGAGCACAACGAACCGAGTCGAACTGACACGCACGGACTCGATATAAACAAGGTTCAGTTGAATCTAATACCTGTAACCATAACAAGCAATTTGACAAAAACAGTTGTAATATAATTAATAATAATAAATTTCTAAAGATTTAGGGAAATCGCGGCCGTAATAGAGGCTCGGTGTAAACGGGTTCTCAACGTAACCCGGATCCCCTAAACGGCTCGAACCAAACCCATGAGTGAAACACAACTGTTAAACGAACCCGAGTCATATCTGCAATGTTGAGACTCGGACCCAAAAAAAAGAGTTAGAACCTGGCAGCTAGCGAGGGTCACGAAACCTAACCCGAGTTGTTTCCCAATCCCTATGCCGATGAGCATCCACATCCGGCTCGAGTTTCAGGTGGAAATCAGGCCCGATGCGACCCAGAAATCGAAAATCTTGGTATGCGATACGTCGAAAAATCCCATAGCATGCCCTAAACCATTCGCATTATGTGCAAATCAATATAACCATTCGCGCGAATTATTTTGAACGCGAATTCTTCATGCGAATAGATGGAGTGTGACTCTGAGGATCTATGCTCAGACCCGTTCCAACTCCTCCCTCATTGACTGTGGTGGCCGGAGCCTGCAAGCGGCAATGGTTGCTGGGCTGTAAGAAGAGAGAGAGAGCTAGGGGGTCGGCTCCTGAAGATGAAGATAAGGAAGGGAGGGTTGGGTGGGGGATTAAATAATTAATGGGGAATTAATATGATAATAATAATACTAATAATAACAATAACAATAATAATATATAAAAAGTAGTAATTCTAATTAAAGGTGATGATGAGAAACAAAATGAACCCGAGACCCGACTCGTTTAAGAACCTAATTAAAATTATAAGTTTGTATGAAAGTGTACATACATAGGATCATAAATAATGAGCTTGTAAAATATAGACACGAGGTAACTTACCCAAACCTGACTCATTAAAACAGTTTGAACACATAAACTTGACGTGTACCCAAAAAACTAAGAATTTGAACTAATAAAATAAGCATAATAACAAATATATGCATATATAATAATAAATATCGATAAGCATCTTAAATTAATAAGATCGGTTTTCAGAAGGTTACATGTCGGTTCAGTTAACTTAAAAGTTAACCCCGTTAACTTTAGAGAATGAAGAATAAACAAATAGAGATTAATACGTGTATGTTTTTAATAGTTAGTTGAGCACATCTGAAGAAAGGTTTTACTATTAATTCAGAAAGGAATCGTCTCCAGGTGAGTTCTAGCCTATTTCTTGGTGACGTTTTTCGGGCTGTGTGCATACTCCTATGTGATAGTTAAAATACTTATCCTAAGTGACAAGTATAAGATACGTGTATGATTGTGCATTGAATGTTATTATTATATGATGATTATGTGAATGAATATGTATATATATGTTATATACATAAGACAGGTATAGCATGCACGTATGATGTGAAAGTATGGATAGTTGACGGAATATGCATGGATGTATGGTTAACAGGGACGAAGGGACCAGACCCTAATAATATCTGAGATGAAAAGGACCAGACCCTAATAATATCTGAGATTGAGACAGATTGACCAGACCCTAATAACATCTGAGATAGTAGGGACCAGACCCTGATAATATCTGAGAGAGAGGGACCAGACCCTAAGAATATCTAAGATTAAAGAAGCAGGATAGTTTACGGTATACTATAGGAAGAGTATGAAAGAAATTACGTAAGTACGCATGCATGTACGTGATGTATGAATGAATGAGTAATAGTAAGTAATGTACGAAATACATATCTTCGGACACGTATAAGTATGAATATGAATGTATGTATGTTAATTGATTATCTAGAACTCACTCAGCGTAGCTGACTTTTAGTATGCACGCAGGCAATTAGAATGAGACTAGTTTCTTGATGAGGACACGTGGCAATAAGAGGAAGACTGGCATCGCTATGAAGAAGATTCTCGTTTCGTTTATGTTTTATGTTTAAGACTTATGTTACTTCTGTTTAGGACAAAGTGATTATGTTATGTAAGAATGGTTGACTTTTATTCCGCATTTTGTTTTAATTAACTCTGATTTTCCCAATTATGTGAATGAGTAAATCCAACCAGCGTGAAAGTAGGGCACCCGAGGTCGGGGGCCCTACACATATTGATGTGGTGATCTTTGATTATCTTTCCTGACCTCCCGCCTTCTTGACCGGGGTTTTTTTTCCGCCATTGTGGATTTTCTTGACCAGGTGTTCAAACTTACCATTCTTCACATACTCCTCTATAACATCCTTAAGGTTGGAGCACTGATTGGTTGTATGACCATGCGCCTCATGATAGTCGCAGTAACTGGTCATATCCACATTCGCACGCTGTTTAAGCGACTGCGATTTCCCGAACTCAATTCCCTTAGATAGCATTATCTCTGAGGGACGTTTGGTAAGAGGTGTCCACCTCTGGCGCTGCTTTTGCGCTGTTTGCTTAGTCTTCTTCCCAACCAGGGGGAGGGAATCAATGTACGACAAATCCTGGTTTATTCTTGACCAGACGCATCCTACTTTCTTGCCTTATTTAGCGGGTTGATGTCATTCCTCGCGTCTCCACACGGCAGATCCCTTCCTAAGCCCTTTTCAGTGCGTGCATAACGCTAGTCGCCATCATGATGGCATCCCAGCTTTATGGCATACCGTCGTGGCCAGTCAGAGTATGGATAAGGTCATCACACCGCTCGTTCTAGCAGAAAGTGGGGCGCATGAGTTCCTCACCAACTCTACCGATGTTGAGCACTTATTTGTTGAAGCGGGTGATGAAGTCTTCAGCTGTAATATTTGTTACTTTTCAAACCTGAAAACCCGACTCATTTTGAATTTTTGGTTTTGTTTATATATATATGTGTGTGTGTGTGTGTGTGTGTGTATTTGGCATTCATCATTTTTATTAGTATACGTATTCGTATTCATTAAACCAAACCGTTTCGTCATTCCATTGTATTCGTATTTAACGTTCATCGATAATATAATGTTCACACGAATTTACGTTTATCGTTTGTTTTTGTTTCTTTTTGTTCAATTAACGAACTTCCGAGATTTTCAAAGTCTTTATTTAAACGAGTTGCAAACAATACGGGTATAATACAAAATTATTCAGGTGTTTAAACTTCTGTTATAACTTTTAACGTATTTCATAGATCAAGGTTTAATATGTAATTTATATTTTAAACTTTTTTTAATATATCTAATAAGTTCAGGGGCTTCATGTGTAAGATATTAAAATTATAATATTATTAAAAATCCCAAACCAGCCCCCCTTCTTCCCCACGATTTTCCAGCAATGATCCCGGCAACCGGAAACGGCTCCGGCGAGCCCGTAAATCCTGTTAAACACGCATCATAACTCAATTAAATTGTGCAACGACCTTAGACTATAACGACAAATCATAATATGCGAGTAATAACTTTTAATAACATCAATTATACACGAATCAATCTGGGTAACCACCAGATTTTAATCAAAATGCAGTAATGATGATTAAACACCTATACGCCCCAACTGTGGCTATAAAAAGGACCCTAGGCTTCATCTAAACTCATCCCTATCAACGATTTAACCAAACAAACTCTCTAAATCCCGTAATTATTCGTCCAAAGTCCGAACTCCGGCGAGCTCCGTTCACTATCAATTCTTTACGTTTTCAGGTAGTTAATATATGAGTTTTAATCATTTTTAAGCGATTAACAAAATCCCTAACATAAATTGATCAAACATAGAATGGATAAATCTAATTGAAATCCTAGGTTTTATATGATGAAGATGACCTTGAATGTTTATATTAAAATTTCAGTTTCCATTCTTTTAACATAAAGCTGCTGGTCTAGTTGGTTAAATCTGATGTGTGCAGACGTGAGGAACCGGGTTTGAACCCTGGTCATGCCATTTTTTATTTATTTATTTAATTTTCTTTTTAAACCTTTTTAGTTTATTATATTAATCAAATAAATTATTAAAAATCATTATAAATTAAATCATATCATTTTAAATTTAATAAAATTAGTTATAAATTATATTTATCATTTCCTAACTAAAACCAACTTTTGTTTTCGTTAAAGTTTCTTGAAAATCCAATTAATATTATATTATTATTTAACTATTCGCTAACTTTTTAATACACTAAAATAAGATTTTACCCTTAACATCCGTGTTCAACAAATAATATAATTCTCATGTTAACTAAACAATATTAAAATAATTAAATTATTAAATTACCGCTTACAACTTTAAATAATATAATAATTCCATAAAATATTAAAATATAATAAAACAATACACAATCTCCAAAACTAAATTATTCTAACTTTTACAATCCGGTTAGTTAGTCTTTAATTGTTATATATTTTTAGTTATAGTTTGCGAGGTTCAATAGTTCATTTTCTTTAAACACACTTTCGGTTGTCATTTCAAGTTTAGCTTCAATTTCAAGTGAGTTTCTCGCACTCCTCTTTTTTGAGGGTAGCATATATATAAATATATATATATATATATATATATATATATATGTCCTATCCAACCAAATTGTTTATCATATTTGTTTACAAAACTGCGATTCGTATCATGGACTTGTGTGTTTACTTGACTATTTGCTCAAAATTACTTGCTCATGGTTGCCTCAATAAGTATGATCATACGCCCCCCCCCCCCCCTTCACTCAGGACCATTTTGTTATAAGTGAAAAAGGGACCCCCGATCTAAATACGTTGGTTGTTATCGACTAGAAAGGACATTGCATGCGCGATTATTACACATGTTCATGGAATTGCATGGTTTTTACGTACTTATATAAAATCTATGTAAACTCACAAACTATTCAATTAGTTGACCGTATTTTATATATATGCAACAGGTATGATTATTAGAGGATGGGACGGGTCAAGACACTTGAACTAGGATATTTAAATAATGGACAAGTTGACGTTTGTTTTTATTTCATTTCAATGTATTTGTTTACTTGAACACTTGTGTACTTGCGATTTAAATGAATTAACGGTAATATTTTCACGTAATAGTGTCACATGTGTTTTGAGCAATTTGTACGTCACACTCGGGCGTTTCTGATTAAGCCGGGGTGTTACATCAATGCTTTCGTTATTCCGGTGGTGACATTCAGAATCTCCACCAGGTCACTGATGAGGCGTCGTTGCTGGCCGGAGTGTTGATTAAACTTGTTGGCTAACTCATCCCAGTTGGTGATTCACCCTTCAGGTAGGTGTTCGAGCCATGCTCGCACAACGCCTACTAGTGTTAGTGTAAACATATGACACAACAGCTGCATTGTCCACCCCGAAACCATTCATGCGACGATGTAGGGTTGTAAATGGTCATCCGGGTAAGATAAGCCATCATACTTTTCTACCGTCGGCAGGATTTTTGGGTTTGCGGGGAGTCCTACTGTTGTGTGTTGGGTAGTGTAGAAAAAGTTGTTAAGTTTTTTCAAAGGTTTTGTTCATACAATGTTTAGTTTCAAATTTTTAAAAACGATTATTATCTTAACTAAACCACACACAAATAGAAAAGTGTACCTATCGTATATGTAGTAAAGTAGAGGTAAGAACAAAGTATCGATCCACGGACACACTTGTTTGATTTTTACTACTAAATCATTGTATTTATTTCAACGGGAAGTGAATATCATATTGGTTTTGGTTTGACAAGTATATTTTTAAAAGGAAATTAAAGACACAAATTAAAAGACAATATTTTTGGGTTTTTATACTTTTAGATAGAAGATCAAAGATAAAGGTGTATCATCTTGGTTCAAACTCCTCTTAACTTAGTTTAATAATTGGTTAGTAAACATATGATGTGAGCTTGCTATGATGATTAAATGTTGGATTAACACCTTATTCTTAAGTCATGTTAATCCATGATAATTAAGGAAAGAGATATGCATAACTTCATAATCTCCACTAAAACATCATTTTATGTAAGCAAGTGGTTTACAATAAATATTTATAAGATAACTCACTTTAAATATGAGACAATCCCTTAAATTACTAAGTGAATTGCCCTTGATATTTTAGTAAAATAACCTTTGTATTATACATAAAATACCAATTAAGATTAGTTGAGTTGTAAAGGGTTAACCTTGAATTACCAATTATTTATCCACACAACTCTTGAACAATTATAGAACTCATGTCATGGCCACCCAATAGTTGTTTAAAATAGGTTATGTTACACACTTACTTAACAAGTAATTAGTAGATTTTAGTGGATGAATGTCAATAATTTGTCTTCAAAATATTGTTAATCATTCCTATTTTAAAATGATTAATTGCCACTAATACTTTACTTGGTCCATGTCAATATTAGGATTTATGTTTTTTCTCCAACCAAGCCCTTACAAGAATGGTAATTCCTCGGCTTATCATCAAGCTCGGAACTTGGATGCTTTTTTAAAAGTTCTTAATTTATTAACCAAGTCCTCACAATACTGGCGGTTCCCCGGCTTATCATCATGCTCGGAACTTGGTGTCTATTTTAAGGTTCGCTAAGGCCTCACAAGACTAGCAATTTCTCGGCTTATCGTCAAGCTTGGCACTTGGGGTATCTTTTAAGAGTATTTTAACATTCCTCAACAAGTGATAATTGCAACATAACCATTACTTATTAAATACCGATCACATGTTTAACTATCATTATATACTTCAATTAAGATTCATTATAAATCAAGATTATACTATGAAAGTTTTGCCAATAATAAACATAATGTTAATCATCAAAGTAATAGATACAAGCATGATCAAATTGAAGCAATCTAACCAATTTGGATGACTAATCTTTGATGTTAATGACTCTTCCAAGAGCTTAATCTCCTTAATCTTCAAGGGTTGGATGGATGGGATAATTCCCTTAATGGAGGTAAAATGAGGTGGCTAAAGTGGAGTAAATGAGGTTGTAAGGTGTATTGAATGTGGAAGATGATCATTCAATTTATAGGCTGATCTAGGAGCCAAAACACGACCATGTTTAGCATAACACGGCCATGGTGACGCTTTTGTATTGTTGCATTAAGTGCTCCTTATCACATCATACAACATAGGAAAACACGGCCATGTTAAGCAAGGCACGACCGTGGTGAGTCCACAACGGTCCAAATTTTTTCCTTTTCCATTATACTGAAGGCATAAGCGTGTTTTGGAAGGCACGACCTTGTTAAGCTTCATAACCTTCTATTTTGTCTTTTCTTGTTGTTCTTGATAACATGAGTGTGTTGGTGTTAGCATGGCCATGTTTTGTCTTCCTTAATTTTGTCTTTACTTAGTAAGCTCTATACATGGCAATGCCTTGGTTCATCATAGGGTGTGTTGAGTCTGTGTTCACCGTTTATCACCTTTCTTCTTCTTATATTAGCTTGTTTTATTCCTTAGGGTTATATTTACCTATAGATAGAAATTATAAACATTAGTGGTTATTTATGCTAATAGAATTACCGATATTACGCTTATTTGGAGTTACTTTTGTACCGAAAAGATGTATAAATTCTTATACATCACCTACTTTAGCAATCCTTCTAACAAACTTTGGCTTCCCCGACGAGGCAGCTGGCCTATATGGCTTGGATAAGTCAACATTGGCATCTGGATGGTACTCAATGAGTCTCTAGTTGAGCGTACCTTATAGGTCCACCCTCTCTTGACTATCCTCATAATCAGGGTTGTCCTTTAACGAAGAGGCCGTATGGCAGGAGCATTACCGTTGTTGCTTACCTGGTTGGCTTTCGCCTTGACCATCTCGTTGGGTGCGGGCAGAATGGGATATGGGATTCGACGCGATTCATGTTCATCTTCCTCCTCATCGCGTTCGTATCCCTCATTGCTGCTTGAAACTCCGCCTAACAAAGTCCTGGGTTGGACTCCTGATGAGAATTTCTCTTGCATTTGAGCCATTAGCTTTTCTTATTCTACCTCCCACCATTCCATGACACTTGGTGGTAGTGGGGTTTATGGTTGTGGGTGGAATCTAGTGCTAGACGTTACAGTAAACATATATATATATATATGTGTGTGTGTGTGTGTGTGTATTGAATAAATATTTCACACATATCGGGTTTTAAAAATGGTTTTCACCAACAACCAAACCTAATACTAACAACAAACATCATGATGGGTGTTTTTCAAGATAATAACCATAGATTAGTAAGTTTGTCAATACTACCTAATCTCATAATTAAAGGAAAGCTAGCATGAAAACAACAAACTAACCACCTACAATCATGTAAAATAGACAAGTTCAAGAACACTAGTTAAACACATGAATCTCTTAATTAGCTAAATATGAACTAAGGATTATGGCCTAAATCTCTAGCAAACATCAACCAACTCAAAGAATCATGTTATCACCATAAATTCATAAACAAGTTAATTTTCATAGTCATTCCTAACTTAATGATATAAACAAAGTATGCATACACAAACTAAGTTCATAAACAAATACTCAACACATGGTTTTCCAACATATTATGGTTAAGCATCTATCAAACTAAAAAGACTAGGAATTAAAACAAGCATTCAACCATTAAACTCTATTCAAGAACATGTCATAAACTTGAAGAACACCAACTTGCCAAAATCATGCATAGATAGATATCACATAAGCAAAAGTTTCAACATAATCTAAGTAACAAGAGTATTTAGCCAATAAGGCTTGATACAACAATCAAAATCAAAGTAATCTTACGAATCATTGTTAAGAAGAAAATATTGCAAACTAGGATGAATGATGATTGCACACTTGAAAGGATGATCACACAAAGATGGAAGCCTTGAATTCTCTCTAGCACACACACAATAATTTTCCAGCAAATTCGAAGAATTCCCCTAAGGCTCCACACCATAAATGAGGATGTGTATATATGCTTTCTGGACGTCTAGCAAGGGCTTGCGCAGTCATGCCTCGGTATGGAAAGTCAACCCCTTGCTTTAGTCTGACCAAAAAGTCAGGTTTCTCTGTTCTGGCACGGGCTTGCACGGCCATGCACGGGCAAGCACGGTTTGACTTTTCTTGTTATTTTACCTTGCACTAGCAGAATTCCCGGGAAGCACGGCCTTGCACGGGCTTGCATGGCCGTGCAGGATTGGCACAATGTTGATTTTTGTCCACGAAACGTCCTCTTTTCATGTTTTCTTTGTCGGGCGGGTGCCGGGACCTGCCAATTCACAAATAACTCAACTAAGTACCAAAAACAATGAATTTGCATGGAGTTCGACATAAATATGAGGATAATTTGATGCAATAAGATGTACACTTTGTGTTACATCACCAACCTTTGGCGTGAAAATCAGTATTGCTGTAGAAGTATATAAATTTATCGTGGAGCAGTAGTTAGTCCTTCGCATAAGAAGTTGGATCCTTTTACCGTTGGAGATAGTGGGTATTTATAGCCAGATGAGGGGTCAGAGAAGGTACGGGCCACCTATGATGCTAGGAATTCCACCAATAGGAGGGCTAGCACGTGCCCTAGCACTTTTGAAATGAAAGATCAACTCTTCGAAGGGAAAAGCTCAAGTGTGAAATTACAGCTATACTGGCATCGACTATGTCTCTCATCGTATTGTAAGGAGTTGGTGAATAAATTAGCTGACTGATAGTGACATTTGTACTATGTAGTATTAACATTAGTGCGCTATCATCTTCTTATTGACTGAAAGTCCTTTACAATAATATATTTCCTTTTTGCGCCATACTTAGGAAGATCTTCAGTGCCACGCTTCCCGAGACATCGAGGAATGTTTAGCGCCTGATGGGATATCTCTTAGGTTGTGACTTGTACCCAGCATCGGATCGTTTCGCCTGCTAAAGTATCTGTTGATTATTGGGTGGGTTTGGGACCCTACCTCTTCAATTACATAATATTGTTTATAAACATTTTATCAAAGTTTATTAAGAACCTAAATGGTCCAAGTTTATTTGCTAATTTAGTACTTATTATAATTTCCGATGTTCATATATTTAATAACTAGTAGTTTTTAGGTATATTGGTTTTTAATGATTTCAATTATTGCTTTTTGGTCACTGCCGGTCCCAACTAATGAATTGGCTACTAATGGTCCAAACTTTTAAATTATTTGTTTCTAACGGTCCGCGACTAACAGAATCCTAACGTCGTTAGTTTGAGGTCGCCGGAAAAACGGTTTTGGCCCAAAAACTCACTTTTTTCCCTGAAAACTCAATATTTTTGTCCCAAACATCTTAGTAACTTCGTATCGGACCTTTAGGAACATTTTTCTAGTAAAAGCCCCAATTATTGAGGTCGCCAGAAACCTTAGAACTATTGTCGGAATTGGTTGATGGTTGAGACCATTAAAAAACAATATACCTAGTTTTTATTCTTTAAAAAGCTGGAGTTTTTAATCTAGACTTGAAAATATAAATTTTAAAGTAAAACTAAAATTTAATTATAGCTTAAAATTTTCAATCATTCCTTGACCCAGTGTCCTTGTTAATGCACATCACGTTACCTCCCCTTTTAGGCCATATATATGTTCATCAACTTCTTCCCGTATTCAATTAAATATAAACAATCAAATATTCAAAAGTATTATGTATCCTTTAATATTTATATTTAAGATTAAAAACTTAAATAAAACAACAAATAACATAAAATCAACAATGAAAAAAAATGATCCTATCTAATTAATGGTTAGGTTAAAAGTTAAAAATACAAAGTAAAAAAAAAAGTGAGAAGGGTAAGAAATAATATAATCTATTGATATTTGATTTGAATGATTATGATTAATTTGAGAATAAAAAAATGATAGAAAGGGTATATATGGAATATTCCTTATTTGTTTATTTTCTTCCTTCACATGCAAAACGCATGCCAATTTTCTCATCATTTTAAACGTCCATAACTTTTTTGTCCAATAACTTAAAAAAAATTTACCATAATAACAAGTGTTTTTTTATCTTTAATATGAGTACCGTATTATTGTAAAAAATTTAAAAAAATAGTGGGTTTTTATACATTGTGTTATTAGTTTGTCATTGTGTTTTTTTTAATTGAGTTTTTTACATTGTGTTATAGGTTATGGTCATTGTGTTTTACAATCGTTATGCATATTAAAGATTAAATTTAAAACAAAAGGTATGTCATTGTGTCTTTTGTTCGCTATTGTGTCTTTATGTTCATCATGCTGTCTATTTTTTGTTGTGTTTTTATACTCATCATTGTGTTTTAGTCATTGTATATTACGTTCACTGTGTATTATGTTAAGGTCATTGTATTTTATGTATTACCATTGTGTTTACGTTTCAGATCATTGTATAATAATATGTATTCACCATTATGTTTTACGTTTTGTTATTGTGTTTTATGTATTAGATATGGTTGTTATTTTATCATTATATTTACATATGAAAATTACACAACGGTGTTATTTAACTAATACGATTTTCAAATTTCATCAATTTTGAAAAAAAACACACACACATACACACACAATGATAAAAAGAGAGGCACAAAAATATACATAAGACACAATGATAACCAGAAACACACAATGACGTAAGTTTTTTATTTTTGTTCTATAAAACAAAGTCATACTTATATTAAAGATAAAAAAACGTTTGTTATTATGGTGAACCTTTTTTTAAAAAAATGTCGTACGAAAAAGTTATAAACGTTTTAAATGATGGAGGGAATTGACATGTGCTTAGCATATGAATGAAGAAAATATGTGTTTTTTCTCTTTTTGTCTCTACTTTGACACATGACAATAAACTGTGGTTTCTTATCTCATTTTTGTTACTTTTTGAAGAATAACTTAACGCATCTAATTAATACAAAAGTATTATTTTGAAATTTAGAAAACAATGACGGAAAATCAAAAAGACGATAATCCAATTAAAAAGGACAAAGTTAGATAGACTAGTGTTAAATAATCTTTTTTTTTCGTCTAGTGTTTTTTTTATTCATCTAGTCACTTCTTTTTCACATCAGATTAGAAAAAATTAACGTGAAGAAAAGTGTTTTGTATAAAAGCTACATCAATTCTATAATAATAAAAGGTTAGGTCACTTACGTCTCATGATCGGCTTTTAATATTTCATATTTTTTCGAATTTGTTC
The DNA here is from genome assembly GCF_021521415.1 of Bidens hawaiensis. Classification (NCBI taxonomy): domain Eukaryota; kingdom Viridiplantae; phylum Streptophyta; class Magnoliopsida; order Asterales; family Asteraceae; genus Bidens; species Bidens hawaiensis. The sequence continues at coordinate 1,649,534 of NW_027491306.1, forward strand.
ATTCGTAATAGTAAGTGCCTCATTTTGTGAAATACAAATTATGCAATAGTTTTAATAAACAAACCACTTAAACAGGAATTTAATCAAATTTATACTTCTAATACCTTACTCTTAAACTACGACTATATATGGAAGACATAAATGTGACACGTGAGTTTGTTACGTAGGCGTTACGTTAACATTTTGAGGCTTTCACATTTCATACCAAATTGTAGGGTTGTCTTCGAGAATCTGTTAAAATTTCGGGGCACAAGACGAATATAAAAAATGGCCTGAAATCATATTTTTAATTATGAATATTGGTTTTAAATAATCCCAATTATGTCCTACTAGCAAATAACATTCCCTATTTAACACTTGGCTGGTGGCGGTCCCAATTAAAGGTGTATTTGTTTAACGGTTCGTGACTAACTTGTTTTGATGGTTAACTCCGTTAGTCTTATGTTGAGGTTGCACCCATCCACCTTCTTCTCCGGTCGCACTACGCCGAAAACCTGCAACTCGCCTCCATTCTCCCCGACACCGTATCTCTCTTTCTCTCTCTCTCTCTCTCTCTCTCTCTATCTCTCTCTATCTCTCTCTCTCTCTGATCACGTTTCTTGCCACTTTCCCTTTCACTCGAAACCTAACCGACGCGCCGCCGGCGTTGTCTCCGGCGAAGTCCACCATCTTCAATCGTGCACCATTCGAGGTAATTGATACATCATTTAACTCGTTTTGTTCCCCTTAACAAAAGGCATGTTTTATTTTATAAATCGTGTAACCATGATTTTGAATTTTGATAATAAGATCGAGTTCGGGTTCTAGGGTGCGGCAAAGGAAAAAGATGAAATCTGCTTCATTTTCAAAATTTTCTAATGTGTTTTGAAGATAGAGGGAGAAACAGTGTAATGGTGTCGGGGAGAATGCCTGCGTGGTGTTGCCGGACAAGAAGGTAGATGGGTGCCACCTCAGCATAATACTAACGGAGTTAGTCATCCATTAGTCGAGGGCTGTTAGAAACAAATACATCTTTAGTTGTGATTGCCACCAGCCAAATGTGAAGTTGAGACTATTATTTGCCAATATGACATAATTAAGATTATTTAAAACCAATACTTCTTAATTATGTAATAAATAATTTGGCAACCATTTTATCTCAAAGGTACAAACCCTAAGAACACACTCTCCACCACGTCTCACCATCACCAATTCCATTCACACGCAAAAGCCCCAATTTTGGACCAACTAATCCCTGAGTATTCTCAAATCGGAACACCAAATTCGAATTTGCGACTTCAATTTGTAATAGTTCTTATGGGATTATATAGTTTTGTCTATTCAATTTTGATTCACGGATGGTCGATAATGACTCAATTGCGTAGCAGAGGAAGACGACAGGTTGCGGCAGGATAACAAACTCCAAAACCGTCGTGGTTTCTCAAGGCAAAGATAGCAAGTTAAATTGGTGAGCTTCTATCTCTCGATCGTTTCCCGGCCGATCTCTGCCCACGGTGGGAAGAAGCAACCTTTGAACGATGATTTCATGTTTCTCGCGCAATCTGCGGGTGGCACTCATAGTGTGGTGGTGGATTTAGTTCATGTTTTGAGAGCAGATGAGTTTTGTTATATATTTTAGTTTAAAAGCATTTATTATATGAATATTCTTATTGGAAGTACAATTACATATTAATTACATCAATCTTACAATAATTACCATATTTAGCTTTTTATTCTTCCCTCTTAAATTTTTCTTTCATTCATGACTATTTAATAGAATTTTTCTAATTCTTTCTAAAATTACTCTTTCATTACTTTTAATTTTCCACCATTTTTTATATGTATTTATATTAAACAACTTCAGCACATGTCAAAATTATTTGGACTTTACCTTCAATATTTTCTCAAATCTGGTCTGCTCACTAACTTTCTTTAAAGATTTGGCCTGCTCTCTCATCTTTATTATATTTTTCTAATGCGTCTGGAGAGTCCAAATTCTAAAAAATTCTAAGGAAAAAATAGCTATTTTGGGCTTTCTCTCTCTAGAAAGGTCTATTTTGAGAAATTTCCCTTAACTTAATCATAATAAATTGTATATATTAGTAACTTTTATTTATTTACTTTTAATTTTAAATACTAAAATAAACTAATAAACAAAAAGACCAAAATACCCCTAATTTAACGTTAAAATCTAACGGGGTTAGCGATTAGGACGTAACTAGCAAAACCTGGGAAACCTCAATGGTCCAATTGCTAAAGAAAAGATTTTTGGACTAATGTCGTATAACAACCAAACATCGAGGACGAATTTGGCACTTTACTCAGTTTTTCTAATGGAGAATACAAACCCCCCACACCCACGATTTAGTACACACTTGCACCCCCTGCCCAAATCTACGCTTCAATATGGCAGTGTTTAGTGCCTACAATGCTGACTTGCAGGGTTCCACGTAGGGTTGTCTCCGATAACATAAAAAAAAATCCAGGGCCCTTAATAGTAAAAATAAATATATATGAAAATACAAACTTAATAACTTATATATAAATTAGATAATAACAATAAACTAAACAAGGTGCGTCGAAGTTATTTAGTTATTACATGTGATCGGTCATTACGGTCACTCAGAGCATCAGAGCCGGATAATCAGCCGGTGACAATCTATCTTTTGCAAGCGTCTCTGGTCTAGTGGTTCTGCGAGGAGCGTACAACGTACGTAAGCAGTAATAAAATGCCGACTTTTTTCTTTTTCGCTTTTATTTTGTTATTAAATGCTAATGGATATTCAATGGACTTGATTTAATCAAAGACTCAAACATGGGCATAATTTTTCAGATTAGCCTACACAATTCGTTTTTTAAACGTATGTACAAGAAACACAAAAAATTATAACTATAATTTAAAAAAAAAAAAAAAAAAACTACTACTCAGGCTTCATAGAAAACCACGCCTTCAACCTTTCAACAGGTTGCCCTCCCCACCTTCTCGAAGCTACTTTGGTTCCATGCCCTTCCATCTTTTCCATAGCACGCAATCTAAGAGGATAGTCATGGAACTAAATAAAACAAATAATTCATAGCCTTTAAAACAAAGGATTAATATTTTAGAATCCAACCACTAAAACACTCCAATATAAAATCAAAAGAAATAATTAAGTATTCATAAATATAACCAGGGTTATCTTCGAGATTTCGGTGTCATATGCAAGTATTAAAAATAAGCCTTTATATATAAAAAATATTCATAAATTAACTATAGTTGTGATAAAAACAAAGAAAACAAAAGTTATAGTAGCAAAAATATCTTTTTTACATAATTAAAGGACCGTGAAACTCTTCAAATACGCAAACAATCAAGCAAAGTAATAAAACAACAAGGATTTAGTTAGTTAATTGTGTAATTATTAAGCAATAAAGCAATAGCATTCTATCTAGCATTCCATTTAAAGAATCAATATTCAAAAGTGGCATTAAACTGCAACAATCCCTTTCAAATTTAAGAATAAAAGTTCAAAAAGTAGTATCAGTAGTATTTTAGCATTATATATATATATCAAAAACCATTTTATTGTCATTCTCACAGATCCACTATTTATAAAATTGTTTCTTCTCAGCTACAATTATGTTTCTCTCTCTTTTTTTCAGCCACATGGCAAATATGACACATATGAGTTATATACTCCTCTCTCTCTTCTCTCTTTCATTCCATCTATGTCATTCATCTTCCTCTTTATCTAAATACTCTTTCCTCTGTGAATGTCATCGCATACCTTACTTTTGCGATGCTGGTATAATCATATGTTTGCAACACCATTTGTTGTTTCTGGGTTCCGACTCCGAACCCTTGGAGGCCATGGAGTAGTGGTTGCGAACGGTTTATGACGGTGGTGTGGTGGTTCGCTGGCCGGCTTCGTCTTTGTTGTATAAAGTCTGACTCGCCTGTGTATGCCGTTGCCGTATTCTGATTCGGAACCCTTAGTGGCGACGGCGGCATGGCGGTGATGGGTCGAAGAAAGGAGATAAAGCCAGGAAACCCTAACAGAGAAACCCAGTATGTAGAGGTTTCACATCTCATATAAGAGGTAAACTAACATCCTTCAATCTTCACTTTATTCTTGAGTCTCATGTCTTTACTATTTCTTTGGTAAATTTTGTGGGTTATGCTTGGGTTTTTCTTTCGTCTTTCCGCCTAATGTTCGGTATAATTGGTTTTACACATATTAGTGCAGTCAGAGTAGTTGTAGTTGAGGTTACCTTTACTTAAGAGTGCCAATTTTATAATTCTTCTGCCGTATAGGTTTATGACTTTATTTTATGTTCTATTAGAGTATTGGATTAGGAGTTAGTATATACGATTTGAATCTGTGAAATTTTTTAGAAAAATTTTTTGTTGATTTTTAGGCTAGAAATATGTTTTGGTGTCTATTAAGTGTTTTGATAGTTGTTTTGTTAATGTGGTCTTACTTATCAACAACTTTATCTTTTTGTTAGTTTGATTGATAAGAGAAAAAAATTATTTTTGTTAACCAGGAGTGGTCAGTGGAGTTCGGGCATTCTTTTTATATCCATTTATGTTAGACTTATTAGAGGTATGCCTATGTGTTGCGTTTATATTGACCATTATACGCCATCTGTGTATTAGCTTGCAGTAGAGATTCAGTAGAGATTCATATTTGCTACTATCAAGTGAAGCTCATAATAAGGTAATTGTTTGGTAATTTACATGATAATTTTAGCTGTCTTTATGAGGTGAAAGGTCTAGGTTGTGGTTTTAAGGCCAAAAGCAATGTTGCTTATTTGGGACACCTATACATAACAATATTGATGAGTTTCGTATTTTTTTTTTTTACTTCTGAGATGTGACCCGTATGTGATGTGGTCTAAATTATACATATTATTATATAAATATTTCCTATTTTTAAGTGCTTTTGAGCCAAGTTTTTATTAAATATTATTATTATTTGATTCGTATGTGAGTTTAATGGTTTATAAAGACTATGACCTAAAATGGAGCACTTTTACTAAACTTGAGACTGATGAATTTGCTAACTTGAGATCGACGAATAAAGGGTCAGGCATATATTTATATATTAATAATTTTTATTATTATAAACAACTATCATATGTAATATTTTAAAAAAAGAAAAAAAAACCAAAGGAAACGTATCTAATAATAATAATAATAATAATAATAATGAAGATTTGGTAGTCTGACATATTAATTTATAGATATATATTTTTTTCGAATTAGGTGGGCCCGTATGAGTCCAAGAAAGTGAGGGTTTAGAGTAATAAATTTCTTTTTTTTTTGGCGTGAAGGTATTGACGGGAGAGAGCGACAGCCGCCATCTTTGAGCTGTAGTTATAGTGCAAAAAGAAAAAAAAGTCAAGCAGCAAGATATAAAATTATTTACAAGGAGCTTCAAGTGAAAATTTTAATTGGAAAAGAAGTCCACGACATCATTATTGTTATTATATTTTTTTGGTGGAACTGGAACAATAAGAAAGGCAGCCGCAAGTCAATCATGCTTGAAGGTGTTCGGGTTCATACCTACTCACGGTTCTTTTGTTTTAACTTTATTATTTTTATTATGAACTTGGGTATTGAACTTAAATATTTTATTGTTTTGAGCATGATTATTGGCTGAAACCTTTTTAGTTGCCTAGGTCTTGAATGAATATTTGTTGAGTTTGGATGGCTTGTCAGTTTTATTTGGTTATTGGTGTTGGACAAATATTATTGTAACAAACTTATTGGTATTTGAAAAGATGAATATGCATGCTTAATGTTAATTTACTTTATTCAATTGTTCCATAGGTGGCTTTGTGAATGTCTTTCATGTGTAGATGCATATTAGGTTCCTACTGTGTGTTCGTAACTAGTTTATGGTTTATAGTCGGCATATTCCATAGGAACTATTGTTTGAGGGTTTAGAGATTTTAAGTGTTCTACCTATCTTGAGACTGAGAGGTAATAGATAGTTGGGGTTGTCTTATTCATTAGGCGGTTTGGGTATAGATTACACGAGAGTGGATTTCCCCCTTATTGTCTTTTGATTTTTGCTATCCTTAGTCTTTTTGAGCATCTTTAGGTTACTCCTTACGTCCCTTACACTCCCGGATGTATTGTGATTAGTGAGACTGAGAGGTGATCTAGTCATTAGAGTACTTTAATATTGTTGGAGAGACTGAGAGGTAATCCAACCAACCGTTTTGCATCATACGTCCCTTAGGTTTTCCTTTTAGGTGACACCCAGAGAATGATCAGGGATCCTGTTGGTGCATAAATGTCAGTAGTTCATAGTCTAGTGTCTGTAATCGAGTCTGTAATGTTATTTATGTTTTTGTTTAAGCGAATTTGTTAACAAGTTCGCCTAGGCGAACTTGTTGAACAAGCGAAGTTATGGACAACTTCGCCTGAACATATCAGGCGAAGTTGTCGTGTATTTATACTAGGTTACGGCTTAGTGTTGAGGTTGTTCATCGAGTTGATCTAAGCTGGTTTGAGTTCATTGTAACTTGAGGACGAGAGTCTGTATCAGTGATTCATATCACGTGTTTGAGTTATAATATATAACGTGTGTTCGGTTATTCGTGTGTTTGTTTGGTTTGTGTTCTATACTCGTAACGATCTACGCAGGGATTCCGCACCTGAGTAGACCGATATATCTCGTGCGATCCGTCCAAGGAACCTACAATTGGTATCAGAGCATTTGCTCGATTGTGTGGTTCGGGATATTCACGCGGGTGTAGAAATCGTCCCATTTCGACTATTCGTGGGACGTGTTTTCTGTGTTTTTGATCATTCTTACCTCCTACCATCGTGTTCAAGCCTTTACACCGTCAAAAACCTCGTTAAAATCCGATTTACAGATCTGCAAATCTTCCGTGTTCATCAGGCGAAGTTGCCGTCACTGTGCGTAGGGTTTCGGGGAAGATATAAGGTTAAGCGAAGTTATCCACAACTTCGCCTACCTTCTTAAGTTCGCCTAACTCAAGCGAAGTTCTCTACAACTTCGCCTACCTCTTAAGTTCGCTTACCTCAAGCGAAGTTAAGAATCAGCGAAGTTAATCAGCAGTGTTATCAGCGAAGTTTTTCAGCGAAGTTCTCTACAACTTCGCCTACTTCAAGCGAAGTTATCCGTAACTTCGCCTACAGTACTTTAATATAAAAAAAAAAAAAAATTTCTTAATTTTTCAGGTTTCTTACTTTTCGGGAAAGATGTCGTCGATCAACATCTCTGAGTTAGTGAAGATGGAAGTTGAAGCAGGGTCAGCTACCAAGGCCCCAAGATTGCTGAAGGGAACCGATTTCGTTGCATGGAAGGATAGGTTCATACAATACGTCAAATACCAGGATGCGAAGATGTGGGTATGCATCCAGGATGGTTATATTCCACCAGTTATGGAGTATGAAGGTCGTGATCAAATTAAAAAGTATAGTAAAATGGAAGAAGAAGAGAAAAAGATGTATGAGGCCGAGAGCAAGGCTCATGCTGCTATTACTATGGCTCTTCCTCAAGAGATCCTTCATACGTTCAGAAAGTATACGTCAGCAAGAGAGCTTTGGGAAGCTCTTGAGAACAGATTTGAAGGGAATGTAAGAATCCGTGCTTCAAAGATAAAATTGCTCAAAACCCAGTTCTCAGTCTTCAAGTATTTGAAGAATGAATCCTTAGATGATATTATCACTCGATATTACCATCTGATGACTGAATTGAGCAACTATTCAATTTCCTACCGAGAAGAAGAAATAGTTGAGAAGCTTCTAGATGCTCTCCCACCAAAATGGGAGATGTACACTGTGCTGATGAGGGAAGACAAGGACTTTCCCACATATGATCTTGAAACGGCAGTCAACAAGCTCAGAACCTTTGAGCTTAACATAGTCAGAAAAGAGACACCTATGGATCAGGTTCAAGATCCAGGTATGTATGGAGCTAAAGTCAACACTAGCTCAGGATCGAAGACTGAATCTGCTGCCTACTACACAAAGGGAGAGTCGGGCCCCAACTCATCACATGAGGGGCATGTGTCAGTTAACACAAATGGGGATGTTTGCTATGTAGCAGCTGGATCGAGTGGTTCTCAACCCCAGGTAAGCAAGAGTAGTTGCTCTCCAAGTATTCCCAGCAACAACTACTCCAAGATGCCTATGAGTGTCAAGTCTGCTGAAGAGCAGTTTGGTCTCTATGCTTCTTTTATTGCTTCCTATGAGAACTACATTCAAGGGAAGGTTGTTGATCCAGCTATGTTGGATGAAGATTATGACCAGATTGATGCTGATGATCTGGAGGAAATGGATCTGCAATGGCAGATGGCCATGATCGTAAGAAGAGTGAAGCGGTTTATGAGGAAGACCGGAAGAAAGTTTGTCGGTGGAAAGCCAGGGTTTGACAAGACGAAGGTGAGATGCTACAATTGTCAGCAAAACGGTCACTTTGCAAAAGAATGCAGGAATGAGCGTGTGGAACGAAGTCAGGGTAGGTCTCCACAGCAAAGTGAGGGTAGAAAAGATTATAGTGCCATGATGTCCAGAGAAGATGGTGAATACAACTGGAACCTGCTTTCTAAAGAAACTTTTGAGCAGGCAAATTTGGCAAAGGTAGAAACTGAAGAAAGTGAGAAGGTTACCGGAGAGGAAAAAGCTCTTATGGCAGACGTTAATGACCAGCTCTCCGAGGTATGTTCTAAACTTACATGCTCTAAATGTGAAAACTTGTCTGAGCAATTAGCAACTATAACCGATTAGTATGTTAGGTTGGATGCTGAATTTAAAACCTTAAAAGAAGATCATCATTTTACAAAAGCAAGAGAAAATAGCTATAAAGTCAAAATAAAAGCTTGTGAAAAAGATGTTAAAAGTTTAAAAACAAAACTTGCTGAAAAAATTGAAGTGATTGATTTAAGTTATGAAGTTTTGGAAGAAAAAACCAAACTAATTGCTGATAGAGAAAAACAGATTGCTGATCACCAGGTAAAAGTGGTGGAACTGAATAGAAAACTAGAGCAGTTCAGAAATTCTTCTGCTATTCTTGATCACCTTGTTAGTGATCAAGGTTCCTCTGCTAAGAGAGGAGGAATCGGTTATCATGAGGTTCCACCACCTTATAATCACAATTACACTTTTAACCCTAGTGTTCAGAAATCTGTTGATTTTGAGGTTGCTCAGACAGTACCAGTTAAAGTAACTTGTAAAGAACCAAATGTTAGTGGAGGCGAAACAAGTTCGCCTGTTTCAAGTGTTAAAATTTCTGATCCAAGTCCAGTCTCATCAGATTCGGATAAGTCATCCGAGTCTGGTAAGGCAAAAGAGGAGGTGATATTACCCAATGGTGGAGAGAAAGATAAGACGAATAAAAAGAGTACTCCTCTAAACCCGTACGTCCCACCATATGTGAGACGAACGGGCGGTATTAAAGCCTCGACATCTAAAACACCGGTTGATAAAAAAGTTGAGCATAGGTGTTGTTTTAGATGTAATCAATTAGGACATCTTGTTGCAAATTGCCCTCTGAAGCAGCGATTCAGAGGTGTAAGGCCTACTAAAGCTGAGAATAAACCTAATAGTAATTATCATGCTGCTAAAAATGAAAACCACTTAAAATTCAAAAATGTGACTAATTCAGGTTTTCATAGAAACAAATCTCAGTTTTACACTGCTAATAACCAAACCACAAGTTATAATTCTTTCAATTCACAAAGGTTTGGTAGGCCTCACAATCAATCTTCAAGAAGGTTTCCTAATAGGACTTACAGGAATTTTCGAGATACTAACTTTGGAAAGCCAAAGTTTGGGATGTATAGATCCAAGACCAATTGGTCTTGGGTCCCTAAATTCTAATCTTTTGCTTTATTGTGCAGGAACAGTTGAACAGGGCTGCCAACAATCTTTGGGTTGTAGATAGCGGCTGTTCCCGGCACATGACGGGTAACAAATACTTGCTACACGATTTGAAACCTGTTCAAGGAGGGAGAGTGAGCTTTGCCGGTGAAAGTGGTGGCAAGATTACTGGAATGGGAACAGTGTCAAACGGAAAGATGACTTTGGAGAAGGTTAACTTTGTAGAAGAATTGAAGCACAATCTGCTGAGTGTGTCGCAGATCTGTGATAAGGAGTACACCGTTCATTTTACAAAGAATGAGGCGATTGTGTTGAAACCTGGTTTTCAGATACCAGAGGAGTGGATTGTGATGAAGGCTCCACGTGAAAGAAATACATATATTATGGATATGAGATCAACTGAAATAGCCACGGCAGAATCATGCCTTATGACAAAAGCGAGTGAATCAGAGTCCGAATTGTGGCATAGGAGAATGGGGCACATTCATCTTCGGAAGATGAACCACATTGTCAGGAATGGACTTGTGCTGGGCGTTCCCTTGAAAAATTTCAATTTTGAAGATAAATGTATAGCGTGCAAGAAGGGAAAGCAGCACATGAAATCCCATCTCACCAAGAAAGTCAATTCAATTGCCAGTACCCTGGAGTTGCTTCACATGGATCTCTTCGGTCCCGTGAATGCAAAAAGTCTAGGAGGAACTTCTTATTGCTTGGTGATCACTGATGACTACTCACGATATTCGTGGGTGTATTTCCTGAAATCAAAAGACGAAACGGCTCAGATGGTGAAGAATTTGATTACCAAAGTTGAGAACGTTATGGATAAAAGGGTTAAATTCATCAGGAGTGACAATGGAACGGAGTTCAAGAATTTTGAGATGGAGATCTTCTGCCTTCAGAGAGGGATTGAACACCAATACAGCGCTCCGTATACACCGCAACAGAATGGAGTGGCTGAAAGGAAGAATAGAACATTAATTGAAGGAGCCAAAACTATGCTGGCTGATTCGAAGCTTCCTGTGGTGTTTTGGGCTGAAGCTGTTGCTACAGCCTGTTATGTTCTGAATAGAGTCTTAACTGTTAAAAGACTTGGTAAAACGTGTTATGAGCTTATGCATGGGAGAAAGCCCAACTTGAGTGGTCTTGAACCATTCGGGTCCCCTTGTTCGATTTTGAAGACAAATTCTAAATTTGGTGAAGTAGCCGATGAAGGAATCTTAGTCGGTTATGTTGTTGGGACTCCCAACAGACGTGTCTTCAATACATCGACCAGCAAGGTTGAGGTGGTGTGTAACACCGATATCACAAGTTACCAACCGCCAAAACCAAGCAACGGACCTGCTGAGTTTTTCGACTATGTTAAACTTTTTAAGTCTTTTAACATACCGTATTTGGATATTGCTGAAGAAGAAGAGAGAGTTGCTACGAAGATGATCCTTGATGAGGAAGAAAACCTATTGGAAAGACAGCTGATCGATAAATGTCAACCTTCCTCATCAAATGCTGTCAATACCCCTGCTACCTCGACTGAAGAAGAATTTTTCAATCCATTTCACTCTCAGCATGAAACAACCATTGACGAGCTCTCTTCTAACTTGGAAGACAATTTGCATGTCGGTTCTGTTCCGACCACGAGAATTCATAAAGATCACCCTTTGGAGAATGTGATTGGTGATGTGTCCTCCGGTGTACAAACAAGACGTAGCTTGAATGAGCACACCTGTGTTTACACAAGCATCAAGGAGACAGGGATAATCAACGAATGCTTGTACACCTGCTTTATCAGCCAGATTGAATCGAAGAATTATCAAATGGCTCTCAAGAACAGCTCGTGGGTCGACGCTATGCAAGAAGAGTTGGCTCAATTCAAGAAAATGGAAGTTTGGACTTTGGTTGAAAAACCGAAGCATGTGCATGCGATAGGCACAAATTTGGCGTTTAAGTGCAAGAGAGATGAGAAAGGGATTATCATAAGAAACAAGGCGATGCTAGTCGTTAAATGTTTTAATCAACAAGAGGGGATTGATTATAATGAAGTGTTCGCTCCTGTCGCAATGTTGGAAGCCATTAGATTGTTTTTGGCGTTCGCTGCTTATAAGAAGATGAAGGTATTTCAGTTGGATGTGAAGAGTGCGTTTCTGAATGGGAAAGTTGATGAGGTAGTGTATGTTGAGCAACCTCCGGGTTTTCCTGACCCAGACTTTCCTGATCACGTGTACAAGTTAAGCAAGGCATTGTATGGACTACATCAGGCACCTCGTGCCTGGTATTCAACTTTATCAGATTACTTGCTTGAAAATGGGTTTGAAAGAGGGAAGATAGATAGCACGTTGTTCTTCAAGAGAGATGGAAACGACTTCCTGCTAGTGCAAGTCTACGTGGATGACATCATCTTTGCTGCATCAAGAGTCTCCATGTGTCAAGATTTTGAGGCCGTCATGAAAAAGAGGTTTGAAATGAGTGCTATGGGTGAACTAACTTTCTTTTTAGGATTGCAGGTTGATCAGAAGAAGGATGGGATGTTCATTCATCAGACCAAGTATGTCCATGATGTGCTCAAACGCTTCAAGATGGAGGACAGCACTCCATTCGACACTCCAATCTGCGTCAATCACAAATTGGGTGCTGAGTCAGACGGTGATGCAGATGTGGACCCAACTCAGTATCGGGCTATTATAGGTTCTTTAATGTACTTAACTGCTTCTAGGCCTGATATAATGTTTGCTGTTTGTCTTTGTGCTCGTTTTCAGGCAAACCCAAAGGAATCTCACATGAAGGGTGTGAAGAGGATCTTGCGGTATCTCAAGGGCAAACCGAAGCTGGGGTTGTGGTACCCGAGAGGAGGAGACTTGGAGCTAGTCGCTTACACAGATTCTGATTATGGAGGGTGCAATCAGAGTCGGAAGTCAACAACTGGAGGATGTCAGTTTCTTGGTGGCAGATTGGTGTCGTGGCAATGCAAGAAACAGACTTCGGTCGCAATTTCAACCTGTGAAGCAGAATACATGGCAGCATCCAACTGCTGCTCCCAGGTTCTTTGGATTCAACAACAGTTGCGCGACTATGGTCTGAATTTCTTACTTACACCTATTTGCATTGATAACACAGCTGCTATCTCAGTAACTAACAATCCCGTGAAGCACAGTAAAACTAAACATATTGACATACGTCATCATTTTATACGGGATTGTGCTGAGAAGAAACTGATTGTGCTTGAAAAGGTGGATATGCTTGATAATTTCGCTGATCTTTATACTAAAGCGTTTGACAAAACAAGATTTCAAAACCTTATCGAGCTGAATGGGATGATCAATCCCGAGTAACCATGCTTTTCATGTTATATTTTAAAAAAAAAAAAAAAAAAAAAAAAAAAAACGTCACTATCGCTTAAAATATGTCGGTTACCTCAGTTTGAAGGACTTGTCTTCGGATATGTTTTGGTCCTCATTTTCTACTTGTAGATTTTGAGGATAGCCATTAACCAGATGACTGAAAGTGACCGGGGCGGTTTATGATGAGTTTTCATTCTTTCGCTTAAAATTAGTCGATCATATTAATTAGTTAGAAGGACACATACTAGTATGTGGTCGGTCCAGCTGATCCATTGGATCTTCGGGATAGCCGTTTACCTGAAGACTTTGTTTTGGTCGGGGCGATTAATGTTAAAATTTTTTTAAGGGAAATGAAATTATTTTTCAAGTCTACTACTTCGTAAGAAGTTCGTTAGCTATGTTTAATAGAAAATTGATCCAACCTTGGAAAATGATAGATATACTGATTCTGTGTGCTTAACTAGTGAAGTTATTAGGCTTAAAAGGCTTTAGGACAGTCATTGTATGTCATGGTAACTTTTTATGGTGCGTAAAAGTAGATGTGATACAAACTAAAACTACTTGATTTTACGTGGAAACTCCTTACGAGTTTTGCATGTCTTCATATATATCTTTCCGAATGATAGGCAGAAAAGCGATTACCCAGTCATACACGAGCCCGTAAGTGTTCTGATTCCCGTGAAGATAGCGTTTCAAGAAACTGCAGTGATCCAGATTCGGGACTTGCAGTTGGTTACTACTCTGAAGACTATGTAAATGTTTATCATAAAAAAAAAAAAAAAAAAAAAAAAAAAAAAAAAAAAAAAACTTTTGAGTTATTGAAACATTCTAGAGTTCAACATATCAAGACTTCTTAATCATGGAGTAAGAAAGAGAACGGGAAGGAGATGAAGAGTAATTACAAACTTAATCAGACACTAAGGGTCGAGGTCAATTCGGGGTGACTTGGGGAAAGCCAAATATGCTTTGAGAATAGATAGGAGGCATCATAATCTCTGAGTTGTTGCTCACTTAATTTTTGAGCTTAATTGAACTTAACTCGTATCACAGAAACGATGAAAACCATCTTAAGTTATTTACCTGCTTACAACCTGTTTCTTTTTGTCATAATACAGCTAAACACGGATCTATGTGACAATCACGTAATTAGTATGATTCCTGTTCGGATCTTTTCTAAAACGTAGTAGTCCCTATCGAGACTGAAATTTGATCCCTTATACTTTATTTTTTAAAAGTTTCTTGTACTTAGGTAGTTTTATAATTTTGTATCTGGTTACTTGGACTTGATCGTGTCATTTAAATTCTTAAAGGGAAGTTTTAGAACTTAATTGCAAAATTTTCGAATTATAAGGGTTGATCTTGTAAATATAGGCGATGTTGTTAAACAGGCGAACTTGTAAATAACTTCGCCTAGGCGAAGTTAACCGTAACTTCGCCTGTTTAACTCCGCCCCTATATAAAGAATTCTTAAGGTCAACAGTGTTCATAATTTCTAATCTCAGCGAACTTATTGAATATTTCTCGGCGAACTTATCGTTTGATTATCCGGCGAACTTGTCGTTATTCCGATTACTTGTTCTTTTTCCCAGTTTCCGTTACGTTTCAAGGTTCGTGATGCCATTACATTGTATAATCATTGTTCTTCAATGATAATCGGTGGTCGTTTCGACCCGATTATGAACCTCGAACCGTCGGACCTTCAAATCGGACTTTCAAATCTTGTTGTTACGTGTTAATAACCAAACTGATCGTCAACATATCCTTAAAAGCTTGAGTTTAAGAGTCCTAAATCGTCAAAATACCCAGAAAACCTCAGATTTTCGAGTTTGAATCAATCTATCTGTCGCCGATTCATATTCAGGCGAACTTAGGGTTTCGGCGAAGTTATCCGTAACTTCACCTGATGCTTATCTTCGCCCGAGGCGATGTTGTCATTAACTTCGCCTGAGGCGATGTTGTGGTAAGGCGAACTTAACGTTGAAGCGAAGTTGTGCCCAAGTTCGCCCCAACATTAACTTCGCCTGGACCTTTTTCTGATTAGTCATTAGACGAACTTAACGTTGAAGCGAAGTTGTGCCCAACTTCGCCCCAACGATAACTTCGCCTATACAGAAGTTATCACAACTTCGCTCATGGTAATAAGCGAACTTGTGTTAAACCTTAACGTGTATCTAACTTGGTTCGTTTGTTGCAGATATGGCTGCAGTAGCAGGTGCTGGAGGTGCTGGAGGCGATGACGGAGATAACCAGAGGCAATTTTTTCCGGGTCACAATATGTACATTACCTTAGACCCGGAAGCGAGCGGAGTTGAAGACTACCGTGAGATCATCACATTCCTCATTCGCTCGAGGATATTCCACGCAATCACGACGACTCTGCCGATATCCTTACCCAATATCGAGGATTTCTGGCAGACGGTGGAATACGATTGCCGTGTTGAGCCCCCGGTTATGCGAGCAACCGTCAACAACCAAGAAGTTCAGTTCTCATCTGAACAAATACGGGTGGCGTTACGTTTTGGAGAGGAGACTCGGGACGACTCAACTGACTTTGTGGCTCCGTTTCGTGATGGAGCATTCCTATGAATGGGATATTCTGGTCCCTTGGGCGATACCCAGAGACGGAAGGGGTTCCTGCTCGATCAGTGGCGCTTCCTCATGCACGTCATGATTGTGTGTATGTCTGGGAGGAAGGCGGGTATTAACGGAATGGGTGCGACCATGCAGTCAGCAATGACTGCTCTGACTTATAACAAACGTTATAGCTTTAGTCAAATGGTCTTTTATGAGATCGACAGACAGAGGAGAGCGATGGCTCGTGAGAGGTTCATCATGTATCCAAGATTCATTCAGATGATCTTGAATCATGTTGCTCCCACGTTGCCTCAACGACGCCCAATAAGATACGTGGAGAATGTGAGCAAACGTATCTTCGCTCAATGCCGTACATCCAGTGCGAGGAGCAAGCCTGAACTGCGTCCAAGGCATACTCCACTCTTTGGGTACTTAATAAACCCGGGGTATGTGCCAGCTCGTGGGGATGAGTTCAGAGACCCTCAACCACGACAGGTAGGAGCACCTCGAGATGTACCTGCTGTGCCTGTTGTGTCGGCTGAGGAGGATGTAGACCTTGATGCTGCATTTGGCGGCCAAGGATTCTTCGACATGGACCGGTTTGATCCGCAAGAAGAGGTGCAGGTCTCTGCTGCACAGGTTCGGGAAGTGAATGTTACTAGAGCAGCTACGACGGTGGCTGACTCAGATCTTGATGATGTTATGGATGAGGTGAGAAGGATGTTGGTGAGACGAGAAAGGACGATTGGGAAAAGAAAGAGGACAGTTGATGATACTGAGTCAGAAGAAGAAGAAGAGGATATTCACAAGTTGATTAGACGATCAAGACGTGAAAGGACAGGTGCAGGTATGGGAGCTGGAGAGACTTCAAGAGTTGTACGTTTTGCTCCATCCGCACTGTCAGGTATGTCGATTGTTCCTACATCACTACAGGTGACAGGTTTAAGCGCCGCGGATGTTCCCGTGGTAGCTACATCAGCTGTCGGCATCCCATCAATCACTACTATCCAGCTGACGACTCCGGAGATTGTGTCTTTACCACCTCCAACGCTTACTCCTTCAGAGGTGGTGGCACAATTTGTAGAGTCGACAGTCGTTGCAACTGCAGGGTTGTCGGTCACGATACCACCTGCGGTTACGTCCACAACTGCTTCTGATGTCCCGGTTACATTCGAGATCCCTGCTGAGTATACTCAAGACACATCTAACATGAGGTTTGATTTCGATGCAACCCTCTCAGACTCGGAGAGAATAGCTGCACTTGAACGGGTCATGGCAGAGCAATCGAGGATAAACTTTATCCAGACCCAGGCTATTCAGCGCCTTGTAGCAGAGAATCAACTACAGTCGTCCCACCTGATTGAACATGGGAGAATTATAGATGCTATGAAGGAGTTCTTGGCATCTCAGGGGGAGACAGGCTGTAAAGGCGACGAGTTAAGGACAAAGAAGAGAAATGATAAAGACGATGATCCCAATGCATCGAAAGATGCAGGTGGTGAGTTGCCAAGAACTACTCAAGCTCTTGGGACTTCCACAGCTCAGGGGGAGTCTGCAGGTGCAGTTGGTGGTGATGAGGTGGTGATGGTTGATGATGAAGATGATGTGATTGATGCTTCGAAAGAATTAGATGATGATATGCTAGATGATGATGTGATGTTTGATGATGATGTGCTGCCTACTGAGGAGATTGAGAAGATTGGAGCACAGATTGTGATTGAAGAAGATGTTGAAGAAGGTGAAATAATAGAAGAAAATGTTGAACACGAGATCCCAGATATTGAGAAAGCCGATATGGGTAATGAGATGGAAAATGATGAGACTGAACGGGAAGAGCAGCCTAGGTGGAAGGAAGGCTATGCTCAGTGGTTCGTCAAAACGAAGAAACCAGCGGTCCCTACAATGTTTAAGAAGAGTTACAATATTAAAGGCTATGCCGAAGCGAAGAAAGGGATTATTTGCTGGATCTATGATGAGCAGTTGAAGCTCTTTATGATTAAACGGTATGACGGCGTTCAGTATTTTAAAAGAATGTTAAGGTCGTTGAATACACTGCCGGAATGTGAAGTGAAAGACTTAGCCAGATTGGGGTTAATCAATCGAAATGACGATAATATGTCTAGAGTCATTGAGAAAATTGTGTGGAGAGAGAGTATAAAAGAAAAGAAGTTTGAGCTGTTGAAACCACAGAAGGGAAAACTAGTTGAAGACAAGGATAGAGGTATGAGAGATGATGGAAAACCTTGGATGGTCATGAAGTATAAACCGATCCGGTGCCTGAAAGAAGTACCGATGAAGCTAATGCCCACGGATGTGCTTAAAGACCTAAAGTGGTGGTATGTGGATTGTGAGACAGCAGAGGCGGTGATGGAAGACGAGGATGAACAGGAGCTCCTAAGAGTTTACGATCCGATGCATTTGGTAAACTTATCGCAAGCTGATCTGAAGGTGCTTAATGAGAAGAAAATCTTTTATATTCCTGCTTGGAAGGACGAAGCGAGGAAGTATCAAAGAGTTGTGTCAGTTTGTGTTAGAGAAGGAGTGCATGCGTGAAGAGACAAGATTGAAGATTACGAGACAAGTGCTTAAAGATCAAGATATGAAGCTACTGCCAAGGGGGAGTCTGTTGGTGCATAAATGTCAGTAGTTCATAGTCTAGTGTCTGTAATCGAGTCTGTAATGTTATTTATGTTTTTGTTTAAGCGAAGTTGTTAACAAGTTCGCCTAGGAGAACTTGTTGAACAAGCGAAGTTATGGACAACTTTGCCTGAACATATCAGGCGAAGTTGTCGTGTATTTATACTAGGTTACGGCTTAGTGTTGAGGTTGTTCATCGAGTTGATCTAAGCTGGTTTGAGTTCATTGTAACGTGAGGACGAGAGTCTGTATCAGTGATTCATATCATGTGTTTGAGTTATAATATATAACGTGTGTTCGGTTATTCGTGTGTTTGTTTGGTTGGTGTTCTATACTCGTAACGATCTACGCAGGGATTCCGCACCTGAGTAGACCGATATATCTCGTGCGATCCGTCCAGGGAACCTACAGATCCACTAGGATGTCTAGGGCGTCGTATCTTTAGATCCCGGTTCCATCACAGTTTCCATAGCCGATAAGCATCCAAGATTCACAAATAGGATTTCAAGCCTAGGTAACGCCTTTCTCATTAGTGTCTTCGTCTAAGTCTTAAGAACTTTAATGTATTTTTCCTAGTTTAATTAATTATTAGGTTTAAAAAAAATAAATAAAAATCCAAAAATAATCTTTTTCTTATTTATTATTTTATTTAGCTTTTAGAATCTAAGTTCGTTAATTTAATTAGTGTCTCTAGGGTTCGATATTCCCGGACTTCCCATAGTTATTCTACAACCGATAGGTTCGCTTGCCTATTGCTAGTGGTTTGGTTTAGGGTATTCTAGGTTTTTATTACTCGTTGTGCTAGGTTAAGTAATTGCAATATTTATATACACCACTTTTAGGCACATCAAGTTTTTGGCGCCGTTGCCGGGGACACTTGGTAATTGGCGAATTAGATTTTATTTCCCTTTTTTTAAGTTTTAGTTTAAATAATTATATTTTATTTTATTTTATTACTTAATTGCTCTTAATTGCTATCTGCGCTTTGTGTGTTTTAGGGGTAAGCTTGGGTCCTCACTATTTTATCTGTTTTTCAGCGTATGCGACGTACTCGTTCGCTAGGACCACCAGAGTTCATAGTTTCTGACGAACCCGAGAGAGATTTTCGTGAGCGTCGTAGGGAGCTTCGGGAGATTACACGTGCTCTACGCGAAAGCAAGGTACACGTTTCAGATTCCACATTAAATATGGCTGACGCTATTCCCCCTAGGCGTACGGTTCACTTGAGAGCGAATGAGGGAGTTACGGGGAGACGGTCTGCTATCGCACGTCCGGCGATGCCCGATGCTAATAACTGGCAGATTCCAACCAACGTCATGAATTCTATTACTAATTCATCCCTATTTCACGGACTTGAACACGAGGACGCGCCAGGCCATCTAAACAAATTCACTCGCATCTGCGACTCTTTTCATATCGCCAACGCCACTCGTGCTTCTATCTACCTTCATTTTTTTCCGTTTTCTCTTGAGGGTCGAGCTTCATCATGGTTGGAAAACCTTCCCCTGGGTCTATCACTACCTGGGACGAACTTCAAGATAGATTCCTAAAGAAGTATTTTCCGCCATCTAAAGCCTCGCGACTTCGTGATCAGATCTACTCCTTCCGCATGGACTCTAACGAGTCATACCCTTTGGCTTGGGAAAGGTTCCATAATCTGCTTAGTAGATGCCCCCAGCATGGTCTGTCCGAATGGGCCGTAGTCGAGAAATTCTATAACGGGCTGACCTTTGAGATGCAGCAAAGATTCAACACGTCAACTGGAGGGAACATGTTAGAGAAGCTGGATATAGATGAGTGTGAGTTGATGTTTGAGAGCTTCGCCCTAGCCGAGCAGCAGGGACTGTCCGCCCGAGGTACTTCTAAAACCACTCCTTCTTCCGCTTGAGGCATCCATCAAGTCTCGAATGATACTAGCATCACGGCTGCCTTAAAGGCAATCCAGAGGGAAATTAAGGACTTGAAGAAGGTTGTTAGTAGGTGCGAGATCTGCCGAGGAGGGCACGATACAGTTGATTGTCCGGTCAATCAGCAGGAGCAGGTGAACTATTTAGGAAATCAGAATAGAGGACCGAATGCCTACGGGAACCCGGGATGGAGGAACAGCTCAAACTATGGTTGGAGGTCGGGAGGTAATCCTCAGGGCTTTCAGCCGAGGCAGGAGCAGAGTCAGGTTAGAGATACAGAGGTGGCAGGGAGTTCGAGTGCGGGGAAGAGCAGTGGTATGGATCCAGATCTTAAGGAGTTTCTAACTAAGCAATCTACCATGCTTTCCCAACTTATTGACAGAGATAATAACACACAGCAGAGACTGGCTGAGCATGACACCTTATTGAAGAACCTGCAGTCGTCAATTTTGGAGATGTCTCGAAAGGTGGATGAGATGATGAAGCATATGCAACCTAATAAGTAGGTCGGAGCGTTTAAAGGAAGCACCGAGCTTAACCCGAATGCACAGTTAAAGGCGGTGACCACCCGCAGTAGCAGAGGAGGCAATAGAGAGCAGCCATCGGCAGATGATGAGGAGCTGGTGGACGAGGAGATAGAGATGGAGACTCCCGTGAGGACGCACGAGAGGCGAGCCCCAGGAAGTACCACATCAAACTGCGAGTCTCCTGCGAAGAAGGTAGTTGAGACGAAGATTGAAGAGAAGAAGAGTCCAGAAGTCGATCTTTGGCAGCTCGATTGAGAGCCATGCGTTGGCCGATTCATGTGCTAGCATAAATCTGACGCCATATTCTCTTTATAAAAGGTAGACCTTGGCGAGCCAGTCCCGATGCGCATGAGTTTATCCTTGGCCGACCGTTCGGTCAAATATCCGCAGGGAATCGTGGAAAACGTACTCGTTAAAGTCGATAAATTCGTTTTCCCTGTGGATTTTGTTACTCTTGACATGGAGGCTGACGATTAGGTCCCGCTCATTTTGGGACGACCCTTCTTGCGTACTGCTAAAGTGCTTATTGACGTCTTCGACGGCAAAATTACATTTATTGCCTTGACACGTTCATATCTCAGTTCGAGCGATGTCTTGACTACATCTCTGGAGTAGATTTGCTCAATCAGGAGGACGAGGTTGATGTTCCCCTGGAGCATGACCTGAGCATTCTTGCTAGCTCACCTCCAGAATACCCTGAGGTGTTCGCGGTTGCCGATAGCACCGAGGGACCGAAGGAGAGACCATCGATTCAGGCGCCGCCGTCCCTTGAGCTTAAAGAGCTACCTCCTAATTTGGAGTATGCTTTCTTGGATGGTGAGGCCGATTTGCCCTTCACCATTTCTTCTTAGTTGACGGATGATGAGAAGTCGAGGTTGGTTGATGTGCTCAGGGCACACAAATAGGTTATTGCGTGGAAACTCATGGACATTCAGGGCATTAGCCCGAACTTTTGCAATCACAGGATACTCATGGAGGATGAGTATAAGCCTGTAATCTAATCTTAAAGGAGGCTCAACCCTAACATGTCGGAAGTGGTCAAGAAGGAGGTTATCAAACTCCTCGACGCTAGCCTAATCTATCCCATATCCGATTCTTCATGGGTGAGTCCTGTTCAGGTCGTCCCTAAGAAGGGAGGGATGACAGTGGTTACTAAAGAACATAACGAGCTTATTCCGACTAGGACAGTCACAGGTTGGCGGGTTTGCATTGACTACAGGAGGCTTAACGACGCTACTAGGAAAGACCATTTTCCTCTTCCGTTCATCAATCAGATGTTGGAACGACTGTCGGGATGACAGTTTTACTGTTTTCTTGATAGATTTTCAGGTTATTTCCAGATCCCTATCGCGCATGAGGACCAGGAAAAGACCACATTTACATGCCCATACGGTACCTTCGCTTACAAACGTATGCCTTTCGGGCTATGTATTGCTCCGGCTACTTTCCAGCGTTACATGGTAGCGATATTCCATGACATGATCGAGAGTTCCATGGAGGTTTTCATGGACGATTTTTCGGTATATGGGGACTCTTTTGATCAATGTCTTTCTAATCTTGAGAGAATGATGAAGCGGTGCATAGAGTCGAAGTTGATGCTGAATTGGGAGAAATGCCACTTTATGGTGACTGAAGGCATTGTGCTCGGGCATAAGATTTCCTGAGACGGTATTGAGGTAGATAGAGCTAAGATCGACACCATCAGTAGACTTCCTCCACTGACTAGTGTGAAATCCGTTCGTATTTTTCTCGGGCATGCGGGTTTTTATCGTAGGTTCATCAGAGATTTTTCTAAGATCACCCGGCCCATGACTCGCCTTCTAGAGAAGGACATCACATTCGACTTTGATGATGATTGTCAGAAGGCATTTGAGTTTCTCAAGGGGTAGCTGGTTAACGCCCCTATCTTAGTAGCACCCGACTGGAGCTTACCCTTCGAGCTCATGTGCGACGGTAGTGATTTTGCCGTCAGTGTTGTTCTAGATTAGCGGAAGGACAAGCACTTCCATCCTATCTATTACGCGAGTAAGACCCTTAATGATGCTCAGGACATCACATTCGACTTTGATGCTGATTGTAGAAGGCGTTTGAGTTTCTCAAGGGGTAGCTGGTTAACGCCCCTATCTTAGTAGCACCCGATTGGAGCTTACCCTTCGAGCTCATGTGCGACGGTAGTGATTTTGCAGTCAGTGTTGTTCTAGATCAGCGGAAGGACAAGCACTTCCATCCTATCTATTACGCGAGTAAGACCCTTAATGATGCTCAGGAGAATTACACGACTACCGAGAAGGAGTTTATAGCAGTGGTCTTCGCGTTCAATAAATTTCGTTCTTATCTCGTGCTGTCCAAAACCATCGTTTATACTAATCATGCGGCATTGCGATACTTGTTCGCCAAGAAAGATGCCAAGCCTCATTTGATACGATGGATTCTCTTACTTTCCGAGTTCGATATTGAGATTAGAGATAAAAAGGGAGCGGAGAATGTTGCTGCGGATCACTTATCACGTTTGGAGGATCCAAAGAGAGAGGAGATTAGAGAGGACACCATCGGTTTCCCCACGAGTCGTTGATAATGGTGAGAGTGAGATTTGAGAGAGAGCCAGTCTTATACGTTAGTGCTGAAGAGTAGGGTATTCCATGGTTCTCCGACATTGCAAATTATCTGGCCGAAGGAGTGGTGGTCAAGGGCATGAGTTATCAGCAGAGGAGGAAGTTTTTCGCAGATGCCAGCCACTACTTATGGGATTCACCGTATTTGTTTTGTGTAGGCGCCGATCGAGTGTTGAGGAGGTGTGTGAGTAGGGAAGAGGGCCGTGAGATTCTTAGACATTGTCATGAGGGTTTGACTGGAGGCCACCATGCTCCATCTTCCACTGCTAGGAAAGTTATAGATTGCGGTTTCTATTGGCCATCGATTTTCAAAGACTCACACATGTTTTTCAGACAGTGTGACGCATGTCAGCGCACTAGAAACATCTCATCCCGTAATGAGATGCCCAAAAATCCTATTCAGGTGTGTGAGATTTTCGACGTTTAGGGCATTGATTTCATGATGTTCCCTTCTTCTCGAGGGAACCGATACATTCTCGTGGCTAACGACTACGTTTTCAAATGGGTTGAGGCTCCAGCCTTACCCACTAATGACGCCCGAGTTGTTGTGGGATTCTTGAAAAGGTTGTTCTGTCGGTTTGGTACTCCCAAGGCCTTGATCAGTGATAAGGGCACGCATTTCTGCAATGCCCAGATGGAGAAGACGTTGGCGGTATGGGGTCACCCATCGTTTGTCCACCGCCTGTCACCCACAGACGAGCGGGCAAGTGGAGAACGCAAACCGAGGTGTGAAGCGAATTTTGGAGAAAACTGTAAGCAAGAACCGAAAGGACTGGTCCGATAAGTTAGATGATGCGCTTTGGGCTTTCCGCACAGCGTTTAAAACGCCTATTGGGACCACACCCTTTAGGATGGTTTATGGGAAAGCGTGTCATCTGCCGGTTGAGTTAGAGCATAGGACATATTGGGCGTTGAGATCCGTTAATCTTGACCTAACCCAAGCTGCAAAAAACCGGTATATCCAAATTCATGAGGTTGAGGAGATGAGGCGTACGTAAGATCGTGGAGTTATAAGGAGCGTACGAAGGCGTTGCACGACTGGAAGTTGAAGAAGGTGAAAGAGTTTAAGTGTGGGGATCGAGTGTTGGTTTATAATTCCCGTCTAAAGCTATTTCCAGGTAAACTTTAATCAAGATGGGGAGGACCATATACGGTCAAGAAGGTGTTCCCGCATGGTGCTGTTGAAGTTCGAGATGTTGATGGGAGCTCGTGGAAGGTGAACGACCACAGGTTGAAGCATTATATTGGTGGGCCGATTGACTAGGTTGAGGAGGACGTGTTTCGCCTCGACATCCCTAGGTTGATTGATTGATAGGGATAGGACTTCGAATGAACACTCGAGTGTAGAGTTTGTATATGTTTTTATTTGTTTTCTTTTATTTTTGTATTTTGAATCAGTTTTAAGTTTTAGAGTCTGTTTGATGTCTGCTTTGGGTGCTTTGAGCATTGTTTTGCAGGTTTGGATGCTAACTTTCGTACTCAAATCTCCATTCGGACGGGGGCGTTCTAAGCTTATTTGATTGTAGAGGGGACCCAAAAGTCGCGGCCGCGAATGAAATGCTATACGGTCGCTTTATCGGAACTTGAGTTATGAAGATCAATGCCTTATTACCAGGAGAGTCTGTTCCATTTTCTTTATTTTTTTGTTTTATTTTATTTCTGCTTTATTTTTGTCTTTTTCCTGTCTCACATTGAGGACAATGTGAAATTTAAGTGTGGGGATAGGAAACTGGCGCTTTTTTTAGGTATTTAAAAAAAATAAAAAAAAATTTAATAAAAATAAAAAAGTAAGAAAAAAATAAAAAAAGTATATATTTATATAAAAAATAAAAATAAAAAAAACAAACAAAAAAATTTATGTCCCTTGAATTATATATTTTGTGACAAAATGGAAAATGATAGAAAAATTGGGGATTGGTTTTTAAAACTACTAAATGTATATGAGATACAAAAAATAGAAAGCGTACTTAATTTGGGATGTGTCGGTAGGCCCAACTAGCTTTGAAAGGTTGCCCCTGATTATTATAAATATACCTAATAGTCATAAACCTTATGGGTTCTCATCTTGAGGGGGGATAGTGTAGCTGAAAATTCGATAAGGCATAGCGAGTATTACCTTAATCTTAAAACCTTGAGGTGGTGAGAATTATATGCACTTAAAAATTAGCACACTACTCTATTTTATGAAAATAAATAACGAGTGGTGGCGGTCGACCATGTCCATCATTTATACGAGCTTAGAAAATAGTTATATATTTAGGTAAAATATGCCTAAGAGCACAAAGTTTTGTTGCACGAACGTCAAATATGTGCAAATATCGTGAAAATAAAAGTGAATGGGAAATTTATGCAAATGCCAAAGAAGCATTAAAAAAAAGAAAGAAAAAAGAAAAAAAAGTTAAATCAAAAATAGAAAAAGAGGCCAAAAGGCAGATACTAGACAGGGCTGAGAGCTTACGTGTTACCAAGGGGATGGTGACTCTGAGGATACACTATTGGGGCTCAAGGTTTTTAGTCAATAAATATTTTTAGGAAATAGTAAGGGTGGAGGCTTGAGACCGTCATATACTGGGTTGCAGCTCAGGTGAAACAATGTTTGGCCGAAATCCACTAAT
The DNA here is from genome assembly GCF_021521415.1 of Bidens hawaiensis. Classification (NCBI taxonomy): domain Eukaryota; kingdom Viridiplantae; phylum Streptophyta; class Magnoliopsida; order Asterales; family Asteraceae; genus Bidens; species Bidens hawaiensis. The sequence continues at coordinate 1,675,558 of NW_027491306.1, forward strand.
ATAGTTTTAGGTTTAGGAATTGCTCGTACGACCTCACTGGACCTTTCATCCATCTAAATTCCACCTAAGTGCATTTTCTTTTTAACATTAAAGGGTTTTTAGCTTACGGTGATAGGTTGAACCAGTCTGCTTCAACCCGATTTTTAATTGTCTTGATTATGCTTGAGATGGGGGTAAGTGGATCTGTAATTCTTTAGGTGTGAGTCCCTTAGGTTTATTGATATCACTTAAACTTAATCGTTAAATATGATGGGGGCTTGATAGATTGGAGGCTGGGTTTAAGTGGACAACAATATCGGCAATCGAGGTTTTTGCGTTTATCTATTATTAATTAAAGTAACCTTAATGTTTTGAAAATCAGTTTTCCAATTATTATTCCATTGCAAATAGCTTTTTCAGGGACGAAAAAGGTTTAAGTGTGGGGATATTTGATGTGGTCTAAATTATACATATTATTATATAAATATTTCCTACTTTTAAGTGCTTTTGAGCCAAGTTTTTATTGAATATTATTATTATTATTTGGTTCGTATATGAGTTTAATGGTTTCTAAAGACTATGACCTAAAATGGAGCACTTTTACTAAACTTGAGACTGATGAATTTGCTAACTTGAGATCGACGAATGAAGGGTCAGGCATATATTATATATTAATAATTTTTATTATTATAAATAACTATTATATGTAATATTTTAAAAAAAGAAAAAAAAACCCAAAGGAAACGTATCTAATAATAATAATAATAATAATGAAGATTTGGTAGTCCGACATATTAATTTATAGATATTTTTTTATTTTGAATTAGGAGGGACGTATGAATCCAAGAAAGTGAGGGTTTAGAGTAATAAATTTCTTTTTTTTTTGGCGTGAAGGTATTGACGGGAAAGAGAGGCAGCCGCCATCTTTGAGCTGTAGGTTATAGTGCAAAAAGAAAAAAAGTCAAGCAGCAAGATATATAATTATTTATAAGGAGCTTCAAGTGAAAATTTTAATCGGAACAGAAGTCCACGACTTCATTATTGTTATTATATTTGTTTGGTGGAACTGGAACAACAAGAAAGGCAGCCGCAAGTAAATCATGCTTGAAGGTGTTCGGGCTCATACCTACTTACGGTTATTTTGTTTTACCTTTATTATTTTTATTATGAACTTGGGTATTGAACTTAAATATTTTATTGTTTTGAGCATGATTATTGGCCGAAACCTTTTCAGTTGCCTAGGTCTTGAATGAATATTTGTTGAGTTTGGATGGCTTGTCGGTTTTATTTGGTTATTGGTGTTGGACAAATATTATTGTAACAAACTTATTGGTATTTGAAAAGATGAATATGCATGCTTAATGTTAATTTACTTTTATTCAATTGTTCCATAGGTGGCTTTGTGAATGTCTTTCATGTGTAGACACATATTAGGTTCCTACTGTGTGTTCGTAACTAGTTTATGGTTTATAGTCGGCATATTCCATAGGAACTATTGTTTGAGGGTTTGGAGATTTTAAGTGTTCTACATATCTTGAGACTGAGAGGTAATAGATAGTTGGGGTTGTCTTATTCATTAGACGGTTTGGGTATAGATTACACGAGAGTGGATTTCCCCCTTATTGTCTTTTGATTTTTGCTATCCTAAGTCTTTTTAAGCATCTTTAGGTTACTCCATACGTCCCTTACACTCCCGGATGTATTGTGATTAGTGAGACTGAGAGGTGATCTAGTTATTAGAGTACTTTAATATTGTTGGAGAGACTGAGAGGTAATCCAACCAACCTGTTTACGTCATACGTCCCTAAGGTTTTCCTTTTAGGTGACACCCAGGGAATGATCAGGGATCCACTAGGATGTCTACGGCGTCGAATCTTTAGATCTAGGTTCCATCACAGTTTCCATAGCCGATAAGCATCCAGATTCACAAATAGGATTTCAAGCCTAGGTAACACCTTTCTCATTAGTGTCTTCGTCTAAGTCTTAGGAACTTTAATTTATTTTTCCCTGTTTAATTAATTATTAGGTTTAAAATAAAATAAATAAAAATCCAAAAATAATCTTTTTCTTATTTATTAATTTATTTAGCTTTTAGAATCTAAGTTCGTTAATTTAATTAGTGTCTCTAGGGTTTGATATTCCCGGACTTCCCATAGCTATTCTACACCCGATAGGTTCACTTATCTGTTGCTAATGGTTTGGTTTAGGCTATTCTAAGTTTTTATTACTCGTTGTGCTAGGTTAAGTAATTGCAAAAATTTTTTACACCACTTTTAGGCACATCAATATGCCAATAATTAATCTTTTCTTAGTCAGGTCAACATTTGATATCAACAAAAGTCGATGCAAGGTTTTATGAAACTTCGAGCTACGTTGGAGGCAATACTACTATGCCGAACACAAAGTACATTTCTCTGTATTCCCTTTTATGTTATAGAGGTTATATAGTGTATGCTTATACCCATAGACGTGTTCATGTCGGGACATGTTTGGTTCAGAGTTATATATCCTATCAGTGCACAACTTAAACCTGAAATGAACCCGAACATGACCTGCTTGACCTGCCAAGTTTTTCTTTGAGGTGATAATAGTTAGGGTGTTAAACAAATCTCGCTTGCTGGTTAGCGGATCCAACTATACATGAACTCTAAAACATGAATCGATTCCGAACATGACCTGAGCATGCACGTTTATGCCTATGTACGTGTTCGGGTCATGGCAGATTTGTGTCGGACTAGGTTAAGTTTTGTAAATGCGAACGGGTCGATCTGGGTTTGACATGAAATTTGACCCGTTATCAAAAATCAAAATCAATAAAAAGTTATGTTTGGGTCAAAACGAATTAATTTCATGTCTTAAAAGCCTAATAAAATGAATCTTTATGACCAAATTTGACAATAAGGAAAAATCTGAACGGATACTCCCATGAAAAACATGGTAGTGACAAATACATAAGTCGGTAGAAGTTGCGGATGGCCAGCAACAACTACAACCTAACCAACTATTATTTTGCTCAGGTACAAATTCACAAGGGTTATCTTTTTGCTTCCTTCGAATCTCATCAACAATTCGAATTCAATGTGGTGACTATGCATATTCAATATTTTGGGTCACAAATTATTAGTTTGTAAATCGTTTTCAAACAATGGTTGTAACTACTGAACTCGATATGCAGTAAATAATAACTTCATTTTATATTTGTGGCAACCTCATAGTAATGACCAAGATCTACCACACGCAGCAATGCGCGCGGGTCATAAACCTTGTTCAAATTCAAGAATCAAAATTTAAAAGAAATGTTAATAGCTTTCTCTCTACCTGTTACAGTTTTAAATTATCTCAACACTTCTACTTTATTCAACATGGTTTTTACACCCAACCTTGTTCTTGTTGGTTTTAAAGTAACATTGCAACACTTCTACTTTAGTCGACATCTGTTGGAACCCTAAATGATACTATAGAATGGATTCAATATATGCTCTTAGAATGACCAAATACACACACACACACACATTTATGTATTGTTCATGTGTTTATTGATGCTCTAATGAGAATGATCAGATGAATGATAAAGTATATTGAATTGTGATAAGTTAGTAATGCCCCCCCTCTACAAATGCTCTCTTCCTCCTATAATCAGAGGAAAGAGGCCCTATTACATGGATCATATTTCAACTATTGGGGTATTATACAATGGTCCCTCTCTTGCATTTTTTAGTCTTCTTCATCCAAGCTTTGCCTTTGTCCACTGTATTTTGGCTTAGGCTTTAGAAGAGCCTATTGGTTTCAGCTTTTACCCTTAACCATGCAAACAGTGTTATAGCCTTGGGAGACCAACTTAGACTTAACTTTTCCTTCATCTTGGTTTCCTGCACATTCATCCTTATCCTTGGCTTGGACTTTTCCCTTCTGGGCTTTAGTTTGGGCCACCCAATGTTATTGGACCTGCCTTTCTTAACTCTATACCGGCCCATTATGAGGGTAACCTCTTCAAGTCTCCCTAGTCCATTGTGCTCGCTATTTATGGAGAGTATAATGGACTTATATTAGTTACCCGTTACACTTTAACCTTGGCTTGAATTTGTTATCTTAAATGGCTCAACACTTCTATATATATTCTAAAGACACTTGCCCTTCCTCTAACTTTCTTCACAAGGTTAGTGCCGATATCCTCTGCCGATCTCACCATTACCTCAATGGTTTCTAAAGTGAGAATGCTATTGTTGGGCTCATTCCAGGGTAGCCTCATCCAGTTTCCCTCGTCTATTGTCCTTATTATTTATGATAAGGGTAATGTATTAAACCCCGATCAGGCTTATCTTTTTCTTTCTTGGACTTAAATTACCCAATCCCCCCTTTATCTTCTCAGCCCATCACTGGACCCACACCTAAACCAACAACAGTTTTGAAAATCCCTCTCATGCTTCCTCCAAGATGTCATGATACCTTTCGAATCGTCTGCCTTTTTCTTAACTGCTTGCTCCCTTTTTACACTTTCAAATTTTCCTTTCTCTCAGCCTATCTCCTTCTTATTTGGTTGGTTGGATATTTGGTTAGAGTAACTAGTACTCATCAAGTATCTTGGTTTCTCCTGGGCTTACCTGAATTGTGCCCCTTATGGGATGGAGACCCGTTTCATAGCATGCTCTACAAGTCCCCATAGCCCTTATTCTTTATGATAAATACAAAGGACTAACGTACTTGTGACCCATCTTTCTCATCACATCCTAGATAGGTCCATTCGGGCGAGATCCTCTTTTGAGCTTTGGCTAAGGTAGATGATGTTTAGTTCCCATGATCTCGAGCCAATTCTCTTGACCGTTTAAATCTACCATGAGAGAAATACACGATCCCTCTTCTATATATTAAAGGATGAGTGAGCCATAACCTTAATGGGTTAACTCCATTTTGACTGATCAAATTTGGAACCAGTAAGATTGAGATGGCAAAGTCATGGGATGAGATAAAGACCAAACATATTTAAACTCATCCTCATGCAATGGGCCCAGTCCTGGAATTATCTCTTCAAGTCCCCCAGTCCCTTATGCTAACTATTTATGATTGGGATAAGGGACTTTACACCATAGCTTCCAGAACTTAACTAAGAGAGGTTATTTTCCTTTTCAGGTAACAATGTTGCATTTACATAATCTTTTCTTCTTGTTGAATGACCTGGCAAAAGTTATTAATAGCCAATTAATAGGCTCTAATTATGGTCATGCTAGTCCTTGGGACTTGCTTTACTAGTATTGGATACAAAGATGAAGATATAAACGATTTTCAATGGGATAATAAGCAATACATGTCAAAGATTTACCAACCCACAAACATTGATCATGATGATTTGACCTCTATCTATACGTTTTTCATGTCGTATCCTGTCAACTAATATGGCTAAATTCTGCTAAAGATGTTAACGGATAATGTGTTTTGGCCCGATGATCGGTACTTCGACGTCGATCAAATTACAGGGTTTTCACTTTATTTGTGGATGTATTGTGATGTTTTTATTTTATATGTGGATCCAAGCTCCTCAGTCGGATCTTCCTTTCACTCATTGTGAAGGAGAATTGATATCATTTTCCCATTAGAGTGGCCGTATACGTATGGGATCCCATTTTGTGGGAAATATATAAGTCATGAGCCTCCTATAAGGGGCCATATCCCATTTGGGGTGAATGTAAGTTCTAAGCCTTTTAGAAAGAGCTATTTTCTTCTGGGGAAATTGTAGGTATTGATTCTTTTAGATGTGGCTATTTTCCTCTGGGGGAAAGCTATGAGTATTGAGCCTCTTAGAAGGGGCTATTTTCCGTTTGGGAAAACTATGAGTATTGAGCCTCTTAGAAGGGGCTATTTTTGTATGTGGATCCAAGCCCCTCAGCCGGGCCTTCCTTTCACTTATTGTGAAGGAGAATTTATGTCATTATCCCGTCTGGGGGAATTATAAGTATTGTGTCTATTAAAGAGGGTTTTATCCCATCTAGAGAAATTATAAGTATTGTGCCTCTTAAAAAGGGCTTTATCCTATTTAGAGGAATTATAAGTATTATACCTCTTAAAGAGGACTTTTTCCCATTTGAGGGAATTATAAGTATTGTGTCTTTTATATAAGGCTTTATCCTATCTTGGGGAATGATAAGTATGAAAAATTATATTGGTTATTCATATATATAAAATCATAATTTGCTTTTATGTATTATAGAAGTCTTTAATCTAGTTGTATGAGAATGCCCTCGTTTGTCCCATGATCACCTTGATGTCTTTTATCTCAGCTGTTTGAGTAATCAATCATCAAATGATAAACGTGTTTACTCCTAATAAATCTCAAGAGCCTTCCAGATCAATTCATTATGCAAGAACGTCTTCGTAACATGAGTGCACTAGGGGGGCCCTTTTGCGATACGGTAGGCTTTCCTTTGAGATAATATAGATACGTCCTTCACATGAAGGATAATGGAATGGGCACGTTCCCCTCTTAATATGGAAGTTTCTTCACCATGGGGAACTCTTGGAAGGTAAAGTGTTACAATATGAAGTTTTTTTCCTTTCACAGAGACTTTGTTATTCTTTGGGATAGAACTCTTCTTCTTCAAAAGGAAACTCTTGAAATATGAGATGTTGCTGTAGAAGGATCTTCTTTCTCATGGAATGTACTTTTCGAATACCTCATTCATTGGAAGGAGATTATTCTTCTTAAGAGAAAAATATGGAAGAGGTTCTTTTTCTTTGTAGAGAACACTTGCCTAAATGATATTTTTTTCTTCATGGTAGGAACTTTTAAACACATCATCTTCCGGGAGGGGATTATTCTACTTTGGAGAAAATTCTTATAAGATGAAGTGTTAAAGTAGGAAGGGGTTTCTTCTTCATGGAAGGGACCTTTTACAACACGTCCTCCCTTGAAAGGGGATTCTTCTTCTTGGGAGAAAACTCTTGTACTATGAAATGCTACATTAGGAATGAGGTTCCTTCTTTATGGAATTGACATTTTTAAGACGTCCTCTCTTGGAAGGGGATAATCTTTTTTAGAGAAACCTCTTGAAAAGTGGAATGTTGTTGTAGAAAGGGGTCCCTTCTTTATGGAATGAACTTTCAATTCACCCATTTTATGGAAGGTGGTTCTTCTTGTTTGGAGGAAACTCTTGGAATATAAAGTTTTACAGTAGGGAGGGGGTACCTTCTTTATTGAAGGGACCATTTTTAATGTAAGGCCCCGTTCCCTGAAGCCCTACTTTGGTGTTCGATTTACTCATAAACATATTTCTAAATATCAGAGTTAATTACAAACTTTTCGCGAAATACATAATATTAAACATTCTTACATAACATAAGTACTTGTCTTAAAAAAATACATTAAGTCTTAAAAAATAACATAAACGACACATGAATCTTCCGTCTTCGATGCCAGTCTTCATCCATTTGCCACGTGTCCCACCTCAAGAAACCTGCCTCATCCTACTCACCTGCGTGCATACTAAAAGTTAGCTACGCTGAGTGAGTTCTAGTTTAACAAGTTACAGGATTATTCTTACACATTCTTTTATTTACAAACAAACATTTCTTGCATTATTCTTACAGTATTTTATTACTTTCTTACAAACATACGGTTATTCTTACATTCTTGCACAGATATTATAAGGGTCTGCCACCCGACCTATTGCACATTTATTATAAGGGTCTGCCACCCGACCTCTTGCACCGATATCATAGAGTCGGCCACTCTATTCTTGCCCAGGTATTATAGGGGCCTGTCACCCCGACTCTTACATTAGACTCTTACTATTCTTGCCCAGGTATTATAAGGGCCTGTCACCCCGACTCTTACATCACATTCTTACTTGACTCTTTCAATCACGTAAAGTTAACAGCTAAGCACATACAAGTTCTTACAACTTTCTTTCATTCTAGCAACAATCATTTATGTTAATCATACACGTATATATTGCTAGTCTTACAAGCATGCACACAGCCACAAAAATATTTCAAAGAGAAATGGGGCTAGAACTCACCTGGAGCCGGTTTCTCTCACCGTTAATGGTAATGCCCTTCCTTAGCTGTACGCGGCTAACTGTACAACACATTACGCGTGAAACCCTCAGCTAACGGGGGGTCCGAGGGCAGCGCCCCTGGTAGCGGGGTCTAGGGGCAGCAGCCCCTAGCAGGGTCCAAGGGGCGGAGCCTCTGGCTGGGGTTGAGCTGAAAATGGATTTTCGTTAATAGGTCTTTCATCAAAATCGCATCAGAAAATGGATTTCATGAAATTTCGCATGAGAATTTCGCTTCGCATACGATTTCGCTTCGTATGGCGTGCGATACGAAATTCTCGGATTTCGCATGGCATGCGATGCGAAGCCCTTTTTCATGTGAAAACCCCTTTTTACTTCGTTTATACTATTTTAAGGCCATTTTCCTCCGAGATTCTTCCTTAGGACCCGATTCTACTCTTTGTATGGGTTTCGGGTCGTACCAACTTTGCATACCCTTGTTTTTCATGGTCCAAACATCATCTTTTGTCCTATAACACCCCCGTGAGGTTATAACTTACCAAGTTTATGTTTTTCTTACATCCTACAACCTGATTTATTGTTCTATCAGTTTGCATGTCGATTCTAACCATAAAACTTAGCCTTTTTAAACCAACTCACCTTTTGTTCTCGGGTTTGGTGCAGATCTGAAACAACTCGAGGATCTGGACGTGATTCTTGGTGTTTGATGGCGTTTATATACTAGATCCGTCCTTCTTTAGCTTGGATTTGGATTCGGGTTTTAGAAAGAAAGTGTGTGTGTTTCTTGAGTGTGGGTGTTGTGTAAAGAAATGGAATGGAGAAGAAGATGGGATATATATATAAGGGATCTAAGGGCCCCACCACCCACTTCCCATTCCAACCAAAACCTTATCCAAACATAAACACGCAAAAAATTAAACTAACGACACACAATTAATAATAAACTTCCCGTTATTTCTTATTCTTAGAAATGCGGATGTTACAAGTCTACCCTCCTTAAAAGAGGTTTCGTCCCTGAAACCTAACTGTTTCAACTAAAGAAAAGCGGGTAAAACTTACGCATATCTTCTTCAACTTCCCAAGTAGCATCCGATCCCTTACGGTGCTTCCATATCACTTTCACCAAGGGAATAACCTTATGATGAAGCTGCTTTTCTTTGCGGTCAACTATCTCAATCGGCTGCTCGACATAGTTCAACTTTTCGTCCACCTCGATGTCCAGCAGCGGCACATGGGATGTGTCATCCGCTAGACATTTTCTCAAGTGAGAAACATGAAAGGTAGAGTGAATTCCTTCCAGTTCTTCGATAGATCAAGCTTGTAAGCCACTTCACCCACCATGGCCAAAATTCTGAACGGCCCAATGTATCTTGGACTCAACTTTCCCCTCTTTCTGAAACGTATAATCCCCTTCCAAGGGGAACCTTGAGCATCACGTTGTCACCAACATTAAACTCAATCGGCCGTCTCCGCTTATCGGCATATGGCTTCTGACGGTCTTAAGCAGCTTTCATTCTGGCCTTTATCTGATCAAACTTTGAAGAGGTTTCTTGCACCATCTCCAAACTCCCAATTTGTTTCTGATCAATCTCTCCCCAACAACGGGAGTTCTGCAACATCTTCCATACAACATCTCGAACGGCGGCATACCAATACTTGAATGGTAGCTGTTGTTGTAAGAGAATTCCGCCAGGTGCAAATGATCGTCCCAACTTCCTCTAAAATCTAACACACAAACACGTAGCATATCCTCAAGAGTTTGGATAGTCCTTTCAGACTGCCCGTCTGTTTGAGGATGATACGCTGTGTTGATGTTCAGTCTTGTTCCCATGGATTCATGGAATTTCTTCCAAAATCTTGAAGTAAAGCGGGTATCTCTATCAGACACGATCGACAACGGCACCCCATGCTTTGTCACCACTTCCTTAACGAACATATTGGCTAACGTTTCTGACGAGATAGCCTCTCGTATGGGCAGAAAGTGAGCACTCTTAGTCAAACGATCCACAATCACCCATATGGTATCATGGTTCTTAGATGTACACGGTAGCTTAGTTATGAAATCCATGGTGATGTGTTCCCATTTCCATTCGGGTATCTCCAAAGGCTGCATCTTTCCATATGGTTTCTGGTGCTCTGCCTTGACCTGCAAACAAGTCAAGCACTTACTGACATAATCTACTACTTCGTTCTTCATATCCGGCCACCAGTTGTCTTTCTTCAAGTCTTGGTACATCTTGGTAGATCCTGGATGGATCAAGTATCGAGACTTATGGGCTTCGTCTAGGACTCGATCTCTAAGATTCCCATGACGTGGAATCCACATCCTGTCAAACCTGGTCTTTATGCCATGAGTATTATCTATCAAGTCGTTCTACTGCCCAAAAATCCTCTCTTTCTTCATCAACTCTTCATCTACCAACACTTCTGACTGCACCTTGCTGATCTCTTCAAAGAAATCTGAGTTGATTATCAACTTATAAGACTTTACTGTCGCGACGACTTCTGCTTTCTTCCGGCTCAAGGCGTCAGCAACTACATTAGCCTTCCCCGGGTAATACTTGATATCACAGTCATAGTCCTTTATCAGTTTGAACCACCTTCTCTGCCTCATGTTCAGCTCTTTCTGCTCGAAAAAGTATTTCAAACTCTTATGATCTATATATATAGTACACTTGGTACCATACAAGTAGTGCCTCCAAATCTTGAGAGCATGCACCACGGCTGCTAATTCTAGGTCGTGCGTGGGTACATACATTCGTGAGCTTTCAATTGCCTAGACGCATAAGCTATGACCTTCCCTCGTTGCATCAACACGCAACCTAACCCCTGATATGAAGCATCAGTGCAAACTACCAAATCCTCTTCACCATCGGGCAGAACAAGGATTGGAGCATGAGTGAGTCTTTTCTTCAATTCTTTGAACGCTTCTTCTTGATTCTTAACCCAACTGAATACTACAGTCTTCTGGGTCATGCCGGTTAACGATGCGGCTATCTTGGAGAAGCCCGGAATGAATCTCCTATAGTAGCCAGCTAACCCTAGGAAACTGCGTATATCGGTCGGGTTTCGCGAAGTCTTCCAATTCTTTATCGCTTCAACCGACTGGGTCCACAGTTATCCCCTCGGGATTGATTATGTGACCTAGGAACTGCACTTCTCGTAACCAGAACGTGCACTTTGAGAACTTAGCGTACAATTTCTCCTTCTTCAAAACTTCCAATACTTCCCTCAGATGCTCAGCATGGTCAAACTCGCTCTTCGAATAAATCAATATATCGTCAATGAAAACGATAACCGTCTTGCATAACATCGGCCGAAATACCCTATTCATCATATCCATATATGCTGTGGGGGCGTTGGTTAGACCAAATGATATCACGAGGAACTCGTAGTGTCCGTACCGCGTCCGAAATGCTGTCTTAGGGATGTCTTCCTCTTTCACCTTCAGCTGATGATAACCTGATCTGAGATCTATTCGCGAGAACCAGCTTGCACCTTGTAGCTGATCAAACAAATCATCAATCCGTGGCAATGGATATCTATTATTTACCGTAAGCTTATTCAACTCCCTGTAGTTAATACACATTCTCATGCTTCCATCTTTCTTCTTAACAAATAACACCGGTACGCCCCACGGGGAAACACTTGGCCTTATAAAACCTTTATCGAGGAGTTCTTGCAGTTGGGACATCAATTCCTTTATCTCAGATGGCGCCAAACGGTAAGGTGCTTTCTCGACGGGCTGTGCTCCTGGTATCAATTCTATCTGGAATTCTACTTCTCGTTCTGGTGGCAATCCCGGAAGGTCCTCAGGGAACACTTCTAGGTAGTCACATACTGCCAGAATGTCTTTCACTTCTTTCGTCTCGGCTGTAGCTTCGACAACATATGCCAGGTAGGCACTGCACCCTCGCCTTAACAAACCTTCGGCTTTAATCATCGAAATGACGTTAAGCCCTGAACTTTCTTTATCACCATAAACCGTTACTGTATCGCCATCCAACGACTTTAGTCTTATCAATCTGCTCTTACATACTATCTGGGCTTCGACTTCAGATAACCAATCCATCACCAGGATTACATCGAATCCTCCTAAGGTCATCACGTATAGGGTAGCAGGGAATTCGTGTCCTTCCAACTCTATCTTACATCTTTTAACCATTCTCAAAATTTTATTTTCGTTAACAGGTGCTTCATAAAAAACGCATCAGAAAATGGATTTCATGAAATTTCGCATGAGAATTCCGCATGGAATTTCGCATGAGAATTTCTCTTCGCATACGATTTCGCTTCGCATGGCGTGCGATGCGAAATTCTTGGATTTAGCATGGCATGCGATGCGAAGCCCTTTTTCATGCGAAAACCCTTTTTTACTTCGTTTTTACCACTTTAAGGCCATTTTCCTCCGAGATTCTTCCTTAGGACACGATTGTACTCTTTGTATGGGTTTCGGGTCGTACCAACTTTGCATATCCGTGTTTTTCATGGTCCAAATATTTTGTCCTATAACACCCCTGTAAGGTTATAACTTACCAAGTTTATGTTTTTCTTACGTCTTACAACCCGATCTATTGTTCTATCAGTTTGCATGTCGATTCTAACCATAAAACTTAGTCTTTTTAAACCAACTCACCTTTTGTTCTCGGGTTTGGTTCAGATCTGAAACAACTGGAGGATCTGGACGTGATTCTTGGTGTTTGATGGCGTTTATACGCTAGATCCGTCCTTCTTTAGCTCGGATTTGGATTCGGGTTTTAGAGAGAAAGTGTGTGTGTTTCTTGAATGTAGAAGAAGATGGGATATATATAGGGGTCTAAAGGCCCCACCACCCACTTCCCATTCTAATCAAAACCTTATCCAAACATAAACACACACACAATTAAACTAACGACACACAATTAATAATAAACTTCCCGTTATTTCTTATTCTTAGAAATGCGGATGTTACATTTAAACACGTCATCCCCTGAAAAGAGATTCATCTTCTAGGGAGAAAACCTAGGGATGTAAAATGTAGTGATGTTTGTGAAACTTTGTTCCAACATTGGCTTTATTTCTTTGAGATCTTGTGGTTACGGTGCTAATAAAATAACACTTCTGGAAGTTACTTTCTATGTTCGAAAGTTCCTTCATTGTTTATAGGCCTTATGTTATGCCTATTAATTTGGTTCTTGTCTTGTTTGATTGAGTTCTTTAGAAAGAAAGTTGTTATTCTGATGCTTCAAAGATCACATATCATAAGTATTTCCATCAAAGTTGAATGTGTTTGTTGTGGTCAGTATTGCTTAACCAGAGTTGGTGGTGTATGTTCGATGGTGGATAATGATATGGCCTCCCTTTTCTGGAAGGGGCTTTTCAAATTCCCGGACCCTTGGGGCGGGGATTATTCCCCTCTTTAGATGAAAACCCGTAGTACTCCAGGAGAGATTCTTCTTTCTTGAAAAGCATGTCTAAATATGTAACAAGTTGTTCATCAACGTCTCAAGATTTCCTATGTAACAAACTCAAGAATTGTCTCCCATAAGGGAGGTCTAAGTATGCACTATAAGTTGTATAATATGCAAAGCTTTTACGACTTTATTTCACAACTTTTAAGCTAAAAAATGATTACTAATATGACCACTGTTTCTAATCATGTTGTATCATAAGCTTGTATTAGTTTAATATGAAAAGATAATATTTTTATTTTAGCAAAACCATTTATAGTTATTTATTTACTTTTTTTCTTTAGAAAAGGGTTATAAACTAATAATGTAGAAACCCTTAAATGTAAAGTGGATGTTAGGTGTTTGACTCTAGTTTTATCCTATAACAATGTAGAAACCCTTAAATGTAAAGTGGATGTTAGGTGTTTGACTCTAGTTTTATCCCTGTGAGTTGTGGAGCCCAGATGCTCTTATGATATCTCTCTCACAAAAGACAAATATAGGATCATCATATATACATTCTTAATTTTTACGTTTAAAAAATTAAACACTAACATATTGTCTTTTCAAGATACTTTGGTGAATCCTTGCTATCAAACTATATAAGAAAAGTATTAAGACTTTAGCTCGCTAGCATGATCTATTATTCTAAAAGTCACACCTACCCTAAAATTGATGACATGAGAGAGGAATTTTTCTTCTTGTAGTGAGCAACTTCAATAAAAGTGAGCGTACCTTTCAACCCATCTTTTTTGTAGGTTATGGTTATTCACACACCCTTAACTTGTCCACATATCTTTTAACATGAGGTTTCATACAATCGTATAACCCCTATATGATCGTATGGAGGGTGTGTGGATAACCAAAGGATGTACAAATATCATATCCCCTTTTTTATGTTCTAATAGCGCCACAATATATAACAACATAATATTATGGATTTTAAGACTTACGTAAAGGATGTTTTACCATTGAGTCTAACACTCAAAAACCTAATATTTTGAAGAAACTTATAAAAAACTTTACCTACTACCCATTTTATTTAGCTAGGTTTTACCGTTACTTTCATTTATTTCCAATACATTAGATTAAAATTAATAATAACATAAAAATATGATGCAGAATACTTGTAGCTCTCTGTATAGCTCATTGTAGTCGTTCATATGTTATCTTTGGTCAAACGTTTTCCTTATCAAACTTAGCAATTTTCTTTTCATATTTCCCTTCTAACCTATTTTGATTCTTTAAAAGAAAAACTTAAGATTTGATGTGGATTAAATTCAAAACGTTAATGGTGACCTTGACGGATCTTGTCACTCATATAATGTATTAAATCAAAGCAAATATGCTACAACGAGTATGTGCCTCGCAGATTATGCTCTGAAGAGCTAGGAGAGTTGGAACCTGAACATCTGTAGATCCGAAGAGCCGGATTCGCACTGTTTATTTCTTTTCTTCTCGTTCTTGTTCTTCAATGTATGCCTTTTAGGCATCTTGGTTGATTCGTATGAAATCCGGGGTTATTTTCCGTCTTTCTACCATGATGTCTTCGACTTATACATCGTCTTCTTCATATTCATTCTCGATTAACACCGATCCACTGGTGTCTTTCATGCCTTCAAGGCACAGATATGCGCTTGTGGGTATTATAGTCTTGGTGACGGTGACGATTCCGATGGAACCGGGGGTTGGTGGCATGTCGCTGGAGTGGTTGAAATTAGTAACAGAAGACGCATATGTGTTTTGTTGGTTGAAAGTGGTCGTCATGTCTGACTTTTCAAGACTTGCCGGAGAAGATTTCAAGATTCTTGAATTCTCAGAATATTCCGGAGGATCGGAATCGGCGGTAGACATAACATTGGAGAATCTCAACTGGGTTGGTGTTTGTTTGCCGAAACAGTGGACGGACAACACGAAGAATTGTTTTCCGACGAGACAACGACGACGGTGGTGGGTTTGATGGTGTTTCTCGGCCATTCTTTAGAGGCTGTGGGTGGAAACCTTTTTCCAGAGCTTAAGGTCCCGCAGATGGCGCCAATGTTGGAACCTTAAATGATACAATAGAATGGATTCATTATATGCTCTTAGAATGACCAAATAGATATGTATTTATGTATTGTTCATGTGTTTATTGATGCTCTAATGAGAATGATTAGATGAATGATAAAGTATATTGAATTGTGATAAGTTAGTAATGCCCTCTCTACAAATGCTCTCTTCCTCCTATAATCAGAGGAAAGAGGCCCTATTACATGGATCATATTTCAGCTCTTGCGGCATTATACAATGGTCCCTCTCTTGCCTTTGTGAATCTTCTTCCTCCAAGCCTTTGTCCACCGTATTTTGGCTTGGGCTTCAGAAAAGCCTATTGGTTTCAGCTTTTACCCTTGACCATGCAAACAATGTTATGGTCTTGGGAGACCAACTTAGACTTGACTTTTCCTTCATCTTAGTTTCTTGTCCGTTCATCCTTATCCTAGGCTTGGGATCTTCCCTTCTGGGCTTCAGTTTGGGCCACCCAACATTATTGGACCTGCCTCTCTTGTTTATGTACTGGCTTATTACGAGGGTAACCTCTTCGACATCAATATGATGACTACATAAATATATAAAAAATTAAAATTTAAAAATCTTGTATATCTAATTGATAAAAATAATATGAAACACGTGTTAACTTTGTACATATCATCTCCTTTTACCCTTCTCTCACCCATCAAGCAAATAAATATTAATTCACTAAAGAAGTCAACATTGTATTGCTTCTTTCGTTTATTTTATCCATCTAGTTCTTTAAATTGCTAAATGCTTTCAGTTTCTTCTTATTCACCCTTACCAAATATCAGACCTGAACAAAAGCAAAGACGCTTCATATTGGATCTAAACATAAAGTCACATATAACTACGTTTGTGTTAGCTAATTATTCTAGTATTTATCAAACTTTATTTTGACTTTACCATTATTTATAATTTGATCACTACTTAATGGACATTTTTCTATAGTTGCATGTGTGACATCTATCAATTGGGGGCGTGACAGCATGCATGACACAAACCTCAACAAAGAACAACTTAGTGGTAACGTAAGCTCGTCAATTCATAAGTTACTAAACTAAACATGTTGTTGAATAAAATAAAAATTATTAGCACCTCTTGACAACCACGCATTTCAGTTTTTTTTTTTTTTTAATATATATGTTATCCTCATAATTATATATATGAGGATAAAAAAAAGTTTATTAAATGTGTTATCAAGTTTGTGATATACACATACGTATAGCGTGACAACTGAGTTGATATGATACACAAATCTCTATGAAAAATATAGATTATTAAATGTCTTATCAAGGAAAACACATACAAGAATTTTATGTCAACATATTACACATGTGACACTGAAATGGAAAGTTGGCAAATATCCCTTTTCATTAAATTTTCAATATTGAATTATACAAAGTTAGAAATATATTTATTAATTTAACAACCCAAATCTAATCAAATGAGGTGGCACATGCATGTGTGATGTGTCTTAGTGTTGAACCAAACTTGGAAGGATTAATGACACCAGCCAAATCAAACCCCACAAGATTGGTGGTGGTGGCATCCGTATCACGTAAGGCTGTTCAAAGTCGGATATCCAGAGTTTCGGATATCCGAACATTTCGGATAGTGGATTTCACTATCCGAATCCGTATCCAAAATTTCGGATATCCGAACTTCGGAAATCCGAAATTTCGGATATCCGTTCGGATAGTGAAACGGATATCCGAAAATCTGAAAAAAAAAAGTTTTTCTTTCCTCTTCTTAGCCTTCAGATCCCTTTTTCTTTACACCCATATTAAACAGATCTATATAACAATGGCATCTGCAGTTCTTGTTAACCCATATTGAATTCAATAGAGCATCAACAATGAACCCAAAAATAGAACAGGTCGATCGACTTCGTTAATTTCATATTACGAGTCAAAAATATTGTAGTGGTGGTCGGAGACGAGAAGAGAACTGAGATCAGAGATGTGAACTAAGTGATGGCAAATGAATTGAGCAGCTTTGAATTTGTTAATGGCGGATGTCAGTTTTGTATCTGAATGTGTGAATAGAAAGGCAGTTACTTATTTAGGGTTCTCAACATATATTATATTCAAACATTATAAATAATCGGCTTTGCCGAACATGACTTATTCCGAGCCTCCTCTTGTGGCGGAGGTTGATAGTGTCCTTGGTTGCATTAAATCGTTTCCCAAAGGAACTTCGTGTGGGAGGGACGATTTGAGAGCGCAACATATTTTAGATGTTCTTTGTGGAGAAGGGTCGGCTATTGCCACTGACCTCATATGTGCTATCACTGCAGTGGTTAATTTATGGTTAGGAGAGAGATGTCCGTCTACTTTGGCAGAGTTTGTCGCGTTTGCTCCTCTTACACCGCTTTTAAAACCCGACAACGGGATTCGACCTATTGCAGTGGGTACTATATGGAGGCGTTTGGTTTCTAAGGTGGCTATGAAAGGGGTTGGCAAAGAAATGACCAAATACCTTAATGATTTCCAGTTTGGGGTTGGTGTGTCGGGTGGTACGGAGGCCATATTACATAGCGCCAACAGGGTATTGAGTGAGCGCCACACTGATGGGTCTCTTGCAATGCTTATAGTTGATTTTTCTAATACATTTAATATGGTGGATAGATCAGCTTTACTTCATGAGGTAAGGATTAGATGCCTTTCTATTTCCTTGTGGGTGGAATTTTTATATGGGCAGCCATCAAGACTATATCTTGGGGATGATAATATTTGGTCCACCACAGGGGTTCAACAAGGAGACCCATTGGGACCACTCCTTTTTTCCCTGGTTTTACACCCCATTGTGCATAAGATTCGAGACAATTGCAAGCTTCTTCTTCATGCCTGGTATCTTGATGATGGGACAGTCATTGGAGATCCAATGAAGGTGGCTAAAGTGCTGGATATCATTAAGGTGACGGGTCCAACTTTGGGCCTTGAACTGAATATTAAGAAAACTGAGCTATTTTGGCCTTCTTGTGATGGTACGAAGTCTCGTGACGGTTTATTCCCTGCTGACATCGGGAGACCATTATTAGGGGTGAAGCTTCTTGGGTGAGCTGTTAGTAAAGACACCGGGTTTATTAAGGGTTTGGCAAAGAAGAGAGCTACTAATGCTGTTGATTTGATGCGTCTTCTCCCAAAACTTGGTGACCCGCAGAGTGAGTTACTTTTGCTTCGATCATGTATGGGTATTGCTAAACTTTTCTTCGGTTTGAGAACATGCCAACCTGTACACATGATGGAGGCAGTGGTGTTTTTTGACAAGGGATTGCGTGAGGCGATCGAGGACATTGTAGTTTGTGGAGGTCCTTTCTTTGGAGACCTCCAATGGCGACTTGCTTCCTTACCCATTAAGAATGGGGGTTTGGGGTTGTATTCCGCAGTAGAGGCTTCCTCTTATGCGTTTGTGGCCTCGAGAGCCCAATCATGGGTGCTTCAGGATCACATTTTGCGAGACAGTGGTATATGTGGGATGGATTCTGATTATTCTTGTGCTCTGGCTTGTCTTCGTGATATGATTCCAAGCTTCGATTTTAGCAGTTTCTCTAACAAAGAGACCGCCCTATCTAAAGCCCAGCATGCACTGGCGAGCACCCTTTTTAGTAAAATTGTTCACGACATGGAGTCACACTTTAACATGACAAGCAGACAAAAAGCCATTTTTGAGTGTCTACAAGCACCACATGCTCAAGATTTTCTTCTTGCTATCCCTATAGATGGGTTAGGCCAGCATATGTCTCCAGTGGAGTATCGTAGTATCCTTAAGTATCGCCTTATGATTCCTCTATTTCCGGTTGATGAGATATGTCCTGTTTGTCGTAAAGCGTGTTTAGACTCATATGGGGAGCATGCGGTGCACTGTAAAGAGCTCCCAGGGTTCAAGTACGACACCATCTGGTTAGGGATGTGCTCTTTGATATATTCAGACGAGCTGGAATTTCTATTAAGAAAGAAGCACCAGTGAATTTCCTGACTGACCCGTCGGAGGGAATATCATCTCTTCGACCGGCTGACATTTTGGTGTTTGGATGGATAGGAGGGAAACACATGAGTGTGGATTTAACAGGGGTTTCTCCTTTGGTGGGCTTAGGGAGTAGTGGTTTCGTGGTCGGTCAAGCCGCATTAAAAGCTGCTTCAGGTAAGGTGGCAAAACATGAAAAGGCGTGTCTTGACAACCAACATGTATTTATTCCTTTTGCTTTTGACACTTTTGGTTTCCTCGCGCCTGAAGCTGTGGAGCTACTTACCCGTGTTCAGCGGGTCATGCATAGTAATGTTATGACTCCAAGATCAGCAAATATAGTTTTTAAAAGATTGGGTTTTGCGATTCAAAAAGGGGTAGCGGCACAGCTTGTTGCCCGCTTGCCTTCTGTTTCGATGTAATCCAAAAGGTCTTTAAAGATTATACAAAAAAAAAAATAAAAACTATAAAATTTAACTTTCAGATAGTTCGGATATCCGAACAATCCGAATATTTTCAAAATCACTATCCGAATCCGAATCCGAATCCGAAAATTCGGATATCCAAATTTTCGGATAGTTCAGATTCGGATTTTTGGATATTTCGGATACGGATTCGGATTTTTTTGAACACCCCTAGTATCACGTACTAGTTTTTGTGTCAATTCATAAGATTTTGAGTACATATAGACATCGATTTCAGAGGATTAAATAACATTTTTCTTTCACTCAAATAACAACATTACGGTATTTAAATCAAAGGCAAATCATACAAGTAGTAATTTTACTATGTCGTGTACCTCTATAATCGTGTGAGTCTGTGAGAAAATATCTCCATAGCTGAAACATACGTGACTGAGAGTCCGCTATGTATTTCTCTATGCGATCGTTGTCACTTATCAGTCTTATCACATATCACCTTTCACTCGTGTATCATCAGATTATTTATTTATTATTATTTTTTTTTAATGACTGGTGTTAGTTAATTTTTTTTATGTGATCACATCTTTTGTATCACTCCTTTTGATCGCATATGACATCGTTATTGACATAAACGTTAATTTGTTATCAAGGGTTGATTATGCTGACACTTCTTATTAACTCATATATATATATTTCTCTCTAGAACTTAAACATATATATATATATATATATATATATATATATATATATATGAAGAGAATCAAGAGAAAACTACTTCTTAAAGAGAGAACTAGAGAATTAATAAAAAAATATTTTTAATTTAATTAAGAAAATATTTTTAAATTTCCGTTTTTGTCATTATTCTTATATTTTGTTACCATTCACACAAAAAAAAAATATTAAAAAAAACTCATTGTAGTGCACAAATGCAATATATCGACTTTTTTATTGCATATGTGCACTAGTGTATATTTTAATATGTGCAATAGATTTGAATAGCACGTATTCAATTTTTTGTATTGTATTAGTGCAATAGTGTTATATTACATACAAAAATTAAAAAAAATCGATACAGTGCATTTATGCATTAGTGGTGTATATTACGTATACGCAATAGTGTGTATTACATAAAATTATTAGTGTTGTATTTGCATAAAAAAAAGAATTTTAGTATTTGATAGAAAATTAGAAAACAATGAATAAGATGCAAGTATTTTAACAAGGATAAAAAAAGTTGTTACTTGAACTTTGCTGGTGAAAAAACTCCAACCCAATCATCATTAATTGGTTCAGGGTACTCAAAGTTTACACTGACCCATTCAGTATCCTCACCCTCTCATCATCATCATCATCATTCATATTATCATATCAAAAGTATATACTTATAGAAACGTGGTTAGAGTACATTCGTATCATTCCTTGGTCTGAATAAGGCGTTGTTATATTCAATAGTGTGTATTGTTGTTAGGGCTCGGATTTTCAGTATTCTCAACAAGCGATATATTCAGGATAACTTAAGGATACAGGATACAGTATCCTCCGAAGAAACATGTATCCTTAATATATTATATAACTAACGATTCAATGGCTGTTATTTGTCGTTTACCAGGTCTTATAATGGCTCCACGACCTCTGGAAGAATCGGGCTGCTCGCCAACAACTTCAAAAACGTGCTTAATGGGGAGTTAACGGCTAATTTGAAATAGTCTAGATATTTCCTGATTTTTAGGCATATTAGTTAGCTTCTTTTGTGTATAAATAGAGTAGCACTCAAATCATTTCACACACATTATCACTAGAGACTTAGTAGTACTCGCACTCTGTAATCATGATCCAGTTGAAGCTCCATCAATTGTAACCGATTTTTGTTATTAATAAATTGGTGGTGATGGTTTTCACCACCCGGGGTTTTTTCCTTGTTATCCTCAGGATAACGGGTTTTTTTCTCGCAACAAATCCTTGTGTTCTAGCATAATTTGCATTCATTTCAACCAAGCACCATGTCTCACTCACTAATTTGGTTACGAAATTACCTTTGTTAATTTTTGACCAAAACAATTTGACGCCCACCGTGGGGCAAACGATGCTATAATCCTTCAAATCCCTTTATTTCATTCCCAATCATTTTCATCCCTTCATTATGGCCTCACAACCAAAAACCAGTTCTGTTTTTGCTCCGGTGGTCACCATTGCTTCAAGTGTCAACCCTAGTCCTCCACCAGTCCCGAAGAAGAACACTCAGCCCAGAGGAGAACTTCCACCATACCCAGGATCCTCTACATGGGTAGATCCGGTTATCTCTAACAATGACATTTTTGCTTTGATAAAACATGTCAAAACTCACATGGAGCAGCAAGAGAAAACCAACTCAAGATTGTTTAAGGAGATTGAAAGGATCAAGAAGGAACCAGGGCAGGAGGCTACTCTAATCATGCCCAGGGCTCTTGATTTTTGTTCTCCAGGAACATCTATCCTTCAGATCCCGGATCCTTGGGGACACAATCAACAAGGACTCCATCTCAGCAGCAGTCAGAATACTAGGGAACATACCCTCCGGTACCCTCGGAGTTACCCAGACCAACGAGGCCAGAATCTATCAACATGCAACCTCACTCAACCATGCCAGCCGGCATATTCTCGTCAGGATCTCCCATGGTGTCCTCTAAAGTGCATGTCGGGGATATCCCTATGTAGACGTCACCTTATCCTGAAGATACCCTCAATGGGGATGCCAGTCGTCAAGGCTCAGGATACCAGAGGCCTAACCATGATCTCGGTAACAATCTACTTAATGCTAATTTATACACTAACCGTGGATCTGTGTAGGATAAGGGGATATCCCCCCCAGATAGCCATGGAACTGCAGAAAATGAGGGATACGATTTCCAATATCCTGGGGATAATATGTCCCATAGCGGAAGTTCCAGCAGGCCGTCATAGGTTATCCAGGTTCACTTGGCCTATATGTGACGTGGAGATCCCCAAGAAGTTCCAGACGCCCAGCATGGAGCTATACGATGGCACTACGGATCCTGAGGAACACGTAGCTCAGTATAGAGAAAGGATGGAGATCAACCCCATCCCCATTGACATCAAAGAAGCTTGCCTATGTAAGGGATTCAGTTCAACACTGACGGACCGGCCCTCAAATGGTTATTAAGTATTCCTTCTAATACTATTACTTCATTTTCTTATTTGATTAACTTATTCAATAATCAATTTTCTTGTAGTAGATCTTTTGAGAAAATGACAGGTGATTTATATAGAATTGGTCAGCATAATAATGAATCCTTAAGGGATTACATAACTAGATTTAGCAGGGATGCTTTGGATATCCCCAACCTCGACATGGTAGTTGCTGTTGAAGCTCTCAAGATGGGATTGAAGAAGGACTCTGCTTTATATGATAATCTTGTCATGACTCCATGCAGGATTCTTGACGAAGTCAGAAACAGGGCGTTAAGATACATTCGGCTAGAGGATGACAAGAAGGCTCATGGAAACCTGGTTATCCCGAAGTATGAGTCTACCAACAGGAAGTCAGACTCTCCACAGAAATTCTCTAGGCCAAAGCCTTATTCCAAACAAGATAATTCCAGGACAAATGTTGTGGAAGAAGACGAAGATGATGAGGAATATCCTAAAATCTCCTAATATTGTTTTAATATTGATATTGGTGGTGTAATATGTGCCATACAGGATCTAGGTGACAAGGATAGATGGCCTAAGAAAATTAAAAAGTCCGGATCCAGAAAAGAAAAGTCTAAATGGTGTGAATTCCATGAAGACTTTGGCCATCGCACTGACGATTGTATAACACTTCGAAAGGAAATAGGATACTTTCTCAGCAAAGGATACCTGAAGGAACTGTTTGGAAGAAACAAGAACAAGAGTCAGGATCCTGTCAAGAAACCTGAAAGGGCACCTTCTCCACCACCTAGAGCTAAGGTCGTTTCCTTTATCTCGGGAGGATCATACATTTGTGGAATCTCATACTCAGCGGCCAAGAAGCGTTCCAAGGAAACAAAGATGGACAACGGAGAAAGACCTCTACGTACCTCCACATTGACATCCCAAAGAATCATATCCTTTGATGAGACGGATCGATGTGATCTTGTGGATCCCAACCATGACGGTTTGGTAATTACTTTATGCATAGCTAACTGTTTTGTGCGCAGGATACTCGTTGATGGGGGCAGCTCCGTGAATATCATCCAACTGGAAGCTTTGAAGAAAATGGATATCCCTGAAACTGAGATTATCTCAAAAGTTTTGGTCCTCGTAGGGTTCAGTGGCAAGACCAAGGATATGTTGGGAGAAATCAAACTTCCAATATACATAGACGGAGTAAATTCCCTACAAAAATTTTGTATTATGAACTCATTATCTTGTTGTAATGTGATCTTAGGCAGGCCATGGATCCACAAAATGAAGGCAGTACCTTTAACTTATCATCAATGTGTGAAACTCCCAAGTCCTTGGGGGTTATCAAGATTGAAAGCGATCAGCAGGATGCCAAGGAATGTTATGAATCATCAATGAAGTGTACTACAAAGCTTACTCAAGCATAGCAATTACAGAAACAAATAGGGGAGGTCCTGCAATCTAGAGAGCATGATGTGAAGGAAGTATCTTTGGATCCTCAGGATATTGAGATCAAAGTATTGTTAGGATCAAGTATTCCTGAGGATATTGAGATGGAATTGATATCCTTCCTAAAGAAAAGAGCTTCTACCTTCGCCTGGAAACATGAGGATATGACAAGTATCTCTAAATCTGTAATTACTCATAAACTTGGCATAGATAAATCTTTCAGGCCGGTACATCAAAAGCGAAGGAAGTTTGCTCATGAGAGAAACATTATCATACAAGAAGAAGTGCAGAAGCTACTCAAGACCAAAATTATAAGAGAGGTTCACTATCCTAGATAGTTATAGTCCAGAAGTGTAACACCCCGGCTAAAGCGGAAATGCCCGAGTGTGACGTACAGATTGTTCAAAACACAAGTGGCACTATAAAGTGACAATATTTTCATTAATTGGTTTAAACATCATATACACAAGTTTGTAAACAAGAAATACAAGAAAATATAAATACAACTAAACATTTTGTCCATTTGTTTCAATAACCTAAGTCTATTATCATCCTCTAATGTTTGTACCTGTAACATATATATATAATGTCACACCCCAACCTAGGCGGAAATGTCGGGACGTGATCCGATTGCTCACAGCTCGAAGATACTATCATAATATAAATGTGACAATATCTAATTAATTATTTTATTTCAATTACACACACAATATCCAAATACCATGAACAATTTAAATATACAAATATAAGCTCAAATAAAGGTTAACTTGATTATATCCTAAGGTCTGGTCTACATGTCCAAACTTCAATCTTCAATACAAGCAACCTGCATATGCGTATAAAATGGAGTTTTGTCAACATAAAGTTGAGTGAGAATATCACCAATTTCGACACAACAATATAAATAAGCATGACGTGATAAGTGTGGTAAATATAATCAAAACACAAACAAGTATGTATACCATTGCCAAGCGAATCAGGCGTTGGTCACCAGCAGGAACACCCGCTATATGATTGATTGAATAGTAATCCCAATATACGATTGATTGAATGGTAAAACAAGTAAGCAAATAACACGTATGTTTAATTAAATCACTCACAATAACACGTATGCATTTATTTGAATATATATATAGTATGAAATACGGATATGTACGCATATGTCCCCAAAATGTTAAGAAAATTGAGTAAAATAGGGGAATGATAAACTCACCTTAGATTAATGACAAACAAATATAAACACGATTAAGCGAGTTAATGAATAAGCGAGTCGTCCACTACATGTCAAACGATATAAACAATTCAGAATCTAATATTTTAGGATATGATATTATAAGTAAAAACGAACTCGTTGCCGCTAGAATCACTTTAAACGGACGATTAGAACTCAAGTTATGTTTGTTTTAAGATTTAAGCGAGCTGGTACTGACCAGAATACGAACAACGAGTCGGATGTTGGGTTTTGGTCAGTAGCCTTAAAATTTCTTTAAGAGAATAAAAGTCTTCTGGACCGAACATTGAATCTGACCAGAAGTATGAGAAACCATTAAGTCAAACTAGTTGACTATTTTGTCCTTTAACGAGTTTTAAACGATTTGACCAGTCAGCGCCCTTCAACCACCAAAATTGACTGAAGATTATTGACTAGGGAATATATATGAATGATTTCTATGTTTACAACTTACCCAGAAAGTGAAAGAATCAACAGAAACGATGAGTCAAAGGTCCATACGTATGCAAAGTCAACCGGTTATAAACGTATCTTCAACCAAATAAACAAAACCAAAGAGTTTGAGAAGGGACAAAGGATGTGACAGCTGAGAAGGCTCCTCTAGAGTTTAGGGATAATTTGTGGCAGAGATTATGAGTCTTGTTTATATAAGAATAGCAAAAACGAACCATATTTGGAAGATTTACTCGTTTAAGTAACAAAATACGATTTTAATGAAAATATCGATGTAATAATTCAAAGATTTTATGATTTATCAGTAATTTAAGAATATGGACTTGTATTTTAGTTATAATCCTTTTCTTGGACCTTAATTTACTCGATTTATGCCAAAAATAAGCGATTTGGATGCTAAAAACAAATTAGGAAACAAAATAAGCTATTTAATGAGAAAATCTACTACAATAACTAACAAAATTTGACTTGGACACCAAGAAAACTAAATTGGACCAGCTATAACATTTCTTGGAGTTTAAGTTTCGTTAATTTAATCAAAAATAGGAAAGAATTGGCAAAACTAGTCCCTGTAGTTCCCGAAAATGCGATTTTTAGCCGTTTTAAGCGATTTTAATGGTTTCTAAGGGCTATTTTGCATAATTGAAAGTTGTGAAATTATAAAATAAGTTAACCACGTTAAATACCAATAAATGCAAGTTTTAAATAGTTCAAACGATCCAAATTACGTTCCCGAATCGATTTAAACTTAAACGAATACGAATACGAAAAATCCGAGATGTTACATAAAATACGGTCAACTAACTTAATAGTTGGTGAGTTCCCACAAGTTTGAATAAATACATAAAAACCTTGCAATTCCATGAAACTTGTGATAATTAAAATACTTCGCATGTAATGTACTTTCCAGTTGGCCACAACCAACGTACTCGGATCGGGGGTCCCTTTTCCACTCATAACAAAATGGTCCTGAGTGCAAAGGGGGGCGTATGATCATACTTATTGAGGCAACCACTTGTGAGCACATAATCAATTAAGCACATATAACACACAAGTCCACGATATGAATTGCAGTTTAATAGCTGAGTATAAAATCGATTTGCGTTTAATATGATATATATGCTACCCCCAAAAGTAAAAGCGTTAAAAAGGGGGTGTGAGAAACTCACCTCAAATGCGAAGATAAACTTGTAATAAAAGCCAACAACGCAATAACAAAACCGACGCGATCGAAAATGCGTTTAAAGCATCCGAAACGTTTGAACTTCTCGAACTATAAATAAATACAAATATTTAAAGACTAGCTAACGGAATTGGTGAAAACAATAACTTAGATAAAGGGATTTTAATATATTTTTATTAGCTTTTTTGTGGAAATTATAATATAATATTATATTTGAGTTTAACGAAATTTTAGCGATGTTTATGATTTAAGTTATAATTTTACCACTAATATGAGAGTTATGATAAATACAAGGCATGGTTTATTTTAACGTTTTAAATTATTTTAATCACCAGAATAATAATTTAACACTATTAAGAGGAATATGATATTTGCGAGTTACGGATTTAAAATATAGTTTTAACTCGAAAAAGATTATGTTAACGAATTTTAAAGTTTACAGAAATAAAAGCTACCAAATTGTAAACTAACTCTAACGGTCTAATCTCATTCTCGTTTACAATTGTTTTAGCGTATTTAAAGTTAACAAAAAGATTTATAATATTAACGAAAAGGTATTTAATATTATATAAAAAAATACCGGGTTTTATAACTTTAACAAATAATAAAAAGTTGGGTTTTAAAGGTAAATGCAAAAAATTAATTTATAACAATTTTAGGTACTTCAAGATGATTGTAATGCCCGTAAATTTCGTTAATCGGCTCGATCGTTTATGAATGTTCGTTTAAAAGTTGGGGTTTCATCTTTCTAACTTAGAGTCTTGGAATACGTTTTAAAAGCCCACACATCCATCTTTTTACTCAATACAGAAATCACCTCTCATAATTTGAAGGGCTATATTTGTATGTAACAACCGCTAATCTTCGTTTGACCGCATGCACGGTTATAGAGTTTATGAAGTATTCGGGATTTGATCTTAAAACTTGAGGGACCTCCTAGTCATTCTCGAAAGTCATTTTAATCAACCTTTGGAATCAATACATCATAATTTATAAGTTGGAGGGCCTAGATGTAAGATTATTATAACTTAAACCCTAATACCCTTCCTCCCTCCCTCACTTCCGATCAGCAGCAGGTAGGCAGCCCCATCTCGAATTTTGTGCAAGTTCCAGCCACTCTCCAGCCATCCCGAGTCTAACCCAAGGTTGGTTACATCATAATATAACTCTTTTCCACCATTAAACCCTTTGTTGATGATGTTAGGGTTGAGTTTTGATTAAAACAGTTGCTGACAGATTCATACTCGTTTATTATTTGGACTGTAACTCGATGAAAATTTATTGTTTTTGATTGATTCTTGTTTCAATAATGTTCTACTTTTAGTCTAGTTTTCAGAAAGGTATAATATGTAATTTTTGGACGAGATTTGAATGGTTTTTATGATTTTATAAGATCGAGTGTCATAGCTGATGCGGGATGACAGATTCTGGTCTGTCTTCCCGACATCATAACTCTTTTCCGACAAGTCCAAATTGGTTGGTTCCACTTCTGGAACTTAATATTTTGAGTTAGGAATCAAACCCAATTGGAATTGTTTAATTTGTTTAGGTAATGATTTTTATAAAAATAAAACCATTTTGTTACGCACTGAAATAGCTGCACATACCTTTCTGTGTTGGAGGAATTTTTTATGATTTTTTTGCCACTAGAAAAATATAATAAAAATATTTTTATAAATCTAAGACATTTATTAAATTATGGTAAAAATTTAATAATTTATTTCAAAGGTTATCCTATGTAATTAAATTCATCTTCGCATGCTAAAATCTGCATGTTTTACTTGTTATTGATCGATAAGTTCATTTTAGGCTTAACCGGTGGATGTTCAATTGTGTTCTTGTCGGGGC
The DNA here is from genome assembly GCF_021521415.1 of Bidens hawaiensis. NCBI lineage: Eukaryota > Viridiplantae > Streptophyta > Magnoliopsida > Asterales > Asteraceae > Bidens > Bidens hawaiensis. The sequence goes on from NW_027491306.1 coordinate 1,704,720, forward strand.
TGTTTGAAGTGAGGTTTTGCTCCGTCATCTTCCTAGGTATGTCATATGTGTTTTACCTTAGTATCGTGGGCTATGAAGCTCGTTTGATTGATCAATTGTCAATAGATTGAAAAACTAGGATTTCGTTTGTCTAGTTTGTTGATTGTTGCGCTTAGCACGTTGTTTGAGGGAATTAACAACCAATTCAGATTGTGTAGCCTCGATATGTTATACGGGATGTGAAAAACTAAATTTTTATGTTAATGGGCCGGAATTGGTTGTCGGTTACTCAAACGGGTCGGTACAACGCGAATTCGTGTTTATTGGTAGTTTGTGCATCTTGCTTGCGAATTACCGACCCATCCAACTCGTGTAGCGTCATGTGGACTTGTTGGCTGTGATTTTACTAAATTGGTCCACACGGGGCTGAGTTGGTTGCTAAGTGCATAAACAACCCGTTAACACGCGTATTCGATAAAATTAACAACTTTCAGGTGTAGTTTGGAAATCCTTTGTCCCCGGAATTAACTAAGGGTGGTTTTGGTAAATATATGGCCTCGGGGGCTGATGTAAACGGTATTAGTATGGTTGGGGCTTTAGGTCCATCAAACCATATTAGAAAGCCTCGTAGGACAAACGAGTCGATTCGGTACCGTTAGTAATTATTGTTCGTAATCCGACAGGCTTTTGAGTTGTGGGAGTACTTAAGGGTCCTCTAGCCAATTGTGATTGTATGCCTCGTGTCAGGTGAGTTCATGAAGCCCCTTTTTACTCTTTTCAAGTTTTGGGCTAGCATACACACTGTATTACAATCTTACCCGATTTTACTCGTTTAAACTCTTTGGATGGTATTACATAGCCTTATTTGTATTTGTGGACTTATGAAACTATGTGTGAATTATATTCTATGCCTTAGGATATTTGAGACTCGTTTATGGTCATATATTCCTTAAGGTTATATATATTACTTATGGCCTAGGCTCAAGGATATAGGCTTACTCGTATCATAGTATGTCTTGAGATGATATTTATGTATGTATACGCATGTGTTACTTTATGACCATAGGCTTACTTTTAGTATGGTATATTTTGGAATGATGTGTGTGTGTATATATATACACATATGTTTATACATGCGTTATTTTATGGCCAATTATTGGCGAAATTAATTAGTCGTTATCGACTAAGGATGTTTGCGTATGCCTACTTTGTGTTTGCATACGTTGGATGGAATGTTACGTCTTTGGGTTGTACGTGTGCTCGACCCTAATGTTATTACTCGGATGTTACGTGTTTGGGTTGTACGTGTGCTCGACCTTGATGTTATTACTCGGATGTTACGTGTTTGGGTTGTACGTGTTCTCGACCCTGATGTTATTACTTGAATGATAAGCATAGGGATATAATTATATAGATATATAAGTATGATTACTTATGGTTTATTATGGCCTAACTGTTCATATAGATGTCAATATTTTAATCACTTGGAATGATTTATATAGATGTCAATATTTTAAACACTTGGAATGATTTATATAGATGTCAATATTTTAAACACTTGGAATTTATATAGATGTCAATATTTTAAACACTTGGAATGATTTATATAGATGTCAATATTTTAAACATTTGGAATGATTTATATAGATGTCAATATTTTAAACACTTGGAATGATTTATATAGATGTCAATATTTTAAACACTTGGAATGATTTATATAGATGTCAATATTTAAAACTTGAACTCACTCAGTTCAAGCTGACTTTGTGTGTATGTTAGTGTGAGTTTCAGGTTAAGAGGAGGATGCTTACCGCTTGGACGTTCTCGAGACTACTCGGTCGGTTGAAGGCATAGCTAGTCGGGAAAATTTAATAATGAAGACTGTTTATTTTTAAGTTATTACTTAACGCATTTAAATTTGGTTTTAGGCATATTTCCCAGTTTTTGGGAACTTGTTTTAGTGCTTGTGAATTTCCACTAATTTTATACTCTAAACTAGTTTTTAAAATGAAATGGGTTGCCTTGAGTTTAAAAGAAAATTTTATTAAGTTTTGGTAATCTTGGCACTTATTATTCCGCTGTTATTTACTCTGAATCGGTTTTAAATAAAACGAAATTTTATGGGTTTTAAATTTTTATAAGTTTCTTATATGATTACTAACTGTAGGATTCCCGGATTCGGGGTCTTACAATGATTTTATTTAATTTATCATTATTTAAAACAATTTAGTTTGGTTATTACTTTTAATTGATTTATTTTGATTTTTAAATAATTTATTTGATTATAAAATATAAGTTTAAAGGGTTAAAAAGAATGGACCAAAAAGATATGTCATAACCCGGGTTCGAACCCAAGTCACTAAGACCATACTCAAGCATCTTTACCATCTGAACTAATATGCATTTTGGTTAAAGAACAGAAAAGGAAATATTTATATTATTACTAATGCTCATCGTCTCCATTCAAAGAAACCCTAGATTGCAATTCTCTAACTCCGTTCCTTGTTTGATTAAATAAGGTTAGGGGTTTTATTTATTGGCTCAAAAGTATTAAAAACCATGTATTACTTACTTGGTGTTGTTACGGATTGACGGAGAACGGGACCTCGCCGGAAAACTATCTTTGATAATCAAGAACTGGATTTAGAGAGTATATTTGATTAAGTTGTTGTTTGGTACAAGTTTAAACGAAGCTTGTAGTCCATTTTATAGTGTCAAATGAAGCGTTAATTGATCAATGGTCGTTAATTGTAGTTTGATTATTTGGCCAGCAGTTACGGATGAATTCCGGGCTAATTGGTCGGAAGATTATACGTTATTATTCAATTAATTTGTTGATTATCGAAAAATGACGAATACCAAACATGTTAAACTAAATTAGTGGGTCAAAACGCTATATTAATGGTGTATTTGTAGTCGCCGGAGCCGCCGGAGATTTGATCGGAAAATCGGGCTACAGTGGGAACGAGAATGAAGGCTAATGGATGGAATTTATTTTTAATATATTAATTTAAGTATTTTACATTTAAGGTCCCTCAAATTTCAAGTTATAATAAAACATTTAATAAACCTTGGACTTTTGAATGTTGTAAACTTGTTAAAAGTATATATTTATATTTGGACTATTTTCGTATTACACCCGATAGATTGCGAATCGATTCAATTTAATAAACTTTAACCCTCGGCTATACGTTATTTGAACAAAATGAATTTAAAACGTACAACCGATAAACGATGAACAAGGACACATTAAAACAACAAAAAGGTTCGGTTTAACAAATATGAATAAATAAAACAACAAAATAATGATTTTCGTATAGAAAACATGCAACGAAAATTAATTAATAACAATATATATATATGTGTGTGTGTGTGTGTGTGTGTGTGTGTGTGTCTTATAAACAAACCAAAAATTAAAAATGGGTCGGGTTTTCGGGTTTGAAAAGTAACGAATGTTACAGGATTCACAACTTTTAGAAATTTCACCCCAAAATTAAAATAAAAATAAAATTTTGAAAGAAAACAACTACTACGTGGAGTTGTTTAAAAGATTTTAACAATTTAAAAATTAAATAAAAACAATAATGTCGATCTTTAAATGACTCGAAAGACACCACAAATTAGAATATGTCAAGGACACTTATATACAGGATGTACCAGCGGCGTATCCACCAAGTCCTTATCATACTGCATGTGTCCCATGTTTCAGGATCATTCCAGGTTTCGAGTTATTGCACACAACCGGACTTATTATGTCTTCCATGCGAGGACTTGGATAATTACGTGTCGACCATAATTACCTTTATCGTCAGATGGTCCACATAATCCGTCCCATTGTGTGGGTTAAAATAAACTAAATTCTTATATGAAAGCTTTTAAATTAGGAATAATAAACTATAACGATTGAAAAATAACAAAAATCTATAACCAAGTCCTTGAGGTCAAGGATAAGCGAAACCATTAGTTCCAAATAGATGAAATCGTTGAAGTTTAAACGAAGTAACAATATTATTGAAATTCTAATGAAATAAGCGAGATTGTAGAGTAACTTAGAAGAATAATAACGAATGGAAACGTTAAAGTCAAGAACATCAACATACTTAAAAAAAAACATTGAAGTCGAGAATAACAAAATAAATAAATGTGACATTCAGCCAACAAAATATAAACGTGTAATTCGGTAAAGCATTGGGTATGAGAATAAGTTAGATAAACGAAACTCTAATAATCGAAAAGAGTAAATTCTTGGAGCCGATAATGACTCATTTAAACAAATCAAAATTTCAAATCAATGTGAATAAAGGCCACATTGAGAATAAGAATTCACAAAGAATAATTGAAAAAGTGAATCATTTGTTTCAGATTGATAAACCATTGAAATCACGAATAAATAATTAAAACTTAAAGATCAAATTAAAATCTTGGTCAAATTGATGAAACAATGAAATCAAGAATAACAAAATTATTTGAATAAAATCTTGAGCGGAAATAGAATTAAACAAATGATCTAAACCATTCGTGCAAAATTAATAAACCTGACATGTACGTGGTCCTAATTTCCACTAAACGATTACGTTTATGGAAAATCGGTTATAGACCATGAGATTGAAATAACAAAGTAAACCGATTCAAAATGTACTTTGAATGAAAAAAAAATAGTTCACTAATTAACGAATAATCAAACTCAATGTTAACTTTGTAAACAATCTTCAAAAGTATTCGATACATAAAATTATTTCGATAATGTTCAAACAGAATAATATATATACAATATATATATATATACACACATATGAAGTAGAAAGAAAAGGAGACAAAAGGTAGATTGCGACGCTTGTTTTCTCGAAGATTGGTTGTAGTATGAAAATTGTTATATGAGCGGTGTCATGATTCCTTAATCGAAACTCATTGGCGTTTGAAAAATAAAGGAAAGAAATGATTGTTGGTATTCGTTTAAGCTTGGGAAAAATTGATTATAAAATGTGTTTTTTTATAACTCAAGGAAAATTTATAATAGTTTGCGTGAAAAGAAAATATCCTTAGCTAACTCTAAAGCTTGAAAACTTTGTAAAACTTTTAATGTAAGAGATTTTCTATTGGGCGGTGCCTTATGAAGAACATTACGAGGAAATCGTCAATTAAAATAGCTCGTTGAAGATAAAACGTTTACATTGGATAGCCTTACGAGCTTAGAATTGTTTAAAGTAAAATATTTTATTTTAAGGGTTCCATTGGAATAATAATAATATTAATGGCAATACTAATAAAAATATTAATGGTAATAATAATAATAATAATAATAATAATAATATTGGTAATAATCCATTTTGTTAAAATGAAATTTTCTTTTGGAAGAAACTAACTTGAATATACTTAATATCTTGTGAATATATAATTTTTAATTGACTAATTAAAATAATCAAGATTTGGAATTTTAAGTAAGAGATGTTTATGAAAGATAATCGTAGAAAATTATGCATGAAAAATTTATTTATTTAAAAAAATTTAGGCATAGTTAATGAGTTTGAAAAGATGTCGGAAAACGAATAGACTTTTGGTGGCCAAGGATGTGGGGTAAAGTATTGCATGACGGAAACAAGTTAGGCCTCTTTGAATATGGTAGGTGTGCTCGGTTATTATCACGGTAGCAGGCTTTGAAGCCTGAGTATAAGGCAGAGCAGAAGGTTGGGTAATAGGTCATGAGAATAAATATGTAGTGTTGATTTTGTATAGCTATGAGGCAACAGTTGATGATTTGTCCGAAATTATCACACCTTGGAGTATTTCAACATTGCGGTAGCGAAGTGGTGGAATTATAAGTGGTACGCAAAGGGTAGGTTTCCGTGTAAATATTTTGTTGGGTTAGGTTTGAGTATCCAAGAGTTGTGTTGGGTTTGGATTGACTTAGGCATGTGTTGTTGTGGTTAGTGATGAATTTTTTTTTTGTTATCATGCTCGGCATTGCGATAGTCAATTGATTGATGATTTGGGTTGCCGTTTTGTGGGTTGAGTTTCGAGGGCAACATCGCGGGGAACGAGAAGGCGTGTCGCGAAGCGTGAGGGATTCATATGACATGAGACGTAAAAATGAAATTTGTGTTAAAATCAAAAGAAACATTACATGAGAAATTCTTTAAATCGGAATCCATCTATAACTATGAAAATAAATAAAGAAGTGCAATTGCATGAAACAAAATTTGAAATCAAAATTGAAATGCTCATAAGTCAGTGTGAGATTTCGCATTTCAATAATAATAACCTCGTAAAGTTTTGAATTAGAAATATATCATATTTTGAAATAAAAACATGGAATTAATACAAACCCAATGAAATCAAATTGAAAATCGAGTGTTTATGTACCACCATAACTTTTCGACTTTTCAGTTAAAACCATAATAATAATTAAATTGTATGAAGAAAACGAATTAAAATTCGACAATTCATGTATAACCATGACTTTTCGCGCTTTCAATTCAAAACATACGAAATAATGAGTATTTACATTTAAAGAAAACAAATAGAAAATCGACTATTCATGTATCACCATGACTTTCGAATTTTCAAAATAGTAAATGAATATATAAATAAAGAAAACAAATTGAAATTCAACTATTCACATAACCCAATGACTTTTAAAACCGCAATTTAAACAATTGAGTATTCGGAATCACACGTTGTATGAATCCTCATAACTTGTATGTTCCAATAAAGTGAAAAAAATGTGTAATCAAATCGAACCAAAAGCTGGTTATTCGTGTATCACCACGACTTATCAGACTTTTAGTTAAAACACGTTGCAAAACATTGAGGGTCGGAGTCACACGTTGCATGAACCACCATGACTTGTGTGACATCCTAAGGAGTGCAACCATACCCTTATCATAAAGGGAACATGGTCACGTTTGAAAACATAAAGTTGCGGTTAGTATGGCGTTTGGTGTGGAACGATTTGGCTTAATAAGTTTCATGCCCTTCCCTAACTCTCCAGGTAAGCAACCAGGTCCAACGTCTGATTGGATATCTGCGTATTGCTTATCCTTAGGTTTCAATAACCTTTATGTCAAGAGTTCAAGAAACAAGCACCTCCCCCTTACAGTTACTACGAACCCGCCACATAGAACCGTTTTTAATAAGATGACATAACGGAACACCAAATTTGAAAATTTCTTGAAATTGCTTTTGAGAAAACTTGTATTAGGCCTAAGCCTTGGACTTGTGTGTGCGCTTGTGTACATGAGGCGTAAACGAATCAATAGTAATAAGAAATAACATGTGCATTCGAACAATCACATAGGGCCAACATAATTTCTAATCATGCAACCCAAAACAAATAAACAAATAAGCTATAACTAACTAGGGCACTACGTCTAGTGTCCTATCTTATAGTCACGGCTCTGATACCAATCTGTAACACCCCGGCTAAAGCGGAAACGCCCGAGTGTGACGTACAGATTGTTCAAAACACATGTGGCACTATTAAGTGACAATATTATCATTAATTGGTTTAAACATCACATATAGAAGTTTGTAAACAAGAAATACAAGAAAATATAAATACAACTAAACATTTTGTCCATTTGTTTCAATAACCTAAGTCTATTATCTTATCCAAGTATCATCCTCTAATGTTTATACCTGTAACATATATATAAAATACGGTCAACTAACTTAATAGTTGGTGAGTTCCTACAAGTTTGAATAAATACATAAAAACCTTGCAATTCCATGAAACTTGTGATAATTAAACTACTTCGCTTGCAATGTCCTTTCCAGTTGGCCACAGCCAACGTACTCGGATCGGGGGTCCCTTTTCCACTCATAACAAAATAGTCCTGAGTGTAAAGGGGGGCGTATGATCATACTTATTGAGGCAACAGACTTGTTGAGCACATAGTCAATTAAGCACGTATAACACACAAGTCCACGATATGAATTGCAGTTTAATAGCTGAGTATAAAATCGATTTGCGTTTAATAGGATATATATGCTACCCCCAAAAGTAAAAGCGTTAAAAAGGGGGTGTGAGAAACTCACCTCGAATGCGAAGATAAACTTGTAATAAAAGCCAACAACGCAATAACAAAACCGAAGCGATCGAAAATGCGTTTAAAGAATCCGAAACGTTTGAACTTCTCAAACTATAAATAAATACAAATATTTAAAGACTAGCTAACGGAATTGGTGAAAACAATAACTTAGATAAAAGGATTTTAATATATTTTTATTAGCTTTTTTGTGGAAATTATAATATAATATAATATTATATTTGAGTTTAACGAAATTTTAGCGATGTTTATGATTTAAGTTATAATTTTACCACTAATATGAGAGTTATGATAAATACAAGGCATGGTTTATTTTAACGTTTTAAATTATTTTAATCACCAGAATAATAATTTAACACTATTAAAAGGAATATGATATTTGCGAGTTACGGATTTTAATTATAGTTTTAACTTGGAAAAGATTATGTTAACGAGTTTTAAAATTTACAGAAATAAATGCTACCGAATTGTAAACTAACTCTAACGGTCTAATCTCATTCTCGTTTACAATTGTTTTAGCGTATTTAAAGTTAACAAAAAGATTTATAATATTAACGAAAAGGTATTTAATATTATATAAAAAAATACCGGGTTTTATAACTTTAACAAATAATAAAAAGTTGGTTTTTGAAGGAAAATGCAAAAAATTAATTTATAATAATTTTAGGTACTTCAAGATGATTTTATTTAATTTATAATTATTTTAAACAATTTAGTTTGGTTTATAATTCTAATTGGTTTATTTTGATTTTTAAATAATTTATTTGATTATAAAATATAAGGTTAAAGGCTTAAAAAGAATGGACCAAAAAGATATGTCATGACCTGGGTTTGAACCCGGGTCAGTAAGACCATACTCAAGCATCTTTACCATCTGAACTAATATGCATTTTGTTTAAAGAACAGAAAAGGAAATATTTATATTATTACTAATGCTCATCGTCTCCATTCAAAGAAACCCTAGATTGCAATTCTCTAACTCTGTTCCTTGTTTTATTAAATAAGGTTAGGGGTTTTATTTATTGGCTCAAAAAGATTAAAAACCATGTATTACTTACTTGGTGTGTAACGGATTGAGTGAGAACGGGACCTCGCCGGAAAACTATCTTTGATAATCAAGAACTAGATTTAGAGAGTATATTTGATTAAGTTGAGGTTTGGTACGAGTTTAAACGAAGCTTGTAGTCCATTTTATAGTGTCAAATGAAGCGTTAATTGATCATTGGTCGTTAATGGTAGTTTGATTATTTGGCCGGCAGTTACGGATGAATTCCGGGCTAATTGGTCAGAAGATTATACGTTATTATTCAATTAATTTGTTGATTATCGAAAAATGACGAATACCAAAGATGTTAAACTAAATTAGTGGGTCAAAACGCTATATTAATGGTGTATTTGTAGTCGCCGGAGCCGCCGGAGATTTGATCAGAAAATCGAGCTACAGTGGGAACGGGAATGGAGGTTGATGGATGGAATTTATTTTTAATATATTAATTTAAGTATTTTACACTTAAGGCCCCTTAACTTCCTTGTCATAATAAAACATTTAACAAACTATATTTTTCAAAATGAACCTTGGACTTTTGAATGTTGTAAACTTGTTAAAAGTATATATTTATATTTGGACTATTTTTGTATTACACCCGATAGATTGCGAATCGATTCAATTTAATAAACTTTAACCCTCGGCTATACGTTATTTGAACAAAATGAATTTAAAACGTACAACCGATAAACGATGAACAAGGATACATTAAAACAACAAATAGGTTCGGTTTAACAAATACGAATAAATAAAACAACAAAATAATGACTTTCGTATAGAAAACATGCAACGAAAATTAATTAATAACAATATATATATATATATATATGTATATATGTATATATATGTGTGTGTGTGTGTATATATATATCTTATAAACAAACCAAAAATTAAAAATGGGTCGGGTTTTCGAGTTTGAAAAGTAAATGAATGTTACAAGAAGAAGAATGGAAAGTGGAGAGTGTGTTTGGACTTCACAGACCTGAATAAGGCCTGTCCAAAAGGCCCATTTCCACTCCCACACTTTGATTCAATGGTGGATGCAACTGGTGGCCACGAACTACTAACCTTCATGGATGCATCCTCGAAATTTCAACAAATTCTAATGGAGCCTTCAGATCAAGAAGACATAGCCTTCATGACTCCCACAATATATACTGTTATATTGCAATGTCTTTTGGACTAAAAAATGTAGGTGCAACGTACCAAAGACTAGTCAACATGTTGTTCAAAGACCAACAGGGGGACACGATGGAAGTCAACATAGATGACATGGTGGTAAAGTCAAGAAGAACTGAAGATCATCTCAAAGACTTGGTAACAACATTTGATATCGTGGATGAGTACAACATGAAGTTGATTCTTGCCAAATGTCACTTTGGAGTCAAAGCTGGAAAATTCCTAGGGTACATGGTCACCAAAAGAGGAATAGAAGCGAGCCTTGAGCAGATCAAAGCCATCTTAGATATCAGATCGCCAAGAAATGTCAAAGATGTCCAAAGATTGACCGGAAGAATTGCAGCTCTCAACAGGTTCATCTCAAGATCTTTAGATAAGTGTAAAGACTTCTATGATATCATGCGGAAGAACCAAAAATTTGAATGGGGAGAGAAGCAAGAAAGGGCTTTGGTATCCTTGAAGGAATACTTATCCTTAGCACCACTCCTGATAAAGCCAATTGATGGTGAACCACTATCTTTGTACTTAGCCGTTTCGGGGAGTGCAATAAGTGTTGTCCTAGTCAAGGATCACGAAGGTCAACAACATCCAATATATTATGTAAGTAAAAGCCTACTAGATGCTGAATACAGGTATTTTTATCTTGAAAAATTAATTTTAGCACTTATAATGGCTTCTACTAAGTTAAGGCATTACTTTGAAACTCATGCTATTTGATGTGTTGTAAAACACTCGAATTTTCCGTACCTTTTATCTACGTAATATATTATATTTTATGTGTTTTTACTTGATTTATTTAGGTTTTACGTAAGTTTAATAACCTTGTAGGTTTTGGGTAAAAGAAAGGAAGAAACCGGGACTTTTCGAGCTTTTTACGAGCCTTTTACGCATACAAGTTCAAGACAAAGCTCAAGGCCTGACCCGTATGCATCATGGAGGCCCAAGACCATAATATATTATATTATATAAAAAAAATAAAACCCTAATCAGCCAAGATAGCTGCTGATCGGATTTAGCAGCAACAACAGCAAGCAATAGCAGCAACAACAGCAAGCAATAGTAGCAACAACAGCAACCAACAGCAGCACAGCAGCAACAACAGCAGCAGCAGCAACAGCAGCAAACAGCAGCCGAAATACCCAATATCCTTCCAATACTTTCATTGTTCATCAACTTTGATTTTCTTGTTTAATTGTTAACTAGTTTTGCAATTACTTGAAAGATTGATTTGTTATTGACTATTGTTGATCATTGGATGTTTGTTAAGATGATTGGTATGAGTTTAATGATGCTTTTATTTATTGTTTGCTGCTGTCCAAAAATTATGCTCGTCTAATCTTGTTAGTTCTACCTAGGAATGATGATTATTGTTAGTGTTTGATAGGTTTTATGGATTGTTTGATTGATAGACTTGAATTGCTATTGTAAAGTTTGATTTAGACATGAAATAGGTTGTGTTTAAGGGCTGGAAATTTTAGTGATTCATTGCATAAACCCCGTGTGTTGATTGATTAGTTTTGTATTGATTGATCGGTGCATTGTTTGATTCTAGACTTTGTGTTTAGGGTTTGTTTGCGGTAGGTACCACCGTAGGGTTTTGTTGCATGATTTATTGAATTAAGTACAGCGGTTAGACACTTTCTTTGAGACCGAGAGATGATAAGAAGTTAGGGTTGTCTCATTGCCTTTGCATGCTATAATAAGGATTGTGCGAGAGCGAGTTCGTTTCTTGTCAGGTTTAGGTGTTTTGAGCGACTAGTTGATCTATTTTGGTTTAAGTTGAATTGTTCCTCTATCCTTGGTTGTGTAGTATTCATTACCATTAGGGTCGAGTGTTGGTGAGACCGAGAGGTGATCCTTCATTAGAACACGTTAGCAATTATTTCCCGGTTTGGTCGTTTTAGGCGATTTTGAGTAGTTTAGGCTTGTTGAGTGAGACCGAGAGGTAATCCAGTGAGCCCGAGCGATCCTTAGTCGTGTCATCTTTAGGGACCGGTGTCTATATATCATTCAATCCATTAGCTTGTTAGGCCTACAATTTGATTCAGACCTAGGTAGACGTTTTTCTCCACCCGAAATTAACACAGTTAGTTTTCCGTTAAGTTTTCTATTTTTGGTAAGTTTTGTTAGTTAATCCAGTTAGTTCAGTTAAGTTAAAAGAATTCAAAAATCAATTAATTATTATTCTAAGGTAGGTCTCGTCGAGGGTTAGTGATCTTTAGCGTTCTGACGTGTCCACGTGTTCGATACTCGGACTTCCTAAGTCTATACTACTTGCGATCGGTACACTTGCCGGTTGTGTGTGGTTTTAGGATTTTCATTTTAATATTAAAGCTTAGTTGTGAGGGTCATATTTATAGGGTTATTAGACACACATCAAGTTTTTGGTGCCGTTGCCGGGGACACGGCTTTAGGCGTTTTGAGAGCAATCCGAGTTAGGACTTATCTTTTTTGCTACTTGTAATTATTTTTGTTTTATTTTTCTTATTTGTTAGAATAGTTTAGATAATATTATTCCTAATTATAGTTATATGCGACAGACTCGATCTCTAGGACCACCCGACACGGAAGCATTTCCCGAGCCAGAGAGAGAGTTTCGTGAGAGACGTCGTCCCGTTTCACCTTCATCCACTTTTTCATCTGTTGACCCCGAAGATAGGGATAGGATCATGGGCGACATTCCACCGAGGAGGACAGTTGCGGACCGGGCCCGACCGGCCAATGCTGGCACGAGATCCAGCATCGCACCACCCGCCATTGGAGTTGCTACAAACTGGCAGATCTCGTCGAACATTCTGAATACCATTGCTCATTCTGCTCAGTTTCACGGGTTGCTTCATGAGAACCCGCACTCTCATCTCGCCCGCATCGTGCGTATCTGCGACACTTTCCATCTTGCGGGCGTTTTCGAAGACGCCGTTAAGCTCCGCGTCTTTCTGTTTTCTCTCGCTGATCAAGCGAGTCTGTGGCTCGAGTCCCTCCCACAGGGCTCCATAGCCACTTGGGCTGCCATGCAGACCCAATTTCTCGAGAAGTACGATCCTCCGGCTAAGGCCGCTCGTTTGCGTAACCAGATACATTCTTTTCAAATGGAGGACACCGAGAGTTTTTACGAGACCTGGGAGCGATTCAAAAATCTATTAGCGTTGTGCCCGAACCACGGCTTGCAAGATTGGGCGGTCGTCGAGAAATTTTATAATGGAGTGACGTACGCGACACAGAGTATGCTCAACACGGCGGCGGGAGGAAATTTGTTGACGACTAAGGACCCTGATGAGTGTATCGCTTTATTTAACGGGTTAGCTATGAGTGGGTACCAGAGACCACCCGCCAGAGGAGGCAAGACCATCGATTCCATCTCACGAGGCATGCATTCGGTGGACACCACCACCGCACTGACGTCACAGGTCGAGGCGTTGGCGAAGATGGTAAAGGACATGCAGACGAAGAGCAAGTTATGTGAGATCTGCAGAAGGGGGCATGATACCGTTCAGTGCCCAGTCAGTTCGCAGGAGGAGGCCGTAGACTTCATAGGAAATCCAAACCGAAACTCAAATTCTTTCAATTCTTATAATTTGGGATGGAGGGGAAATCAGAACTCCAACTGGAGAAGCGGCGACCAGTTCGGTTTTCAGCAACGCCAGAGTTTATTTCAGGATGCCGGTGAGGGAGCGAGCAGTGGGGAGAAGAAGCCCACTTTGGAGGAGATGATGGCACAACAAACACAGATGTTGTCGCAGCTTATGACGCGTGAGGATTCCCGACACAAGGAGACGAAGGAGAAGTTTCGAGAGCACGAGCAGTTCATGAGGAATCAGGCAGCGTCAATTCAGAATCTCGAGCGGCAGATGGGGGAGATTGCCAGTAGATTAAATGAGAGGCCGCAGGTTACGCTACCGAGTAATACCGAGCAGAACCCGAGAGGATTAGTGAAAGCTGTGACAACGAGGAGCGGTGCAGGGGCACGGGATGAGCCCATGATTCAGCAGAGATCTAGAGGAGGAGTTGTCGAGGAGCCTGCAGTCGATGGAGAGGAGCATGTGGATGAGGAGAGTCAGATGGAGTCTCCGCCGGCCCAAGTGCATCAAAGGAGCATCCCAGGGAGTTCAGCACAGGTCGAGAGACAGCAATCACCGAACGACCCACCGAGAGCTTACAAACCCCAATTGTCTTACCCCGGGAGAGTCCGTAGGGATTGAGATGAGGAGCAGAACTCCAAATTCCTTGATCTTCTGAAGCAGCTTTACCTTAATATCCCATTCCTTGAGGCACTCACTCAGATGCTTAAACACGCGAAGTTCCTCAAGGATATTCTTTCGAATAAGGAAAAGTTGGCTGAGGTAGCTTCCACTCCTTTGAGTGCTAATTGTTCTACTATCTTACAGAGGAAGTTACCAGAGAAGAGAGCCGATCCAGGGAGTTTCACAATTCCCTGCACCTTGAGTGATGATACAATGGTTCATGCGCTGGCTGATCTTGGTGCCAGTATCAATCTCATGCCATATTATGTGTATCGCAAGCTGGGTTTAGGCGAACCGAGGCCTACCAGGATGAGTATCCAGCTTGCTGATCGTTCCGTGAAGTATCCGCGTGGGATTGTTGAGAACATGCTCATTTGCATTGGTAAGTTCATTTTCCCGGTGGACTTCGTTATTCTTGACATGAATGAGGATGATAATGTTCCACTCATTTTGGGCAGACCTTTTCTTGCCACCGCACATGCGTTGATCGACGTTCGCGATGGCAAACTGATCCTTCGAGTCGGGGATGAGAACGTCATGTTTGACGTTCGACAGTCACCTAAGCATCCCAAATCGACTGATGACTCCGTATGCTTCATTGATACGATCATGACTCATGTGGGGGAGTTTTCCAGTGACCCCGACGGAGGCCCCGCCTCAGACACACATTTCCTAGATAGGGAGACCCCGGAGGTTGAGATTGTCACCTTGACTGAACACCCCCCTGATGCTGACATTGAATTGTCTTCCTCTGATTCTGAGTTATCTACCGGAGATCATCGTGTTCATCAGTTGCTTGAGTTGGAGGAGTTACGGGACCATACTTACGCGCATTCAGATTGTTATAAGCAGCAGGTGAAGGAACTGCAGGATCGTAAGTTAGAGGGTATTGAGCAGTTTAAGTGTGGGGATATGGTCTTATGGTATAATTCTCGGTTGAGGTTTTTCCCGGGAAAGTTGAGATCCCGTTGGTCAGGTCCTTTTATGATTACTGAGGTTTTCCCAGATGGCACTGTTGGGATAAAGGATAAAGGCGGGACGTTTATGGTGAACGGCGATGGACTGATGCACTGCATTGGCGAGCCGATGACTGATCAGACGGTCGAGGTATTCTACCTTGACCCAATCTCCGAGATGTAGACGTGTGGATGCATCCCTCGGGAGACTGCCCGAGTTGTAGAGTTTGTATTTTTGTTATATGTTTGTGCTATCTGTTTTATTTGTTTTGTCTATTTCAGGATGTTCCAAGATGAAACCGCTCGTACTCAATCTCCATTCGAGTCGGTCGATTTAAGGGGTGTTCCAATATTTGATAAAAAAAAATATGTTTATTTGTTTATGTTTTTGTTTTCCGTTGTATACGCCGCTACATGCGAGCGAGTTTGAGCTTCTGCAGGTGATATTATGCGCATGGTAGCTTTGGTGGCGTTTTGGAACAGGTTCTCCCGAGGTTGCGGCCGCGAATGAAATGCTATACGGTCGTTTGGACACTACTCAGATGTTGAAGATTCTGCACACAAACCAGGGGAGTAACCCGTTCTTTGTTTTAGTCTTGTATACATTATTTTTATTTTAAGTTTTATTTTTAATTCTTTTCCTTATACTCATCGAGGACGATTTCGTTCTAAGTGTGGGGATGGGGTTTATTTTACTTAGTTGTAGAAAAATTTTTGAAAAAAAATAAAAAAAAATAAAAAATAAAAATTTGAAAAAATTTAAAAAATAGTCCCTTGAAATTTGTTTTCTCTACGTTAAACAGGAGATGATATTATTACCGAGTAGTGGTTATTTTATAAATTCTTGGTGGTTTTAAAAATATATATATATAATAAATAAGAACAGTGCCCATTAGACCCGCACGTAATGTATGGTAACCGAACGGTTTAGACTTAGTAATCGTGTGTCGGTAGGCTCAGCCTTTGAGAATGAAAGGGCGGTTTGGTTGTTGACCTAATTGAACCTTTTAAATGGCCTGACTTTAGTGGGAAACATCTTAGGGGTTTTGTTTGTTTAACTAAGCTCGTGACAGGACTGGAATGAAAAGCCAGGTCATACTCAAGCCTCGAGTCACATGATCGTCTGTATATTATTTGTATAATCTTTTGTATATGTGTCTATTCCTGTGAATCTCCGTACTCTGTTGCGCGGTGGCGCAGACCTGAACGTTGATGCTAGTAGAAGACAGTTTTTCTCGGCCCTCTGTTGCGCGGTGGCGCAGACCTGAGCCTTGATGCATTTCTGTAGTTTCGTCCAACATGGTATATAAAAAAATAAAAAACTAAATAAAAATGCAAAAAGCCAAAGGCAGAAAAAAATAGTTTAAATCAAAACCACCATGAAAGAAACTAATGTCGGTCGATCTTGACCAAGCTAGAGTTTATAGGATTGTATATGAGTCGAAATGTTTTAATCATGTGGCAATAGGTTTAAGTCAAGTTGGGGTGGCTCAGTCCGGTAAAACCATAATGGAATTGGTGAAGTGGAAGCAGGGCTTTTGGGTGTGGGTTACACTTAGTCATACAAATTAATAGAATTGTCACGCCTTATTTGCCTCGGTAAGTATTAGGGGCATGGGTTTAAAGTGGACAGCAATACCGGCAATCGACCTGATCTAGCTTATTAGGTGAAAGTTGGAAGGGGTAACGGGTCACTTGTTATAATACTTTAAAAAAAAAGAAAAATTATATTAATAATAATAATAAATAAATAAAACCAAGAGTTGTCGGTTAAAACTCGGATATGATCATGTGTAGTATTCTTTTTCAGGGACGAAAAATCTTAAGTGTGGGGATATTTGATGTGTTGTAAAACACTCGTATTTTCCGTACCTTTTATCTACGTAATATATTATATTTTATGTGTTTTTACTTGATTTATTTAGGTTTTACGTAAGTTTAATAACCTTGTAGGTTTTGGGTAAAAGAAAGGAAGAAACCGTGACTTTTCGAGCTTTTTACGTGCCTTTTACGCATACAAGTTCAAGACAAAGCTCAAGGCCCGACCCGTATGCATCATGGAGGCCCAAGACCATATTATATTATATTATATTATATAAAAAAAATAAAACCCTAATCAGCCAAGATAGCTGCTGATCGGATTTAGCAGCAACAACAGCAAGCAATAGCAGCAATAATAGCAACAACAGCAACCAACAGCAGCACAGCAGCAACAACAGCAGCAGCAACAGCAGCAAACAGCAGCCGAAATACCCAATATCCTTCCAATACTTTCATTGTTCATCAACTTTGATTTTCTTGTTTAATTGTTAACTAGTTTTGCAATTACTTGAAAGATTGATTTGTTATTGACTATTGTTGATCATTGGATGTTTGTTAAGATGATTGGTATGAGTTTAATGATGCTTTTATTTATTGTTTGCTGCTGTCCAAAAATTATGCTCGGCTAATCTTGTTAGTTCAACCTAGGAATGATGATTATTGTTAGTGTTTGATAGGTTTTATGGATTGTTTGATTGATAGACTTGAATTGCTATTGTAAAGTTTGATTTAGACATGAAATAGGTCGTGTTTAAGGGCTGGAAATTTTAGTGATTCATTGCATAAACCCCGTGTGTTGATTGATTAGTTTTGTATTGATTGATCGGTGCATTGTTTGATTCTAGACTTTGTGTTTAGGGTTTGTTTGCGGTAGGTACCACCGTAGGGTTTTGTTGCATGATTTATTGAATTAAGTACAGCGGTTAGACACTTTCTTTGAGACCGAGAGGTGATAAGAAGTTAGGGTTGTCTCATTGCCTTTGCATGCTAGAAGAAGGATTGCGCGAGAGCGAGTTTGTTTCTTGTCAGGTTTAGGTGTTTTGAGCGACTAGTTGATCTATTTTGGTTTAAGTTGAATTGTTCCTCTATCCTTGGTTGTGTAGTATTCATTACCATTAGGGTCGAGTGTTGGTGAGACCGAGAGGTGATCCTTCATTAGAACACGTTAGCAATTATTTCCCGGTTTGGTCGTTTTAGGCGATTTTGAGTAGTTTAGGCTTGTTGAGTGAGACCGAGAGGTAATCCAGTGAGCCCGAGCGATCCTTAGTCGTGTCATCTTTACGGACCGGTGTCTATATATCATTCAATCCATTAGCTTGTTAGGCCTACAATTTGATTCAGACCTAGGTAGACGTTTTTCTCCACCCGAAGTTAACACAGTTAGTTTTCCGTTAAGTTTTCTATTTTTGGTAAGTTTTGTTAGTTAATCCAGTTAGTTCAGTTAAGTTAAAAGAATTCAAAAATCAATTAATTATTATTCTAAGGTAGGTCTCGTCTAGGGTTAGTGATCTTTAGCGTTCTGACATGTCCACGTGTTCGATACTCGGACTTCCTAAGTCTATACTACTTGCGATCGGTACACTTGCCGGTTGTGTGTGGTTTTAGGATTTTCATTTTAATATTAAAGCTTAGTTGTGAGGGTCATATTTATAGGGTTATTAGACACACATCACTATTCATGTAAAAACTAACTATCCTATTAAAGCTGTTTTGAGAAAACCAGAAATGTCAGGTAGGATGGAAAAGTGGGTTGTGAAACTTAGTGCATACGATATTTTGTATGAACCAAGGACAGCCATCAAATCTCAGGCACTTGTCGACTTTTTGGCTGATTTTAGTCAGGATATACTTGACGTAGTAGAAAAAGAAGTTCAACAATTGGACATCAAGGAGAGTTGGCCTTTCATACTGATGGTGCCTCCAACATAAGAGGAACAGGTCTAGGTATCCTGCTAACATCGCCACAAGGGGACATTATACCTTTATCTATATCTTGTGAATTTCATACTACTAATAATGAGGCTGAATATGAAGCCTTGATAGCTGATTTACAATTAGCTAAGGATATGAAGGTCATGTATCTTCAAGTTTATGTTGATTCATTATTATTAGCTAACCATTTTAATGGCTCTTATGCAGTAAATGCAGAAAACTTAGCAAAATATTTAGAAATAGTTAAGCAATTAGCTATGTATTTCGAAACATTTGATATAGTACAGGTACCAAGAGAAGAGAATGCCGAAGCTGATGCCTTAGCAAATTTAGCATCAGCTCTCAAGATGCCAAATGACATCAAGATACCTATCGTGCATATTTTGACTCCAACAACAAAGGAGAACCAGGAAGTCATGGAGATTTCAAAACCCAAAGACGATCCAATATCCTGGACCCGTCTCATAATACGGTATCTTCAGGATAATGAGATCCTAGAAGGAGAAAATCCCAGAGCCTTCCGAATGAAGGTAACCCAATATATTATTCTAAATAATGTTTTGTATAGAAAATCACTTACAGGTCCATAGTTGAGGTTCTTGGAACATCATGAAGCACAAGAAGTCCTCAAGGACATACATGAAGGCGATTGTGGAAACCAAACTGGGGGCAGAGCCTTAGTATCCAAGATGCTGAGGATAGGTTACTTATGGCCGACAATGAAGAAGGATGCAATGAACTTTTCCAGAAAATGTGATGCTTCTCAAAGACACAGCAACATATTGCATCAACCAGCTGAACCACTACATCCTATCATATCCCCGTGGCCATTTATGAAATGGGGAATGGATATTGTGGGAAAGCTGCCCAAGGCTCCTGGATTAAAAGTCTTTATTCTGGCCATGACAGATTACTTCTCCAAGTGGATCGAAGCTGAGGCATTTGTCCAAGTTAAAGAGATGGATGTGATCTCATTTATCAAGCGCAATATCCTGATGAGATTCAGTATACTGGAAGAGATCATTTGTGATAACGATTCACAATTCATTGGTAGCAGAACTACCAACTTTTGTGAAAGTTGGGGAATCAAGATGGTGACTTCAACTTCAGTACACCCTCAAGCCAATGGTCAAGCAGAGTCAAGTAATAAGATCATCATCAACGATTTAAAGAAAAAATTGGGGTCTAAAAAGGGAAAATGGGCTGAAGAATTGCCATTCCTTCTTTGCATTGATAGAACTACTTCAAAAAATGCAACGGGTCAAACACCTTTCTCTTTGGTGTTTGGGGCCGAAGCTGTTATCCCTACAGAAATGGCGATCCCCACAGCAAGAACCAACATCCAAGATACTGAGTCCAACAACCAAAGCCTTTCTGAAGACCTAGACACTATTGAGGAGCTCAGAGATCTAGCTAAATTCAGAATGACGGACTACCAACTAAGAATAGCTAAATCCTACAACAAAAACATCTGAATTCGAAGATTTCAAGTGGGAGATGTGGTGTTAAAGAAGGCGTTCTAGAATACCACTAACCCAACAGATGGGAAGCTAGCTTCAAAGTGGGAACGCCCTTATTTAATCAACTTAGAAGCAGGAAAAGGGGCCTACAGATTGATCACTATGAAAGGTGTTCCTATACCAAGAGCTTGGAATGCTATCCGTCTTAAGGCATATTTTTGTTAGTATCCATAACTGGTATGTTCATATCCTCAACATCTTATGAAAAAGGTATGTTCCCTGATCTACTTTTACATTATTTTATATTTAAACTTTATTGTCTCTCTATCAAATTTACTGACTTAAGCATCGGAGGGGTGTTAGCTAGGCTAACACCCACCCCTCCTCAAGAGTTTAGTGTTTTGCAGTTATCCTAAGGATACGTTATCTTGACAACCGTTAGAGGCTGATCACCTCCCACACGAATAAGATATCCTTGATATCTTCAAAGGTTTAAAGGTCTTCACCTTTCTAACAAATTGGGTAACACCCCGCCTGGAGCGCGCGATGTTCGACTATAGTTCGAGGCAGCCGGACTAGACCAGCTGATAATCCGGTTGTTGTTGGCTATAGATCGGATCCTCAAGATAAGTGACAGACATGTCACACATACGTTACTAAGGTTTATAACATTTTCATGTTATCTAAGGTTTCGGCATTTTCATGTCGCTCACATTTGGGACTTTCCCGAGTTTTATTTAAGGTTTAGACATTTTCATGTCTCTCAAGTAAAGGCCTTGTCGCCAGAAAGTAGGCTTTATCGTAAGTAAACAGGCTCTATCGCTAGTAACCGAGCTTAATCGCCAGAATTATATAACTTCGTTTTGGCAGATCGAAGATTGGCCAAGTCATTAAAGTGCGAAAGATGCTACTGTAAAGTCCGTAAATTTCCGATAAAAGATTTAGCCTTGTAGTGTTACGTACACCTTCGGGCTTGACCCGACTTTCTTCCGAGAGCTCCTGGCCACCCTTGTAAACATTTCTCACTTAACTTTTCACCCAAGTTGCTACACACTTCATACTGGAGGGACTAGAGTGTAAATTATTATTTTATATCATAAAACAAACCCTAGCCTTTTCTTTTTCAGCTTGGCCGATCGCACAACAGCAGCCACTTTAGGCTTGCGATTTTCTTTTTTCCAGCCAACATTAAGGTGTAAAAATCTAATTCAAGGTTAGTCCCATGTCCCCTCTAGTCTTTTACACCTTAAACCATCCATATACATTGCGTATTGATTGTTAAACCGCTTGTTTTAGGCTTACCGGGTGGCTGCCCAAGTGGGCACTTTCGGGGCTGTTTCGGCTAAAGTTTTTGCATCACCATCTTCTTAGGTATGTCACTTACAACATACTAAAATTTCATGGCCAATGGAGGCATTTAGGTCGGTCAATCGATTTTAGTTCGAAAACTAGGGTTTACCGGGTGTAGGATTGGCAATTGTTGAGTTTGATGCGTTAATCGATCGAATGACCGACCGAATCAGTTTGTACAGCCCTAGGGGGATTTAAGGGCTGTGGGAAAATAAAAATTTTGATACTCGGGGCTGTTTTGGTTGGTGATTGGTCAATCGAGTCGGCGGTGCGCGAATTTTCGTTTAAATGTTAAATTGAAAGTGGTAAAAAGGAACCGTCAACCCTATCAACTTGGGTGACATAATTATGATGTAAGAAAAGGTTAAGATGGGAATTTGGTCCAATTTGGGCTGATTCGTTTGACAATTGGTTTTAAGATTTATTACGCGCGTATTCGACTCGATTTGATTACCGGCGGGTGAGTTGTGCATCATGGTTAGACCCCGGCCATAATCGTAGGGTGGATTTGGGTTAGTTGAAAGGTTTTAGGGGCTGAATTGAAGTACTTGGGTTCGGGTTGGGCCTCGGCCCAAGTTGTTGGGCCTTAGGCCAAAGTATTGGGCCTTGGGCCAAGTGTTGGGCCTTGGGCCAAAGTATTGGGCCTTGGGCCAAGTGTGGGCCTTGGGCCAAGTTGTTGGGCCTTGGGCCAAAGTATTGGGCCTTGGGCCAAGTGTTGGGCCTTGGGTCAAAGTGTTGGGCTTGAGCGGCCCATTAGGCAAGTGTGTTCTTGCAGTCTAGTTTAGTAACGCGTTGTGTATAATTTACAGGCCCTTGCTTGTGATTGTGCACTTAGGGATTTCCTAGCTCGTTGCAGGTGTTCGATTGATTCGGGTGAGTTCATGATGCCCTTTTTAATCTTTTTACATTTTGGGCTAGCATACACACCTTATTATGATTTTAACCGATTTTTATTCGTTTAAACTATTGGTTTGATGTTGTATGATCTTGTTTGTGGTTGTGCCTTTATGAAAACATGTGTAAATTATATTTTATGCCTTAGGATATTTTAGACTCGTTTAAGGTCATATATCCCTTAAGGTTATACATTTTACTTGGGCTTTAAGCCTCGAGGTTGCTATTAGGCTTAGTATTGAATGCCTAGATTATCCATTATTTATGGATTGTATGTGGTGATATTGTTGGTTGGATGTTTGAATTAGATGTTTGTATGTGTGTATGTGATGGTAAACTGTGACTGGGTCAAATATATTACTCGGGGAGGACCCGGGGTGAGGAGGCCCGTGTTGCATGTTTATGACCCGGCGGGTCAAATATATTACTTGGGGAAGACCCGGGGTGAGGAGGCCCGCCGTTCTATAAACCGTGGTCGGGTCAAATATATTACTTGGGGAAGACCCGGGGTGAGGAGGCCCGTATCACGTGTTTGGTATGTTAAACCGCGACCGAGTCAAATATATTACCTAGGGATGACCCGGGGTGAGGAGGCTCGTGTTGCGTGATTTTGTTTTATTAAACTGTGACCGAGTCAAATATATTACTTGGGGATGACCCGGGGTGAGGAGGCTCGTGTTGCATGATTTTAACGGTTTTGTTAAACCGCGGCTGGGTCAAATATATTACTCGGGGAAGACCCGAGGTGAGGAGGCCCGTGCTGCATGAAAAGATGTTTAATGTGTTATTTACTTATGATTTGGTTAAGAAAAGCTATTTATGATTTTATGGACTCATGATTTTCCCCTACATTCCATACACATGGAATTTTAAATTGTTTAATGAATGTCGTTTATGAAAACTTGAACTCACTCAGCTCTAGCTGACTTTGTGTGTATGTTAGATTGATTTTCAGGTTAAGGATTTGAGGTTATCGCTTGGACGTGCTGGGGACTACTCAAAAGGTTGAAGGCATTTCTGGTCGAGGATTTCCAAATAAAACGGATATTATATTTATATTTGATTTTTGGACACTTGTACCCATGTTTGGGATTTTCTTTAAATAATTACACTTTTTTTTCCGTTGTTATTTACTCTGAACTTGTTTTAAATAAAAACGAATAGTTTGGTTTTAAATTTTTGTGAAATTGTGGATGTGATTACCAACTATAGGATTTCCGGGATTCGGGGTCTTACAAGCTACTTAGTTAATTCTAACTCGGATAGCACAAATTCCAAAAAGTATGATGCACAAGGATTCAACAGTTGGGGACATCATATGTAAGCTAGTTAACATATTGTCTACTATAGAGGTGCACATTTACATTTAATATTGCCTTGAATTGTATTTTCTTTGAAGTATGATCTTTTGGGTTAATTGTGTTAACTCTCATTTGTAGAAATTTGAAACGCATATCCTCGAGATATGTTATCCTTAAGATATTTTCTAAGTATATTAAGGACATGTTTTCTACACTTACAAACCTAAGATATTGTACTTTTAAATATGATAAGTTTGGGAGATATATTCCCTGGATATATTATCCTTAACATATCTTTCTTTAAAAATATAAAAGTTTAAGACCATTTTGGATGTGTTATGTTAAAAACATATCAAGTTGATTTCTCTTAAAAATATATATCAACTCTCAAGACTTAAGGATATTTATCCATAAGATAGTTTATCTCAATACATACTAGGACTTAAAAACATATTTTCTAGGGATATAATCCTTAAGATATTTTGTTCTGAACTATGATGAGCTTAAGGAATATATTCTATTTCAAAAACTTAGAAATATTTCGCGGACATGTTCTAATTAAAACATATTCAAATGAGTTATCTAAAATGACATATAAATAAAAAAAATTGCTAAAGCCGAAAGATTATGTCATTGCTAACATTAAGTGCAGGAAAATAAAAGGCAATGCTCGGGCTTCGTTCTTAACAAACAGAATACCCTTCCACCCAAGCACTACCAGATGTCCAAAAGCCATGATAACACGGGCTTCGTCTTGAAAACCAAGATCCCTCCCCCGTGTATCCTATTATCCTAAGCATAAACTGTTTAAAGACAGGAAATTGAAATTGTTCACAAACCAACACAAACCATCATTAACCATAAACAAACATCCTTAAAAATTGGGCTCAGGCCTTGTCTTTATTACCTTCATCGCCCAATTGGTCACCCGCCGCCTTCACCGCATCAGCGATCGCCACCTCCACAGCTTCCTCAGCCACCTTCTCCACTTCACTTACCCCCGGTTCCTCCGTACTTTCTCTATTCAGTTCCGTCAGAACCCTTGTCCACGCAGCCACATCCCAGAAAGGGGTGTCAATGCCTGCATCCTTGGCCTCCTTTTCCATACGAAGGCGAGATTGGAAGATGGAGATTGATGCTGCTTTCTTTGCTCCCTCAGTAACTTCCTGGATCTTCATCAGAGCATTCACTTCTTGATGAATCAACTCTTTTCTGGCCAGCGCAAGCTCCTGCTTCAAGTCTTCGTTCTTCTTGGTCTTCTTCTCAAGGAGATTGGTCTTAGCGGTCCCAATCTTTAGCAATTCGGCATTGCGAGTAGTGGAGTCCAAAAGCTCTTGGCTCACAGCATTGAACCTGGAAGATAATAGCTCAAGACCCTGCCAGGATAATTTATCCTCAGCATACGCTATCTTCAAGATTCAAGGGTATGATAAAGAAACTTATACCTGATTGAACTGAAGGTCGCAAACCGGAGAGGAGTCGGAGATCTCTTGGGTCTTTCTCTACTTTCAACCTCTGGCAGGATACTGGGAGTGACTTCCTTCTTCTTGGAACGTCGAGTTGACACCATGCTATCAATATCGTCAAAAACGAAAACTATAGCAGATTTGCCTACAAAAAACATAGGTTAGTGTCTCTAATTTTTAACCATTATTACTAACATATTGTTACTTCTTACCAGACATATCAGATTCCTCCGAAGGGAGAGGCTCTTGAATGTTTGATTGAAGGTGAAAGGTTCTCTCTTCCTCGTTTATGAGATAGAACGAGTTCAGTCTGCTCTCGGTTTCTCTGCTTGGGGGAGCAATTTCAAAGAACTTCAGAGCTGCAAGAAAACAAGACAAGATATATTAGTTTAACACATATCAGCATACTACCTCAGGATAACATATCCTACATTTGGTAACCCAAAGATACTGAAGATTTTCAGAATCAGGAAAAGAATCCCTCTTGACGAAAAAGAATTGTTTCTTCCATCGATCGTTGTTTTGAGTGTTTCTCAAAACAAGCGTAGTTCGGTCAGACTTGTTCTTGAGGAGGTATCGGGAAAAGTCGTAGCTTCGAAGATCACAAACAAAGGCCAACTCGGAAAGGGTAAAATTTAGGGCATGATCGGTAATCAACCTTTCATGCACAAACAAGGTTCTCCAGATCATGGGCATGGCTTGGATAAAACTAAGGCCGGTTTTACTGAAGAACTCGGTGGTAAAAGCCGGAAAAGGGTAAGCGAAACCGATCTTAAATGGCAAGAATGGAAAGCAGATCCAAGATTTTGAAACAAGGTCAGAAGAAACTGAAGGATCGAAGGGTCTGAAGACGGTTCCCGGAGGGAAACATCTTTT
Source organism: Bidens hawaiensis (assembly GCF_021521415.1). Lineage (NCBI taxonomy): Eukaryota > Viridiplantae > Streptophyta > Magnoliopsida > Asterales > Asteraceae > Bidens > Bidens hawaiensis. The sequence goes on from NW_027491306.1 coordinate 1,731,265, forward strand.
GGCTTGCAGGTTCATAATATCTGTATTGTTGAAGGTGCATATTTCGTTAATAGGGTTCTCAAGAAGGTTTTGTGAAACAAAATCCTCGATTCCGGAGGATCGGAGTTTTACACTCATGATTATAGAAGATGAAACTTAAAGAAATCAAGGAGATTTACCTGGATAGATGAACAGATGAAGAATTGAGTTATTTATCCGGGTAAATATAAGGAAAATCAAGGGTTGGTAGGTTTCACGGATGTTCGACACGTGCAGCTGATCTATCCAACATGCAGAATTCAAATTTCAAAAAATTAACTGTTGTAAAGCACTATTACAGCCGTTAATTTTGGGGACAATTGTTAGGGCTCGGATTTTCAGTATCCTCATCAAGCGATATATTCAGGATAACTCAAGGATACAGTATCCTCCCAAGAAACAGGTATCCTTAACATATTATATAACTAATGATTCAATGGCTGTTATTTGTTGTTTACCAAGTCTTATAACGGCTCCACGGCCTCCTAAAGAATCGGGCTGCTCGCCAACAACTTCAAAAACGTACTTAATGGGGAGTTAACGGCTAATTTGAAATAGTCTAGATATTTCTTGATTTTTAGGCATATTAGTTAGCTTCTTTTGTGTATAAATAGAGCAACACTCGGATCATTTCACACACATTATCACTCGAGACTTAGTAGTACTCGCACTCTGTAATCATGATCCAGTTGATGCTCCACCAATTGTAACCGATTTTTGTTATTAATAAATTGGTGGTGATAGTTTTCACCACCCGGGGTTTTTTTCTTGTTATCCTCAGGATAACGGGTTTTTTCCTCGCAAAAAATCCTTGTGTTCTAGCATAATTTGCATTCATTTCAACCAAGCACCACGTCTCACTCACTAATTTGGTTACGAAATTGCATTTGTTAATTTTTGACCAAAACAATTGTATAATGCAATTGTATTGTATTATATGAAATAAAACACTATTGTATACATGAAATACGCATTAGTGCACATATGCATTACATCGACGGTTTTTTTTAGGAACAATATCATTAGAAGGATGAAAGAAAAAAAAATTGCAAAATATTTTTTTTTAAATTAAAAATAATTTTTATTGGTTCTCTCTAGATCCCACCCCTATATATATATAGCCAAGTAACAATCTTGATGCGTCCTAGGCAGTGTTTGAGGGTCTAGTTATACTACATTCGATATGAAAACGAATGCACCTGATTATAATAGTTACTCGTAATTGGTTTGTAATGTTTGGTCCAACTACTCATGCACCAACATCCAACGATAAGTTATTATGGCCTATCGTGATGCTCATAAACATTTGCACTTGTAATTGATCATCATGCAAAGGTTGTTTGTGTGGGAGAAGTACATTTTTATTATCCTACGATCTGCATGCAACATCGATCATAGTTTTGGGATATTGCACATATTCCACACATCTTAAGGGGATGCTCTGAGGGTGGGCAATGTGGACGCCCGACCAGGACACATGTTTTTTTTTGCCACAGAAATTTTAAAAAACTCCTGATATTACATATATAAAGAATACCCAAACTTTTATAAGCACACCATTTTGCTAATTGTTATGCTTATTGTTATAACTGTAATCGCCGTTTAGAAACAATTTAAGGCTTAAAGGGCAAAAAATTTTCGGCTCGGCTATGGTACGTGAATCCTCAGGGCCGGCCCTGCATCTCAAAGTCTATAATTTATGTTAGCTTATTGGCTGTAAATGTGTATTTATGTACGTATCGGTTGCTGATGTGCTAAAAGTAGTTATAAATTTATTAACTAAAATTACGCTAATCTAGACACTAAGTAATAATTCTAGACTCTTAACTTAACTAAAACTATTAACCGGCAAGTGAACCGGTCGACTCTAGTACAGCTAAGTAAGTCCGGATATCGAACCCACGAGACTCTTTTAGTTCCGTTAACTAGCTAAATTAGACTTAACTACAAACACGACTATTTTTTATTATTATTTTGAGGGGGTTTTACTAATAAACTAATTCTAAACTAATTTAAACTAATTAATTTAACTAAAGATGACTAAACTTAGAACTTGGACTTAATTCAGATGATGACAAACAACCACCTAGGTTAGAATCCCTATTGTATCAATTGTCAATTAGTTGGAAAATGCATGTTATGGAACTGGGATCATAAAATCATCACTTAAAGAAAACCTGACCAGGACCCCTAAGCATTCTCAAGACGACACCTATGGATTTATATTAAGTTCTTAAAAATACCAGTTTAATTAAACTCCCTTACGGTCATTAACTTATTTTATGATAAGTACCTCTATAAGAAATTCTACCTTACATCGCGAAAATCAAAGGTAGTTTAAAGAATTCACTCGACTAGATAAACAAGGCTGAAAAATCAAACCTAGACGGACTCCTTACGAAGAACTAAATCTAGAAATCTTAAACAACCAAGACTTATCATATAATCTATCACCTCTCAGCTATTTAGATTAGCAGCACACTTAGGTCTATTTGATTTATTAATATTGTTCCTATGGCTTTATTGCAAATCAACCATAAACTAGTCAAAAACACACAGTAGATGACCTAACAGAATCCTATCATATGACAGACAATCACTAAGGAAACTGTGGAACAATAAAACCTCTCAAACAATCCTAAGCACACATATGCATCGAATAAATAACAAGAAACTTCTTACTTAATCATAAAGCATAACAAAAACAAAATTCAAACTAAAATCCAACGTCAACAAAAGTTCATCGTAACCTAGGCAGTTTAGGGGTTTAGCCAATAACCATACTCAAGAACAAACCAAATAAACAAGGTTCAAAAACTAAATTCATAAAGAAAACAATAAAAGCAAACCGAATAATAATAATGTTTGGCTGAGTAGGTTTTGAACCCGAACGCTCTCTACTCGAACCAATGGCTTCTTTTTTTAATACCCTTTTCTTCTTTTACCTGCTGTCGAACTCCCCTTGGCGGCTTCTCTGCTCCAATGATTGCCTCCTGTCCAAGTCTAATCTTTCAATTATTCTTTGATCTCCTTATATCTTAATTCTGGCGGGCCTACTAACAAATTGTATCTTTCTTTCTTTTTCTTTTCTCAGCCCTATGCAAGCCCATGCTTTTCCTCTTATTTCGTTTGGAGTCCAAAATGCTTTCTTTCTTAATCACATTTAAATTAAACACACCGTCACTTCTTTTATTTCCCTGGTCCAACAATTGTAGACACGCATGTATCAAATTAATAATTTTCTCCTAAACCATAATAAAAGTTATAATAAATTACTATTATAATATAAACATATATGTAGTTCTCGTTGGGAATGTTGATTTAACAATTATAGTAATAATAATCTCTATTGTATAATAAAATAAATATGTTTAAAATTTGTTTGTTGGTCTCAAGTTTTAGTAAAAGTACCCAATTTTAGCTCATTATATCTTAGAGCCCTTTAGATGCAAATGTGAACCAATAATAAATATTATTCATAAAAACCAACTCAAAACAACTCAAAAGTGTAGGGAATATAAATATAACTTATATATAATTTAGACCACATCAGTTGCACACCACTTATTACGCAAAGCCACATTAGTCCATGTAACATCCGTCAATTTCCATATCCGTATTTGTTTTGTTTTACCCGATTCGGGATTGTTTTCAGATTCTTCGTTATCAATAAAACTTTTCATTTATTAGTATATATTGGTGTTAAATCATTTTATATTAATATATCATTTAAACATGCCAAACAACTCTTAAAATCACTTATTTTGGTTTAAAATAGCATTTTAGAAGTTTAGGGGCTAATAAAAGTGACAAAATGGGAAAGTCAAAATATTTTATATCCACGTGTGACGCGTCGGAGGACACTCAGTCCTACGCATGGCGCGGCACAGCGACCAGATCAGCACAAACTTGATTTTTCGATAATCCAATTTTAACCTTCAAATCTTGTCCAATTCAAATAGTTTCAAGATTGCTCTTCAAGATATAATAATTACTAGCATTCCTAATGATAAACCCCAACTTAGTTATCTCCAAGATTGGGCTTTAATTCGGTATTTAATCAACTTATGGTAAAAACCCAATTCAAAACATAATCAATCAATTAATCGGTTTCTTGAGCCCGAAGCCCAATTAATCCTATATAAACCATCCTTAACTTCTGTCCAAAATTTAACCATAACTCAATTTTGTCGTCATCAATCAAATTTTGGTGTTAATTCTCAAGAAACTCTTCGGGTGTTGACTTTTGAAAGTCCAAGGTTACTCTTATCTCGGTTCTTCCCTTTCTATTCGTTTTCTGGGTCTTTTGTGTCGGATCAGCCAGCACATTAAGTTTCTCATTTATTATTATTATTTTATTATTATCTTTCCTAATTAATAAATGTGAGTAATCACTCCCCATCTTTTACCATTTTAAACCCCCTTTTACCATTTTAAACCTTTTGGGGACCTTGTACCTTATAATATTTTATTATATATATCATATGATAACACTTGCAAATCTTGAATATTGTGTGGTTGATAAATTAAATATTTATATGCTACATGCTTACTTGCTCAATTGTTTATTTATCGTATTCTAAGAGTTCCTTCATAGTATATCTCATATAGTATGATCATACGCCGTCTTAATAGCCATTGACTATGTTCGTTAATCATGGCCAACCGACATCATTATCTGTATTTATTATGTCTTAGTAGCCATCGACTATGTTCGTGAGTCATGGCTAAACGACACCAATTATTTGCTTATTATTTAATTGTTGATGCTCATAATATTAATTTGCATCTTTTCGTATATTATATTTATTATCAAATGGTGATTACTTGCTCAACTTTATGTTGACAAACCTATTGTATTTTTTACGCATATTGTAAGTTATATATATGGTTGAAGTGAAGATTCGGAGACTTAGTTTAGACTTAGGTTATTTAATAAAAAGACGAGTTTAGATGTTTTGTTCATTTTTCTTTTGGATTATTGTGTTTGATTTGAAACGATGTGTACTTGGTTAATTTAATAAAATAATTTAGCTATTGTCATAAACATTGTACGATAGTGTCTTGTAAGATATGAGCAATCAGTTTGCACCCAGACATTTCCGCCTTAGGTTGGGGTGTGGCGGTCCACAACTACGCGCCAACGGATAATTATTAGGAGGGTTGTATATGGATTTTGACCCTTACTTGTGACTTGCCGGGTGATAATTACTATTACTAGCTACAAAAACTATGCGCGTAAGATGTTTTATGGTGGTAAGTGTCGACCTCAAACCTTTACTAATGGTTCTGTTTGGTTTGGGGCGACTTACCGGGTAAAAATTACCATTACTAGCACGTGTAAGATGTTTTAAGGTGGTAAGTATTGATCTCAAACCTTTAATAACGGTTCTGTTTGGTTTGGGGTGAATTTTCAATGGCTCGAATTGAATCTAACTAATATATTAAAGCAACATATAGTTTTCACACGGCCTTTAATTAACCTATTCATATAGAATTCCACCTCAACAATTTCCAAAATTATAATTTACACCTAATAAGCTATTTAATTTTAATCTACTTACTTGAACTATTAAAACAAAATTATTATTTCATAAGATATGTTATTATGATTCCATAAGATAAAAATATGTTTTATTAAACATATTTTTAGACATATAAATATATTTTAATATGCTTTTGAGACGGCAAGGTATGTTATTACGTATATTATTAAATTTAACTTTTTTTGTTGTATTTATTTTAACCATCCTTGTATTGCACGGGCTATATTCTAGTTTTCAATAATGAAGCACACACCTTAATCATGAAGCACCTATGCTTGAAACCAACCCATTTGGCTTCCACTATAATCAAATTTCAGAAGAAAAAAATTCCGTGTTTTACACTACTAAAGGATCCCAGATGGTAACCAAACCTACTGACCCACCTTGAGCATTACCTACTCCAAAGTTAAAATGTAATTTTTCCCATCTACTTCTAATCTTAGTTAAATCAACCAATGTCATATACGTGTCTTCAAAATCCCAAGAAAATTAATACCATATATCTAACAAGGATTATATATATGCATGCTAATTTCCTTTTACTTTGGTTTGGTTTTTGATCCCACAAATATTAAAAAATAAAATATTCATTCATCAACCATTCTGTCTCCTATGTCGTTTATTACATTAGCAAGATCCTTCTTATATAGCTCCTCCCATGGTATACCCAAAAATTTAAGTTATCACTTTCATTTGTCTCCATATGTTCACCCTTTTAATTATGTCATCTAATGAATCACCCTCGGAAGCCAATAATGAGTTTGCATACGATTCATATGAACTGTGGTCTTCACTCATTTGATGATTTCGAATGAAAGATGGAGGCCAGCATGTGGATTCCTGAACACGTGCATTATATCTAGCATTACCTATATTAACCAACACCTATTTTGAAATAGTATTTTTTTTTCAGTTTGTTCGACTACAAACTCTTCCTGCTTCCATGCATTCATCTTCAAAAAGCATTACTTGCTAGTCGATATGTATCTATCTTCTTAGTACAAGCTGGAGACCATGCACTTAACACTAAACCACCAATTTCCTACAACACTAATCTATATTCCAATTCTAAGTTGGATGATGCCATCTTCATCTTGCTGAAATAACATGTCATCTTCAGTTATTGCATAACTTTTTGACATACTTTTTAAAATTGAAAACCAAACCATACCCCCTAGCCACATTTTATGTTATTTGAATAATTACTATAGCATGCATACTGTATTTTATTTTACACATAAAAAGTGTTTTTGAATTTGAGAGTCCCAATGGGAGGATATATTTTATCCACTAAAATAAAAAATTTTAAAAAAACATTTATCATACTCCCCAAACCTAGTATATATATAACTCTAATATAGCTGAGATTTCCTTGAGTACGTTGGCTTGTATGGTATTTTAACATGTTATAATCAACATAGGCTCTGTTATGAATGGTTACGTGACTCTCATGAGACATTTAGGGGGTTTTAAGAAAGTACTTATTTTCTTATTGCATGCTTATTAAATGTATTATGTGGAAAAACAATAATTTTTAAAAGGGTAAAATTTTAATATACATTTGGCTTACCGATATCAAGATGCTGGAAAGGACTTTACATTTTCATGTGGTGATGGATCACATCTGGTGAATGACTAAATAAATTACAATTTAAGCAGTACAATTTAAGCAGTTCAAAAAAATATATCATATAAATGAATTAAAATTAGTAATATTATAGTATGCTGGTACATTTAATTATAGATAGTTATAGATGCGAAAAGGACATGTAATGTAAAGAATATCTAAAATGACCTCATAGGAGAAATTGAATGCTTTAGTGAGCAGTGACACATGGTGCTCACTATACACATGGTCATTGATGTGTGTGAAGTGTATATATTTTTAATAATGATTTTCCATACAATTAGGTTTTAAATTTATGGAAATAATTTTTACCTCAAAACCAAACTACACATATAGGTAAGTGTATCCATTGTATATGTAGTATAGTATCGGTAAGAGCCAAGTATCGATCCATAGACACAATAGCTCTTGATACTAAATCTTTGCTAATGTCTAGCCGGCTAAAATCACAAGTTAATTGGTTTTAACTAAGAATAACACGCAAAATATAACAACTAAGCTAACAAACACAAAAGCAAACGATCAAGGAAAAATACCACTTTAATCTCAAATTCGTTTAGCTCATAAATGACAACAATTATGGATACATGGCTAGACCACAAAACGCAATTAACTAGAATCTCGTTAAAGATATCTAATCATATGACTTGTTGGAAAGTTAGAATGAAAGATACAAACTAACCACCTAAAGTTATTCAAGTAAGACGCGTGAAACGATTATGCCAATGTTTTATAATGGTATGGACTAGTTTCCTGTCATGGGTGACTAATCCAACAACTCTTTGGAAAAATAACATGAAAAACACATAATATACCTAAAGTTGATTAAACTAAACAATAATCATGTACTTCTTCAACTTATGATGTTCGTAACAAGATTACATAAATTAGAAGTTTGTGTCAACAAACTGTAGATAAATTAGAAGTTTGTATCAAGATTACACAAATTAGAAGTTCATATCATAAGCATAAGGATGCTCAGTCAAGAGTTTATCACGAATAACAATAATCAAGACTTCATTCACCATTCCTAGTTCAAAAGCCATAGACTAGCATAAAAAAATATACAAATCCATGAATTGATGCTTAAATCATGAGTTTTTGTAAGATCCCGAAACCCAGGAATCCTACAGTTGGTCATCATATCCAAAAATTCTCCAAAATTTAAAACCAAATCAATTCATTTTATCCAAACAAGTTCATCTTATTAAAATCAATTCAGAGTAATTAAACAGCGGAATAATAAAAATCAAAATCCCCAAAAACCGGGAAGAGTGCCCAAAACCAAAATTTAAAAGTTTAAACTAATAAATGAAAAGATAACAGTTTGCGTAGTTAATCTCCGACTAGATATGCCTTTGTGACATTCGTCAATTTCGACTCGCATTTGTATTTGCAAACCCGACCCGATGGGTCGTTTCGGTGTATTATTGATCATTTAATAAAGCATTCCCGACATTTATGTTCAAACGTCGTTCATTTATTATTACGTTCCATTACTCGAGGCTTATCGATAACCCGCTTAAACGTGTAAATAATCCAAAACCGAAAACTATATAATATAATTATAAAGTTTAGGGTTGAAAGTGTAAAGCTTATTAACTTAAAAAGTATTAAATTACATTTAAAAGGTTTAAGAAACTCCAAGGACCAGAAATGAAAATTATTTAAATTATATTAATATTAATAAAACCCAGCCCCACCCCCTTCCCCTTCTTTCCGGCGAAGAACCTGGCTAGCGACGGGACTTTTCCGGCAACCTTAATAACACACCAAAACGCCAAATTAACAGCCAATAAAGGTTCCAACGTTCATCTCCACTAACGGTTAACCATAAACAACCTTTAAAACGAATAATAACATCACGTAACGGCCTAATTAATCCGCTCCAACGGTCGGAAAACGGCTAGTAACCCATTAACAACAATAAATCCTCCAACGGCTCGATTTACACTATAAATAGATCACGCTTCTTCATACCAACTTGCTCATAACAACTTATATCTCTAAATCACACTCCGTAATCCCAATTAATCCGTCCAAGGTTCGGTTCCGGCCAAGTCGCGTTCAACATTAATTAAGTCCAATTCCAGGTAATCAACATAGGGCTTTTGTTCGTTTATATCAGTTTAAAGAAACCCCTAACTAAAATCGATCGAACATGGAACGGATTAACTGAATTGTAATCTAGGGTTCATGAGGTTAGGGATGAACTTGATGATTTATATAAATATAATAATTCTTATTCTTAAACTGAATGAAGGCTTAGTGCAGCCGGTTAAGTGATGTGCATATGGGAATGAGGACTCGGGTTCAAAACCCCGGTGCATGTTTCTTTTTGAACTTTTCTTTTTCAGCATTCAATACATTTATATATATATATATATATATATATATATATATATATATATATATATTGTTAATAAATCAATTAAAAATCATAATAAATTAAATAAAATTATTTTAAATTAAATAAAAATTTTTATAAAATAAGTAAATAAAAACTCCTCATTTCCCATATAAAAACCATTTTCTAAACTTGTTAACCGTTAATAAAAATTTGTTTCGTTAATGATAACTATTAAAATTCATTAGATATCGTTAGAAAAATCATAAAAATTGGTAACCTTTAAATCCGAGACTTATAATTTATCATAATTCTTGTAGTTTCGTTAAAATATTAAAATAATATTAGAAAGGTTATTAAAACATAAAATATTATTAAAGTAATCAAAGACTTTAAAAATAGTAAAAATTATAATAAAATAATAATTAATTCCCAATAAATTTATACAATAATCAACCTTATTAATCCCATTATATCGTCGTTAAACACTCGTTCTATTTTACTTATAGCTCATGAGGTTCAACCGATTCGATTCACTTGACGCTTTTTGGCTTTTTACTTACTTGTTACTCCATATCAAATGTGAGTTTTCATAACCCCTTTTTACTTTTACACGTTTTGGGGTGTAGCAAGTCCAAACTTGGTTTTCTTGTGTCAAACGAAAATTCACATTCGTGTCTTGTATGAATTTGTTTTGTATCATATTGCTTGTAAACTATGTGATTATGTGCTAGTTGTTTACTATTTTTTGTTGGTGGATACGCATACTCATAGTGGGAGGGTCCGACGGGACGTGCCTGCGCCGTCCATTTGTTAATGGTGGTATCATGCACATACTCATAGTGGGAAGGTCCGACGGGACGTACCTACGCCGTCCATTTGTCATTATCATATTTTATACTCCAAGTAGCTCGGCGAACGGAGGTTCCTTAGTAGATTCGACTTATGTCAAGCAAACAGGAATATCATGTATTTACTTTTCTTTCGCTATATGATTGAGACTATACATCTTGACTTGTGAATTTTACACTTTTCGTATTATATATATGCAAAACTTTATGAATTCTCACCAACATTATTGTTGGCAAATTATATTATTTTAAACGTGCTGCAGGTTGAAGTCTAAGGATTGAAGACTAGATTAGTTGGACCATTAGGGTACTAGAAATACAACATAATGAAATTCAATGTTTATCGTATTGTTCCTTAGGGCCCAAACTACATGTATAGTCTATGTGCTATTTAGGGCCCAAACTGCATGTATAGTCTATGTGCTATTTGCCCGCACTTATATTACAAGTTCATTCATTGGCTCTAAATCATATTTATAATATTTCATAACGTCGCCTACACACATATTCACACACAAACTCCAAGGCTTAGGCCTAAAACAAAGATTTTTGAAAACTTTCAAATCGAATTTTTTACTTGGGTTTTTCAATATTTCTTCCTCATAAATCGTATCTTCATGTTTTTAAACGCGATCATGTCCTCTTTGTGATAAGGATATGGTCACACTCCTTAGGATGTCATACAAGTCATGGTGATTTATGCGACGTATGACTCCACCCTCAATGTTTTACAATGTGTTTTAATCGAAAGTCTGTCAAGTCGTGGTGATACACGAATACCCAGCTTTTGGTTCGATTTAATTTAGAATTTTGATTTTTGTACTGGAACATAAGGGTCCATGGTGGTTCATGTAAACCTAAAGTCCCTCACAACACTTATTATTATTATTATTATGGACTTCATATTTTACCAAAGGCTTCTTTATATGGCATACACTATTCCGAGTCTCACGATTTCCATTATCCTTTTTCGCAGCATGGCTTCCCGTCACCTCCAACGTCGTTTGTCTAGCCACAAGATAACTTCCCAGATCACTAAGCACCTAACAGCGGTTCTCCCTAATATCATGACCCAGATGCACCAGAACATCATGGCTAACGTTAACCCTCTGCCTTCAGCTTCCGTTGTGACCTATAAGAACTTTACTGATGCCGACCCTACCAATTTTGATGGAACTCACGGTGCCATTGCTCTACATCAGTGGTACGAAAAGATAGAGAGCTTGTTTTTCCAAATTGAGTGTCCTGATGATAAGCGAACCCGATTCGCTACAGGTGTTTTTGAGGAAGGTGCTCTTACATGGTGGGTCAAGGAAAAGTCAACCCGCGGTACTGAAGCTGCCATGGCCTTGCCATGGAACGAATTGAAGGATCTCATGACCCGACAGTTTTGCCCCCCAAACAAACTCATGAACTTGGAAGCAGAATTCTGGAACCTCAAGAAGGAAGGTGGAGAGCACGCTGCTTACACCACCCGTTTTAATGAACTTAGCGTGTTGGTGCCACACCTTGTTACCCCTGCTTCGCGTGCCATCAACAAGTACATCAGAGGATTACTGAGAGAAATCCAAGACAGTGTCCTCAGTAGTTCTCCTAAAGAACTCGGTGACGCCATTAACCTTGCTGCAACCCTCACTGATAACCATGTCAAAGCCGGGACTTTGATAATGAAGGGTTTGAAGAAAAACACCAAGAAATCACCATCCGAACATAAAGAAACTAACCCTGAGTCATCCAAACCCGCCTACACCAACTACAACAATAAACGCAAAAACTATGCCATAACCAACACAAACTCAACCCAAACCCAACCTAACAAAAAGCCTTACACGGGAACAGACCCTTTGTGTAACACGTGTAAATTCCACCATCCCACTACCGCACAATGCCGAAGATGTTCCAATTGTGATCGTTTTGGTCACCACACCAACACATGTCGAGCAACAATGCATATCCAACACCATCCCTTCATCTCACAACCCGTCATTCAACCTGTCACATTCATGACAAAATCGGATACGCTCAGAAATCAAATAATCATTTAACTTCTATCAAATCATACCTCGACATGGTATGTCTAATTCGATTACTTTAGACTGAGATAGTCATTTCGTCTCTTATGTTCTGAACAAGTTAAGAAACTGAATCGATTTAACCACGACCTGTTGTTCCCAAACAAACGAACGATTTGGACAAACTATACAAACACTGAAAGAATTACCAAACCTTAGAGAAATTTTGGACCAACATTTCCACTAATCTAATCCTCGAATACTAATAGTTATCATAATATTATACGAGCGGCACGGTAACCGATAAAATACAAACAAGAACATGAATTGATACTTTATTAGACTGAAAGTTGACAACACTCGAAATACGAAATCCAATTTGATTACGGAAACCATAGATAAAACTATATCGATGTATATAATGAGTTGTTGACCTTTGAAAAGTGTTATTCGAATTAAGGAAACTGATAAGTTGACAGCGACATATACAGGACTATACGAAGTTATCCTGAAATTTAATCTCAAAGCAAATTGACTAAAACCATATTTAGTGTCGAGTTTTATTCCTACTGGTAATTTCCTATATATCTAAACAAACAAGTGCCTTATTAACGAGGCGATGATAGTACCACTTGAAAACTCACACATAACTAAACTTTGTAAAGAGCCCATATAAATAATAGGCAGGAAAGTCAAACAGTTACGACTCAACAAAATTTTAATGGTAAAAGTTCGGTAAATGCCTTACAACGGGGAATTATATACATTTGAAAACGAAAACAAATATTCTTGTTTGTTCCTAAGAAAGCCTTTAACTGGTATATTGAATTTCAGGGACGAAATTTCTTAATGGGGGGAGAATGTGACATTCGTGACATGTAAGTCCCGTGGAGGATCTTTCAATATGATATCAACTGATCTTAATGTTGGTGCGGAAATTCAACACAAGATGATACAAGAGTAATTATAAAGAACACCAAGGATTGCTTCAAAACACACGTTATGATTAACGTCGGGTGCTTAAGCACAATGTTTACAATACTCGTCTAATGTATCTATGATACTAGACGGCTAAAATCACACATTCGTCAACTCCCTAAACCCTATACAAGATATCTATAAATAGGGTAGCCAACATACCAGCCCAACAAAAGCCCAAAGCCCACCGAGAACCATAAGGTTCTCGGCTTACATAACACACCTAACCTAAGCCCCAAAATACAAGCGTAAACCACAAAATATAGTCCAACATTCTCCCCCTTGATTTACTGCTTGATCAAAACTGCTACTGCTGTAGACAATCAGTGTACATCTATATCTTCATTTAGGCCTTTCGGTGTATATACTGTGGCTTCTAAATAAGCACTTGGAGGTTCAGTGTCTTATTTAGGTCCTTTATTTAAAACCTGGCTAGTAATCCAGCACAGGTCATGCTACTATCCGTATAAGATAGATGAACATGATGTTCGTCATCACGAATAGCAGCAAATATTAGATTTAATTGACACAGAAAAGTCAAACACGATGTATCTTTGATAGAACCAACAAATCCTCGATCATGGTTTGACCGAGAATTCTTCACAGCATCTTTGAGCCGAAGATCTCTTTGATTGATCAGAAGAGTCTGATCAGTCCACACCGAAAACTTGAGAACACTATTCATTGTCATCTCCATATTACCAATCACCATTGAAGACCAAACCTGTAACTGTAACATGATAATGAACACAACTTTCAGTAACTTCATGAAGAGAAAAACGAACCAGCTTACCGAACTCATGAACCGATTGTATCTAATATTCCAATCACAATAAATCTTTCATCCATACTAATTATATAAGCACTCAAGTGAGATGTTTTGTACCTTGCAATGATGTCGCTCAAAAATTTTGAGGGAACAAGAAAAGACCTGATGGCGGTGAGTAGATGAGAGAGAACTTGATGAATATGATGTGGGAATATTTTAGAAGTTATTAGAAGACACACAAATCAGGAGTAATAAATCAAAGGTAATGAGTGTCTTTTAAACTCCCAAAACGCCTCCATTTGAGCAGTAAACACACATGAGCCGAGAATTGATGGACCGAGAACTTGGGTATAACCGAGAACATGTGTAGGACCGAGAACAGTTATTTTAGACACAAAATATATCTCAGAGCATTTTTAACAATAACCCAATTCATGTGAAAACGATTTCTTAGACCATTTGTTTCGACACAAGTAAACATGAGGTAAAAAACAAAATTAAAAAATAGGAAGATTAAAACTTAAACTAAAACAAAATTTACCTATCCAGTCTTTAGAAAATCAGCATATATTGGGATCAAATTTCAGCTATTTAAAAACGAATCACCTTTTAATGAAAAGATCCGAACATGAAATCATATTGATTAAGGTACTTTCACAATGATTTATTTTCAGCATTATTATGACATAGTGAAAAGGTTGATAGCAGGTAAATTTTTCTTGATTTGCATTGCGCCAGTGACATGATTATATTCAATTAGGCATAAAGCTTATATGGACATCACTTATGGAGCTCTGATGCCCCTTATCTATTCTCAAGGCGTATTTGGCTTTCTCCAGATCACCCCAATTTGACTCCAACCCCCTAGTACTTGATCAAAATATTTTTCTCTACACAAAACAAATTTAAGCTTTAAGGTTGAACGTTGGACTTACATGCCATCTAAACTTACAAGCCTTACATTCAGGGTGTTTAGGACTTATTTGAATGCCCCACCCCTGTAGTTCCCTGGTATTCCTTTAAGCTTTTAGAAAACAATTTTATGAATATTTTTTTTAACACAAATGAAATATAATCTTTTTGGCGATCAAGACACTAACGGGCTCGTGTATGACTGGGTAATTGCTTTTCTGCCTATCATTCGGAGAGATATATCTAGGGAAATACGAGTATCTTCAAAATGACTCTCCACAATAAGTTTAGCAGATTTAGTTTATATCACTTCAAACTTTTAATTATCATGGAAAGCTACCATACACATCTATGACTGTTCAAAAGCCTTTTTAGCCTAATAACTTCACATGTTAGGCACACAAAATCAATTTATCTATCATTTCTCAAAAGTTGGATCATTTTCATTTGAAAATATTTTGAGCTTCTAAAAAGCTTTTAGCTGAATAATAATATCACTTCCCAGATGATACCCCGAAGATGATTTAAACTCAATCACCCCAGCTGCCTTCAGTTTTCAGGTAAATGGCTATCCTATGTACCTACAGGTAGACGATAGGACCAAACACATAACAAAATGTGTCCTTCAAACTTTGGGCGGCCAACATAACTTTCAGTGAGGGAATTTAAAGGGTTAAATCAATTTTTTTTTTTATGAATGTTCAGTCGCCCCTGTCACTTTCAGTCCTAAGGTTACTGGCTATCCCTAGAGTCAAACATTGATTACGGGACCAAACATATGAAATATATCTGTTAAACTTGAGTGGCCGGTAAGATTTTAAGCAAATGAACAAAAATTTTATTTTTAAATTTTATATATTATATATTTTTAATTTTAAATAGACACTCACACACACACTCTTTTTGTATTTTTCTTTTTCTCCCCCTAAATTTGTACAGAAATTATGACACAAAAAGAAAAATTTTATGTACACAATTTACACCTCAAAAATACTCAGTCATCAAAACGCAGCATCTTAAGAAATCCCACAAGCACATTAAATCTGGCTATTCCGACTTGTTTTGTAAATAGGTCTGCCACATTATTATTAGTGTGGACATGTTCAAGTTGAATCAGTTTCCAGTCGTAACAGTCACGAATAAAATGGACCTTGATGTCAATGTGCTTGGTTTTGGAATGCTGAACGGGATTTTTAACAATTGCAATAGCAGCATCATTATCACAAAATACGGGAGTGTTAAAAAGTTCTAAACCGTCCAGCAATTGATGTTGCATCCAGATAACCTATGAACAGCAAGCTGACGCAGCAACATACTCCACCTCGACAGTCGAAGTGGACACCGTTTGTTGTTTCTTGCACTGCCATGAAATGAGACGATCTCCTAGAAACTGGCATCCGGTAGATGTGGATTTCCTTTCAATGTCATCTCCACCATAATTGCTATCAGCAAAAGCATAAAGATCAAATTCTGAGTTTTTGGGATACCAAAGACCTAACTTCGGTTGTCCCTTCAGATATCTAAATATACGTTTAACAGCAATTAAATGAGAGAGTTTAGGATTAGCCTAGAAGCGAGCACATTGACAGACTGCAAACATGACGTCTGGACGACTGGCGGTGAGATACATCAAAGACCCGATCATCGATTGATAGTACGTTTGATCTACGGGACTCCCTTCAGGATCAGATGTCAAAAGAGGCCTTTCTGCCATTGGAGTGGCGGCACTCTTGGAATCTTGAAATTCAAATTTTTCAAGCATATCTTCAACGTACTTTCCTTGATACAGCAAAATACCCTTCGAGCTCTAACGAACCTGCAATCCTAGAAATGTTGTCATCTCCCCCAACGAGCTCATCTTGAACCTCTTCTTCATGACCTCTTCAAACTCTGA
Source organism: Bidens hawaiensis (assembly GCF_021521415.1). Classification (NCBI taxonomy): domain Eukaryota; kingdom Viridiplantae; phylum Streptophyta; class Magnoliopsida; order Asterales; family Asteraceae; genus Bidens; species Bidens hawaiensis. The sequence goes on from NW_027491306.1 coordinate 1,748,219, forward strand.
ACACAACGCCGCACTGGTAGAACCGAAAATAATGTCATCCACATAAATTTGCACCAGAATCAAATCTTTCCCGACCGTTTTATGGAACAAAGTTTGATCAATGGTCCCCCTTTCATAACCATGTCCCAGAAGATGTGCCGTCAACATAGCATACCATGCCCAAGGGGCTTGGTGAAGACCATATAGTGCTTTATCCAACTTGTAGACATGATTAGGATTCTTAGGGTCTACAAACCCCGGTGGCTGATCCACGTAAATCTCTTCCTTAACTTCCCCATACAAAAACGCGGTCTTAACATCCATCTGATATACCGTGAACCCCATGAAGGACGCATAGGCCAGAAAAATCCGAATGGCCTCAAGTCTAGCTACAGGAGCATAGACTTCGGTGTAATCTAACCCTTCAATCTGACAAAAACCACGAACAACTAACCGTGCCTTGTTTCTAACAATAACTCCCGTCTCATCTTGCTTGTTTTGGAAAACCCATCTTGTATCTAGTGCTTTCTTTCCCTCTGGCAGTTCAACTAACTTCCACACTTTCAGCTTATCGAACTGATTCAACTCTTCGTGCATGGCATCCACCCAACTTGGTTCTTGAAGAGCCATTTCCACCGACTTTGGCTCAATCTGAGAGATGAAGCAAGAAAACAAACAACTGTTTATGTGTCCTGTCTGACTTCTGGTGGACACACCTGCTTCAAGAGAGCCGATGACATTCTCAATAGGATGATCTCGTTGGATTCTTGTCGGAATTGGCTGTTCGGGAACATCTCCAACAGGAGATAAGTTAGATAGATTTTCACCGACATCAGTGAGTGGATTCTTCCATCCAGAAGCTACCGTACTATGTGAGTACGAAGTGCTAGCAACGTATTCATTCAGAATGACCTCGGGAAACAAAGTGCTCCCGAAGATTTGACGAATAGGACTCTCCCCCTCGACTGCTGAATCATATATTGAAGAGTTTGGAATATGCATGGTTTCTGTAACTTCTTTCGGTTGGCTGACGGACTCAGGTGGTTTGTCATCAAGTGGTTCTATGACATCATCATCCAACAGAGGAGATATGTGAGATACTGCATGTGAGCCTTCTCTCTTAGTATATGCAATGGCACCACCCGAAGTTTTTGTGTTGATGACCGGAATTACATTGAATGGCTTGAAGAGTTCATTGTAATCGAACAGCTAATCCGGACCAACACGTGCATCAGTCTCGTTTTCTTCCAGCCAACGAACATTATAAGATTCAAGAATCTGTTTAGTTAACTTATTGTAGATTCTGTAGGCGGTGTGACCAGCATACCCGACAAAGTAACAATCATCAGCTTTGGCACCAAACTTCGGAGTAAACTCAAGATTCAGTAGAGTACACGGACAACCAAAAGCTCTGAAGTGTGCAACAGTAGGCTTATGACTATAAACAATCTCATACGAAGTTTTCATTTTTGATTTGTTGATTAACACCCGATTTTGAAAATAGCACGCCGTGTTGATGGCTTCAGCCCAGAAGAACAGAGGCAATTTAGAGTCACACAGCATGGTCCTTGCTGCCTCGATAAGAGTCATGTTTCTCCTTTCAGCCACACCATTCTATTGTGGTGTCCGAGCTAAGCTGTACTGACGAAGCACCCCCTTTTCTGAACAAAAATAATTCAATAAAGAATTCTTGAACTCCGTACCGTTGTCACAACGAATTCCTTTCAGCTGATTTTCCATCAGCACCACGAACCTCTTGATCAGCTCTGCAGTTTCACTCTTATTCGACAAGAAAAACACCCAAGTAAAACATGAGTAATCATCAGTGATAACCAAACAACAAGAGCTACGAGAAAGACATAAGACATGAACTGGACCAAAAAGATCCATATGCAATAGCTGAAAAACTGATGAGATGGTATTAATCAGTTTTGGCTTGTGAGATTTTTGATGATGCTTGCCCAGAGCACAGGCCACACATTTTTCAATGGTAACAAAATCTTTAACGGGTAATCCACGTACCAAATCATTTTTAGCAACACGATTCAGATTTTTCATATTAGCATAACCTAGACGATGATGCCAGAGCATTGCATTATGTTCAGACACTTTTGAGTACAAACAGGTTATTTCATCAGGAACATTTTTGTTCATGTCGATCACGTAAGCATTATATTTTCTTTGCGATCGAACAAGAATCCAGTCTTCAGGTATAATGATACCCGGTTTCAAAATCAAACACTCCCTTTTAGTAAAGTGAGTTGAAAACCCTTTATCATAGATTTGTGACACGCTTAACAAACTATGTTTCAGCTCTGGAACAAAATTAACATTCTCAAATTCAGAACACCGTTGCTTACAGTACCCTTCTGTGTGATCTTCCCTTTTTCTCCACCCGCAAAGGACACATACCCACCATTAAAAGTTTGAATGTCGTGTAGCTGGGAAATGTCTCCTGTCATGTGCCTGGAACAGCCACTATCAACATACCAAGGTCTGATGATATTCCTCCATAGCTGCTCCTACACAAAGTGCGGGATTAATTAGATTTTGGCACCCAGTCCATAGTGACACTGAGTACTCCTGACTTGTCTGTCCTGGTTACAGGCTACCATGACATATCTTCTCGATTATCTAGAATGGAAGAAGAAACCTTCTTTACTGGAGACTTAGGCATCCATTTATATTTACCATTGAAAGATTTAGTGTTGTTTGTACGAATGGATGGTTTAATCTCCAATTTGCGTGTAGAGGGAACAAATGAATTTGTTGTCCCGACAGGCCGAGGCTTAGAAATCGAGTTCGTTTTAGAAGTAGAAACATAGTTTCTATTCCTTTTACTAGACATGTTAGGCTTGGTCTGATGAGGACTAAACCTACCAGTTTTGTTCCTGTTCCAATCACCGTCAGAAGGATTTGCCTTGTGATACCAAAAATTTCGTCGATAGGTATCACGAGGCATATTCCTCTGGTAAAATCCATAATAAGGCACATATGGACGGTGTGGACAGTTTCTAGTAATATGACCAGGAACCCCACAGTTAAAACAAGTTTGACGTTTTACATAAAAGTCATTATGGTGAACCTTTTCTTTTAACCTATTTTGTGGGTTAGTACGTTTAGCTTGATATTTATTGTTTGACACATTGTTTGGCTCGAACCCCTTTTGTTCATTTGAGCATCCCTCTTTAATGAACTTGGGTGGTGAGCAATGTTTAGTTAAACTTTTATTTTTAGTTTTCTTATCAAGACCCACATCTTCATATTTCACAGTTTTAACAGAATCAACCACACAATTGTCTTTGCTCTTAACACCAGAGCCCACACAAACCGACGACATAACAGAATTCAAAACAGGCAGTTTTAAAGAAACATTAGAGTTAATGTCTTTATTAAACGAAACACAAGAGTCATCATCCTCATCAGTCCAATCCTCAATAACTACTTTCTCTGCACATGAAGTAAACACGTTAGAATCGTTCACTCCTGAAGTGGATACATCTGTATTCACAAGATCAGACTTGTCATTCTTATCTTGTTTACCGTACTTCATGCCCTGTACCTTTACTTCCTGTTCTTTGGTGACCGGAAGTTGAACATAGTTGTTATTGTAAGGTGGGGGTACCTGACTATAACCTATACCCCTACCTTCATTTTCTTTCCACCATAGCTGATTATCAATCATTGAACTAACTATTTTACTGGAACCCTCGAATTTTTTAAAATCAAGCTCAGCTCTTTCAAATTTAGTAGTTAAATTCAAAATGTCAATTTTGGAGGCTTCCAGTTTAGCGGTTAACTCAGCAATCTCCTGCTTGGCATCTAGGTGGTGACAACACTTTATGCTGAATTCAGATTTAAGCTTAGAAAAATCCTTTTGATTTGCTTCAATTTTATCTAAAAAGGCTTTTTCATTTTTCTTAAGTTTAAAGTTTTCAGATTTCACTCTCTCCATATCTCTAAGCAAGTTATCACTGTGGAGTTTGTATAAATTAATTTTATCAACACAATCTTGAGAACATGGTTGAAAATTTACCTCAGATGAGCTGGAAGAAGTGAAGGCCATGAACGCAAATTGAAGTTCCCTGATCTGCTCCTCAGCAGCATGTTCTTTCTCAGCTTTCTCAACGTGAGCATAATTGGCAGTCTAATTGCTAATGTTGAGAGCAGTCATTTGATTATCCCAAGAAAATTTTTGAGCCACCAAACCTCTTTCACCATTTCCCGAGCTCCCCCCAACTTCTTCTATAGCATCTCAGAGTATCCTTGTTAAAACCCACCTTCTGGTTGTTTGGCCTGTTCCAATTGTTCATTCCCGTTCTTTGAGTGAACTTCTTGGCCCGAAACACTGCCATGGCGATTTGCCAAGAGATATCCATTTCTTCAACATCATCTGGATGGATTTGATCAAGCTCAGCAGCAACAACAGGTTGAACCAAATCTCCAGCCAGGAATGCATTGTAGCAGTTCATGAATCCCACCATTAAAGCTATGTTCTCTTGAGTTTCCTTTGGGATAGAGGGAATCTAATTGGAATTCTGACTTGGAACAGCACCGGATGATTGAGATTGACTACTTTGAGCAGGTTTAGTGAAGAAGACTGGAGCTGGTTGAGATGGAAGGAGGACGGTTGGCTCTGAGTGGACTTAAACATTTGGAAGTTTCCTTGAGGTGGAAGTTGCTGAGTGGTTTTAAACATGGACAGGCTGTCTTGTGAGATGAGGGCATTGTTGGAAGCAACGTTGTAACCAGCAACACTGTAGGAGTTTGCATGGTTTATTGCACGTTGCTTGTCATCCATGTCACATGCTTTAATGATGGCCATCATCTCAGAGATAGACATCCTGTTGAGATCTTTAGTCTTCTTGAAACTGCAACATTCATATCCCAGCTTTTGGGCAATGAGTTCACCAACTTGTTGTTTATCTCGGATGTTGCTAGATAGATGCTTGCAGATCTCATCTCAGTCATAAGAGCAATGAATCTTTGAAGTTGCGTTTCCAGCGATTCTCCCAACACATGATTGAACATATTGAATTTCTGTCACAGCAAATCTTGGCGACTTCTCTTCATGTCTTCATTTCCTTCATATACTTCAATTAACGCCTCCCACAACTCCTTAGCAGATTAAGTTCTCTAAAACTTAAAGCAATCTCAGGTGAGAGAGCCATAGTTATGGTTGACAGGGCCCTTTCATCCTCTTCAACTTTAGCGAGATCATCATCATCATACATTGCAACAGGCTTCACAACAACTTCAGTTGAATTCTCACGTTGATACGTGATGATTTGGGGTCCCCTAACTATGCTTCTCCAGATCTTAGCATCTTTCATCTTAACATACTTCTCGAATCGAAATTTCCACTCACTGAATCCCTCATGCGACAGTATACGAGGCACACGAGTGGTCGTTCCCATTATGGAATCTAGTTCTTGATGAAGTGAGGCATTTGATGACACATTACTGTTGGTTAACTATTCCATTTTATCAAAACTTTATTAATCAGGTCCAACTAGGTTCTCGGTTCGGTTTCTGACCAAAAACAAACTTCAACCGAATACCACAAACTTCAACCGAAAACTACAAATGTTGACCGAAAACTGCAAGATTTGACCGATAATCACCGAGAACACTATTTCTTGACCGAAGACACTGATGTTACACCGAACACCCTTGTTTAGAGGCTGAGAACTGCCAAAATCACCCAAGAACTGAAATATGGAATAAGATTAGCAGCCAACTGAATTCCGTAAATTACGGGATTCAAATTTGTTTCCAGATTAGCCAAATCTCTATCCAAAATAAAACTCTTTTCTTCTCTGATTAGTGAACTCGCCGGAGAATCACCAAACACCACCAAATGAATAACTCTTGAATCCGTTGATATCACAATAACAAGCCTGAATAGGTCTAAGGCTCTGATACCAATTGTAAGTCACATGGAGGATCTTTCAATATGATATCAACTGATTTTAAATTATTGGTGCGGAAATCCAACACAAGATGATACAAGAATAATTATAAAGAACACCAAGGATTGCTTCAAAACACACGTTATGATTAACGTCGGGTGCTTAAGCACAATGTTTACAATACTCGTCTAATGTATCTATGATACTAGACGGCTAAAATCACACATTCGTCAACTCCCTAAACCCTATACAAGATATCTATAAATAGGGTAGCCAACATACCAACCAAACAAAAGCCCAAAGCCCACCGAGAACCAAAAGGTTCTCGGCTTACATAACACACCTAACCTAAGCCCCAAAATACAAGCATAAACCACAAAATATAGCCCAACATGACAAAACCGAAAACGCCTCAGTATTCAGAAATCAAATAATTGTTTAACTGCTTATTGCGTAACGAACGGATAATCAAACAGGTCTGGTTATGACCCAGATATCTCGGGGGAACATCTATAAGTGATATACATTTAATATAAGCTAATATATTAGTATTATGGCCTTAGTTCGATAGCAAACAAGTTAAACGAAAAGATGCTCATTTAACTACCCGCTATAGATGTACATGTGAAAGATAGTTACAAACCAAGCATTGTATCATCCGTTAAACCGAAAAACTTACCAAACACTTATTTGTAATGTTTTAAGCGATCCGTGAAAATATTTTTGAATTTTACAAATTTATAGTATGTTTTTATAAATTTATATAAAAAATAGCCGAAAAAACGCTCGTTTTCGCGATGTTAGTCGTACCCGATATGTTTTTCACGCCAAAAACCGAACCCGAACTAAATTTGGACTTGGCTTTTCATGTTTGGGCTTGTAACTTTAGTAATTTTTGGGCCAAAATGGGCCATGGGAGGCCCATGGATATTTCCGGCCGCAAGAATTAAACACCCCCCCCCCCCAAAGCGTCCATATTTTTTATATTAAATCCCAAAAGATATTTTAAACAACAAAATTAGTGAACATCATCTGCAGCTCTTTCTTATCCAGCAAACTTTCAAGAAAACCCTAGGTATTTTATTTATTTCATCATTTTTAACTTGTTTTAATTATGTTTAATATCATATAAACATGGTTTAATTGCCAAAAATCATTTCTAACCATGTAAAAATCCTAAAAATGGTCCATAAAAATGTTTTGCTCATACACATGGCTATGAACCTGGTTTGATAGTTTTTATGGGTATAAACACGGATTAAAGGGTTTAAACGGCGTTTTTACGGTTCAAAAGTTCGTCTTTATAACTTAGCCGAAACCCTAAGATAAGGGGCAGTTGTGTTGATGAAACTTGCTTGGTTTGGGATATAGGACTTGTATCTAGCTTTCATAGAAGCACAAGAACCCGAAAACTAAATTAGAATGGCGAAAACGAACCAAAACCGCTAAGGTAATACTGAATCACTCGATTACCGGCTGTTTAGGATTCGATTGTGATGTGCATATTGTTAGCTCATGAAATTTTTTAGGGACATCAGGGACTATATTATTGAGTCTCTGTTAAAATTTGGTAACTTTTCGATCATCCGAGAATATTTGGAGAATTTATTACCGAATTGGGACGTTTAATTGGGAAAAATAGTTAAAATGCTTCAAAAATTATGAAAATTTTTGGGGAACTCAGATTTGTTATATTAAGATCACATATGAAATTTGGGTGCATTTAGAAAAGTCTAAGTATGTTTTCTATATTTGCGTTCATATGAGTTTTTATAGTCGAATTTGGCACGAAAAGAATATTGAACAAGGTTGTTACATTCTGGAATTGATACAGATGGTTTTGAGATATAATTTGAACATCCAGGAATTTTTTTAAAATTTTTGGAAATCATTTGGGATAAACGGTCGATTTTCAGGGTAAATATAGCTGATAAAATGATTTTTATAAATAAATAAACCAGCAAATAATTCCAGAAATATTTTTATTAAAATATACATATTTTATTTGATAAGTGGCAAAATTTTCATAATTTAATGATTAACGGTTAATTAATTATGCTAATTTGAAAATTAAACAAAATTCAATTCTGATAAAAACCGGCAAGTTCGCGATTAACGAACCTGCTAGAATATCAAAACACCAAGAGTGATCAAAAATCATATTTTTGGATTAATTATGTAAAAACGAACCTTTTATGAGAAACCTGGACAATCCGGATAGATTGTGCACTTTTCTCCTCAAATCAAACTGAATAAACGGAAACGGGCCTCGTAGCGAATCCAGAACCCTAATGTGTGATCTTTCTTTATAACTTAATCATTTTATCGACCAACACATTTACCCAAGCTTACTTCTCCATAACTGTTTTCTGAACGCATAAACGAACAAGTTGGCCCAACTGGGAAAACGGGGAAACTGAGCCAAGTTCGGTTTTAAATATTAGACATTGAACAACATCACAATCTAAGCCTATTGACACTTTCTGGGCGTACCAGCTATACCCAGATTAAATACACAGCCCAGTTTAGTTTTGAGATTATAATAATATTAAAATATTAATATTATTATAATATTGACTATAGGAACTAGTGATAGAGAATCGAACAAACCGCGATCTGACACAGTGCCGATTATCAACTAAACAGTGAGTTTCATGACACCTCTCTTTAAACAGTTTTACAAACTTTTGGGGTGAAAAGCATGTTTGATTACATATACATATCTGAAACCTGTAATGATGTGAATTATCTAAGTGCTAACACACGAAAGTCCCCACTAACACAGTGATTAACTTCGAGCCGGTGGCTTGTGAAGAGTACTATTGGTTTGATAAACCCAAACGGAATTGGCCTGGTTGCCGTGTCACATAGCGTCGTTTGCACATGACCATATTTATACAAACAGGCTATGTAGTGTTAGACATAGCTACCGGAGCATGTTGTGGGCGGAAGGGGAGCCACAGTGGTTGATTGAGCGTGGGAAATGGATGCACGCAACACATACAGTCAAGGCTTCATTGTAGCTTAGCATAATTACATCATTTACATACATACATATTTATATCATAATTACAAGTGTTAACTTGTGAATATTCATAACTGCTTTCTTGAAACTCGTGAAACTCACCAACTCCAGTAGTTGACCCATTTTTAAATTGCTTTTCAGAATTACCAAAGTTTGAGTAAAGTGATTTCGTACTATCTATCGTGGAACGTGCTTGATGCTATGTGAATAGACGCAAGGTTATCAGTACGAATAGAATAGTTTAACGAACGTATTTTGTTGTAACACCTAGTTTGTAAACAAAGATAGATCAATGTAATATAATGTAAATTAGTTTGTAATGTTTCTTTATAAACAATGTTGTTGATACCAGAGGTGTCTGTTACATTCCCGTTTTACGCTTCGCATTGTTATAAGACCCCGAATCTCGGGAATCCTTCAGTTGGTAATCATATCCAAACTTCACAAAAATTTAAAACCAAACCAATTCATCTTATTAAAATCGTTTCAGAGTACTAAACAGCGGAATAAGTAATATCAAATTTCTCAAAACTAGGAAAATGTGATTTTAAACCCAAGGAAAGTCATTTATTTTAAAACTTGTTCAGAGTATAAATCAGCAGAAAAGTCATAATTGATCAAACAAGTTCCCAAAACTCGAGAGTTGTGCCCAAAAAATCAAATCTAAATGTATTTAAATAAAATTGAAAAGAACAATGTTCGTCAATGAAACTTTCCGACTAGATATGCCTTCAACAGTCCAAGTAGTCTCGAGCACGTCCAAGCGGTAAGCATCCTCCTCTAAACCTGAAACTCACACTAACATACATACAAAGTCAGCTTGAACTGAGTGAGTTCAAGTTTTAATAATTGACATTTAAATAAATCATTCCAAGAGTATAAATATAAAAACGGGATCTGGACAGTTAGGCCATAAGAAACAATAAGTAGTCCTACTTATATATCTATACAATTATATCCCTATGCTTAACATCAGGGTCGAGCACACGTACAACCCAAACACGTAATATCCAAGTAGTAACATCAGGGTCGAGCACATGTACAACCCAAACACGTAAATTCCATCTGATGGTGATCATGCCACACGAGCCTCCCCCCTTACAGGCTTTTCAGGGCCCGCCACAGGATTTAAGAACCTGAGTAGTATAATTTGGCCCGGCCAAGATCACCATCCGTCCGCATGCAAACACAAAGTAGGCATACACAACATCCTTAGTCGATAGCGACTAATTAACATTGCCAATTATTGACCATAAAGTAGCGCATGTATAAACATGCGTATATATATATATATCATTCCAAATATATCATAATGAAAGTGAGCCTATGGTCATAAAGTAGCCCAAGCGTATACATACATAAATATCATCTCAAGTCATGCTATGATACAAGTAAGCCCATATCCTTGAGCCTAAGCCATAAGTAATATATATAACCTTAAGGAATATATGTATATATAACCATAAACGAGTCTCAAATATCCTAAGTCATATAATATAATTCACACATATTTTCATGAACCCACAAACACACACAAGGCCATGTAGTACCATCCATTTAGTTTAAACGAGTAAAATCGAGTAAAGTTGAAATATGGTGTGTATGCTAGCCCAAAACTTGAAAAGAGTAAAAAAGGGCATCATGAACTCACCTGACACGAGGCACACAATCAGAACGGGCTAGAGGACCTTTAAGTACTCCCACAACTCAAAAGTCTGCCGGATTACGAACAATAATTACTAGCGGTACCGAATCGACTCGTTTATCCTACGAGGCGTTCTAATATGGTTTGATCTACCTAACGCCTCGACCTTGCCAAATTCATTTAAAACAGCCCCTGGGGCCTTATCTTTACCAAAACAACCCATAGTTACTCCCGAGAACAAAGAATTCCCAAATTACCCTCGGAAGCACTAGATGATACTAACACGCACGTTTAAGAGTTGTTTAGGCAATTAACATCCAACTGAGACCCATGTGGACCCAATATGATAAATTCACAGCCAACAAGTCCAAACAACGCTACACGAGTCAAATGGGTGGGTAACTCGCAAGCACAACGCACCGACTATTCAATAAACGCGAATGCGCGTTGTACCGACCCGTTTGAGTAACCGATAACCAATTCAGCCCCAGTACTTATAAAAATCACTTTCCAACAGCCCGTACATTTAACCGAAGCTATCCGAACTGAATTGGTCATCAGTTACTTCATCCCTCGCGTTAAACGCAATAAATCACTATTCTAGACAAGCGAAAACTAGTTTTCAATCTACAACTAGTTGACCAATCAAACGAACACCAATGCACATGATTTTAAAATATGTTATATGGGACATACCTAGGAAGATTGTGGTGCAAAAACCTTAGCCGGAACAGCCCTGAAACTGCCCAATTGGACAGCCACCCAGTAAGCCTAAAACAAGCGGTTTAACGACGAATAAACGAGCCATAAGGATGAATTAAGGTGAAAAAAAGTTGTAGACATTTAGTACCGACCTGGAATTAAACTTTCGGAGGCTGGATGGTTGTTGATTGCACAAAAAACGAGGAGGGGGGTTTGAGGGGCGCCGATCGGACCAAAGGTAATGGGGGTTAGGGTTTTATGTTTTTTATTATAATATAAAAATGTTACATTCTGACCCTTCTAAGTTGAGAGTTTCAACACTTGGATGAAAGTTAAGAAATCCAACTTATGGGAACGACTAGGAGGTCCCCGAAAATTTAGGACGAGTCCCGATAGAAAATAGAATCATACAAGGCATAAGCATCTTTTCTTTTCTCAACGAAATTTTACTGGCGTTACAAGTCTACCCTCCTTAAAATGGGATTCGTCCCCGAATCCCGCTATACAGGAACGCACGCAGATTGAGACAACTCCCACCCCTCTAATCATACACTGGACTGGTATAAATAGGACCTCTACTGAATGATAGCGTACTACGTTCTAGATAAACTATTTCACACAAAAGCTTTCAAGAGGAAGAGAAATAAGCGGTAATATTTTAACGAATAATACGAATACAAAGCATTACCTGAAACCGTGTTCGCGTCCTCCCTTGCCTCCTTCTTATAGATATTGAAGGCCCTAGCCTTAGCCCTTGGTTCGCCTTCCAACTTAACTTTAGAAGAATTTCCCCGCTAAGAACCTCCCACCTTATACTCAGTACATCGAGAGGCCAAATGACTAGACCCCTCACACCGGTAACATGTCAACGACGGGCACTCATAGTGGGGGTGTCCAGTCTCCCCACAACGAAAACAAGGGATAGTCCCAAGCCTACACTCCCCCCTATGCGGTTTCCCGCACTTTACGCATCTATCGCTATACCCTTTACTCTTACGATCCAACGTCTCCGTCCTCGCTTTCTTCCCAGCCGACACAGAATCATTGCCCCCGTAACACCAAGAGTGATCAAAAATCATATATTTGGATTAATTATATAAAATCGAACCTTTTATGAGAAACCTGGACAATCCGGAAAGATTATGCGCGTTTCTCCTCAAATCAAACTGAATAAACGGAAACGGGCCTCGTAGCGAATCCAAAACCCTAATGTGTGATCTTTCTTCATAACTTAATCATTTTATCGACCAACACATTTACCCAAGCTTACTTCCTCATAACTGTTTTCTGAACGCATAAACGAACAACTTGGCCCAGCTGGGAAAACGAGGAAACTGAGTCAAGTTCGGTTTTAAATATTAGCCATTGAACAACATCACAATCTAAGCCTATTGACACTTTCTGGGCGTACCTGCTATACCCAGATTAGATACACAACCCAGTTTAGTATTGAGATTATAATAATATTAAAATATTAATATTATTATAATATTGACTATAGGAACTAGTGATAGCGAATCGAACAAACCGCGAGCTGACACAATGCCGATTATCTACTAAACGGTGAGTTTCATGACCCCTCTGTTTAAACAGTTTTACGAACTTTTGGGGTGAAAAGCATGTTTGATTACATATACATATCTGAAACTTGTAATGATGTGAATTATCTAAGTGCTAACACAAGAAAGTCCCCACTAACACAGTGATTAACTTCGAGCCGGTGGCTTGTGTATAGTACTATTGGTTTGACAAACCCAAACGGAATCGGCCTGGTTGTCGTGTTACATAGCGCCATTTGCACATGACCATATTTATACAAACAGACTATGTAGTATTAGACATAGCTACCGAGGCATGTTGTGGGCGGAAGCGGAGCCACAGTGGTTGATTGAGCATGGAAAATGGATGCACGCAGCACATACAGTCAAGGCTTCATTGTAGCTTAGCATAATTACATCATTTACATACATACATATTTATATCATAATTACAAGTGTTAACTTGTGAATATTCATAACTGCTTTCTTGAAACTCGTGAAACTCACAAACTCCAGTAGTTGACCCATTTTTAAATTGCTTTTCAGAATTACCAAAGTTTGAGTAAAGTGATTTCGTACTATCTATCGTGGAACGTGTTTGATGCTATGTGAATAGACGCAAGGTTATCAGTACGAATAGAATAGTTTAACGAACGTATTTTGTTGTAACACCTAGTTTGTAAACAAAGATAGATCAATGTAATATAATGTAAATTACTTTGTAATGTTTCTTTATAAACAATGTTGTTGGTACCAGAGGTGTCTATTACATTCTCGTTTTACGCTTCCGCATTGTGGTAGTCGGGGTGTGACACAACCACTCCAACAATCATATGCCCAACCACCTGCCTCCACTCTCCCAACCCTACGAGCCTGCTATCATTGTGGTAGCCCAAATCATCTACGCAACGCATGCCCAAAACTCATTTATCAAATCCAAACCTACCCAAACCAAACCAATCAACTATAAGTATATCAAGCCCAAACCTTCCAACCACAAGCCCAAGTCAATCAAGCACAAGTCGATCAAGCCCAACCAATGCAAGCCCAACCCATCCAAGCTATTCAAACCTAATTGAACCAAACCGATCAAACCCAAGTAGGTCAAACCAGCCAAGGTACGCAAGGACGCATATACATCAACGCCAATGATTTTCAGCTAAGAAATCATGGCACCGGTCCACACTAACCCTTTTACGCAAGGACACACCTACCCTCGAGAAGACAAACGCTGCGAACAACTTTCTTTTTCTTTTTTCATTTGTAATTTTGTCTTTGTTCTTTCCATTTGAATAATGTCTTCATGTACACTAAATTTTCAATGGTATTGGTGAATTTATGTTTGCATTTGATTGATCTAATTTATTATTCCCACAAAGCACGACACACATTCCATACGATAAGATTTAGTTAACTCTTGAATTAATTCAATATAAAGGCCTATGACCGGTTAACCCTAAACGTAGGCGTTAGCGGGAACCGGGACCATGTTCATGGTTATCTAATAGAAACCGTAGTCACACTTTTTGCTGCCTATGACCGGTTTACTTTCAAACTGGGGCTATGTGAGACATAGCTATCTAATAGGAGCCTCATATACTTGTTAAAATTTCAAAGGATTTGATATCTTAATTGCGTTTTACCAATATCTCAATGTGGGCGTCCTAAACATTCTAACATTCTTGCGTCATTGTTTTACTTTTCCTAATTCTTTGATAGTTTTCTTATATTTATCATATGTTTTCGTGAAATTTATTCATGACCTCAAAGTTTCATGTATTTAAATTATGATGAATATTTTTCATTTACCGTAGTATCCTAACATCAAGATTTTTCTCTTGACCTTAATCCTTTTGTTAATTTATTTCATCTTTCAACCTTCTGTTTGGATAATCTTTAATTCTAGAATTTCGTTATTTGAATTTGTTCAATTATTTCGTTGGTTATTGTTAACTCTGACGTTACATTATTTATCTTAAGATTTGACCTCAAGGACTTATCTCGCTACTTTTGTTATCCTTATAGTTTATTGTTCTTGAATTAAAATTCTTCATATAAGAATTTATTTTATCCTAACCCACACAATGGGACGGATTATGTGGACCATCCGACGATAAAGGTAATTACGGGTCGACACGTAATTATTCAAGTCCTCGCATGGAAGACATAATAAGTACGTTGTGTGCAATAACTCGGAACCTAGAATGATCTTAGAAAGACGGGACAAATGCAGTATGATAAGGGCATGGTGGATACGCCGCTGGTACATCCTATATATAAGTGTACTTGCCATATTCCCATTTGTGGCGTCTTTCAGGTCATTCAAAGATCGACGTAATTGTTTTTATTTAAATATGTATATAAAATTCGTTAAAACAACTCCTTGTATTAGTGGGTTTCTTTTAAAATTATATTTTTATCTTAATTTCGGGACGAAATTTTCAAAAGTATGGAATGCTGTGACATTCGTCAATTTCGACTCGCATTTGTATTTGTAAACCCGACCCGATGGGTCGTTTCGGTGTATTATTGATCATTTAATAAAGCATTCCCGACATTTATGTTCAAATGTCGTTCATTTATTATTACGTTCCATTACTCGAGGCTTATCGATAACCCGCTTAAACGCGTAAATAATCCAAAACCGAAAACTATATAATTTAATTATAAAGTTTAAAGTTGAAAGTGTAAACCGTATTAACTTAAAAAGAATTAAATTACATTTAAAAGGTTTAAGAAACTCCAGGGACCAAAAATGAAAATTATTTAAATTATATTAATATTATATAAAACCCAGCCCTACCCCCTTCCCCTTCTTTCCGGCGAAGAACCCGGCCGCCGATAGGACTTTTCCGGCGACCTTAATAACACACCAAAACGCCAAATTAACGGCCAATAAAGGTTCCAACGTTCATCTCCACTAACGGTTAACCATAAACAACCTTTAAAACGAATAATAACATCATGTAACGGCCTAATTAATTCACTCCAATGGTCGGAAAACGGCTAGTAACCCATTAACAACAATAAATCCTCCAACGGCTCGATTTACACTATAAATAGATCACGCTTCTTCATACAAACTTGCTCATAACACCTTATATCTCTAAATCACACTCCATAATCCCAATTAATCCGTCCAAGGTTCGGTTCCGGCCAAGTCGCGTTCAACATCAATTAAGTCCAATTCCAGGTAATCAACATAGGGCTTTTGTTTGTTTATATCAGTTTAATGAAACCCCTAACTAAAATCGATCGAACATGGAATGGATTAACTGAAATTTAATCTTGGTTTCATGAGGTTAGGGATGAACTTGATAGTTTATATAAATATAATACTTCTTATTCTTAAACTGAATGAAGGCTTAGTGTAGCCGGTTAAGTGATGTGTATATGGGAATGAGGACTCGGGTTCGAAACCCCGGGTCTGCATGTTTCTTTTTGAACCTTTTCTTTTTCAGCATTTAATACATTTATATATATATATATATATATATATATATATATATATATATATATATTGTTAATAAATCAATTAAAAATCATAATAAAGTAAATAAAATCATTTTAAATTAAATAAAAATTTTTATAAAATAAGTTAAATAAAAACTCATCATTTCCTATATAAAAACCATTAATAAAAATGTGTTTCATTAATATTAATTCGTTAATGATAACTATTAAAATTCATTAGATATCGTTAGAAAATCATAAAGCTTGGTAACTTTTAAATCCGGGACTTATAATTTATCATAATTCTCATAATTTCGTTAAAATATTAAAATAATATTAGAAAGGTTATTAAAACATAAAATATTATTAAAGTAATCAAAGACTTTTAAAATTTAAAAATTATAATAAAATAATAATTAATTCCCAATAAATTTATACAATAATCAACCTTATTAATCCCATTAAATCGTCGTTAAACACTCGTTCTATTTTACTTATAGCTCGTGAGGTTCAACTGATTCGATTCACTTGACGCTTTTTGGCTTTTTACTTGTTACTCTATATCAAAGGTGAGTTTTCATAACCCCTTTTTACTTTTACACGTTTTGGGGTGTAGCACGTCCAAACTTGGTTTTCTTGTGTCAAACTAAAATTCACATTCGTGTCTTGTATGTATTTGTTTTGTATCATATTGCTTGTAAACTATGTGAGTATGTGCTAGTTGTTTACTATTTTTTGTTGGTGGATACGCATACTCATAGTGGGAGGGTCCGACGGGACGTGCCTGCACTATCCATTTGTTAATGGCGGTATCATACACATAATCATAGTGGGAGGGTCTGACAGGACGTACCTGCGCCGTCCATTTGTTAATGGCGGTATCATACACATACTCATAGTGGGAGGGTCTGACGGGACGTACCTGCGCCGTCCATTTGTTAATGGCGGTATCATTATCATATTCTATACTCCAAGTAGCTCGGCGAAAGGAGGTTCCTTAGTAGATTTGACTTATGTCAAGCGAACAGGAATATCATGTATTTACTTTTCTTTCGCTATATGATTGAGACTATACATCTTGACTTGTGAATTTTACACTTTTCGTATTATATATATGCAAAACTTTATGAATTCTCATCAACATTATTGTTGACAAATTTAATAATTTTAAACGTGCTGCAAGTTGAAGTCTAAGGATTGCAGAATAGATTAGTTGGACCATTAGGGTATTAGAAATACAACATAATGAAATTCAATGTTTATCGTATTGTTACTTGATTGTGTATTTGTGATGTATTGAAATGAAATAAATATAATTATCGTCGCTTTAATAGCGATTACGAGCTTATGAGTGATCTGTACGTCACACCCGGGCGTATTCCGCTTTAGCCGGGGTGTTACAGCCTTCAACTGTCCGAGTAGTCTCGAGCACGTCCAAGCGGTAGTTTCTTACCTCTCAACGTGCAAATCAATCAAACATACACACAAAGTCAGCTAGAGCTGAGTGAGTTCAAGTTTTCATAAACAATATTCATACTTTATTTCAAAGTTATAGCTCTAAAATAGTAGAGAGAATAATAATAAAATAAATAAATATATTTCACCAAATAATACATTCATGGTCGAACACGCGTACACAGGCCTCTCCACCACGAGTCAAGACTCGAGTAATATATTTGACCCGGACACGGTAAGACCTAAGCACGTGACACGAGCCTCTCCACTACGAGTCAAACCCGAGTAATATATTTGACTCGGTCACGGCTTACACATCCACACACGTGATACGGGCCTCTTCACCACGAATATAAGCCGAGTAATATATTTGACCCGATCCCGGTTTAACATACAACGGGCCTCTTCACCACGGGATTTTAAAACCCAAGTAATATATTTGACCCGCCAAAATGATGATCACGCCACACGGCCCTCTTCACCACGGGATTTGAAAATCCGAGTAATATATTTGACCCAGCCGTAATCACCATGCACACATACATCAATAAGCCTACTCACATCATTCTTAGTCACAAGGAACTAAATAACATCAACAATTTTAGGCTATAAGATAACACATGCTCATACATATATATATATATATATATATATATATATATATGTATAATCCCAAAATATACCATATCACAAGTAAGCCATCCTTAGTCACTAAGGACTAACCAACATCACTAATCATAGGCCATAGCGTAACACATGTGTAAACATACATATATAACACCCTAAGATATACCATAATACAAGTAAGCCTATGGGCTATAAGGTAACACATGTGTATACATATATAAATATCATCCCAAGATATACCATGACACAAGTAAGCCAACGCAAGATCATTTAAACGGTTTATTGAGTAAAATTAGTTAGATGTGTATGCTAGCCCAAAACTTGAAAAGAGTGAAAAGGGGCATCATGAACTCACCTAATACAAGGCACGAAATCGCCACGAGCTAGAGAACCTCTAAGTACTCCCACAAATCAAACGCCTATCGGATTACGAACAATAATTACTAACGGGCCGAATCAACTCGTTTATCCTACGAAGCGTTCTAGCATGATTTGATTTACCTAAAGCCTCGGCCTTACCAAGTTCAATTACAACAGCCCCCAGGGCCTTGTATTTACCAAAACCTCCCTTAGCTAATCCTAGTGACAAAGGATTCCTCAAAAAATACCCCCGGATGTTGCTAGTTGAACGATTATGCGCGTTTATGAGTCGTTTAGCCCTTAACAACCAACTCAGCCCCGTGTGGACCAAAATTAATAAAATCACAGCCAACAAGTCAACACAACACTACACGAGTTGGATGGGTCGGTAATTCACAAGCACAACGCATAAACTACCAATAAACGCGAATTTGCGTTGTACCGACCCGTTTGAGTAACCGACAACCAATTCAGCCCCAATACTTAGAAAAAATAATTTTTCAACAGCCCGTACATCAAACCAAAGCTACCCGAACTGAATTGGTCGTTAATTACTTCAACCCTCGCGTTAAACGCACCAATTCGCTATTCTAGACAACCGAATACTAGCTTTCAAACTATCACTAGTTGACCCATCAAACGAACACCAATGCTCACGATATCAAAGTATGTTATACTATACATACCTACGAAGATTTTGGAGCTAAAACCTCAATCAAAACAGTCCCGAAAAGAACACAATTGGACAGCCACCGGTTAAGCCTAAAACGAACGTATCGATCAATAACGAGTATAACATACAGATTTTAGCATGCAAAGATGTATTTTATTACCTATGAAAACCATAGAATTAAATTATGAAATATTTACCAGAGTTGCATAAATTTCTTAGTTTATAAAAATATTTTTATTATATTTTTCTAGTGGACAAAAAAATCATAAAAATTCCTCCAACACAGAAGGGTACGTGCAACTATTTCAGTGTGCAACAAAAGTGTTTTATTTTTTTAAAAATAATTACCAAACCAAACTAAACGATTCCAATTAGGTTGTAATATTAACTCAAAATATGAACTTTTAGAAGTTGAATCAACCAATTTGGAATTGTCAAAAAATAGTATGATGTCGGGAAGACAGACCAGAATCCGTCATCCCGCATCAGCTTTGACACACGTTTTTATAAAATCATAAAAACCATTCAAATCTCGTCCAAAAATTACAAATTATACCTTTCTAGAAACTATACTCAAAGTAGAACATCATGGAATCAAGAATCGATCAAAATCAATCAATTTTCATCGAGTTACAGACCAAACAATAAATGAGTACGAATCTGTCAAAAACTGTTTTAATCAAAACTCAAACCCTAACATGATTTTGACAACTCTATGGTTCAATAAAAGATTTAATGGTGAAAAACACTATCCTTGATGTAGTACTAACCTGGAATTAGTCGATTATGGTATGATTATTGCTGGAACTTGAAAATAAAATGATGGTGGTGATGGTGGGAATCATCGATCGCAAGAATGGAGAGGGGCAGCCTAGGTTTTTTTTATTATTATTGTTTATTTTTAATTAATGGCAACTTACAATATTAGTCCTCCTATTTGCAATGTGTGGTGATTTATCCCCAAAGATGATTTAAAATAGCTTTTAAAAAAATTACTCCGAGACCCCTTACCAAAAAGATTATACCTCGTCAATTAAACAAACTTTTACAGACGCTACTACCGATTAACGAAAATTTCCAGGCGTTAACAGTTTTCCAACATTACATAACCAAACAACCACAAGTCTTGAATATCATGACATAACAAACCTTTAAATACCAAAACCATTGAAGAAAAATCATGAAATTGTTATAACACTACCACAATCCTTGCCAATAATCCACAAATACCATCAAATATTACTAAACTTCATCTAAATCAAAATGATAACAAAGTGCTTAGCTCATTATGAGCTCAAGAATAGCATACAAGCTTGAAAAGATAACAAAATTCATAGTAAAATCAAGAAGAATCAAAACAAGAATCCAAGCTAGATGATGTAGATGATAGATGACGCGTCTCTTAGTGTTGGAATCCTTCAAAGTGCTTGCAATTAGATGGAAATCACCAAGGTTTAGAAGTTAACAATGGTTCAAAACTCCTTGGGACTCCCCTCTTCTTTCTAGACGCTGGGTTGTTTATATGGGTAAAAGAGACATGGTCATGTCTTGAGCAGGACATGATCATGTTTTAGTAGATATAGATCTGAAATGCTCATTGATTCTTCGATATCCAAGTAAACTATTCCCTGCTGATTGAAGTTACTAGACATGGGAATACAACTGGACATAAACTAGATTTTGTAAACACAGATTTCTAAAGAAAAAAGGCAGGGAACGACTTTCTCTTTTGAAGGCACGGTTCAAATTAAATTAGATATGTAGAAAGGAGTGGCATAATGATGTCGTTACAAAGACATGGTCATGTGTGAATAGATGTGTATTTTTAGTAAAAGGATTATGACATGGTCATGCTTGTTTATTAACATGATTATGCTTTGCATACTTGGACTCAACTTTTCCACATTATTCCTCCAAAATGCTCATTATTCTGCACCAGCCCCTGAAAATTCACAAATAAATAAGTAAGTATATAATCTCATGATAGTTCCAATAAATATGCATGACATGGGGATAACTCAAGCAATAGATATGTGTAATTTTAATCATATTAGTCCACTATCATATTTACATTACTAGGTTAGTGTCCCATGTAACACACGAGTGAAAAATATAGAAAACGTCGAATATACATATATAAATTATGAAATGAACATTATAATTGTATATATAAATTATAAGGTATTACATAATGAATATTAATGAATGAGTAATTGCATATTTCCTAAAATACATAGATTAGTAAAAATAATTTGTATTTGTATTTAAAAAAATAAAAATGAAAGGTCGTAAATCTAGGATAAGGTTAGAATACAAAGGGCCACAAAAATGAGAAGTGTGAGAAACAATCTAGTTCATTAATATTTTATTTGAATGGTTGTGATTAATTTAAGACCAAAAAAATAATGAAAAGGACATAAAAGTAATAACTCGCATTTGCTGACTTTATCTTTCCAAAATCAAGTCACAAGTCAAGTCCCTAATCATTTTAAAAGTTTATAACTTTTTCATATGACAATTTTTAAGAAAAAAAAAATTACCATAATAACAAGCGTTTTTTTATCTTTAATACGAGTATCATATTATTATATAAAATAAAAAATTAGTGGGTTTTTTATACATTATGTTATTGATTGGTCATTGTGTTTTCTAATTGAGTTTTTGTCACACCCTAACCTACGACGAAATATGCCGGGGCGCGACGTAATTGTATCATAGCTCAAAGACACTAATAATAATAAGTGTCGATATCTAAATTTATTATTCATATCAATTGTACACAAACAATTCAACACTTAAAAGAATTTGATACAACATTTAATCTTTATAAATTTTAGCCTAAAGTCCAAGTCTATGTCTTCACTTCATATAACTTCTTATAACAACCTGCACTATGTGTTAAAATAATTTGTTAACAACACATGTTGAGTGAGTAATTCACACTTTGGTGTAAATATAATAATATTAGTATGAGAAATAAACAATTCCTTGCGTATGTGAATAGTATAAATTAATATAAACAAGTATAAGTGTCTTTTCAATCATGCCACTAGAATACGGACATGTCTACTAGGACGAATTCGCAACCAATAACAACATAAAATAAAAAGTAACAAAAGTGTCTTTTCGAACATGCCACTAGATTCGGACATGTTTACTCGGATGGCGTATGATCATACTATGAGGATGAGGATGAGATACCAACCAACCATAAAGCAGTAAACACATATTTCATATAGCAATCAACAATTAATCGAGAATCATCACAACCACGCAATTAATAGAATTGTGTTTGAGCAAATAATATTATAATAATAGTTTCTAGTACGCATAATGCCATCAAAACAAAAATAGAGAAAAAAAAAAGAGAGCGTGATTACTCACTTGGAAAATAAGTGCGTAAAGATAAAAGAGGGAGACGGTTTAAGCAAGTGAACCGAATGCGAGCGATCCAAGACTTTGCGTGTTTCTTTAAAGAACTCCTTGAACTTTAAATATCCCGATTACGGAAACACTTGATCTTTAGTTGCCCCTTAAGCAATAAATAGATGACGAGTAGCAAAACCTATAGAATTCTAGAACGATAAATAGATGTTGCGAAATGGAACCTATAATAATGGATGTGATAAGGAATTTAAATAAAACAATATATTTTTCCTTTCTTTTTAAACCTTATCATCTTATAAAAGTTGATAAAATAACTACAAAAAATATATTAAAAGAAACACCCTGTTTTGTTAATTTAGTTTCTACATAAGTTTGAAAAAGAATAAAAAAATGTTTTTATATATAATTGCTTTCTATCATAACTGTATTATTTATTTAGTTAATTAAAATAGACATAAGTGCATCATATCATAAATTATGTGAGTTAATAAAAAGATTTCTCTATCCAAGTATTTGTTCTGTTCATCGATCAGATAAAAAAAAGTATATATATATATATATATATTAAACAGAGAACTTGTAACGCCCGTAAATTTCGTTAATCAGCTCGATCGTTTATAAATGTTTGTCAAAAAGCCGGGGTTTCGTCTTTCTAAATTAGAGACTTGTAATACGTTTTAAAGTCCATTTATCTATCCTTTTGCTCAAGACATCACCTCTTATAACTTAAAGTGTTAGATTAGTATGTAGCACCCGGCATTTTCGTTTAACGACACGCACGTTGTAGAGTTTGTATATTTATCGGGTTTGACCCGGCATTCTTCGGGGACCTCCTTGTCATTATCGTAAGTTAAATTATTTAACCTTTCATCCAAGCTATCACATTTTTCATGTTTGAGGGACTGGAGTGTAATTGCTTATTATAACAATAAAACCCTAGCCTACTTCTCATTCCTTCCCTTCCTGTTCCGATCGGCGCCCACATTGCAGCCTCCATCCTCGATTTTCGTGCTGGTTCCAGCCATTCTCCGGCCTCCCAAGACTAATTCAAGGTCGATTCTATCTTAGTATAACTCTTTTTCACCATTAAACCCTTTGTTGAACACGTTAGGGTTGAGTTTTGATGATAACAGTTTGCTGACAGATTCGTATTCGTTTGTTGTAGGGTCTGTAACGCCATGATAACCCATTGTTTTTGATCGATTCTTATTTCCATGATGTTCTACTTTGAGTCTAGTTTCCAGAAAGGTATAATACGTAATTTTTGGACGAGATTTGAATACTTTTTATGATTTATAAAATCGAGTGTCAAAGCTGATGCGGGATGACGGATTCTGGTCTGTCTTCCCGACATCATAAATCTTTTTCAACAAGTCCAAATTAGTTGGTTCCACTACTGAAACTTAATATTTTGAGTTAAGAATCAAACCCAATTGGAATCGTTTAATTTGGTTCGGTAATGAATTTTATAAAAATAAAACCATTTTGCTGCGCACTGAAATAGCTGCACGTACCTTGCTTTGTTAGAGGAATTTTTATAATTTTTGTGTCCACTAGAAAAATATAATAAAAATATTTTTATAAACCTAAGACATTTATGAAAGTCTGGTAAAAATTTAATAATTTATTTCAAAGCTTATCCTATGTAATTAAATGCGTCTTCGCATGCTAAAATCTGCATGTTATATTAATTATTGATCGATAAGTTCGTTTTAGGCTTAACCGGTGGCTGCCCTTTCTCGCATCTTTCGAGGCTGTTATAATTGAAGTTCGTGCTTCATCATCTTCATAGGTATGTCTAGTTTAATATACTTTAGTATCATGAGTTTTGGCATTCGTTAGGTTGGTCAACTGTTGATGAAGTGAAAACTAGGTTTCGGTTGTCTAGTTTGTCAATTGTTGCGTCTAGCGCGTTGTTTGAGGGAATTAACAACCAATTCGGATTTTGTAGCCTCGGTATGATTTTTTGGCTGTGAAAAACTATATTTTTATGTTATTGGGGCTGAATTGGTTGTCGGTTACTCAAACGGGTCGGTACGGCGCAAATTCGCGTTTATTGGTAATTTGTGCATCGTGCTTGCGAATTACCGACCCATCCAACTCGTGTAGCGTCGTGTGGACTTGTTGGCTGTGATTTTACTAAATTTGGTCCACACGGGGCTGAGTCGGTATCTAAGTGCATAAACAACCCGTTAACGCGCGTATTCGATAAAATCAACAACTTTCGGGGGTAAATTGGGAACCCTTTGTCCCCGGGATTAACTAAGGGTGGTTTTGGTAAATACATGGCCTCGGGGGCTGATGTAATTGAATTTGGTAATGTCAAGGCTTTCGGTCAATCAAATCATGTTAGAACGTCTCGTAGGATAAACGAGTCGGTACGTTTAGTTAGTAATCTTTGTGTGCAATCCGACAGGCTTATAAACTGTGGATTGGCTTTGAAGTTCTCAAACTCTTTGGTGTTTGTGTGGCTTGTTTCAGGTGAGTTCATGATGCACTTTTTACTCTTTTCAAGTTTTAGGCTAGCATGCACACCGTAATACAATTTTATACGATTTTACTCGTTACAACCATTTGGATGGTATTACATAGCCTTATTCATATTTGTGCATTTATGAAACTATTTGTGAACTATATTTTATGCCTTAGGATATTGTAGACTCGTTTATGGTCTTATATTCCTTAAGGTTATACATATTACTTGTGGTCTAGGCTCGAGGTTGCTATTAGGCCAAGTACTAATTCCTAGTATTAAACGATTTTTCCTGAGGAAATGTTTTAAACGATTTTACATAAGCTTGTTAGTATTGGTAGGCCTCGGAATGTTAAAGAATGTGTGTATGTATATATATATTATAGAATGGCCAATATTTGGCGAATGTTGTAGTCGTCTCGACTACTGAACGTTGCGTATGCCTACTTTGTGTTTGCATGCGCTGAATGTTACGTGTTTGGGTTGTACGTGTGCTCGGCCCTGAATGTTATTATTGAATGGTGATCTTGGCCGGGCCAAACTATACGACTCAGATTCTTAAATCCTGTGGCGGGCCCTGAAAAGCCCATGAGGGGGGAGGCTCGTGTGGCATGATCAACATCGGATGTTACGTGTTTAGGTTGTACGTGTGCTCGGCCCTGAATGTTATTATTGAATGTTATATATATATATATATATATATATATATATATATATATATATATATTTATATATATAGGAATGCACGTATAGAGATGTTCATACGTAAGGATGATTATTTATTCAATTTGATGACCTAACTGATGTATATCCGTTTACAGTTTTAAAACCGTTAGAATGATTATTAAGACTTTTGTTATAAATATATGGATGTACTTAGATGTCTAAGTACGAATACTTAGTGTTGATGATGGCCTAACTGTTCGTACCCCGTATTTTATATTTAAACTCTTGGAATGTTTTATAATCCCGTTTTTATATATAAACTCTTGGAATGTTTTATAATCCCGTTTTTATATTTAAACTCTTGGAATGTTTTATAATCCCGTTTTTATATTTAAACCCTTGGAATGATTTATTTAAATGTCTATTATTAAAACTTAAACTCACTCAGCTCAAGCTGACTTTGTGTGTATGTTAGTGTGAGTTTCAGGTTTAGAGGAGGATGCTTACCGCTTGGACGTGCTCGAGACTACTTGGACGGTTGAAGGCATACTAGTCGGAGATTAATACCCAAACTGTTTTCTTTTCATTTATTACTTTAAATATTTAAATTATGGTTTTGGGAACTTGGTTTTAGTACTTGTGATTTTCCGCTGTTTATTACTCTGAAACGATTTTTAATAAGATGAAATTGTTTGACCTTAAATTTTTGAGAATTTTTTAATATGATTACCAACTGTAAGATTCCCGGGATCCGGGGTCTTAAACATATTATATATGAAGAAATATTTGTCCAAAACTTAATTATGTAATCATGGAATATCAATGTACGTAAAAACAAATTGATGGGTTTCGCTTTATGGAAATAAAATAAATATAATACAACATAACCAAAACCAGAACTAGACGATGCTCACCTCCCTTGACCAACCCAAATTCATTTTCAAAATTCGTTTTTGTTCGTTTCAGCTTATATAAAAAAAACATCAGCTATCAGTTGGAATTAAGTACGAGAAGAATGGCCATAGTTTTACCTCATATGATGTTCGAATTCGATGAATGGCGGTCCGCAGGAAAATCTAGAGGCGGTGACGGAACTTTGCTAGCATGGAGGACGGGAGGTTGCTATTTTGAGAAGGGAGGAGGGTTCGAGTGGGTTGTGCTTTTAAAACGAAAAAAAAAACATATGTATTTATAGGGTTGCTAACGCGGTTAATATTTTTGGAAAACCCAAGATTTTCACGGGCTAAATCGGTGTTAACAACATGAAATTAGAGTTTGAAAATGCGTGTCTTGCTCATTTAGAAATTTCGAGTTGACTGGTGTAATCAATTGGCTGTTTTGGAATTAATTAAGTATTAAAAATCTTGTCGGAAAACACGTATCGACCACAAGAATTGGCGCTGGAGAAATGTGGGAAGTAAACATGATAAAGATTCTAGAATAAAAATCAAGTTTGTGTATTTGTCACAATTGACCCTCCAAATTTATACTATAACAAAACTATGATTTACATATTATCTATTCTATAAAAACTATATTTTTATTTTATTTTCTTTTATTGATTCATTAAATACATTTTTTTAAATCGACTAGTGATCTCAATATTCAATAACTCATTTGAAACATATGAATTAAGGGTCTCGAAAAAAAATAAAAAAATATGGGTCATAAATGAAATGAATTTTAATATTTTCGTTTATAAATATGGATCCGAAATATATCAAAATTTTAAAACAAGTCGGATATCGGGTCCGAAAATTGATGAATGTTACAGTTTTCTATGCATTGTGTTAAAGGTTCTGGTCATTATGTTTTTCAGTTGTTACTCGTATTAAAGATAAAAATTAAAACAAAAATCATGTTATTGTGTCATTTTTTCCCTTCATTGTGTCTTTCTGCCCATCATATTTTTTGCTCGTCATTATATCTTTCTACTCATCATTCTGTTTAGTCATTGTGTATTACATTCATTGCCTTTTGTTCGAGATCGACATCCGGCATTCACTTAATTTGAGAAAAAGAGTATTAGATTCATTGTGTATTACATTCAGGTTATTGTGTAATATGTATTTTCCAATGTGTTTTACGTTTTCAGTTCATTGTGTAATATTTATTCACCATTCTGTTTTTATGTTTTAAGTTTTATGTATTCAATAATTTGTTATTATTTTATCATTATATTTACATATTAAGATTTCACAACGGTGTTATTAGCATTAGAAAAACACGCAATGATGAGTAGAAAGGCATAATGATGAAAAATGACATAGTGCTAGGTAGAAAGACACAATGATGAAAAAGACACAATGGCACGTAGAAAGACACGATGACGTAATTTTTGTTTTAATTTTATATAGCAAAGTCATACTTGTATTAAAGATAAAAAAATGATTGTTATTATGGTGTTTTTTTTTGTAAATATCATATGAAAAAGTTATGGACGTTTTACAACAAGGGGGAATTGACATGTGCCGCCGCCTTGCATGTGGAGAAAGAAAATATGTGTTATTACTTTCATGCCCTTATCACTTTGGTTCCCACTTGACACATACCAATTAATTATGGTTTCTCAAACTTTTTATTTTTGTGAGCCTTTGTAGAATAACTCAACCCTGTAAAATTTTAAAAGAAAAGCAACTTAGTTTAGTTGATAAGCTACTAACATTTTAAAAGCAAGGTAGTGAGTTCGATTCTCATCAATAACATATTTTTCATTTTAACAAATTTAATTAAACCAAAATAGATAATAAAGTGGAATTTGTTAAATTAGAAACTTGTAAACTTGGCATCCGATGTGGAGGGCCAAGTTGAAGGTCATGTGGACAAAAGGTTTTCTTTTAATAGTATAGTTAGATTGTTCGATTAAAGCACCCCTATCAAATACAAAGGTAATTTTCTTTGTTGATTACTTTAAAATATTTAAATTATATTATTATGTAAAAAATTAAGAGCCTATACTTGTTGAAAGTTTTATCATTTCAAAATAAGTTTTACATCAATCGACTCGTATCCTTCTCTAGAACAAAAGCCCTAAAACATTAGTTTGTAATTCGAATAAAACTTAACATCGTTAAGTATTTTTATCGAAGGTCCAACAAGAAAAAATTAACAGATGGGACCACTAGCAGGAATATTCTTAGTTTAGATTGTTATTGGCCAACCGAACAAAGGTAAGATTATTAAAATCCAATTTGTCGGTAGTAAATATATCCGCTACTTGAATCTTGGTTGATATGAACTTAGTATGTAGTTTACCGGAGCAATAAGTTATCGAAATCAATATGTTTTACCCCTTTATGAAAAACTGGAATTGAGTCATGACTAAGGCAATTTTATTGATTTCACGTGGTAAAGCATGAATTTCAAGTAGAAGATGAGTAACCTAAATGATTTCAGCAGCAGCTTTCGCCATGGCCGGGCATTCAGATTCACAACTAGACCAGGAAAGAGTGGGTTGTTTCTTTGCACTCCAAGACACCGTATTACCACCTAGGAAAATTGAATACCCATAAGTTAAACGACGGGTCCCAAGAAAATGAGCCAAATGCGTATCAAGATAGCCTAGAATTGAGTTTCGATGTGGTTTGCAAATGTAAGACAAAAGCAGAGAGTGTCTTTAAGATAACTTAAGATCCACTTAACATACTGAAAATCTGCATCAATGGGAACATGAAGAAATTGACTAACTTGGTCAACTGCATACAATAGGTTAGGCCTAGTGATGGCTAAGCACTAATAATGAGGGATAGAGATTTGGACCGTGAAACGACTGTCCATGTGATGTAAATGCTTCATGTGGAGTGAGTTGAGTAGACACCGTTTTGAATCAAGTAGGCCTACCCAGATGAGAATATCATAGGCATACTTTGATTTACTAAGAAAAAGACCATCATCAATATAAGCAACCTCTAAGCCAAGAAAATAACCAAGATCATCAAGACTATTGATAGCAAATTCAAGGGTGAGACAAGAAACAAAGAAACTAATTGGCTCTTCTTGATTTCTGGTGAGAATGAGATCATCCACATAAATAAGTACATGATACACAAGTCCTTTTTAAAAACAAATAAGGATGCGTTAGTCCTATTGCAAGTGAACATGTTGGCAAGCAAGACTGAACACAGACGATGATATGAAACCCTAGGATACTATTTTGGGCCATACAATGCTTTAGATAACTTAAAAACATGATCTAGATATTGTAGACCTGTATAACCGTACGGGCTTCCAACTTCCACTTTTTCAGGCAATGATATAAATTTAATCCTCCAACTAATTTTATTAATTGTTTTAAATGAAAAATGTGGGCATACTTCAACATTGGGTTTTCTGTTAGAATTGGGCTTCTAAATTGGATAAGAGAATAGTATTTGGTTTTGGTTGTCAAATTTGAGTAAATTAATTTTTATATTAGATTTAATTGTGATAAATTATTTATATTATATTTATATTTGTAAATATATAATTTTATATTTTAAATTTTATTGCAGTCCATCTTGAGATTAAACGTGGGGTCGTTAACTCGTTCTCAATATTCTAGAAGAGTCGGCGTCAAACGTTCTTTGGGACAGCTCGGATCTTAACATGTATGTAATAAAAAGAAATAAAGGGGACGAACGACCGCTAGGCCTAAGCACTAGTCTAGTCGTCTGCTCTACCTCTACTCTAAGGACTATGATGTTTAGCATTGTGTCCACTTACATATACACGTAACATGTAAGTTGTACCTGACATGACGAATAAAATTAGGTCACATACTAGTGGATATAAATCAAATTTTATAGTAGCATTAACATATGATACAAAATAAATGCTATTATATACCGCAAAGCTTAATGCCTACGATATATTCTAGTATATGCATATAAATTACCAACTTTATGTTTTGAAACACATTTAGGCATCCTAAAAATATGTTATATTGGATAAAACTTTATGTTCAACATTAGGTACTATATATGCGAATAGAAAGAGAAGTATCATGACATAAAGAAGTGGTACTAGATTTTCTATTATGTTTGAAACACATTAGGTATCCTAAAAATGTTATATTGGATAAAACCTTATGTTTAACAGTAGGTACTATATCTAAGAAAAGAAAGAGAACTATCATAATATAAAGATGTGGTACTAGATTTATAAGAACGAGATTTAGGCATCCATAAATGAATTCTACTGCCTAATAAAAATTGTAATGTCGCAAAAAAAGATGATTGAATAATATCGTAACACTTATCTCGTTTTTAAGTTTGTAGCACACTTTCTCAACACTAATTTTCGGGACCATAAAACATTTAAAACTAAAAATATGCATGAAAAAATGAACAAGAAAATGATATCAAGGTTCTAAATATGTGTTCCTCTTAAATGAATAGGGTTGGAGTTAGGGGTGAGTAGCAAGACCCGAATCGATCAGACCCTTACAATAGGGTTGGTTTTCGGGTCTTGAGAATACCATTAACCAGGTTCAAGCCGCGTATTGCGGGTAAGACTTGCTCAACCCTAGTTTAAGCTCCATTCAATCACAACCCCGACCCTTACCCCGGGCAGGAGCCGTGAACTCGAGTAGTGGTATCGTTGTTGATTAAAATATTTGACAGCAGAAAATTCATTAGGATTAGGAGCGTAGTTAAGAAAAATTATTTGAGTTTAACACACCTTGACTTTTATTTCTTAAATTGGGGATAAAATCCAAATTTATACAAACATAAGTTTTATTGGGATAAACCCGTAATTTACAAAAAGAACACATTTCTTTATTATGGTGACAAGTCACTTATTTAAGCTGAGGTGCCCGGTGGCGCTGTTCCTATCTTTTTCACAACAAGTCATCTGAAGCATGTTTAAAAATATTTGATCAGCATGAAATACCGGTGAGTACATGCATTTGAAAATTACATATTTTTTTATAGTACGACATTAAGATGCTTTTATATTTACCTGCTTACAAATTACCGAAAGGTATTTGTCACTTGACCTTATCTGTGACTGTGGTCATATTATTTATCGTCTAACTCTTTGTCCAATAAGTAACGATATATATATAGGGACAGTTCATGCGAGAAGTGATTTTACAGCGAGAAGTGCGAGAAGTCAATCTTAACCATTGATTATGTGTAATCAATAATGGATATCATAAATTGCATATTTGTAATTACTATGACATTGTTATAACAAGTTTTAAAGTAAAAAGGATAGAATTGTCAAATATGCATAGACATAATTAAATCATTAAGGTGGTGTTTGTTTTTTGCTAGAAGATCTTCCTAGCCTTTTATGTATACGCCGCGCATACCACGCGCAGACCTTTAGGCTTGAAGACTGTTTATTTTTCTGAAGACATTTCATTAAAAAACGTTTTGACACCCTCTTATCCTAGAAGACATGGACCAACCTCTTTTCACATCTTCTGCATCTTCTATCTTATTCCAAACCCTAGCCCCCTTTCATTATACCTTCTCCTTCCCTTCATCT
Source organism: Bidens hawaiensis (assembly GCF_021521415.1). Lineage (NCBI taxonomy): Eukaryota > Viridiplantae > Streptophyta > Magnoliopsida > Asterales > Asteraceae > Bidens > Bidens hawaiensis. The sequence continues at coordinate 1,780,588 of NW_027491306.1, forward strand.
CCCTTCATCTCCTCCCCGATCTCCACCACCGCAACCTCCACCACCAACGACCTTCACCACCACTAACTCCACCACCGGCGACCTCCACTGCCGCACCGACAACCCCATACATCTGCCGACCTTCGCCTACCGTATGTCTGCCGCCTCCGCCGCCCACTGCCACACATCCAAAACTCCGGTCCATGTATTATTATTTTGTTGATTTGTGTACTCTACCTATATTTGTATGATTTGTGATGTAATCGGTTTGAATTTGTGTATTGGATTATACTACTGAAAGTTTATAATATCGGAATTTGTTGAAATCAGGTTTAATTGATGTTCGTAGACTGATTATTGATGTCGTGTTTATCAATTTAGGTTTATTTTGTGTAAACGAGCTTGAGTTTGGCTTGTTTTGACTTACGAGATCTTGAGAGTTGTTTTTCAATTATTGTTGAATGTTTATTAGTTTTTTTTTTTTGGAAAAAATTGATTTGTTGAATTATCATTAGTTTGTGTTCAATTAATTAGCTTGCATAATTGTCCAATTATCATTAGTTTTTTGTTGAAAAAAGTTTGTAGAAAGTTTAGGTTTAATGAAGATCTTGTTCCATTAGGTTTGTATAAAGTTTAAGTTTAAAGACCTTTTTTATGTTTAAAAATTCGGTTTATTTAAATTTCTGTTTATTTTAACAGTTTGCAGACATGTTAAAAAACAAACAATCTTCTTCTTGCAGACTGTAGAGGTTTGGTCGACCTCTTTTGCTACAGATGTCTATAGATGTCGTCCGCATACTGCAGATATTTTACCTCTTAAAAAACAAACAGCACCTAAAAGTCTCTTCATCGGTTTCCCCCCTTTTTCGTCTTCATTAATATAACATTAAAGGAATTGTGAAAAAACAAAACGTTTATTGTATATTGGCTATGTAGCATATATTTTCATTAATATAACATGTTTAGTTTTATTTTTTAACTACCTTATTTCATATGTAGTATATGCTCTTTTTTTTTTATGTGTAGGGCATTTTAATTATTTATAATTATGTATTGTTGTGTAGTATATAATGTTAGATTTGTAGTATATCATGTTTGTTTTATGTGATTATTCGTTATCGGGTATCTTAAAATCTGAAAGTGTATGAGTGATGTATTGTGTAAGTTCGAATGTATGGGAGTTCGAATGGTGTTCATTTAAATGTAAGTGTTAGATAGTTTTCATGTTTATTATGTGTATTTGTTTAAAAAAATATACCCTACACATATACATGTAACCTACGCATGTTTACATTAACCTACACAAAAAAACATATAAACTACAGTTGTGTTTTCGCATGACCTACACAATTATTTTTTCACATAAAAAACATATTTCCTACACATGTACATATAACCTATGCATGTGTACATTAAGCTACACAAGTGTATAGTAAGCTACACAAATTATATATAACTTACACTTGTGTTTTCCCATGACCTACACACTTATGTTTTCACGTATAAAAAAATTATTTCCTACACATACAAAAAAATTTTCACACTTGTTTAATATGTAGTGTATAACTTTTTAAGCGTAGGGCATCTCACTAATTTATAATTATGTATTGATGTGTAATATATAATGTTGGAGTTTTAGTATATAATTGTGTATTGTTGAGTTTTAAATTATATTTTGTTTCAGTGTACCTTTTTTTTCTACTATTGTAGGCTCAGTTTCTTTTAAGAGATTGATACCTGGGTGGGAGAAATGCCATTGTGCAAAATGTTTTGGATTGATACCTGGGTGGGAGAAATGCCATTGTGCAAAATGTTTCCATCCTTATTCAAATTGGAAAGGTATAAACGGTGCAACATACGAAGTAAAACACGTAATGGATCCTCTATTAAAGGATGGGTCTGGAGCTGGATCAGAGAACCGAGTACACAAGAGGAATTAGCGGAGTTTTGGGGCTGCCTTGATTTAATACCCGGAACTGTTTTTAGAATAATGTTGGGGATCGATGGGTTTGGGACCTAGATGAGGGTGGAATTTATACAACAAAGTCATGCCGCCTACAATGCCAATCGAATGTCGTCAACATAAATAATTTTGTTTTGGATTGGAACAAGTGGGTACCGAACAAAGTTAATCTTTTTGCTTGGAAGGCGGAGATGGGCCGTATAGCTACTTCGGACGCCTTACATAAAAGGAATGTGATTGATGAAGTTAAACAGTGCCCCTTGTGTCAAGATCGAACGGAATCGGCAGAGCACATATTATGTTCTTCCTTGGTTGCCACTGTTATTTGGCAATTTATAAGCGAGTGGTGTGGAATTACTCCGATTTTCGCTTTTGAGGTTAGTGACCTTTTAAACTCTCACCGGTTATCCTGTGTCGACAGCAAGAAACAGAAGTCTATTCAAGCAGTAATACTCACGGCTTGTTTGTGCATTTGGAAGACGAGAAACGAAGCGATCTTCAACAATCATAGAGTCTCAATCAATAAACTCAAGGATGACATCAAGAGGCATAGCTTTCACTGGGTTAAATGTAGAGGTAAAATAGAGGAGTTAGATTGGGAATCTTGGTGTTCGTTTTCCTTGTATTAATGTATTGTAAATTGGTGTTTGTGTAATTGTGTGCATGTAACCGGTGTTTTGTTTGTTCAACGAGCATCTTGCTTGTTGTTTGTTTCAGTTGTTCAATAAAATTGGCCTTTTAAAAAAAAAGATAATGATAATTTTAGATTGTTTAGATCGTTGATAGTTTTATTTATAAATTACAAGAACTATTAAATTAAAAATAAAAATAAAAAAAAGATGTATGTTTGTTTGTGGACAAGCTATAATTAGGAATACATCAATTACGAGAATTCAAATTATGTATACATTATAATAAAAATCGGTTAAAATTAATAATTAGAAAAAAAAAAGTTCGTTTGTTGATAAATAAATCAATATGGATGTAAGGCTCTGTTCCCGGAAGCCCTACTTTGACGTTGGATTTACTCATAAACATAGTTATTAAAATAAGAGTTAATTAAAAACTTTTCGCGGAATACATAATATTAAACATTCACCATCACATTACAAAAACATTAATTCTTGTCTTAACATAACACCACATTTCATAACACTTCTATTCCAAGATGCCAGTCTCTCCAATCCCTGCCATGTGTCCCACCTCACGCCAGCTGCCTCAGCCTATTTGCCTGCATGCATACTAAAGGTCAGCTATGCTGAGTGAGTTCTAGTTTAACAGTTTACAGGATTATTCTTTCACATTCTTACAAACATACAACTATTCATACATTCTTGCACAGATATTTTAAGGGTCTGCCACCCGACTTCTTGCACCGATATCGGAGAGTCGGCCACTCTATTCTTGCCCAGGTATTAGAAGAGTCTGCCACCCTGACTCTTACTATTCTTGCCCAGGTATTAGAAGGGCCTGCCACCCTAACTCTTACTTCACATTCCTTCTAGATTCTTACAAACATGTTAAGTTAAACAACTAACATATACAAGTTCTAACCTCTTTCTTTCATTCTTACATTAATCATTTGTGTTAATCACATAGATATATATATTTCTTGCATTAATCATTCACGTTAAGCACATAAGTATATACTTTACTATTCTTACAAGTATGCACACAGCCCCGAAACCATCTCAAAGAGAAATGGGGCTAGAACTCACCTGGAGACGATTTCTCTTGCCGTTAATGGTAATGCCCTTCCTTAGCTGCGCACGGCTAACTGTACAATACATTACGCGCGTCAATTAACCATTACTATTGCTTCTTACATCTAAGTTAATGAAACCCTTAACTAACGGGGGTCCGGGGGCAACGCCCCTGGTAGCAGGGTCTAGGGGCGGCAGCCTCTAGCAGGGTCCAAGGGGCAGAGCCCCTGGCTGGGGTTGAGCTGCCAAGTCAGCTCGGAAAATTTTTATTTTCATTAACGGTCCTTTAACAAAAACGCATCAGAAAATTAATTTCATGAAATTTCGCATGGGAATTTCGCTTCGCATGCTTTTTCGCTTTGCATGGAACTTTTTCGCTTCGCATGGTCATGCGAAGCGTGACCGATGCGAAACAACCTTTTTCGCTTCGCATGGTGTGCGATGCAAAACAACCTTTTTCGCTTCGCATGGCTGTGCGATGCGAAACAACCTTTTTCTTCGTTTTTACCATTTTAAAGCCATTTTTCTCCTTGTTTCCTCCTTAGGACCCGGTTTTACCCTTTTTATGGGTTTTGGGTCGTACCAACTTTGTATACCCGTGTTTTATGAGGTCCGAACATCACCTTTTTGTCCTATTTCATACTCGTGAGGCTAAGACTCACCAAGTTTATGTTTTTCTTACATCCTACAACCCGATCTACTAAGATATCGATTTGCATGTCGAACTCAACCACAAAACTTAACCTTGTTGGCTAAAACTCACCTTTGGCTTCGGGTTTGGTTCGGATCTGGACAACTCGAGGATCTGGACGTGATTCTTGTTTGAAGACACTTGATCACCAAGATCTTCCTTACTTTAGCCCGGAATCAGATTCGGGTCTTGAGAGAGAGTATGTGTGTGTTGTGGGAAGAAATGGTGAAGGGATGGGGGGGATGGCCTTATATAGAGAGCTATGGACCCCACCACCCACTTCCTTCACCAATCCTAATCCTTATCCAAATAAAAACACGCACACATTTAAACATCCCCCCATCCCTTCACCAATCCTAATCCTTATCCAAATAAAAACACGCACACATTTAAACGAGCGACTCACACGAAACAATAATTTTCTTTTATTTAGTAATCTCGTAATACGGATGTTACAATGGATTTTTTTATTGATAAAATTTAATCAGGGAACATATCATATAATTGATAATTAGGAAACTAATAAAACAAATAAAGTGTAACTGTTTTTAGAGAATAATTAGTTTCCAAACATAAGAAAAATCATTTGCACTAATATACCCCTATGATTAAAGTAAATTACATAAAAAAAGAAAATTTGTGATTGGTTGGTTTTATTTCTCGCGCTTCTCGCAGTAAGAAAGCTTCTGAAATGAACCTAATCCTATATATAGGATATATATATATATATATATATATATAAACGATAAAATATAATAATCCTTTATCGTACATTACGTACGCAACCCTTCAAACCCTTGATTTTAAGAAATCCTAAACCACCTTCACTACCCAACGATCTCCTATGTGTGAGCCGTCACCGAAAAAACAGTCTCCGCTCAATCCATCTCCACCGCTCGCCGGCGCCATCAACACCCTTCGTCACCATCATCGCCGTCGACAACGAACTCATCGGAAAAACACAAAACTCGTCACACGTTTGTTTAGTTCAATTGAAATTGAAGCCAATTGATCGGTTAATCTTTGAAATAGATTCAATTAATCATCAATTTGAAGCTTCAATCGATCAATTTTTAGTTCTGAATGATAGGTTTTGACATTGAACGTTTAAGATTTGGCTTGAGACGTATAAGTTTTTTCCTGAACGTTTAAGATTTTGGCTTGAATGTTTAAAGGTTTAAACGTTTTAGTTGAACGTTTAAAGGTTTAAACGTTTTAGCTTAACGTTTAAAGGTTGAGATTTTTGGCTTGAACGTTTTAGCTGAATGTATGTCGCGCACGTAATGTACGTTAAGCAATTGTTGTACGTTAACCTTCCCCTATATATATATATAGGAGTGGGATCCAGTGAAAACTCAATTTAAAGAGAAAACTTAAAAACTTTTAAAAAACTATTTTTAATTTAAAAAAAAAATTTTTGAAGTTTCTTTTTTTTTCAATTATTCTTATATGTTGTTATTGGTTCCAAAAAAAAAAAACCTTGTCGGTAACCTCGTCGGTGTAGTACACATGTGTAATAGTGTGCATTGCATATATGCAAAAGTGTTTGCATTGCATAGAATACAACACTATTGCACATATTTGGTACACACTATTGTATATATGCAATATAAGACTAATACGCACATCGAATACACATTAGTACGTATGTGTAATACAACATTAACGCACATGTGCACTACATTGACTTTTATTTTATTATAATTTTTTTCCATATAATACAACAATACACACATATGCAATACACAAATATTGAATATATGCAATTAAACACTATTAAACTTAAAAATACATAGTAATACACATGTGTAATACAACGGTTTCGCACAGTAATACGTATGTGCATTACAGCGGGTTTTTTTTTGTTTTTTTTATTTTTTTATATTTTCTGAGCAAAGGGTAAGAAAATATAAGAATAATGGCAAAAACTAAAATTTGAAAATATTTTTTTATTTTTAATTAAAAATAATTCTTTAGGAGTTTTTAAGTTTTCTCTCTAAAGATGAGTTTTCTTTTGATCATCTCCCTATATATATATATATATATATATATATATATATATATGATTAGGCTAAAATAAAAACCCACTTGAGTTGTGAAAACTTTAGAAACCCATTATCAACCACATGTTTTTAATTAAAGTTTGAATCTTATGGTTTACAATTAAAGTTAATAAAAAATTTAATACAAATATAACTTTTTCTACTTCCTGAAAACATATATAAAAATTAGTTAAAAAATGTTAAAAAATAGCAAAACAAATTTTTTTTATTTTTCGATGTTATACTGGCTTAAAAATCTCAATGATATTATTGGAAACTGATTGTCTCACAAAAATGTGAGTTGTACAAAAACTTCGAATGTCTCACCTTACAAGTTTACAAATTCCGACCTTCTTGGTATTAAGAACCTAATTTAATACAATGTAGTATGTATTAGTATAAATCGAAAAGCTTTAACAATAATCACGAGATTGAAAACTTTACACGATGGCACAAAGTCTCACCTTATTTAGATAGAGATTTGGATTCATGTATCAAAGTCTTGATCGATCGGATAGGGTATCGTTTTGACGATTAGTTGTATTATACCAACACTCTATTACGCATGAGAAAGTGAGAGGGAACAAACGAAGTGAACGGCGAAACAAGCCTAGATCACCTCCTTTTTATAGCAGATTTTGGAGTTGATCGCGTATCATGACAGCCTCAAAGGGAGGGCATCATGTAGTGCGATGGCTTTATAGCCTTGCTGACTCAGCCCTAGCTATGCCACGTGGCATGACACGAGTCACGGTTACTTAACCTCCATTTTGTCGACTTGAATATATATATAATATAATACCATATATTGTAAAAAATGAAATAAATAACTGAGATCATGTACCAGCTCAGACTAAACATTTAAAACTATCAAACTGTAAAAATCAAACCCTAACTTGAATCTTTTGAATCTCAAACTAGCCAAATAGACCGGCTCACTTCAACAAGTTTTAACAATTTGTAAATGATACATCTCACCAAAAGTTAAAAACCAATCAGATACAAATATACAATTGCATTAAGATTTTCAGAGTAGTAATAATAACAACTTCTCTATCCACAACCAGCCTCTAAATTAAAATGAAATTTGTTAAATCGTCATGATACTAGTCACGGGTCAATCAAAATCTCTAAAATGAAAGAACAACTATAGGAAAACCATAATTTCTTTTTGAACTATCATAGAAAAACCATAGTAAACTTTTAATACATAGATTCATTATTTTTATATTTTAAATTTTTTTTTATATATATTCTCTAATTTACATGACTGAAAGAAATAAAAAACAAAAATAGAAAAAAAGGCATTAATTATTTAATTGAATAGAGAGAGAAATAAAAAAAAACAAAGGCATCCCATAAGCATAACCAAAAAGGTGTCCGTCCGCCGATCGATTACATAAAGCCCTCTTCCCGTACACACTGAAACACCGATCGCTGCGGTGGACCACCACCGCCGGATTCCAACTCATTTCTCACTACTATGTCAATTATCAACGACAGTATGTAAGTAAGTAAGTAAGTAAGTATATCATCTTACTATCTTTCTATTCACTTCATGCATATGAAATTAGGCGTCACTTCTTCTACTACCCTCAATTGAACTACATGGGCCGTAAAAAGCGAAACACCGATAATCGCTCAAAACCTCCTCCTGTTAATGCCAATGTTAATCATCCTCAGCCGCTCGCTAACACCCGCGGCGATGATGCTGATGTTACGGAACACGACCCCTCCCTGCCACAATTAGCCCTAGAAAATGAGGTTTCCTTTGCGATTGAGTCCGAGGGCTACTCGGCTTTGAAAACCGAGTGCGAGAAGGCTCTACTTGCACTTAGGCGTGGGAATCATACTAAAGCCCTAAGGTTAATGAAGGAATTGATTGGGAAACATGAGAACACGGCGCATTTAGCGTTGATTCATCGAGTGCAAGGGACGGTGTGTGTTAAGGTGGCTAATATTATGGACGATGTGAATTCGAAACAGCGGTATGTGAAGAGTGCGGTCGAGTCGGCGAAGAAGGCAGTGATGTTGTCGCCGAATTCGATTGAGTTTGCGCATTTTTATGCGAATTTGCTTTGTGAGACGGCTGCTGATGGGAAGGATTATGATGATTCGGTTAAGGAGTGTGAGCGGGCGTTGATGGTTAAGAATCCGGTGGATCCAGGGAAGGAGGGGTTGCAGGATGAGAGCCAGCAGAAGTCATCTACACCGGATGCGTGTATTGGTCATGTGCAGAATGAGCTTCGTGCGTTGTCTCAGAGGGCGAATATTGGTTCTATTTCGAGCTGGATGAGGAGTCTAAATAACGGAGAGGATAAGTTTAGGATTATTCCTATTAACAGGGCTCCTGATGATCCGATGGATGTAACAGTGGTTCAAGCCACAAGGCCGAATGATATTAAGAAAGCAAGTAAAACAGTTGAGGAGAGAAAGAAGGAGATTGAAGTTAAAGTGGCTGCAGCACGGTTGTTGCAGCAGAAGATGGAGTCTTCCAAATCCCAAACCGAATGGGACAAGGGTCTAGAATCTTCTTCTGGGCCTAGTCAGCGAACAGGTCAACAAAGGAAAAGTGGGAAGGCGAAGAAGAATACATATAGTTCTCAAAGAAAAGACTTTGTTCTTCCTTACTGGAAGTCAATGGGTACAGATTTGAAGAAAGACTTGTTTAAAATAAGGGTAACAGATATCAAAAACCATTTTAAATCACTAAAAGATGGGCTAGCGTATGAAGTCATTACCGAAGCTTTGTTGTTTGGTGTGGGTCATAATAGTTGGAGGTACTGGATGTGTTGTAAATGCAGTGAGAAATTTGCCGACCCTAAATTGCACCAGCAGCATGTTCATGAACACATGGAAAGCTTATCACCAAAGTTGCAGACGGTGTTGCCTCTTAATGTTGACCATGAGTGGACTGAAATGCTTCTGACTCATCCTTGGAGACCATTGGATGTCGATGCTGCAGTTAGAATGATTGAGCTGCAATCGGGTCCCTCAGTTTCTAACTCAGAGTTAGTTAACAACCGTTTCAGTGGCAGTTATGGTTATCAGGATATGTGGGATTTATCATATGGACAAAAAAAGTATGAGGATGGTTTCAATCATGACAACTGGCCATTATCTAATGACATTGAGCGAATAAAGCTACTAGAAAAGATAAGAACTTTATTCCATTTGCTTATTAAACATAAATGCCTTGCATCTAGTCATCTTACAAAGGTTATTCAGTTTGCAGCTGAGGAGTTGCATCCTCAACTTGTCAACTGCAATTTGGACCAATCACCCTTTTGTATATGCTTACTTGGAGCAACAGAGCTTAGAAAAGTTCTCATGTTCTTACAAGAATTGACTCATTCTTGTGGATTAGGTAGATACTTAGAAAGGAGCAATACTTTAGAAGAATTAAACAGCGTCGTTCACGTGAACGAAATGGCTGAAAAATTAGTTTTTGATCAAGATGGCTCATGTCTCTTGTTGAATGCAAACACTTGCCAAGATGACGATGATGATGATTTCCTGTCATGGATATTTTCGGGTCCCTCAAGTCGAGAGGAGTTGACTTTCTGGACCGGGATTAGAACTGAGAAGATGTATAAAGGGATGGAGATTCTAGAAACAATTAGTAAAGAATTTTCACATTTGCAGAGCTTATGTGATAGAAAGTTGGAGCTTATAACCTATGAGGAAGCATTGCAGCTAATTGATGATCTTTGTCTAGAAGAAGATAAGAGAAGAGAGCACGCTTTAGAATTTGTTTGCCAAAGCTACGAGTCTATTTTGATTAAACGAAGAGAAGAAGTTAGTCGACTCGACAATGATGCTACACAGGTTAACAGGTTTGAATTGGAGGTCTTAACAAATGTCCTTAAAGAAACAGATTTTATGAATGTGAATTCTCACGAATGTGACTTAGAATCTGGTGAATATGACTATATCGGGCAATTGGATTCTTGCATAAAAACTGGAATCCAGAAACAGAAAGAACAGTTGTCTGTTGAGGTTTGTTTGATTAATCTATACATATTATTCAGAATTCTTATGTGCAGTCTTCCCAGATTCCACTTTATCTCACTTTCTCAGAAATGCAGTTTAACAAAGTTGATGCACGGATCATGCGAAATCTCTCTGAAATGGCTAACTTGGAAGCCAAGTTGGGTCTTTTATGTGGTCATGATTTTGGACTCATAGTTGTGCCTCTTGTAAAGTCATATTTGCGGGTTCGTGTACATATTTCTATAAACTCCTTTCAAAATGTGAATATATTTGTTGACATTTTTCATTTTTTAGGCACTCATAGAGAATTTAGCAGAGAAAGATGCCACAAAGAAGTCAGATGCTGCCAGAGAAGCTTTTCTGGCAGAACTTGCTCTAGATTCTAAAAAAAAAGGAAAGGATAAAAGAAAGAACAAAGAATCCAGAAAGACAAAGAATTCCAAGGTTTATAATAGATTCTTACAACTTTATATGTTCTGTTAGGTTACAAATTGAGAATACAATGAAAGGCAATAATTGTTACATGTGCAGCTTACAAGTGGTGGTGATTTACATCTTTTACCCAATGATGATGCAGAAAATATGTATGTGCTTTTTTACCATTATGCTTGTAAACGAACTGAACAAACGTGAACAGGACATGTTCATGTTCATTCGTTCGTGTAACTTTAACTGAACAAACTATTGAACACGAACAGTTAAAAGTGTTAAAACAAATGGGGTTTTCTTGTTCGTGTTCGTTAAGAACATTTTCGTTTATGTTTGTTTTTAACTAACATAAATGAACACAAGCGAATTAATATAGATGAACACACATAACTGACCGAACACCAGTTAAAAGTAAACGCGAACATCAATTAGTTGTGCTAAATAAATAATGAAGTTTAAACTAAATTGTAAGAAGTGATATTTTAGTTTTATAGGATTAGACTAAATTGTCATCAACATAAATATTTAAATATTATAAATGAAAGTATAAACGAACAAACTAAAACAAACGTAGATACCGAACATAAATTAATGTAAACAAACATTCACGAGCATAAATGAACAAACCACTTGTGTTCATGTTTGTTCGTTTATCAAGATAAACAACATAAATGAACTTCTTGTCGAATGTTCGGTTCGGTTCCTTTACAGACTTGCTTACCATGAATGAATGTTGAATATAAGATTGTTCTTTATGATCCATCATGCTCTAATGTTGTGATGATGACTGTTTTCCTCAGTTCCTCAAGCCCACACGTGACAGATGAACAACCGAATGGAAGTGTTGCTTTTTATGAACAAGAAGATGAAGCAAGGCGTTTAAAGATTGAGCTTGAAGCTGAGGAAAGGAAACTTGAAGCAACATTAGAATATCCGAGAAGAATTGAGGATGAAACTAAACAAAGATATCTTGCAGAACAACATAAATATAGCTCAAGAATGACACCAATGAGCATGGTGAGCATATTCATGATGTTATATTTGATAATCATGTTATTTTTTCCCTTTTTTAATAGATATAAAGCAGATTTATAAGAAAAAAGCATCAAAATGCTTACTTTTTGCGGTTGCTGATTTTTATCTTGTAGGAACCTATCAACCAAAGCAACGGGGTTTTGATCACTAGAGAAGATGGACTCACAGAGAGGACTGGTATTGATAATGATTGTGCATTTCTGCTTATAACTCATAATGGAATTAGAAATAAAAAAACATTGATGTACACAAAGAATCTTTTTAACAGAATCTTTTAATTATTTGCAGATACTTCTTCCGGAGATAATGAAACAAGAATCTTGATGTTGCAATCACAAGAAGATGATGAAAAAAGGTTCCAGGCTGACCTGTCAAAAGCTGTCCGCCAAAGCCTTGGTATATATTTATTTGCTTATCTCACAAGATATGGTAATGTGAATTCACTCCATAGTAATGGAGTAGAAAACAGAAAATATATGAACTTGATAAGTAGTTGCAAAGACAGATTAAACCTAAAAGTTTCTTAGCAAAGAATACGAAATCAAAATACCTAATAAAAATCTTTAATCTTTTCACCTCTAAGTCTTGCATGTTAACATACTAACATAGTTAGATCTGTTTGTGTGCCTTTAGGTATGCTAAACTTTGGGGCAATTTTATATTTATCCTTACAAACTTGGAAAATATCATATATACCCATGCAAAATAATATCATATATGCCCTTACAAAGAAGTTAAAACATCAAATATACTCAATTCATCAAAAACAAATTAATAAGTGACCATAATATCATACTTCCCTTATTTCTCTAAAACTATAAAATTTCATATATGCCCCATCTTTAACTTCGAACTTATTTATTTGCCGATTTTTAGCTTAATTTTTTTACCCATATTTAACTTTAAAATTTTTTATTTTTTATTCATAAACAATAGTTCAAAATATTAGATTTGCTTATTGTTCGATTATTGTGCGATCTTACCTGGTTTGATCGTCTGATTCGACATACAGATTCAATTGTCAGATTATAAGAAAACAGGGGAGACGATGGTTCAGGTTGCTTGCTTATCAAAGATGTCTATCAAAATCCAAATAAAGAATATTGTTTAAACAAGTATAATGAAAAGGGGGGTAACATGGTATATAAGTTAAAATTCATTTTATCCGGGTATATATGATATTATTAGTTTAGTTGGGTGTACATGAAATTCTTCAAGTCTGTAAGAGTATATATTAAATTAATCCAAATCTTAAAGGATGTACTCCGCAGCAATCTCTAGTTGTGTTCGTGCAAAAACTTCTGAAGTCTATTTAATTTTGCTATTTTCTATAATATTTCAGATGCATTTCTTTCACACAAACAATATTCTTCAGTATCTGAATTAATGATGCCTGAAGAAAATATTTTTCTAGAAGGTTCCGACTCTATTGTTACATATATTGAAGTCCCTTCAGACAAAGTAAACGGAAGTGAAGTATATGGTACAGGCCTGAAGAATGAAGTTGGTGAATACAACTGTTTTTTAAATGTTATTATACAGGTTACTACAAAAAAAAGTTTTTAAACTTCTACCAACTTTTTTTATTATCTCATAAATTCTAAAACTTTTTTATTGAAATTGCAGTCTTTATGGCATTTGAGACGGTTCCGGGAGGAATTTTTGAGCACATCCACTTCTTTTCATCTTCATGTTGGTGATCCATGTGTTACATGTGCTTTATATGATATATTTAGTGCTTTAAATTCTGCTTCCATTGATTCAAAAGTTCAAGCTGTGGCCCCCACTCCTCTTCGGGTTGCTCTTAGCAAATTGTATCCAGAAAGTAGTTTCTTTCAGGAGGTATGCCTATTCACACTGATTATAAATCGTATCTGGATATTACAAGGTTTGCTTTTTGTGGTCACAAATAAATAGGGTTGTAAATGAACCGAACGACCATAAACAAGGGCTTGTTCGTGATCGTTGTTGAGTTTAACCGAACACTTAAAAGAACTTTTTTCTGCGTTCCTGTTCGTTGGTAACTTGGTATAAGAAAATATGCTTGTTTCATGTCCGTTCATTTAATAAACAAACATACATGAAAAAAGTTTACATGCTATTCATTTACTTATATAATTGTTCATGCTCATTCGTTTAGGTATGAATACATTATTAGGTCATATAATGCAATTTTTTTTCTTTCTTTGTGTTTACAAACAAATAGGGCTGTTGTCGAACACGAATTAGGGCGTGTTCCGGATCGTTTGTTAGTTTGACCGAGCACTTAAAGATTTGATTTCTTTGTCCGCGCTTGTTCGTTAAGAAAATATGTTTGTTTCATGTTCGTTCATTTAATAAACGTACGCACATACTTGAAAAAAGTTTACTTACTATGTATTTTGTTATACAATTGTTCATGTTCATTCGCTTAGGTGTAAATATATCATCAAATTTTTAACACACGCACACGTATTTGTATACATACACATATACGTTCATGAATGAGATTGGAAGCTTGTTTGTATTTGTTCATTTATCTAAACTTGCATAATCTTTAGTCCACTTTTGTTTGTCTTGTAAATAAACGAACTTTCTGCCGATTGATTCGTTTAACGTTTGGTTCATTTATAGTCCTACAAACAAAATCAAACTATATGTGCTTCTGCTTAGTCATGTCATGAAGAATTATGTGTTAGCTTTATGTACATTACCTGTTAGGTTGTTAGGTGGCAAGATAAGTTGGTTAGACAGTTGGGTAATTGGTTAAAACAGGTCAATTCGGGCTGTATTGACGCAAAGCACTTTTTGTCCAAATATTTTATATATGCGCTATGATTTTACAGGCACAAATGAATGATGCCTCTGAAGTATTAGGAGTAATTTTTGATTGCTTACATAAATCGTTTACTTCTGTTACCGACAATTCGGATACTGAACGAGTGGAAAACAATATCACGGGCTATTGGGAGTGTATAAACAAAGCGTGTACAGCTCATTCTCTTTTCGGTTTGAATATATACGAACGTATGGACTGTTATAATTGCGGGTTGGAAACGAGGTGCTTAAAGTACACTTCTTTCTTTCATCAGATTAATGCCAGCGCCCTCCGTACCATGAAGGCATGCTTTTGTTCCACCTAGTGCTCAATTTCCGTTGGTAAACTTTAAACAATATGCCCTGATGAATCTTGTGATTTTATGGTTTTACCCCTGCAGGTCATGTGTCCAGAAGGTTCTTTTGATGAGCTGTTAAATCAAGTTGAGATGAATCACCAATTAGCATGTGATCTTGATGATGGTGGTTGTGGGAAGCTCAATTACATCCATCACATTCTTTCTACTCCGCCTCATGTATTCACAACAGGTGTTTCTAGAAACCATGATAACTTGAGTCGTAGCGGGTCAAACGGTTAATATTTTAGTGATGGTTCTGGACTGACCCACAGACACTTTTTAAATCTTTTTTTTTTATTCAAAAGTATTTAGGAGAGTTTCATATATATGGAGCCTTACAAACTTGCAGAATATCATATATATTGTATACCTAATCTAAACTTAAAATATCATGTATACCCATTTTAAATTGAATTTTAGTTTTTGACCATTTTAGCCTTATCAAGTATATGATTTTTAACCCATCAAATTTATACATGCAATATTATTTATTATTTGATTGTACTTTTGTCATTTATTATATGTTGTTATGTATATGTAAATTGTTCATTAACCATATATGTGACTTGGTTATTACACATATGTAAACTTGTGATTACATATATGTAATCACAAAGTTACATATAATAAGTGATAAAACTACCTAAAACTATCCTCAAATAATATGAAGTATAAAAATAATTAAATAAAATGATTGGCTGTTCTTAAAGTTCATAAAATTTTTGAAGTTCTGTTGGGAACCTAACCCTATTTATGTATGTATTGTATATATGTATGTACATGAAAATGAGAAGGTTTAAAGCGACTTATCTTTTATGAAATTGGTAAAGCTCATATCTTTAAGTTAAACAATGTTAAAAGTGCAATTATAAAGTCACTTGAATTATTTTTTATGGAATGGGTAAATTTGATATTTCAGCTAGTCTTTAAGGACATATATGATATTTAAATTTGGCTTGGGTATATATGATATTTCACAAGTTTGTACGGGTACATATGAAATTTATCCAAAATAATGAATATATATTAGGAGGTTTTATGCATTTGAATACACTTTGGATGGCTTACAAAATGTTTGACCCAGGTCAACCTATTGGCACCTTTTTTATCAACTAACTTACACTTGTTTGGTTTTCTAGTCATTGGTTGGCAAAACACATGTGAAAGTGTTGAAGACATAAAGCCGACTTTGGCAGCATTATCTACTGAAATTGATTTAAGTGTTCTTTATCGTGGTCTTGACCCAAATAACACACGTCGTCTGGTTTCAGTGGTATGATCTTTAGCGTATTCACGTGTTGGTGTTTATATCGTATTAACGTTTGTCCTTGCTGGCGATTTAAGGTATGCTATTATGGACAACATTATCATTGCTTTGCATACAGCCATGTTCATCATCGATGGGTGATGTATGATGATAAAACAGTGAAGGTAACACATTTACTCAATTCGTTTATGATTTTATGACGTGTGATGATATATTTGATTAATAATATTTAATTTTATAGGTGATTGGTGGATGGGACTACGTAGTTTTAGCGTGTGAAAAAGGGCATTTACAACCTCAGGTTCTTTTTTATGAAGCTATAAAATAGCCAGTGTACCAGCTTTATTGCCCCGGGATTTTATATAAAATGGTGGTCTGTGGATTAGCTCGCAAGTTATATAGTCGTGGAAGCTTGTATTATAAGGAAATTTTGTAGGAGTTGACCATCTGAAAAGTTTAATCCAGAAAAGTCAGGTGGTCAAAGGTGTAAGGTCAACAAAAGTCAAGTAAATCAGAAACGGAAAACGGGTTTTTGTTATTGTCATGGTTTGTATAGATCCATGGCGTGCCTGTCGCTATACAGTGCGACCTTCAGTTGTGTACTTTCTGACTGGGGTTGGACCTTTATGAGATTACTTTAACCAATGGAAGTGGTGGAGAACCAAGACGAAAAGAGAGCGTGTGCTCGATTTATGTTGCTAAAGTAGGACTACAAATTCAAACATGTTATATGGGTCCCACCTTAACGGATATCTTATAGTTGTTTTAAACTTACAGTTGCTTGGTGTTATAGATATAGTCATTAACTTTTACATTTACATTTGTGTAAGAAGACAGCCTACTCCATGGCTTGTCCCTAGATCGGGCATGTTTAGCCGGTCTAGATTGGTTACAGGCTTGAAGTTAGTCTAGATTGACAAAGCTATAAGCAACCCGTGATTTGTAAATTTAGCTTGAGCTCATAGTTTTTGAGACGTGTTTTTGAGTAGCGTTAGAACGATATAATGCTCATTCGGATAAACACCCCTTATTAAAAAGCCTATGTACAGTTTATTAGGGGATCCTACATAAGTGAAGAAAGCACATAAGGCTGTTTGTTGTGTGTGCATGTGGGTGGGGGGGGGGGGGGGGGGTTACCGCCTTAAGTCACCCCTATTTGCTGCCTGCTACACTTAGACTAAAAACCTATAAAAAAATGAGACGATACTCATTTATACAAAAATGTCCAACTCGACTTACGATTTTCCGTAGGGCTTTAGCTTTCCATATATCCTTTCCATATGAGCTACCAGCCATTCTTAGGGGAGTGTCTAGGTGTTGAGGATAGAACCACTGCTTCCTTTTCCTGTACCTTTGCTTCTTTATGTAGCTGCTATACTTTACTATTCACTCATTGCCTGTTATCGGTAGTTTATAGCTTTATTTTTCTCATTATTTTATATTATTATTTTATTATGGTTGTTTGCGCTAATTGTCTTAGCTACATTAAATGTTACAAAAATGTTTATATTGCACACTTGAAAAAATAATATTTTTTTTTTGAAACCGAGTATTGTAGCTAGAGCAACCTCTCTATCTCTTGTGGTAAAGTTAAGGCTTGTCTTTGTCACACCTGAAACCCATCAATAGCTTATGCTATCATGCTGAGTGGTGAGATTATATCTGGTAAGTTTGTTTTGCCCGTATAAAGTTTATATTCAAAAAATATATAATATATTAATAACTAGTAAGTGAGCTGAACCTGAGATTAAAGACACCACAAGCCTAGGGTTTCCTTTGCATAGCTTGAGTTTTAGAAAAGGGACTCGAAACGAGCTAGCTTGAGCTTAAGCTCAACCAACTGACTAGGTATGTATTGAATACAATATGCCAATTAAAATCGTTCTACAAAATGTAGTTGAATCTATCGAAAACGTGGTTGTGTTGGGAAATTTGGTTGCAAAAAATCGTATTTTGCCCAAATCCAGGCATAGGGGTTTGTCTGTGTGTAGGGTTATCCTAGTCAATTGTATGCACTAGATTTTAGGTGAAATTTGTTTGAGATTGCTGCCTTTGCACATCTTAAACTTTGTGTTTGTGAGATGGTTGACTTGAGATTTGAGATTGATGAACACATCGAGAAAAGGGTGTTTGGAAGTGCATTTAATCTGATGATGAATGTTTGTGATTATGAAATTTAGTTTAATCTTATTTAGTGTGGATATTGAATTGAATAAACAATTAAGATACACAATCACTTTCAAAATTTATATCCGAACACTCCTTTAAATCAATTTGCCTCATCTCACAAGGTTTCTAAACCAAACCTAACCGCTCCAAAAACTGGTTGGAGACCGAACTGAACTATCGGTTAGATATCGGTTTGAGAACTCCTTCGTTGAAACCGGATTGTGCGCCTTTGCTCACTTCGTTTGTTTTCAGTCCTACAAGGCCTCTTTGTGAACGTGACAATTTCAGCTCAATTTCTTAAAAATGAATAGATTTGGTTTGAACTAGGGACGAACAAATGATACCGAGTATTTTTAGTATCAATTCGGTAGACACCTTTTGAGGTTTAGGTACTGGTATGGTATCGGTATCTTACTGATTTTTTTTTTGCCTTCGCATACCGTACAGTATCAGTACTCTTTTTTTGTGATTTTCGGGATTGGTATGGTTTAGTACCGGTCAAGTGCCAAGCTCATCCTAGTTTGAACATTACATAAGTACACCACCTATATGATAATTATGCAACATGTATTGATAATTAAACTCATATATAATTATACAAATTATATAAATAATTACGCAACTTATATGATAATTACACAACCTATTTTCATAATCACACATGTTACACACACAACACTACTAACATATCGACTTTTTCTAAAAAAAAAAGTATAGTAATGCTATACTTAGATTAAAGAGAATTAAATTCTTGATTTTATAGTGTAATTTATAAAAAAATAGGAAAAATTCCCAAAACAAGTATTTGTAAAAACAAAGTTCTAGTTTTAGGTATTATTTGCAAAAAATTCCAGAAATAGGTATTAGAAAATAGTCGTGACGAGTAGTTTGTAGAACCAATTAAAAATTGCCACGTGTCCTTAAACTAACCGTAACGAGCACGTTCACTAATCATTTACTCGTCACGATTAAATAAGTTTCATGCCTCGTAATCAACGCCCACGAGTTATTTAAAAGTTCTTTAGTCGTGACGACTAGTTTACTCGAAAAGTAAATGCTTGAGCTTGAGAAGCTTCTGGTCCAGTGGGTCCATAAAACTCACTAGGATAAGCCGTATTATTGAACCAGACAAAACAACAAGCAATGAAACCAAAGACAGATATAGCCGCTAAACTATAAGATAAATAAGCCTCTCCAGACCATACAAGTGCACGTTGAGCCTATGCGAAGGGTTTGGTTAAGATATGCCAAATTCCACCAAGTATACAAATGGAACCTAACCATACATGGCCTTCGATTATATCTTCCAAATCATCTACACTAACAATCCACCCCCCCCCCCAAAGGGCGATTTTAGTAAATAACCAAATATGATACTTGGGCTAAGCGTCAAGTTGGTGATTTTTCTTACATCTCCTCCTCCCGGAGCCCAAGTATCATATACGCCCCCAAAATAAAGAGCCTTGAATACTAGAAGAAAAGCACCCATACCTAACAAGATTAAATGAATACCTAAAATTGTGGTCATTTTATTTCTATCTTTTCATACATAACCGAAGAATGGAAAAGATTCTTCAAGCGTCTCAGGTCCTAAAAGTGCATGATAAATACCGCCAAAGCCCAATACTGCAGAGGAAATTAAATGAAGTACTCCAGATACAAAGTACGGAAAAGTATCTATAACTTCCCCACCAGGATCTACCCCCAACCTAGAGTAGCGACTAGTATAACCTTATAATCTTCTCGTCGCGACTAAACGACTTATGAATTAATCGTGGGTGTTGATTACGAGGCATGAAACTTATTTAGCCGTGGCGAGTAATTGATTAGTGAACGTGCTCGTTACGGTTAGTTTAAGGACACGTGACAAGTTCAGATTGGTTTCTATAAACTACTCGTTACGACTAGTTTATAATACCTGTTTTTGGAATTTTTTGTAAATAATACCTAAAACTAGAACTTTGTTTTTACAAATACTTGTTTTGAGAATTCTCTAAAAAATATCGCATAAAAAGTTATAGCTATTTAAAAAAAAAATATAGGAACTTTGAAAAAAATCAAGCATGTAACCGGTACAATTTTACCTCTCCTTTCTAGTGTGGAAATTGTTGAGGCGACAACTTTTCATGAAGTCAATAATTAATTTCATTATCTAAGGTTTTTGTATGATAAGAACCCCGCGTATTTAAACCTTTATCTAAAATATTTAAAGATTCAAAAAAAAATTGTATAAAAAGTGTTGACGGGTTAACCTAGTCTAAGTAAAAAGTTCGTGTTTTGACCAGTCACCCAACCTGGCCCGACCCATTTTACCACATGTATCCCTTCGATTTCCGTGGAAACTTTTTTAACACGTGTTTTTCTTGCATTTTGCCGCTATATCTGCGAATCTGTGACTCAATCCCATGACTTTCTAAACATAAGGTACCACTCAAAATCCATATTTGGATTAAAACTTTAAATTGGACTCTGATATGAAACTCAAAAACAACTGTAACATATCATTGTTCAAGTGTCATGATTGGAATCATTGACATCCTTTGCATCTTCATACTCTTACTTCATTCATCATCCTCATCACCTAATGTGACAAATGACAGAAATACCCCTCATCCGCCAACGGGCCTTTGCCTAGAAAAACTAGGAAACAGCTCCTACCTCTGCATGGTCCCACACCCAGACGGGTCAAACCGAGTTTTTGTATGCAACCAACAAGGTAAGATATGGTTAGCCACAGCTCCTGAAGTGGGCTCTTCACATTCACAGCCTTTGATGGTAGATGAATCCGACCCGTTTCTTGATTTGAGTGGTCAAGTTCAGTTTGCAACCGAAATGGGGCTTACTAGCATAGCTCTTCATCCAAACTTCACTCAAAATGGGAGATTGTTTGTTGTGTTTAATTGTGATAAGTTTCAACAGCCTGGATGTGAAGGCAGATGCTCGTGTAATACTGACGTCGGTTGTGATCCTTCGAAAGTTGAATCTCTTCCAGAATCTTATCCGTGTCAGTTTCATGTTGTGATCGCTGAGTTTACCGCCAATGGGACCACCCGTTCTTCAAAACTTTCATGGGTAGTTATTATTATTATTATTATAGTTGGTTTTTATGCTCTTAATATGGTTAAAGTTTTTCCCAAATTACCTTTAGTTTCAAAATTTTTGATTGAAATTTGTAAATTTGATGGCTTCTTTAGAGTAAAGAAAGTTGGTTACTTAAAATGGAAAATTGACCCTAGTTGACCACCTTTCATGCTTCTGAAAATATATTTGACTTTTAAAGTCAAACCTAGTACATTGTTAGATTTTATGTTGTGTTTGATTCTATAATCATTGAACATATGTTGTGTTTGATCATATATTACAGACGGGCCATGCTAATTTGGTTGAAGTAAGGAGGATATTCACAATGGGCCTCCCGTTTGAACCATATCACGCAGGCCAGATTCTTTTTGGCCCGAGTGATGGCTATTTATATGTCATGATCGGAGACGCCTCACACGTTGCTGACCTGTACAATTTTGCACAAAACAAGAAATCATTACTCGGAAAGATATTAAGGCTTGATGTTGACATCATACCGAGTAAGCATGAAGTCTATATTTAGATTCATACAATGTTCTAAACAGCCTTGTTCAAAGATTTAGAATATTATTGTAATGCATTAGTGTTTATTATTATTATTATTATTATTATTATTATTATTATTATTATTATTATTTAATAAATAGGTGAGGAGGAAATAAGCAGGCTTGGGTTATGGGGAAACTATTCAATACCAAAAGATAATCCATATGTTAATGATAAGGATTTTGGGCCCGAGATTTGGGCCTTGGGCTTTAGTAATCCGTGGCGTTGCAGTTTTGACTCGGATAGACCTTCTCGCTTCATATGTGGAGATGTCGGTAAGGTATGCCTTTTTAATCAATTTTCAAGGCGGGAAAATGGCAAGTTGGATAATGGGTAAAAACGGGCCAGGCCTAGAGACGCCAATTCTTGAAATGGCCAGAACACAACACAAAAACAATCATGTTTTTTGGGTTGCCAAGTATAGCCCGTTTAAAAAGGGGGGAAAAAACGTGTCGGGGTTGACACATTTAAAAACCGGTCGTGTTCTGTTGATTCGTTTAGAAACAGTTCGTGTTAGGGTTGGCCTGTTTAAAAACAGGTAATAGCTAGTTACTAATTAACTTGTTTGTTTTACAAAAATATTTATATTTAAGTAAATGTTAATATTAGAGTTATATGTATATATTATGTTAGCTGTGATTTTGTAGACTGTTTGCATTAAAATTACATTTTGGACGATAAAATTGTTAGCAAAGAACTTTTGTACGTGTTAATAACTTACAATATGATGTCAGATTTATCATTTATAGGATCAATATGAAGAGATTAATATAATTAAGAAGGGTGGAAACTACGGGTGGCGCGTATTCGAAGGGCCATATCTCACTCACCCGTCATATGCTCCCGGGGGTTACACTCAACCAACCGCCATAACTACCATATTTCCGGTGACGGGATACAGACATGATAATATTAATATCGATGCAAGCAAAGGCCCCGCCTCAATAGTTGGTGGTTATTTCTACCGGGCCGATGCTGACCCGTGCTTGAATGCCTGGTTAGTATATATACTTACATTACATAATGATCCTTGTGGTTTGGTTTCACAAAACGAACACACTTAGAGCATCCCCACCCATAAACCAATTCAAACGTCCACCTCATCGCCACATCATATTCTAAACTTTTTACCAAAAAACCCCACTTTTCAACCAATCTAAACCTCATTAAAATATAATAAATATGTATATATATATATATATGATTTGTGTGTAGTGGTTGTGGTGGGGGCACTACAAACCCACCTCCCAAACGTTTGAGAATGCAAACCAAACGTAACACAAACGTTTGTCTCCACCCATAAACCAATTCAAACGCCATGCCATGTCAACAAAAATCAATGGGTGGAGATGCTCTTAGTATATGTGGTTTTTAGTATATGTGGTTTTCAATTTGTAACATGTCCCATGCTAACTTTTGTTAAAAAAATGATAATTTTGCCATTTTAATTGATTTATAAATACTCCTTAAGTTTTACTTTTATAACATATTTGGGTCTGATGTAAGCTAAGGACTATATTTGTAATTATACAAATAGTGCTGGAACACAAATATGTTACAATATTAAAGCACTTAGATACAAGGTTAAATTTGTCATTTTTTAAGTTTTTAACGAAAGTTAGTGTTGGACACTAAGCATGCTACAAACTAAAAACCACATATCAAGCATGTTTCTTTTTAAAATTAGACCCCAAAGTTGTCAAATAAATGACATGAATTGTTTTTGTAATAACTCTATTTAATTTGTGAAGGTACATATACACAGACTTGTACAGTTATGACATATGGACAGCTATTGAGACCACTGAAACCAGTGAAAACTTAACCGGTTTCAGTGTCCCTTTTGGTTGTGCTCATGACTCACCAATGGAATGCGGGTTCAAATCAGGGGCTAACAACGTGCCTGACCTCGGTTACGTGCTGTCATTTAGTGAAGATAATAATAAAGACGTGTACTTGTTGACAAGCAGTGGTGTGTACAGAGTTGCAGCCCCAAGTCGGTGCGGGTACCATTGTGCCACAGAAAGGTATTCAAACGTGACTAGAGTTGCATCATCTGGAAATTTATTGGAGATTGCATCTTTAGGAGCATGTTTCATCTCTTTTATGGCGGTTATTTTTCTTTGATTCTTGAGGTTATGTTGATTCTGTTTAGTCTCTTCTTTATTTATAGCTATATACTAGTTAAATGATTTACATATCCACAAAACCAAAATATGGTGGAATTTCAGCTTCGACATGAGTCTGTAAGAAAGGATACCGATATGTGTCGTCAAGCTAAAATGCGGAACTGCATGAGGTCGAGCAAGAGCTTAGAAGTTGAAAGAAATAAGCGATTTAATACATGCATGCATTATACTACATAATAAGATTCTAGGGGATGGATGTCACGCCATATCCAATTGGTCGGGTGATGATGAAGTTTCAGAGGAACATTAACCAAGTTACAAACATTGAGTCAACAAAATTTAAACGTTAGCCGTAAATTAAGGTTTATAATTTTACGTGGTTGTGAAGCTCAGCAACTAACTCGAAATTATTTAGTGAACATGTGTAGTTTGTTAACCACTATGGGCCAATAGTGAAATCTTGATAAACCACACGAACCATTCGAGTGCCTTGTGATTCCGACCTTCTTTACCTTCCTTACTTGCATGCAACAACTTAAAGATTATAAGAGGCTAAAATGAAAATTTTCACGTCATCTTTTTATCCATTTAGTCTTTTAAGGAATATCCCAAAAAAAAATAAAAAAATCAATGGTCAGTATTGAACATTAGGATAAAGTTAAAATACAAAGGACAATAAAAATGAAAAGGAATCTAATCAATTGATCTTAAATTTAAATGATAGAGATTAATTTAAGAGAATAAATTGATAGGAATGCCATAAAAATGAAAAGGAATTTAATCAATTGATCTTAGATTTAAATGGTAGAGATTAATTTAAAAGAATAAATTGATAGGAACGATATAAATGTAATAACCCACTTTTGTTGACTTTCTCTTAACATATAAAAGGTACATTTCAATTCCCCCAAAATTTAAAAGCATTCATAACTTTTTCATGCAACATTCATTTTTTAAAAAATATTCACAATCATTATAATAACAAGCGTTATTTTATCTTTAATATGAGTTGGAGAACAAGGCTAAAGGGCCTATAAATAGAGTATTAGGGCTTCATTTGTAAAGGTTGGTCATTGTGTGAGGCACCACCTCAGAAGAACCCATCGGAGTGGAAAGAAAGTTATGTAATATATGTTTAGGTTTAATGAAAATCACAGGTTTTGATCTTCTACTTATTCATCTATCTTCATGTTTATGATTGTTTGTTTGGCTCAAAGCCACCGTCCACCTGTCTTTATGATTTCTATCAAAAACGTGTGAAATCAAGATCTTGGTGAATATCACCTTTTGTTAATTCAACCCAAATCAGTAATGGTATTGTTTTTGCTTTTGAGCAAGGAATGACGTTTTCTTTTTTGCTTTCCACGACGCATAATTTCTTTTTCTGTTCTATGTATTGCAATTTTGAATTAATTATTAATGTTATGATTTTATAACCTTACTAGGTTGTTGACCGGTGTATTACACGGATAGAAATATAAAAAACCGTCCAAGTAAACGTATATATAATTTCAAACGACAACATTATTTTTAATATTTTGAGACAACAATATAATTTATAATTGTAAGTCATATTCAAACGAAAACATAATATTGAAAGACATGGACTTACAAAAAATGACATTACATAGTAGAATGTTTACAAACAAAATTTTAAACTTTAAAACATAAACTTCAAAAGCAACAAATGTTTACTTACAAACAATATTTTTTTGTTTTGTTTGCAACTTTCTCTTGCTTATCTAAAATAAGTATTTATTTTTTGTTCGTCTCTACTCTTCACTCTTGATAAATCTACATAAAGTTGACCATGTGTAAAACGGGTCTTTTAAGTATGCCAACTCTTGCTAGAGATTAGACTAGACTTTTGTTGATGATCATTGCAAACCAAACTACAACAGAAAACTGTCTTCTCTAAAACTAAAATAGAAGTTTTTTTTATCTGAAGTTGTCAATTGTGTGTGTGTGTGTGTGTGTATATATATATGCTTATATATTTGAACAATTTGTAAATTTTGTATTTGTGTCAAATTATTTTAAATAAATGTTATGTTTGTCCTTAACTCACATATAAAAATGCATTTTAATAATCACAAAATTAATAATTCATTTTAATGAACATAATGCCATCCAAAAAAAAACTATATAAAATGGCTCCTTATTTTGTTTCATTCACTTAAACATTTTCACATTTTCATAAAATAGATCGTTTTACTTTGAATTATTAATTTATTATGAAAAATAATCATATATATTTACTTAATTTTGCGTGATACAATAATATTCATAAATTAGATCATTTTACCTTGAATAATTAATTTGTTGTAAAAACTAATTCTATATATTTTATTTAATTTAGTGTGTCACAACAATGTGTTAAAAATTTATTTTATGGAATTATAAATTTTGTAAACTAATTTCTATTTAAACCATCATAAATATATTATGCCAAATAAATGTGACTATTTTATATATTTAATATTAATGTTAGTGTAATTTGGAAGAGATGAGGGTTATAGTGGCCTGAACTTTTTTACTAAAAGAAATAGACATATTAGATGTTGACAAATTTAAGAAAATGTAAAGAAAATATTATAAATTTTGTCCTTTTGAATATACAAAATTATGGAATGGGTCCTTTTCGAAAATGAGTTTCACTCTTTATCCTTTATTTGCATGTTTCGCTCGATTTTTGTCCTTTAAACTAACGACCATCCAATAATCTAGTTAAGTCTTAGCATGTGACAATCATGTGAGGACAAAAAGGTAATTTCCAACCTTTATTATTATTATTATTGTTATTATTATTATAATATTATATTTGAGAGATTATATATGGGCCCCCATCATTTTCTTTTTCAGTTTTTTTAAATCAAGATCATCTTTATCAGACCATTTCAACTTCAACCTAACCCAAACCCACCACCACCACCACCACCACGACTCCTGCAACCATCTGCAGCCGCCGCTTACCCCACACCGCCTCGACAATGATCTTCATCGAACCCCTTCCCCCATCATTAAACCCTAACCCACCACCACGCTACCAGCTATTGTTAACGACTGTTAATAACATAGGTTTTTGTAGGTTTAATGGCAATAAGGTACCGAAGTCGTTTATCTAACGCCGATTTGATTACCGAAATCGTGGAGGTGGACGATGATAGTACTGGTGAACGATGACGGTTTCTTCATATCTGATGCCGATTTGATTACCGAAATCGTGGAGGTGGATGCCGGTAGCTTCTAAAAGCTCGATTGAGGATTTGATTTCGGTGATCCGTATCAAACGCCGATTCCGGTGGACGCCGGTAGCTTCTTTTCTCCATATCTAACACCTGTAGCTTTTTTTCTCCATATCTAACGCCATATCACATTGGAAATCACAAATAGGCGTTAGATATGGAGAAAAATCACAGTCGGGAATCAGAGGGGTTTGAAATTGGCTTCCAGATTGTGTTGCTAACGCTTGGAAAATCACTTGATTTTGGTTTTGACCTAGGGCTAGGGTTTTAAAATTGTGATTATTATAAATTCCTGAGATACGAACTGGTGTTGGTAGGTTAGGGTTAAACGGTGGAAGAAGAAGAAAGGGGTTTTGATGAAGTTCTTGTTTAAAGTGGTGGTGCTGTTGCTGCTGTAAGCAGCGGTTGGAGATGGTGGCAATGGTGGTCTGAATGGTGGCGGTGGTGGGTTAGAGTTGTAGATAGTTGATGATGATTTGATGAAAAAGAAAATTACAGGGCCAACAACTTCTAAAATATAGTATTAAATTTTTTGTATAATAATAATAAAGGTTGAAAATTACCTTTTTGCCCTCACATGATTGTCACATGCCAAGACTTAACTGGATTATTGGATGGTCATTAGTTTAAAGGACAAAAATCGAGCGAAACATGCAAATAAAGGATAAAGAGTAAAACTCATTTTTGAAAAGGACCCATTCCATAATTTTGTATATTCAAAAGGACAAAATTTGTAATTTTTTCAAATGTAAACTTACTAAAAGAAATACACATATTAGATTTTGACCAATTTAGAAAATATAAACAAAAGATGATACAAAATAAAATTATCATATATTATTAATAGAACTACGTTTTATATTACAATGCTACTTAAAATTACATATTACATGGAAAAATAATTAACACATTATAAGTAGTAAGATGTACAAAATTGTTACCTCTACGACAAAGGATGACCAGCTTGCAGTTATGTTGCCAAATATTATCGCTGAAGATTTATGTATATCCACAAAATCTTGTCGCATTTAACCAATCAAAAAAGAAAGATGAAACTATAATATTATTATAATGACGTACTGACTCAAAAAATCCCCAAATACAAATAGCTCTCTAAAAGGATAAACTTAAAAAGAAATTATCAATAGTTCAATTGTAATATGTCTTTCCATGTAATAAAATTCTCAATACTTTTGTGAAATGATCACCTAATCAAAATCATTGGATACAACAACATAGCCAAACCCATTACTAACTATCTTTGACACATATGGTGTCTCAAATTTGTAATTTCTAATATGAGCCTTACCTGATAAGAAAGCCCGAATGTAAACAACATGTGTTACGACTTCTATACCCTTGGTCTATATTATGTAATTGATACACACCAAAACCAACCCATCATATCCTACTCATTAAATAAAGTTAGCTATTTTGACTTATTCTGATTTAATAGTTCTTTAAACATCTCGTTTCGACCCGAACTCATTATGTTCATTATTACCCATTCTGACCCGAATCTAATTTGGCCTGTTACTTCATTCAACCCGACCCGCTTGTTTAAAAATAACATAAAAATTAAGAATGCATCATTAATGAATTTGTCTTTTAAGCTTATACAACAATTTAAAACAACTGGTTTTGACCCAAACTCGTTATCTTGGGAATTTCCGTCGATGGAAATTCTTAATTTGCCATTTACTGTATATTATTTTCCTTCTGATATCCAAATTTTAAATTTTATTTTGCAACATAGGTGCGCGCGTTTAATATATGATAATTTACTAACAAAAGAAGCAAGAATAGAACAATTTATGGGAGCATAAGTGACTCACCAGTGGAGAATAACAATTTATCATCTTCTACATCTAAAGCTTTAATTGCGAATCAAAATTAGCAAATGGTAAAAAAAAGTAGTTCAATTTTAATTTAAAATCCATTTGCAAATACAGTTATTTCAATATGTGCAGATACCAAACAAAAATGTTATTAACAAAAAAAGTCAAACTTTAGGAAAAATTAATGCAAAAGTATATAGAGAGGAAAGATTATGATTACCTCAAGATAAGAAACAATAACTTCTGCTTATATTAGTCCAACCACTTATTCCAATTTGTCGATTCTAAACTCTTCAAAAACATCAAGAACTTGATAGCATTGCAGCTATGAAGCATGTTAAATTGAGGGAAAGATACATATTCAAATAATATATATATGAAAATGGTGTGATTTGCAAACAGTGAGTTGGAGAGAAAGAAATGAAAATTAGGGTTATGAAACATATACGGGTCCGTAATTCGTTGTCTAGGAGAAAACGCATCCAATTAAATGATAATTATGATTTTAATTTTGAATTATTTTATTAGTAACAAATTCTATGAGGGCATATTATTTTTGAAATATAATAAAATCCATCAATAGGAATGAGCAAAAAAAAAATGTCTTTAACAGTATTTATTATATAGAAAAAATGTCATTAATAGTATTTATTATATAGATTAAATGATTATTATGATTTTAATTTTTAATTATTTTATTAGTAAGAAATTCTATGAGGACTTATTATTTTTGTAATATAGTAAAATCAACCAATAAGAATGACTAAAAATGAATTTCTTTAATAGTATATATAAATTTATAAAACGTCAATCCATCGGTATGTACTTTGAAAATTAATGTTGTTGGTATTAATTTTATGAAAGTTGTTTCATGCTTCCAGTAGTGTATAGGGTTTTTCTTTTTCATATAATTAGGTGTATGAAGTAGCTTGAATGGTTTGTCTTGTTTAAGCAGGCCGGCATGGATTTTATGAATGTTTTCTTTTTAAAATGATACTCCTTCACCACTACTAAAACTAGGATTTAAACATATCTAAATAAAGTCAAATATGGGTGTACACAAGCTCGGTTTATTGTAATTCGAAGTGTCTATATTGATTAAACTGCCCAACTTAACTCCCAAAAGATAATGTATAGTTGTAATACTTTAATGTGATTAAGGAGCATCTCACTTCTCAACTACAAGAAGTTAAGGTATCTACGGAGAACAATATAAAAAGTGTGCCTTTTTTTATTGCTTTAGAAATTAACAGAATAAATTATTAATGCTTCGCCCGTTATGGCTAAATCATCTTTTGGCATATATGGTATTATAACATGTCTTCACGAACACAGATAGTTAAATCCTTGATTTTGTTTACCTTGACGTTTAAGTTCAAGAAAATCAGTTGATTAGTTTGAACATAAACCCATAAATACATGGTTTCACTTTCCTTTTTAATAGTAAAAGTTGCCTTTCTTATTAAAGTAGTTGAGAACCTTGAACTTTAAATTTGTGGATTTCCATTTTAGGAAACTTTTGATAAGGCATTTTCAACATCTTTATGATGGCCAATAAATTTTTGACACACAAAAAAAAAACATATAGTAAAAGTTATAATTCACCACTCACAATGGTCTTCATTCACTAAAGAAAAGGGTGATATTCCATGTGTGATGTTATGGTATATGATGATGGTGAGAGTGACCATGATAGTAACATTAAAGTCGGCACATACATTATACCTAAAAGTCCCAAGTTTGGAACGTGTCATTAAACAACAAATGTTGTTTTCAAACATTAAAAATAATATCAAATGAATCATTCACAGTCAATTCATCATAGCTTATCTATAATTTAATTAAAACACATTAATTTTAAAATTTCTCTTGTTTTATCTAAAAAGACTTTCACATCCCATCCCCATATATATTTTCTTATTTAGTAAAACAAAACATTTTTATTCCTTTTTTAATTATTATTTTTTCCACACACAAATAATATTAAAAAATAGATATAAAGTGAATAGTGTCACATAAAAAATGAGAGATACATTTGTTTTCCTCTGAAAATATGGGGTGAGATATGAAGATGCAGATGAGATGGAGTGAGTTATTAAGGTACATTGTTAAAATATGAAGGGGGTAGAAGATAGGGATGGGTCGAGAATGCTTTAAGTTAAAAACTACATCAACGGATGCAGGTAATATGGATATCACTAGGTTAGTTTGATGCGTTATACACGGATGGAAAATAAAGAAAACATAATATATATATGTGTTTGTTATATATATATTTTAATGAATTGTAAATGTCATATTTATAAGACAGCATAAATCGTTTGAATAAAACAAAATAATGATTTGATTTTGGTCAATAAAAATAAGAAAATAAAAATAAAAATAGTTTGAATATTATACAATTTGTATACTGTGAATTATGAAGATGTCAACAGTAAATATAATTTTGGCTGTATTATTGAACAAAATGCATATTTATATATGTTAAGTCAAAAAATCTAACACAATTACCACTAAGGTGCAGTTGGTAAACATTTTTAGTTTAAAACATGAGGTCTTGGGTTCAAGAACCTTATTATACTTACTACATGGAAAATAGATCATGAGCTATAATAAGAAAACATGATATAATAGGAAATAGCTAACATGACATCACTTAGCATATTATGGAAATGGCCTAACTAAATGTCATATAAACAGTAGATCTTCTTTTAACCGTATAGTTAGATTTATAACAACACAAAAAAAACCCCTAAAAATATAATTAAAAAAAACATAATTCAAAATTTAATAAAAAAACATAAAAATGTTCCCACCGTCTTCTTCGTTTAAAAAAAAAGACACAATGTTAAGGGAAAACGATCATTGTGTCTTTTTGTTTATAATCGCGTTTTGTGTTTATTTTATTCATTGATTGTGTCTTTTTTCTTTGACATTTTGTTATATTACTCAACATTATGCTATATTTTGCGAAATGATTGCGTCTTTTGTTCAATTTCGTCATTGTGTCTTTTCATCGTTTTTTTGGGACGAGAATGACGCGGGGGGGGGGGGGGGGGGGGGGGGGGGGGGGGAGGACATTTGAGTTTTTTAAATATTTTTTTGTTTTTTAATTTATATTTTGAGTTATGATTTTTTTATTATATTTTCAAATTTTTTATTGAACGGTTTTTTATGTGACCACAAATCCTTCTCATTTTTATATTCCTTTGTATTTTAACCTTTCTCGATGACCATTTTCATAATACAAATCAAATTTCACTTCTTTCGAATTCTTTCATATATATTCTTAGATCTTTTACGAAATAAATTAGTGATTTAGAAGATATTATACTACACAAACATATAGGAAAACAAGAATATATAAAAAGAAAAATGTTTACGGGTAGAGTTTAGGTAAACAGACCTGTGAAATCATTTGCCCAAATAACTGTTTTGAATGTTTTAGGTTCTGTCCTGCTCTGTTGCATCTTTTTTAAAAGTGGGGTCCTCTTCTATTCTATTCTATTCATCACGTGTCTAATTTACAAATTTATATACATAACCATCAAACCATATATATATAGTTTTCAACACAATGTCACCTACTCACTTTGTCATTTGATTACACCTACAATTTAAATGACACTCCATCCTCTCCCTTAAATCAAGACTCAAATTTACATTGTATTCATGGAACCACCCATCATCAATGAGACCTTCTCAGCAGCCAATCCTTCATCTTACACTTTAACCGGTATTTGGCCCTTTTCTTCCGTCAGTGTGATGGAGGATGGAGGATATGGTGGCCGCAAGCGCAGGGTCGCCACTATTGAAGACAATTGTTCAAAGATTAATGTGTCAACTAGTAACCTCAATGATTTGGTAATTTCTAATTAAGGTGCTGCTCATTTGTTTTTGCTGTGTCTCTTTGTGATGACTTAAAATTTTATTCTAAGTTTTGGGATTATGTTTGGGTTTTAAACAAGATTAAAACCCCAATTTTATAAAAAACGTAGCGGATAAAAGTTTTAAATCTGTTAGTTTATAGTGTATAAAACCAATTT